>NC_133647.1:61784359-63029877 GCF_009905375.1 Apium graveolens
TCTGGATTTTCCTTTTAAAATACTGCAAGTATTCCAGAACATTCTTTTAATTACTGCAAATATTCCCAATTTTCTTTTAAATACTGCAAGTATTCTTGAATTTTCTTTTAAATACTGTAAATATATATTCGCTCCTATTCTAAGTTCAGAATAATTACTGGTTTATATTTCGCTGCAATTACTCTGATTATGCACGTTCCTTCATTATTGTTCCTGTATTCGATTGCTCTCATGAGCAAATACCCATTCTTTCGGGTTATTTGTGAACCCTGAATTGGGATATTTTGAATTCAAATGATTAATCAAAATACTCCATGGGATGGATAATCATGATGTTTTGATGATTAAGTGTGTCTTAATCCTGAGGACGGGATGACTGGTGCCTCGAGATGGGCCGTAGTGCCTGGATATCCGACTGGATCTATATATTGAGATATAGATCTGCATTATTTCTGATTGATCAGCAGAATATAGATGCGAACTAGTGTCCGTCTAATTTTGTTGTGATCACCATTAACGACATTCCTCTCGAAAAGTTTTCATGAATCCAAAACCGGACAGAACCTGATTCAGGATGAATCGGGGAATCGCTTGTCATTTTTGAATTTATAAGTAAAGGCTGGTGACAGCCAACGTTTATTCGCTCAACTCACTTAAAAGAATAGAATTGTTTAAAATTGTTTTAAGATTTTGTCCGGAAGTTTTCTTTTGATATTAATGCTTGAAACTCAAATTATATACTTGCTGGGCATTTTTGGCTCACTCTTGCTTTGTAAATTCTTAATTCTGCCAGAAACAAATAAGGATAAAAGTGAATAGTTTTGATTGACAGCCGAAGTTAGAAAAAAATCACCGCTGCGAGAGGTCGAAGATGTTAGAGGATATGATAAGAGAATTAGAACAAAGGTATTTCCATTTGTATTTTAGTTGTTGTAAGTTGTAGAAGATTAGATTCTTGTTTCATACCATAACCTGTAAACGATCCGGATTCAAGGGGTTAATTGAATATTCTTTTATTTTATGTAAAGATTGTTTCGTGCCCCAAATCTTGACCCCGAATTTGGGTTGTTACATTCTTACTTCTCAACAAGTCAATTACCTTTTTTATAAATACCCAGACATCTCAACATAACCCCTCTTTACGCTTTCGAGATCTCAAGTGATCTTATTTTTACAAATCTTAACCGTTCTCTCTCAATTCAAACTTTTTATCTCTCTCAAATTTCTTACCCACTAAAATTCAAATACTTTCGAATGGCATCAAACACTGTTAGAGCTTTTATCCCAAAGGAGGGCACCAAACTACCTTGCGTTCACAGATGCTAACCAAGCTCCTGATAGCTTCAAGAGCTTGTGAAGTTCTTTCTGAGACATTCTTTGCAGGTGCTCTAACTGCAAATCCAATTCTGTATCTGGATATTCTCAATGACTTCTGGAACTCTCGGTTGTGATTAGATAGTGGTGCATGAGAACCAAGCTTTATCCATGTTGGTTAACTGCTCTATTCAAGGCCAACATGTGGAATTTACAGAGAATGATGTCAACCTGGCTTTGGGCATTCCTACTGACAACATGGTGGAGGTCCCAACTCAAGAAGAGCTAGCTGAGTTCATGGACTTCATTAACTACAGTGAGAAGATCACCTGGCTAGCTTGAATAAGAAGTATCTGAGGAGGGAATGGTCATTCCTGTTTGACTCAATTGTGAGGGCTTTCACCAGCAGAAAGACAGGATATAACAACATCTCAAGTGTGGTCTAGAAACTGGTATTCTCCATAGCTCACAACAGATACATAAATGTGGGGCTTCTGATTCCGCAGGAACTTAGCACAAGGCTCACAATGCCTTTGGCTATAAGAGGTAAGGAAATTTTCTTTCCTAGGTTTATAATGTCTACTTTAAATCATAAAGTTCAAGACATTCATTTACTTAATGGTATAGATTGAACACAAAAGGCAATTGTGAACAGGTGTTAAAAGTTCTATTTGGCTCACTTATTACAAAGAATAAGGTACTTGTAAGTCTTAGAATCACTCCATTTATGTTGGAGAGATTCAGGACTTACCCTTACCCCATGCCTGACATGAGGTCTAATGTCCAAGTTAGTACAGTTATGGCTCCTGTCCCTGCGGAAGAACAAACACAGGAACACCTACAGAGGCCATCCCAAACTGTGACCCTTCCTTCTTTACCATTAGAAGCTATAAAACCAACTACTTCATCCTCTCAAAAGGGTGAAGTGAGTAAAAGAAGAGGAAAGCAGGCACCCTTGACTGTTATAAATGAGAGTGGTGAGGACCAAATACAAATAGAGTCTAACCTAGTCAAGAAACCAAAGAAGGCAAAGAAATCTGAGTTGACCCACTCACTTAGCTAACTCTGCATCCTCTCAAAAGGCTGTAGTTGAAAAAGAGGGTTTAAAACAGACTCTAGAGGCATCCTCTCAACAAGGTGTCTCTATTGAACAAAGCACTCTCCCTAGTGCATGTTGTAAAGAGTCTGCACCATAAATTGAACACATTGAAGTGTATGAAAGAAGGATTAAGGATGGCACACACTCTGAGAGCACATCATTTGAAGCTCCCTCATCTATTCAGGGGGCTGCCAACACTCAATTCTCAATTCACTAATCTAATCTCTCAATTTCTTCTACATACAATGAAATACTTTTATCGACTTCACAAGTGTTGCCAACATCAAGTGACTGAGTTCATGAAACTATGCTCACCACCCAGGAACCATATTTAGTTGGTGAGAGGATACACTCTAGGGTAGACCTTGATGACACCAACAAAAATACAGGGGTTTCATTAGTTTTTACTGAAGACCCTGTGGTTGTAACAAATGTAGCTCCATGTGTAAATCAATCTTCACAGATTGAAAGGTTTGAGGGTAGTACTCCTGGGGGGGGCTATTAAAATCCTCTCCAATTTAATTGGAGGTTCCTCAGGTAGGGGTAACTCCCCTCAAAATCATGGCTGAAATTGCTTAAGCAATTGAAGCTAGGAGTCCAATTGTCAATGATTCAACCATTGGGGAGACAAGTCAAGCACATTCAGGTTCCAGTTATTTGCAAGAAGAACAAGGGTTTGAGGCCATGGTACATGATAGTAACCTGGTCAAATTCCCTCCAATTCAAATTGAGGTTCCCATTCTTGGTGAACAACCTACTTTTACAACCATAGTTTCTACTGTGAGTTCAATTGTGATTCCAATCACAGGGTTACCTACCATATCTCAACCCTCTACCTCAACCCAAACAGATATACCATCTACCTCCAACCCTATACAAAAACCTTCACACCTCATTTCATAATGGCTGAATGATGCTCAAACTCATCCTATAACCATGAATGACCTCATTGTGGACCAACTCTCTGTCCTTGCCAATATTACCCAATAATTGCTCACAACTAATATGTCCAATCAGAATTATCAGGCTATCTTCCTTTCTTACAAAACAGATGTTGAAGAACAATAATAAAAGATTATCAATGAAGCTGAGCAAGATGGCAATGTGGATGCTTGGCTAGACAAAGATTTCAGTTTGGAGATGGATGAGGTTCTAGCTAGATTTAGAGAAGAGTATATCACTGTTGCCACACCCCAACTTAAACAACAATTTAAATATAACTATTATAACACTTAATAATAAATAAACATACCCAAATCCAAGATCTTACAGTTTAGGGTTTGGAACACCCCAACACTACCATCTATTACAACTGATTTTAAATATCGAGTCCTCACACAAACTACTATCACTTATTCTACCTGAGCTCGAACATAGGCATCAACATCACAGGTCTTACGGGCAGTCTGCTTGAATCTAACCATAGCTGCTAGCTGTAATATCAGGGTAAAGCAAGGAGTGAGCCAAATGCTCAACAAGTGCTAAACAATACGATACAAAACATAAATCGAGATATATATTAAAGAATGTCAATGGAAGGACATAACCAATGATAATGAGAGATAAAACTTTGGGTGATGGCATCATTTTGTTGGTATAAAAGAAATCATATCTTAATCAAAATTATTTTATGACGCTACGGATTACAGCCGGTGATCAGCCGCGAAGTAATCCCGAACCTCGCTGGGTTCTAAAACATTAATGGGAATCCCTAGGCAACTTTTAAGCCTAATATTAGTGTGGAAAGGACTCGTGTCTCAATCCAGATCCACTATTCAAAGAAAACATTTATCCCCCTTTGGGACTGAAAACCCACATTTTATTTATTTCAAAAACTGATGCCGATTTATAACAAAATCTCTTTTACAGTAAACATTTTTTTATCAAGGGATTATAGATCAACTCGAAACACGGGAAATATGGTACTAAATCTCAGGGCCATGATTCACAAAACTATACTCTATTAAAGTAACTGAATGGTTTTCATATATCAAAGATTGGACAAAGGGATTTAGTGAGGCTATTGGATATTATAAAGGGTAATGCCAAATTGGGCTTAAAGCAATGGTTTCTCATCAAGGTTCAAGTGCTGGATCATCAAGAAGATAAGCTTCATGAATACTAAGGGTGTTAAGGTATGCAGAAATGATCTTTAACACAGGATATATCAGAATTGTCAAGCTTCAGGATAAGAAAGAGGGGTATCAATCAATGAGGAATCACTTTGATAAGTATCTGGCTTTTAGGGTTCAAGGTAATGTTCTATAGGGGTTCAAGTATCAGGATGAGATATCAATACTTAGGAATCATCAGCATGTAAATCAAGAGAATCAACCAAGAGTTATAACTACCCATTCTTTTATCCCGACATTCGAATTACTTTAATATACTATCATGATAAGATCACTTTGCAATACGTACTCGAGGGTTCATGGCATTTTTATATAATTCAAAGATAAATATAAGATACGCTTGATTGAATATATCAAATGACACAGGATAGTTGCAACAATGTATGAACTATTAGCAGTAAATATGAAGGACAAGTTGAATCACTTGCCTTGAGAAAGGCTGGTCTGGTCTGACTGGTAGGAGCAACTGGAGCTTCACTCGACCTTTATGGCAAGTTTTCCCTCGTCTCGAGATCCTACATAAATAATAACAATAATCCTCATTATAATATATTCTCACCAACTTAACTTATTTACAACCCGAATTTGAACACGGATGGCACTTAGGCCTATATGCACTTAATTTATATTCAACTTTAATTTATAGTTGCACACACATAGCCACATAATCACATATCATATATTAATACCAAATAACACCATATACAACATAATGCAACACTAGGCTTGGATGATCTCGATCCCCCAACTTAAGTCACTTGGTCGCTAAACTGGACAAAGTCTTCTGATTTTTGGCTTCCTAACTCGATGTGCCTTTACTAAACTATCCAAGACCTATTGACCCTCACTTGTGCCTTTTATTCTACTGACCATATACTATCTTACAACTATGGTGGTCAACCTAAATCTCACTCCTAAGTGTTGTAAAACTATGTGCTAAGTGAAAGTGTTCACTGGTGCAAATTTCAGAATGACATCTATGGTTTCTTGAGTGCATTTGACACCCTTAAACTATAGGTTTTCCTTCAAAACTCTTAAACAAGACTCTCCTGACCTAAGGGCATCTCCCAAACTTGATGTGGCTCAAGGACCTGGCTTGGGACTTCTTGGGCCTAAGCTCAAAGTCCATGGTTCCCCTGTTTTCCTGGGCAGAAAACACCCTAATTTGAATTAACTTGTGACACATGGTTCTAACTTATATCCTATGAACTATGGTTGGAAAAGCTTCTCTAACACTAGCTCTAACTAAGGCCCAACAGGGCCTAATGAGGGCCTACCCATGACATGGTCAAATCTCCCTATTTCTAAGTTGTAACAAAACTGTCCCCTGCTGGACAGATTTTGTTATTCTACTTGTGCACCTAACCAAATGACATGCAAACCTCCAACCAACACCTAAACCCTTTTATATACTCCCAATAATAACCTCTGGTGGCTTGGGACTCAAAGTGCACATCAATGACATGGTCAAAACTCACTCTAAACCTCAGGGTACTAAACTGATTTTCTGCAGAAATTATAACTCTCCATTCTCCAAGGTTTTGACTTGACAAACTCAACCACCAACAACCCAATACCCAATCCAAGACTTAAACATGGTGATCTACTAAACTAACTCAATTATACTCAAAATAATCTTGGTGGAGATCATCCTTACCTAAGGTGCAATCATGGCAAAACAAAAGAAACCACATTTCACAACTCACAAATCATCAAGTTTTTGAAACAACAAGTTATGCATTTTATAAAAGATATACACGACTTATTACTATGCATCAAGAAGAATTAATCAATATTAACACATTATTCCTACTGAAATTAAAGCTTACTAATAAAATCTTTCCAAATGATCAAAATTTTATAACATTCTAAGTGAAATCTACATGCATGCATGTCTTCGAGTTTTGCAAGCCAAACAACATATTTTCTAAATATGTTTTACCAAGAAATTTATATGCAAGCCTAGCATGATCTATATCTAGATGATCACTTAGCATGCAAGGAGTTTCATCAAATTTTTACTACAAAATTCAAGCCATTATCACATAAACATGCAAAAATTGAACAAAGCAACAAGAATGGTCTCAAGAACCATTCATTCGGCTCCCCTATGGTCATGGCCGAATGAAATGGAAGGGAATGGCCATTTAACATCAAGAGTTTCCTTCTCAAGACTTGGCACTTCACCATTCCTTGTAGTCCTCTCAAAAACAACCTTAAACTCACAAGAATCAAGGTTGTACTTTGAGTTTCAACTAAAACCTTAACATGCAACCTTAAAACTTAAACTTTCTACTAAAAACTCTTTGAAATATATGTGATCATGGTATGGGAAGTGTCATTTACTTGTGTAGGAGGTGGGAACTTGATTGAGAAAGAAAGAAAATGGGGAGGGGGTGGTTTCGGCTGAAAAGCCGAGAGTGAGGGGGTAGGAGCCGAGAGTGAGAGAGAGGAGGGAGAGAAGAAAGAGTGTGGTGTGGGTGATGTGTGAAATGATCATGTATTTTACTTGTTTTATGGTTTTTGTTTTGACAAATGTGAGTGGGAATAGGAATTGACATGACTACCCTTCCACTTATACTTTGTTAGGTCCCAATTTATTTGTAGAAGGGGGGTTGAATGCAAACAATACCGTTTAATCGAATAAAATGCGGAATAAAATTGTGAAACAAAATTCAAGTTAAATAAAACTTTTATTAAACTTGAAAGGTGTTACAACTACGGTATCGGTTACAAGGGATTAATCTCAAATCAATTATTACAAATCTAGAATAAATTCGACATGAACTTTTTCTATTTTTGTAATTAAAAGATCAAATGCTAAATGCGATTTGAGATTAAGTTCTAGGGATTTTAATCCGCTAGATTGATACACAAGAACAAGATAAATATTTCTAGTTGATTGGATTTAACTTTACAATCTAGAAATTTAATCTTGAAGAAAAGCAGATGAAAAATAAAATGTTATGCTTTTGTTTTCTGCTCCTTTTTCTCTTGTGTGTTCTGTTTGATTGGATTCTGTAAGTGTTGATCAATAAAGGTCTTCTGCTGCTTTTATCAAACACCGAACTGAAAAATGTACTGGCATGACAATCTCTTTGGCCAGCAAGACTTTCGGTATGACAATATTTACAACTAGCAAGACAATCAAAATGAACTAGCAAGACTTTCGGTATGACTATTGATTGTCATACCGATTGTCATATTAGTTCAAATAAATTGTCTTGCTGAATTAATAACAGATTTTAATCCAAAAAGAAATTCTAATAAGACAATTAAATGTATTGGCATGACTTTCGGTATGACTATCAATTGTCATACCGATTGTCATACTAGTTCAAATGAATTGTCTTGTTTTGAATTTAAGCAGATTTTAAACCAATTAAAATCTTGTAAATCCTCAATATTAATTCTAAATTAATTAATCAATTTAATTTAATTAATCAATAAATTAATCTTTGCAGATATAATTTATTTTCTTAATTAAATTATATGACTTAATTAATTAATAGAGAATTAATACTAACCCTGAGCAGCATCCATTCTTCTGACAATCTTCTGAAAATCACCGAGACTTATGAATCAATTCCGCCACTTCAATGCTGACACTCGATGTACTGTCTGGTTCATGAGTGACTAACTTCCGTGACGTTTCTTCATGTCTTGACTTTGATACTCTGATTAAATCCTTGTAATAAATGATACCCTGACGAGATCTCTGTCACTTGATTAAATCCACGATCTTGATTTATATCACTGAGGCATGATCAAATTCTTGAACTTCTTCCAGTGAATCTTCAAGTCTGCAGATGAACAATGTTTCTTTATCCTTTGACAGATGTTACTTTGTGAGATCTCTCTGATGATAGATCCACTATTTACTTATTACATTCTTATTTGAGTTGAGTTAAATCCTCGAATAAACGAATAGGCTATGACATATGCCTTTCAATCTCCCCCTATTTGCTTGTTAGACAATAACAACAAATACCTAGAGGATAACTCAACTAACAAATAAGAAAAAGATATAAACAGTAATACAAAGTAAATAGCAGAAAAGTTCTGGATTATATTTAACATTTTCCAGATTCCAAATGAAATTTACAAGTGAATACAAGATAGATGTTCCTCTAGCCTGAACATATAACTACATTAGACTATCTTGATTCATAAAGCTCTAATCATATTACATTGAGTTTTGAGCTAATTGACTTCAGTTGTCTTCTCTTCTGACTTCACCTTCTTCTAAATCTTGAAGCAATTCTTTGTCAAAGACACGATCCTTTTCTGAAGTGAAGCTTGCTGGTCTGACTGGTTGAACTCCAATTGACTTCAGCTTATTCTTGATCTGATTGTACCTTTTAATATTCTTTTCACAATAAGCTTGAATCAAATCAGCAGCTTGAGTCTTCAACATGGATGAATATCCAGCAGTTCTTAAATGATGTTCCATCCAGACCAGATGCTTAGCTGAGTAGTCTTTAAGAGATTGTACATCTAGCTGACAGATTTGAAGACAATCAGACTTAAAGAATCTCACCTGATGAGGATTGTTGACCACTTGAGGACTAGCCCTGCTGGCAAACTCTTTAAGCCTTTCTCGAAGAACTTCATTCAATTCTGAGCTTCTTTTAATCTTGTTGAGAAGAACCCAAATCTCTGACAAAGAACGATTCTCAAACAGATGAAGTGACACCTTGAAAGATCCTTCACTCTGACAATATACAAAAATGCTCATCTCATATAGGGATCTATCAAAAGCAGCTGTGATCCTTGAGACTTCAGTCTTGATAGCATTCATGTACATATCATTGTTAGGATTTGAGATTTCCAGCTTGTCAAGAAGATGTAGGAACTGTCCTATCATTGTTAGTGCTCAGCTGAGGCATATCAAGTACTCTCCTAGCTTCATCCCATTTCTCACCAATCTTCAGTCTGACATCTCTTCTCCTTTCTTGAGCCTTAATGTCATGAAGATGTTGCTTTTGTAGAGTTTCTGTTCTTTGAATGTCTTTCCTCATGTCAATGATCTGAGAGACCTTCTTGAGTTCAGCTTCTTTTCTTTTCATTTCTGACTGCTCCTTCTGAAATTCTTTCTCAAACAGAGGATCCACTTGAGCTTCTTCTTCCCATTCTCCAAAATCACTTTCCTCTTCAGCTTCAAATAAACCATCTTTATCTTCCTGAACTGGTTCAGTGGGAATGTCAAAAATATCAAAGTCATCATGTTCTCCACTGTAGTAGACATCATCAGCCTTTCCTTTGTCTCCAGCAGAGGTATCTTTTTCCTTCCCTTTGGCACTACTCCCTTTCTTCTCCCCCTTAGTTGAGGGATCCTCTTCTGACCTTCCTTTGGAACCTCCATTACCTCCAGAGCCTGATCCTCCACCAGACGGTCCTTCAAAATAAGTTCTTTGTTCTTCATTAGGGCAATGAGAATTCTTGATCATGAAATATAGGTGCTTCATCCCTTCATTGAGATGTTCCATGCCCGTCTGTATCTTTAGAAATCTTGAGGAGTCCAGTGAATGATTCATCTCAACGAGGTCTTCAAGAGAAGTCATTCTTGTATGTAGAGAGCAGAAGTTGGATATGTCATCAGCTGATAAAGTTGGAGTGTCCTGAATGGAATTGAGCTTTGGTATTACAGTGGTCTTGAGATCTGAGATGTCATTCCTTATGATTGCCAGCTGATTGTTGACAGAGGTGGAAGAAGAAGACCGTTCAACCACTTAGTGCTTTGAATGCTTGAGCTTCATCTTGACTTTTAGCAAGTTCTTCTTTTAGAGCAGCAATTTGAGCTAATAGGTTTTGAGTATCTGTGTCTGTGTGTGCTCTCACCTGAATTTCACTCGTGTTTGGTTCACTCACCTCACGTGCTTGTGTTTCTCTCAATATAATTGCTCGTGAGGAGTCTTCCTGTTGCTGTTCTTCTGTACCTGCAGTAAAAATCACCCTAGCCTCTTCAAGAGAGGTCAGTGGTGGTGCAATGGGAATTCGCGAGTCCCGATCCTCAGTCAAACCTATCATTTCATGTGAAATAGATGTCTGAATTGCTTCAGGGATAGATTGACCGAGTTGCCCTCCACTTTCTCCAGATAAATCTGCGAGTGGAGAATCCCGTGAGGGAGCCAGAGGTGTTTGATCTGGGAGGGGAGAAAATGACTCTATTAAGGATGGCGGAGAGTCAGATTTTCCCTCTGAAGCATGTGACTGCTCTTCTGCCGTAACTATGGCAGGCACTGTAACCGACTCTACGTGCACTCCTCGCTCTGTGTCCTGAGTATGATCTGGGGAAGTATATGGTTCCATTGTGAGTAATGGAATTGTGCTTGACTCAGTACAAGATGCCATGGCCCTATGGCGAATTTCAATAGATGCATCCTGTTGAGAGAATGCCTCTAGTAACTGTTCATTGGCCATTTCAAAGTCCATGTCCTGTTGGGAGGACAAGGATGGGCTTTCAGATGCCTCAGAATATGTTCTTCTTTTCTTAGGAGGAGGCAGAGCTGAGGGTTCACTCATATTTAATAATGTACTACTTCCTAGTAATCTTCTGGGTAACATTTTAGACAGTGGGGGAGAGGTTGAGATAGAATGTGACTCTGTGTTTGGCTCTATGACCTGGGATTGAAGCTGTGGTTCTACAACTTCATGGTCAGCCCTATCAACCACCGGGGGTCTTTCAACAGAAGTAGGAAGGGAGTGAGAGTGAGGAATTACTACCTGTAATGGAAGAGCATCTGATGTTGGAGGAGCCTGTGTGGCTTGAACCACTGGAGGTTGAGGTTGCTGTTCATGACCGGGAAGATTGAAAATAGGTAAAGGAATATAAGTGGCCATGAAAGCAGATACAAGTACTGGAACTTGCATGAATTTGAAGGTTGTGTCTTGGCGAGTGTAAATCTTTTTGCTAACTGGAGGGGGTTCGGTTACTGCAGAGTTAGCAAAAAGGGCTTTGTGTTCAGGTGTGAGAAGATGATCTGCTATAAGCATGAGAAAACGAGCATAGTAACATAATACCCTACGATTTGTAGAATGATCACGTAAAGAAGAAGTTAGACGTCTCAAGAGAATGGGAAAAAGTAGTTTGCCAAAATTGATCCTTTGATTGAAAACAACCGCAAGACCAATATACTGCAGAGTGGAAGTGATGTTATGAAAATTGGATTTTGTGCAGTTGGCGAACACTTTGGAAAGTGTATCGAAGAAAATATCCCATTCAGACACCAAATTGGATTTAGAAAGTTTGGTTAAATTGATCACCCCCTGATAGTGAATAACATGGAAAAAATTTGTGATATCATTTTCAGAGGGTAAATTACAGAAATTGTCTAGTGGAAAATTTAACGCACGATTGACGACTGTTTCATCAACTACATACTGTGTGTTTGCGACGGTGAATGAAAAAGATTTTGAATCATCGGCCACAGTAGAGGTTGTGCAAATCAGTCTAAGTAGATCGACGTTTAAAATCACATTTGATTTAATAGCAGAGCTAACAATCGAATGGTCATTTAAAAATCTAATCCATGGCTTAAATTTTTCCACATCACATTTTTCTGGATTAAAATAACCAACCTGATTATGCGCGACAATTTGGAAATTGAGAGCCATTTAAAATAATAATAAGACACACACTTTCAGAATTTTAAGAATAATATTAAGAAAATTTGAATTAATTAAATTAATTTAATAATTCGAATTAAATTAATTATAATCGAAAAATTTAGACAGAAATGTATCTCGTTAAAATTCTTAACTCACAAACGCAGTTTTGAAAAGCCAAAAGACACAAAACAAAATTGAAATTAAAATTAAAATTAAAAATAACCAAAATAAATAAATAAAATATAAAAAATAGAAACTGATTTTGATTTGTATAATAAAAAAAAACAAAATCCAACAGCACCTCTGTATATATATACTTGTATGTATATATCACAAAGTGATGAATTTGTATGCTGAGTAAAAACTCGAGCAATTAAGATCAACAATGGCAGTTGGGGTTTGATTTAGATCGAGTAGAGAGAGAGAGGAGAGAAAACTGTTCGAATTTTTGAAAGAAAAGAAAACTGTTGTGATTTGAAGGAAAACTGAACTGTACGCCTTTATATTACAGCTGGTATGACAATCCTGGATTGTCATACCGATTGTCATACCAGGCAAAAGAAAGGAAAGAAAAAAAAACAGAAATAAAAGAAATAACAAAATAAACACTGAGTATATATAACTGGTATGACAATCTGATAGTCATACCGATTGTCATACCAGTATAAAATAAAAGAAAATATATATATATATATTGTTTATAACTGGCAAGACAATTGATAGTCATACCGATTAGTCTTGCCAGTATAAACTATACTGAAAAACACTAATATGACAATTATATATCGAAATGACTTTCAGCAAGACAATTTCAATTGTCTTGCCGATTGTCATTCTGGAAATAAACCGATTTCATGAAAATAAGTATATATATATATAAGTACTGAAATGACTTTCAGCAAGACAATTTCAATTGTCTTGCCGATTGTCATTTTAGTAGAAATACAATCAAATATGTACAGACTTATATAAATATATATATCTATGTACTGAAATTATATAACAAATTAGTAAAACTGAAATACAGACTTATAATATTTACAGAAACAAAGACAATATATCAGAATTTATTATTTTATTCTAAAATAGATTTCTATTGAATTTTAGCAAATAAAATTCATAGAAAAATATTTTTAGAGAAAATAAAATATTCTGAGATATTTTAAATTAACAAGTAGGGAAAATAAAACAGATAAGATAATATAAATTACATAGAAATAAGCAAGAAATATGATAAAATGATAAAATAAATTTGTAAATTCATTCAAGAACAGATCCCAGATATTAACTAAATTAATCACTAAAACTATTCAACATGCCCAATTTACCAACTAATCTGGTAAATGTGGATTCGTCAAGTGGTTTAGTGAAAATATCTGCTATTTGTTCTTCTGTTGGAACAAAAAATAGTTCAACAGTACCATTCATGACGTGCTCTCTAATAAAATGATACCTGATGTCAATGTGCTTTGTCCTCGAGTGCTGCACAGGGTTGTTGGTTATGGCTATTGCACTTGTATTGTCACATAAAATAGGAATTTTGTTCAATACAGAGCCATAGTCTCGTAGTTGGTTCCTAATCCACAAGATCTGAGCACAGCAGCTTCCAGCAGCAATATATTCAGCCTCGGCCGTTGAGTTGGAAACTGTTTGTTATTTCTTGCTGTACCATGAGACTAGTCTGCTACCTAGGAATTGACAACTCCCTGAGGTGCTTTTCCTATCAACAACACTTCCTGCATAATCTGAATCTGTATATCCGACAAGGTTAAAACCAGATTCTTTAGGGTACCAAATACCTAGATTTGGTGTTCCCTTAAGATATCTTAAGATTCGTTTAACAGCAATGAGATGAATATCTCTAGGATCCGCTTGGAACCTTGCACATAAGCATGTAGCATACATAATATCTGGTCTACTTGCAGTAAGATAGAGTAACGAGCCAATCATACCTATGTAGCTTGTGACATCTACCTTAATGGAGTTTTCACATGGTCCAAGCTTGACAGCTGTAGTTGATGGAGTCCTTGCTGATGCAGAATCCTCTAGATTGTACTTTTTGAGGAGTTCCTTGAGATACTTGGATTGACAAATAAATGTTCCATCTAACCTTTGATTTACTTGTAATCCAAGAAAGAACTTTAGCTCTCCCATCATGCTCATTTCAAACTTGCTGTGCATTAACTTAGCAAATCTCTTACAGAGATTATCATTAGTAGACCCAAATATTATATCATCCACATAGACTTGGACTAATATAGTATCATTCTTATGTTTTTTTAGAAAAGAGAGTTTTGTCTATGACACCTCTAATAAAGCTATTTTCAATAAGAAATTCAGAGAGTGTGTCATACCATTTTCTTGGAGACTGTTTTAGCCCATAAATAGCCTTGAAAAGAAAGAAGACAAAATCCAAATGATCTGGATCTTCAAAACCAGGAGGTTGCTCTACATATACCTCTTCATCCAGCTTTCCATTCAGAAAGGCGCTCTTGACATCCATTTGATAAACTTTAAAGTTTGAGAATGCTGCGAATGCCAGAAATATCCTGATGGCCTCAAGTCTAGCCACTGGAGCATAGGTTTCATCATAATCAATGCCTTCAGCTTGAGAATACCCTTTAGCTACCAGTCTTGCCTTGTTTCTTGTAACCACACCATCTTCATCTAGTTTATTCCTAAATACCCACCTAGTACCAACAGCTTTCTTGTGTACAGGCCTAGGTACCAGTTTCCAGACATGTTGACTTTCAAACTGATTGAGTTCATCTTGCATAGCAATCACCCAATCTGGATCAGTCAGTGCTTCTTCAATTTTCTTAGGTTCCATCTCAGAAAGAAATCCTGAGAACAGACACTCATTTTGAGTAGCACGTCTAGTTCTGACTCCAACATCTGGATCACCAATAATCAACTCAAAAGGGTGAGCTTTATTCCAGACAGTCTGTCTTAGAAGATTTGATCTTGATGATTCGCCTTGAAATTCATTATGATGTTGTGTCCTACTAGATGATCCTTCAGCATCTCCCCCTGAGTTGTTGCCATGTTGACTTGAAGATTCTCCGTCAGTAGCAGTGGTATCTCCATTGTTGCCAAAGTTTCCATCACTATTACCTTGAGTATCATCATGATTAACAGGTTCTTCACCAGCAACAACCTCAGGTTCTTGACCATGTTCTGATTCTGAATCTGACGTATCATCAAACTTCAGTTTCTCAGAAGGATCTTCAGTTTGGATACTAGGGAGTTTAGTGTCATCAAATGTAACATTGACACTTTCAGTTACTTTGTGTTGATCAATGATATACACTCTATATGATCTTCTTCCATATCCAACAAAAATACCCTCATATGCCTTTGCCTCGAACTTACCACGACGATCATCTCCATCCTTGAGCACGAAGCATCTGGCACCAAATACATGAAAGTATTTGATAGAGGGTTTCTGTTCATTCAAAATCTCATAAGGAGTTTTCATGAAGTCTTTGTTGATTAGAGTTCGATTCTGAGTATAACATGCAGTATTGACAGCTTCAGCCCAAAAGTACATTGGAAGACCTGATTCACTTAACATCGTTCTTGCAGCTTCAATCAATGTACGATTCTTCCTTTCTACCACTCCATTTTGCTGAGGGGTTCTAGGAGCTAAAAATTGTCTGGTAATCCCTTTGTCTGTACAGAATCCATTGAGAAGTGCATTCTTGAATTCTGTCCCATTATCTGACCTTATTGCTCTAACAGGGACGTTAGAATCTAAATCAATCATCTTGATATGATCAATCACAACTTGTGGTGTTTCATCCTTAGAGTGAAGAAATAAAACCCACGTATACTTGGAATAGTCATCAACTATCACAAGACAGTAACACTTCTTTGACATTGAAAGGATATTAACTGGACCAAATAAATCCATGTGCAATAATTGTAGAACACCAGTTATGAAAGATGTGTCAGTGCCTTTGTGACTTGCTTTCTTTGACTTTCCTTTCTGGCAAGCCTCACATAGTCCTTCTGGAGAGAATTCCAGCTGAGGCAGACCTCTTACCAATTCTCTTTTGACAAGAGAATTCATTGTTTTGAAATTGAGATGAGAAAGTCTCTTGTGCCATAGCCAACTCTCATCTGACGATGCCTTTGCATAGAAACAATTGACTTCAAGATTGCTTCCAGAGTTCATGTCAGCTACGAACAGATTTCCTTTCCGGATCCCATTAAGGAGGGTTTTTCACTTTTCTTGTGCAGAATCTGACACTTCAGCTTGTCGAATAAAACATTGTAGCCGTTGTCACAGAACTGACTAATGCTAAGCAGATTATGTTCAAGTCCTTGCACAACATATACATTTTCAATGATAACATTTCCAGCTAGCAAACAACCATATCCCTCCGTTAAACCTTTGCTGTTATCTCCAAAGGTAACCACTGGGCCAGCTTTCTCAACCACATTTGATAGCAGGGCTCTATCTCCGGTCATATGTCTTGACGATCCGCTGTCAAGAATCCACACTACCGGTTGTACCTATTTAATGCCCTGCAATACAAATGGATTAGACCTTCTTCGGAACCCAAGCTTGGCTGGGTTCGGCATACTTGTAAAATTGGCCTTTATCAGGCAAAACAACATTCTTAATTTTAATATCCTCAACGTTCTCAATGACTGAACATTTGACCTTGTGAACAGCCTTGACAAATTTCTGTTTAGGCTTAGGCACAAATGTCTCGTTTCTAGCTTTAGGAGGACCAGCAGTCTTAGACCTATCATGCTTTCTATTATTCACATGCTGACGAGGAGTAGTCTTATCATTAGAAACATGCTTACCATTAAAATAAGCAAACATCAGATTAAAAGCACAAGACATACAATCAGGAACACCACATGCTTTATGAGAAGGATTAACAATAGGCAACTTATGCATGGTAGACATGGCATTTGTGTTATCCAACTCATGTGTGTCTGAGTTAGTCTCAGTTGCTTTCACAACCTTGACTGGAACTTTTGACACACTTGACTTGGAGACAGCTTTCCCATTAGCATTATCTTCAGCACGGATTTCTTCTTGAATAATAAAAGAGGTCTCATCAAATGGTTCAGCAATTGATTCTTTATAGAGGGGTTCATCAACACCCTTAAGCACATGTGGTACTTCCCTGCCTTTAGCACAGACATGAGGAGGGGAGTTTATACCTAATTTTCCAATAGCAGCATTGTAATCATAACCTATACCAGATGTTTGATTAACAGCTTGCTTATTGTAAAACTCTTTGGACTTCGAACAAGAATTAAAGTAAGCTTTAACCTTAGCCTCAAGACCAGTGATCTTGTCTTTAAGAATAGTTTCAAGTTTTCTATAACAGTCAACTCTATTCTCTAGAAAAGACACTTGATCTTTTAATTTATCTTGATTAATGTGTACAAGTCTTAATTCATTGACCTCTTTCTCAAGGTCTTTGATTTGTTGATTTAACAATTCATTATCACGACGAGCACAATCTAAGGAACCTCCTAGATGATAAACTAATTTAGCATCAGTAAATTTTATCTCTTTTCTTGACGATGAGGTGCTTGCATCACTAGCCATGAGAGCAAGATTCTCAACTTCTTCATCTTCACTGTCAGTATCATCCCAGCTTCTTCCCTTTGCCAGGTAAGCCCTTTCAGATTTACTCTTCTGATTAGAATCGTAAGAGTTCTTCCTAGCTTGTTTTGGCTTCCTGCATTCTGTGGCAAAGTGTCCCAACTCATTACAGTTGAAGCATCGAATGGTGCTTCGATCAACCATCCCTGTTTTATACCCACCACTGCTGGTGTTAGAGGATAAAGATCCACCTTTCTGGAATCTGTTGTAGTTGGACTTGTACTTGAACTTGGGATTCCTTTTGAATCTGACATTTGAGAATCTCTTGACAATCAGGGCCATTGACTCATCCTCCAATTGCTCCAATTCTTCCAAGGAATAATAATCATCTCCTGATTGATTTGTAGTAGGAGAATCAAATTCTGCTACTATCACATTATCTTCAACCTTGGAAGACTGTACCATTCTTTCTGACTGTTTAGATTGTTGTTGATATTGTGGTTGTTGTTGTTGTTCATCAGCTACTAGAGCAGTAGACGTGCTGACCACTCTTCCTTTCCCGTAAACTTCCTTCTGCTGAATCTGCTCCAACTCATAAGTCTTTAACACACCATAGAGCATATCCAAAGAAATCTCACTCAGATCTCTTGCTTCTCTTATGGCAGTGATTCTATGTTCGAGATGAGTTGGCAGTGTTAAAAGGAACTTTTTGTTGACCTCCCTGATGGAATAGTATTTACCATTAATGTTCAGGTTGTTGATCAATGCATTGTACCTCTCAAACACTTCAGTGATTCTTTCCCCTGGATTAGATTTAAAGTATTCATACTCAGAGGTTAGGATTTCTAGTTTGTTCTCCCTAACTTCCTCTGTGCCTTCATTAATAATCTCAATAGTTTCCCAGATATGTTTGGAATCTTTACAATTCATCACATGTCTATTCATCAGGGGATTAAGGGAATCTACTAAGATTAATTGAAGGCTAGCATCCAGGGAGGCTTCTTCTATTTCAGCAGGAGAGAAGTCCTCAGGATCCTTCACATAAGTTCTCGCTTTGGTGATCACCACATCATTTTCTATTACCTCTGGTTCAATAACCATAGGAATTTTTGGACCCTTCTTCAACACTTGCAAATATTTGGGATTAGCAACCTGTAAAAACAGTAGCATCTTCTTCTTCCACATAACATAATTTTCTTTATCAAAAAGTGGAATTTTAACGGTTCCAACTTTTTGTGTAGTCATTACGATTTTTTTGAGTGAATAAAAAATTCAAGAAGTGAAAGAAACACAAAAGTCTAGGATCTAGATTTGTACGTTAATCAGAAGGCTCTGATACCAATTGTTAGGTCCCAATTTGTTTGTAGAAGGGGGGTTGAATACAAACAATACCGTTTAATCGAATAAAATGCGGAATAAAATTGTGAAACAAAATTCAAGTTAAATAAAACTTTTATTAAACTTGAAAGGTGTTACAACTACGGTATCGGTTACAAGGGATTAATCTCAAATCAATTATTACAAATCTAGAATAAATTCGACATGAACTTTTTCTATTTTTGTAATTAAAAGATCAAATGCTAAATGCGATTTGAGATTAAGTTCTAGGGATTTTAATCCGCTAGATTGATACACAAGAACAAGATAAATATTTCTAGTTGATTGAATTTAACTTTACAATCTAGAAATTTAATCTTGAAGAAAAGCAGATGAAAAATAAAATGTTATGCTTTTGTTTTCTGCTCCTTTTTCTCTTGTGTGTTCTATATTCTGTTTGATTGGATTCTGTAAGTTTTTTTGATCAACAAAAGTCTTCTGCTGCTTTTATCAAACACCGAACTGAAAAGTGTACTGGCATGACAATCTCTTTGGCCAGCAAGACTTTCGGTATGACAATATTTACAACTAGCAAGACAATCAAAATGAACTAGCAAGACTTTCGGTATGACTATTGATTGTCATACCGATTGTCATATTAGTTCAAATAAATTGTCTTGCTGAATTAATAACAGATTTTAATCTAAACAGAAATTCTAATAAGACAATTAAATGTATTGGCATGACTTTCGGTATGACTATCAATTGTCATACCGATTGTCATACTAGTTCAAATGAATTGTCTTGTTTTGAATTTAAGCAGATTTTAAACCAATTAAAAACTTGTAAATCCTCAATATTAATTCTAAATTAATTAATCAATTTAATTCAATTAATCAATAAATTAATCTTTGCAGATATAATTTATTTTCTTAATTAAATTATATGACTTAATTAATTAATAGAAAATTAATACTAACCCTGAGCAGCATCCATTCTTCTGACAATCTTCTGAAAATCACTGAGACTTATGAATCAATTCCGCCACTTCAATGCTGACACTCGATGTACTGTCTGGTTCATGAGTGACTAACTTCCGTGACGTTTCTTCATGTCTTGACTTTGATACTCTGATTAAATCCTTGTAATAAATGATACCCTGACGAGATCTCTGTCACTTGATTAAATCCACGATCTTGATTTATATCACTGAGGCATGATCAAATTCTTGAACTTCTTCCAGTGAATCTTCAAGTCTGCAGATGAACAATGTTTCTTTATCCTTTGACAGATGTTACTTTGTGAGATCTCTCTGATGATAGATCCACTATTTACTTATTACATTCTTATTTGAGTTGAGTTAAATCCTCGAATAAACGAATAGGCTATGACATATGCCTTTCAATCACATTTTAAATTTAATTAAACAAAGAATATTTATTATATATCATAAAATATGTACATAAATTTCCCGGTTATTACATTTATTATGCATAATATAAGCAAAGTTTGATATCTTAAGACGATGAAGTCGCAAAAATATTTCAATATATATTCTTTAATACTCTATATGCTTATTATAAACGGAGTTCCAATGTATACACTATATAATATAGCATTACAAGGTCATCTCATATATCTAACCTTGCCTTAACGTTTTTTGGAAAATCTTTGCCATGCATACTGTAACTGTTAGGAATATGTTGTGAACTTGATGATAAATTGAACAAAACACCTTGGTAGATTTTAACTTAGTGTATTTTTAGCTCTCGACGGATGTTCTAATATAGTCCCGACGGATGAACTTTATAGTCCCGACGGATGACAATTTGACATCCATCGAGAGTGTAGCTTATGTAATAATAAGTCTTGTAGCACATTTATGCAAACAACAATATTTTAGTTGAGTAGATTATGTAGGATTCTTTAAGTCATGTTGACTACTAGATTGATATGCAGAATAGGTTAGCTGATTGTAAATGTAAGATGTCTTGTAATTCTGCATAAGTGAAGTAGAATCAAGTGACAGAAAGACTCTCGACGGATGATCTACAAAGACTCCCGACAGATAATCAACAAGGCTCCCGACGGATGACCAACATAGTCCCGACATATGATGATATTCAAAATAGCAGTTGACAGTGATAACACAGTCACATGCGTCGGGTGTTTGCAAATGGAATGTGACAGCCTAATTACAGGATTTAGAGAATAAAGAAGCATTACCATTTCCATGCAATTATGAAGATATTCAAATATGCTGGATAGAGTAATGTAGCAGCATGAAGTTAGACTAGATTAACTTTATCTTATTGTCTTGTCTTACTATCATGTAACTTGGTGATATATAAACCAAGTTTAGCAAGTAGAACAACTAACCGAGTAAGCATTATTTTTAGAGAGATAGATAAAGCTGTATATGTTAAAAATCTCTTTGTAATTATGTAAGTTCTCTTGTAAGCAGCTGTGTGCTATTCAAGCATCACAGAGTTCTCAACTTTATATATATCTCTGGTGGATAAGTTCAAATCCACCAGAAAGTTTTAAAGCTTTGTGTTTTATTACTTTGTGTTTTGATATCTATCTTATTCTCATTCCGCACTTCTTGCAAAATTAAACACAATTATATATTAAGTAAGAACATTCTTAAAATCAGAAAAAGTAGCCAGAATTACATTCAACCCCCCACCCTTCTGTAATTCTTGTTGCATTGATTGGGAATAACAATTGGTATCAGAGCAAGCTCTTGAAGTACAAAGAGTGTAAAGATCACCACAATCAGCAAGATGATCAGAAAGGATGCAGGAGTGAAAATTCCATTTCTGGACAAAGACAACTATCACCACTGGAAGGTAAAGATGCACCTACATCTTCTTTCTCAAGATAAAGCCTATGTGGACTACATACAGAAAGGTCCTCATGTTCCCATGAGAGCTGCTACAGGAAATGAACCATCAGTTCCAAAGCCTAGACATGAATGGTCTGATCCAGACATTGAACAAGTCAGGAAAGATAAAAAGGCCATGAATATACTATTTAATGGTGTTGATGGTGATATGTTTGACAACATCATAAACTGCAAAACAACTAAAGAGGTTTGGGACACAATTCAAATTATTTGTGATGGTACTGAGCAAGTCAGAGAGAACAAGATGCAACTCTTGATTCAACAATATGAGCATTTTCACTGTGAAGAAAGTTAATCACTCACTGATATATTTGGTAGATTTCAAAAGCTATTGAATGCTCTCAAGTTGCATGGAAGGGTCTATCAAACAAAATATTCAAACCTTAAATTCCTTAGATCTCTGCTAAAGGAATGGAAGCCCATGACAGTCTCTTTAAGAAACTCTCAAGATTACAAGGAATTCACCTTGGAAAGACTGTATGGAATTCTAAAGACCTATGAGCTTGAAATAGAGCAAGATGAAAGGATGGAGAAAGGAAGGAAGAAAGGAGGATCCATTGCACTAGTTACTGAGCTAGAGAAGGAAAAGGAGATGAAGGTTGAAGCTGTGGAATCTGCATCAAACTCAAAGGTTTGTGAGAGCAAGGACAAAGGGATGGTAGCTGAAAATGAAGAACAGTTGAGCCAAGATGACATGGATGATATAGATGAGCATCTAGCATTCTTATCCAGGAGATTTTCCAAGCTCAAATTCAAGAAGAATTTTGGAGCAGCTAAGCCAAACAGAAACATGGTTGATAAATCTAAATTCAAGTGTTTCAAATGTGACTTGGCATGTCATTTTTCCAATGAATATAGAAAGCCTGATTCTGGTAAAAAAGAAGTTTGAGCCTGTTGATTACAAGCAAAAATATTTTGAGCTGCTCATACAAAAGGAAATGGCTTTCATCACACAGGAGAATGAATGGGCTGCAGATGGATTGGATGAAGATGAAGAAACAAGCTATGTCAACCTAGCCCTAATGGCCAAGTCAGATGAAGTAGAAGTTAGTTCATCAAGCAATCAGGTAATCACCACTAACCTAGCACATTTAACTAAATATGAGTGCAATAATGCCATCAATGATATGTCTACTGAGCTATATCATTTGCGTGTAACTCTTAAGTCCCTCACTAAGGAAAATGCTAAAATCAAAGAAAATAATTTGTTTTTAAGTGAGAGGAATAATGTGCTGGAGTCTCAATTTATTGAGTTTGAAAAATTGAGAATTGAATGTAAAACTGCTAAGGATGAATTAACTAAATCTTTAAAGAAAGAAGAGATTTTAAGGAAGCAGCTTGAACGAGAACATGAAGTAATTAAGGCATGGAAATCATCTAGAGATGTCCATGCTCAAATTACTAAAGTTCAAGGTACAGAATCCTTTTTGTGATGTAGCCTGGAAAAAAAGCAAAGAGAAGCTTGATTCCAATCTGGTTGAAGAACTTTCAACAGATATGGATTCGACGGATGACGAAAATTATCCGTCGAATAATCAAAAAGATCATCCGTCGAAAGACAATGAGCTACATCCGTCGAATGTTAGTAAACCAGTTAGCAAAGCTAAGTTAGCTAAGTTGAATGATAAATATGGATCAGTTTCTAAAAACTTTGTTCTAGGAGAATCAAGTCAAGTGAGAAAAAAAAGAGAGTTAATGTTGGTCATCTGTCTATCAAGCAATTGAATGACAGATTAGATAAGATTAAGGTTAAAACATAATTAAAAAGGAAAAACAACAAAAATGGAAAGGTAGGAATTAACAATCATAACAGCTACACACCTGATAAATATGCTCCAAGAAAAATCTGTGTTAAGTGTGGCAGTGTTAATCATTTGTCTGTTAATTGCAAACTTGCAATACCTACTCCTATGTCTGCACCTCCTTCATTTCCCAACAAGCCTTCCATGTCTATGAATGCTTTGCCTGCACAGGATATGAATTCCAAATTTGCTAATATGCCATTTGCACCTAATCCATATTATGCTGTATTTAGTATACCTCAAATCCCATTTAGCATGCCTTACGAGAATAACATGTCTGCACATAGCATGCCTTTTCCTGTTAATCAAAATGTGCATGATAATTCTGCTTCAATGAATGGTTTCAAAGGTCCAAATCAAATGACCAAGGATGAATCTGAAATACCCAAGTCAAATGAGGTCAAACCTAAGAAACCAAAGAAAAAGGCTAACAAGGCAGGACCCAAGGAAACTTGGGTACCAAAATCAACTTGATTTTTATTTGATGTGTGCAGGGAAACAGAAAAAATCTTTGGTATTTGGAGAGTAGGTGCTCAAGGCACATGATTGGAGATTCCACCCTACTCACTGGGTTCAAGGAAAGAGCTGGCCCAAGTATCACTTTTGGAGATGACATGAAGGGTTATACTGTGGGATATGGCTTGATTTCAAATGATAATGTCATCATTGAAGAGGTTGCCCTAGTGGATGGACTCAAGCATAATCTGTTGAGTATCAGCCAACTTTGTGATAAGGGCAACTCAGTCACTTTCAATTCTGAAGCATGTGTTATGACCAACAAGAGAAGCGATAAAGTGGTTCTCACTGGGGTGAGAAAAGGAAATGTGTACTTAGTTGATTTCAACTCATCAAATGCATAATCTGTCACTTATCTATTTAACAAGGCAAGTCAAGATGAAAGTTGGCTATGGCACAAGAAGCTGTCTCATCTAAACTTCAAGACCATGAATGAGCTAGTCAAGAAAGATTTGGTTAGAGGTATTCCTCAAGTGGAGTTTTCAAAGGATGGATTATATGATGCCTACCAAAAAGAAAATCAGATTAAAGCATCATTCAGAAAGAAGCTTGATTCAACTATTGAAGAACCTTTGCAATTGTTGCAAATGGATTTGTTTGGACCAGTCAATGTGTTGCCCATTTCAAAGAAAAGATATTGCCTAGTAATTGTAGATGATTTCTCAAAGTTCTCTTGGATATTTCTCCTAAAATCCAAAGATAAAGCTAGTGAAATCATCATCAATCATATAAGGAAAGTCAACAATCATCCTGATTTCAAAGTAAGAAGAATCATGAATGATAATGGAACTGAGTTCAAGAGTTCTGTGATGAGATCATTTTGTGAAGAGAATGTGATCATGCATGAGTTTTCTGCATCCAGAACTCCACAACAAAATGGAGTGGTGGAAAGAAAGAACAAGTCTCTTATTGAAGCTGCAAGAACAATGCTGGAAGAATCAAAGTTACCAACATATTTTTGGGCAGAAGCTGTAAATACTGCATTCTACACTCAGAATAGTTTTTTGTTCAATCAAGCCAAATGCGTGAATCCCTACCAGTTGTTCAAGAACAGGAAGCCAACATTAAACTTTCTACATGTATTTGGCTGTAAATGCTATATCTTAAGGAATCAAACTGATCAACATGGAAAGTTTGATGCCAAAGCAGATGAAGGAATTTTTGTTGGAAATGCTGTTGGAAAAACATATAGAGTCTACAATCTAGAACCAACATTGTAATGGAATATGTACATGTTGTGTTTGATGATTAAAAGATTGAAAGACTGCAAGATGGAGATTTCCATGAGAGCCTCAAATTTAACAATATGGAGATGATTTGTGAAGACAGTGATGATGATAGTAATCAAGAAACAGTGGTTAAGGATAATGCAGAAAAGACTATCCCTAATGATGCACAAAATTCAGCATCAGTCGAGTTGCATAATGCATCATCCGTTGGTAGACAATCAGCTTCATCCATCGAGATACAAAGTGCATCATCCGTCGGAACAGTGAGAGAATCTGAGAGTCAAAACAAATCACTTACAGAAAAAACTCCTTCTTCAAATCAAAGATTCATAAACTCAGGGGGAGTTTCTTCAAATCAAAACTCAGTCACACATCAAGACAATGATGAGGCCTCTTCATCTAGAGCTAATCTACCTCAATAGAGAAAATGGACTAGAGGTCACCCTTTTGAGCTCATTATTAATGATGCATCTTCTAGAATTCAAACAAGAAAATCAGCTCAAGAAGAATGTCTGTATAGCAGATTTCTCTCAAATGAAGAACCAAAGAAGGTAGAAGAAGCTCTGATGGATCCTGATTGGGTTCTAGCTATGCAAGAGAAGCTAAACCAATTTGAAAGGAACAAGTTATGGAAGCTGGTACCCAAGCCAAAAGGAAAGAATCCAATTGACACTAAGTGGGTATTTAGAAATAAGATGGATGAAAATGGCATAGTTGTTAGGAACAAAGCTAGATTGGTTGCTAAGGGCTACTGTCAACAAGAAGGAATAGATTTTAATGAAACTTCTGCTCCTGTTGCAAGACTTGAAGCCATCAGAATATTCTTAGCCCATGCAGCCCATTCGAATTTCAAAGTCTATCAAATGGATGTCAAAAGTGTCTTTCTGAATGGAGATTTAGAGGAGGAAGTCTATTGATAATCTCATAATTTTGTATTAATTAATACCTATTTATTGCTTGCTCCCGAATTTAATAATTTAATTAGTTGCTTTTATAGGTATTTTGTTCAAAAAGCAGATTAAGAGAAAAAGGAAAGGAAAATGCAAAAAGGGCAAAAGTAAAAGAAAAAGAAGAAAATAAAATAGGAGTTGGCTACAATCAATGGTCAAGATCAACACAACACTCCTCTCACTTGGATGACCAAAATTTACCCAACTCTACCCTAAAACCCTACTTTTTAGCTATAAATACCCTTCTTCCCCTTGTATTCCTCACGTTAGTTTTATCTTAGTTTACCTAATAGTAGCCTCTCTTTTCAATTTCTAGATCTAGTTTACTTTCCATTTTAGTAGTTTATAAGTTTTGTAAGCACTCTTTTATATATCAATTCAAGCTTTCATCTCGTTTTTATTTACATCTTGTTCTCCATTTTATATTTTGGCTATGAAATCTTTCTTTGACTACAAGAAGAAAATGAATATTGCTTATGGATTGAAAGGAGCCATTTAGTTTATTGTTCTTGAATCTACTTTTGAGTATCTTGTTTCAAACCCCTCTTAAATATTCATTTTATTAGTGGGTTTGATGAGTTGAAATTTTAGATTTAATTTTTCTTTTCCGCTTAAAGGTTAGTTGAATTTAGAGATGAATCTACTCTTTCCGGCGAAACCCCAGCTGTCCGTCAACTAGTTTGGTGCGAGGAGTTCGGTTTCCATTTTAATTTCTCACTGTATCTCTCTGCTTTATTGACTCGTTTATTTTCCAGCACTAGCTTTTATTGGTTTATTGCTCATATCTTCACTACTGTTTCCCATCTATTTTACTATAAATCTATGACCGTTATTACTCTTTTTTTTCTAATGATCCATTTGCATCTTATCTTCTGTCAAAGTCTTTGATACATTTCTCTGTATTGTGGTTTACATCAAGTTCTAGTCATGTATTAAATAATTAATTAACCATCCAATCATTAGTGATCATTAATTATTAGTTTTGTTTTGAAGTGTATTATTTAATGATTCTATTGTCTCTAGTTAGCCTAATTAATGTTGGTCAAACATAATTATTTTGTGACACTAGTTCATGTCCGTAAGTATGGTTTAGAGTTACAATATTTCATTAATATTCATCTCTTTATTAGCTCATTATAATTTTTGGCCCATTATGTTTCAAGCCCATTGAATTTTGTTGCATCCGTATGAATCTCATTTTGCATACTTAACTTCATGTATTAATTACATTAATCTTAGTTATTACATTAAATATACTTCCTTTCCTCCCATGTTAGCCCATTTTTACTTTCTGGCCCAATTCATTCTAGGTCCTTCTTTTTATAGATTAATTGTGGTAGTCTTTTATTTAAGTAATTGCTGGCCCGAGTTGAATTATTGCTTGTGTTGCTATCTCATTTTATAGTCTGTTAGTATACTTCAATTTATTTTCCTTTGGTCATATTAATTAATGCTTAACATTTGTTTATTTAGCTAGTTAGATTTCACTATGTCTCGTTAAGTTCATTCTAATTATTAAATTAGTTTTGTAAAAATAATCTTCTCTCAAAATTAAATTGTTCTATTTTGCCTAAATTAAAAGTTAAGGTATTGCGAAAAATTATGTAGTTTCTGTGGAACGAATCTAAAATATTAAAACGAAAAATTGTGCACTTGCAATTTAAAATGTATATTTTTGGCACATCAAGTTTTTGGCGCCGCTACCGGGGACTATAATTATTTTTCGCGCCTTAATTTTTAAATTTTCGAATTAGTTGTACTTGTTCTCTTTGTTTTTATTTTTTTAGAAAATTGAAGATTTAGAAAACTCGTTGGAACTCCGAAAATTGCCGAGGCTCGAAGGAATTTTTGGAAGCTTGCTTGGGTAACCCGTATCTCTCTCTTTTCGTATTTTTCACTAGTTAAAAAAAAATTCACAAAAAAAAATGAAAATTTAAAAAATAAAATAAAAAAAATAGTTAGTTTAATACATAATTGTTGCATCATACATTTGTTCACCTAGGAGCACATCATCTTAGATTTTATTTTCTTGTTTTTTATTTTTTTCGTACCTTATAAATTGTGGTGATTGCTGGAGGACCCAAGGTACGTTAAATTTCTTCTTTTCTTTAGTTAGGACACGTAATTTAGAGCATCCATAATTGTTTATCGCTTTTATATCTCGTTGTGTGTTGCATCATTTAAATAAACTTTAAGGGCAAAACCACATCACAAGATAAGGGGAGGGATTTCATCACTCTTTCCTTGGCCAACAACCATTAAATCCATCATTTTGCATACCATAGCCTTTTTAATAAAATTAAGTAGACATTAGCCCCTACGACTTCGCGCTCAACTAGGAAGAAAACCTGAAACGATCAAATATCTAAGTATTCATTCTTTGGTGTCTAGGCTAGAGAAAGCTTACCTGGCCATTTAGATTGGTGACTAGGCTGGTGTTTAACCTCTTGGCAATGCTTGCACCTACCTGGCCAATCAGAAAGAATACTTTTAGTTTTGTGAATTTTAGTAATATCTTTTTGTTAGGAGTAAGTCTAGAGTTTTTTTAGGGAACCATAGATTTAGAATTTTTCTTTCGATTTTTCACCTTTTCTTTTGCGTGTTTTAAATTCTTACACTTATTTGCTACTTGATTTATATCCTGTTTATGCGTACTACGTGGATTAGAGATAATTCATCTAGGTTAGTGAGACCAATTGAGCGTACTTCCTCATCGGAATCCGAACCCGTAGAAATTCTTGAACCCGTAGAAAATATGGCAGTATCTCTTAAGGATCGTTATTACCCCGCCCGTTCAGCCCAACCTTCTTGTATTACTCTTCCACCGGTTAATGGTAATAATTTTGAAATTAAAGGTCATCATATTAGCATGTTACCTAAATTTACCGGGAGTGAAGGTGAGGATCCATATCTTTTTATTCATGAATTCGAGGAGGTTTGTGCCTTACAAAAACTCCAGCAATTGACCGAGGATTCCATTAGGCTTAGACTAATCAATTTCACTCTTAAAGAAAATGCTAAAAAATGGTTATATAGCCTACCGGTTAATTCTATTTCAACTTGGGAGGGATTCGTAGTCATTTTTCTAAAAAAATATTTTTCAAGCCGTAAGACTACGAGACTTACAAATGAGATTAATCAATTTCATCAAAAGGAAAATGAGTCTTTTTGGAAATATTTTGATAGATTTAAAAATCTTTTGTCCTAATGTCCCCACCACGGAATAGAAAAGTGGAGACTTTGTAAGATTGTTTACGAGGCCTTAGATAGTTCTACAACCGCGTTGTTAGAGTCTATATGTCAACGCAAATTCATGGAAAAAGACGAGGATCAGGGTTGGGAATTTTTTGAGGAACTAGCGGAAAAGACCATGTTGCGAGAGTCTACTAGGGAGCCGAATAGGGAGCCTAGTAAGCACAATGAAACACTCGGTTCATTAGCTAACAAAGGCTTGCATTTAGTTGGTAATTCTATAGCAACCGAAGCGAAGTTAGCTACTCTCACTAGAATATCCTGTTGAGAATATCCTTTTGCAACCAACCATGCTTTATTCCTTGTAATTATGCCATCACTATCAGTTTTGTTTCTGAACACCCACTTTGTACCAACAACAGATCTGTTCTTTGGTCTTGGCACTAGGGTCCAGACTTTATTTCTTTCAAATTTATTTAACTCTTCCCGCATTGCTTGCACCCAATCAGCATCTTGAAGAGCTTCTTCCACTTTCTTTGGTTCAGTCTGAGAAAGAAAAGAATTATAGAGACATTCACTTGAAGTAGCTGTTCTAGTTCTGACACCTGCATCAGGATTTCCAATAGTTAAGTCAGGTGTATGTGATTTAGTCCACTTCCTTGCAGATGGAAGGTTTTCTCTAGAACTGGATGTTCCCCCATGATCCATGCTATCTTCATCAACATTTTCTGATGCTCCCCCTGAAACTATGCTCTCTGAGTTGGATCCTTCAGAATTTAAGTTTTCAAAACTATCAGAACTTGGCTTATCAGAACTTGATGAATCAGAACTTGAAGAGCCAGTTATATGTTATGATGCTTCTTGAGATGTGGTTATATCTTCAGTATGCTCCCCCTGCACTGGTGCATCTTCCTTTGCATTGTCACAACAGTTTCAATAACATCAGAGTTTAATCCATCAGAGTTTGCAGTATCAGGATTTAAACTGTCAGGATTTTCAGTATCAGAATTTAAGTTTTCATTTTCGAATCTCAGCTGATCATGATCATTGAAATCTTCAAGTCCAGTAATCTTCTTATCATCAAAGGAGACATTGATAGATTCCATGACAACCCTTGTTCTTAAATTGTAAACTCTGAAGGCTTTTGTGGAAAGTGGATATCCAACAAAAATTCCTTCATCAGCTTTTAAATCAAATTTGGATAGCTGTTCAGGATGAGTCTTAAGAACAAAACACTTGCATCCAAATACATGAAAATACTTCAGATTTGGCTTCTTTTTCTTCACGATCTCATATGGTGTCTTTCCTTGCTTGTTAATGAGTGTTGCATTCTGAGTAAAATAAGCAGTCTGCACAGCTTCAGCTCAAAAATAGGTTAGAAGCTTTGCTTCATCAAGCATAGTTCATGCAGCTTCAATGAGAATTCTATTCTTCCTTTCAACAACTCCATTTTGCTGTGGAGTTCCAGGGGCAGAAAATTCCTGTTTGATTCCATGATCTTTGAAGAACTCTTCCATTGTCAAATTCTTGAACTCAATGCCATTATCACTTCTTATTATTTTCACAGAATCTTTGACCAATTTATCCTGTTGCTTGACATGATCAATCAAGATAGATGCAGTTTCACTTTTTGTGTGCAAGAAATACACCCATGTGTATCTGGTGAACTCATTCACTATGACCATAGCATATTTCTTCTTTGCAATAGACATGACATTCACTGGACCAAATAGATCAATATGTAGTAGGTGATATGGCTCAAGAATTGATGATTCAGTCTTGCTCTTGATTGCAGATTTTCTTTGTTTAGCCTTCTGACAAGAATCACAAAGGCCATCAGGAGCAAATACTGACTTTGGCAGTCCTCTCACAAGATCTTTCTTGACTAATTCATTTATATTGTTGAAGTTTAAATGAGAGAGTTTCTTGTGCCAGTTCCAGCTTTCTTCAATTGATGTTCTACTCATCAGACAGATTGCAGAACCATCAGTACTTGTTGAAAGCTTGGCTTCATAAAGGTTACCATGCCTGTATCCTTTCAGAACAACTTTGCCTGTAGATTTTCTTACAATTTCACAGTGTTCTTCAAAGAAATCTACATGATAACCTCTGTCACAGATTTGACTAACACTCAGCAGATTGTGTTTAAGTCCCGAAACCAGAGCTACTTCCATAATGATGACATTCCCAAGATTGATATTGCCATATCCCAATATTTTTCCAATGTTGCCATCTCTATAAGAAACACTTGGGCCAGCCTTCTTCACAAAGTCTGATAGCAGGGCTTTATTTCCAGTCATATGTCCTAAACATCCACTGTCCAGAACTAGGATGTTTTTCCTGTTGCCCTGCAATCACAAAGACCACTAATAATTAGTTTTAAGGACCCAGACTTGCTTGGATCCTGTGGCCTTATTAAGTTTGTTAACATTTGCAACGGATTTAGCATCAGAGTTTATGTTAACATTTTTCTTATCAGCATTTATACTATCAGACTTTGTATCAGAACTTATACTAGAAGGAACAATGCTAACTTTCTTTAAAGAAGGTTTTATTTGATAATAATCATAGTACGAACTATGATATTCCTTACAAGTATAAATGGAATGTCATAAACTACCACAATGAAAACAAGGATTTTGTGGCCTATATCTAATAGACAGACTCTTAACTCCTGACTTTGAAGGTAAGGAGTTTATGTTCTTATTCTTCCTGCAAAAAGAAGCCAGATGGTTAGAACTTCCACAGTTATGACATATTTTTCTAGGAGCATTAGGAACAGGCTTATAATCATTACTTTTATTCACACCTTCCTTTCCATTCCTATTTTTCCTAGGTGACTTTACCTTGTTTATATTCTTTACATCTTTCAGCTTGTGCTTAAGCTGTTTCTTTGTCATTAAGCCTACGTAAACTTCAGTTGTCTTTTCCTGTTTTAGTTTGTCAGAATTTAATTCCTCTTTAACTTCTGATTTCCCAGTATCAGACTTTACAGCAACAAACTTAACAGGTTTTAACTTTGGCTTTTGTTTAACAACTATAGGCTTAATTTCTACAGTTCCTTTATCATTCTTATCATCTCTATAACCTAAGCCCTCTTTCCAGTTTCCACTACTTAACAAATTCTGAGTTGTTCTGCCAGAGTTAGTCCAAGTCCTGATAATCTCTCTTTCCTTTTCTAATTCAGTTTTTAGAGATTCATTCATTTTAAGTACTTCATCCCTAACATAGAAAGCATCATCTCTATCTTTCTGAGTTTGATGGAACATGACTAACTCTTTTTATAAATAATCATTCCTCTTTTTACAAGCAAGATTTTCAGAAGTTAATCTTTCACATTAAAGTTTGATCTCTATAACTAATGAACATGGTTTTAAGATATCTTTTCAACTCATTAATATCATCAGTATGAAAGGCATAAGTAGTTTGAGGTACCTTTGTTAGGTCACACACACTGTAGAGGGGGGTGAATACAGTGTATAGTACAATCAAATCGATCTTTAATAACTCAAGTAACAGAAAACAAACTTTATTCAAAACAATAAACTCTGTTACAGTATGGAACTGTCCTCTCTCAGTGATGAACAAATATCACGAGAGCTGCTAGGGTTACAATGAATAATCTTCTCGATAATGATAACACTTATAGTGTAAACCCTATGTCTGTGTTTATATACTACACAGTTACAAGATAATCTCTAATTGATATGGAATATAATTCTTCTTCCTAAAATATATCAATCAGATATATTTTCTTCCAAGTATTCTATTCTTCATAGAATTCCTTCTTCATGTATATCTCTTCTTATGTTTGTCTCGATCTTCTCTTCCTGTAAATCAGCTGCCTTCCTTATCTGAACGTTTCCTTTAAGTCCTGATATTATCTTCTGATAAATATCTCCTGAACCTTAAGTATTGATAACTTAAGTTCTGACTTCAGTATAAGTGCTAATTTCAGTTAAGTACTGATTTGTCCTGTTTAAGTAAGATCTGAAAACTAAACATAAATCACATTAGTCATGGCATTATCAAATATATCTAACAACCTTTAACTCAGCAGCTTCAAGACTGCTATCAGCATTTGCCATATCAATATTTGCCATCAAGGCATAGTTCTCCTCACTTTCAGAATCTGAAGTGTCTGTCTAGCTTTTCTTCTTTGTGACAAGAGCCTTGCCTTTGTCACTCTTCACTTTCTTGCAATCAGGAGATATGTGGCCTTTCTCACCACAGTTGTAGCATTTGACATTTTTGTAATCTCCTCTGTCAGACTTCCCTCCTTTGCCTTCAGATTTTCTGAAATTCTTCTTATCAGAACTTGCACCTTTCCTGGAAAACCTCTTTCCGTTCCTGAACTTCCTGTATGCAATCCTTATGATTCCTTTCACCATAAGAGCACACAGCTTCATCATCTCTTCATCAGCATCCATCTCAGGAAAGCTTTCAGTTTCTGAGTCATCATCACTATCAGAACTTGATGACTCAGTATCAGACTTTGTTATGAGCGCTTTTCCCTTGCCTTTCCTTGAGGTAGCTGCCTTGGGGGATTCTTCTTCAGCCTTAAGAGCAACTGTCCTTGACTTTCCTTCTTTCCTCTTGTTTCTTTGTTCCATCTCAAGTTCATGAGTCTTGAGCATCCCATAAATTTTATCAAGAGTTGTTTCTTCAAGATTATAGTTGTCTCTTATAATTGTTGCCTTCAAATCCCAACTTTCAGGAAGAGCTAACAAGAATTTAAGGTTTGAATCTTCAATATCATACTCCTTATCAACTAGTGACAAATCATTCAAGAGTTTGACAAATCTGTCATATAAATCAGTCAATGACTCATTAGGCTTTGAGTCAAAGTGTTCATACTCTTGAGTGAGTATTGTTTTCCTGTTCTTCTTAATCGAATCAGTTCCCTGGCACCTTGTCTCCAAGGCATCCCATATCTCCTACAGTCGTGCAGTTAATTACCCTGTTTGACATTACATTATCAATGGCACTATGCAGCAAGTGTCGTACCTTAACATCCTTAGCAATCGATGCGATATCTTCAGCAGTGTAATCACTCTTCTTCTTTGGTACAGATTTTGCTGCTTCACCTGCAACTACAACAGCGAGTTTTGTTGGCTTGTGAGGTCCTTCATGGATTCTGTCAAGATATTCTGGATCAGTAGCTTTCAGAAACATAGTCATCCTCACCTTCCATATGGGATATTCAGATGGCTTCAGTATGGGAACTCTAATAGCCTCATATCGATTATGGATTTGAGTCTTTGGTGGTTCTTCAGTTTTGGTGGGCTTGGTTGGAGTTTCTGCTTCAGACATGATTGTTTTTGGATCTCAAACTTTGATACCACTTGTTAGGTCACACACACTGTAGAAGGGGGTTGAATACAGTGTATAGCACAATCAAATCAAATTCTAATAACACAAGTAACAGAAAACAGACTTTATTCAAAGCAATAAACTCTGTTACAATATGGAACTGTCCTCTCTCAGTGATGAACAAATATCACGAGAGCTGCTAGGGTTACAATGAATAATATTCTCGATAATGATAACACATATAGTGTAAACCCTATGTCTGTGTGTATATACTACACAGTTACAAGATAATCGCCAATTGATATGGAATATAATTCTGCTTCCTAAAATATATCAATCAGTTATCTTTTCTTCCAAGTATTCCATTCTTCATAGAATTCCTTCTTCATACATATCTCTTCTTACGTTTGTCTTGATCTTCTTTCCTTTCAATCAGCCGCCTTCCTTATCTGAAAGTTTCCTTTAAGTTCTGATATTATCTCCTGAACCTTAAGTACTGATAACTTAAGTTCTGACTTCAGTATAAGTGCTGATTTCAGTTAACTACTGATTTGTCTTGTTTAAGTAAGATCTGAAAACTAAACATAAATCATATCAGACATGACATTATCAAATATATCTAACAAAATTTATTTTGTAAATATTCGCGTTGGAAACCCGATTTATAGGGGTACCTGCGATTTTTTCCTCCGTCGGCGATGAGCCGACGGTGGACGATGATGATTTTGGTCTGTGTCCTACCTTTATAAAAATAAACAATTGTAATTCGTGAAATTATTATTCGAGATGAAAAAGGGTTAATTATTTTAAAAATCATATTGGCGTTTGGGCTATGAATGTGGTCTGGAGTGTGGATTGATTGATTGGTTGTGAAATTTAACGTCGATTATGTTTCGACGGGTAGTCCGACAAAGAAAGGAGACGCTGCCCGATTTTCGAGAAATTAATTCCAAAAATCCGGGAACGTATCCTATAAAATATCGGGAATATCTGTCAAATGTGTATAACTATACAATTATAAACAAAAATATTTTATAATAATCTTTGTGTGTTGTGATGAAACATATTGTAAATATTCGTCAACCCAAACTTTTGAAACGATAGTTGTACGTAATTACCGAAAAAGGTTATTGAACCCAGTTGTGAATACAAACCTAATATGTTATGTGTATTATAGTAATACGAATAATTACGAGTCGGGATTGTTATCGTTCAGGTAGGATGGATAGCGAGGATATGTCAAGCATAACTAGTTTTCTAACTCAGGGTGGTTCGATTCTGTAGGTTTTAGTCAGAAGACACGAAAGTTAGTGTCAGACTAAATGTAGCCTAGTGGTCAATCGACAAGCTCAACAAGGTTCCAATCGAAGGACTTGAGTGTTGAAGTCGGATCCAGGATAGTCTAATAGTTAGACGATAAAGTCGAGCGTCTAAATCGGTCCAAGGTCAATCAAAGATAATTGTAAAGCTCTGCAAGGCAAGTACCCCTGACCAGTCTTTTATGGTTCGGTATATGTGAATAGCTGATGTTTTAATCTCATAATGGAACATAAATGGTTTAAGTTACTGTTAGGAATATGTGTATTAGTTTGATGATAAGTTCAGCAAAACACTTAAGTAGAAATCTAGTGTTTGTAGCCTCAACGGATAAGACCATCTTGGCTATCCGTTGAAGGAGTAGCCTTACTTAGCAATAAGTTTTGTATTGTAGCACATCTCACTCTCTGGTTTCAAGCTGTAATTCTTAGATGTTGTTAGGAGATAATCAGTCATGTTGACTACTAATGGATGTACAAGTAGGAGGGCTAATTGTAAATATTTCATACCTTGTAATTTTGTATAAGTGAAGAAGTATCAATTGATATTGAAGACCTTCAACGGATAAGAAACTAAGCTTCAACGGATGTCTCTAAAGCTTCAATGGATGCACTGCTAGAGCATCAACGGATAAAGCCATCAACGGATGAAAGATTCAACGGATGCACTGCTAGAGCATCAACGGATAAAGCCATCAACGGATGAAAGCTTCAACGGATGCTCAGTCTCATAGCAGTTGATAGTGACAGTTAACAAAGCTGACAGAGGCACATGGATTGACAGAGATGTGGTAGCCTATTTCAGGAACAGCAGAAAAATCAGCCATTTTTAGTCTGGTTCAAAATGGAAAGTCAATAGATAATTCCATATTACACTAGATAAAAATAGAACAGAAACAAGTGGAGAACTATTGTCTTATTGTACTTTATCTTTGTCTTCACTTGTAAACTTGGTGTTATATAAACCAAGTAGAAGCTAGTAATTAGATATGAATTTTCCCAGAGCTGTTTAGAAATATCAAGAGAGAAAATCATCTAGTTTGTACTAGGAAGCAGCTGTGATTTAATTTTGAATCACAGATTTTCTGAAATAACACATCTCTGGTGGAACAACAAATCCACCAGAAAAGTTTTTAAGTTCTTTGTGCTCATTTCATTTGTGTTTAAATATATATCTGTCTGCATCAGCTCCAAGCAATTTACACACATTTGATCACTCAAACACTTAGTCTTACAAACTGCTCAAAACTTGAAAAAGTTTTGAGATTTACATTCAACCCCCCTTCTGTAAATCTCATTGTTAGTCCACTGGGAATAACAATTGGTATCAGAGCAAGCTCTTAACATATAGAGAGTTTAAAGATCTATTCTGCTAACATCATGAGTAAGAAGGATATTGGTATAAAGATTCCAATCCTGGAAAGAGATAACTATCATCACTGGAAGGTGAAGATGCAATTACATCTTCTCTCTCAAGATGAAAGCTACATCAACTGCATTGAGAATGGTCCTCACATCCCACACAAGGTGGCCACAGCTGCTACTGCTACAGTTGCTGTTGGACAGTCTATTCCCAAGCCAAAGGCAGAATGGACTGTTGAAGATATTGAAGAGGTCCACAAGGACAAGAAAGCCATGAACATTTTGTTTAATGGCCTGGATCAAGATATGTTTGACAATGTCATCAATAGCCAAACTGCTAAGGAAATTTGGGATACTGTGCAGCTTATCTGTGAAGGCACGGAGCAAGTTAGAGAAAACAAAATGCAGCTTCTCATTCAACAATATGAATATTTCCACTTTGAAGAAGGAGAATCATTGAATGATACATTCAACAGATTTCAGAAACTATTGAATGAATTAAAGCTGTATGGGAGAATGTACCAAGTCAAGGACTCCAATCTAAAATTTCTAAGGTCTCTACCAAAGGAATGGAAGCCTATGACTGTTTCTCTAAGAAATTCTCAAGATTATAAGGACTTCACACTTGAAAGATTATATGGAATTTTGAAGACTTATGAACTTGAGATGGAGCAAGATGAGCTGTTGGAAAAGGGAAAGAGAAAAGGAGGATCAGTTGCACTTGTAGCTGACAGTGAAAAGTTGAAGCCAGAAATGAGGGAAAGACAATGCCAAGTCTCAAAATTGGCACATGCAAATCAGAATCAAGCAAGGGTAAAGAGCAAGTTGCTGAGGATGAAGACAATTCCAGTCAGGATGAATCTGATGATATTGATGAACATCTGGCCTTTCTGTCCAGGAGGTTTGCAAAGATGAAGTTCAGGAAAAACACAAAGTTCACTAAGCCAAACAAAAACATGGTGGACAAATCAAAGTTCAAATGTTACAACTGTGGCATTAGTGGACACTTTGCAAGTGAGTGTAGGAAGCCAAATTCTGAGAAAAAGAATTTTGAACAAGTTGATTACAAAAGGAAGTATTTTGATTTGCTCAAACAAAAGGAAAGAGCTTTTCTCACTCAAGATGATTGGGCAGCAGATGGGGTAAATGAAGATGATGATGTGGAATATGTCAACCTAGCCCTGATGGCTAATTCTGATGAAAATGAAACTAGTTCATCAAGCAACCAGGTAATTACTACTGATCTCTCTCAGCTTTCTAAACATGAATGCAATGAAGCCATAAATGATATGTCCAATGAATTATATCATTTGCGTGTTTCTCTTAAATCACTAGCTAAAGAAAACACTAGGATCAAAGAAAATAATGTGTTTTTAAGTGATAGGAATGCTGTGTTAGAGAGTCAGGTAATTGAGCTTGAAAAGATTAAACTTAAATGCTTGACTGTCGAGAGTGAACTAGAAGAAGCTGTTAAGAAAGTAGAAATTCTTTCTAAACAGTTAGAAAGTGAGCAAGAGGTAATCAAGGCCTGGAAAACATCTAGGGATGTTGGTGTTCAAATTGCCAAGGTTCAGGGAATTGAATCATTCTGTGAGGATGCCTGGAAGAAAAACAAAAAGAAGTTAGATTAATTGATGGATTGTCAACGGATGTGGAATCAACGGATGATGAAAGTTATCCGTTGAAGGAAGAAAAGGAGCATCTGTTGAAGGCTCATCAATTAAAACAGGCAAGTTCTTTTAAAAATAAAAAGAATGATTCAACTCTCAAGAACTTTGTCAGAGAAGGAGCAAGTACATCCAGAGATGTCAGTAAGTTGAATATAGGACACATGACTTTAGATCAGTTGAAAGATAGGCTTAAGTTGGTTGAGGATAAGAAGGAAACTAAAAGAAAATCTAAAAGAAATGGGAAGGTAGGGATTAATAAACATAACAATTACACACCTGATAGGTATGCTCCTAGAAAAAGCTGTGTACATTGTAAAAGTGTTAATCACCTATCTGATAATTGCAAATCTGTTAAAAATGCTCCCATGCCTTCAAATCCCTCCATGCCTAACATGTCTATGTCACCTCTGCATGCTATGCCTGTTATGTCTCACCAGAATCCCCATGCATATTTTGCAAACATGCCATACATTAACAATCCTTACTTTACTGCATTTAGTATGCCTCAAATGCCATACAATATGCCTATGTGGAATAACATGTTTGCACAACCTATGCCTTATCAAATTCAATCAAATGTGTTAAATGATTCCGTGACTAACCCTACACTTCAACCAACCACATCTGAGACCAAGGTTGACCCACAGTTACCTAAGTCAAACGATGCAGGAGGAATGAAGTCTAGGAAAAAGACTAACAAGGCTGGACCCAAGGAAACTTGGGTACCAAAATCAACTTGATTGATTTTGTTGTGTGTAGGGACAAAGAAGGAATCTATGGTACTTGGACAGTGGTTGTTCAAGACACATGACAGGAGATTTCAGCCTGCTCACAGAATTTAAGGTGAGAGCTGGCCCTAGCATAACCTTTGGAGATGACAGCAAAGGATTCACTATGGGATATGGCTTGATTTCAAAAGAAAATGTCATCATTGATGAAGTTGCATTGGTTGATGGTCTCAAACATAATTTATTGAGCATCAGTCAACTATGTGACAGAGGGAATACTGTTTCCTTCAATTCTGAAGCCTGTATTGTCACAAGTAAAAAGGACAATAAAGTGGTTCTAACTGGAGTTAGAAAAGGAAATGTGTACTTAGCTGATTTCAACTCTACAGATGCAGAATCCATTACTTGTCTTCTCAGCAAAGCAAGTCCAGTTGAAAGTTGGCTATGGCATAAGAAGCTGTCCCATTTGAATTTCAAAACAATGAATGATCTGGTCAAAAAGGACTTAGTTAGAGGAATGCCTCTAGTGGAATTCACAAGGGATGGACTGTGTGATGCTTGTCAGAAAGGAAAGCAAAAGAAAGTATCATTCAGTAAGAAGCTTGAATCTGCAATTGATGAACCACTGCAACTTCTACACATGGATCTCTTTGGACCAGTCAATGTATTGTCAATTTCAAGGAAAAGATACTGCCTAGTGATTGTAGATGATTTCTCAAAGTTTTCATGGGTTTATTTTCTTGGATCAAAGGATGAAGCTAGTGAAATCATCATCAATCATATCAAGCAAGTCAACAATCATCCTGATTTCAAAGTAAGGAATATTAGGAGTGACAATGGAACTGAGTTCAAGAATTCAACCATGAAGATGTTCTGTGGAGTAAATGGGATCATGCATGAGTTCTCAGCTCCAAGAACTCCACAACAAAATGGTGTGGTGGAAAGGAAGAACAGATCACTAATTGAAGTTGCAAGGACAATGCTTGAGGAGTCAAAGCTCCCAACTTATTTTTGGGCTGAGGCTGTTAACTGTGCATGTTACACTCAGAATATTTCTCTAATCAATGAAGCAAAATGCATGACTCCCTATCAATTATTTAAGAGAAGAAAACCAACTTTAAACTTTCTACATGTCTTTGGTTGCAAATGTTACATCTTAAGGAATCAATCTGATCACAAAGGAAAGTTTGATGCAAAGGCTGATGAAGGAATATTTGTTGGTTATTCTGCTGGAAAATCATATAGGGTCTACAATCTAAGAACCAACATTGTCATGGAATCTGTACATGTTGTGTTTGATGATAAAAAGATTGATGGACTAACAGATGAGGGACATCATGAAGGACTCAAATTTGACAATATTGAGATATATTATGATGATAGTGAAGATGAGAATGATGAAGAAGACATCTCAAGAAGAAACCAGAGTCTGTCTTTGGATAATGCATAGAATGCTGCATCCGTTGATAGTCAAAATTCAGCTTCCGTTGAAAGAAGCAATGCAACATCCGTTGAAAGACAAAGTGCATCATCCGTTGAAGTTCATAACGAAGCATCCATTGATCACAGTCTGTCAACGGATAATCACTTCACCTCATCAGTTGATAGAACTCCCATTTCCTTTCAATGGATCAGCAACTCAGGGGGAGTTTCAACAAATCAACATTCTATCTCACATCATGACAATACTGAGGCAACCTCATTAAGGGCTAATCTACCACCTCAAAGGAAATGGACCAAGAATCACCCTTTTGAACTAATCATTTGTAATGCTACATCAAAAGTATAAACTAGAAGGGCTACTCAAGATGAATGTCTGTATAGTAGCTTTCTATCACAGGAGGAACCTAAGAGAGTGGAAGAAGCTTTATTGGATCCAGATTGGATTTTAGCAATGCAAGAGGAGCTAAACCAATTTGAGAGGAACAAAGTATGGAAGCTGGTATCCAAGCCAAAGAACAAGAGTTCTATTGACACAAAATGGGTATTCAGAAACAAGATGGATGAAAATGGCATTGTCATAAGGAATAAAGCCAGATTGGTTGCCAAAGGCTATTCTCAACAAGAGGGAATAGATTTTGATGAAACATTTGCTCCAGTTGCAAGACTTGAAGCCATCAGAATCTTTCTAGCCTATGCAGCTAATGCCAATTTCAAAGTCTATCAGATGGATGTCAAGAGTGCATTTCTAAATGGGGAATTGGAGGAAGAAGTTTATGTAACCCAACCTCCTGGTTTTGAAGATCCAAATTTTCCAGACAATGTGTATTATTTGTTGAAAGCACTCTATGGACTAAAGCAAGCACCTAGAGCCTGGTATGAGACTTTATCAAAGTTCCTTCTAGATAATCACTTCACAAGAGGTACTATTGACAAAACTCTCTTCTTTAGAAATGTTAATGGCTTTAAGATACTTGTACAAATTTATGTAGATGATATTATATTTGGATCTACAGATGATAAACTTTGTAAAAAGTTTGCTAAATTAATGCAAAGTAAATATGAAATGAGCATGATGGGAGAGCTAACTTACTTTCTTGGTTTACAAGTTAAACAAGTTAGTGGTGGAATTTTCATTAGTCAAACTAAATATATTTATGATCTTTTAAAGAAGTTTGACTTAATGGATTGTTCACCTGCAAAAACTCCCATGGCCACTGCCACCAAGCTTGAATTAAACAAGGCTGAAAAGTCTGTGGATATTATAAGTTATAGAGGCATGGTTGGCTCACTTTTATATTTAACTGCCAGTAGACCTGATATTATGTTTTCTACATGTCTCTGTGCTAGATTTCAAGCTGACCCTAAAGAATCTCACTTAGTGGCTATTAAAAGAATTTTCAGATATCTCAAAGGGACTCCAAATCTAGGAATTTGGTACCCTAGAGAGTCTGGTTTTGATCTAATTGGCTACTCAGATGCAGATTATGCAGGTTGCAAATTAGACAGGAAAAGCACAACAGGCACCTGTCAATTTCTAGGAAACAAGCTTGTATCATGGTTCAGCAAGAAGCAGAATTCTGTTTCCACATCAACAGCTGAAGCGGAATACATTGCAGCTGGTAGTTGCTGTGCACAAATACTGTGGATGAGGAATCAGTTATTTGACTATGGTATAACTGTTGACAAAATTCCAATATTTTGTGACAACACAAGTGCCATTGCCATTACTGAAAATCCAGTGCAGCATTCAAGAACCAAGCACATTGATATCAAGTACCACTTCATTAGGGAACATGTGATGAAAGGTACAGTGGAACTTCAGTTTGTTCCAAGTGAAAAGCAGATTGCAGACATATTTACCAAGCCACTTGATGAATCAACATTCACAAGATTAGTAAGTGAGTTAGGTATGCTTAACTATTCATAATCTATGTCATCTATGTAATCTGTCTTGTAGCCTGAAATGAATTTGCTGCAAGAACAAAGTTGGCTTTAATCAAGACTTATCCTATCAACGGATATTCCCTATCCGTTGAAAGCCAAAATTGTTTTATCAACGGATATTCATTATCCGTTGAAAGAAAAATACATTTCTGGTAATTTAATCCTTCAACGGATAAAATGGTGTTGTTCATCAACGGATAACTATTTACCTTATCCGTTGATGTGTCCCGTTAGTGAGTCACAGCCGTTGATTCTTTTACTCAACCGTTGATACAGATATACAGTGTTGTATGTATTTGTATTTACGTTAGTTTTCAGAATTTCTACAGTTTCTTTTATTCCTGAACGGCTTTCACTTACTTAAAAGTATCATTCAATTGTTTTAATTTGTGTTTTAATTCAAGAAAGTATAAAAGCCCAATTGAATTCTTATTTTCACTTTACGCTTTCTTGCAATTATTATTCTCTTTCTCTCTCAATTCTCAAGTTCTTCTCTGCAACCTCTACTCACAAAAATGGCACCAGTAGTCAAAATTATGTCTCAAACAGGATTTGTTTATGAAAAGAATAATTTCATAGTCTTGGTTGAAAAGAAGGAAGCCCATTCTGATTATCACAAGATGATGGACTTCATCAAGAACTGCAAACTGAGCTATGCAATGCTGGAAGCCCCAACCATCTACTGTGAAGTGATTGAGGAGATTTGGACAACTGTAGAGTTCAACTCCACAGATATGACCATTGCCTTCTCTCTCAAAGGTAAGGACTATTGCATTAATTGTGATGATTTACAATCTTGCTTTAAGTTGCCTGAGAATAATGCCATGACACCACACACTGATAAAGATGTCTCTGCTATGCTAGATTCCATAGGCTATGCTTTTGATTCTACTAGTTTAGGTAGTATTAGAAGGAAAGGCCTTAGGAAAGAATGGAGTTTTCTTGGAGATGCCTTTATTAAGGTTTTCTCTGGGAAGATTAGCAATTTTGATGCTATCACTTCATCTCTTGTTAATATGCTCTATATGCTAGTTTCTGATAGGTACTTTAATTTTAGCAACTGTGTTATGCTAGAATTAGGTTCCAGATTAGGTAACAAAGCTAATAGACCACATAACATCTACTTTGCTAGATTCTTTATGTTATTGGCTAACCATATTGCTGAAGGTTTGGTTATATCCAATGAGAATAATAAACTCAAATGCTGGGCACAAGAGAAAAGGGTCCTTGCAGACCTTTTGAGAATGAACCTCAACAGCCAGGTGCCATTGGTATACTTGCCAATCATGAATGCACCATAGGTAAGTGAGGTAAATGTTTCTATAACTCCTACCATTTCCAACCCCAATGTTTCTTTGCCTTCTAGTATGGCTATGGAACCTGTGTCATTGTCCAAACAGGCTCCTACCAAAGCCACCAAATCTAAAATCTCCAAAGTCAAGTCAAAGAAACCTACCTCTGTTGTTTCTCAAAAGACAACGGTTGTAACAACTACCATAAACCCTGAAGGGAGTGAACAGGGTGTGAGTGGTGAGGGGAGGGGTGAACATCAAAAAGCCCCCCAGGATAAGGTGAGAGAGGTGAGTGGTACCCATTCCAGCCAAGCCACAGTCTCTCAAAAGACTGTAGTGGTTCAAAAGGAGTCCAGCACATCCCTAGTTGCATCCTCCCAAAAGGATGTAACTATTGAAAATAGTCCCCACCCAGGGACACAAAACAAAAGAGGGAGGGACACTGAAGCTAAACATTCACCAATTCAAGCCTTTCCAAGGAAGAAGAAGGCCAAAACCCTAGTTTCCACACAAGGGGCACACACAGCACAGATACACCCACCAGTATCTGTGCCTTCTCAAATTCAGCTTGATGTGATTCCAGCAAATGTGGAATCACAGCCCCATTCTCTCAATATAGACACACACCATTCCTCAAACTCTCCTACTCCCTCTCTGGATGTGGATATGATATTCACATCAATTCCTGATTCTCCCTCATTAAAACTCAGGGAGGAGCCCCACTCAAAACCTGGTGATCATCATCTTTTAGATGATTTGTTGGATCATCAGCCAATTCTTTCAGATGTAGTTGCAGAATCTGTGTCACCTCACTTAAAATCAATCTACACAGATTCAACAATTATATCACTTTCTATCTCTACATCATTTCCTTCTTCAACGGATATCTCTCATCCGTTGACAAGTGGTTGTTCTTCAACGGATAAGCTTAACAGCAGTTATCCGTTGATACCATCAGTTTCCACTTCAACGGATACTCCCTATCCATTGATGGCCTCTACACATTTAACAGAAACAACTCCAACTGTAGAGGACATGGCAACTGTACAATCACTGTTAGGCTTGAGGGAAGGGAGTGATTTTTTGAGTGAGAGGTTGGGTTGCTCCCAGGCAAAAGGAGAGGATGAGAGTCACCAAATGCATGTTATTTCTTCCAGCATGGCAAAAGTAAGTGAGAGGAGTGCCACCTTAGAAGGTGAAGGTGAGGGTGTGAGGGTGTGTGTGAGCCAGGGGGAGCCCCTGATGCAAGAAAAGAGAGAAATTGAGAGAAAGGCAGGTACAGAAGCTATAAGGGTGGATCCAGCCATTGCTAGTGAGTTAATGAAAGTGGATGATGTAGATAAGGGAAGACAATTTCAGCAACACTACAAAGCTGTCATTGATAACATTTCCTTAGATGCTGACACTTTTACTCACCCTGTTTCAGCCTATCAATTATTGGCTGCACAGGGCAATGTGGAGGCAGAACAGACACTACATATTGTACACACTTCAGAATCTCTTCTAAGAGACAAAGCTGCTGTCAACAGGCTGCCTTCTCAAGCTGCTGAGCCATCTGAAGAATTTGGAGTAAATTCTAATGATGATGACTCTAATTCTTTGAATGAGAGCATGAACTTAGAGGGAGTAGCAGGCCCAAGTTCTGTTCCTAATCTTCCTGCATGGGCATGGGCCAAACCATCAACACCAGGAGAGTTTGGTGTCACTTTGGTCAAACAAGTCATGACAATTCAGCAAGCCATTCAGGAGACTCAGGATGCTGGCACCAAGGCAATTCTTCAAGCTCATCTGGAATCTCTGCATCTCTTACAGTTGCAGCATTACCAGCACAATCTAAGTGTGGATGAGCTCAAGCTGGACATTGCTGATCTGAAATCCTACAATGCTGAGAAATTGGATTCAGTCATACCCTATGGTACTATGCAAGATTTGTTGGGGAGACTCAGGAAGGCCTCTGATGCTGATAAGAGGTTGGCCAGATTGGAAGATAGGGTTCAAATAATTGAAGGCTCTATGGTCACCATTCTTCAAAATCAACAAACTCAAACAAATCTCCTCATGCAGCTGGCACAAGCACAAGGCTTGACCCCTACCCTTGATGATAACAAAAAGGGGGAGAATAAAGGGGAAGGGGAAGGAGAGCCATCCACAACAGTTCAGATTTCTCAAGTGCTAGTTCCTGTCATCACAACTTCTCCACCAATTCAAGTCAAAGGAAAGCTAGATGGAATTGATCTAATCCAGATAGCAGCAGCTGAATTGTAAGTCAAAGAGCAAAGGAAGAAGATTGATGAAAAGATGCAACTAATATTTGGTTCTACAACTTTTCAATCACAATCTGTGAAGCATAGCACAAAAGTGGAATCAATTATTATGGAACTCAAGCCAGTAGGGAGGCATAAGGATGGAGAAACTTCTTCCAAAGCTCTGCAACCTATGGTTCTCAAGCCCAACAACAGATCCAATAAGGACTCTACAAAGAATCCTCTAAAAGAGGTGGATTTTCCTCTTCCAAAAGCAGATGAGGACAAGCTTTTAGGAAGAAGTATTGCATATCTCAAAGAGACCATGGATGAGGCTGTAAGGAGAAACATGGCTATTATTTTCAGAGAGGGAAAGAGCATATGTGTGATGCAAGGACATCCCAAATTCTCAATAGCCAAGAAGGAAGAAACCAAAAGGTTGAAGGAAGAAGCCAAACAGCTAAAGGCTGACAAAAGAGCACAAACAAAGCTTGAAAAACAGCTAGAGTCAAGTCAGGCTGAAGATCAGAAAGTAATTGAAGACAAAGGTGAAGATGAAGCTATAGGGGACATGGTTGGTACTGAGATGGAGGAAAGAAGTAAGGAAGAATGGCAGAAAGGGAAAAGAAAGAAGGTCAATGTAAAGAGAAAGAAGGTAGATAAGACTGAAGAAACCCAATTAATATCCAAACCACTACCCTCCATTCCTGAACCCATTGTACCTGACCCCTTCATGAACATTCATGGTGAAATAATCATTCTCAAGGAGGAACCAATTGATTGGGACACCATCAAATTGCCCACCTTCCTAACCTCTTATCCATCATCAAAGAAGCAGAAAAGAAGAATCAAATCAACACCCTCTAAAGCCTCAATCAAATTCACACAGAAGCCTAAGTCCAAACCTCAAAACTCTAAAGATGATTATGTTCACATCTATGACATAAAAGAATTTTTAGACATTGAACTCTATCTGGATGAGCTGAAGGATGTAAGGGGAATAGCTGTCTACAGACAACTACCAGAAAGACTAGTATTCAAATACAAAGGAGCTGGGGAAAGAACATGGCCTCTTCACAGAATTCTGAATGAAGGCTACACTACCTTGATTAGAGTCTACTCAGCCATACATAAGGATTCTGGCTTTACCAGAACTGCCAGGACTGAGATTCTCAACAAGATTGCCAACATAAGGAAAACTTGGAGGGAGCCCAATGCTTTGCCTAGAACTTTACTCATTCAAGAGAGAGGTATTACAATTCACAAATCACCTCATTGGTTGATGGAGTTCAGAGACAACAAAGGAGTCAGAAGATTTTTCAGAATTGAAGATCAGCTAAAGATTGCCAGTAATGAAACTCTCAAGGATATGCAATCTAAGTTAGATATCAATGAAGAAGATGAAGCTGAATTCTACATACAACTTCAACTTCAAATGGAGGAAAATGACAGGAGGCTAGGAAAGAAAACCAGGGATCAAAGGAAAAGAAAGTAATTTGCTCAAGCTAAAGGAGCACCCTTGGAAACAATGTATTTCTTCAATTTCATCTCAGCATATACACTTTTGTAGCACTTTTGAATTTCTGCTTAATTACAGTTTATATATTTGTTAAGTGTTTTGTTATCATCAAGCTTAACCCAAATTTATGCCTACAGTTCTAGTAGACATAAATAGGGGGAGATTGTTAGGAATATATGTATTAGTTTGATGATAAGTTCAGCAAAACTCTTAAGTAGAAATCTAGTGTTTGTAGCCTCAACGGATAAGACCATCTTGGCTATCCGTTGAAGGAGTAGCCTTACTTAGCAATAAGTTTGGTATTGTAGCACATCTCACTCTCTGGTTTCAAGTTGTAATTCTTAGATGTTGTTAGGAGATAATCAGTCATGTTGACTACTAATGGATGTACAAGTAGGAGGGCTAATTGTAAATATTTCATACCTTGTAATTTTGTATAAGTGAAGAAGTATCAACTGATATTGAAGACCTTCAACGGATAAGAAACTAAGCTTCAACGGATGTCTCTAAAGCTTCAACGGATGCACTGCTGGAGCATCAACGGATAAAGCCATCAACGGATGAAAGCTTCAACGGATGCACTGCTAGAGCATCAACGGATAAAGCCATCAACGGATGAAAGCTTCAACGGATGCTCAGTCTCATAGCAGTTGATAGTGACAGTTAACAAAGCTGACAGAGGCACATGGATTGACAGAGATGTGGTAGCCTATTTCAGGAACAGCAGAAAAAGCAGCCGTTTTTAGTCTGGTTCAAAATGGAAAGTCAACAGATAATTCCATATTACACTGGATAAAAATGGAACAGAAACAAGTGGAGAACTATTGTCTTATTGTACTTTATCTTTGTCTTCACTTGTAAACTTGGTGTTATATAAACCAAGTAGAAGCTAGTAATTAGATATGAATTTTCCCAGAGCTGTTTATAAATATTAAGAGAGAAAATCATCTAGTTTGTACTAGGAAGCAACTGTGATTTAATTTTGAATCACAGATTTTCCGAAATAACACATCTCTGGTGGAACAACAAATCCACCAGAAAAGTTTTTAAGTTCTTTGTGCTCATTTCATTTGTGTTTAAATATATATCTGTCTGCATCAGCTCCAAGCAATTTACACACATTTGATCACTCAAACACTTAGTCTTACAAACTGCTCAAAACTTGAAAAAGTTTTGAGATTTACATTCAACCCCCCTTCTGTAAATCTCATTGTTAGTCCACTGGGAATAACAGTTACGTATCCCCTGTAGTTATAAATAATTTTTTTAAACATGTTTTAGGGAAAACTAACTTCGAAAGGTACCTATCGCGAATAAAAATGATTTGTGAACCATATTGTACGTGTGCTGTTAAATGAATGGTTTTGGAAGTGAGATAGGTACAAGCATTTTGAAAACAGGATAAAACGATCAGATATGGGATATATAGGGGGGGAGTGGCCCTGTGAGGTTGAGTAAGAGGTTAACTCGGTTGCGCGCAATTCATAACCAATTAGTCCAGCAGGTCAGAGGCCTACCTAGTCTCTGAGTTTTGGAACAGGTGTATGGGATGGCAGTTGGAGCCTTCTGGTGTTGATAGTCTGGTCACCTATCTTCACATATCCACTACATATCTGATTTGGTTTTGTGGTTCCCATAACGGAACAAGTGAGTTGTATAGTGGATTTGGAATTGAAAATAGCATGCTAGAATTGGACTCTGGTATTTATATATAGCACACAACTGATGTTATTATTTTACGGAGCATGCTAGTTTTAAATATCCAGTTTATACATGCTATACTTATTTTCTAACAAGCTATAAATTCTGTTCCTATAACTGTTTTATCATAAATTGTTGTACTTATTATTCATATAGTGGTACTGTTGAGCAATTGATTGCTCACCCTTGCATTATATTTTGTATCTATGTATTGCAGATGCCTAGGTGATTCTGTTGTTGTAGGAAAGGCCAGTTTCCAGTTACTCCTGTAATGAGCTCCTCTGAGTTGGTGATGTCAGACCAGGTGTGGTCTATGAGTTGCTGTAGAAAGTTAGATGTGTCAGGTAGTTTTAAATAAGTCAGTTTGTATTAAAGTGTGTAACCTAAATTATATCTGAACCTGGAAAAGATCTTGTAAAGGGGTTGTTTATATTGAAATAAAAGTTAGTTGATTGTATGATATTTATAGTTTGACATTGTTAGTGGCGTCAACTCCTGACCCCGGGGTTGAGGCTGTCACAGGTTGGTATCAGAGCTAAAGGTTTGAGTCCCTGATTTAGGTTATGGGTAGATTTAAAAGAGTGTAGGAGGGTTTATATAAAGTTGAGAGTCAGTAACTCAATCAGAGGTGCGAGTCTAAGAGTTAAGTCGAGGGTTTCGAAGGCCTAACCCTGACATCTAGTGAGGATTGGCTGGAATTGCCTTAACCTTTAGTATGTCTCTCTTGTATATAGGTATTATTGGCAATGTCCAGAAAAGGTTTCTAGTTCCCCTCCCGAGGAAGCAATTCTGATCGTGATAGTTCAATTTCTGAGCGGACCTTTGATGTGTCGGCTGAAGTTACACCAATATTATCCCTAAATATCGCATTTTCTGTGTCAAGGAATGTTGCGAGACTGAGTGTGCGACCTTAGTGAGTTCGGATAGTATGATAGTAGTCGACGGATGCTATGACAGCTAAGTCTCATGGTGTATGTGGATCAGTATTGTTCTTTATATTTTGAACCCTTACACACCTTTCTTGAAACGCATTATGTTTCCAGAGTGATTGTTTACCATCTGATAAGTTGCCTGTTTTCTCTTAAGAAAGCTAAAACTTGAAGTAAGCAACGCAAGCAATGTTGATTTTATCATAAATCAGGTTTCCCCTTCCTATTTGTGAATTTTCTATCCAAACATTGTTTCTTCCCTCGGTGATTCCATCAGTTGATTGGGGCAGACAATGCATATGATTGGACTATTTATCTGTATGACAAAAAGGGTCTGGTTGGACGCCACAAAATTATGTGTTGTAAACTGTATGGTACTAAGACTAGCCATCTTATGTACTTATATGGTTGCTCTCAGTCATATCTATATCTTCTTCCTTTTTCCTTCTTTTATAATTGATTCCTTGATTTTGAGATTCTATTTGGTATTTCATGACAATAAATCTCTTCAGTAACCTTTGCAGTTAGATAGTCTTGGTTAGTGGAAGTAAATAAAGTTGACTATCCAGAGGAATAGAAGATTTATATCTGATTGCTACTTCAGAAATGAAGATAGCAGATAGGATTCCGGATTCAGTATCGCAAGTTGTAGATTTAGGAAAGTTAACTCATTGGAGGAATGGTTGGTTGAAACTTGGATAGGTGGGCTCAGCAAAGTCCAGAGTTCCTTGTAGTGGGTTGCTAATATAGTCAGCCCAGTTGTACGGTATATCGGGTTAGTTAGTGTTCCGCTTAAGTAGTGTTGGGACGTTAATCAGTTGTTTTCATATTGAAAAGTTATATTATGTTGTTCAGTATCTTTATATTCCAGTTTTCTTGCACTGTTGTTGATTCTGCTACTGTCATTGTTGCTATTGCTGGTATTGTTATTCTAGATATATTTTATAAATCATCCTGATAATAAAGACATGGGTACTTTGATTGGGCAGCATTTTCCTGATATAGGTGCACCGTTTGAACGGTGATATTTTATGTTATACATTCACGTTTTGTTTTTGAATAAATCCACTGCTACCCGGCCTAAAGAAGATAACATTGATTGTGCTGAGGATCCAGTTATAAATGAAATTTTAGGTTTGTTATGCCAGCAGCAGCAACAACAGCTGCAGTTAATCCAACTAATTCAGCAGCGGCAACTTTTGTTGCAACAACAACATCAAGGAGGAAACCGTTCTGTTAATTTTAAAACCTTCCAGAAATTAACCTCCAGAGAAAAAGAAAGTAAGAAACGGAAATTGTGTGTGGTGAAAGAAAGACAGAAACAAGGGAGATCTAGTCAGAAGTTTCAGAAAAAGCTCGAAAGAAAGAGGGATAAGGGATTTAGACGATAAAACCTTTCTCAGAATAAGCTTAGTAACACTTCAGTCAGTTCTAACCAAGTAAAGACGATCGGGTCATCAATAGCGAAGTGTAAGCAATGTGGTAAAATACATAGTGGAAGGTGCAATAAGGATGTTCAATGTTTTAAATGTGGTCATAAAGGTCAATATGCGTCGGAGCGCAAGCAAGAGAGTTCGGGAGTTACTTGTTTCAATTGTGGAAAGTTTGGGCATATTGCAAGAAGCAGTAGAGCAGCTACTCAAGGTACCACATTCCAAGGACCACCATCCAGCACAGTCAGATCCAGAACTCTCAAAATGACCAAGAGATCCAATGCCGAGGGCTCGGACTTAGCCGCAGGTACGCTTTCTCTCAATTCTGTACCTGTTACAGTTTTAATTAAGTCAGGAGCGTCTAAGCCCTTTATTTTAAAGAAATGTGTGACTAAAATGAATTCGATACTAGAAGACTTAGCCGAGCCTTTTACCATAAAAGTGGTCAATCAAAACAGACTTTCAGTGAGCCACTTATGTCTTAACTGTTGATTAGAATCCATGAGTATTCTTTTCAGCTGATCTGGCACCCTTCGAGCTAGAAGAGTTCGATGCAATTTTAGGAACGGATTAGTTGTCCTATCATAAGGTAAAGATTGATTTCCAGAAGAAGCAAATTGTAATACTACGGAAGCCGATATTAAGGTAAGTTTCTAAGGGCGGAAGTAAGATAAGAAGTTCTTCCAATCATACGAGAAAAGAGGTTAATAAGTCAAGGATATAAGGTAGGTCCACCATAGGTAGAGATATAAAGAAGGAAGTACTTAAACTGGAAGAAATTCGAGTAGTCAATGAATGTCGGGAGTCTCTCCAGATGAATCACTAATATTACCTTGGATTATGGGATATAATTTCTCATTGATATAGTAATATGAACCAAACCAGTGACAAACTCCATGTTGTATGGCCAGTGGGAATGAAAGAATTAGTTAAAAGTGGATTCCTAATATGATTGAGCTGAATAATGGAATTGTGTGAGAAGCCCATAAATTCAAGTTTTCCATCCACTGGGAAGTAATAAGATCTACCAGAATTTAAAGTAGAACACTCGGTGACCAGGAATGTTTAATCACTAAGTTGAAGATGAATACTGCTTATCATCCTCAGGCGGATGGTCAAGGTGGAAGCACAATTTAGACGATAGTAGTTATGTTGAGAGTACGTGCTTAGATTTTAAAGGAAAATGGGATGATCATTTTCCATTAACTGAGTTTTCTTATAATAATAATAATTATGTCAGTATAGGAATGCCATCTTGCGAATCCTTTTATGGACGTAAGCATAGAACCTTTCTTTATTGAAATGAAGTGGGAGAAATGAAATTGTAAGGTCCTGAATTGGTTCAGCAAACTTAGGGCGTAGTGATATTGATCTGGACAAGGTTAACATCAGCTCATGATAAATAAAGAAAGAGCACAGACTTATATTGAGAAGATATAAATAGAGAAATTTGATTGTTGGTATAGTTAGAAATGTCACCCTGAAAAGGATTGGGCAGGGTTCGGACAGGAAAATGAACTGAGTCCTAAATATATCGAACCGTTTAAAGTATTAAGGAAACATGTTAAGTTGCCTATGAGTTAGCGTTGTTGTCACAACTGCAGCATACTCATGTTGTGTTTTATGTCTTTATGTCAAAAGAATATACCCTTGATTTGAACCAAGGCAATTTGTATGAATCAATCTAGATTCTAAATCGTAAAGAGCGAGTCTTTAGAATATAAGTCTATTCCTATAGTTAAAGAATTTTGGAGAAATCCTCGAGTAGAAGAGTCTACTTGGGAGTTAAAGTCACATATGCTTGACAAATATACTCACTTGTTGAATTAGTTCAGATTCTGAGGACAAAATCTTTTTAGGGGGGGGGGGAGATATAACGACTCGTATATTTTGTATTATTTTAAATATGTAATTATTGAATAATTAAATAAATAAAATATGTGTATCGATTATGTTAGCTGTGTGTTGTTTACTATTATTTATGTGTGGTTTATCGGTGTACAGGGTTATTTGGGTATTTAATTATTGAGTTAGACTGATTTGTTTTCACTTTTAAAAGTGAATTTATTACAATTTATTTGCATAAATATTTGGATTGTCTCAAATTATTTTTATGATTTTATAATTTCAATAATTATTTTTGGGATATTATAAATTTTAAAAATTAATATTCAATTGATTATTTATCTTTAAATGATTTTCTGATTACATTTATTTGTAAAATCCGTATTTAATTCCAGAATGTTTCAAAAATTACGAAACTCATTATTTATGAAGATTGGAAAATTTCGAGAATTTTAAAATTATTTTGAAAATTTTTGGGATTAAAGTCTCCCGAATGTTTATTCATTAAATCGTTAAATACGGGTATAATGTGCGATTCGAAAATGCTTTAAAAATTACAAGAATCTTATTTAATTAGATTTTAATTATTACGAGAATTTTAAAATCACTTTGGTAAATTTTTGAGCTTTATTTACTCGCAAATTGGATCGTCAAAAGTCAAAATTCAGGGCGGAATTCGGCTTACAAACAGGAATAGGGACATGTGGCGCTGTTTCGTTTAATCAGTGATATGTGTCATAATAAGAAAACAATCAAAATAAATAGGCAGGAACATACTTATCCTCTTTCTGTAATCAGTATCTCTCAGCTCTTTGGTCTCTCCCCTCTCTGCTCGACAAAAATCTTTCCTCCCTCTTATTTCTTTCTTTTTTTATGTTCCTTCTGTAAGCCCTCCAGACCCGGGGTATAAGCCTGGGGGTTACTAGCTAATCACCTAACCTGTATAATCTGATTAACAAATAATAAAGAAATAAATCTAAACCCTTTGAACACTAACCAGGATCTTTTTAGGTTGAAGTATGAAAACAAGAACCACTAACTACTTTATTACAAACCAAATTCAAAATCTTACAAACTCTCTTTATTATAAACCATTGTCTAACCAGTTTTAAACTAAGTTCATCTTTTATTCAAACACACACACTAACTATCTACACTCCACCTGTTCGGGCAATTCAAAGCTTTCTTCCTGGATTGTGATCAACATATTGGGTATGAGAGGATCCCGAGGCTTGACCCGCTTCTTTACCACTCGAGTCCTGATGGGTTTCATATTCCTTCTTAACTGAAAACAATAAGGTGAATAACAACAAAAAGGGTGAGCCAAAAATTGCTCAATAAGTCCGTAAAATATAAACAATATTTAAGCAATTTAAGTGAAACGGTAACCTGGGTATATCTCCAAAGATATAGCCCCGCGAGAATAGAAAGAAGGCCATTACCGGCGAGTACAAACAAACTAAACTGGACACAAATAATATATATCAATAAATAAAAAATTAATTAATCAATTTATAAAATAAATAGAACTGATTTTTTAAATTAATAAAAATAAAAATTAAATCCAGAAACATTTTTCAGAAACCAGAATCTAACAGAAACAGATCAAAACCGGGTTAACAAACGGGTCAACCGGGTCACAATCCGGGTCATGAAGAACATGACCGGATTTTTCCAGAAACCGGCGACTTCACCGAATTCCGGTGAGTCCAAAACAGTCCCAAATCAACACCGTTTGGTGCTGTTTTTTGAGTGCTTTCCATTGCAAATTAACACAGCAGGCTAACCACGATCAAAACATCCCGAAATCATCCCTGGTTCATCTTTTCCGATCAAAATCGACATAAACTCCGGCTAAAAATCCAAATCTTTCATTTGTACATGAAACTTAACGTTTAATAGTGCAAATCGAAGCTAAGAACACATACAATCTAACCCCTAACATATCAGTAACCAAATATTCACATAAATAATCGAGTTGTAATTTGAAAATTTGGCATAAACCCTAATAATCAAACTTTGCTATCTAGGTATCGTTTGATCAATTAAATACCATGAATCGACTATAAATCACATCAGGAAACTATATCAATCATCAAAACATTATAATAACCCTAGAATCAAAAAGCCCTATTTCGAACATAAACCCTAGAAGTCGAAAATCAAAAACTACGGATTAAAACATGAAATTGATGCTAGAAACAGAAAGTACAGATGAAAACCTTCGATTTGGTCACTGGAATCACTTGATTTGGTGTTATAATTTGCTCAAAATCTCGACTTGAATTCTCAACCCGACCCTGTTCTTCCCAACCCGATTTGCAGAGAATTTTGTAATTTTCTGATTTTTAATTACTTAATTAATAATAATTAAATAAAAATTAGGCTATTTATAGTAGTCAAATTAATACTCTTAAATAAAATTAAGGCCCTAATTCTACACTTTTTTAAAATTAATAGGCCCCTAAATTTATAATTTTTGAGTATTAAAATTTAATTTATAAATATTTTATATATACAATATATATGTTGAAATTTCCCAAAAATTGTGAATAATACAAAAATACAAAGAAATGTTATAAATGAAAGTACTATAATTTTATAAAAATAAAAATGTGATTTTTGTGGGGTTTTTAACACCCAATGGGGCCCGAATAAGTCATTTTTCACAAAACGAGAAAATTTATAAAATACCTAGATGTTCAGAATAATGCAATGGTAAAAGCCGTTTAATGAAAAATAAGGCCCATTATTTTATTTGAAATACCTGTTTTAAAATCATGGTTTGGGTCGTAAAACGTTTGAAATGTAAATTATAAATGAGAAATAAAATACCCGGAAAATACCTTAAAAATACATGGACGTCACAAAATGCACATAACGCATATCAATTAGGGTTTGACAGTTAATTCCACATAAATAACACATCAACACACATAATTTATTATAAATATGATATAATACAAACGTAAATTTCCCAGGCGTTACACCTTCCCTGATTCAGCTCAGTTTCCGCCGCTGCTCCTTTTCCGGTAAGCTGCCGCCATCCTATTTTCCGGTAGGTTTTGGTTGCTTCAGCTATGGGTCTTGTTGGGATGTATGTATACATATATACGCACGTATATATGTGTGTGTATGCAACTCGATTTGTATCGTTTATGTTGCTCCTGTTCGGTGCCGCCCCTTTTTGTTTGCTGCAAGGGGGATGATGGCGCGTGCACTTGTTAGGCGCGTGAATTGTTGCTGTGTTGTGTTCGATTATACTGTAGTTGTTAGCTTGATTATCATTTATGAATTTAATTCTTATTTTTACAGGAATTGTTTGATTGAAATTCATGAAATAAATTGTTTTATTTACGGAACATTAGATTTATTTGGTGAAGGTTCACGTTGGAAACCCGATTTAGATGGGTATCCGCGAATTTTTGCCGCTGTCGGCGATGAGCCTCGGCGAGCCGGCGATGGACGGTGATGATTTTGATCTGAGTCCTACCTTTAAAAAAACAAACAAATTTAATTCCTAAAATTATTATTCGAGACGAAAAAGAGTTAATTATTTTAAAAATCGTATTGGCGTTTGGGCTATGAATGTGGTCTGGAGTGTGGATTGATTGGTTGTGAAATTTGACATACGGGTAGTCCGATAAATAAAGGAGATATTGCCCAATTTTTGGGAAATTACTTACAAAAATCTGGGAGCGTATCCTATAAAACATGGGGAATATCAGTCGAATGTGTATAACTATACAATTATAAACATAAATGTTTTACAATAGTACTTGTGTGTTGTGATGAAACGTATTGTAAATATTCGTCAACCCAATCTTTTGAAACGATATTTGTAGGTAATTAATGAGAAAGGTTATTGAACCAAGTTGTGAATAAAAACCTAATCTTTTATGTGTATTATATTAATACGAATAATTACGAGTCAAGATTGTTATCATTCCGGTAAGATGGATATCCAGGATATGTCAAGCATAACTAGTTGTCTAACTTAGGGTGGTTCGACTCTGTAGGTTTTAGTCGGAAGACCCGAAAGTTAGCGTCAAACTAAAGGTAGCCTAGTGGTCAATCGACAAGCTCAGCAAGGTTCCAATCGATGGACCTGAGTGTTGAAGTCGGATCCAGGATAGTCTAATAGTTAGACGATAAAGTCGAGCGTCTAAATCGGTTCAAGGTCAATCAGAGATAATTGTAAAGCTCTGCAAGGTAATTACCCCTAACCATTCATTTATGGTTCGGTATATGTGAATAGCTGATGTTTTAATCTCCTAATGGAACAAAAACGTTTTAAGTTACATATTCCATGTAGTTATAAATATTTGTTTTAAACCTGTTTTGGAGAAAAGTAACTTCGAAAGGTACGTATCCCGAATGAAAATGATTTGTGAACCAGATTTTACATGTGATGTTAAATGAATGGTTTTGGAAATGAGATAGGTACAAGTTTTTTTAAAACTGGATAAAACGATCAGATATGGGATACATAGGGGCCAGAGTGGCCCAATGAGGTTGCATAAGAGGCTAACTCGGTTGCACGCAATTCATAACCGATTAGTCCAGCAGGTCAGAGACCTAGCTAGTCTCTAAGTTCCAGAACAGGTGTATGTGATGGCATTTGGAGTCGTCCGGTGCTAATAGCCTGATCAGTTGTCTTCACAAATCCACTATGTATCTGATTTATTTTTGTGGTTCCCGTAATAGAACAAGTGACTTGTACCGTGGATTTGGAAATGAAAATAGCATGCTAGAATTGGACTCTGGTATTTATACATAGTACACAACTGATGTTATTATTTTACGGAGCATGCTAGTTTTGAATATCTAGTTTATACATGCTTTACTTGTTTTCTTACAAGCTATAAATTCTGTTCTTATAACTGTTTTATCATAAATTGTTGTACTTGATATTCATATAGTCGTACTACCGAACAATTGATTGCTCACCCTTGCAGAATGTTTTGTATCTATGTATTGTAGATGCCTAGATGATTCTACTGTCATAGGAAATGCCAATTTCCAGTTTCTCCTGTAATGAGCTCCTCTGAGTTGGTGATGTCAGACCAGGTATGGTCTATGAGTTGTTGTAGAAAGTTAGATGTGTCCGGTAGTTTTAAATAAGTCGGTTTGTATTAAAGTGTGTAACCTAAATTATACCTGAACCTGGAAAAGATCTTGTAAAGGGGTTGTTTATATTGAAATAAAAGTGAGTTGATTGTATTATATTTATAGTTTGAAATTGTTAGTGACGTCAACTCCTGACCCTGGTGTTGAGGCCGTCACATAAATCCTCCATAAAAACTCAAGTAAAATTCAAAACCCACTCTCCAAAATTCAATAACAACTCATCTTTAGCATAAAACAACTAAATATAACATATACCAACATACATGCTTTCATTTTCAATCATAAATCAAAAGTCCATAAAAATCACTATTCATCAGCTCCTTTAACTTGATAAAAGATCATGCTAGAGATGGTGGGTGTTAGAGATGTTACATTTAAATGACCGGGCTCGAGAAGACCTTCGTTTTGAGTACTACAACACAAGAAACAACCATGTCTCGCTCCATCTTCTTCCTCCTATTTTATTTATTTCTTTCAATCTTTCTTTCTTTATTATCTTCAAAAATGGGGGAGGGGGGTTGCTCCTTTGGGTTTTGATGGATTGAAGCTTGTGTTTGGTTTTTAATTAGGTTAAAACTTCGCCAAATTACAAGTTAACCCCTCAAGTTTGTTTAAGTTACAAAGTCTCATAATTTCAATTCTATTGCATTCTCTTTTATCAATTATTCCTCGAAACATTGAATTCAATTCCAATTTGTAATTACACACTTAATAACCGTTTATTATTTCGGAACTTTCGCTAAAATATGGGATCGATCAGAGACCGAAATTTTTTTACTATTCATTAGGCACTATTCATCACATTTTTCAACTTGCTCATTTTCAAATTCTGACGAACCCAACTTACATTTATTTAATTCCTAGATTAATAATATATCTTTGTAAATCCATTTTTTGAGGAATTAAATATTCATACACTTTTTCGGTTACCAATATAGTTCGATTTTCGGTCAAAATCCAAGTTATGAATCCCTGAGATCTGACGTGATTTATATACACTTATTTATAATATGAATCACTAAGACGGATCCCAAATTCTCTTACGAGTCTTACAAAATAGGTGTCACGATATATATTTACTTATAATGTAAAGTTACTTTTCATTAACTTTACACCAGAAAAGACTGATCCTCAATTACCGATAGAATATGCATTCATTCGAATTCCTAGTTATAACACCAAATGTTTAAAATCCTCAAAGGAATTAATAGTATTGCGAATACAACTTATATCTTCTTTATAATCCTTGGATTTAAATCATTCAACCTTAATGCTTTATATTTAATTCCTCCGGTGTCTGGTGGATTCTGACGACTTTTACATAAACTCAAATTCATTATTGAACACTAATATGGACTCATAATTCCAATAACAGAACTTTCATATATGGTCATCTGAAAATATTCTCATCAGCTAAATTACTATTCATCCAAATTTCAAATTACTCCAAAATTTTAGGCTATTACAATTTACTTCATGTGACTATGAAAGACATGATTTTGACAAAGAAAGGTAGCCCCAATTGTAACACCCCCAAATCCAAGGTCGTGAATTCGGGTCGTTACGATCACTTATCAATTAAATAATTCTCTTTTCATAATATTACTCGACCTTTTATTCAAACTCACACACACAGGTTATATGCTTGGAAACAGTATCAAATAAATCATCTCCACTTATCTACCTGACGGGGATGGCGCACAAAAAGCCTACGGAACTCACGAGCGTTCCTTACCCGCCTACGGACAACAGTCCTGGTCTGATCCATACTGGTAGTCTGTTGTGATATGATATATAAAAGCAAGGGTGAGCATTATAGCTCAGCAAGGTATATATCCCCATAATTAAGTATGTAAGGATAAATAAAACCAATAATTATACTTTGTATCTCCAAAGCGTTCTGAAAGTTTATATGCTTGTTAAATTTATAGTATTCTCAAAATCAACTACAAAAGTATATCTACTGAATACTTGTATTCATCTCTTTCTCAAAATCATTTTATACTCGTACTCATTTTATTTCAAAATCTCAAGATGTTACTCGAACCAAGATTCTCAAATGGGTGTGATATATATTCGTCAACATCCTAATTTAAAACTCAGCCTTATCGGCAGATTTCTCAAATGGATTTGATATATAATCATCAACATCCTTATTTAAACTCAGCCTTATCGGCAGATTTCTCAAATGGATTTGATATATATTCATCAATATCCTTGTTTAAAACTCAGCCTTATCGGCTCTCTGTTGTATATTTCACAACAGTTTTTTTTCCAAAATGGAAGAAAAGGGACTATACTGGAATAAACCACGTATCGGTGATCAGCCGAATACGAAATTTTCTCTAATAGAAGAAGGAATACAAACCTAGCCGCCTTTGGGCTCATCAAGACACTACACGGTGGTTGCCCATTGCCGTGCAAGTCCGAAAGTCAATGGTCACATAGACCATATAACCGTACACTGCGCCACTCCGCGCTTGCATAATGCGCCACTCCACGCCTGGTCACTGCCCGATACCACTCCGTGCCGGGCAGGCCACATTCCAGTCCCAAAACAATTAAATCTTTTGCTCAAAATCCTTTTTCGAAGGAATAGGTCGTTAAAAGTTGACCTTTAAATCAGATGATTTATTCATCACTTTGAATCCAAAATCCTTTTTCGAAGGAATAGGTCATTTAAAGTTGACCAGTAAATAAGATGATTTATTCATCACTTTTAACTCAATTGATCCTTGGGAGTTGTCGGAGTTTTGAATTTAAAATCATTCTTGTAAGTCATATGTCATAACCTATTTGTATATTCGAGGATTCAACTCAACTCAAATAAGAATGTAATAAGTAAATAGTGGATCGACCGTCAGAGAGATCTCGCAAAGTAATATCTGTCAAAGGATTCAGAGACAATGTTCATCTACAGACTTGAGGAGTTAATTCACTGGAAGAAGTTCAAGAAGTTGATCATGCCTCAGTGATATAAATCAAGATCGTGGATTTAATCAAGTGACAGAGATCTCGTCAGAGTATCAATTAATTACAAGGATTTAATCTGAAGAAAATCAAAGTGTCAGAGTCAAAACATGAAGAAACGTCACGGAAGTTAGTCACTCATGAACCAGACAGTACATCGAGTGTCAACGTTGAAGTGGTGGAATTGATTCATAATTTTCAGTGATTTTCAGAAGATTTGCAGAAGAATGGTTGCTGCTCAAGACTAGAATTAATTCTCTATTAATTAATTAAGTCATCTAATTTAATTAAGAAAATAAATTATATCTGCGAAGAATAATTTATTTATTAATTGAATTAATTGATTAATTAATTCTGAATTAATTCTAGGAATTTTAGGAATTTTCAGAAGCTTAATTGGATTAAATTCAAGGCTTAAATCAGCAAAATAAATGGAAATGAACTAGCATGACAATCTGGATTGTCATACCGATTGTCATGCTAGGTCATTCTCCATTGTCATACCGAAAGTTACTCTAGGAGGGTAATTGTCTTGCTAGTTCATTCTGATTGTCTTGCTAGTTCATTCTGATTGTCTTGCTAGTTCATTCAGATTGTCTTGCTAGTTCATTCAATTGTCCTACCGAAAGTCATACAAGCTATAGGATTGTCATGCCAATTCAATTCTATTGTTGTGCTGATTTAAAAAGAAGCAGAAGACTTTTCTTTCAATAATCTCTCAATCATTATTCAAGAACAAGAGACAGCAGCCGCAGCAAAACATTTTATCTTCATCTGCTTATTTCAAAGATCATAATTTCTAGATTGTAATGTTAAATCTAATCCACTAGAAATCTTTATCTTGTTCTTGTATATCAATCTAGCGGATTAAAATCCCTAGAACTTAATCTCAAATCGCGTTTAGCATTTGATTCTAATTATTGCAAAAATAGAAAAAGTTCATGTCGAATTTATTCTAGATTTGTGATAATTGATTTGAGATTAATACCTTGTAATCGATACAGTTGTTGTAACACCTTTCAAGTTTAATAATATTTTTATTTAACTTGAATTTTGTTTCACATTTTTTTATTCCGCATTTAATTCGATTATTCGGTACTGTTTGTATTCAACCCCCCCTTCTACAAACACATTGGGACCCAACAATTGGTATCAGAGCCTTCTGATTAACGAACAAATCAAGATCCTAGACTTTTGTGATTTTTCAACTCCTTGAATTTTTATTTATTCAAAAATTCATAATGACTTCACATAAAGTTGGAACCGTTAAAATTCCACAATTTGATAAAGAGAATTATATCATGTGGAAGAAGAAGATGCTATTATTTTTACAAGTTGCAAATCCCAAATATTCAAACTTGTTAAAGAAGGGTATAAAAACTCCGATGGTTATTGAACCGGAGGTAATAATAGATGGTGTGGTGACTACTGAAGCTAGAACCTATCCAAAAGAGCCTGAAGATTTTACTCCTGCTGAGAAGGAAGAAGCCTCCTTGGATGCCAGCCTTCAATTAATATTAATTGATTCCCTTGATCCCTTGATGAACAGACATGTGATGAACTGTAAAAATTCCAAACACATGTGGGAAACTATTGAGGTGATTAATGAAGGCACAGAGGAAGTTAGGGAGAACAAGTTGGAAATCCTAACCTCTGAATATGAACATTTCAAATCAAATCCAGGAGAAGGAATTACTGAAGTGTTTGAGAGGTACAATGCGTTGATCAACAACCTGAACATCAATGGAAAGTATTATTCAATCAGGGAGGTCAACAAAAAGTTCCTTTTAACACTGCCAGCTCATCTTGAACATAGAATCACTGCCATTAGAGAAGCTAGAGATCTGAGTGAGATTTCTTTGGACAGGCTCTATGGAGTGTTAAAAACCTATGAGTTGGAGCAGATTCAACAGAAGGAAGTCTACGGGAAGGATAGAATGGTCAGCACATCTACTGCACTTGTAGCTGAAGGTCAACAACAACAACAATCTCAACAGTTAGAAAGAATGGTACAGTTTTCCAAGGGTGAGGAAAATGAGTTAGTAGCAGAATATGATCCTCCTACTACAAATCAATCAAGTGATGATTTTTATTCCTTGGAAGAGCTGGAGCAATTGGAAGATGAATCAATGGCCCAAATTGTCAAGAGATTCTCCCATGTCAGATTCAGGAGGAATCCCAAGCTTAAGTACAAGTCCAACTACAACAAATTCCAGAAAGGTGGATCTTCATCCTCTAACACCAGCAGTGGTGGGTACAAAACAGGGATGGTTGATCGAAGCACCATTAGATGCTATAACTGCAATGAGTTGGGACACTTTGCCACAGAATGTAGGAAGCCAAAGCAAGTAAGAAAGAACTCTGAAAGGGCTTATCTGGCAAAGGGAAGAAGCTGGGATGATACTGACAGTGAAGATGAAGATGAAGGAAATCTTGCTCTTATGGCTATTGATGGAAAAGCTTCATCGTCAAGAATAGAGGTAAAACTTTCTGATGCTGAAATGGTTTATCATCTAAGAGGTAACTTAGATTGTGCACGTCGTGATAATGAACTATTAAGTTTAAAGATCACAGACCTTGAGAAAGAGGTCAATGAATTAAGACTTGTGCATATTAATCAAGACAAATTAAAAGAACAGGTATCTTTTCTAGAGAATAGAGTTGACTGTTATAGAAAACTCGAAACTATTCTCAAAGACAAGATCACCGGTCTTGAGACTAAGGTTAGAGCCTACTTCAATTCTTGTTCGAAGGCTAAAGAGTTCTACAGTAAGCAAGCTGTTAATCAAACATCTGGAATAGGTTATGATTACAATGCTGCTATTGGAGAATTAGGCATAAACTCCCCTCCTCATGTATGTGCTAAAGGGAGGGAAGTACCACATGTGCTTAAGGGTGTTGATGAACCCCTCTATAAAGCATCAATTGCTGAACCATTTGATGCGACCTCTTCTGTTATTCAAGAAGAAATACGTGCTGAGGATCATGCTTATGAGAAGATTGTTTCCAAGTCAAGTGAGTCGAAAGTTCCAGTCAAAGTTGTGAAAGCAACTGAGACTAACTCAGACACACATGAGTTGGATAACAATAATGCCATGTCTACCATGCATAAATTGCCTGCTGTTAATCACTCTCATAAAGCATGTGGTGTTGCTAATTGTATGTCTTGTGCTTTTAATATGATGTATGCTTATTTTAATGGTAAGCATGTGTCTAATGATAAGACTACTCCTCGTCAGCATGTGAATAACATGAAGCATGATAGGTCTAAGACTGCTAGTCCTTCTAAGGCTAGAAAGGAGACATTTGTGCCTAAGCTTAAACAGAAATTTGTTAAGGCTGTTTACAAGGTCAAATGTTCAGTCATTGAGAAAGTTGAGGCAATTAAAATTAAAAATGTTGTTTTGCCTGACAAAGGACAGTTCTACAAGTATGCCGGGCCCAACCAAGTTTGGGTTCCGAAGAAGGTCTAATCCATTTGTAGTGCAGGGCATTAAACAGGTGTAACCGGTAGTGTGGATTCTTGACAGTGGATCATCAAGACATATGACCGGAGATAGAGCCCTGCTATCAAATGTGGATTGAGAAAGCTGGCCCCATGGTTACCTTTGGAGATAACAGCAAAGGTTTATCTGAGGGATATGGCTGTTTGCAAGCTGGGAATGTTATCATTTTAATTTTGTATATTGTGCTAGGTTATTATCAGGAAGCAGTATCCAACATATAGCACCAGTGACGAGACTTGAGAATATTACGACATATCAGACACCTGCTGCACATTACACTTGGAATTGGACTCTAGTAAGATGTGTACAAGTGTACTCCTGGTTGGTAAGTCAAAAGAGGAAGTCAATGCACCACAGTTCATGGACTTTGCAGCTGCAGATCTATTGGACTATGCAATTTCTTCTTCACAATCTCACTTCAGGTTGGTATGAACTAGTATACTGCTCAAGCAATCGTCAAGAACATGGTATGGCACTCTAACAGAAGTTATAATTTTATATGAATAAGTAGAGTCGTCATATTAATAACTATCTTATCACTAAGCACAATCATATTGTTTTATATGTGCAGTGATATATTGTTAATGCAACATAACAATTAGTATCTAAAGTACTTGACAAGTATCGGTCAATGATATGTTGTTAACATTATGTTGCAGATATTTGTAAGCTTTTGCATGAATGAGAATTACTTAGACTTTACCCTAAGTGATCAATGTTTTATCAAAAACTCATTCATATTGAAAAACAAAATCAAACTTCTTTCTACATTAGTGATTTCTTATTTCATGTAAAATCTTTTGAAATCACTATTGTAAATCATTTTCTCTCTATTACCATATATTCTGTGTTACAGGTTCAGTCTCCAATGACTTTCTTTCATTGACAGTCATGAGGTTGAAAATCCACAACGTCTATCCCAGACTGTAAAGACAAACACAAAAACAGAACCAACCAACACTCTTTTACCACTAAAAGTAGTATGAATGAGCGTGAGGGAGATAGTGCCTAGTGCACCACATAAGGAAGGTTCTGTAGTCAACCCAGTAGCTCTGTCTCCTACATAGATGAGTAGTATTTAAACCGAGACAACTGCTAGCCCCCATACATCTTCTCAAAAAGATGTAATGGCTGAAAAGGCACAAAAACAGTTACTAGATTCATTCTCTCAACAGGGTGAGTCTATTGAATTTTGCCTGTCGGCCAAGGTATCCGATGTAGTGTCACCACTTCAAACATAAACAATTCTTGATGCACAAGGAGAGGTTACACACACAAAGGATGAGTTGACGGAAACAAGAGTTTCGACCATTTTAAGGTCAGATTCGATTGTTCAAGGTTCGTTAGTGGACCAATTGCCTTTACAGGTGTTAGGAGAGGATACTGATCCAAAAGCCATATGTCAGTGGTCAGTGTCTACCTCCCCAGGCTTAAATCCCCTGGATGCATCTGCGGATAGTGGATCTGACATAAGCGCAGATCGGCAACTTGTTGACAATGATTTAGATATTACCTGATGAGTCACAAGGAAATGTCTTCACAGGCATTAGAAGGAAACTTTGATCTTTATGCTAAATTCGTTGGATCATTGTTTACCTTCCCAGAATTCAAATCTGGAACCCTAAAAGGGAAACTAGCAACTTGTAGATTATGACTCAGATTTATCTGACGAGTTTAACAAGGATGGGGATTTGTGAACTCCCATTGCACCACCTGTGACCTCCTTAAGGATGGCTAAGGTGATTTTCCTTGCAGGTACAGCTGGATTATGGAGCTATGAGAGAAGAGTGATACACTTGTGAGAATGAGTGTAAACACGAGTGGAGAGAAGAGTGAAACACATGTGAGGTACACTAAACAGAATCACACACTCACAGTGAGGTAGAAAGAGAAACTACTTGTTATTTCTTTTCCAACCAAGTGAAATATGAGAACTCCTTCAGACAACGGCATACATTCCTTCTTTAAGGGGGAGATAGAAGCTTAAGTAATAGTTTGGAGGATTCCTCAACTAAGGGGGAGAAATAGCAGGGAGGAAGAAAAAGATCCTACTTGTACACTACACCACACCATTGTTGTTTCTAACTACGGATCCTATTGTACGGGAGAGGTGGTAAACACAAGGTGATTTTCTGATAAGGGAAGAAGCTGTTAGGGGAGTACCATTGGTTTTTATCTGCGGATCCTATTGTACGGGAGAGGTGGTAAAACGAAGGTGATCTTCTTTAATCAGTTGATTCTCATAGGGGGAGAAGCAAGAGATATGGGCTTCTCAACAGGAAATGTGGTTGTACAAATGAAGATGGAACTACTTGAAGATATGTTCAGTCTAGAGGAACATCTACTTGGAATCTGGAAAATGTTAAATGTCATCCAGAACTTTTCTACTATTTACTTTGCATGTATGTTTATATCTTTTTCTTATTTGTTAGTTGAGTTATCCTCTAGGTATTTGTGTGTTATTGTCTAACAAACAAATAGGGGGAGATTGTAAGTCATATGTCATAACCTATTTGTATATTCGAGGATTCAACTCAACTCAAATAAGAATGTAATAAGTAAATAGTGGATCGACCGTCAGAGAGATCTCGCAAAGTAATATCTTTCAAAGGATTCAGAGACAATGTTCATCTACAGACTTGAGGAGTTAATTCACTGGAAGAAGTTCAAGAAGTTGATCATGCCTCAGTGATATAAATCAAGATCGTGGATTTAATCAAGTGACAGAGATCTCGTCAGAGTATCAATTAATTACAAGGATTTAATCTGAAGAAAATCAAAGTGTCAGAGTCAAAACATGAAGAAACGTCACGGAAGTTAGTCACTCATGAACCAGACAGTACATCGAGTGTCAACGTTGAAGTGGTGGAATTGATTCATAATTTTCAGTGATTTTCAGAAGATTTGCAGAAGAATGGTTGCTGCTCAAGACTAGAATTAATTCTCTATTAATTAATTAAGTCATCTAATTTAATTAAGAAAATAAATTATATCTGCGAAGAATAATTTATTTATTAATTGAATTAATTGATTAATTAATTCTGAATTAATTCTAGGAATTTTAGGAATTTTCAGAAGCTTAATTGGATTAAATTCAAGGCTTAAATCAGCAAAATAAATGGAAATGAACTAGCATGACAATCTGGATTGTCATACCGATTGTCATGCTAGGTCATTCTCCATTGTCATACCGAAAGTTACTCTAGGAGGGTAATTGTCTTGCTAGTTCATTCTGATTGTCTTGCTAGTTCATTCTGATTGTCTTGCTAGTTCATTCAGATTGTCTTGCTAGTTCATTCAATTGTCCTACCGAAAGTCATACAAGCTATAGGATTGTCATGCCAATTCAATTCTATTGTTGTGCTGATTTAAAAAGAAGCAGAAGACTTTTCTTTCAATAATCTCTCAATCATTATTCAAGAACAAGAGACAGCAGCCGCAGCAAAACATTTTATCTTCATCTGCTTATTTCAAAGATCATAATTTCTAGATTGTAATGTTAAATCTAATCCACTAGAAATCTTTATCTTGTTCTTGTATATCAATCTAGCGGATTAAAATCCCTAGAACTTAATCTCAAATCGCGTTTAGCATTTGATTCTAATTATTGCAAAAATAGAAAAAGTTCATGTCGAATTTATTCTAGATTTGTGATAATTGATTTGAGATTAATACCTTGTAATCGATACAGTTGTTGTAACACCTTTCAAGTTTAATAATATTTTTATTTAACTTGAATTTTGTTTCACATTTTTTTATTCCGCATTTAATTCGATTATTCGGTACTGTTTGTATTCAACCCCCCCTTCTACAAACACATTGGGACCCAACAATTCTCAAATCCCTATCTGTAGTAGGGTGACACATATATTACTCACTTATTTTTTATTGAACGAGGAAGCAAAACTCTTATGCTTCTAGACTAAGTTCCCAAAGGTTTTGATATATTTCAAATGATTAATCTCTTTCAAGAGTTTTGAATAATTTAGAAAGTACCTTTGGGAACTATGTCTATTTTTAAATAAGTTTTTAGAAGTCCGAAGATACTAAATATCTAAGGTCTCATAATAATTTAAGAGGGATTCAATGAATTGATAAAATCTTATAAATAAAACATCTCTGTATAAGGTTCAATGAATTAATAAAAACCTTAAATATAAAATATTTCTGAATAAGGTCCAACGAATGGAGACACCTTAATCAAATAATCAAAACCGGATTTGGTATCCTAATATTGCTCTTTGAATAGTTAAATCTTTATTAAATAACATTAAATGATTTATAAACTATTCAGTACATTTTTAAATACTTTCTGGATATTTAATAATCCTTTAAGTATCGCTTTATAAAATAATCAATCAAGTAAGGGTGTCCCTTAAATGAATAAACCAATATTTCTCGAAGTTTAAGTCAAAATCTCAATCGTTCGCTTGATATATATATTACACGAATGTACTTTGTTTATCGAAATAGAAATCTTTCGCGTCTGGCTCTCTCCGGAATTAAATCGTTATTAAAATATCTCTGACTCTCATTATCATATATTATATTTGAAATACGTTTCAATTTCTCATACTCATGTAAAACGAAATTTATTTTCGTAAACAATCGCATAATTCGTATGCATTGATATCATAGACAAGCATATATATTTGAATTGTAAATCACGGCATCAATATCACAACAGTATATATATAGCATGGATAGTATGAGATAGGGTTTCGAAAACTTGCCTAGAGTAATCGAAGTGGTATGGTCTCTGGTGTTTGGTTGGCGATCTATAAACAAGAACCAACGGTCTAAGTTAGTACGCGATAAACGTCTCGCTCTTATTAAGCAACTTTCGCAACTACTCAAGTATAACGAATTTCTGATCTTCACATTCTCAACACTTATATTCTCACTTTATAACATGGTCGAGTTTTGAAATCGATCGTTCGCTTTAGAAAGTCCATTTCGAGTTTTAAGCTCGAACGTGAGAAAACGCGCGTCAAAACTAGGTTTTTATGCGTTTCTCGCTTGCGCTCACTTTACCAAAACATTTTTATAAAATTGAAATATTAATAATTTCTCAAAATTCTTGTTGGAAATTCTACTCTACTGTCATATCCATTTTTCATAATTTTTCCAGAATCTTAAAATTATTTTAAGTCCTTTAAAATCACCATGCAAGTGGACTTAAGTGCAGTTCTAATCGCAGAAATGTTTTACACTAAAACGACCATAACTCCTAAACCGTAAATCTCCTCATGATGATTTACACATGTATAGAAACTACAAAACAAGATCTATCTATTAATGGCCAGTGGTTTTCAAATTTTAACCATTTTCATGGCCGAATGTCCTGCAGAAAACAGATCAAGTGCAAGAATGCCCAAACTCAATTTCTACTACTTGATCTTAACACAATCACTACCTATAACCATCATAAACACAAGTACTTCTCAAGATCCACCCACATACACCTTATATGCTCTATCTAGTACCACATACATGGATTACAACTCAACATCTCAAGCCTTTAGTAAGAACATAATCAATACAAAATCAAACAAAAACAATCCTTTGGATCTTAACACTACAACAAACATAACTCTTAAATCCAACCATAAAACCTTAAAGGGTTGAACGTTATACCTTCTTTGACACTAGGAAGGTTAGTTCTTGGATTATTGAGGCTTGGTTTGCTTAGAAAACACTTAGAAGGGCTAGATCCTTAAGAAACAAAACCAAGAAACAAGTTAGAATTTCGGAGTTACTTTTCAGCACCTCATTTAAACATTTTTATAAAATTGAAAACAAATAATTTGAGGCTGAAATTTGGTACGAAGCTTACCCATGATATATAGAAGCTATGGTAAAAATTTCATGATATTTGAATGAGTATATTTTGAGTTATGAATTTTTCTTTCTCCCTTGCTCAGAAAATCCGAACTGCTGGAATGAAAAATGGGAGAGCTTTAAGTGAGGGAAAAAAGGTTGTTTTCTTTTGTGCCTAAAGTGTGGGAGTGTATAATGAATATATGGGATGTATGCAACAGATTTGACAATAAGTTGGCAAAGGTATGGGTTGGTTTGATTGTGTGGTGAAGTGAGAAAAGGGAGAAGTATGGCTTGTGTACTTGTTTGTGTCCCATCACTATTCAACACTATTCCACTAACTATTCTAGTTAGCTTCTAATCACCTAGTTACACTCCTAACTACTAGTTAGGACTTGGTTATGCATGGCCAACTTGCATGGGATTTAATTTCTCATTCGTTTATTTATCGTAAACACAATCGTCGTTCCATTCCGATACACTACTAGAAATAGTAGATACAACATCGGTGTTTAGACATCGGCATGTAATGCACCCGATGTTAAAAGTCTGTTTAACATCGGTTTAAAAATAAGCGATGTTGAGTATAAATGCTGACATCGGTTTCACATAGTATCCGTTGTATATATTCAAAAATTAAAAAGGCCAAATATATATTTTTAATTTTGACATCGGCTGATTTTGTTAACCGTTGTCTATGACTATGTTAAAAAAATTAAAATTTCACTTATCTTTTTCCCCCCGGTTTCAGTACTTTCCCCCCTTAAATTTTGACAAATATTCACTTTATTCTTATTCCCCCTTTTCCAAAATATACCTCACCGGCTTCCCTCGTCTCTCCCGAGACCCTCGTCTCTCTCACCGCTCTTTCTTGTCTCTCTCACTTCTCATCTCTCCCCTCTTTTTCTCTTACCTTGAAACTCCCGCTCATCTATCATCTCTTTTTCTCTTTTTGTCGAAACCCTAATTTCAGCCCCAATTCAAATTTAAGTTTTGGAGTTTCAAATTGAGCCTCAAACTAGTAAGATTATAAACTAGTAGAAGCTTTGGAGCATCCAGAGGTTCACAGATTTGATGCTTTGGAACTTTCAGGTTTTGGAGCATCTGGAGGTTCACAGTTTGGAGGTTTGGAACTTTGAGGTATATTCTTCTATCTCCCTCTTTTGTGCATGTATATAAGAAACGTGTTTTTTTTGGGTTTTATGTTCGGTTTTTTTTGGGGGGTTTTGGGAGTTTTCGGTCGGATTATATACTTGAACAAGACGGTTTTGGTATTGTTTACAAGGGAAATATTGATGAGAATCTTAGATTTGGTTTGAAATATCTTCCAGTTGCGTTTAAGATTCTTATAAGGAAGGGCTCCAGGGTCATTGTGAGTGGCTAGTGAGTCTTCAAATTCATATTACTTGTTGTTAGTCTAATTATTATGTACTGTGATGTAATTGACTTTTGGTTTGTTTTATATACTGTGAATTTTCTAGGTGAGCTAAGGCATCCGAATCTGGTCATGTAGTTTGGTTATTGCTGCGAGGATGATCATAGGTTACTAGTTTTTTACAGGTGTTGTTCATCCTGTGTATGATATCGTATATTGGAGCTTAATTAGTAAATATGGAGTCCACTTATCAATATTGTGAAATCCCATTACTTGACTTTTGGTCCCTGGCACGTTATCAGGTTAAGGTGAATTTGTTGCCCGTATGCTTGTTGGAATGTATAGGAGCTTCTATGTAATTCGTTTTGTTTCTGGTAGTACATGATTCAAGAACATATCCTAAACTTATATTCATTAAAACAAGTGAACATCAATCGAAATGGAAGAGACGGAAAGCTGATTCAGTTTGTTTTCTATTATTTTGGATATGAATATAAGAAATTTATATGTTCTGTATTTTCTATTTAAATACCAGGCAAACAGGTTCAGAGACTGTTGAAGGAATGGGAGGATTGAAGGTGATTCTTGGAGCCAAATCATGCAGGCCTGGTTCAATAGTTGAAACAAAGGAAGAAGGATCCAAACTTGATCTTAAAGGTTAATGTTGTCAGTACTAGTAAGAACAGGTTGGCTAGGTATCTTGCTCAAGATGGTTATACTAATAGGACAAGATTGGTCATGTATAGGAGAATGTTAGGAAGGGTGAGAGACATTTGGATGCTTGACATGAGATTGGGCGCTTGTACTGGAGATTTTGGAGCTTTAACAAAACGATTACAAAGAACTGATGATGGAGGAGGATGAAGAAGATGTCGCACCATATTTCTCTAGGTTTGCATCGTAGAAATAAATACAGTACCACTGTTTTATGAACTTCTATATACCACAATACCACATTTTAAATGGTTGACCTAAATAGAGAAATCAAATACACTTGTAAAACTTAATGATACTCTTATATAACTTAAAAACAACTTAAATGCACAATTCTCAAATTATCAAACATATTACAACCGTGTCCGAAATAAAACAGAGGTAAGATATGTCTTCTGACTGGGGTGAAGTCGTAACTGTACGGGTATTTGTTTTTATAAACGCCAACTTATCAATTGTCATTTACACGAGCACTTATCCATCAATTATTTTAATAATTATTTCTGCATTTTTTCATCAAGGTGAGAAGTTTTCTGAAATTGTTGGAAGTCCTTACTATATGGCCCCAGAAGTTCTGAGAAGAAACTATGGTCTGGAGGTTGATGTATGGAGTGCAGGAGTGATACTTTATATTCTTCTATGTGGGGTTTCTCCCTTCTGGGCAGGTAGATTTTTTATTGATCATACTTGTGTTCTTTTAGTAACATGCATTCTGTTTCTCTTTTTCTGTTGGATAATATTTATTATATAAAATAATTTATGAAGTGGTTTATGCATGTTGATTTATTTTTCCTTATTATTGCAGAAATTGATTTTAAGAGGGAACCCTGGCCTCAGATTTCTGACAATGCTAAAAGTCTCATTCGGAAGATGCTAGAACCAGACCCAAGAGAGCGTTTGACAGCTAAACAGGTTCTTGGTAGTTCTTTAGCAAGAGTCACTGAGACAGCTACAATGATATAGTTATTTTTAAGCTTTTGTGGGGACTTGTGGCCTCCTGATGCTTCTTTGTATGTAAATCACCTACTCGTATTATCTATTTTGAAAGTGAGAGTGAGAGTGTGAGACCTTGTAGTATTTCCAATTTCTTGTCCAGATAGCTAGCTAAAACTAATAATGTACTAGAAACTGAACCTACTAAACCTGTAGCATTAGCACTCTTTTCGCTAACAGGATCATCCCTTTAACCTGATAACACCATGGCCTGTAAAATAATATGCAACTCTCCGCTACCCAGTAGGAATTAGGTTGATTAGTGTCCTGCTAGATGGAAAAAAGGTGATGCCTGTACACCGGGCTCTGAGTCTGTTGGTCTTCATGCCAACAAAATGGATTTCTTAAAGTAAATTAAATGAATCTCTGTTACGTCATTACCACCACTAAATTTTCTAAAGGTCTTTGTTTTTTCACTTATTGGTAGAACATCCGTGGATACAAAATGCAAAGAAGGCATCAATGTTCCATTGGGAGATATAGTGAGAACACGGCTCAAGCAGTTCTCTCTGATGAACAGATTTAAGAAGAAAGCTTTGCAGGTATTTATTTTGATAAACGCCAACTTATCAATTATCATTTACACGAGCACCTATCCATCAATAAAACAGAGGTAAGATAGGTCTTCTGACTGGGGTAAGATAGGTCTTCTAGTATTTGTTTATTGATGGAGCAGCTTCTTTTGCTTTATCTTACATGTGTTTGTTTTGTCTGGATTATCTCTTGCTATTATAAGATTTCAAAGTAGAATAAGCTCAAGCTACAAATGAAGCTCTCAAAGTTCTGTTGAAGAATATAATAGAAGAAAAATAGATAATGATCCAAGTAAGAACTCCATTCATAAATATCATCTGATATGGTTTTGGTAAATATTATCTGATTAGATACTTCGTAATTTTTTTTTTGATCTTGTGTGGAATATGAACCCTACTGCATAATGATAATTATGTCATATAATCTGCGTGCACAGAGAATGTGATTGCATTGGTCCGTTAGTGGATAGTGGTGGTCTTGATTTCTCCATGTTTTCATGCTTTTGTACTATCATACATTTTATCACTACGTAAACAATTAAAAAGACTATTGCTCATTATTCTCTGGACTTGTTACTCCAGAGTAAACCTCCTCTCCCATCACTAAGCTCTATAATTTCTCCATGCTTATGGATCTGTTAATACTTTTTCTAATTCTGGCTTTTACAGAAATATTTGCAGTCTATCACCATCAGAGAAGAGGAGATGAGGGTAAAAAGGAGAGATGTCGAGTTATGGATGTCACATCGTATACTCCCAGAGAGTCTAAGGGAGAGAATTAAATGTTACGAACATTACCAATGGAAAGAAACCAGAGGAGTTGATGAGGAATTTCTCATCCGTGACCTTCCTAAGGATGTGTGAAGGGACATAAACCGCCATCTTTGTTTGGATTTACTGACTAGAGTAAGTGGCTAAGTGCAATGCAACAAGTTAGCACATTGCTGTACATTTTAGCTATCATTTATGTTTTCATTTGATACATTTGTGTTGCATATCTTATGTCTCCTGCTAGTACTATATTTACGTTTCTGTTGGCACGGTCTCTTTGGATGCAAAATATTTTCTAGCCTAGACAAAGGTGGTGCTATTCAGTACTTACCGCGTAGCCTGATTTTTAGATAACTGCATTTTATGTGAATACTATACTACGCTGCAGAATTGGATTACATAAAGTTGAAATATAAAAAAATATAGATCTGAACTAGATAATGAAATTATATGAAGTTGCCAAATATTTTACAGTGCTTGTATTTTGGCTCCCCTGACCCTCAATCCTGGCTTGTAGGCGCCAATGTGTGCAAGCATGGATGAACAATTATTGGATGCTATGTGTGATCGACTTAAGCCAGTTCTTTATACAGAGAAGAGTTGTATAGTCCGTGAAGGTGATCCAGTTGATGAAATGCTTTTTGTGATGCGTGGAAAGATTTTGACGATGACCACCAATATATAAACTCTTGACAAGTCCTAAGTTAAAAGAGTCTGGATAACTAAGTTATTTTATTGTTATTGGTTGGGATGTTTATTTTAGACTTGGAATGTATGTCCGAATTGATTGTTGGAATATTGTATGTTAAGAAATTTGGTATCAATGTAGCTTTATGTTTCTGTTGGATATTTTTGGTTGGATGTTTCATTGTTTGGTATTTTTTTGGTTGTGTAAATGTAATTGGTTCATGTGGCTGTAGAACAGGACCAGGATGGCATGTAATTTATACCACATTAACATCACAATGGTAAATGTAAACCGATGTAAAAAATGTACAAAAGACATCATGTAAAATAATATTAAATGAAAAAGAACTAAAAAAACCGATGTGAAATAGCCATTTGACATCGGTTCTGAGAAATTGGCCGATGTTAAACAAAAAGATTTAACATCGGTTTCGTGAAGAACACCCATGTCTTATCCATCATTTCACATCGAGGGGCTAATTTAACCGATGTCTGATCAAACATTTCACATCGGTCAACTAATCTAACCGATGTCTGATCAAACATTTCACATCGGTCAACTAATCTAACCGATATATAGCACTGTAATAGACATCGGCTGTTAACCGATGTCAAAGACTGATAACATTTAACATCACACGCGAAGACATCGGTTCAGATTTTTTTTAACATCGGTTCTGAACCGATGTCTGATCCCATATTTCTAGTAGTGATAGCTTCCACGTATAACGACTTATTTCGTAGCGATTTCTTTTTTTTCGCTTATAATCCTATAACCAATTCCATTCCTTCTCTTGATCACAGAAACACCTTGATATATTATTTATTTAACGTAGTATTCCCGGTTCTACGCCATTCTTTACGGATACGAAAACACGTAGTATATTCGTAAATCTTCGAATTCCGTCGGCTTTTACATTCACTTATTTTCCTCGATAAACAAGAATATGATCTCGGATTCTCAAAATTCCACTATTCATTTTATGATGATCCCCATACGTATTACTTAATCAACTCAAGTTACTATTCACATAAGTTTTAAAATATTACAAAAATCAGGTTCTTACATCAATGTTATCACATAGAACTCGCGGTGTACATGGCATAGGCACGCATAGTTCACATAGTAAATTGAACAACCAATTAAGTTCAGCCACTGTACATGCAATACCATAATATGCAGCCTCGGTGGATGAACGTGCTACATCACATTATTTTTTTGAACACCAACTAATGGGAGAGTTTTCATGATAAATATTGTATCCAGTAGTAGATGTGTGATCAGATGGGTTTCCAGCCCAATCAGAATCAGAGTATACAACTAAAGCATTATTGGACTTATTACTAAGCATTAAACCGATCATAAAAGTACTCTTGAGATAGCACATGATCCTCTTAACAGCCTTCCAGTGTTGTGCTTGGGGAGAGTGCATAAATTGTGAAAGTTTATTGACATCATAACCCAAGTCTGGACGAGTAAAGGACATGTATTGCGACTTACCCAAGATGCGCCTATATTCAATAATAGGTGCATTGTTGTCAAAAATAAGAGGAATGGAAGCAGACATAAGTGTTGACCCTCCATTGTAATCCAGTATCTTGGCTTCTGCAAGTAAATCATTAATGTAATTGGCCTGTGATAAAATAATGTTACCCTCATTATGTAATATTTCAACACCGAGGAAATGATTTAAAGGGCCTAGATTTTTGATAGAGAAGCGTGATGCCAGAACACGAATAATCAGTTGGATCACAGAGATGACCCTGTAATAACAATGTCATCGACATAAACCAACACATTTACTGTAAAAGTGGGAGTATGTATAATAAACAAAGATATGTCAGAATGTGATCTAATAAACCTCGTGGATAGCAGATAGTTTTTCAATTTCGTAGACCAAGCCCGGGGAGATTGTCGAAACCCGTAAATCGGTCGTTTGAGACTTATTGCAAATGTGATGTGCAGAGATTTCCAGGCTGTGTGAGCATCTAGTGCAGTAGCAACGGTTGATGCAAGAGTGAGATCTACTGAGGCTAGAAGTGCGTTATGAATGAGTTTATCTTGACGAAACCGTAATCGATATTCTGCTTTATCAGTAATTGTGGTAGGTGGAGCGGGTAGATATCCATCAAGATGGATGTAAAGATCATAGCCATGAAGAAAGAGCTCACTGCACCTTCTAGGTTGTAAATTTTTGACTTCCGAGAAGTTTAATCGGTAGTTGCAATGAAGGATTAAATTGAACAAACTGTGTTTTGGATGATACAGTAGATGTGTTTGGAGAGTTCCATAGTCAAACAGGTTTGCGAACTTGGAAGATTAGAAGAACAAAATTATTTTGGCGATTAGTCCTTCAGAGGCTCTGATACCATAATAGGTTTTGTACTTTATTGATATAAACATTGAGTGTACATCAATATATATACAACACATCAAATATTGACTAACTATACAAGGAATAATCCTTATCTATTATTTAAGATACATTCTTAATACAAACTTATCTTTGTTATAACAAACCAAACTATTAGTTATCATGGTAAGTGATTTGGATCACTTCTGCATTACCGGGCCTTCAACATATTCAGTAATACGTGCCTTATTAGGTTGGTTAACACCTCGTATAAAATATAAAAGACTCCCTCCATCTCATTTTAATTGTCATATTTGATCCAGTCAAATTGACTTAAGTTTAACGGGAGTTTATTAATATTTTATAATTGAATAAAATAAAAAATTACCTCATCGAAAAGTAGATTTAATCTATTTTAGCATAATATTTTTAGTTTTTTGAAATAATATAAGAGTAATGTAATCTTTGATGAAAAAATTGGTCAATTTGATTTTTATAAAAGGAAATGTGAAAAATAAACTGGGAGGGAGTATAAATATAAAATATGAGCATCTCTTTCCAAAATTTAGAAAATTGGCCATATATTTTTATTTTAGTTTCTTAAAAAATGAAAGCACACAAACCTTGGAAGACTCCCACACGGGCAGGCACCACCAAATTCTAATAGTGTATGTATATATACATCAATGTCGTACATAATTCCCATCACTGTTTCACACCATCACGATTCACGACAACTAAAAGCATGCTATATTTATATTAAAATAATATTAGTTTAACAAAATATTTACAGTTAATACAAATAAAAATATTAAGATTACATTGCAATTAATATTATCCTCACATGTAAAATTTAATTTACGAAAGTAATGTAGAACAAATTCTTACTAAATGATGTACTTAAAATACTTGGGGAAATTGAAAATATAATTAAAAATATAAACATGTGTATATTAGGGAATTTATCCACATAGTACACTTATACGGTGCATGCATTGTCACCCCTATTAAACTCATGAATTTTTGTATGAAATATTAATATTATTCGATATATATTAATTTTTAAATAAATATATGAGAATCATTCAATATAATATAAACAATATTTTCAAATTTAATATTTTAATTATCGAAAATTTGAAACTGTCAATAGCATAATAAAAAAAGCTTTATGAGTTTCATCAATTTCAATAAATAAATATTTATTAAATTTTTTAATTTATTATCTTTTGTAATATATTCCCTTCAATTGTAAATAAATATTTATTTAAAAAAATAATATTACATATTTTAATATTATCCCGTTCATCGTACTGTTTAGAGGCTAGCAGTAACAGAATAATGAAACTTAAACATAAAATAGAAATTTCGGGATACTTGGAATGCCGCTTTAGCCGTTTGCATGTAAAAATTGTGTGGACAAAAGACATGTTGAGCACCGACTTCGGTGGGGGGCAAGATTCGCTCAACCAGTAAGGTCCTTACTGGTGATAAAATCAAAATAATTAAAATTTACGGGATGCCTTATAATAATTGTAACATGAATTTGTCATTTTATTCAATATTTTTTAATTTTAGGAAAAATGAATTTTTTTATCACCCAACTTATTTTGTATTTAGAAATTTACCACTCAACTATAATTTTTTTTGTATTACTCAATAATGTTAGTTTCAGATTTTTTTTAGTCACTAACGTTAGGTTCGGATTTGATTATTAATATTTTGTCAATTTTTTATAGCATTATTAAAATATAGTAATAACTAGTATAAAAAATGTACACATATTGTTTTAAACATCTGGTCAGAACAGATGTATATACATTGTAAACAACGTATAAAATCAGTTCATATATGTCTATTACTTTTTAGGTGGGATACTAAACTCAAAACCAAAATATTAGGAAGAGGCATCACAATCCGTACTAAAATTATTGGGAAACAAAAAAATAAAAAATACAATACAATCAAATTAGCAAACTGATCATAAAGTACTAAAAACATTAAAAAATTACATATCAATATTTTACCAAACGACACTTTCAAAAACCCAATGAAATCACTAACCAAAACTCCTTCGTGCAACTCTTATCGACCCAAAATCAAAACTATAAACTCATCCATTCTAACAGAATCGTGAAACAAGTATATATATAAACACAAAAATAGAATAGTGTTGTAGTAAAGTGAATCTCGTATTAAATCAAAAAACTATCACAAGATATTTTTCTTACAAACATAGTTTTATAACCTTTTTTAAGATTTTCTTTTTGTATATAAAAATTTAAACGTTAAATTATTATTTAGAAGAAAAAAATTTAAAATAATTTATGAAACTACATCTTGTAGGAGTCTTAAAATGCGTGTCAAACTCTCAACACCCAAGGTAAACGTCTTGGGGGATATATGGTGTACTATGTTTTAATAATGCTACAAAAAATTGACATAATGCTAATAATCAAATCCGAACCTAACGTTAGTGACTAAAAAAAATATGAACTTAAAATTAGTGAGTAAAAGAAAAAAAAAATTATAGTTGAATGTTAAGTTCCTAAAAACACTATAAGTTGGGTGGAAAAAAATTCATTTTCCCTTAATTTTAGATCATTTGTTTATACTTTTAAAACTTTAATTTGTTGGTAATTATTCTATTATTCATTTGTTATTTTTACAGATGAATATGGTTAATTTTAGTATGATATATTATTATAATTTTATCTTTCAACTTTTATATTTTTTATTTACTTTATATATCTCCATTTTTAATTATAATATTGTGTTGACATGTTATTAAATGTTTATTTAACTTATTTATTTTTTACTTATATTAATATTTTAGATAATTGTATATTATAAATCTATATTATAATGTAATAACCCGAATGAGATATATTTTGGTTCAACGGTTATCCCCTATTTTGATTTATAAAAATAAATAGTGTTATATACATTTTAAACTACTAAATTGTGAAACTAATAAATATAGTCTTCTTATCCCGCTAAAATACGACCCAAACTTATCATATTAAATTACGACCACATTTTCTTCCTAATTCTTTAATTATTTTTATTATAAATTTATAATTATTATATATTTATATAAATATACTAAAATTATTATGTAATTGGATAAACAAAATTTTAAAATTATTTGAATATTAACGACTCGTGCATCGCAAGGAATTTAAGATAGTATTTTAGAAATGATTAGAATGAGTACTATTCCGCTAGAAATATCTTTATCATGAAAACTAGAAATTAAAATAAAAAAAATCTAAATTACGTCGAAATATAGCACATATGATATGCAAATCGATCGTTGGGAGATGGAGAAAAATACAGTGAAGTCGGATTTAAAAAAAAACTTATTGTTAGACGGGAAAAATCAAATTAAGAACGAAAGGGAAAAACTGAGATTCTATGTAATAGGGTGTAGTTTAACTCTGTGTGCTGCCCTAGGGTGGTCATTAGATTAAATTGATCTAAGTGTATAGATTAGTTTCCGGTTTTTATTTTAAACTTTATTTTCATTTGAACAATTGAATATCATTATAACGAGAAATTCATTTTGTCACGGGTGTTTATAGATGATGTGGCGTGAATCTCTCAGGCTTTGTTTCTTCGACTTCATTTTGTCACGGGTATTTATAGAGTTTTGGAGACCTCGACAAGCCAAGTTCACTCAGAGACCTCGTCAAGTCAAAGAGACTTGTAGAGAACTAAGAGATCTCGATAAGCCATTATACTTATCGAGATGTCGGTTCTCTATACAACAAACTAGACATCTCGATATGAACCTCAAGTACAGAATACAGAAAAGTTATATATTCAAGATTATCAATCAACAAACGATCTAATCACTTATATTGTAAAGTCTACAAAAGCATCTTGATGAATGGAAGATCAAGGACCAAGATTAACTGACAAAAGAAAGTTATATACCTAAACGATTTGCAAAGATTCACTAAGCCAGAAATGGAAAGTTTTAGAGATAACTTAAGGTAGGGTTTAGTACATCTTATTGCATGTTGTGTAAACATGTGTTTACTAATCTTTAAAGTAAACACTGATCCTTTGTTTTAGAAGTAACAAACAGATCTAGATTTTCTTGTAACTCTCTCAAGAAAAAAACTGAGTTCTTTACTTACAAAGAACCTAGGAGTGTAGCAAGACATACTTAAATTTAATACAAAGTTAAGTGAGTTTTGAAAATACTGTGTTTATTGTGCATGTTCTGTTTATTCTGTAAAACACAATATCTCTACAAATTAGACAACTTTGTTCACCATTCCAAATAGTTGTAAAAAGAGTTAAAAATATCCAAAACATATTCATCCCCCTCTGTGTTGTATTCAATATCTAACAAGTGGTATCATAGCTAAATTTGAAAGTAAGCAGATCAAGATCTTGGAAGAATGAATACACAAAAGATAAGCAGTATAAAGATACACTACAAGAAAAACAGGCTGAGACAACGGTTTTAAACCGTTGTCTAATACCCCTACATACCATTGGGTATTGAGGCGTCGTCTGATACGCATATCAGAAAACGGTACCCATCTGTTGTATGTCTTCATCCAAGACAACATCAAGTGCATATAAAACTGTTGTTTGAAGGTTGGTATATACAATGGTTTAATTTAATGGACTATTGTAAGACTTGTACTTAGTCAAGTATTTATTAAGTAATTATTAATGGTTAATCTCTCTTAACACAACGGTTTTTACAAAATAATGTGTTGTCTTGGATTAGTATAGTCAATAGTATCTAAAATCCAATCCATTATCTAAAATAAATGAACACAACAGTTCTGTTATCTAGAAAAAATATTTGAATGCTCCTACTAAAATATTTTAGATTTATTAAACTGTTGGGTGGAACATATTATTACAAGTTTTTGACACAGAGAAAGCATTGTCAAAAAGATTTTGTTACAACTTTTTTCTACCAAGAAAACATGTATTAATTACATTGTACAACAGTTTAGAAAACTAAAAACTGGAATGTCATATTTTATACACAACGGTTTGACAATTTCATACGCAGCATTTACAAAAGTGTTCTGAAATAAAATAACACAGTTCTCAATAGCTAATTTCCTCACACAACTATCCTCTCATCTCCTAGCTTCCCTGGTCAACGCCAAAACTATTAATGATATTAATATAAGCTCACAGGATGGCCATGCACATTGCGATACTGCACCGTCCATGCACCAAGAGTGTTTGTGCCATAATATCAATCATACATAGTGAAGAGATAAATTGACCTGGTACACATGGAAGAAAGAAAGTGAAATCATATTAAGATACATTATTTTATAAACATCTTGGCGATGATTAATGAACTAAAAGGTAAGCAAAAACTATGGGCAATACCAAATGTATAGTTGGTTGGCCAGGCCTTGGAGCATATAAGGAGTACATTGTGCAGACAAGATTAATAAGATTTCTAAATGCTCTACAGTTCAAGAAGATTGATGACGGTATTCATGTCTTTATCATCCAGATTGTACAGTTCAACCCACATATTCATAAGAGCAGGGTCCTGACTCGTGGCTATAAAAATTGCAGAGACTATGTTTACTCATATGTTAAAAAAATGATTAAATCCTGTTTAAGAAAATAGCAAATTAAAATAATATATATCACTATATCAGTACATCACATGTCGATAGAACTTTTGAAAATTTCACTTCATTTATCTAATAACTTCATAATGGCCTAATGTAGACTTGCTCTTATCTATTTATATTTTGCACATCCTGGTATACTTCATAATATAGATTACAGAAGTTATATTATGAAAGGTAAAATACAAAACATCAATACGAAACTTTGATTTATTCACTAGACAATTGATCAAGATAAGAAAGTCACCGTGAAAGGTAAAATACATACTGGCAATTAAAACAGTGATATTAATATATTTTTGTAATGGGTGAAGAAATTGTTTTATCAAACAATAAAGTTTTATTCTTAAAGCATCATCCAATCAAAAAAAAATCTAGAACTGATTGTTATTGTATTTAAAATTGTAGGTTGAAAATCTTAATTTATCACTACAACACTGCCTCCTCCAGTTATTTCATAGTTCAACATGGTACATAACTAGCTAAATAATTTACAAGCAATTTCTAAAAGAGGAAGTATTTATGCAGTAAAAAAACTCTGTCAGAGGATGACAAGCATGCAGCGAAGTAAGTTTTCTCATATCAGGTAATCTCATTACGTAAAATTTTAAAACATCGCCCAATCCTGGCATTAACCAGAATGATAAGCATACCGGAATCATACAAATTTGAACTATAGAAAAATGATGGATCTCATAGAAGCCTCAAGTATAAAATAACACGAGGAATAAGCTCAACACACTGATTTGAATCCTAAATCACTAATGCATAATTTTATTTTAAAAACACATTAATTGAGAATGCAAATATATATCTATTAGTGAAAAATGTAATGTTAATGAAAAGAGAACATACATCCGAGTTTATGCTCAGCTGCAGCATGGCCAAGAAGAGTCCCTGTTTCAAACCTATGCATTAAAGCAAGGTGAAAGACAGCTGTTTGTGTGTCGCTCTTCCAATCACCATGATACCTAACAAAGAAAACACAAAATATAATCAACCTAGTATAAAACTAAAAGTATAAAAGTATAAATAAACAATCCAAGACTATCAACTATTTATCCCCTAACCTATTATACTGCCCGGGGTATCCACCAACAATTTCCACAAGCTGATTTAACAAGCTCTTCAACACATCAATCTGAGCCGGCACCTTATCTACAACCTCTAGAAAACAACAAATATATACATAAATATATAAAAACATAGATTAATACAAACAATAAAATCAAGATAAACAGAGATTAATACGAACAATTAACGCATCAAACACCTTCTCTTGATCTGGCCCATTAGCATTCACACCAAATCACAATGACACACACATACTGCATCATAATAACACATCAATTAACACAAAACCTAATAATCATATATGAAACTCAAATTTTTAAAATTTAAAATGTGAAAAATCAAAACATAAACGAATTAGTCCAATTCTTATGGGCTAATCTTTTCACCTCTTTCCGTAACTTTTCATCTTTCGCCGACACCGCAATCTATAGACGTGTGTGTTTTTATTCGGTAGAAGATAGATGCAAACCTATCTAAGTAGGGTGAGAGAGAGAGAGAGAGAGAGAGAATTAATATTCTTATATCCTTCTGTGTTTTGTGTTGAAGAAGATAAATGGGGGAGAGGGAAAGTGAATTTCACGGACGCGGGGATCGAAAACAAAAGGGAGGAAATAAAAATTGGGGGGGGGGGAACGAATTAGAATAAAAAAATTGGGTATAATTGCAATTGTACTTATAAAAGATTTATATAAATGTTTGAAAAATTTTCACTTCATTATTTAAATAAAATAGATTAGATAAATTTGAATTTTTTTGATAATTTTTCCACAAGACTAGAATCGGTATCTTACTCTTTTTAGTACTCCCTTTAATAATTTTATTAGAATTAATTATTTTTAAAAATAAATAAATAATTAATTTTTATTTTATTTAAAAATTAAAAAAATGTTTATTATTAGCATACGCTAACAATTATGGCGGTGTAGTGTAGCATCTTTTGCAACTTGAGTGACATTTATCCTAAAAAATATTCATTTCATGTAATTTTTTATTTACTTTTAAAATAATTAAATATAAATATTTATATAAACATTTACAGATCATTAGTTCTAAAATAATAGGTCATAAACTACGTTAAATAGTAATACTAATTTGTGATGGACAATGGTTTCATAGAAATAATACAAAATTGTTGTACTTGTAGTATTTTTACAACAGTTTAGAACAAATGATTTAGAAGACGTTGTATGAGTTTCCGTTCTACAACGGTTCAGTGAGAATAAGTTGTCGTATGTAAACAAACGACGGATTACGTCGTAAAATCCGTTGTTTGATTAATTTTCAGACAATCGTAAACGAGTCTCATGTAAATATTAGTCGATTTACAGATTTTTTTTATAAAATCATTCAAGATAAGTTTGAATTTTGTCAAGTTTTTCATTTGACTAAAATCTACCTACCTTAATATCCGTACGGTTGGATCGTTCAAAAAATCATTAAAAAAAATATTTTATTGATCGGGAACGAATCCCATTACAGGGAATAGTACTTTTACTGAAATTTCCTTATAAAGTCATGCAAGATAAGTTTAATATTTTTTATAATTTTTTCATATTACTAAAATCCATATACTTTAACATCCTTACGGTTGGGTCGTCTAAAAAATAATTTTGTTATTCGGGAAAGAATCTCGTTGAGGGTAATAGTACTTTTACCAAATTTTCCTTATAAAGTCATGCAAGATAAGTTTTAATTTTTTTTATAATTTTTTCATATGACTAAAATCTATAGACTTTAACATCCGTATGGTTGGATCGTCTAAAAAATAATTGTAAAAAACAATTTTTTTATTCAGGAAAGAATCTCGTTGAGGGTAATAGTACTTTTACCGAAATTTCCTTATAAAGTCATGCAAGATAAGTTTAATTTGTTTTATAATTTTTTCATTTGACTAAAATCTATATACTTTAACATTTGTACGGTTGGATCGTCTAAAAAATAATTTTAAAAAATAATTTTGTTATTCGGGAAAGAATCTCGTTGAGGGTAATAGTACTTTTACCGAAATTTTCTTATAAAATCATTCAATATAAGTTTGAATTTTTTTTATAATTTTTTCATATGACTAAAATATATATACTTTAACATCTGTACGGTTGGATCGTTCAAAAAATCATTTAAAAAAAATTATTTTGTTGAACGGAAAAAAATCTCATTATTGGGAATAATACTTTTACTGGATTTTCCTTATAAAATCATGCAAGATAAGTTTTATTTTTTTGTAATTTTTTCACATGACTAAAATTAATATAATTTAACAGTAGTACGGTTGGATCATCTAAAAATAAATTTAATAAATTATTTTATTATTTGGGAAAGAATCTCGTTTAGGGTAGTAGTACTTTTACTGAATTTTCCTTATAAAGTCATTCAATATTAGTTTGAATTTTTTTTTATAATTTTTTCGTATGATTAACATATATATACCTTAACATCAGTACGGTTGGATCGTCTAAAAAATAATTTTAATTTTTTTTTTTTAAAATTTAAGAATTCGATATCACACAACAGTTTTTTTTTAAAAAACCGTTGTGTGACACCTTCAGAAAATCAAGGGCTCTTATTATACCAACTAAGTGATCTGGGTGAAGTCAATCAATGGGTGAGATTTTGCCAACTAAGCGATCCGGGTGAAATATTATCCACCAATCAGATGGTGCCACGTTTTCCTATAAATAGACAACGGTTATTGTCTTGTTAGAACCGTCGTCTGAACCTTATTTAAGAACCGTTGTTTGATGTATAATATGACCAGACTTTTCATAAACACTTGTATGAAATGTAAATATCCAGCATAAAGACTTCTAAACTAACCGTTGTCTCGGGATCGCTTAGACAACAGCTTCATAAACTGTTGTGTTTTTATATTTACAAGACAACAGTTTTTTAAACCGTTGTTATAGAGTTGGATTAACAACATATTTGAAAAATCGTTGTCTAACATTTTACAATGGTTACTCATCCCTTTGTGTGAAGCATATCAAAACAATAGTTTTAAAAAACTGTCATGCAAACTCCACTTTTTTGTGATTTTTTTTACAACGGTTCACAAAACCGTTGTATGAACCTTGGATTAGACAATGGTTATAAGAGGGCAAAATAAAACCGTTGTCTGTCATTTTGGGACAGCGGTTCTTTTGTCAACTGTTGTCTAATTAGTGTTGTTTGAAGCTGTTTTTCTTGTAGTGATACCAGCCTTTGATAAGACTAACTATACATTATGGAAAAACAAGATGATGTTGTTTCTAAGGATGGCCAATCCCTTGTACATCCAGATTCGGAAGAATGGACCTCTCACTCCTATAGAAAGGATTGAAGAATCTACAGATGGAGATATGGTTATCCCATCTCATTATGGTCCTAAAGATCCTTCAAAATACACAGACATCGAAAAAAAGTCTCTCTTGATAGTGGTCTGCCATTAATTCTGATAGAGTCACTTGACAATGTCATGTACAACAACATTGTCAACTGTGACACAACTAAGCAGATCTGGAAGAAAATAGAAATTTTGTGTGAAGGTATAGAGGAAGTTAGATCCAACCATAGAAGAATATCGGTGTGTCTGTATGAGAGTTTCATGGCTAAACCAAAGGAAATTATAACTGATGTTTTTGAAAGCTCCAATAAGCTGATAAATGACTTGCAGCTTCATGACAAGTACTATGAAGCTGAGGAGGTTAACTTGAAATTTTTTCTCACCCTTCCAGACCATCTTGAACAGAAAATTTCAGCTATAAGAGAAGGAAGAGACTTGAGCAGAATGACATTGAAAGTTTTATATGGTATTTTAAAAACCTATCAACTGGAAATGATTCAAAGAAAATCTTTAAGAGCTGGTTAAGGGCACATTATTGATGGTTCAAGTGCACTAGTTGTTAATGATTGTAATTCATCTGATGATGAAAAAAATCCAGACTCCAACCATCTCAATTATTGAGTAAAAGAACAAGGAGCCACAGAAGCAAGTTATTCAGGAACTTGAAGAAGATGAGTTCTATACCTTGAATAAACTGGATGAGTTGGATCAATCCATGGCTTACCTAGCAAGGGAATTCTCTAATATTAGATTGAAGAAACCAAAGTTCTTCAAGAACAAAGGACATACATTCAATAAGGACAAAAGCTGGAAAGGAAAAGCTCAGTACAACTCTGGTGGCAAAAGTGGCTACAAAACTAGATCTGTTGATAGATCAAAAATAAGATGCTTCAGTTGTGATGAATTGGGTCACTTTGCCACAGAATGTAGAAATCCAAAGAAAGTGAAAAAGGATAAAGTGTATCTGGAGTTGGAGGCTAAGTATGAAGCTCTCTTGAAGAAACAGTCTGGAAAAGCTTACATTGCAGAAAGAAAGAGTTGGGTTGATTCTGATAATGATGAAGATGAGGAGTTTGGACACTATGCACTCATGGACTTGGAGCAAGGAGAGTCATCCTCATTAAAAATAGAGGTACGAAATCTTACTACTATTGATTTAAATGCTAGTCAATATAGGGGACTGTTGAAAAGATGAGTGTAGAGATGTTTCACATACACACAAATATGGTGACAGCTACTGAGGAAGTGAATAGGCTGTCAAAAGTAAATGAGAAGCTTGAAATTGAGAAACAAAATCTGGAACTGCAGCTTGTTGAGCTTGAAACTGTCAAGACAGAAAATGAATATCTAAAGAACAAGCTAAAGTGTGCTACTAAGATAGAAGTTGTGTTGAGGGAGAAGCTAGAGAAGTATGAGGTGAAACTGAAATCATTCAGAAATGCATCTCAGCTAGTTGGTAAGTACCATGAGAAGAACAAGCCATGTGCTAACATAGCTATTGGCTTGGATTATGATGCATTGAACACCAATAAGAAAGTTGAAGGTGACACAGGAAAAACAGCTGTAAGTGAAAATGTCCCAGCATTGCTGAGAAAGGTTGGTTCACCTCTGTTCAAAGCATGTGAAGTAAATTTTAGTGAAGAGGACTTGATCATAAATCAAGATCTTGATGATGAGAAAAATGAAAAGAAATGCACATAAACAACTCCACCTTCTAAAACTGAGAAGAAGCCCATGATGGATCAAACCCCCAAGAAGCCAATCAAGGAGGTTAAGACTGAGAATGCAGGAAAGAAGAAGAAAAACAGAAATGGGAAGATTGGGATAAATAAGAGCAATAACTTTGCATTTGGTGCAGATACTCCTAGGAAACAGTGTCAGAAATGTGGCTCTACAAATCATCTAACTCACCTTTGTAAAAAGGCTGTTTGTGAGTCAAGATTGGGAGCATTCAAATATAATGAAGCAAAGACTGAAGATCCCTATTCTTTCTATGATAAGTTTGATTACATTCCTTGCAACATGAAAGTGATGAAAAGTTACCACAAGCTGAGAGTAGACCTCAAAGAAGTAAATATTTGGTCTACAGCTAAAATGGAACATGCAAATCAATCAATGAATACCATTCTTTCTGAATTAACTCATTCTAATTTTGTAAATTCTGTTAACAAGAAGAAAGTATCCAATACTGCTTGGGTAGCTAAACACACTTAATCCTTATTATGTGCAGGGAAAAATGAAGAAAGTCATATGGATCATAGACAGTGAATGCTCAAGACATATGACAGGAGATAAGGCCCTGCTATTATAATTTGAGGAGATATCTGGCCCATTAGAGACTTTTGGAAACAACAACACAGATTTCATAATGGGATATGGCAAGTTAATTTCTGGAAATGTTGTCATTGAAGATGTAGCACTGGTTGCTGGTTTGGAAGTGAATCTCCAAAGTTTCAGTCAATTCACATATAGAGGATTCAATGTTGCATTTGACAAAGGAGAATGCTCAATCATCCGCAAAAAGACTAGAGAAGTTACTCTAAAAGGAGGAAGAAAGGGAATCCTGTTTGTTACAGATTTACACTCAGCAAATAAGGAAGGTATTTATTGCTTCTATACCAAGGCTTCTATAGAGCAAAGCAATTTGTGGCACAAAAATCTCTCTCACTTGAGCGACAAGGCAATCAACACCCTGGTGAAAAAGGAGTTAGTGAGAGACATGCCAAATCTGGAGTTTGCTCAAAATAACGAATATGAGGCTTGTCAAAAAGGAAAAATGAAGAAGTCAAGTCACAAGAGTAAAACTATGAATTCCATAAGTGCACCTTTGTAACTTATTCACATGGACTTATTTCGACCAGTTAAAGTCTTGTCAATTTCAAGGAGGAAATATGTACTTGTTGTAACATCCCCAAATCCGAGGTCAGGATTGGGTGTCACTAAACAACTTTAAATAATATAAACATGTATATTAAAATAAATATACAGATAACTCCTCATAATTCCGGATTGCTTACAGGTTATGGTATAGAACATTTAAGTCCGTCGATAGAAATATTATTTTTTTGGGTCAACGAACCCATTTTAAACTTTAATAATTTCATAAATTGGATAAATAATATTTCCGCACGTTGATTCAGTTGTTGATACTATTAAACAAGGTTTGCACTCTTCTTCTGAGGAAATTTTAAACTTCTCCGTATTAGCGGGACTACTTGGCCCTCTGAACTAACAATACTGAGTTTGATCAAGTATTATTCTGGGTAATCTAACACATATAACAACAAGAAATCAAGTAGTAATTTGATAACCAAAATTTCAAAACTCATTTTGTGTAAAGATCTTTTAGAAATTCTGTTAAGAAAGTCTTTTTCGAAAACTTGTTTTAGAATTTTGAAAATCAAACATCTGATCATCCTCACTATATGAGTTGGTTGCTGTTCTCTTCAACCACAATAAGGTACCTAATGGAATAAACGACCAACTAAGGGTCCATCCACTTCAGTACATCTTCTACCCCTTATTGGGTATATTTCGTCATCATTAGTCGGCAAAAACTTCATTCACCCAAATCCGAGGTCAGGATTGGGTGTGACTAAACAACTTTAAATAATATAAACCTTTATATTAAAATAAATATACAAATAACCCCTCATAATTCTGGATCGCTTACAGGTTATGGTATGAAACAAGAATCTAACCTTCTAAAATTACAATAACTAAATACAATTTTATTACCTTTTTCCTAACTTCCTCATATTATTTACTCTGACACATCCAAATTCCTTCAGCTGGGATCTCTCCACTTTCGCTGTCTATTAAGAGCGATTCACTTTTGTCCTCATTTGATACTTGAAGAAATAAGAATTCACAAAGCAAGAGTGAACCGAAAATACCCAGCAAGTATCATAATTGGTTTCCAGGTATCAGATTAAAGAAACTTCTGGAATTTTTTTTAAATGATTTTAAAACATCTTTATTTATTTAAAACAGTTGAGCGAATAAAACATCGATCCTCATTGGCTTTTAATCATAAATCACATTTCTCTGTAAAAGAACAGTGAACGTTTCACTGATTCAGTTCTTGAATTAGATCTTTGTTTATTTTTGTAACCATAAACTTTTCAAGAAGGAAGGTCGTTAATGGTGATCAAAAATAAAATAGACAGGACACTAGAAGCCAACATATGCACTATAGCCTGCTAATTAGTCAGGATATAGCGCAGATCTATACCAAACTGTGTAGACCCACCAACATATAGGGTACCCAGGCACTATGGCCTAGTAATCAAGGGTCCAGCCATCCCTAGCCCTTAGGGTCCATCTCATTCCCGGCCCTCATCGTAACCATCCAGTTTGTAGAGTATATTGATGTCAAATCACTTTGATTTCAAAACATCCCGATTCAGGGTTCGCAAATAATCCGAAATAATGAGTATTTGCTCCAGAGATCAATCGATAATCAAGGAACAAGATCAAAAAGGTACTTACATAAATAAGACTAATTGTAGCAATATATAAAAACATTTAACTATTCTGAACTTAGAATGGGAATGCAGTATTTATTTGCAGTATTTTAGAAGAAAGTTTAAGAATACTTGCCTCAATTAATAACCCTATAATCTTTGACTATCTTCCATATCACTCATTCCCGATGTATCTGTATTTCCATTAACAGGCTACCCGACCTTTCTTGTCAGTCACCATTTCAGGTTTATCTTTATTCTGAATTCACTCGTTTCATTACTAAACGTAATCAGGCTTTATTTTTATAATCTCTGTTTGGCTTTGAATGCCTTGCGCTATGTGTATCTATCATAAAAGATACCATTCAATTAACTCACAATATATAATTTTCTAGTCTATACATTTATCCTTATCGACTACCCGCCCGATTATAACAGATAAGGATCATCTTTAATCATATAAAGTTTGATAGACACGTGGACTCATAATTTACATATCACATAAACACATAAGGCACGTATCACCTATTTCATATAATATATAACTTAGTTCGTCAAAATATTCGACTCGGTATGTTCAAAACTGAAATCGAGTCGAAATACAATTTTACGATATTTACGCGACTCAGAAATGTTTACAAAATTTAGCGACCTTTCGAAATAAAAGATTTTATGTCTCGAAAGTATTTTTAATGAAAGCAGAATAATTTTATGAGTCTAGACGCGTTCGTTTTGTATTAAACGGACGAACGGTTAATTTAATACAAATTTTTGAACAATTTTCAGAATTAAAATAGGTCTCTGAATCATTTTATAATTAAATAATAGACTTTGAACACCCAAATCTGGCTTTAAATTAATTTTATAATAATTATTGAGTTTTGAAAATAATTTAAAATAATATTTTAAAGCTCAAAACTATTTTTCAGAATTTTTAAATCCAAATAAATAATTAAATTTAATTAAATAATCAATTAAAATTAATTAATAACTAATTACATCAATTAATCAATTAACATTTAAATTAATTGAATAATTAAATAATTAATTATTAACTAAAATTAATTAAAAAATAATTTGGATTTATTTAAATATAAAAAAATATTTTTCAGAATTTAAAAATAATAATTTTTAGAATTAAAATGAATTTTTAGAAATTAGAAACAGAATTTTTGAATTATTTTTAAAACAAAATTCCAGAAACAAAATTTAGGAATGGGAATTGGGGGTTTAGGGATCAAAACCGGGTCATGGTTTGGTCATGAATCCGGGTTGATAAGAACCGACCGGGTCGCGAAGAACACTTGTGGTTCTTCCTAGAATCCGGCCGTCGCCGGAGGTTCTTTGGCCATCTCCGATGGGGGTCAAAACAACGCGGTTCTGCACGTTTCTTGCTGCAAATCTTCCGTATACATCAACAAAACACCCAGGAATCGGTAGACATTAGAAACAACAACCCGTCGTCGACTTCGACGACTTCCCAACGAATCCCGACTGGAAATCGGTGATTTTCCGGTGATTAGAAAAACGTTAACCAACTACAACAATTTATATATGAAAATGAAGCTTGTTTTATGTACAATCTAACCCAGCAATTCATAACATCAACCAATTGATAAACACTTCTTAAAATCAAATTAAAAATCCGAAAAAATATGAAGAACTCGGGTTAGTACTTCTGGGAATCGTTTGGTTCGTTTAAATATACGAATCGGTTGTAAATCATCTCAGAAAACTATTCCAATCATCAAAATCAATTAATAACCCTAGAATAAAAAACCCCTAAAAATCAATTAAGAACATTCAAACCTATAAACCCTAATTTCTGAAATTCGAAAATCAAACTCAATTTTCTATATGTTATTGAACTCCAAATTCAACATATAATATACCAAAATGACCAGGAAGAAAAGATCTACATGATTCTAGCATCAAATCACAAAACAACATCAAGAACAAAAATTTATATTTTAATTATCAAATATTTTGAATTAAAATAAACAAAAAAGAAAATCACCTTGATTTCTGTACTAAAATGGTTGATTGATTCAGAAAGTACTTTTCGAGAGCTTCGATTTGATATATGGCACGCCCGAATCGGAGTTCGATAACGCCTTCGTTTGTAAGTTTGATTTTCAAGAATGTAACGAATAATTAGGGTTTCCTTTGTATTTTATCGGTTTTAACTGACTGGTTATGACTTGACGAATAAAATATGATAATAAATAGGGTATTTATATTTATGGAATATTGGTTCGTGTTGGATCATATTAGATCGATAAATTAGTTACCTAGCCGTTAAGTAACTGCAAAAACGATCTGATTTAATACCCGTATCGGATAACTATCCAAACTGAGCTTCTTATAAAACACTTTATACGAACATAATATATTATTATCCCCTCTTTCAAGAATACGAGTTTTATTGATCTATCGAAATGATTATCGTATCGAAAATTTTGCGTCGGGCCGCGCACGGGTTAAACCGTAATCTGAATCAAAAAAGTCAAAACACGGAAAATGTCTGGATTTATCAGATTAGGTTAGGAAGGAGTTTTCCGAGGAGTTTCAGGTCATAAAACGTAAAAAATGGTTGAAGTTGGACAATTCCCAGCTTTATAAAATAGTTTTATAATTATTTAGAAAATAAATATTAAATCTTTAAATCATTATAAAATCATATAATGATCCAAAAATTACCAAAAAAATATCACAATTATCTATATTACATTCTGGACATAATTAATTTAACATACTCATACTTTACCTCATATAAACATCCACATATCAACACCAATCTTCAGATAATTCACCAAAAATCACATAATAATAATTTATTGATAAAAAAATAATTATACGCTATGTCCCGGATATTACATCCTTCCCCCCTAAAGGATTCTACCCTAGAATCACGCTAAGGAATAAATACTAATACTTTTCAAGTATCTCACTTACAATTTTTCAGGTTGACTTCTCAACCATACAACTTGTCCATAAATTTTAACTCACCATAACAATCATTACTCAACAGCCTCTTGGTGACATCATATTCTATCAGTTGCTCATACAACCTGACTCAGGTCTCCATTTTATATATATAACGGAGCCAGCTCACTTATACTTATTCTGTCTATTTTACTGTTCCAAAAGGACCAGCATAACATATCTTAATTCTCTTTTCTTTCTAATTCTAGTAATTCGTGCTCATGAACGTTTCCAATAGTTACTGGTTGTCAAACCTCATTCCCACATGTTTCCTTATTTAACTAATTTAGTTTGTAATCGCTTCCAATCATATTCGAGGTTCTTTCATCGTTCCCTTAATCTTCTTGTCCATCTGCGAATGATATACTGAACCCATGGCATATTCAATTTCTAACATTCTCGAAATTAGTTCAGAATTAAGAATTAATGAGAAAATCTTGACTAGATATGATTGAAGCACAAACTTATCATCATACCTTAATTTCCTTAAATCACAATCGAGTAAAGAAAATTTACTAACCTGGAGGTATCACCGCATATTCCAACCCATATTATTATTTATTTTGGTTCCAAGGAGTTTTCATACGAAACTAACTGCAATGCTCTCCCTTGACGTCTAGTAACATATAACGTCTATTCTTTTCTTTATGCCATATTGTCAGAAAGTCTTCTTTGATATCTAGGTTCTGTATCATATTCTTGGAGTAACTTGAATCCCTTGAGTCAACGATGTTTAGCCAAGTTCCTTTCTTTGAATTCTGCTTACTTAATGTTCGTTCATCTAGGAGTGGTATATACTATTCTGGTTTGACATAATTTACCTTTTTTTAAATATTTATGTCAAATCTCCAATCAAATAGTATTGATCATTTACAATCAATTCCTGGATCTGATGGCGTACCACCATTTCTTCAAGCTGCAACTAACCCACTTTTTAGACAAGCGGTTCATTAATAAAAGAGAATGACTAGGTTTGGGATAACCTATCAATAATGATTCAATTGATGCTTTCCCCCATTTCTCTTCGTGTCTGGTCACTAGATATTTCTTTTAGCCCTCGGTACTTAATTGTATTCTTGGGATGCATTACCTATCTTAATTTACAAATGTTTCATCAAATTCTTCACTTTGCTTCTGTCCAAAAATATTAGATTAAGTAATAATATCGATCAATTGCAATCCATACTTGAATCTGATGGTGCACCACCATCTCCTTGTAGCAATAACTACTTATTCTTAAGTAAAGTATTCGCTAATAGAAGAATGGTTAGGTTTAGTTAACCTATCCCGAATAATTTAAATAACATTTGCTTCATTTCTGGTTTTCAAGTGATTCTCTATATCGCCCCTTAACGGGCTATACTCATTTTTTAAAAGGTTACGGTAATAGGTTTACGCTCTGATGCTGGCTTTAATTCTTTATTTACTTATATGTCCTTCTATTTCCATTCTTATGCCATGTCAATCAATACCTTTGTTTAAATTTCCATATCTAATCATAGGCTTAGAATGAATTTCCTATCTCCAATTATAGGCATTTTACTCCATTCCTTACATTAGCTCTGGCACCCTGCGTTCATAACTTTCTTATATCTTGGACAATCTTATAAAATTTCTTTATCATCCTTTTGATTCCACTTTCCTTTCTAGTCAAGTTCTCCATTCTCATGACTCATTGTCTCTTCTTAACATAAGCGATTCCTTCTTTCTAATTGTACTGAATTGGTTATTATTAGATAAGCCATTATGTGACTAATACTGGAATGAAAGCTTTCTATAATTATTTGATTTCTTGTCGACCGAACTATCAAAATCCATTGGCAACTACTTTCTTAACCTTACTTACACAATCACTAATCGCACAACTTTCATTTTTAATCCACTCCAACTATTCTCTGTCACATTTTTGGATTCTTCGTATTGAAGATATGTTTCAAATTATTGAGGTCAATGCCCACTATACATCGTCTCTCCTGCATAATCAAGAGATCTTCTTCTTTAGTTCACATGCCAACATTGTCAGCTTATATCATACATCAAATACTTGTATTCGCGAGTTTTCCGGTATTTTGGAATAATTCTTGTCACCTTGTCTTTCTATATTGATATACTTCCAAATCCTTTAATAAAACTTTATTGCAGATGATAAAATTTCTTTAATCGTCTAACAACATCCATATTTGTGTAGTTTCCAATTTCTTCTTTATTCAACCTCTCTTCTCCATTCTCTTCCTTCTTTCTCTTGGTTCTTATCTTGACCCTTGAGTTCTTGAAAACATTTTTCTCACTCGCATGTACAAATAATGTTTTAATTCCCTTATCTATTACAAAGGCATATTTATCCAAGTAAAGCCTCGCACACTTACAATAACATCGCGCTAATTCCGTTAAACTTCTGAATTTTACCGGTGTCCTTACTTCCTCCAAATTTCTCATTGCTTTGACTTCGAATCTGAAAATCACATCAGAATTTGTGTTAATCTAATTGGAATCGATTTTCATCTAACTGACCATAAGTTGGAAAAATTAACCAATTAACTCTTTTAATTGATCAATCGAACCAAGTGATGACAAGCTAGATGAAATCAGAGACCAATTATATAAAGTCCATTTGGCTACAACCACTTCTTTTAAGAACCGAGATCGCAATCATCTGGAGTATCAACATGAATATAAATAACACACGGAAATATACTTTTGCCTTTAAAAGTAGGGTATTTATAAAAATTTTGGCAGCATTTCTTTTACATTATGGACTACCTGTCGGACTTAAGCCGACAACAACAATCAACCAAACAACCAACCAACCAAATCAAACCACCACCATGAATTTGGCATTTCACCATACTTCAGAACATATTATACTGATATCTACATATACTACTAACTAACATAACATACATCTTCTTATTAAACTAGGGACATAACCATACCTTTCATTTATTCCTTCAAAATATCTCGGAACTCCACTAATGAATATAAAATTATTCTGCTGTTTCTCAAAAACTTTATTCCAGGATTTTTCTAATTCATTATTAAGCTCTATAATTAACAATTCATATCACTTATACCTACTCATAAATCTGTTCTAAAGAAATCTTTTAATCTTATTTCCCACGGCTCACACTTGTATATGGATACTTTTAAGAACCTATATTGCATCTTTCCACTGATCAAACAAATCCTCTACCCTTGAGAATATACGCAGCTTCTCATTAGTTAACTTGTCTAATTTCTGATAACCAACACATGGTCTCAATCCACACTATCATATTTTATGAAAACTCATTTGGTTCTAAAGTGTTACTTCTTAAAATATTTGGCGCGGTTGGATCACCAGTTCTTTATCCCTATTTATATTTTCCTATACGGAACCTTCGTCGCTGGCTCAGTCATGAGCATCAAATTCACCATAACTCATTCACTCAAGTTGGGAAGCCTAACAATTTCTTGAAGAACATATTCAAATTAATTTATAATTAAAATTTCTTCGACTCTCAACCTTTATGACAAGTATTTCTCACAGAATTGAGGTGTGCTTCATCTTCTTACATATTAATCGCTTGTCTAGGTCATTATTGAGAATTCCTTCATCTACTTCTGTTGTCCCATCAATCATTTGCCTCGTCTGGTGTACGCATCTTTACTTTCTTATTTCTATGGTTAATTTACCTCATACGGTTTGCTAACTACTCCAATTCACGTCCAAAATTTCAAAGTTGAAACGTATCACGTATACAGATTTCCACTTCTGATTTGATGTCTTCGTAACAACCACGCTATTGGCATAGTGATTCTTCTTTGCACGAAAATGTTCAACATTTATTGGCTTGCAATCATCTTTATACTCAACAAGTAATTCTATCTGCTACACGAGGTTAGTTCACTTCTTTTAGAACACTCAAAGATTAATGTAACATCCCAAAATCCGGGGTCGGGGATCTGGGTTGTCAGAGTTCCATTTCCCTTAATAATACTTAATCTTAATAAATAACCAACTACTGCGTACCGTGACCCCACAATAAACACACACACCATAAGTTATAGTCTCAGAGATGAATACCAAAAAAATAACACAAGTCATTTTATTCCACAATTATAAATCATTACACTTCAAAAGGGTTTTTAAATAAATTTACATATTCTTTGCCATTAGTACAATTCATAATCTACATAAGTTTGGTACATCAACAGTTGAAACCTAGCCTATTGATAGTTCATACCTCAGCTACAGCGGCATTAACGCCTACAGGAAACTGCAGAATGTTTCCTATCCGCTTGTGAATTAGGAGCTTGGTCCTGTTCATCTTGTCTATCTGTTGTTGTGTGATGAAAGAAGAAATAAAGGGTGAGCAACAAGCCCACCGAAATAATATGTATAATAATTAACAATATATGAGCATTCTCATAGTACTCATGAAAGTCTTGGTCAAGAAGAAATGAACCAAGTTGATATCTTAACGCGACCAAGTCACAAAATATTCAGTATATATGTATATATACTTTTCAAAATCTTGGAAATCCTCTTCCATGCATAATATACATAGAGTTCCAGTTTATAACTGTATAAAAATATCGTTGCAAGTTGATCTCATATATCTAACCTTGTCTCAATATTTTTCTGAAAATCTTTGTCATGCATAAGAAAATCATTAACTAGATATAAGTTGAAAAGATGAAGTTACAAGATACTATAATATACTTATATCTTTTCCAAATAATACTTGAACTACCACCGTTCAAGTTATAATCAGTTTCAAAAGTTCATCACACAGATGAGACTATAAGATAAGACTTGAATATATTCAATCTTTGAAATATCATTTGAAAGAAATGAAGTTACGAGATACTTCATTAAGTCTCGATATATATATATTCACCTATATATATATCACTCATACACTCCTTGAAAACCTCTGTTATGAAAATTATAAACATAGTTTTAATATCCAATGAATTTGGAAAGAAGAAAGCTTTGGCATAAACCCGATATCTTGCTGATCAGGCAAAGATACCAATTAAGTAACCTTTTCTACTAGTAGATGGATTAATCCCCCACTGGTCATCACCCTGGCCGTATTAGGACCTTATGCTGGACTGCCACTCAGCCACTTACGCATTGATGGACTCCCACTGAGCCACTCACACTTTTATGGACTCCCACTGAGCCCATGTCGCCTATGCCGATGCATTTTGATTGGGCTTACTTCCCGAACATTGGGCAAGTAATCAAATTCTTTTATCAAATTAGCAACTTCGTTGCGCCAAAAATACAAAACGGACCCGGATCCCTTAGATTTTAAGCGAGTATTTAAATTCCCTTCCAAAGGAAGATCTTAAATTTGAAAATGGGTTTTGGGGTCCGCTCTAACTTTTAAAATCATTTTGAAGACTCGAAAACATTTTTGAAAATGTTTGAAGTAAGGATGATTTAATAGAATAAATCAGTTACAAAATAATTGAAGAATATCTGAATATTATTCTTTAAATAATATTCCAATAAAGAATAGCTTTTATCACAATAAATCCAGTAATTTTTTTTGGAAATAATACTTGAAATGAATAATAATTATCGAAAGATATACTTATACGAAAGTAAAACCTTTATTTGAATAATCGAAAATAACGTTTGATTATTGTTCAAAACTATCGAATATACCTTTTTCGATTAATAGTTATAGAAGACTATATATATATAGACATATATTATACTCGGGAACATCGACTCCCGATTTAGAAAAATGTTCACCTCTGGGTCCCCAATACTAAGGGTATACGCAACTACTGCTTATCTCTAGCATAGGTATTATGCAGTTTATACGCATTTGAATTGATAATAAAATATCAAGATTTCAACACATGCATATATATACCATGTCAACATGCTCCAATATATCGCAAGATTTTCTAATAACAACCATGCACTTATCTCAAGATAATGCATCAATATATTTACATCACAACAATAATATAACGGGTTGAAAAACTTGCCTGAGTGTTCCGGCGTAGACTTAATCTTAGAGTGGGTCCGGTAACCTATGAATAACAACATAAGCCGGAATTATACCACGGTCGCTTAAGAAACTAGTCAAAACTCACTCATACCCTAACGGTCGCTTACAGTCGCTTATACGCTTAATGATTTGCGTTAATTGCTTGCGTACCCTCGGATCCACCAATTTTAATAAATTAACCGTTACGAATTTTAAGGCGACTCTTTCGCGAGTACTTTACCAACTTCCTAATCCACCTTAAATAATTGTTTCATATTTCGATTAATCATTTAAGGGTCTCAATTATGGTCTCAAAGTTACTCGAGGTTTCGGGGTTCGCTCGCGAAATGCCATTACTTAAAATGGTCATTTCTCATCGCTCGTAACTCGAATTTAGGCGAACGATATATCAAAACGAAGCTCGTAACATAAATCCTTTCTTATTATGTCTTTCTTTCTGAAGGACTATCTAAACATGGCAAAGGTCAGAAGCTTACAGTGAGTTCACGGGTCCTAAAGTTTCATGCAAAACAGTCTAAGGAAAACTAGCATTACAACGACTATGTTAACGAGATTCCCAAAATAATTACCACTCTAAATCCTCATCAATTTACTCACAACCACCAACACAACAATATTCAACCATCATACTACAAACTCAGTCCCCAACTCCAAGTTTTACCAATTTACCAACCAATCAAAGACCCAATATTCAAAACCAATACAAATCCACCAAAACTACTTATAATCAAAGATCAAGCCTTAATACTAACAATGCTTCAATAAAACTTTATGGAATCATAAAATCAAAGCTAGGGTTTAAAGTTTATACCTTCCTTAGATCCTTAAACCACTTACAAGAGATTTTAATCCTTAATAGAGCCTTGATCTATGTTTATCATGTTCAAACTTGCAAAGGAGTTCAAGAAATGAGTTAGAACTTTTGGAGTTACAATTAGTCCTATTTAAAGAACTGTAAATATGAGGGTCTTACCATGATTATTTGGACGAGATTTGTGAACAAGAGTTGTAGGCCATCTCAATACCTTTCCAACGAGCTATAGAACACAATATTTGAGTGAGCATTGAAGGAGATATGGCAGTTTGAAGTTGCTGGTATTATTTTGGCCGAGAGCAAGAAGCTTGGAAATGGGGGGAGAGAAATGAAATGTTGCTTGGTTGATTTTTTTTGAATGAAATGAAATGCTTGGTTGAAAATTAACCTTTCAAAATATCTTTGCTTTTGCTTTAATAAAGTGATGATCTCACCTTGATTACATCATCAGAGGGACACTTGTTCAATCCTCATGGTTGGATAATGTCATCCTCCCCTAATCCCTTTGATTAGTGCTTAATTACTTGGCTAATAACCACTTATCTGTTATACGGTTCGCTTAACTTTCCTTTTCGTTCATCGTTTGAGGGATCATATCCGGGATCTTATTACTTGGGTTCCACTAAACCTTACTCAATATTTTATATTTCTTTTATGATCCTCTCTCATTATCCTTGAATATAAATCCTTTTAATCATGTTACCTTATACTCAATTTTTTCGGTATTTGATGGATTTTCGGGAAAAATCAAAGTGTCCGGATTCGAATTCTAACGACCTTTACATACACTCATTTACTTTATGGAATACTAATACGATCTTAAAATTTCCATAACAGTACTCCTATATAGCGTGGTCTGATAATTTTCCTTAATCAGCACCATCAGCAAAAAGTTTGTTAGTCCCTTGACAATATGACAAGAATTACAGAAGGGGGGTTAAATGGAATTCTTGAAACTTTTTCTTGAAATAAAGTGTTCTAACTCAAATATAAATATAAGTGTATTGATTAGCACAATGCGGAATAAAAACTTAAGTGAATCAAAACACAAGTAATTAAAAACAAGAGTCTTTAAAAACTTTCTGGTGGATTTGAATGATTCCACCGGAGATATATATTATATATCGAGAGAATCCTGTGTGCAGAAATGCTCACAGCTGCTCACAACAATTGAACTTCTAAGACTATAGAGAAATGCTAAGAATCCTGCTTACAAATGTTTCTCTGCTTTCTTTTCTTAGATTATTAGTCTTAGTTGCTACTTCTTGGTTTATATATCACCAAGATTACAAAGTAATAGGACAAGATAATAAAACAAAAACTATCTAATCTATTATAATGCTACTTCATTACTCTATTCCAGCATCTTTGAATATCTTCAAAATAGCATAGAATGGCAATGCTTCTTTGTTCTAGAAAACCCAGTTGAATAGGCTACCACATTCCATTTGCATGCATTCGACGCATGTGACTGTGTTGTCACTGTCAACAGATATTTGAATTCTTTATCCGTCGGGTTCATGATCATCCGTCAAGTTATTGATCATCCGTCAGGTTGTCTATTTGATCATCCGTCGACTTCATTGTAGGTTATCCGACGGGTAGCAAACTGGCACTTGACTTCATTTCATTTAAGCAGAATTACAAGACATCATTTATGTACTATTAATCAACCTATTCTGCATATCTAGTTAAAGTCAACATGACTTGAATACTACTTACAGAATATATACAATGGTGAATACAGAAATGTGCGACAGACTTATTGTTACATAAGCTACTCACTCGATGGATAATAAATCATCATCCGTCGGGACTATTATGAGTCATCCGTCGGGACTATAAATCTTATCCATCGAGTGCTACATTATTTCACCAAGTAAAATCTACTAAGGTGTTTTGTTCATGAAATCATCAAGTACACAACATATACACAACAATCTCCTCCAATTTATGTATACCGGAATTGTAGCCATAAATTAAGAGTTACTTGATGATAACAAAATAACCTAAAAATATAACTTTAAGAGAAAGTAGATATTACTGAAAAGTACTTCAATTAACAGAAATGTACAAAGTTTTGCTCACAGTCATTTTTCAAGATGCTCTTCTAGCCTGAGCAGATTTGTCTTATTTCTTGAGGGTCTGGATCTCTTTCCAAGCTTTCTGTTGTTTTCCTCAATCTGATTTTGGAGCTGCCTGTGGAATTCCAGTTCATCAGATTCAAAGAGATTTAGCTTTCCTTGCATTTCCAAAAGATTCTCATTGCTAGAGATACTCAGTTAGTCTTCCAATCTGAAGAATCTTCTCACACCTTTATCATCCATGAACTCCATCAGCCAGTAGAGCCTTAGATACACTCTTCTCCTTGTGTAAGGGATGATTAGAGTCTTTGGGAGTGCATCTTTAGCTCTAACACTCCTTAGTTCTTCAATCTTCTTCAATACCAATCTTCTTGCAGTGATGTTGAACCCAAAGTTCTTCTTGAAGGATGAATAAACTTTAATCAATACAGCTTGGCTTTCTTGAAGGATCCTGTGAAGAGGCCACTGGATCTCCTTTCCTCCTTTGTACTTGAACACTAACCTTTCAGGTAGGTTTCTGTATGCATCAATTCCTCTCACTTCATCTAGTTCATCCAGATAGAGGTTTAGATCAGAAAATTCTTTGATGTCACACAAGTACGGATAGTCTCCCTTACTGACTTTAGATTGAGCTTTGACTTGAGATTTGGATTTAAGAGGTGACAGCTTCACTTTCTTGACTGCTCTTGACTTTGTTCTTTTTGGCTTGTAAATTGAGGTTTATCAGGACCAATGCTACGAGCTTCCGGCATACAATGGGATCTTCGAAAGGTTGATCATAAGGATTGGTAGATTGAAGTCAGGAACTGGTATGTTCTCCCATTCTATTGGCTCATCCTTGGGCACAATAGGTTCACCATGAATATTCCTGTAGGGATCCACCACCTTGATATCTTCAAATACCACAAAGGGCTTTGATGCTTGAGTTGTAGATGGTGTGGATTCCTTAGGAAATTGATCTTCCAATTCCTTGTCAACAATATCCAGTTTCCTTCTAGTTCTTTTAGCCAAATTCCTTCTTTCTTGGAGATTCCTTCTGTTGTTCAACTTGCTTCTTTAATTCAATAGCTTCAGATGGTTGATAAAGAATTTGTTGTGATGAATTTACAGCATGTGCTTGGTGTTAGGGCGAAAACACGCGCTAATATTCACGCAAGTATACGCGTTCGCAAGTAATATAGAATACTTTCTAGTTCGTTCCCTCAGAGACTCAGACTAAATTATTATCTAATTAAACTCACTCACCAATGTATGATTACTTCTCAATGTTAAGATAATAACACTTAAAATTGTTGATTAAATATTAACTATAATTAACTACTTAATTACCCACTTAACTAAAACTTTAATTTATCAATAATAAAACACTCATGAGATCACAACTTCATTATTACTTCCTTCTATAGCCATTGTTATTACCTTTAGCATGTGACAGTGATGATATTAATCGAATAACACAAAACTGATAAAAGCCAACTTTCATTGTACTAATACCATTCTACCAAGCATCCACAATTAAGATAGAAGTTGAATAGTCATCAATTATGTTGAGTTCCTATATGTCTACAGAAATTGACAACACAACGATTTAAGCACAAGTTATTCCTTTTGATTACATAGGGCAAATAAAACTGTTCGAGTTACCCACTAATCATGCACAACGTACATGAACCTATGCTAGCATGGCAAGTTCTAAATCTCAAGATCCACCGTCGCTTCACAAGAGATTAACACCCTATCTTATATGTTCGCGACGCACATAAGACGAATATGCACAACCAATACTAGATATCATGCAATCATCACACACTAAAGTATTAAACAATTAACTAAAGAATTCCATAATAAATCCGTTGCAACCCCATGATCACGATTAGCCCATAATAGAACTTATCGCCATCATGGGTTCATATGAAATCATGACAAACAAACACAAGAAAATAATAACTAAACTAATTATATTAAAACAGAGTACGTCACAAGAGTAAATAAGTCAAAGCAAGAAAACTAGCATCCAACGTTACAATGAAACAAGAATCACAAGAATATATGCTTCCTCTTCGTTGCGGTGTGCTAAATCGGTCTTCTTCCTTATCTTCTTCGCTTCTTGCGTAAAACACAATCTAAAACATAATCTCCTTAATACCCTCTGTGAAAACGTCTCAAATCTACCTATATAATAGTCCCATAAAACTCAGATTACATAGAAGTTGGAAGCCAAACAGAAGTAGAAGTCTAAAATAATTTATCTTTTTCCCCGACCCTGCGCGGCCGCTCAGCATAGCTACGCGGGCGCGCAGGTTGCTGCGCGGCCGCTCAGTATTGTTGCGCGGGCGCGCAGGCCTCTACTGGAAAAAATCCAGGTTTGCTCCGTTTCTTCACCGTAATCTGCCCATTCCTTTCCTCTCGCAATGGTGAACACATGCCAAGGCTTATTCTTGATGATTCCTCCCCCGAAATGCAACTAATACCCTGAAATGCATAAACACTAGAAAAACGCATCAAATACACAAAATACTTGATTTCAAGACACCAATTTAAGCCATTTTAAGACGTTCTAAGTGGTATAAAATGCCACTTATCACACCCCCAAACTTAAATCGATGCTTGTCCTCAAGCGTCACAGACTCAAAAACAAATAAAACTATACATGAATGCAATCTATATGAAAATGCAACGATCCCCCTTACTACAATTAACCAACCAAATTGTCACATCTCAACGAATGCAGTTAGACAACTAAAGATCAATAAACTCATGCAAACGGACATACAGCCAGAAACGTGATGTGTGCAAATGCTTAACAGATATGCTTCAGAACTAGACCAATTACTATGACTAGACTATCCTCAAGGCAATCCTACGATTATACAAAGAATAAAAATTCTAGGCACAAAGTGATATACAACACTACAAGAACTCTGAAGCTTACTACGGAATCGTGCTTTTTATTTACAACTCAAATGCTTATTTGACCGTGCAATAATTGAGGTCCACAAAAGACTTATACAATGATATCCATGTAACGAGCGTTAAGTTAGCGGATCCCAGACTCTAAAAGCCTTAGGTCACTAGGCACAAAGTCCCCTAAGAACTTAATAACTCGAATACCAAAGAGCCCACTCTTGATCAATTATGCAAAAAAATTTTTTTTTTTTTTTTTTAATAACTTCTGAGCAAGTGCGTTTCGCTCCATCTTGCTCAACCCTAGACTACTCGCAACATATGCGAGCCGGCTACTAGCCATTTGACGCCTAGCCACAACTAGCAACAACTTCCATATTTTTTTCTCCAAAATTTTTTCTTTTTTCATGTCTTTATCACTAAGAACCTATAATCGAATTCTAAGCATAATAAGTAGATTGACCTTGAAAACAACCAAATCATAACAACAATCTAGCCCTTACGCATTCTTTAAGACTTAGTGGACTTACAATTGTTTCTAGCATGCATATCAACCTACACAACTTAATATCACTTTAATGCTATCACTACACTCGCATCAATATCACAATTCAGTCGACAAATCATTGCAAAAGGGATCATGGTAAATGCATGAGCTACATGACATTCATAAAAAAAAACTAAATGGCATAAATTATGCAACTATATGAACTAAACTATCATGAATATGCAACTAAATGACACACACACAATATTCCTTAACTACCACCCCCAAACTAAAAATCTTCACTGTCCTCAGTGAAAGTAGTAGAAAGGAACACAGGGTATACCTACTCGAAGTCATCATCATCATCACCCTCAGTGGGTGGAGTATCAGGCGGTGGGTATGCAGAGTCCTCACCAAAAACTGGCCACTGGATATCAGCTCCAAGGCCTCGAAAAGCAGTCCCTAACGCAAGGGTGAGCTCCTGAGCAAACCTGCTCTACGTCTCATACATGGCATCCATCCGCCGTGAAAGCCTCCTATACTAGGCATCACCCATCCCAGCACCCTCCTGAGCTCTCGAAGAACCAGCCTCACCATGCCCTGGCCTAGCCATTATAGCACCTCGTGCTGGACGCCCTCCTGGAAGACGATAACCCAGCCTATGCTCCTCAGGCTCACCACCGGTCCACTCCTGCATCCCATTCAGAGTGCCAGAATCAATCGGAGCTGCTGGCAACTGCAACTGCTCATGAGCCGGCCAGTTCACTCCCACTGCTCGGCATAGCTTCGTAACCGTAGATGCATAAGGGATGTTCATATGCTTTGCTCCCCTCAAAAACTTCAGAATTCCTTGGTAGATAAACTCACCAAGGTCCACATAGTATTCCTCATTCAGAATTCCCCACAACAGCTGTGCTCTCTCAACTGTGACCTCGTGTGCATGTGAAGAAGGCAAAATATTAGCACATATAAATGCATTCCATGCACGGGCATACCTGTTCATGGCGATCGCCGGAAAGTGACGATACTCATTATTGGCTGGACTGCGGTTCCAAACTGTTCCCGGTCGACAGAGAGTCGCACAAATCAAATCCAAGTCAAAATCCTCAGCAGTCTTTTCATTCCAGTTCTCCTCCTCGGGCTTCCTCTCTCGCTGTCCAATCACACGGCGAATCGCCGCAGGATGATAATCAACCGTCAACCCACGGACTACAGAAAACCCATTCTTTTCAGCCTTCGCGTTTGCGTAGAACTCGCGAACAATGCTCATCGGTACTGCTTCGGGTGACTCACAAAAAGCTATCCACCCCTTCTCTGCAATCATGGGCAACAACTCACCATCCCTCCCTGATGGTAAAAACCCCCTCTCTTTCAGAATCGGCTTCCCCAACAGCCTAGTGTACTCCTCCTCCGCAGCTCTGTCAGTTAACCGAGGCCTTGCAGCAGTACCCCTCGATGAATCAGCAGTAGGAACTGTGCTGCTGCTGTCAATAGTGCGTGCTCTCTTGGATGCCATTGATTCATGAATAAAAGTGTGTAAGAACTGATTTTTGATGTTTGTGAGAGGGTTTAAGTGTAGGAAGTTTTGCGGGAGATATGTAGGATATGTGTATGTATATATAGGGTGTGGATTAGATTAGGGTTTGGGAATTAAGGGATAAAATGATGGGGTAGTGGGAACAATTCGTGGGTTATGGGCTAAAACTGTTTTTGTGTTTTTGTTTGTTTTTTTTTTTCTCTGAACTGTAAAAAAAATTTCTGGAACTCGACCCCTGCGCGGCCGCTCAGCATATCTGCGCGGCCGCTCAGCATATCTGCGCGGGCGCGCAGCTTGGTGCGCGGCCGCTCAGCATAGCTGCGCGGGCGCGCAGAGGGTCTCTGGAATTTTTTTTTTCAGCCCCTGTTTTCTGATTTTTTTGTGTTTTTGGATAGGTTATTAACTTCTAAGGGTTCCTGTAACAACAATTCATGGGTTGCCTCCCACGCAGCGCTTCTTTTTCGTCATTAGCTTGACGTTTCGTACCTTTCTCAAGTAGTCAACAAAATGGCACTAACCACCTCTCGGTTTGCCATGTCCCCATAGTAGTGCTTCAACCGCAGACCGTTAACCTTGAATGCTTGGTCCACATCATTCTCAAAAATTTCCACCGCTCCATGTGGAAACACAGTTTTGACAATAAAAGGTCCAGACCACCTTGATTTCAACTTCCCAGGAAAAAGTCGGAGCCGAGAGTTGAATAAAAGAACTTGTTGCCCTGGCACAAATAACTTAGGATGTAGCTTCCTATCATGCCACCTCTTCACCTTTTCCTTATACATTTTGTTATTCTCGTACGCTTGAAGTCGAAATTCATCAAGTTCATTAAGCTGAAGCATTCTTTTCTTACCAGCTGCATCTAAATCCAGGTTCAATTTCTTCAATGCCCAGTAGGCCTTATGCTCAAGCTCCGCCGGTAGATGACATCCCTTACCGTACACCAACTGAAACGGTGACATCCCAAGTGGAGTTTTGTATGCTGTTCTGTAAGCCCAAACAGCTTCGTCGAGCTTTAAAGACCAATCATTCCTTGACGGACAAACAACCTTCTCTAGAATACGCTTTATCTCTCTGTTAGACACTTCCGCTTGACCATTTGTTTGCGGATGATAGGCAGTAGCTACTCGATGATTCACATTATAACACTGCATCATAGAAGTGAACTTACGGTTGCAAAAATGCGATCCTTCATCACTTATGATTACCCGAGGTGTTCCAAACCTTGTGAAAATTTGCTTATGAAGAAAATTTAGCACTGCCTTTGCATCATTTGTCGGTAAAGCTTTAACTTCGACCCATTTTGAGACATAATCGACTGCCAGCAAGATGTACTGATTATTGCAAGACGAGATAAAAGGCCCCATGAAATCGATTCCCCATACATCAAAGACCTCGACTTCAAGCATCACATTTAATGGCATTTCATCATTCCTTGACAAATTTCCCACTCTTTGGCAACGATCACACCTTAAAACAAACTGATGAGCATCCTTGAACAAAGTAGGCCAGAAAAAACCTGCTTGCAGAATACGAGCTGCCGTCTTCTCACCTCCATAGTGTCCACCATAAACTGTGGAATGGCAGTCTCGTAATATCCCCTCCGTCTCACAGAACGGGATACATCTCCTGATGATCTGGTCAGCTCCCTGTCTAAACAAATATGGTTCATCCCACATATACCACTTCACCTCATGCAAAAACTTCTTCTTTTGAGCGGATGTCAAATTAAGAGGCATTATATTATTGATGAGATAGTTTATAATATCTGCAAACCATGGTTCTTCCTCCTGAATTGCAAACAACTGCTCATCCGGAAAAGATTCATTGATTAACGTCATATCTTGTGAAGTAGAATCGGGATTCTCCAACCTAGAGAGATGGTCAGCTACTTGATTTTCAGTACCTTTTCTATCTTTGATCTCTAACTCAAATTCCTGAAGTAAAAGCACCCAACGAATGAGTCTCGGCTTCGAATCCTTTTTAGAAACCAGATAGCGAATGGTTGCATGATCAGTAAATACTGTTACTTTCGTACCAAGCAGATAAGATCGAAATTTCTCAAAGCCAAAGACTATAGCCAAAAGCTCCTTCTCAGTAGTGGTGTAGTTCAATTGGGCACCATTTAAAGTCTTACTCGCATAGTAGACCACATGGAAGAGATTTTTCTTGCGCTGTCCCAGAACTGCACCTACGGCATAATCACTCGCATCACACATCATCTCAAACGGTTCTGTCCAATCTTGTGCTGTAATAACTGGTGCAGTGATCAAACTCTCCTTGAGAGTCTCGAATGCTGCCAAACATTCATCATCAAATTTGAACGGCACATCTTTCTCAAGTGAATTACACAACGGCTTAGATATCTTTGAAAAGTCCTTGATGAATCGCCAATAAAAACCCGCATGACCAAGAAAACTACGGATTCCTTTCACAGAATTAGGTGGGGGAAGATTTTCAATGACTCCCACCTTGGCCTTGTCCACCTCCAGACCCTTGCTAGAGACCTTATGCCCAAGGATAATGCCTTCACGCACCATAAAATGACATTTCTCCCAATTAAGCACCAAATTAGTTTCCACGCATCTTTTGAGTACGGCGCGCAGATTATTCAAACATTCATCATATGAGTGTCCAAAGACGGAGAAGTCATCCATGAACACTTCAACGTTATTTCCAATCATGTCAGAGAATATAGCCATCATACATCTCTGAAAAGTGGCCGGGGCGCCACATAACCCAAACGAAACTCTGCGAAAAGCAAATGTGCCAAATGGACAAGTGAAGGTAGTCTTTTCCTGATCCTCTGGTGCAATACAAATCTGATTATACCCGGAATAACCATCCAGAAGACAAAAATACTCATGACCCACCAATCTGTCAAGCATTTGATCAATAAATGGAAGAGGGAAGTGATCCTTCCTTGTGGCTTTGTTCAATTTTCTATAATCCATGCATACTCTCCATCCTGTAACTGTTCGAGTATGGATGAGCTCATTCTTTTCATTTGCGACCACAGTGATACCTCCCTTCTTAGGTACACATTGTACGGGGCTCACCCACGAGCTGTCAGAAATAGGATAAATGATGCCTGCATCTAGCCATTTCAGAATTTCTTTCTTCACCACCTCCTTCATGATGGGATTCAGCCTTTGCTGCTGTTCCACAGTTGGCTTACTACCTTCCTCTAGCAGAATTTTATGCATACAATATGAAGGACTTATCCCCTTGATGTCTGCTATGGTCCATCCTATAGCCGATTTGAATTCTCTCAAAATCCTTAAGAGCTTGTCTTCCTCACTACCTGAAAGGTCAGATGAAATAATAACAGGTAACGTAGATGAATCACCTAAAAAAGCATACCTCAAGTGTTCAGGTAATGGTTTGAGCTCCAAGGTAGGTGCTTCCTCTATTGATGGTTTGAGCTTCCCTTCAGCATTCTTAAGGTCAGAAGTACCAAGAGATTCAAATGGTATGTCCAGCTTTCACTTCCATGGAGAAGCGTTCAGATATTGTAATTGCTCGTTGCTATCTTCATCATCGCTGTCAAAATCCCCCACTAAGGCCTTTTCCAATGCATCAGACATTAGCATGTGATCGAGTTCCGAAGTAACCGCAGTATCAATCACATCCACTTTTAAGCACTCCTCATCTTCTGTAGGGAATTTCATTGCCTTGAATACATTGAAGGTCACATCCTGATCTTGGACCCGCATAGTAAGTTCACCTTTTTGCACATCTATCAAGGTACGGCCAGTAGCCAAGAAAGGCCTTCCCAAGATTATGGGAATCTTCTTATCTTCCTCAAAATCCAGAATAACAAAATCTGCTGGAAAGAAGAGCTTATCCACCTTGACGAGCACATCCTCAACTATGCCCCTTGGGTAAGTAATGGAACGGTCAGCCAATTGTAGCGACATGTATGTGGGTTTTGGATCAGGCAGATCCAGCTTTTTAAAGATCGACAACGGCATCAGATTAATGCTTGCTCCCAAGTCACAAAGGCACTTGTCAAAAGTTAGATTGCCAATGGTGCAAGGAATGGTGAAGCTTCCTGGATCTTTCAGTTTTGGTGGTAACTTTTGCTGCAGAATAGTGCTGCATTCTTCCGTGAGAGCAACGGTTTCAAGGTCATCCAGTTTCACCTTCCTTGAAAGAATAGTATTCATAAACTTCGCATAACTAGGCATTTGTTCCAGAGCCTCAGCGAAAGGTATATTGATGTGAAGTTTCTTGAACACCTCCAGAAACTTCCCGAACTGTCTATCCAGCTTTTGTTGCTGCAATCTCTTAGGAAAAGGTGGTGGAGGATAGAGCTGTTTCTCCCCTGTATTAGCCTCAGGCAGAGTGTGTTCAATAGTAGTCTTCCTTGATTTCGCCGCTTTCTCCTTTTGCTTAGATTCTTCTTTTCTAACTTCAGCTTCGACTTCCTTTGCCTTTTCAGCATCAGCCACTTTTCCAGACCTTAAGGTAATAGCCTTGACTTGCTCTTTAGCTTCCTTCCTGCCTGGTACTTCCGTGTCACTGGGAAGAGTGCCAGGTTGACGATTGAGCACTGCATTGGCTAATTGACTGATTTGATTTTCAAAGGTCTTGATAGAAACCGCCTGACTCTTGCACAACAGCTTAAGTTCCTCAAAATCAGCACTAGTGGGTGCAGCTGTACTTCCCTGTTGAGGATATGATTGCCTTGTAGCATACTGCTGTGGTTGCTGGAATCCAGGTGGGTTAAACTGTTTACTCACTCCTTGCTGATATGGTGGCTGAATAGCATTCTGATTATTCCCCCAGCTGAAATTTAGATGATTTCTGTTATTAGGATGATAGGTCGCTGGCACAGGCTGCTGTTGTCGCTGATAATTATTCACATACTGAACAGATTCATTGACAAGAGAACACTGATCCGTAGCATGAGAACCTGCACAAAGCTCACAAACCATAGCTAATTGATTAACTCCATACGTAGCCAGAGAATCAACCTTCATTGATAGCGCTTGGAGCTGGGCTGCAATAGCGGTGGCTGCATCAACTTCCAGAATACCTGCTACCTTGCCTGACGTCATCCTCTGAGTTGGGTTTTGATGCTCATTTGCAGCCATCGTCTCGATAAGATTATACGCCTCAGTATAGCTTTTAGCCCATAAGGCGCCTCCAGCTGCTGCATCGAGCATGGGCCGAGATTGTGCCCCCAAACCATTATAGAAACCAGTGATCACCATCCAATTCGGCATTCCATGATGTGGACATTTTCTCAACATTTCCTTGTAGCGTTCCCAAGCCTCGCACATAGATTCTGTAGGTTGCTGCGCAAACTGAGTAAGAGCACTCCTCATAGCAGCAGTCTTTGCCATTGGATAAAACTTCACCAGAAACTTTTGCGCAAGATCTTGCCACGTAGTGATGGACCCAGCTGGTTCAGAATGTAACCAGTCTTTAGCCTTATCCCTCAGTGAAAATGGGAAAAGCCTCAACTTGATAGCCTCATCAGTCACGCCATTATACTTAAAAGTGCTGCAGATCTCGACAAAATTCCTTATGTGCATGTTGGGGTCTTCAGTTGCCGCTCCTCCAAAAGAAACAGAATTCTGCACCATCTGAATAGTGCCCGGCTTGATTTCAAAGGTGTTAGCTTGAATAGCCGGATGAAGGATGCTTGACTGAATGTCATCAATTTTAGGCCGAGAAAAATCCATAAGAGCTGGATCAGCTTGAACAATACGATCTCCCATGTTTACTGGTTCTTTCTGCTCAGTTCCTGAATCCGAATCCTCAAAATCTAACTTCTCCGGAATATCAAGAACTTCGTCTGTCTTCTGAGCTGTATCTAAAGTCCTCTTGCGAGCACGAGAACGAGTTTGCATAAACGCTTGCTAAAGTACCTGAAACACAACCGAAAAGAGTAAGTAACTACTACGTCCTAATCACTGAGTCCTAATGACCAATGATGGTAAGTACATAAACTAAACAAATACGTCGAGTCCCCGGCAGCGGCGCCAAAAACTTGTTAGGGCGAAAACACGCGCTAATATTCACGCAAGTATACGCGTTCGCAAGTAATATAGAATACTTTCTAGTTCGTTCCCTCAGAGACTCAGACTAAATTATTGTCTAATTAAACTCACTCACCAATGTATGATTACTTCTCAATGTTAAGATAATAACACTTAAAATTGTTGATTAAATATTAACTATAATTAACTACTTAATTACCCACTTAACTAAAACTTCAATTTATCAATAATAAAACACTCATGAGATCACAACTTCATTATTACTTCCTTCTATAGCCATTGTTATTACCTTTAGCATGTGACAGTGATGATATTAATCGAATAACACAAAACTGATAAAAGCCAACTTTCATTGTACTAATACCATTCTACCAAGCATCCACAATTAAGATAGAAGTTGAATAGTCATCAATTATGTTGAGTTCCTATATGTCTACAGAAATTGACAACACAGCGATTTAAGCACAAGTTATTCCTTTTGATTACATAGGGCAAATAAAACTGTTCGAGTTACCCACTAATCATGCACAACGTACATGAACCTATGCTAGCATGGCAAGTTCTAAATCTCAAGATCCACCGTCGCTTCACAGGAGATTAACACCCTATCTTATATGTTCGCGACGCACATAAGACGAATATGCATAACCAATACTAGATATCATGCAATCATCAAACATTAAAGTATTAAACAATTAACTAAAGAATTCCATAATAAATCCGTTGCAACCCCATGATCACGATTAGCCCATAATAGAACTTATCGCCATCATGGGTTCATATGAAATCATGACAAACAAACACAAGAAAATAATAACTAAACTAATTATATTAAAACAGAGTACGTCACAAGAGTAAATAAGTCAAAGCAAGAAAACTAGCATCCAACATTACAACGAAATAAGAATCACAAGAATATATGCTTCCTCTTCGTTGCGATGTGCTAAATCGGTCTTCTTCCTTATCTTCTTCGCTTCTTGCGTAAAACAAAATCTAAAACATAATCTCCTTAATACCCTCTGTGAAAACGTCTCAAATCTACCTATATAATAGTCCCATAAAACTCAGATTACATAGAAGTTGGAAGCCAAACAGAAGTAGAAGTCTAAAATAATTTATCTTTTTCCCCGACCCTGCGCGGCCGCTCAGCATAGCTGCGCGGGCGCGCAGGTTGCTGCGCGGCCGCTCAGCATTGCTGCGCGGGCGCGCAGGCCTCTACTGGAAAAAATCCAGGTTTGCTCCGTTTCTTCGCCGTAATCTGCCCATTCCTTTCCTCTCGCAATGGTGAACACATGCCAAGGCTTATTCTTGATGATTCCTCCCCCGAAATGCAACTAATACCCTGAAATGCATAAACACTAGAAAAATGCATCAAATACACAAAATACTTGATTTCAAGACACCAATTTAAGCCATTTTAAGACGTTCTAAGTAGTATAAAATGCCACTTATCACATGGCCAAGATAGCAATCTCCTCTTTCTTTTGTTTAGTCATTTTAGCATCTAGAGCAGCTTACTTCTTTTCCTGCTTCAATCTAGCCTTTTCTTCTCTCTTTGCTTGAGCAAATTGAGGATGTCCAGCCACCACACAAATTTCTTTCCCATTTTTGAAAATCTTGGCAATTCTCCTTTTGGAAGCTGAATCAGCTAGATCTTTGTATAAAGCAATTGACCTTGATAGAAGCTTCTTCTCATCAGGCTTAGGTGTCTCATACACAGTGTCCAAAGGGTTCTTCAATGATGATTTTGAGTAGTTTACCCTTGATTTAAGAATTATTTCATCCTTTGGAGATTTGATGCAGGAAGATTGTCCTCTTTCCAGATAGTTCATGCTCATCTCATTTATACTAGTTTGCTTGACTTGAGAGTGATGGATGGCTGACTTAACTGGCTCCTTGACGAGTTCAAACTTCTTCTGTATTTCCTCATCAATCTTCTCCCAGTTGAATAAACTCAACTTTTCTTTATCATCTGCTCTTAAATTGGCTGCTGCTGCATTGATCAGATCTATGCTATCTGTAACTGATGGCTTAGAGATAGTAAGTGAAGGTACAATTACTTTACTGATTTGAATTTGAAGCCTCTCCCCCTTACTTGATCCTTTCTCCCCCTTTTTGTTATCATCAGTTTGAGTAGAGGAGGGGGTTTGAGCAGCCACCAGTTTCTGAAGTAGATCAGTCTGTTGGGCTTGATGGAGATGAATGGCAGTTAAAGATGCTTCCATGGCTGACATTCTTGTGTCCAAGGCATCTATCTTGGTTGACAGATCAAAATTTTTCCTTAATTGCCTCTTGATGTCAAGCATTGTAGCTTCTGGAAGTTTAGAGTCTATCATGTCTGAAATAGCCTTTTTCATCTCCTCAATATCATTCTTCATAGTATTCACATCTCTAGCATGCTGGAAGCCCTGGATTTGTTGAAGTTACAAGGAGGCTATAAGTGCCTGAAGGAGCTTCTTGGTGCTGGCATTGGTAGTGGTTTGAAGAGCACTATTTGTCTGATTGATTAATTGGATCAGGGTTGTCTTGAAGTAATGCTCATCACAGTGCTTTGAGAATGCCCATGATGGCATACCTGACCTTGTACTTGAGCCTACTTCTCCCCCTATGTCCATGGCTTCATCTTCACTATCCCCACTCCCATCTCCAAATAAATCAGCTGAACCACCAGTCTCATAGTCCACATCACCAGCTGTAGAAGGCAAAGTTGTGATGGCATCTTTAGCTCTCATTATAGACTGTGTGGTATGCGCCAGATTCAGCATCCTTTCTGCATTGTCATTGCCCTGTTCAGCTAGAAGTTGATAAGCTGGAACAGGGTGAGTAAATGCCTCAGCATCAAGGGAAGTGGAATCTATAACAGCTTTAGGATGCTGAGATAGTCCTTCCCTATCTACATCCTGGACATTCATTGACTCACTAGCAATGACATTCATCCTTATTGCTCCAGTACCTGCATTTCTCTCACTTTCTCTCTTTTGTTGCATCAGGGTCTCACCCTGGCTCCCCACCCTCACACCCTCACCTTCACCTACTAAGGTGGGACTCCTCTCACTCTCTTTTGCCAATCCTGAAGAAATGGATTGCAGATTTTCACTCATTTCCTCTCCTTTTTTCTGGGAGCAACCCAGACTCTCACTCAAAACACTCTTCTCTCTCAATCCTAAGAGTGACTGTACAACCACTAAATCTTTTGCACTTGAAATAATTGAAGTTTGAAGTTGTAGAGAGATACTCGACGGATGAGTGATATCCATCGAGTGAGTTGTTTTGCTATCCGACGGATAACTGCTGTTAGGCTTATCCGTCGGGATACAATCATAACTCGACGGATGAGCAATATCCGTCGAGAGAGTAGAAATGAATGAGCTGGGAATAGAAACTATTGTTGACTCTATGCTGATTGAAGATATTTTAGGCACAGATGACACAACAGTTCCTGAAAGAATTGGAAAGTGAGCCAACAAATCATCTAAAAGATGATGCTCACTTGCACTAGATTTTGTCTTCCCCAACAGAGTTAAAGAAGGGGAATCAGGAATTGATGTGTTTATCATATCCACATCCGGAGAATTTGTTGGTGAGTTTGGTGTTTGAGGTGCTTCTATAACTAGAGATCTTGGCTGTGACTCCATATTTATTGGAGCCACATCAAACTGAATTTGTGAAGGTGCAGTGACTGTGTCTTTAGCACCAGTTTGCACAGTGTGTGTACCCTGTGCATCCCCAAAGGTTTTAGATTTCTTCTTTCTGGCATAAGTTTGGGGTGAGCTTGTGTCCCTAACCCTCTTCAAAGAGGAAAATAGAACATTGGCACATTCTTGTGATGATTGGCCCTGTTCAAATCTGCAATGAGCCTTCTCTCTTGAACCCAACAATCTAGTTCGTTATTAGGGTTCTCAAGCACAATCTCTTCACAGAGGTGGTTAGCTAATAACATTAGAAATCTAGCATAATACACATTCTTACCTCTTTTATTTAACTCTCCTAATTTAAAACCTAACTCAAACAAGACAAGGTCACTAAAATTGTAGAATTTATCTGTAACTAGCATATAGAGCATGTTAAGCATGGAAATATTCACTGAATCAAAATTACTGACGTTTCCTGAGAAAACTTTTGTAACTACATCACACAAGAAACTCCACTCGTTCCTAAGACCCATTCTCCTAGTATCACTCAGTTTAGAAGTAGGAAGTGCATAGTGCATGGAATTAAGCATATTGATTATATCAGTGTCAGTGTGTGGTGAAGTCACATTGTTATCAGGAATTTTGAAACATGCTTTTATCACATCACTGTTGATACAAAATTCTTTACCTTTGATGGTTAGAGTGATGGTCTTATCTGTAGAGTTGTAGGTAGCAGTGGTCCACATCTCTTCAACAACTTCACATAAGATTGTGGGTGATTCCAGCATGGCGTAGTTGAGCTTGCAACTCTTCATAAAATCCATCATCTTGTGATAGTCTCCAGATTGCTGAATACCCTTGTTTACTTGTGCGGTGAAATTGTTCTTCTCATAAATGAACCCAGTTTGAGATATAATCTTTACAACAGGTGCCATTGTTAGAGAATAAAAGCTTGAAGAGAAAGAGAGTAAGTGCTTTGAGAGAGAATGAAATTAGAGCAGTTGAATTGAGAATGATAAAAAAAAGCAATTGCAATGAAATAAGCTTTTATACTATCTCAAAAATAACTGATAAAATTAGTAAAGTAAAATAAAGTAACCAATAGAAATTGCCTAAAATAGCCGTTTAAAAATAAACTGTAAAAATTCCACCCATTATCCGTCGTGTTATGCTTACAAACTATAAGTATACTCGATGGATAATGTACAGATAATTAACGGCTGAGATTAAGACGATTCGACAGATGGGGATAGACTGTTATCCGTCGAGACATAAAATATTCCAGAAACATAATTGATTTTTGTTAGAAAATAATATATCGACGGATGATTAAACTCGATGGATAAGGATTATCCGTCGAGATGTAAATTTTTGACTTAGCCAAAATTTCAGCCAAGACTGAAAGATCAATTAAGTTTCTGGCTGCATTTCAACTTGCAAATTAACTCAGATAGATTTAAGAGTAATTAAGCATACCTAGTTCACTTACCAACCTTGAGAAGGTGGATTCATCCAGTGGCTTGGTAAAGATATCTGCAAGCTGCTTCTCACTTGGAACAAAATATAGTTCCACAGTACCATTCATTACATGTTCCCTTATGAAATGGTACTTGATATCTATGTGCTTTGTCCTTGAATGTTGTACTGGATTTTCAGTGATGGCAATTGCACTTGTGTCATCACAGAAAATAGGAATCCTTTCAACTTGCAAACAATAGTCTAGCAATTGATTTTTCATCCATATATATGTGCACAGCAGCTACCAGCAGTAATATATTCAGCTTCAGCTGTTGAAGTAGAAACTGAATTTTGCTTTTTACTGAACCAGGACACAAGCTTGTTTCCTAGAAATTGACAGGTTCCTGTTGTACTTTTTCTATCAATTCTACAACCTGCATAATCTGCATCTGAATAACCAGTTAGATGAAAACCAGAATCTCTAGGGTACCAAATGCCAAGATTTGGTGTACCCTTGAGATATCTAAAACTTTTCTTAATAGCTATTAAGTGAGATTCTCTAGGATCAGCCTGAAATCTAGCACATAAATATGTAGCAAACATTATATCTGGCCTACTAGCTGTTAAGTACAGAAGTGAGCCAACCATGCCCCTATAACTTGAAATATCCACAAACTTTTCAGTAGTGTTTAATTCAAGCTTAGTTACAGTGGCCATGGGAGTTTTTGCAGATGTGCAATCCATTAGATCAAACTTCTTTAAAAGATCAAAAATGTATTTAGTTTGACTAATGAATATTCCATCACTAACTTGCTTAACTTGTAAGCCAAGAAAGTAAGTTAGTTCTCCCATCATACTAATTTCATACTTACTTTGTATCAATTTGGCAAATTTTTTGCAAAGTTTCTCATCCGTAGAGCCAAAAATAATATCATCTACATAAATTTGAACAAGCATACTAGAGCCATTAACATTTCTGAAAAATAAAGTTATATCTACAATACCTCTTGTGAAGTGATTTTCCAAAAGGAACTTTGATAAGGTGTCATACCAGGCTCTAGGTGCTTGCTTCAGTCCATAAAGTGCTTTCAAAAGATAATAGACATTTTCGGGAAAATTTAGATCTTCAAAGCCAGGAGGTTGACTGACATAGACTTCTTCCCCCAAATCTCCATTCAGAAAGGCACTTTTGACATCCATTTGATAGACCTTGAAATTGGCATGGGCTGCATAGGCTAACAAGATTCTGATGGCTTCAAGTCTTGCAACAGGGGCAAATGTCTCATCAAAATCTATTCCTTCTTGCTGACAATAGCCCTTAGCAACCAATCTAGCTTTGTTCCTGACTACTATTCCATTTTCATCCATCTTGTTTCTGAATACCCATTTGGTATCTATTGGATTCTTTCCTTTAGGCTTGGGCACCAGCTTCCATACATTATTCCTTTCAAATTGGTTTAGCTCCTCCTGCATAGCTAAAATTCAATCAGGATCCAACAAAGCTTCTTCTACCTTCTTTGGTTCTTCCTTGGAAAGAAAGCTGCTGTATAGAGATTCTTCGTGAGTTGCTCTTCTTGTTTGAACTCTAGAAGAAACATCACCAATGATAAGATCAAAGGGGTGATCGTTTGTCCATTTCCTTTGTTGAGGTAGATTAGCTCTAGATGAAGAGACCTCATTGTTGTCTTGATGTGTGATTGAGTTTTGATTGTTAGAAACTCCCCCTGAGTTTGTGGATCTTTGATTTGCAAAATGGGAGCTTTCTAAAAGTGATTTATCTTGATTTCCTGCTCCTTTTGATAACCCGACGGATGGTGAATTTTTAGTACCGACGGATGAAGCTGGTTGTCTCCCGATGGATAATGCAGATTGCCTTCCGACGGATGAAGCATTTTGCAACTCGACAGATGTTGAGTTTTGTGCTTCATTGGTAGTATATTTATCTGCATTATCCTTAGACACTATTTTTTGATCACTTTCACCATCACTCTCATCACTAACCATCTCCACATTGTCGAATTTGAGGCTCTCATGGTAATCTCCATCTTTCAGTCCTTCAATCTTTTTATCATCAAACACAACATGTATTGATTCCATAACAATGTTGGTTCTTAGATTGTAGACTCTATATGTTTTACCAACTGCATATCCAACAAAAATTCCTTCATCTGCTTTAGCATCAAACTTTCCATTTTGATCAGTTTGATTTCTCAGAATATAGCACTTGCAGCCAAAGATATGAAGAAAATTTAGAGTTGGCTTCTTGTTCTTGAACAATTGATAGGGAGTCATGCATCTTTCTTGATTAACCAGAGAAATATTCTGAGCGTAGCATGCAGTATTTACAGCTTCAGCCCAGAAGTATGTTGGCAGTTTTGATTCTTCAAGCATTATCCTTGCAGCTTCAATAAGTGATCTATTCTTCCTTTCCACTACTTCATTTTGTTATGGAGTCCTTGCTGCTGAAAACTCATGCAGAATCCCATTTTCCTCACAAAATGTTCTCATGACAGAATTCTTGAACTCAGTTCCATTGTCACTCCTGATTCTTCTAACCTTGAAATCAGGATGATTATTGACTTGCCTTATGTGATTGATGATGATTTCACTAGCCTCATCTTTAGACTTTAGAAAATATATCCAAGAGAACTTTGAGAAATCATCTACAATTACTAGGCAAAATCTTTTCCTTGAGATGGACAACACATTGACTGGTCCAAACAAATCCATGTGAAGCAGTTGCAAAGGTTCTTCAATTGTTAAATCAAGTTCTTTCTGAATGATGCTTTAATCTGCTTCCCTTTTTGGTAAGCATCACACAGTCCATCCTTAGAAAACTCCACTAGAGGGATGCCTCTAACCAGTTCTTTCTTTACTAGCTCATTCATGGTCTTGAAGTTTAAATAGGATAGCTTCTTGTGCCATAGCCAACTTTCATCCTGACTTGCTTTACTGAGAAAACAAGTTACAGATTCTGCATTAGATGAGTTGAAATCAGCTCGGTACATATTTCTTTTTCTCACACCAGTGAGAACCATTTTGTTGCTTCTTTTATTAGTCACAACACAGGCTTCTGAATTGAAGGTTACTGAGTTGCCTTTATCACAAAGCTGGCTGATACTCAACAAGTTGTGTTTGAGACCATCCACTAAGGCAACCTCTTAAATGATGACATTATCCTTTGAAATCAACCCATATCCCACAATATAACCCTTGCTGTCATCTCCAAAAGTAATACTTGGGCAAACTCTCTCCTTAAACTCTGTGAGCAGGGTAGAATCACCAGTCATGTGTCTTGAACAACCACTATCCAAGTACCAAAGATTCTTTCTATTTCCCTGCACACATCAAAATCAAATCAAGTTGATTTTGGTACCCAAGTTTCCTTGGGTCCTACCTTGTTAGCTTTCTTTTTTAGTTTCTTAGGCTTTATCTCATTTGACTTAGGAATTTCAGATTCATCCTTAGTCATTTGAGTTGGTCCTTTGAAACCATTTATTGAAACAGAATTATCATGCATGTTATGACTAACAGGAAATGGCATGCTATGTGTAAACATGTTATTCCAGTAAGGCATGCTAAATGGTATTTGTGGCATACTATATGTTATGGGATAAAAAAACCAAGGTTATTACTTGCTGTATTTAATACTAAGATTCGGGAGCTCAAGGCCTTTAATGGCTGCTCTCGTGTTTCGTGACTCAATCTGCCTTTACGAGATGCCTACGTATCTCTGTGAATTAGAGAATCAAGCCAAAAAACGTAGTTCTGATTGGTGGGGGTGAGACCCCTTATATAGATGTTGGGAGTCCTTGAATTGGACTTGGTATAGGAGACTTGGTGGGCAAGTCTCATAATTAGAATGGACTTTGGAGTCCTAGATAGTAGGAAACTGATTCCTTATCCTTTTAGGTCCCCTTGAGGCTAATCTCCAAGGATTTATATCCTTATCGGGACTCTTTTCAACATCTGATTTGTCCCTTATTAATTAATTACGAAATTAATTAATAATCAGGGCTTTTGGGCCTTTTTTATTCCATCAGGCCTGATCTGGTCCATCAGGCTTAACCTTTCTGATCTGAGTATCATATATCTTTTTATTGGGCCTGGCAGCCCACAGTTTGTACAATTAATGCAGTATTTAATTATACAAACATAATTTATTTATCCCTATCATTTGCCCCCCAACTTTTGGGAAACATTGATTAGGTTTCGCAGAAGTTAAGTCTATTTGTTCCCTTACAAGGTTTCGTTTTTTCGTAAAGTGTGGAGCGACCTACACATTTACAATGAATTTTTCCTTTTATTCAGGAATTATCTTAATTTCCAGGAATTTTTCCCTTATTTCCGGGATTTTTCCCTTATTTCCGGGATTTTTCCCTTATTTTCTGGAATTTTCCCTAATTTTCTGGGATTTTTCCCTAATTTTCTGGGATTTTCCCTAATTTTCTGGGATTTTTTCCCTAATTTTTTGGGATTTTTCCTAATTTTCTGGGATTTTCCCTAATTTTCTGGGATTTTTCCCTAATTTTCTGGGATTTTCCCTAATTTTCTGGGATTTTCTGGGATTTTTTCCTTATTTTCTGGAATTTTCCCTATTTTCTGGATTTTTCAAATTTCCAGCCCTTTTTTCGACCAGGATCCTAGTCGAAATTTCGACCTGGATCCTAGTCGAAAATAGGGGCCAACCTTGTCATCCTGGTCGAAGGAATTCGACTAGGATCCACGACCTGGAATTCGACCAGGATCTTAGTCGAATTTTCGACCTGGATCTAGGACCTGGAATTCGACCAGGATCCTAGTCGAAAATTCGACCTGGATCGAGGTCGAAAATTCCACCCTTTTTTTTTTTTTTTTTTTAGCTTCTTGTCATGCCTATCGACTAGGACTTCGACTAGGATTCTAGTCGATATTTCGACCTGAATCCTGTTCGAAAATTCCTTGATTTTCTTGTTTCCTGGTCGAAGGATTTCGACTAGGATCCACGACCTGGAATTCGACCAGATCCTAGTCAAACTTCGACCTGGGTTTTTAATCCCCATTTTTTGAAAGATGCTTGGTTTATTCGACCTCATTCCTGGTTGAAGCTTCGACCTCAATTCAGTCCCGTTATTCCAGCTATTTTCGGGTGTCTGCTCGAAAGATTTCGGGCAGGATTCACGACCTGGAATTCGACCTGGATTCTGGTCTTTTTTACCCGTTATTTTCGGGTGTCTGCTCGAAAGATTTCGGGCAGGATTCACGACCTGGAATTCGACCTGGATTCTGGTCTTTCACTAGCCTTCTTTATTTAGCTTTAGTTTAGGGTATTGTATTTTCCAAATCCTAATTGGATTTGGGCCTGGCCTTTTTGTTGGGCCCTATAAAATTTTACTGAGCTTCTATTATTGGGCTTTTCAAATCTCATTGGGCCTCTTTTATTGGGCCTTTTCAAATCTTATTGGGCCTCCTTTATTGGGCTTTATCAAATATTGTTGGGCCTCTTTATTGGGCTTTATCAAATATTGTTGGGCCTTCTCATTGGGCTTTATCAAATATTGCTGGGCTTAACACACCCTGTTTAGAATGCCCTAGAATTCCTAGGTATATTCTGGAATGTTCTTTTTTCTGGGCTTCTTCTTATGGGCCTTTGTTCTTAATGGGCTTTTCGTCCCTTCAACTTCTTTTTCCTCCTATATAAAGGAATGAGGAAAGGCTATTACTTCTCACTTTCTCATTTCTTAGTTTTCTTCTTTATCCTCCTGCTAAGATTCTCAGAGCAATAACAGCAAGTCGGAGCTCAAAGCCTTTTTCAGGAGTGCTTCTTTAGGTAAGATTCTTCCCTTTGCTTTTCGTTTCTATTTTTCCATTGTGTGCCATTTTAAGATAGCCTATTTACGTGCCTCATACTTTTTTCAGATGGCTGACAAAAGAATGACTCGTTTGGCCAAGATGAACGTGGCTAGAAAGTCCAATGATTTTCCTATTCGATCGAGGTATACTTCCTTAATCGACATGATCAACACTCGAGGGGACGAGTATCCGTCTGATGCGCATCTGGACGCGCACGATCATATCAGTGCTTTACGGGATCCCAAGGAGCTGGAAAAGTTGAGCAGCTGCTTCAAAATTAAGGAGCCTTTTAAGCTGGTTCTTGCGGGTCCGGCCGACAGGGCCTGTCGGTGGAAGAAGGACGCGCTATGCGTCTATAGGGATACTTTGAGGGCAGGTATTAGACTCCCTTTTCATCCATTCATTCCTTTGCTACTGGCTGATGTGGGCATCAGCCCTTGCCAACTTCCCCCTAATTCCTGGAGGTTGATTCTGTGTTATCTGTCGCAATGCGCCAAGCACAACGTCCCCACATCTGTTGCTGTCTTCAGGAAGATTTTTCAGTTTAAAAACAGCCCTGATAAAAGTCCGGGTTGGGTTTCTATCAACCAGCGCCCCACTATCCCCCATATCGTAAATGGGAAGTCCATCCCTGACAACAACTTGGGGTGGAAGAAAGATTTTTTGTTTGTTATTTGGGAAGGTGGAGATTGGGGCTCCCTGTTTCGATCATCCTTTGGGCTGGCCGTAGACGGGAGCCCGAATGACATAACTTTGTCTGAGGAGGAGGCTAGAGGTTTCAACCTCCTTACGCAAGACAACGACACTTCCCATTGTTGGGACCTTATCCGGGAGACCGTCCTGGTAGAACGCGGCCTTTCGCCCGTTAATAAGAAAAGTAAGTTCCCTTTCTTATCTCCTTTATTTCCTGCACTTTTATTTCATTGATTTTCAACTAACTTTGTTTGTTGCAGTGGCTGAGAAGATTGAGGAGGCTACCAAGCCGAAGGACCTGGAGACAACCAGGATGAAGAGGGCTGGGAAGATCTTTAAGGACCCTCGACTGGGTGACCGCTTCCCGGAGTTCCTTCTTCAGGCGACGGAGCCAGATGAGGAAGGCCCCAACCAAGTTCTGCGCACCAAGCAGAGGCCAGGTGCCTACTTTCAACCTGCTTGGGGGATCCGGGGCAAGGACTCAATTGTGGGCAGCACGGCCCTGTCCAAGGAATGGTCTAAGCATTCCATTTCCCCGGTGGATTATCAAGATTTTGTCCTTCAACAGGACTTGGAGGGGAATGAGCTGTTTGGAGCCCAAGCTCTGGCGACGGTACGTACTTTACTTATGCTTTTTACAATTCTCTTTTCTTTCTTTTTTAAACCTTTGTTGTTCTCTCCTGCAGGCTAACGCCCATTTTCAAGGGGCAATTCACCAAGCCAAGGCTTGGAAGGTTGGCCTGGAAGATGCCAACAAGAAGTTGGAGGAGGCCAATCAAAAAATTGAGGCCCTTGAAGCTCAATTGGCCTCTTCCACTTCTGACCTGGAGACGGCCCGGGCTGAAAATGTCATCTTGAAGGCGCAGAAGGAAAAAGCCTTTGATGGCTGGATGGACACTCAAGAATTCAAAGACTTGATGGTGGAGCATGACGCCCTTCTTCATCCTGTTAGCTATAAGGAAGGCTGGGACGCTGCTGTGGAGGCCATCCAGGATGAGTTTCCCGAGGTCCTTGAGCAGTTGCCCTTTCCTTGCCCAGTGCGGGTTCCAGAGCTTGGAGGTGTTACTGAAAAGCTTGCTGGTATGATCAAGGATGGAGAGGAGGAAGATTCCCCCGAGGAGGAATTCGAGCCTGTTGCTAAGAAGGCCAGGGTGGAAGAATCTCCCAAAGCAGCGCCTCAACAGCCATCATCTCCTGCCGAGGGAACTTCTACAGGGACTTCGGAGGGGACGACCGAGACGTCCGAAGAAACGACTGAAACTTCCGAAGAGACTTCGGATAGTGGTTCTGAGGAATCTCAGCCTTCCAAGGCCTAGCTTTTTGTATATCTTCTTTTTGAACTTTATTTATATCAGAACTTGTTACCCTTCGGGGTTATGTTTTATACGTTGCTTTTCTTGCCTTTTTCTGTTTTATCTTTACAATCTTAATATGCATTTGAACCTTAAACATCCTTAGATAGAAATAATTTCAAACTCTTTAATATGAAGTCTGGTTTTCCAAAACCTTACATAGCATGGGTTCGACCCTAATCAACAATAACTAGACAATGTAAATTCTACTGGAATATAAAATCCTATGCAAGCAAAGCTTCAAGGTGCTTTTAAACCTACTTGTGAATGACAAGTGAGAATCGTACTTCTCCTATCTTACACATAGTAAACCTTCAGGTTTTGTGCGTGCCAGGTCCTCGGGACTTCAAAACCTTCCATAGTTTCCAGCTTGTAGGTTCCTCTACCCTAAACGCTCTTGATTCTGTACGGCCCTTCCCAATTCGGGGCAAGCTTTCCTTTCTGTCCAACACCAGAAGCCTCTATTTTTCTCAAGACTAGATCTCCTTGTTTAAAAAATCTCTCTTTAACCCTTAGGTTGTAATAGAATGAAGCCTTTTTCTGATATTCTACTATCTTTGCATGTGCCTCATCTCGCACTTCATCAATTAGATCCAGGGCTAACCTCTGCCCTTCCTCATTTTCTACAGCATTGAAAGTCTGAATCCTTGGAGAGGAATGCGATATCTCCACGGGAACTACTGCTTCTGCCCCATATGCCAACATGAAAGGAGTTGCTCCTGTCGTGACTCTACAGGTAGTCCTATAGGCCCATAATATTGGAAGTATCTCATCCACCCAATTATTTCTTGACTTCTCGATCCTCTTTTTTAGTCCATCCAGGATTATCCGATTTGCTACCTCTGCTTGCCCATTGGCTTGCGGGTGAGCCACAGAGGTGAATCGTAACTCAATTTCGTTTTCTTCACAATACTTCTTGAATTCCTCATTGTTGAATTGTGTTCCATTGTCAGTGACGAGGATACGGGGAATTCCATATCGGCACATAATGTTTTCCCACAGGAATTGTGCAACCTGCTTAGTTGTGATTTTGGCCAAGGGTTTGGCTTCGATCCACTTGGTGAAATAATCAATGGCTACAATCAGAAATTTCCTTTGTGCCGTGGCCATAAGAAAAAGGCCCTAGAATATCCATCCCCCACATGGCAAAGGGAATAGGCGAGTTGATAGAGGTCAGCATCTCGGGGGGTTGTCTAACAACTGGTGCATGCTTCTGACAGCGATCACACTTCTTCACATATTTTTTGGCATCAGCCATCATTTCTGGCCAATAGAAGCCTAAACGGGTTATTTTATGAGCCAAGGCCCTGCCCCCCAGGTGTTGTCCACAAATACCTTCATGCACTTCTTCAAGAGCCAAGCGTGCCTCCTCGGGCCTGAGACACCTCAGGTAAGGAACCACGAAAGATCTTTTATATAGAATCCCATCTATCAAAGAGTACCTTAGTGCTCGAACAGTTAACTTCCGTGCCTCAATTGCATCGCTTGGCAACCAACCGGTCTGAATGTGAGCCTTGATGGGATCAATCCATGACGTCCCCAAGCCTACGGGAGCCACAAGCTTAACATCTATGCTTCATGTCTTCAAAACACGGAAGTACACACTTCCTGAACTTTCTTCAATCTCAGATGAAGCAAACTTTGATAGCGTATCTGCTTTAGCATTTTCTTCCCTTGGAATGTGTTCAACATGGCATTCATTAAATTGGGTCATCACAGCCCTTACTAGGCGAACATACTTAGCCATCGTATCATCCCTTGCCTCAAATTCTCCCTTTACCTGGGATATGATCAGCTTCGAGTCTCCACGGACCTTTAAGTTTTTGACTCTAAGTGTCCCAGCTAGACCAAGGCCAACAATCAGGGCTTCATACTCTGCCTCATTGTTTGTTGTTGGGAAGTCTAGCTTCATGGCATACTCAATTAAGAATCCATCAGGGCTTTGCAAAACCAACCCTGCTCCACAGGAATTTGTTTTTGATGCTCCATCAAAATAGAGAACCCAATATTCTTTCTCCTTGTCCCCATTGTCGACTCCCTTGTCTTGAGGTATGGTATCTTCCTGCCCCCCGACTTCTTGGTTGGGTATGGTACATTCCACCAGGAAGTCAGCTAGTGCCTGGGCTTTTATGGCCGTACGTGGCTTATACTTGAGATCGAACTCTCCCAACTCTATTGCCCACTTAATCAGTCTCCCACTTGCCTTGGGACTGTGAATGATATTTCTCAGTGGCTGATTTGTTAGCACTTCAATTTGGTGAGCATGAAAATAAGGATGCAGCTTTCTTGAAGCCATTACCAAGGCTAAAGCGAATTTCTCAATGGCTGAATAATTCAACTCAGCACCATGCAAAATTTTGCTGACATAGGATACGGGTTTCTGGACTTTCAGTTCCTCCTTAACCAACACGGCGCTCAAGGCGCTCTCTGAAACAACCAAGTACAAAAATAAAACTTCATTCAGAACTGGCTTGGCCAACAACGGGGCCTGGCCCATATACTTCTTTAACTCTTCAAATGCCTTCTGATTTTCCTCACTCCATACAAAGTCTTTGATGTTCTTCAGTGACTTGAAAAATGACAAGCACTTGTCTCCTGACTTGGAGATGAATCGTCCTAACGCAGCAACCCTTCCTGTGAGCTTCTGAACATCCTTGACAGTTTTGGGGGGTTCCATGTCCAGGATTGCCTTTATTTTATCGGGATTCGCCTCAATTCCCCTCTTCGAGACCATCAATCCCAAGAATTTTCCAGATCCTACTCCGAAAGCACACTTCGTCGGATTCAACATCATCTTATGGTACCTCAGGACCTCAAAAGCTTCCCTTAAATGGGCTATATGATCAGTCTTTACTAGACTCTTGACTAACATGTCATCAACATAGACTTCCATAGTCTTACCAATAAGATCCTTAAAAATTCTATTCACCAACCTTTGATAGGTGGCTCCTGCATTCTTGAGACCAAATGCCATAACAAGATAACAATAAACACCAAATTCAGTGATAAATGATACCTTTGGAATGTCATCCTTATGCATTTTGATCTGGTTGTATCCGCTAAACCCATCCATGAAACTCAGCATCTCATGTCCAGCGGTAGCATCAATCAAAGTATCAATTCTAGGCAGCGGAAAACAGTCTTTGGGGCATGCATCATTCAAATCGGTGAAGTCTATACACATCCTCCACTTTCCATTAGCCTTCTTCACCATTACAGGGTTTGCTAACCACTCCGGAAATTGAATCTCCTCAATGAAACCAGCCTCTAAGAGCTTTTCCACTTCCTGCTTTATAGCCTCTTGTCTTTCCGGGGCAAAATTTCTTTTCTTTTGTTTCACTGTCTTCCGGCTTGGATCCACGTTTAGCTTGTGAGTAATTAACTCCGGGTCTATGCCTGGCATATCAGCTGCTGACCATGCAAACACATCACTATTTTCTTGCAAAAATTTCACTAACTTTCCTCTAAGGGGCTCCTCTAATGTGGCTCCAATGAAAGTCGTCCTCTCAGGATTCTCAGGATCTAAAGGAACCGAGACCAATTCTTCTGTTGGCCTTCCTCTATTCTCATCATTTTCTCGAACATCCATATCTTCAATAGGAAGAACCTGCCCCCCGACTCCATCTGCCCTCAAAGAGGCCACATAACAGCTTCTAGCCATTTTTTGATCTCCTCTCTCTTCTCCAATCCCGTTTCGGGTGGGAAACTTCATGATCGAATGGTAGGAAGAGGGGACTGCCTTGAAGGCATGTATCCCTGTTCTCCCCATGATAGCATTATAAGTTGAACTAGCCTTTACCACTACGAAATCCAGCATCTGCGTTGCTTGCCTTGGCTCCGTACCTATGGTGGTTGGCAACTTGATTATCCCTTCCACAGGACATTCTACTCCAGCAAATCCATATATCGGCATGTCGGTTGGTGTTAACTGGGAGTCGTTATACCCCATCCTTAGAAAGGTGTCGTGGAGCAAGATATCCACAGAAGCACCATTATCCACAAGGACCCTCTTAACCGGGCTATTTCCTATTATTGGTGTTATGACCAGCGGGTCGTCATGGGGAAACTTCACACCCTCTAGGTCGGAATCATCAAAAGCCAATGTTACTTCTGTCCTGGCCCTCTTCGGGGCTTCTCCAACAATATGCATAACCTCTCTAGTATATGCCTTTCTGGAATTTTTGGACAATCCAGCAGTAGTTGGACCTCCAAAGATCGTGTTTATCACAGGCCCTCGAGGTCTCGACCCTCCATAAATGGTGTTTATAACTGGTCCTCTAGGCTGGGGGTTTCGCCCCTGATCGTCTTGGTCCCTTCTACGATCTTCAAAGTTCTTCCTTCCATTATTATTTCTGTCCCCTCCATCTCCAGTATACTTGTTCAATCTTCCTTTTCGAATCAAAAACTCAATTTCATCTTTCAATTGCCTACACTCATCGGTGTCATGGCCAACATCTTTGTGAAACCTGCAATACTTGCCCTTATCTAGCTTGGCGGGATCAGCCTTCAAGGGCTTAGGCCAGCGAATATCTCTGTCTTTCTCAATCTCCATCAAAATCTGACTTCTGGGAGCATTCAGCTTAGCGTATTCAGTGAACTTTTGCCCAGGTCCTCCCTTCTTGGGGGTTGAATCAGGGTTTTGTTCGGTTCTAGGATATTTGTCCTTAGCGATATACTCCAAATCAATTTTTCGTTTCTTGCCTCCAGTGGGCTCATTACTTACTACGGTCTTCCTCATACTTTCTTCAACCTTGATATACTTCCCTGCCCTCTCTTGGAGCTGCAACATGCTCTCAGGGGGTCGTTTGGCCAAAGACATCTTGAAAAACTCATCCCTAGTTCCTTGTTGCAGTGCTATCATGGCTACCTTATCATCAAGGTCTGGGACTTTTAAAGCCTCCTTTGTAAAACGATTCAGGTAATCTCTTAAGGATTCCTTAGCTCCCTGCACAAGACTCATAAGAGATGCTGAACTTTTCTCATGGACTCTTCCACTGATGAATTGCTTAATAAAAGCCTGACTTAATTCTCTGAATGATCCAATAGAATTTGGGGGTAGGCGACTGTACCATCTTAAAGCCATACCCGACAGGGTTTGAGGAAAGGCCCGACATTTTATAGCATCGTTCACGGGTTGCAGCAGCAGTGCATTAGAGAATGTCCTAACATGATTAGCGGGGTCTCCCGTGCCATCATAGGCTTTGATAGTGGGCATCTTGAATTTCCTTGAGATATGGGCATTCATTATCTCTTCTGTGAAGGGTGAAGTTGGATCATCAGGATCTCCAAGGGGAAGGAGATTGCTTGGATCAGTTCTTGGGACAGCAACCCTTCTTCTTATCGGACCATCCAGGTCTATGATAGGAGGAGGATTTCTCCCCCTAGGAGGTATGTGGGGTCTGGTGGCTTGGTGAGCCTCCAAGTCACGCCTCAGCCTTTGGATTTCAGCCTCATGAGCCCTGATCTTTTCCTGCACTTCTTGGGGATTCGCCCCTGGGGTGCTTTGGGGGCGTTGCCTTCCATCGGCCATTGGCTCTTTTCCAGGACGCCTCCTTCTCGGGGCCACTTCATCATCCGAAGATTCGGAGTCTCTCTCAGTGTATGGACCAGAAAATTCCCGATCCTCAGGGATAGGATCCAAACCTCGTATATAGGGGGGCGACCGCCCTCGTGCTTCGCTTCACCCAGCATATCCGCTTCCTCCAACCTCAGGGTGAAGGGGCATCCCATAAGGGGGGTTAGTAGTAACAATAGTTGAATATTCATACCCGACGGGTCGAGAATTCACAGGTATATGTATTTGTTGAACTTGAGGATTCGTACCTTGAATAGTCGGGGGAGTTGTCCCTTGTGGCTAAGGATGAGTTGCCCCTGTCTGGGCTTCCCCCTGAGTAGATGCATAAGTTGAATGGGGAGGAACCTCCACGGTTGATGAAATCACCTGGGTTGCCTCTAATGGTGTTCCTTCCTCTAGAGCTCCAATTGTTCTCCGTGTTCTCGCCATGGTTGTTGTTGTTTCCCACAGACGGCGCCAAATGTTATGGGATAAAAAAACCAAGGTTATTACTTGCTGTATTTAATACTAAGATTCGGGAGCTCAAGGCCTTTAATGGCTGCTCTCGTGTTTCGTGACTCAATCTGCCTTTACGAGATGCCTACGTATCTCTGTGAATTAGAGAATCAAGCCAAAAAACGTAGTTCTGATTGGTGGGGGTGAGACCCCTTATATAGATGTTGGGAGTCCTTGAATTGGACTTGGTATAGGAGACTTGGTGGGCAAGTCTCATAATTAGAATGGACTTTGGAGTCCTAGATAGTAGGAAACTGATTCCTTATCCTTTTAGGTCCCCTTGAGGCTAATCTCCAAGGATTTATATCCTTATCGGGACTCTTTTCAACATCTGATTTGTCCCTTATTAATTAATTACGAAATTAATTAATAATCAGGGCTTTTGGGCCTTTTTTATTCCATCAGGCCTGATCTGGTCCATCAGGCTTAACCTTTCTGATCTGAGTATCATATATCTTTTTATTGGGCCTGGCAGCCCACAGTTTGTACAATTAATGCAGTATTTAATTATACAAACATAATTTATTTATCCCTATCACTATATGCAGCATAATAAGGATTAGGTGTAAATGGCATATTAGCAAACTGTGCATTCATGTTCTGTGTTGACATAGCATTAACAGGCATGGGAGGCATGACATTCATGTTAGGAAATTGAGGTTGCACAGACATGAAAGTAGGCATGGCAGATTTGTAATTAACAGACAAATGATTTACACTACCACACTTGACACAGATTTTTCTAGGAGCATATTTATCAGGTGTGTAGTTATTGTGTTTGTTAATCCCTACTTTACCATTCCTATTGTTTTTCTTTTCAGTCCCTTTTTTTACCTCAATCTTTTCAAGTCTGTCACTTAACTGTTTGACAGTCATATGACCAACATTAGCCTTTTTCCCTTTCTTAACCTGACTCGATTCTCCTGAAACAAAGTTCTTGGAAACAGACCCATACTTCTCATTCAGCTTAACAAGTTTGGCTTTACTGATAGGCTTTCTTACAGCCGACGGATGAGGATTTTCATCATTCGACGGATAACCCTTTTTGTTATCCGACGGATGATCTTCATCATCCGTCGAGTCTACATCTGTAAGCACTCCATCTACCAAATTTGGTTCTAGTTTCTCTTTGTTCTTTTTCCAGGCTGCATCACAGAAAGACTCAATTCCTTGAACTTTGGTGATTTGAGCATGGACATCCTTGGATGTTTTCCATGCTTTAATCACCTCTTGTTCATGCTCGAGCTGCTTCTTTAAAATTTCCTCTTTCTTCAAGGACTCAGTTAATTCTTCCTTGGCAATTTTACACTCAATTCTTAATTTTTCAAAATCAATGAACTGAGACTCAAGCACATTATTTCTCTCACTCAAAAACAAATTATTTTCTTTGATTTTAGCATTTTCTTTAGTAAGAGACTTAAGTGTAACACACAAATGATATAACTCTGTAGACATGTCATTTATGGCATTATTACACTCAGCTTTAGATAAATGTGCAAGGTTTGTAGTAATTACCTGATTACTTGAAGAGTTTGTTTCTGTCTCATCAGACTTGGCCATTAGGGCTAGATTGACATAGCTGACATCTTCGTCTTCATCCAGACCATCTGCTGCCCAGTCATTTTCTTGTGTTATGAAAGCCCTTTCCTTTTGTTTGAGCAGCTCAAAGTATTTTTGCTTATAATCCACTGACTCAAACTTTTTCTTATTGGAATCTGACTTCCTACACTCACTGGAAAAATGCCCTGCCAAGCCACATTTGAAACATTTGAATTTTGATTTATCCACCATGTTTCTATTTGGCTTGGCTGCTCCAAAGTTCTTCTTGAACTTGAGCTTGGAAAATCTCCTAGAAAGAAATGCTAGGTGTTCATCAATGTTTTTCATGTCATCTTGGCTCAAAGAATCTTCACTTTCTACTGCAAGCCCCTTGCCCTTGTTCTCACAGACCCTTGAAGTTGATTCAACAACTTCCATCTTCACTTCATTCTCCTTTTCCAATTCAGCAACTAGTGCAATGGATCCTCCTTTCATCTTTCCTCTCTCCATCCTTTCATCCTGCTCTATTTCAAGCTCATAGGTTTTCAGGATGCCATACAGTCTCTCCAAAGTAAACTCCTTATAATCTTGTGAGTATCTTAACGAGACTGTCATTGGTTTCCATTCCTTTGGAAGAGATCTAAGGAATTTCAGATTGGAGTCTTTTGTCTGATATATCCTTCCATGCAACTTTAGAGCATTCAGTATTTTCTGAAACCTACTAAAAATATCAGTGAGAGACTCACTTTCTTCATTGTGAAAATGCTCATACTGCTGAATCAAGAGCTGCATCTTGTTTTCTCTAACCTGCTCAGTGCCATCACAGATTATCTGTATTGTATCCCAAACATCCTTGGCAGTTTTGCAGTTGATAATGTTGTCAAACATATCTCCATCAACTCCATTAAACAGGATGTTCATGGCCTTTTTATTCTTCCTGACTTGTTCAATGTCAGGATCAGACCATTCATGCCTTGGCTTGGGGACAGATGGCTCGTTTCCTGTTGCTGCTCTCATTGGAACATGAGGGCCTCTTTCTATGCAGTCAACATAGGCCTCATCTTGAGAAAGCAAATAAAGATGCATCTTTACCTTCCAATGATGGTAATTATCTTTATCCAGAAAAGGGATCTTGACTCCAACATCCTTCTTGTTCATCTTGCTGTATTGTTTTGATCTTTAAACTCTTTGTAAGTTAAGAGCTTGCTCTGATACCAATTGTTAGTCCCTTAACAATATGACAAGAATTACAGAAGGGGGTTGAATGGAATTCTTGAAACTTTTTCTTGAAATAAAGTGTTCTAACTCAAATATAAATATAAGTGTATTGATTAGCACAATGCGGAATAAAAACTTAAGTGAATCAAAACACAAGTAATTAAAAACAAGAGTCTTTAAAACCTTTCTGGTGGATTTGAATGATTCCACCAGAGATACATATTATATATCGAGAGAACCTTGTGTGCAGAAATGCTCACAGCTGCTTACAACAATTGAACTTCTAAGACTACAGAGAAATGCTGAGAATCCTGCTTACAAATGTTTCTCTGCTTTCTTTTCTTAGATTATTAGTCTTAGTTGCTACTTCTTGGTTTATATATCACCAAGATTACAAAGTAATAGGATAAGATAATAAAACAAAAACTATCTAATCTATTATAATGCTACTTCATTACTCTATTCCAGAATCTTTGAATATCTTCAAAATAGCATGGAAATGGCAATGCTTCTTTGTTCTCGAAAACCTAGTTGAATAGGCTACCACATTCCATTTGCATCCACTCGACGCATGTGACTGTGTTGTCACTGTCAACATATATTTAAATTCTTTATCCGTCGGGTTCATGATCATCCGTCGAGTTATTGATCATCCGTCAGGTTGTCTATTTGATCATCCGTCGACTTTATTGTAGGTTATCCGTCGGGTAGCAAACTGGCACTTGACTTTATTTCATTTATGCAGAATTACAAGACATCATTTATGTACAATTAATCAACCTATTCTGCATATCTAGTTAAAGTCAACATGACTTGAATACTACTTACAGAATCTATACAATGGTGAATACGGAAATGTGCTACAGACTTATTGTTACATAAGCTACTCCCTCGATGGATAATAAATCATCATCCGTCGAGACTATTATGAGTCATCCGTCGGGACTATAAATCTTATCCGTCGAGTGCTACATTATTTCACCAAGTAAAATCTACTAAGGTATTTTGTTCATGAAATCATCAAGTACACAATATATACACAACAAAGTTACTATTCATCAGTGTTTCAAAAATTCCAAAAATTGGGGTTATCACAGTCTCCCATCCTTAAAAGGATTCCGTCCCGGAATCAGATAGAAAATGAATTGGGATACTTTCTTAGCGGTGCACTTTCTAACTCTCAAGTCAATTTTCCACATTGTGGTTCTACCACCAACTTTGACTAGTTTGATAACCCTTCTCCAAAGCACTTGTTCCTTTTCGATCTATAACCCTTCCTGGTTGCTCCATATAGGTTACGTCTGGTTGCATGTCTATTCGCTCATATGCCCTTATTTGTCTGGCATCCTTATTACACTTCCTTACCATTGATACGTGGAACACGTTATCAACTTGCTACAGGTTCGGGGGTAGGGTTAGCTCATATGCTAACTTCCCAATACGTCTTAATATCTCCAAGGGTCCAATAAATCGTGGACTTAAACTTTCCTTTCTTTCCAACCCTCATCAATTCTTTCCAAGGGAATACTTTTAACAATACAAGGTTCCATCCTTCATACTCTTTGTCCTTTCGGGCCATACCGGCGAACTCCTCCAGTCAAATTTGGGCTTCTACTAGCCGTCCTCTGATTAGATCTACTATGTCCTTGGTTAATTGGACCACTTTGGACCTGAGCATCTTGCGCTCTCCAACTTCATTCCGATACAAGGGAGATCGACATCTCTTTCTGTATAGGGCCTCGTAAGGTGACATTCCAACACTGTCATATAATCCATCGTCGTAAGAAAACTCGATACGTGCTAATTGATCATTCCAAATTTCTTTCAAGTCTATCTCACAGACTCTCATTATATCATCTAGCTCTACAGCTTTCGCTTCTCAATACTCATTCTTTTATTGTTCGTAAGCGTTACTATCTTTCGTTCATAATACTATTTGGTCTATAATTTTACTCGCTGGAGTTTTATAACCTTTTAATAAACGCGTCAACCTTAGTATCATGAACGCGTTAGAATCAGAATACCACCGCTCTGATACCACTTCATCTCTAGCTGCTTTCATCATCGAAAGCTTGGTCCTTCATATAGAAGCAAAAGAATTTATTGAGAGATCACTATGATCATGAACACTTGTTATATCGCATAGTTAGTACAGAAGGTGGCCAGCCTTTAGTACTTGACAAGCAATTAAACAATAGATGGTATCATACTAGGCTTCTATCACACAGATAGATATTCATTCAGAAATACCTCCCCTTCTGGAAGGGTTGTTCTTCTCAGCTTATACAAAATGAAAAGGAGAGAAAAGAATGAATTTAAAAGCATTATATAAAAAAATATAATGCCACAAAATATCTGGCTTAGAATCTACCTCTGAACTATAGAGGTTTATCAAAGGAGAATGAAACATAAGTATCTATATCAATATCCAGTATTATTGCATCGCAATTCACATGCCTGAATATTTTTGCTATTCCGTCCATCATTCTATGAACCCATGCTCTTGCTCAAGTTTATAAACAATCACCGTTGAAACTCCCTCGACAACGAAAATCGAATCTGGGATTTCATTCTAGACATCATCGTTACCAGAATCCTACGCTTTCCCCACAACCTTCCTCGTATAGTAAAACGACTCTCTGTCGATAAGAAAGAATAAATATTCAATAGGTAGATAATCCACTATTTAGTCTATCAATGATAACTTATACATCACCATGACCCGATTAGTGGTACTCAATCTCAACATCCATTACAATACAACTCTCTCGGTTGTTATCATCTCATTATTCGCAGAATCATTGCTGCATTACTATAGTCCACCGTGGACCTACGATAGTCATTCGTTTTCCTTAGAATCTTAATAGCTAACCATACGGAGTCCATACCTGTCGTATCAAATTCTTCTAAGGAGGTAACATAATCACCATTCATGATTCATGAAGAACACTCATGATCCTGACGTACATACATGACATGAAGCAGATAAAATTGCAGAAGAGTTTCAATGAAAGCAACGATAACAGGCTAATACCATTATTAACCATATGTCTTTATTAGGAGATGTGAAGCTCAAAGGTTTGTTTAGTCCTTTTATAACATGGTCCTCGCTTATCTCAAGATAGTACCTTCTAAGATAGGTAGCCCGCTCACAGCGATAACATGAATTAAATCTTTACCAGACTACTATTACGATTGAGTATCGCACAATCATCAGAAGGAATGTCAATCTTTCACACCATAATACCACGTTCACGGCTTTAACCATCATTATTGTATTCCTCTAGCACGAGCGCCTATAATTTCTTTTTTACAGTTAGTGTCGGCCACCTCATTGGCCATTCCTGATAGTAATAATTCCTTATAATCAATATCTTTTGAACGATCTCCAACTAAATTTTCTACCTCATTTCCAATCACTGCTTGCATGAAAATGCTCTTCCTTAAGCTTTGGTGAGAAAAAAAATATCACCATTTTTCCATAAGTTATTGCCTCGGTCTTTAGAGGTTAACATTATCACGACTAACTCTCGATCATACATAGGACGTCTCTTATCTTGGGTCCTTCTTGTTTTCACCAATCTCAACCTTCATTGGGTCAATCTATACTTTCTTATGGTTCAACACGTGCCCACCTGGGATTATTATAATTACGTAATATTTCTTTTATCAAAATTTCTATTCTTCAGAACTTTAAATATTACCTTTCTCCTTGTAAGACCTTGAAGGTTATCCTTGAATCGTTTCTCCTGTATTCCCTAGATATATGGTATATCAAAATACCATTTACTAATACTAGAACCATTGTCTATATACTTCTAAAAATTCCTCTAATGACCCTTAAAGGTTGTTGTTACCCTAATCCTTTCCAATTCATACTGTCGAAACTCATACTGTCCCTATTAAGGGTGAAATGCCAACCTTTATGCATTCCACCTTTAAAAAGGTACTTGCATCCTTTCATGGATAAATCAAGTCATATATCCCTGATAAGGGTATCTTATTCAATCATTCCCACCTCGATAGTCTATACCTAATTTCACAATAACATCCTTATTCAAATTGAGGTCAATCCATTTGGCCTCCAGAAGATAACAATGGTTATCCACCTTTCTTTCCTGATTTGGTAATGATAACAGGGATGTTCTGGAAGATATTGGTTGTGTTCAAAGTGAACTTTTTAGTTCTAATTACTCATTTACCTCTGTTATTTATCTTAACAGTCATCTCAATATTGGTATATCTTTTGTACCCGGTATCTCCTTTTGGGTATCCAGTCACTGATGTTACATACATCTCATATTCTTGAAGGTCACTTTTGTAAGGCCCTCCAAACCCGGGGTATAAGTCTGGGGGTTACTAGCTAATTACCACACCTGTACAATCTGATTAACATTTAATAAAGAAATGAAACTAAACCCCTTTAACACTAACCAGGATCTTTTTAGGTTGAAATATGAAAACAAGAACCACTAACTACTTTATTACAAAACCAAATTCAAAATCTCACAAGCTCTCTTTAATACAAACCATTGTCTAATTCATTTTAAACTAAGTTCAACTTTTTATTCAAACACACACACTATCTATCAATACTCCACCTGTTCGGGCAACTCAAAGCTTTCTTCCTGGATTGGGATCAAAGGGTGAGCCAAAAATTGCTCAACAAGTCCATAAAATATAAACAGTGTTAAAGCATTTTAAATGAATCCGTAATCACGGGTATATCTGCAAAGATATAACCCCCACAAGAATTAAAAGAAGGCCATTACTGGAAAGTACAAATGAACTAAACTGGACACAAGTTCGCATCTATATTCTGCTGATCAGTCAGAATATAATGCAGATCTATATCTCAATATATAGATCTAGTTGGGTACCCAGGCACTACGGCCCATGTCGAGGCACCAGTCATATCCTGGTCCTCAGGATTAAGACACACTCAATCCCAAAAATATCATTATCCAGTCCATTGCTTAGCAACCAGAATAATCGGTATGCTTTGATATATTCTAATCACCAGAATATATCAATCTCAATGTATCATCAACGGGATATGAATCAGGAATTTAAAGAAACGGAGAAATCAAGAATTGAAATGAAATATGAACAAAGGAATAATAAGTGTGTATCAGTGATTAAGAACAAGAATCAAAAGAGTGCAAATGTGATAAGCATTTGAATAAATGTCACTATTCTGAAAATAGAATAGGGGAAAAACTTGCCTTCTGCGTGACTAACTGCAATTTGATCACTTTCGTCTATCACCTTTGACTAATACCGACTTAATCTGCCTGGCTGGCTTAGATTCTGTTAGAGAAATAGACTGATTAAGTCATTTCGTGCTTCAATTGCATCTTGAATCGACTTCACACCGTTCTTAACACCTACCCATGCGCTTATGACTGACTCATGTATTATTTATTAGCACTTAAGACTCAATTAACCACGTAATACACATAAGCACATAAGCACATAATCATTTTTATAGTTAAAATAATTTTTAGAACCAAAATCGACTCGCTGATCACTCAACTGATCGTTATCTGACTCGTTTCCCATTTTTCCGGAATTTTTCAGACTCGCCTCGGCACGCATTTCGACTGATAATCAAACAATTAACAAAATCAACTACTTTTTAGAGGAAATCAAACTTTAATATTATTTTTAATGAAAAGAATTCATTTATCTGAGTCAACAGGCTTTCGTTTTACTCGAATCGGACTAACGGTTTAATTATTATCAATTAAACACTGATAATTCAATTTATTATTTATTATAAATAATTATTACCAATTTTTAAAACTCAAAAATAATTTTGAAATCATTATTTAAGATAAATCAGAAGTAAGAATGATTTTTCTATAATTTTTACGAATTAAAATAAATTTATTATGATTTATTGAAAATTATTTGATTAATTATCAAAATAATTAATCATTTTTAAATAATTAATAAATAGCTAATAAATAATAAATAAATAATAAATAATTAAGAGAATAATTTAATCTGATTTTTAGAAAATAATTCAGAATTATTTATAATATAAATCAATTAATTATATAAGTATTTAATCAATTTATAAAATAAATAAATCTGATTTTTGAAATTTCAGAAAACAATTCCTGACAAACTCAGATCAAACCCGGGTTGCAAATCGGGTTGCAACCGAGTCACCAAGAACATCCCGGGTCGGGGATGAACTCACCTGAAAATTTCCAGATTCCGGTGGGTTTCCCGGACTTCGGCGACTCTGTTCCTGGCCAAACAGACACCGTTTGGTACCGTTTTTGATCGCAAATCATTCCAAATTACTCCCCCAATCTGTTTCAGGCCAAAATCGACCAAAAACATCCCTGCAACAATTTCTCCGATCAAAACCGACTTCAACTCCGGCTAAAAACCCATCTTTTGATTCTGTAAACCAAACTCAACGTTCTATAGTGGAAATTAAAGCTATGAACACATACAATCAAAGCCCTAAACTTTCAGGAACCAAAGATTCACAGAAATCATCGAGTTGTGTTTTGAAAATCTGACATAAACCTTAGAAATCATGAATCACTATATAGACATCGTTCGATCAATTAAACACCATTAATCAACTGTAAATCATCTAACAAAGCCATATCAATCATCAAAACATCAAAATAACCCTGAAATCAAAAAGTCCTAAATCGAACATAAACCCTAGAATTTGCAAATCAAAAACTACGAATTAAAACATGAAATTGATGCTAAAAATGGAAAGAACAGATCAAAACCTTCGATTTGGATACTCGAATCACACAATTTGATGAAGAAGTCAGCTGGAAATCACGGTTTGATTCTCGACCCGATTCAAGTTCTTCCCGACCCGAATTTCAGAGAAAATTCTGATTTTTAATGATTTATTAATTATAATTAAATAATAATTAGGCTATTTATAGTAGTAAAATTAATACTCCTAATTAAAATTAAGGGGCTAATTATACATCTAATAAAAATATTTGGCCCTAATTTTTATAATTTTTGAGTATTAAAATTTAATTTATAACTATTTTATATATGCAATATATATGCCAAAATTTCCCAAAAATTGTGAATAATGCAAAAATGCAAAGAAATAATATAAATGAAAGTCCTATAATTTTATAAAAATAAAAATGTGATTTTTGTGGGGTTTTTAACACCCAATGGGGCCCGGAAAAGTCATTTTTCGTAAAACGAGAAGATTTATAAAATGTCTAGATGTTCAAAATAATGCGATGGTAAAAGCCGTTTGATGAAAAATAAGGCCCATTATTTTATTTGAATTACTGGCTTTAGAATCATGGTTTGGGTCGTAAAACGTTTGAAATGAAAGCGATGATTACAAAATAAAACATCTGAAAAATATCCTAAAAATACAGAATTCACACAGAATGCACATAACACGTAACAATTAGGGTTTGACAGATAATCACACATAAATGACACATCAACACACCTTATTTATTATAAATATGATATAATACAAAAGAAAATTTCCCAGACGTTACATCCTTGCCCCCTTAATAGGATTCTGTCCTCAGAATCTTCTATATGAAAATAAATGAGAATATTTCTCTAACATCTCACTCTCAAGTTCCCAGGTTGATTCTTCAACCATAGGGTTTCTCCACAACACTCGTACTAAAAATATAGACTTATTTCTCAACACTTTTTCTCGCCGATCTAAAATTCTTACCGGTTGTTCCACAAAAGACAATTCAGGTTAGATATCTATCGGTTCATACTCTATTACATGCCTAGAATCAGGATTATTTCGCTTAAGCATTGACAGGTGAAACACATTGTGAATATGTTGCATATGAGGCGGTAAAGCTAATTCGTAAGCAACTTTTCCCACTTTCTTCAAAATTTCAAACAGTCCGACGTATCGAGGTTTCAATTTACCCTTGTTTCCAAATCTGGTCAATCCTTTCCATGGCGATATTTTGAGTAATACGTTTTCCCCTTCCTGATAGTCTATATCCTTCCTTGTTTGGTCTGCATATTTGCGTTGCCTGTTTTGTGCTGCATCGAGTCGTTTTCGAATAAGTTCAATCTTTTCTTTAGTCTGTTGGATTAATTCTGGACCCAAAATCTTACGTTCTCCAACTTCATCCCAATGTACTAGTGATCTGCATTTTCTTCCGTATAATGCTTCGTACGGTGGCATTCCAATGCTAGCATGATATCTGTTGTTGTAAGAAAATTCCACCAAAGGTAAATGCTCATCCCAACTGCTTTCAAAATCCATTGCACAAACTCGTAGCATATCTTCAATCGTTTGGATAGTTCTTTTACTTTGCCCATCGGTTTGTGGATGATAAGCGGTACTCATGTTTAATTTTGTTCCAAGACATTCTTAAAATTGTCTCCAGAATCTTGAGTTGAAATGAGGATCTCGATTAGACACGATAGATATTGGAACTCCATGTCGCATCACAATTTCCTTGAGATACAAGTGCACTAGCTTGTTGCGCGAAAATCTTTCGTTATTCGGTAGAAAATGTGCCGACTTCATGAGTCTGTCAATGATTACCCATATCGCATCATGATTTGCCTTTGTCCTCGGTAGTCCTACCACAAAATCCATTTCTAGATGTTCCCATATTCATTCTGGAATGTCTAACGGTTGTAATAATTCGCTCGGACGTTGATGTTCCGCTTTAACTCGCTGGCATGTGTAGCATTTACTTACCTACTCTGCTATTTCCTTCTTCATATTTGGCCACCAGAAGTTTTCCTTCAGATCGCGATACATTTTTGTGCTTCTTGGATGAATGGAATACTTCGAACTGTGCGCATCTCGCAATATCTCTTCTTTTAGTTCTGCCACATTAGGGATCCAGATTCTCGATGCAAAGTGTAAAATTCCTTCTTTATCCTTCTGAGTTGTGATCTCTTCTCCCGTTAGGTTGTCATCTTGACTCATCACTTCTTCTTGACAACAATGAATCTTCTCTAGCAACTCCATTTGGAAAGTTATAGCGTAGATAGCTTCTACAGATTCATTAGGAATACGAATCTCAATTTCCAACTTGTTGAATTCCTTGGCTAATTCTTCACATGAAGTTAACCAATTCAATCTTTCTTTCCTGCTCAGCGCATCTGCTACAATATTTGCTTTCCCTAGATGATAACTGATCGTGACATCGTAATCTTTAATCAATTCCAGCCATCGACGTTGACGCATGTTCAGTTCTTTTTATGTGAAGATATACTTCAGACTTTTATGATCTGTATAGATTTCGCACTTTTCACCGTAGAGATAATGTCTCCAAAGTTTCAACGCAAATACGATCGCTGCTAATTCCAGGTCATGAGTGGGATATTTTGCTAATGAGGTTTATGTTGTCTTGAATCATATGCGATGACGTTACTGTGCTACATCAATACACATCCTAGTCCGCGATACGAAGCATCGCTGTAAATGACGAAATTCCCTTGCTCGTCAGGCAATACTAGTACCGATGCGGTTACTAACCGATTCTTCAACTCTTGGAAACTTTCTTCACATTTATCATTCCATACAAACTTTTCACTTTTTCGAGTTAGCTTGGTCAACGGCGTTGCTATTTTCGCAAAATCCTTGACAAATCTTCGATAATATCCTGCCAATCCCAAGAAACTTCGAACTTCTGTCGGTGTCTTTGGTCTTTCCCAATTTAACACAGCTTCAATCTTCGCTGGATCGACTTGGATGCCTTCTCTACTGATGATATGCCCTAGAAATTGTACTTCCCTTAACCAGAATTCACATTTTGAGAATTTCGCGTACAGTTGCTCTTTCCTCAGAATTTCTAAAGCTATCCTCAAGTGTTCTGCATGCGCTTCTTCTGTCCTTGAGTAAATCAAGATGTCATCAATAAATACAATCACAAATTTGTCCAAGTATCTCTTGAATACTCTGTTCATCAAATCCATGAATTCTGCTGGCGCATTTGTCAAACCGAATGCCATCACAAGAAACTTGTAATGTCCATATCTCGGGGTGAAACTCCGTCTTGGGTATATCTTCAGCTTTAATCTTCAATTGATGATAGCTGATCGCAAATCTATCTTCAAAAACCATGCTGCTCCTTTTAGCTGATCGAAGAAATCATCGATTCTTGGCAAAGGATACTTGTTCTTGATGGTGAGCTTATTCAATTCCCGATAGTCGATGCATAATCGCACGCTGTCGTCCTTCTTCTTTACGAACAACACCGGTGCACCCCATGGGGATACACTAGGTCGTATAATGCCTCGGTCTAGCAGATCTTGCAGTTTTGTTGATAATTCTTTCATCTCGACTGGAGCCATTCGATATGGAACTTTCGAAACTGGTTCTGTTCCTGGTGCTAAATCAATCGTAAACTCGATTTCTCGATCTGGCGGTAACCCTGGAAGCTCGTCTGGAAAGATGTTCGAAAATTCACACACAACTGGAATGTCTTCTATTTTAGGACTTCCTTTCTCGGTATCTAACACGTAAGCTACGTACACCTGACAACCTTGTCGAAACAATCGTTTAGTCTGCATCACGGTGATAAATTTCTTCCGCTATTTTTCGCCCTTGAATATTACCGTTGCATTTTCCGCAGTTCGCAGTTTATATTTCTTATTCGCGCAATCTATCTGAGCATTATGACAAGCTAACCAATTCATTCCCAAAATGACATCGAACTCTCCTAGCTTAAAAGGAATCAGATCTACCGAAAAATGATGTCCGACTATTTCTACATCACACGCAGGACATACTCGATCTACTGGAACTTGGTCGTCATTCGCTAGTTTTATAATTAATGTCTCGCCCAACCATTCGATTTCACAATGTAATTTATCAAGAAATTCTTCAAAAATAAATGAACGGATAGCTCCAGAATCAATTAATACTTTTGAACTTACGGAATTCACCAAAAGGGTACCTGCAATAACACTCGGACTCTGCACTGCTTTTTTCATTGTCATGTTAAAAGTTCTTGCTCTGGGTTGATTAGGCGGTGGCGGAGGTAATGCCAATACTCTTGGAACGCTGGCTGCCATAGCTGATCCTTTGCAATTTCTGGCGATATGCCCTTTCTTTCCATACTGGAAGCAAGTCATTTCCGCTGTTCTACCCACCGAGCATTCGTTAGAGTAATTCCCTTTCTGCTTACATCGGTAACACGTTACATCCCTTTTAATACATACACCGGTATGCTTTCGATTACATGTCTTGCAGTACGGCACTGGAACTCTGACCATTCCCTGCTGACTGGAGGCTTGGAAACGATTACCTGCTTTCTGTGGACCTTGTCCTATCCTTTTAAAATTCAAATTTGCCCGGGCTTGAAATCCTGGCTTTCTACTGGAGCGGTCTTGGAAACTTCCCTGTCCTTTGTCTTGCTGAGATCTTTCACTTTCCCCTTCAATAATTAAAGCTTTCTGGACTACGGCGGTATATGTTGTTAATTCAAAAACTGCAACTTGGCCACGAATCCATGGTCGTAATCCTTCTTGAAATCTTTGAACTAGCTTCTCTTCAGTATCAACCTGTTCTGGAACAAACCTAGCCAACTCAGTAAATTTGGCTTCATACTCTGCCACAGACATATTTCCCTGCTTCAGTTCTAAAAACTTAATATGCATTTGGTTCTTCATATAGCGAGGAAAATGCTTTTCTAAAAACAACTCTTTAAACCTATCCCACGCAATAACATCTTCACCCTCTAAAGCCTTTTTAGATTCCCACCAATAATTTGCCTCTCCTTTCAACAAGTAACTAGCAAAATCAGTCTTCTGATCCTCACCTATCTTTACTAGTGCAAACTCTTTCTCTATTTCTTTCAACCAGGTGGTAGCTTTAATACGATCAGTAGACCCTTCAAATTCTGGAGGTTTAACTGACTGAAACTGCTTAAAAGTAACAACAGGTAATGTTGGTGGTAATTGAGGCTTAGGACGAGGTGGCTTCTGTAACATTTGTTGCTGTATCTGCTGTTGCTGATGTTGCATCTGTTGCTGCATCATTACCATCTGTTGTTGCATCAGATGGAACATTTGGTTCATGGTCTCATTAGTCTGACCTTCAGAATTGCTGTTAGAGGTCTCAGCCCTAGTCTTTCTTTTCGGTGCCATCTTCTTCTGATAATAAAATAGGTGATATTTCTTTAACAATTTAATAAACAATTGACAGTAGATAAGAAAACAATTTATCCGGTATTATTAACATACTTTAATTAAAGAAAACAGTTGCTGAATATAAAAACTGGAAATGTAAGCAGTTAAATAAAATGGTTGTTCTTTTCTCTCTTTTTTTAACAGGAATTATAATTATAATACAAAAAGCTGTAAAACTGTAAAGACTGAAATTTAAATAAAAGAAATTTGAAAAGTTCAGTTTATATATATATGTGACACCATCCTCAGGTGTAAATGCTTGATACAAAAATTCTCGTGCTACTGGTAATCACAACGGCTACAAGTCATACTACCGCTACAGGTCAAACTACTACTACAAGTTAAACTACTAGTACACACGACTCACTAGGTTATACTATGCTGCCTCTATATACATCTGTACTCTGAAGTCACTGTCTCAAAACCCAGGCGGGATACGCCTAAGCTCCTCTCTAAGTGCCTGGACCAAAGTCTGTGCCAAGCGGAATATCCTGTAGAACTCTGCGAAAGAAGGTGGTCCTTCATGGGTCAAATCATCAAGCTCCCAAGTGGCGCTCATCAAAACTGACTGCAATCGCTGTCTCATATAGTAATCCGGTTGTAGGGCCGCTAACGGTCCTCTATCCCTCTGGTCAAACAGATGCATGATCTCTCGACACTGTGCCCGCCAATACTCCACATAATCCCTCATAACCCTGTACTCATGGTATGGTACCATATATGGCTGAGCAACCTGACCTACTGACTCCTGTGAAGGAACCCTCGGTATACCTGCACCCTGCTGTGGTAAACCTAACTATAGATCCACATCATTCTCTCCCATCCCCTTGAATGGAATCATCTGAAACACATCCGGCTCTGGGGCATGCACTGGTATAGGAGGTAACAATGGTGGTGGTGGTAACTCCTGCTCAATCCCCGGTATAAACTGATGCTCAACTGGTAAAGGAACCATCGGCTCAAAGAACTCAAAGGGATCAAACATCTCTATGGGGTCATGGACTATCCCCTGTACTGGTGGTACCGGCTCCTGTGGCAATGGTGGTGGATGTATAACTGGTGCTGCTGGCCCGATAATTATCCTCCCAGAAGACGCAGAATAACCAGAAGATGCCATCTGATAATATACCAAAGAAAAGAAAAGGTCACTAAATAGTCCTAAGATTTATACTTCCTAATCTAATCTGACCTAAATCCTAACGCTATTCTTCCTATTTGATTATTCCTATCCTATGTGATCTCCCTATCTTATCTTAACCCTAATGTTCTTGTTTTCAGGGACCAAACCTACAGCTCTGATGCCAAACCTGTAACGCCCTCCAGACCCGGGGTATAAGTCTGGGGGTTACTAGGTAATTACCACACCTGTATAATCTGATTAACATTTAATAAAGAAATGAAACTAAACCCCTTTAACACTAACCATGATCTTTTTAGGTTGAAGTATGAAAACAAGAACCACTAACTACTTTATTACAAAACCAAATTTAAATCCTCACAAGCTCTCTTTAATACAAACCATTGTCTAATTCATTTTAAACTAAGTTCAACTTTTTATTCAAACACACACACTATCTATCAATACTCCACCTGTTCGGGCAACTCAGAGCTTTCTTCCTAGATTAGGATCAACACCTTGGGTATGAGAGGATCCCGAGGCTTGACCCGCTTCTTTACCACTCGAGTCCTGATGGGTTTCATATTCCTTCTTAACTGAAAACAATAGGGTGAATAACAGCAAAAAGGGTGAGCCAAAAATTGCTCAACAAGTCCACAAAATATAAACAGTGTTAAAGCATTTTAAATGAATCCGTAATCACGGGTATATCTGCAAAGATATAACCCCCACAAGAATAGAAAGAAGGCCATTACTGGCGAGTACAAATGAACTAAACTGGACACAAGTTCGCATCTATATTCTGCTGATCAGTCAGAATATAATGCAGATCTATATCTCAATATTTAGATCCAGTCGGGTACCCAGGCCAGTCATATCCCAGTCCTCAGGATTAAGACACACTCAATCCCAAAAATATCATTATCCAGTCCATCGCTTAGCAACCGGAATAATCGGTATGCTTTGATATATTCTAATCACCAGAATATATCAATCTCAATGTATCATCAACAAGATATGAATCAGGAATTTAAAGAAACGGAGAAATTAAGAATGGAAATGAAATATGAACAAAGGAATAGCAAGTGTGTATCAGTGATTAAGAACAAGAATCAAAAGAGTGCAAATGTGATAAGCATTTGAATAAATGTCACTATTCTGAAAATAGAATAAAGGAAAAACTTGCCTTCTGCGCGACTCACTGCAATTTGATCACTTTCGTCTATCACCTTTGACTAATACCGACTCAATCTGCCTGGCTGGCTTAGATTCTGTTAGAGAAATAGACTGATTAAGTCATTTCGTGCTTCAATTGCATCTTGAATCGACTTCACACCATTCTTAACACCTACCCATGCGCTTATGACTGACTCATGTATTACTTATTAGCACTTAAGACTCAATTAACCACGTAATACACATAAGCACATAATCATTTTTATAGTTAAAATAATTTTTAGAACCAAAATCGACTCGCTGATCGCTCAACTGATCGTTATCTGACTCGTTTCCCATTTTTCAAGAATTTTTCGGACTCGTCTCGGCACGCATTTCGACTGATAATCAAACAATTAACAAAATCAACTACTTTCTAGAGGAAATTAAACTTTAATATTATTTTTAATGAAAAGAATTCATTTTTCCGAGTCAACAGGCTGTCGTTTTACTCAAATCGGACAAACGGTTTAATTATTATCAATTAAACAATGATAATTCAATTTATTATTTATTATAAATAATTATTACCAATTTTTAAAACTCAAAAATAATTTTGAAATCATTATTTAAGATAAATCAGAAGTAAAAATGATTTTTCTATAATTTTTTTGAATTAAAATGAATTTATTATGATTTATTGAAAATTATTTGATTAATTATCAAAATAATTAATCATTTTTACATAATTAATAAATAGCTAATAAATAATAAATAATTAAGAGAATAATTCAATCTGATTTTTAGAAAATAATTCAGAATTATTTATAATATAAATCAATTAATTAAATAAGTAATTAATCAATTTATAAAATAAATAAATCTGATTTTTAAAATTAATAAAAATAAAAGTAAAATTAAAATTTCAGAAACATATGTCAGAAAACAATTCCTGAAAAAATCAGATCAAACCCGGGTTGCAAATCGGGTTGCAACCGGGTCACCAAGAACATCCCGGGTCGGGGATGAACTCACCGGAAAATTTCCAGATTCCGGTGGGTTTCCCGGACTCCGGCGACTCTGTTCCTGGCCAAACCGACACCGTTTGGTACCGTTTTTGATCCCAAATCATTCCAAATTACTCCCCCAATCTGTTTCAGGCCAAAATCGACCAAAAACATCTCTGCAACAATTTCTCCGATCAAAACCGACTTCAACTCCGGCCAAAAACCCATCTTTTGATTCTGGAAACCAAACTCAACGCTCTATAGTGGAAATTAAAGCTATGAACACATACAATCAAAGCCCTAAACTTTCAGGAACCAAAGATTCACCGAAATCATCGAGTTGTGTTTTGAAAATCTGACATAAACCTTAGAAATCATGAATCACTATACAAACATCGTTCGATCAATTAAACACCATGAATCAACTGTAAATCATCTAACAAAGCCATATCAATCATCAAAATATCAAAATAACCCTGAAATTAAAAAGTCCTAAATCGAACATAAACCCTAGAATTTGCAAATCAAAAACTACGAATTAAAACATGAAATTGATGCTAAAAATGGAAAGAACAGATCAAAACCTTCGATTTGGATACTCGAATCACACGATTTGATGAAGAAGTCAGCTGGAAATCACGGTTTGATTCTCGACCCGATTCAAGTTCTTCCCGACCCGAATTTCAGAGAAAAATTCTGATTTTTAATGATTTATTAATTATAATTAAATAATAATTAGGCTATTTATAGTAGTAAAATTAATACTCCTAATTAAAATTAAGGGGCTAATTATACATCTAATAAAAATATTTGGCCCTAATTTTTATAATTTTTGAGTATTAAAATTTAATTTATAACTATTTTATATATGCAATATATATGCCAAAATTTCCCAAAAATTGTGAATAATACAAAAATGCAAAGAAATAATATAAATGAAAGTCCCATAATTTTATAAAAATAAAAATTTGATTTTTGTAGGGTTTTTAACACCCAATGGGGCCCGGAAAAGTCATTTTTCGTAAAACGAGAAGATTTATAAAATGTCTAGATGTTCAAAATCATGCGATGGTAAAAGCCGTTTGATGAAAAATAAGGCCCATTATTTTATTTGAATTACTGGCTTTAAAATCATGGTTTGGGTCGTAAAACGTTTGAAATGAAAGCGATGAATGCAAAATAAAACATCTGAAAAATATCCTAAAAATACAGAAATGACACAGAATGCACATAACACGTAAAATTAGGGTTTTGACAGATAATCACATATAAATGACACATCAACACACCTTATTTATTATAAATATGATATAATACAAACCAAAATTTCCCAGACGTTACAACTTTCTTCATCCAATTTCCTAATTTCTTGCTTTCCTGTCTCCTCGGTCCATCCGTGTTTTCTTATTAGCCCATCGATCTATCTCGAAGTGTCTTCGAATACTCCCAACTTAAAGGGGATAATATATATATATATATATATACACACACATATCATTTATGCCTTCAACCATCAACTTTAACTCATGGTGAATCACCCTCATCCTGATGATCACACACTTTTCTATTTTTATTACTACGATTCTTTAGGGTTTCCTCATACCCAACTCCCTTATCATTCCTCAAACTCTATTGCCTTTATATTCCTTTCCACTTCAGTTTCTTTTATTATTATTATTACAATCATTTCATGAACCCATTAATCATTGATTTCAAACATCACGACGTTCTGGGATTCGTGTCCTCAGGACGAATCTTGCCAACTTTTACAACTTGATTCATAATTCATCATACTCGTCCACCTTTGCTCTGGCTCTAAAGCTTTTACACTATCTCTATAACCTTGGGAAGTACTTTCCTGAAAATAATTGACTGAACTTTAATCGGTTTATTATAACCTCTGGCCCCGTGTCTTTCTTGGCCTTTCACCAGCGGGTGGCCTCTCTCTTAGGAAGGTAAGTGAGGAAAACAGTCTTTTGCGCTTCGTCAATCAGTTAGAATCTCAAATGATTTCTATATTTCCTTGAGCCAGGCTCTTTCCTCGACTGGGTTAACCTGTTCCTTGGAATTCTGAGAGCTTAGCGACTTAAAGGTCATGAAAGAATTTCCCACCGCATTATTTCATCAGGGTGGTGGTTGGGGGTTAAAGTATAAGTTTTGTTTAGGCAGGTCCATGAATTGCCCCATAGGAGTACCGTCCTGGTTCCCCCTATCTTGCTCGACTTATGTATTCTCAGTATAAAATGTTTCATCCTTCTCCCATAATCGGGGTTATCTTATACGTTAAAATCCTTGTTTTCCACTTCAATATGTTATGGGTTCATTCTTTCTTCATGGTGACCTCCCTGACTATCATATTCAGGGTTTGCCCTAAATCTTAATCCTCTAACTAAGTCCTTAAGCTCTTAAATGTTTGGAACCCAAATTCTGTTGGAATACCTCATTATTCCCTTATCATCTTTCTCGGTTTTAATCTCTTCTCCTGTCATTGGCTCTTTGCCTTTATTCATCACTTTTTCTTGGCATAATATGATCTTTTCCTATAATTTGGGATGCATTACAATCTCAAATAGCCTTTCAGTACCGGCTCCGGTTACCTTCACTTTTATTTCCATTTTCTCAAAATCTTTTATCTACTCTTCCGAAGACATTATTATCTTGAGTCTCTCCTTTCTACCAAGGGCGTTAGCCACCACATTGGCTTTACCTGGCTGATAAATAATCTCATAATCATAATCCTTGATTACCTCTAACCACCTCCTCTGGCGCATGTTGAGCTCTTTCTGCGTAAAATATACTTAAGCTCTTGGGGTTCGCGTAAACCTCGCACTTCTCTCTATACAAGTAGTGTCTCCAATCTTTAGGGTAAAACTATTGTCGTGACCTCAAGATCATGGGGGGATATCGAATTTTATATTCCCTTAATTGTCTTGACGCGTACATCATTACCTTACTGTGTTGCATAAGCACGCACCCTAATCCCTTTTGTGAAGCATCACTATAAATCATAAAATCTCCTTTTTTTCCTACGGCAACAACAACGTAGGGGCCGTCACCAATCTTTTCTTCAGTTCTTGGAAGCTGTTCTCACATTCCTCTGTCCATTCGAAATTCTCAGTCTTACGAGTAAGCCGCGTTAAACGGGCTGTGATCTTTGCAAAATTTTGAACGAACCTACGGTAGTAACCGACAATTCCTATCTCTCGTAGTCGCCCTGACTATGGTCATCAATTCCTCACCGATAAAATTTTTACTCTTGTCAGGATCCTCCTCAGGATCCTCCTCAGCAACAATCTCTTCTGGGATAACCTCCTCAAAGGCTATATCCTCAACATGAGCATTATATGGTCCCTCGTTAGGACGCTCTATCGGATCCACTATCTGATCTCCAATAAGTAATAAAACATCATCGCGTTGTTGCTCCTCAACCTCAGGGTTCAGATTCCCGCTACTATATACGATAACGAACTACGCTTCTATCACGATATCCATAAGGTTTCCCATAAGGGTTTTTAACTGTCAGTACTACGCTAGGTAGTCCGACTATGAACTTGGCAAGAGTTCTTATTATCTTTGTGAACTTATTATTTTAACGTCACATCATCTCTGAGGTTTATAACGCTTAGCTCTGATACCGTTTCTGCAACACCCCCAAATCCGGGGTCAGGGATCCGGGTTGTCAGAGTTCCATTTCCCTTAATAACACTTAATATTAATAAACAACCAACTACTGCGTACCGTGACCCCACAATAAACACACACACCATAAGTTACAGTCTCAGAGATGAATACCAAAAAAATAACACAAGTCATTTTATTCCACAATTTTCATATTCTTTGCCATTAGTACAATTCATAATCTACATAAGTCTGGTACATCAACAGTTGAAACTAGCCTATTGGTAGTTCCTACCTCAGCTACAACGGCATTAACGCCTACAGGAAACTGCGGAACGTTTCCTATCCGCTTGCGAATTGGGAGCTTGGTCATGTTCATCTTGTCTATCTGTTATTGTGTGATGAAAGAAGAAAGAAAGGGTAAGCAACAAGCCCACCAAAATAATATGTATAATAATTAACAATATATGAGCATTCTTATAGTACTCATGAAAGTCTTGGTCAAGAAGAAATGAACCAAGTTGATATCTTAACGCGACCAAGTCGCAAAATATTCAGTATATATGTATATATACTTTTCAAAATCTTGGAAATCCTCTTCCATGCATAATATACATAGAGTTCCAGTTTAAAACTGTATAAAAAATCGTTGCAAGGTGGTCTCATATATCTAACCTTGTCTCAATATTTTTCAGAAAATATTTGTCTTGCATAAGATAATCATTAACTAGATATAAGTTGAAAAGATGAAGTTACAAGATACTTCAATATACTTATATCTTTTCCAAATACTACTTGAACTACCACCGTTCAAGTTATAATCAGTTTCATAAGTTTATCACACAGATGAGACCACAAGATAAGACTTGAATAGATTCAATCTTTGAAATATCATTTGAAAGAAATGAAGTTACGAGATACTTCATTAAGTCTCGATATATATATTCTGTCACACCCCAACTTAAACAGCAAATTAAATATAACTATTACAACATTTAATAATAAATAAACATACCCAAATCCAAGATCTTACAATTTAGGGTTTGGAACAGCCCAACACTACCATCTATTACAACTGATTTTAAATACCGAGTCCTCACACAAACTACCATCACTTATTCTACCTGAGCTCGAACATAGGCATCAGCATTACAGGTCTTACGGGCAGTCTGCTTGAATCTAACCATAGCTGCTAGCAGTAATATCAGGGTAAAGCAAGGAGTGAGCCAAATGCTCAACAAGTGCTAAACAATACGATACAAAACATAAATCGAGAGATATATATTAAAGAATGTCAATGGGAGGACATGACCAATGATAATGAGAGATAAAACTTTGGGTGATGGCATCATTTTGTTGGTATCAAAACAATTTAAAAAAAAATCATATCTTAATCAAAATTATTTTATGAGGCTACGAATTACAGCCGGTGATCAGCCGCGAAGTAATCCCGAACCTCCCTGGGTTCTAAAACATTAATGGGAATCCCTAGGAAACTTTTAAGCCTAATATAAGTGTGGAAAGGACTCGCGTTTCAGTCCAGATCCACTATTCAAAGAAAACATTTATCCCCCTTTGGGACTGAAAACCCACATTTTATTTATTTTAAAAACTGATGCCGATTTATAACAAAATCTCTTTTCCAGTAAACATTTTTTTTTATCAAGGGATTATAGATCAACTCGAAACACGGGAAATATGGTACAAAACTATACTCTATTAAAGTAGCTGAATGGTTTTCATATATCAAAGATTGGACAAGGGGATTTAGTGAGGCTATAGGATATTATAAAGGGTAATGCCAAATTGGGCTTTAAGCAATGGTTTCTCATCAAGGTTCAAGTGCTGGATCATCAAGAAGATAAGCTTCATGAATACTAAGGGTGTTAAGGTATGCAAAAATGATCTTTAACTCAAGATATATCAGAATTGTCAAGCTTCAGGATAAGAAAGAGGGGTATCAATCAATGAGGAATCACTTTGATAAGTATCTGGCTTTTAGGGTTCAAGGTAATGTTCTATAGGGGTTCAAGTATCAGGATGAGATATCAATACTTAGGAATCATCAGCATGTTAATCAAGAGAATCAACCAAGAGTTATAACTACCCTTTCTTTTATCCTGGCATTCGAATTACTTTAATATACTATCATGATAAGACCACTTTGCAATACGTACTCGAGGGTTCATGGCATTTTTATATAATTCAAAGGTAAACATAAGATACGCTTGATTTAATATATCAAATGACATAGGATAGTTGCAGCAATGTATGAACTATTAGCAGTAAATATGAAGGACAAGTTGAATCACTTGCCTTGAGAAAGGATGGTCTGGTCTGACTGGTAGGAGCAACTGGAGCTTCACTCGACCTTTATGGCAAGTTTTCCCTCGTCTCGAGATCCTACATAAATAATAATAATCCTCATTATAATATATTCTCACCAACTTAACCTATTTACAATTTAAACACGGATGACACTTAGGCCTATATGCACTTAATTTATATTCACCTTTAATTTATAATTGCACACACATAGCCACATAATCACATATCATATATTAATACCAAATAACACCATATACACCATAATGCAATACTAGGCTTGGATGATCTCGATCCCCCAACTTAAGTCACTTGGTCGCTAAACTAGACAAAGTCTTCTAATTTTGGCTTCCTAACTTGATGTGCCTTTACTAAACTGTCCAAGACCTATTGACCCTCACTTGTGCCTTTTATTCTACTGACCTTATACTATCTTACAACTATGGTGGTTAACCAAGACCTCACTCCTAAGTGTTCTAAAACTATGTGATGAGTGAAAGTGTTCACTGGTGCAAATTTCAGAATGACATATATGGTTTATTGAGTGCATTTGACACCCTTAAACTATAGATTTTCCTTCAAAACTCTTACACAAGACTCTCCTGACCTAAGGGAATCTCCCAAACTTGATGTGGCTCAAGGGCCTGGCTTGGGCCTTCTTGGGCCTAAGCTCAAAGTCCATGGTTCCCCTGTTTTCCTGGGCAGAAAATACCCTAACTTGAATTAACTTGTGACACATGGTTCTAACTCATATCCTATGAACTATGGTTGGAAAAACTTCTTTGACACTCCCTCTAACTAAGGACCAACAGGGACTAATGAGGGCCTACCCATGACATGGTTAAATCTCCCTATTTCTAAGTTGCAACAAAATTGTCCCCTGCTGGACAGATTTTGTTATTCTACTTGTGCACCTAACCAAATGACATGCAATCCTCCAGCCAACACCTAAAACCTTTTATATACTCCCAATAATAACTTCTGGTGGCTTGGGCCTCAAAGTTCACATCAATGACATGGTCAAAACTCACTCTAAACCTCAGGGTACTAAACTGATTTTCTGCAGAAATTATAACTCTCCTTTCTCCAAGGTTTTGACTTGACAAACTCAACCACCAACAACCCAATACCCAAACCAAGACTTAAACATGGTGATCTACTAAACTAACTCCCTTATACTCAAAATAATCTTGGTGGAGATCATCCTTACCTAAGGTGCAATCATGGCAAAACAAAAGAAACCACATTTCACAACTCACAAATCATAAAGTTTTTGAAACAACAAGTTATGCATTTTATAAAAGATATACACGACTTATTACCATGCATCAAGACACATTAATCAATATTAACACATTATTCCTACTGAAATTAAAGCTTACTAATAAAATCTTTCCAAATGATCAAAATCTTATAACATTCTAAGTGAAATCCACATGCATGCATGTCTTCGAGTTTTGCAAGACAAACAATATGTTTTCTAAAATGTTTTACCAAGAAATTTACATGCAAGCCTAGCATGAGCTATATCTAGATGATCACTTAGCATGCAAGGAGTTTCATCAAATTTTTACTACAAAATTCAAGCCATTATCACATAAACATGCAAAAATTGAACAAAGCAACAAGAATGGTCTCAAGAACCATTCATTCGGCTCCCCTATGGTCATGGCCGAATGAAATGGAAGGGAATGGCCATTTAACATCAAGAGTTTCCTTCTCAAGACTTGGCACTTCACCATTCCTTGTAGTCCTCTCAAAAATAACCTTAAACTCACAAGAATCAAGGTTGTACTTTGAGTTTCAACTAAAACCTTAACATGCAACCTTAAAACTTAAACTTTCTACTCAAAACTCTTTGAAATATATGTGATCATGGTATGGGAAGTAACATTTACTTGTGTAGGAGGTGGGAACTTGATTGACAAAGAAAGAAAATGGGCAGGGGGTGGTTTCGGCTGAAAAGCCGAGAGTGAGGGGGTAGGAGCCGAGAGTGAGAGAGAGGAGGGAGAGAAGAAAGAGTGTGGTGTGGGTGATGTGTGAAATGATCATGTCTTTTACTTGTTTTATGGTTTTTTTTTGACAAATGTGAGTGGGAATAGGAATTGACATGACTACCCTTCCACTTATACTTGGATCATTTTGCATGCAAGGGTAAAGGAGGAATTTGGCTAGAAAAATAAGAGTTAGTGGGGTGGTAATTGTCTCTTTAGCCCTTTTTGATTGAATAGAAAGGATTTGCATGCAAGGACAACTATGTAATTTGCTAATTATAACAACTAACATTTCTAAAGATATATTTTTGTAAAATAAAACACAAGTTCAAAAATTATAAAATTTATACCATAAAATAATTTGGATTTTTAGAAATTTTATAAAACTACTTTTGAAATTTGTGAACAAAATAACTTTTAAAGAGAAATTTATTCAAGGTTTAAAATATTCCTTATAAATCAAAAATGAAAGAAATAAATAAACTTTTGCTTTGAAAATTCATATACCACATAACGAAAATTTAAGATGCAGAGTTCTCATTCACACAAGCATACAGTAGTTGCATATATTGGCATTCGGCTTTTAAAGTTGTACTAAATTTACAATTAATATTACACAGAAATGTCGGTTGTAACATCCTCTCCCCCTTAAGGGATTCTGTCCTCAGAATCTAAGAGAACAGATGAGGATACCAGGAACGCATATCAGACTCTAACTCCCAAGTCGATTCTTCGACCTTAGGGTTCCTCCAAAGTACTTTTACTAACTTTACTGACTTATTTCTAAGACTCTTCTCTTGTCAGTCGAGTATTTTGACCGGTTGCCACAAATGACAGGTCTGCCTGAATTTCTACTTGTTCATATTCTATTACATGGCTAGCATCAGGATTGTACTTCTTAAGCAATGACACATGGAACACATTATGCACGTGCTGATACTGAGGTGGTAAGGCCAACTCGTAGGCCACCTTCCCTACTTGACTCAAAATTTCAAAAGGACCTATGTATCTAGGTGCTAACTTCCCTTTCTTGCCAAATCTAGACAACCCTTTTCTAGGTGACACCTTCAACAAAACAGCTTCGCCAATTTGGAATTGAACATCCTTACGTGCCGGATCCGCATACTTCCTCTGTCTATCTTGAGCAGCAAGCAGCCTTTTCTGAATTAACTTGACTGAGTCATGCAATTGTTGTACCAATTCTGAGCTGAGAATCCTTCCTTCTCCTACTTCATCCCAACTTGTTGGTGATCTAAATTTTCGCCCGTACAAAGCTTCGTATGGTGGCATGCCGATACTGGAATGATAGCTATTATTGTAAGAGAATTCAATCAACGGCAAGTGGTTGTCCCAACTTCCTGCAAAATCGATTGCACAAATGCGCAAAATGTCTTCGATTGTTTGAATTGTCCTTTCGCTTTGTCCATCAGTCTGCGGGTGGTACGCCGTGCTCATATTCAATTTCGTGCCAAGACATTCTTGAAATTGCTTCCAAAATCTCGAGTTAAATCGGGGATCTCTGTCTGAAACTATTGATACAGGTACTCCATGCCTTAGTACGATTTCGCGCACATACAGATGAACCAATTTGTCTAATGACGACTTCTCGTTAATTGGAAGGAAATGCGCTGACTTTGTAAGACGGTCAACTATAACCCATATAGCGTCATGCCCGGATTTCGTTCGCAGTAGTCCTACTATAAATTCCATAGCGATATTTTCCCATTTCCATTCTGGAATCTTTAGGGGCTGAATTAATCCGCTTGGTCGTTGATGTTCTGCCTTCACTTTCTGACAAGTATAACACTTCGCAACCCATTCCGCTACGTCTCGCTTCATATTTGGCCACCAAAAGTTTTTCTTTAAGTCCCGATACATCTTGGTACTTCCCGGGTGGATTGAAAATTTCGAATTATGGGCTTCGTGTAGGATCTCATTCTTTATTTTAGGTACATGAGGAATCCATATTATGGAAGAAAACCTTAGTATCACTTGCTCATCCCTTTGATTATTAATCTCCTCTCCAGATAACTGATTCTTCTCTTTTTCCATTACTTCTTCTTGACATTTCTTTATCTTTTCCACTAGTGTTGGCTGAAAAGTCATTGCACGACAAACTTCTTCAACTTTTCCACAATCACAAAGTTCCAGTTCAAATCTCTTGATTTCTTCACATAATTCCATTGATGTTGTCATCATATTCAGTCTCTCCTTCCTACTTAGAGCATCGGCCACCACATTCGCCTTTCCAGGATGGTAATTTATCGAACAGTCATAGTCCGTGATCAATTCCAGCCATCTCCTCTACCTCAAATTGAGCTCCTTCTGAGTGAAAATGTACTTTAAACTCTTGTGATCCGTGTAGATTTCACACTTTTCTCCGTAGAGGTAATGTCTCCAAATCTTAAGTGCGAACACTATGGCGGCTAGTTCCAAGTCTTGCGTCGGGTACCTCAACTCATGCGGTTTCAACTGTCTTGACGCATATGCGATCACCTTACTGTGTTGCATTAACACACAACCCAATCCCTTATGTGAAGCGTCGCTGAATATCACAAAGTTTCTTTGGTCATCTGGAAGTACTAACACCGGAGCTGTTACCAATCTCTGCTTCAACTCTTAAAAGCTATCCTCACATTCTGCACTCCATTCAAACTTTTGATTCTTTCTGGTTAACTTGGTCAATGGCGTGGCGACTTTTGAAAAATCCTTGACGAACCTTGTATAGTATCCTACCAACCCTAGAAAACTTCGCACCTCCGTAGGAGTCTTTGGCCTCTCCCAACTCATAACTGCCTGAGTGTTCCGGGGTAGACTTAATCTTAGAGTGGGTCCGGTAACCTATGAATAACAACATAATCCGGAATTAAACCACGGCCGCTTAAGAAACTAGTCAAAACTCACTCATACCCTAACGGTCACTTACGGTCACTTATACGCTTAACGATTTGTGTTAATCGCTTGCGTACCCTCGGCTCCACCAATTTTAATAAATTAACCGTGACGAATTTTAAGGCGACTCTTTCGCGAGTACTTTACCAACTTCCTAATCTACCTTAAATAATTGTTTCGTATTTCGATTAATCATTTAAGGGTCTCAATTATGGTCTCAAAGTTACTCGAGATTTCGGGGTTAGCTTGCAAAACGCCATTACTTAAAATGGTCATTTCTCATCGCTCGTAACTCCGATTTAGGTGAACGATATATCAAAACGAAGCTCGTAACATGAACTATCTAAACATGGCAAAGGTCAGAAGCTTACAGTCAGTTCACGGGTCCTAAAGTTTCATGAAAAAAAGTCTAAGGAAAATGAGCATTATGACGGCTATGTTTACGAGATTCCCAAAATAATTACCACTCTAAATCCTCATCAATTCACTCACAACCACCAACACAACAATATTAAACCATCATACTACAAACTCAGTCCCCAACTCCAAGTTTTACCAATTTATCTAACCAATCAAAGACCCAATATTCAAAACCAATACAAATCCACCAAAACTACTTATAATCAAAGATCAAGCCTTAATACTAACAATGTTTCAATAAAACTTAATGGAATCATAAAATCAAAGCTAGGGTTTGAATTTTATACCTTCATTAGATCCTTAAACCACTTACAAGAGATTGTAATCCTTAATAGAGCCTTTATCTATGTTTATCATGTTCAAACTTGCAAAGGAGCTCAAGAAATGAGTTAGAACTTTTGGAGTTACAATTAGTCCGATTTAAAGAACTGTAAATATGAGGGTCTTACCATGATTATTTGGACGAGACTTGTGAACAAGAGTTGTAGGTCATCTCAATACCTTTCCAACGAGCTATAGCACACAACATTTGCGTGAGTATTGAAGGAGATATGGCAGTTTGAAGTTGATGGTATTATTTTGGCCGAGAGCAAGAAGCTTGGAAATGGGGGGAGAGAAATGAAATGTTGCTTGGTTGATTTTTTTTGAATGAAATGAAATGCTTGGTTAAAAATTAACCTTTCAAAATATCTTTGCTTTTGCTTTAATACAGTGATGATCTCACCTTGATTACAATATCAGAAGGACACTTGTTCAGTCCTTATGGTTGGATGATGTCATCCTCCCCTAATCCCTTTGATTAGTGCTTAATTACTTGGCTAATGACCGTTTATCTGTTATACGGTTCGCTTAACTTTTGTTTTCGTTCGTCGTTTGAGGGATCATATCCGGGATCTTATTACTTGGGTTCCCCTAAACCTTTCTCAATATTTTATATTCCTTTTATGATCATCTCTTATTATCCTTGAATTTAAATTCTTTTAATCATGTTACCTTATACTCAATTCTTTCGGTATCTGATGGATTTTCGGGAAAAATCAAAGTGTCCGGATTCGAATTCTAACGACCTTTACATACACTCATTTACTTTATGAAATACTAATATGAACTTAGAATTTCCATAACAGTACTCCTATATAGCGTGGTCTGATAATTTTCCTTAATCAGCACCATCAGCAAAAAGTTACTATTCATCAGTGTTTAAAAAATTTCAAAAATTGGGGTTATTACAATTAAACTTTACACAAGAAGAGAATTTGTGTATATGATTCTGATTGGTAACCTTTTATAAAGAATAAGAGTACAAGGAAATAATCGGAAGGATTTATAAATTAATAAGTCATAATTGAAGAGAAAAGAATGAGTGATGATTTAGATATGAATGAGACAACCATATTTGTATCAAGTTGGCCAGTCTTTCATACTATATGACATACAACACATGATTAGGTGGCGTCCAACCAGACTCTTCGTCATTTTGACAAAGTGTCATATTATAACACTACTTGTCTCGTTCAAAAAGAAATATTCTGAGAAAATAAATAATTTAAAAGGGATACAATAATTTTTTTTTCTTGTCTCATATATTTATTACCGAGAGAAGCTCACACGTATTCAAGAATCAAGAAGAGCATACGCAGTCGTGGAAAAGAATGACACCGTTGGTTGCCATCTACATTTCTCTTATGCATACTTTTAGGGCTCGTTCGAGTAACAGATTCCAGATTCACATCAGATGATAGATTCAGAATATCTTCTGGAAATACCTTTAACGTTTTAACAATCTGAGCATGATTGTCTTCTCGTTAAATTTGCTGTATTAACTTCTTGCTTCATCCCTGCCATCTAGGTTTTATATTTTTTAGCGTTATGCGTCCATGTTTGATACTTTATTAGTTCGACCATAATTGCATTCTTACGGAATTTATAATCATAATTCCTAATTTCTTCTATGCCGCATAGCGTAACCATTGATCCTGCAATGCCTCGACTCCGTCGATAGAAATATTATCCTTCTTCAATCGTCTGGAAGCTTTCTCCATCGGATAAAAGTATTATTCTTTTGGGTCAACGAACCAATTTTAAACTTTAATAATTTCATAAATTAGATAAATAATATTTCCGCACATTGATTCGATTGTTGATACTATTAAAAAAGGGTTGCACTCTTCTTCTGAGGAAATTTTAAACTTCTCCCTATTAGGGCATCTCCAATAGAGGTTGCTAACAAAGTTGCCAAACCATGACAAATCATTAAATATATTATTTTTTAATTTTCTCTCACATCCATGTCACTCTTGGAAACATTTATTAAAATTTTGCTCCAATAGTTAAGCAACTTTAAAGGTCGCCCATGTGGTCCCTCTATATTAATTTTATATTTAGTTCAATATAAAAGTGGGTTGAGTAATTTACACTTTAGATATTTTTTATGAATTTTTGCTAATTTAGGAAGTTGCCAAGGGGTGGCCAAGTTTTGGCAACCTTGATAGGCAACCTTTTGGCAACCTCCCAACTCCAATAGGGAGGCAACCAAGGGTTCCATGCCACATAAGCTTGACAACCTCATTGGCAACCCCTATTGGAGATGCTCTGAGCGGGACTACTTGGCCCTCTCAACTAATTATACTGAGTTCGATCAAGTATTTTTTGGGTAATCTAATACTTATAACAACAAGAACTCAAGTAGTAATTTGACAACCAAAATTTCAAAACTAATTTTATGTAAAGATCTTTTAGAAATTCTGTTAAGAAAGTCTTTTTCGAAAACTTGTTTTAGAAGTTTGAAAATCAAACATCTGGTCGTCCTCACTATATGAGTTGATTGTTGTTCTCTTCAACCACAACAAGGTACCTAATTGAAGAAACGACCACCTAAGGGTCCATCTACTTCAGTACATTTTCTACCCCTTATTGGGTTTATTTCATCTTCATTAGTCGGAAAAAACTTCATTTATCGTTGCATACCATTTTATTCGTAACTCTAACTCCAGTGCTGGCATCTAGTATTATCTTTGATATTTTTATCGCCGTCCTGGATGTCATATTTACAACCTGTTAACGCAATTCTACATTCTATCCGTAAATAAAAGCGTATCTTCTTGTTAATCTTCAGTATATCTAATAAGGTAGATATCATTCCATGCGCGACGCTCGAAAAGTGTTAAGAAGCTTTTCGCCACAGTGGTGCCTTTAAACTTGCGACGTTGGCTCTTCGTCAGCTTCAATCAACTCGTTACCTCTAGTCTGATGCTTATCCTACTACATAATTCTAAGTTGGATCATACTAAAACTCATCTATCTTTCCTTCTACGAAGTTCTCACGCGAATCAATCTCCTTTTTCTTTAAAGCCACATAAAAGCAGGGTAATTTACCCAATTTCCATGGTGCTGATGACTCTTCACAACTATAGGATCTGGGAACTCAATACATCTATAGCGCCCATATATTCGCCTTCCACTTACCTTAACAATATCCTATCTTACTAATCCATATCCGATCTGCTAAATTTAACCCACACTCAACTTCGTACTCAAGATGAGTATACTTAGGGTCTTCCTTATCTTATATGACCTGTCAATCCTATCTTACTTCTACCTATTCTTATTTCAAGGACCAATAACCTGTGGCTCTGATACCAACTTTTAACATCCCAAAATCTGAGATCAGTATTGGGTGTCACTAAACAACTTTAAAAAATATAAACCTGTATATTAAAATAAATATACAGATAACCCCTCATAATTCCGAATCGCTTATAGGTTATAGTATGAAATAAGAATCTGACCTTCTAAAATTACAATAACTAAATACAATTTTATTACCTCTTTCCTAACTTCCTCATATTATTTACTCTAACACCTCCAAATTCCTTCAGCTGGGATCTCTCCACTTTCGTTGTCTATTAAGAGCTATTCACTTTTGTCCTCATTTGATACTGAAAGAAATAAGAATTCATAAAACAAGAGTGAGCCAAAAATGCCCAACAAGTATTATAATTGGTTTTCAGGTATCAGATCAAAGAAACTTCTGGAATTTTTTTAAATGATTTCAAAACATCTTTATTTATTTAAAATAATTGAGCGAATAAAACATCAACCCTCATTGGCCTTTAATCATAAATCATATTTCTCTGTAAAAGAATAGTGATTTCACTGATTCAGTTCTTGATTTAGATCTTTGTTTGTTTTTGTAACCATAAACTTTTCAAGAAGAAATGCCGTTAATGGCGATCAACAATAAATTAGACTGGACACTGGAAACCAATATATGCACTATAACCTGATGATCAATCAGGATATAGCGCAGATCTATACCCAACTGTATAGACCTACCAACATATAGGGTACCCAGGAACTATGGCCTAATAATCAAGGGTCCAGCCATCCCTGGCCCTTAGGGTCCAGCTTATTCCTAGCCCTCATCGTAACCATCCAGTCCGTAGAGTATTTTGATGTCAAATCACTTTGATTTCAAAACATCCCGATTCAGGGTTCGCAAATAACCCAAAATAATGAGTATTTGCTCAAGAGATCAATCGATAATCAAGGAACAAGATCAAAAAGGTACTTGCATAAATAAGAGTAATTGCAGCAAAATATAAAAAACATTTAACTATTCTGAACTTAAAATAGGAATGAAGTATTTATTTGCATTATTTTAGAAGAAAGTTTAGGAATACTTGCCTCAATTGATAACCCTCTGATCTTTAACTATCTTCCATATCACTCATTCCCGATGTATCTGTATTTCCATTGACAGGCTACCTGACCTTTCTTGTCAGTCACCATTTCCGGTTTATCTTTATTCTGAATTCACTCATTTCATTACTACACGTAATCAGGCTTTACTTTTATAATCTATGTCTGGATTTGAATGCCTCGCTCTATGTGTATCTATCATAAAAGATACCATTTAATTAACTGATAATATATAATTGTCTAGTCTATACGTTTATCCTTATCGTCTACCCGCACGATAATAACAGATAAGGATCATCTTTAATCATATAAGTTCTATAGACACATGGAATCATAATTCACATATCACATAAACACATAAGGACCGTATCACATATTTCATATAACATATAACTCAGTTCGTCAAAACATTGGACTCTGTATGTTCAAAACTGAAATCGAGTCGTAATACAATTTTACGATAGTTACGCGACTCAGAAACATTTACAAAACTAAGTGACCTTTCGAAATAAAAGATTTTATGTCTCAAAAGTATTTTTAATTAAAGCAGAATATTTTTCTGAGTCTAGACGCGTTCGTTTCGGATTAATCGGACGAACGATCTATTTAATACGAAATTTTGAACCTTTTTCAAAATTAAAACGGGTCCCCGAATGGTTTTATAATTAAATAACATTGTTTAAACACCTGAATCTGACTTTAAAATAATTTTATAATAAGTATCGAGTTTTGAAAATAATTTAAAATAATATTTTAAAGCTCTAAACTATTTTTCAGAATTTTTAAATCCAAATAAATAATTAAATTTAATTAAATAATCAATTAAAATTAATTAATAACTAATTACATCAATTAATATTTAAATAATTCACTAATTAAATAAATAATTATTAACTAGAATTAATTAATTAAATAATTTGGATTTATTTATATATAAAAAAAATTATTTTCAGTATTTAAAATAATGATTTTTAGAATTATAATGAATTTTTAAAATTTTGATTCAAAATTTTTGAATTATTTTTAAAACAAAATTCCAGAAACATAATTTAGGAAAGCCAATTGGGGGTTTAGGGATCAAAACCGGGTCATGGTTGGGTCATGAATCCGGGTCGATAAGAACCGACCGGGTCACGAAGAACACCGGTGGTTCTTCCCAGAATCCGGCCATCGCCGGCGGTTCTCCGGCCAGCTCCGATGGGGGGTCAAAACAATGCGGTTCTGCCCGCTTTCTAGCTGCAAATCTACCGTATACATCAACAAAGCACCCAGAAATCGGTAGACATCAGAAACAACAACCCGTCGTCGATTTCGACAACTTCCCGGCGAATCCCGACTGGAAATCAGTGATTTTCCTATGATTACAAAAACGTTAACCAACTACAACAATTTATATATGAAAACGAAACTTGTTTTATGTACAATCTCACCCAGCAATTCATAACATCAACCAATTGATAAACACTTCTAAAAATCAAATTAAAAATCCGAAAAATATGAAGAACTCGGGTTAGTACTTCCGGGAATCGTTTGTTCGTTTAAATATACGAATCGGTTGTAAATCATCTCAGGAAACTATTTTAATCATTAAAATCAATCAATAACCCCAGAATAAAAAACCCCTAAAATCAATTAAGAACATTCAAACCTATAAATCCTAATTTCTGAAATTCGAAAATCAAACTCAATTTTCTATATGTTATTGAACTCCAAATTCAACATATAATATACCAAAATGACCAGGAAGAAAAGATCTACATGATTCTACCATCAAATCACACAATCAACATCAAGAACAAAAATTCATATTTTATTAATCAAATTATTCGAATCAAAATAAATAAATAAGAAAATCACCTTGATTTCTGCACTAAAATGGTTGATTGATTCAGAAAGTACTTTTCGAGAGCTTCGAATTGATATATGGCACGCGCGAATCGGAGTTCGATAACGCCTTCGTTTATAAGTTTGATTTTCAAGAACGTAACGAATAATTAGGGTTTCCTCTGTATTTTATCAGTTTTAACTGACTGATTATGATTGTACGAATAAAATATGATAATAAATAGGCTATTTATATTTATGGAATATTGGTTCGTGTTGGATTGTATTGGATCAATAAATTAGTTACTTAGCCGCTAAGTAACTGCAAAAACGATTCGATTTAATACCCGTATTGGATAATTATCTAAACCGAGCTTCTTATAAAACACTTTATACAAACATAATATTATGTTATCCCGTCTTTCGAGAATACAGGTTTTATTGATCAATCGAAATGATTATCATATTGAAAATTTTGCGCCAGGCCGCACACGGGTCAAACCGTAATCTGGATCGAAAATATCAAAACACGGAAAATGTCCGGAATTATCAGATTAGGTTAGGAAGGAGTTTTTCGAATAGTTTCGGGTCGTAAAATGTAAAAACGGTTGAAGTTGGATAATTCCCGGCTTTATAAAATAGTTTTATAATTATTCAGAAAATAATTATTAAATCTATAAATCATTATAAAATCATATAACGATCCAAAAATTACTAAAAAATATCACAATTACCTATATTACATTCTGGACATAATAAAATTAACATACTCATACTTTACCACATATAAACATCCACATATCAACACCAATCCTCAGATAATTCACCAAGAATCACATAATAATCATATAATAATAATTTATTGATAAAAAAATAATTACACGCTATGTCCCTGATTTTACACTTGTGATGGTGGATGACTACTCAAGGTACACATTGGTAGAATTTATGTATTCTAAGGATGAGACTCCACACATCATAATTGAACACATCAAGAAGATTGAGAAGCAGGCTGAAGATCAGAATAATGTGAAGAGATTAAGGAGTGACAATAGCACAGAATTCAGAAATGCAACCTTAACTGAATTCTGTAAAGACAAGGGCATTTTTCAAGAATTTTCAGCTGTTTGAACACCTCAGTAAAATTGGGTAGTTGAGAGAAAGAATAGAACACTAGTAGAGTACTGCTAGAACAATGTTGCAGGATGTCAAACTTCTAACAAGTTTTTAGGAAGAAGCTGTCAACACTGTATGCTATACTCAAAATAGATATCTCATTAACAAGTATCTTGCCAAATCACCCTACTCAATATTATCTAAAAGAAAGCCTACTGTGAAGCATCTTCATGTGTTTGGAAGCAAGTGTTATGTTTTGAAATACAACTCTGAATATGTGGGAAATTTTGACTCTAAGGTTTTTGAAGCAATTTTTCTGGGATATTCATTAGAGAGAACTGGCTACAAAGTCTATGTGCCTGAATAACAGAAAATTAAGGAAAACACATATGTGATTTTGATGATGACAAGTGTCCAGGCTTGGAATTCCTTGATGAAAATGAAGCTGAGCCTTTAAATTTGAAAATCTCAATATTAATAGTGATTCTGAAGATGAAGCCGAAGTCAACAAAAGCAACAGAATGGATGAAGAGTCAATTGAACAAGTGAATCATAAGAATGAAAGCTCATATCAAATACCTGAATTTGATAGCATAAACTCAGTGAGAGAAATAGGAGAAAGTTCTGCAAGTCATGCCAATGATGAAGACAATGCAGAAAATTCAAGTCAACAAACTCACACCAGGAAATGGGATAAGAGTCACACAAGAGAAGAAATTATTAGTGATCCTAATGCTGGAGTGAGGACTAGAAGTGCATCTACTAATAAATGTCTACATTCACAAATTGAGTCTAAGAAAACTGAGGAAGCTCTACTTGATCCTGATTGGATATCTGCTCCGCAAGAGGAGCTAAATCAGTTTGAAAGAAAGAAAATTTGGGAGTTGGTTCACGCACGAAAGAACGGGAGTGTAATTGGATGGGTGTTCAGGAACAAAATGGATGAAAATGGGATTGTTACTAGAAACAAAGCAAGGTTGGTTGCAAAAGGCTACTCACAGGAGGAAATAATTGATTATGATGAAAATTTTGCCCCAGTTGTAAGACTTGAAGGATTAAGGATCTTTCTTGTATTTGGTGCACTCTCAAATTTTAAGGTTTATCAAATGAATGTAAAGAGTGCATTCCTTAATGGTGAGTTGGAAGAAGAAGTTTATGTGTAACAACCACCTGGCTTTGAAGATTTAGAATTTCCAAATTTTGTGTACAAACTACTCAAGGCTCTATACGGACTAAAGCAAGCACTTAGAGCATGGGATGACACACTGTTAGAAGTTTTGCTTAAATATGGATTCACTAGAGGAACTATTGATAAGACTCTTTTCTACAAGAAACATGGTGGTGATATGATCCTAATTCAGATCTATGTGGATGATATCATTTTTGGCTCTACTAATGAAAAGCTATGTCAAAGATTCTCAAAACTCATGCAGAGTGAATATGAACTGAGTATGATGGGAGATTTAAGTTTCTTTCTTGGACTTTAAGTGAGTCAAAGAAGTGATGGAATCTTCATCAACCAAACCAAGTATGTCAAAGATCTATTGAAGAAGTTTGGTATGGTTGATTGTTTACCTACATCCACACCTATGTCTACAACTACAAAGTTGGATGAAGATAAAAAAAGGAAAAAATTGTAGACATTTCAGGTTACAAAGGAATGATTGGGTATTTGTTATATTTGACTGCTAGTATACCAGATATTATGTTTGGAACATGCCCGTGTGCAAGATTTCAAGCCAATCCAAAAGAATCACATTTGATGGCTGTGAAGAGAATTTTATGATATTTAAAGGGAACTCCAAACTTCGAATTATGGTATCCTAAGGGAACATGTTTTAAAGCTATTGGATAGAAAGATGCAGATTTTGCTGGATGTAGGGTTGACAGAAAGAGTACTAGTGGAAGCTGTCAGTTTTTTGGACAATGACTTGTATCCTGGTATAGCAAGAAACAACAATATGTATCAACTTTCATAGCTGAGTCTGAATACATAGCTTCTGAAAGTTGCTGTGCTCAAGTGCTTTGGATTAGAAATCAGCTAATGGATTATGGCATAGTGTTACACAAAATTCCTATTATCAATACTAGTGCTATATCTATTGTGGCTAATCCAGTTAATCATTCTAGAACAAAGTGATGTAAGGTACCATTTTATTAGAGAACATGCTGCAAATTGTACCATTTAGCTCATTTTTGTTCCAACAGAAAAACAGTTAGCTGACATTTTTACTAAACCTTTGGATAAAGAAACTTTCATTAGACTTGTAGGTGAAATTGGTATGTTAAATTCTTCATCCTAAGGCAAGAACTCAGCTAATTTGTTACAGCAGATTAATTTCTAGTAAATCAAAATTAATTTGATTTAATTGGAAATTAATTGGAATATGAGTTATAAATATTTGAAAAATCTCTGTATATTTATTTTTTAAAATTTAGCTTGGAATTTTTCAATTCTGAGAAAACTGTCTAAATGTTAATTTATATTTTTAATATGTGAAATTAGTACAAGACAAAATCAAAAAGAACAAAAGTATGTAGAGAACTGAGTTCTCGATAAGTCTAATTGACTTCTCTACAAGTCATTTCTCAAGTGAGTTCTCGATAAGTCATTTTTCTGACTTCTCGAAGGACTTCTCGACAAGCTTCATTATGACTTCTCGATAAGTCATGGTAGAGATCTTGATAATTGAAAATCACAGAGTTCTCTACGAGTATAAATTTTAGACTATTAACAATATAGAACTGAAATAATTTGATTTATTAAATTATTTTGGTAAAATACTTTTGATAAAATCCTTCTAATTTTATTTTGATTTATTCAAATAAAAATTGGAAACAATTCAGTCCATTCAGGACAAACTGGGTATTTATTTGACATCTTGATAAGTCATTTTATAGTTCTCGATAAGAGTTAGGAAAGTGACATATTGATATGTATCTATTCTCTCAATATGACTTCTCGATAAGCAAATCACAAACGTTTATTTTTAAGTTCTCGATAAGTCATTTACTTTTTACTATAAATACCCAGACATCTCGACATACACCTCTTTACACCTTCGAGATCTCTAAGTGACCTAATTTTTCCAAATCCAAACCATTTTCTATCATTTCAAGATCTTTCTCTCTAGTTTTTCTTACCCACTCAAATTCAAACTCTTCAAATGGCATCAAACACAGTTAAACCTTTCATCCCAAAGGAGGGCACCAACTATCTTACTTTTATAGATGCAAATCAAGCTCCTGTCAGTTTCAAGAGCTTTGTGAAGTTTCTTTCTGAAACTTAATTTGCAGGGCTCTAATGGCCAATCCAGTACTGTACTTGGATGTTCTAAGGGATTTATGGAATGCATCTATGATAAAAATAGTGGTGCATGAGAACCAATCTATGTCCATGGTGGTTAATTGCTCCATTCAAGGCCAACAGGTGGAATTTTTTGACAATGATGTAAATATGGCTTTGGGGATTCCTACTGACAAGCTGATGGAAGTCCCAACTCAAGATGATTTAGCTGAATTCATGGACTTCATCACCTACGGTGAAAGGATCAACTTAGCTAGCTTGAACAAGAAGAACTTGAGGAAGGAATGGTCATTCTTGTTTGACTCCATTGTGAGAGCTTTCACATGTAGGAAGACAGGGTATGATAACATTTCAAGTGTGGTCCAGAAGTTGGTATTCTCCATGGCCTACAACAGACACATCAATGTGGGGACGCTAATTCTGCAGGAACCAAGCACAAGGCTCACTATACCTTTGTCTACAAGAGGTAAGGAAATTTTCTTTACTAGGTTTATAATGTCTACTTTGAACCATAAAGTTCAAGACATTCATTTACTCAATGGTATAGATATAACACAAATAGGCAACTCTAAGCAAGTGTCCAAAATTTTATTTGGTTCACTTACTACAAAGAATAAGGTAACTGTAAGTCTTAGAATCACTCCATTTACGATGGAGAGATTCATGACTTACCCTTACCCTATGCCTGATATGAGGTCTACAATCTCATCTAGTACAGTAATGGCTCCTATACTTGTGGAAGAACAAACACAGGAACACCAACAGGAGCATTCTCAAACTTAGACCTTTTTTTTTACCATTAGAAGCTAGGAAATCAACCTCTTCATCCTCTCAAAAGGGTGAAGAGAGTAAAAAGAAGAGAAAGCATGCACCTTTGACTGTGATTAATGAGAGTGGCGAGGATCTAACAGAACCATAGTCAACCTTGGTGAAGAAACCAAAGAAGGCAAAACAAACTAAGTTGACCACTCAAGGCACCTCTGCATCCTCCCAAAAGGATGTAGTTGCAAAAGAGGGCATAAAACAGACTCTATGGGAATCCTCTCAACATGATGTATCTATTAAAAAGAGCACTATCCCTAGTGCACCCTGTAAAGAGTATGCACCAATACTTGAACATATTCAAGTGTATGAAAGAAGGAATAAAGATGACATACACACAGAGAGCACATCTTTTAAAGCTCCCTCATCTATTTAGGGGGAGCTGCCAACACTCAATTAGGAAATTCAAAATCTTATCTCTAAAATTTCTTCTTCATTCAATCAAACACTTGAATCTGATTCTCAATTGTTTCCAACATCATGTGACATGGTTCAAGAGACTGTGCTCACCACCCAGGACCCAAATTTAGTTGGTGAGAGGCTACACTCTGGGGTAGACCTTGATGACACCAACACATTCAAATGGGTTTCATCAATTTTTACTGAAGACCCTGTGGTGATTTCAAGTGCACCTTCATGTGCAAATCAACCTTCACAGATTGTCAGGTTTGAGGGTAATACTCCTGAAGAGGAGCCATCTAAATCCTCTCCAAATCAATTGGAGGTTCCTCTTGAAGGAACAACTCTCCTCAAAACCCTAGGTGAAATTGCACTCATAATTGAAGCTATGAGTTCAATTGCCAATGATCCTGCTATGGGGGAGGCAAGTACATCACATTAAAGTGACAGTGCATTGAAAGAAGTACAAGGGTTTGAGGCCAAGGTACATGACAATAACCTGGTCAACTCTCCTCCAATTCTAATGGAGGTTACCACCACAAGTGGAGAATAAGACTTTCTCATTACCACAGTTCAACCTGTGAGTCAAACTGTGGCATCTGTCACATGTGGCTCTATTAGTTCACTACCCTCCACCTCAAATCCAACTGACCAACTATCCACCTCTAACCTTACTCAACCACAACCTCATTTGCTCTCTCAGTGGCTGCAGAAAGCAGAATCTCAACCAATAACAATAAATGATCTGTTGGTTGATCAGATGTCTGGACTTGCCCAAATTTTGTAACAACTTCTTACATCAGATATGTCTAACCAAGATTATCAAGATATCATGATTTCCTATCAGACCGATGTTAAAGAATAGCAAACAAAGATAGTAAATGAAGCTGAACAGGATGGTAGCTGTGATGCCTGGTTGGATAAGGACTTTAATCTTGAGATGGAAGAAGTTTTGGCCAGATTTAGAGAACAGTACATCACCATTATTGGGAGCAATGCCAAAACAATCAGTCCATAAGAAGTTTATGATGCAAAAGCTCAACTAAAAGCCTTTCACCTCATTGGTAAAGCTTTAAAACTAACTCTGATTGATCATCAAGACAAGACAAGAAACTGGTCAAGGACAAGATAGATGAGATCATCCCTTCCAATTGGACATCAAGCAAAAATTCTCTAGATTTATAGATCAAATGGACAAGTTTGATTTTTCATCAGTGGATAAGAACATCAAGAATCTGAGTGAATCATTTATAGCCTTACATGAAGTTGTCCAACATCGAATCACTAGTACTAATGACATCAGGGTCAAACTAGATCAACTACATCATGCACCATTCTTGGGAGCAATGCCAAAACACTCAGTCCATATGAAGTTTATGATGCAGTCACAGATGTCTATAAAGCTCAACTTAAAGCCTTTCACCTCATTGGTAAAGCTTTAAAACTAACTCTGATTGATCATCAAGACAAGACAAGAAAACTGGTCAAGGACAAGCTAGATGAGATCATCCCTTCCAATTGGACATCAAGAAAAAATTCGCTAAATTTATAGATCAAATGGCCAAGTTTGATTTTTCATCAGTGGATAAGAACATCAAGAATCTGAGGGAATCATTTATAGCCTTACATGAAGTTTTCCAACAAAAAATCACTAGTAATAATTACATCAAGGTCCAACTAGATCAACTGCATCAGGCTAGATTCGAGCCATCTGCTCTTTTGATGGAAGGAATTATGGAAGCTGTACAAGCTACATTTCGCATTTCAACCTCTTCAAGTTCTCAAATACCATTATCTACATCATCAAATCTCCAACTTCAATCTCTACAACAGCAAGTTTCAACTTTATAAGCCTCTAATGACCCACTCACAGCTCAGGTTCAAGCTCTCACTTCTCTAGTGCAGAGTCAACAGAATGACATCAGGACCCTGGAAGACTCCCACAAACATCTTCAAATGCAGAACTCAGTTCATTTAGGAGCTATCATGGGTGCCTTGAATATTCCTTTGTTAGTGTTTGTGCCTAGAGACAACACTATGATATTTTAGGTTAAGACATTAGGATTATTAATGTTTATGTTCTATCGATTATTCTCTTTATAATTTATTAATTCTTAATTTACTGCGATATAAATGTTAGATTAATAAATGTCCTTGGAATATGATATGCAATTCTATATCTCTAAGTTCTTGACTTAAAAATGTGATTATGAGAATAATATCAATATTCCTAAAGGTCCCTAGTCGATTATTATTATTAAGGGACAATAATAATGCATTAAAACTGGTTTGTTTATTGACTGATGATCACATCTTATTAATCACAGGTATAGTGATACTAAAGTTAAAAACACAGGCAGATGTATATGTACATGGTGCTGGACAGACCTAATGTGAGATTCTACATGTCTGTTGTGTCATAAGTAATTCTTACAGTGATAATGATGTAATGGTCCTTAGACCTGAAGTCACTATATTTCTATACGAGAATTAATATACATTGATTCCATTAAAAGTTATCCTTGACCAGGTAATGATAAAAGTGGACATTGGGTATATTATGAATCGTATGAGAAATATGAATGATCTAGATGGGATTTAACCCTCCTATTCTAGGAGCGATATTATTGGCCTCTTGTGTGAGCTAGACTATGAAATGCGTGGCCACGTTCAAATGTTGATTTGATATGATAGTCTACTCATTGATCAAGGAAACTTGGATTAAACTATGATGAGGATGACACATTACGTGCCTTTAGTTTAATCTATAATATTTGGTTAAAGGGATTATATTACATTGTACATTATTCACAAAAGGTTTAATCGATCACCGATTCAATTATTATTTCTTGGGTAGCAATGATGTATTACTAGATGTCGGTCATTGTTTACGATTTTAAATTAGATTTAAAATTCATTGCCAACGTAATAATAACCTATAGGGTCACACTAAGGATGCTTGAAGGATTATTTAATTTAAATTGGATTTAAATTATATTAAAGTAATTCGAATTATTTATAATATTAATTAAGTATGACTTAATTAATTAGATAAATATTGATATTCGAATTTACTAATATTAATTATGAAATTTATTTGTTAAATAATTAAGTGAGACTTAATTATAATACAAATAGGAATTTTGAATTAATAATAACTCCTAATTAGTTAAGAGTTATAATTCATTTTTCTACTCTCGATATAATATCTCTTGTGTGGCTAATTTTGTAAGCAAGACTTTTACTAAAACCCTAGCCACCAAGGGAGAAGATGGAGAGAGCAAGAAGAAATGAGTTTGTGCTAGTACACATTCAATCCTTGTGTTCAAGCATTCGTGTGGGTACCGATAGAGCGTAGATCGCGAGAGCGGGATGCGTGGTGATTGAACAAGCTTTGGATCTCCATTAGTCAACTAATTGGCAAAACTTCTTAAGGTAAACAATCTGATCTACAAATTAAATATATGTTTTTCGCATGGATCCTGTGGTGGATTTCGAAAATTCTGATTTTTTACATTTTTAATTACTGTTTTCGTTGCGTTTATGTGCTCAAAACCCAACAATGGCATCAGAGCTACTTGTGAAAAGTGTTCAATTCATTTATGTGTTACTGGTTATATGATGATAACATGTATATAATATTCCATGACTGTTATGTATGCGATTTTGTATGTTTTACATCATGTTATGTTTATATATGCTTATGTATATATATATATATTTTGAATATATGATATTGATGAGAGTTGTATAATCATATGATGATTATATAATCTGTATATATAATGATATATACATATTTTGTGTTTGTTCTTATTATAAGAATCGTATTTGATACGATTCTGAATCGGATGCAGCGAATTTGCTAAAATTTGTGTATGGTGTCCGATTTTGGCGAACAAATATGCTATTTTATATGGAAACACGCATTTGAATGTAACTGATAGCAAAAGCTATTATCGACTGATCTGTAAGGCATTTGACGTCATTTAGGCCCTGTAATCTGTGATTTAATGTTATCAGATTTAATTTCGTATTTTCTGATTTTTTTAATATTTGGTTTTTATGATTAGATCATGATGAGTATGATATGTTAAGACCAGATTATGTGTTTTAACATGTTATTTTGTGTTAATTGAGCATGGTGGATGGTTATGGCTTATGGCCTTAGGTTACTGGTTTTGGTTTTTCAAATACGGCTTGCATGTCGTTTAATCTTGTAATTATTAAATCTCGAATGTAACTCTAGTTCTTCTTGTAAGTTCATTAGATTAGTTTTCATATTTCATTTTTGTAATTTACAAGAAGACATGAAGATTTGAAAATCAAGGGTAATCCCACATAGAGGCCATCAAAGGAAGCAATACAAGAAAGAAGACATATAATAGTTAGCTTGTATTTATTTTCCAGCTTAGATTGACCTAGATCTTTGTCATTAGCTTGATAAAGATCACATAGGATGAAGCAATAACCAACCACGTTTATTTATTGTACTTTACATATATATGCGCATATGATAAATGTATGTGTAGAGTAGTTTATAAGGAGGCATGCTTAATTAGATTAATGATGTATGTATTAGATACGACACCCATACCATGCTTGCTAAACAAAATAAAATCTATAACGATTCAAGATTTTAAAATGAACAAACGATTATGAGATTCCCGTGTTTATGCACGGAATAAAATACAAATTTTCTTTGTTTCTGACATGGGGGCGATTTTGTCAAAAGCGAGTTCATTGAAATTGTAAGGTTGTGGATTTTAAGCGAGACCGTTGTGACTCTCTCACTACCTGGAAATCAAACCATTGACGAATATTGATTTGAAGTGCTCTATTCAAAGAAAAATTGGGAATCTCTTTATGATGGGATCATGATCATTTTAAAATTAACAAAACCCTAAAGTTAATATTAAGTTGATCAGATGCCTTCCAATGAGTCCAATGCGTTAACCCCTAGATCGACCAGGAGTGGGTTCGCCAAAGAGAAGTACTCTTATCTATCGTGGGAGATGTGTTGAAGTATATTGATACTTTTTGACTATTGGGTTTGACTTAACTAAGTTATCACAATAGGATTGTGAACTTAGAGGCATAGAGTTTTGCGAGATTTATTAGATAAATATGAACAAATATTGTTCCACCAAGCTATCCAAGAGTTATATAATTTATATAATTGACAAATGTTGTCTACCTAAATAATCATGTTTTAGGAGAAAAGCGAAAGCTTATCTAACGCGTGGTGAAATAAGGATCTTGGCTCACTAGAAAGGATATAGAAGATATTTTTTCTGAATTAATAGTTAGGGCTATTGATTTGATAAAAATAGTGGGAGATATATATTGTGAATATATATATGAATAATCACTTGAACATATTTTAATGATCATCTGTAGACTAAGTCATTTTCATAATTTAATGATCATCTGTAGACTAAGTTATTTTATGCATTTTAATATTATAGATATCAAATAAAAAATAACACAAATAACTTCTCTATGTAATAGTCTTTGAGAAGGACAAACTGACATGAAATAATTTCCTCGATTGACATGGGAACTTGAGGATTGTCCTCGGGTTCAAGGATGTCACTCAAACCCCTCCCTTACTTCTTCTAGCTGAGAATGAAACATGTGCAGAACAAAATGCTTACCAGAAGCAAATTAATTATGCAACTGATGTTTCATGTCTCATGCTTTTAATTATGAGTGTTGAGCTTTAGAAGCAACAAGAGCATAATGATGCTTATGATATGATTGAGCACCTTCAAAGGATATTTGAAGGATAGGCTCGTCAGAAAGATTTGACAATAATAAGGTACCATACTTTGTATTAATGGGAGAATGATATCCGGTTGGACCACATGTTCTAAAGATGATAGGTATATGTACCTGATATTTTGGGCTTCAAGAATTGTCTAGAGACTCAGCTTGATTTGATCAGACAATCTTTGAACAACTTTTACTCTTAGTTTGTTAAGAACAAAAGGAATGAGATAGATAGAACACTCACTGAGTTGTTAAGCATGTTTAAAACTGCTAAAAATAACACGGTAAAGGCATGAATTACATCCATATTGATGATGTACACACGGAATGCAAATGGGAAAGGAAAGTGAACATGCAAGGTAAAGATTTGATCTTATTCGGTGCCAAACCAAAGTCCAACCCCAAAGGGCTTTTGAAGCCTAATAGTGGTGTTGCTAAAGGAGATGATTGTCATTTCTATGAAAGTAACTGGATGAATAGAAGTTAAATTGTCGAGCTTATTTGGAAGATCTAAAGAAGAAGACTAGCAATGGTCAAGCTTCAGGTATAGGGTTAGAATTGGAGCAAAAGTTGTTGCTCTAGTTGAAGGAACTCGATACCTAATTTTGCCCATAAGGCGAGATTGAGAACTTGATAAATTGTTATTACGGCCTTCCTTTAGCGGATACATTAATTCAATTTCTTGTCAGGACAAGAAAGGATTTCATTTTAATTAAATAAACAATAGTTGTTTATTCTATTTCAATGATAAGACTTATAATGTTGCACAATTAGTTAATAATTTATCAAACATTACCTCTAACATTATCGTTAAGCCATATTAATGAGAAATGCATTTCTGAGTTACATATAGATGAATACTTGGATAAGTTTGATTTTGAATCATACGGAAGATGCAAACTTTGTCTCATTGGCAAATTGACTAAAGCTTCTTTTACCTGATCAGGTAAAAGGACCACCGAACGATTATGACTTATACATAATAATGTATATGGTCGAATGAGTATGATGGCAAGGGGGCTTATACTATTTCATAACATTTACTGATGATTTCAGTAGATATGGATAAGTGGTTCTTATGAAGAACAAATTCGATTATTTTGAAATGTTCAAAGAATATAAGGCCGAAGTAGAAAAGTAAACAAAGGAAAAGTATAAAAGTTTTACGATAACATCATGGAGGAGAATACTTAAACCTCAATTTAAAGAGTTTCTTGAAGGAGTGTGATAATGTATCATAATTTACTCCTTCCAGAATACCTCAATGGAATAGAGATTCTAAGAGGAAAAATCGTACCATGTTGGACATAGTGCGATCGATGATGAGCCAAGCGGATCTTCCATTCAGTTTCTAGGGTTATGCTCTAGAAACGGCTGCATATACACTTAACCAAGTTCTGACTAAAGCGGTTCAAAATACTCCATATGAGTTATGGACTGATAAACATCATAGCATGTCATTTATGAAAATTTGGGGACGTGAAACATTTGTAAAACGTTTCGCCTCTGACAAGCTTCGACCAAAATTAGATAGATGCTATTTCATGGGAAACCCATGTAAGACTAAGGTATAGTTTTTATAATCCTTCCGAGAACAAAGTGTCGGGCCGCTATATTTTTTGAGGGAGAACTACTTTCTAAAAAAATTAGTGGGAGGATAATACATCTCGATGAAGATCGAGAACCACATGATAACATTGAACCAGAGTTGGAATAAGATTAGGATGTACATCAAAATGTTGAAAGTAATCCCGTCCAAGAAACACAGGTTATTCGTAGATCTAGTAGGATTCACCATGAGCCCGGGAGAAATTATGAATTTTTTTTGACTCAAGATGGTGATGTGATGCTTACGGATAATGATAAGCCTCTCACCTACCAAGATGCTATGAACAGTTCAGACTCCGAGAGATGGCTAGAGGCCATGAAATCCGAGATGTAATACATGTATCAAAATAAAGTATTGACTTTAGTTGATCCACTCAAAAGGGGTAAAACCTATAGGGTGCAAGTGGATTTTCAAGATGAAAACTGACATGGATGGTAAAGTATAGACCTATAAGATGCCACTAGTGGCAAAAAGTTTCAAGCAAATTCATGGTATAGACTATGATGATACTTTTTCACCAGTTACTATGGTCAAGTCCATCTGGATTTTGTTAGCAATAGTTACTTACTTTGACTATGAGATTTGGCAAATGGATGTCAAAACTACTTTCTTATATGGGAGCCTTGAAGATGATGTACATATGATACAAACTGAGGGTTTTGTCGATCTAAAGTTTGCTAAGATAGTTTTTAATTGCTTCTATCTATTTATACATTGAAGCAAGCCTCAAGGAGAATGACTATTCATTTTGATAAAACAGTCAAAGTGTTTGGCTTTATTCAAAATGAAGATGAACCATGTGTTTGCAAGAAGGTTAGTGGGAGCCATGTTGTAATATCCGGGATATATCGTGTAATTATTTTTGCTATTATATAATTATTATGTGTGTTCAGTATCTATTCTGTGAGCTAATTGTTAAGTGTTATCTGTACTTGAATATTCAAAAATAATATTAATTGAGTATTTTAATTTTTATATGTCCAAAATAAAATATAGATAATTGTCATATCTTCCTAATTATTTTTATGTTGGTTTATGGATTTATAAGAATCATATGAAATTTCTAAAATCTTTTTCCGGGTAATTAAAATCTATTTTATAAAAACGGGAACCAACCGACGTCAACCGTTGTTACGTTTTTGGAACCCGAAACTCTTTCGAGAACTCCTTCCTAACCTAATTGTAATATTCCGAGCATATTCCATATTTCGACTTTTTCGATCCGACTTACGGTTTGTCCTGCGCGGGTCCCGGCGCAACATTTTCGATACAATATTCGTTTCGGTAAATCAATAAAACCCGTATTTTCGATAAACAGGAGCTTTTTATTAAACTATCCCAATTATCACTTCGTAATACGTGTAACGAGGCGCTGAGACCAAGACCGCAGTACAAATTGTACTGATTTGGATAATTATCCCGAAAACCGATACCGATTGGATCAGTTTTTACAAATAAACGTACCGTTTTATATCGGGAATGATCCAATGGGATACTAATTTTCCGTAATTATAAATAGCCTTTTTCCGTATTTTATTTCGTATCAAAATCATTTGCAGACAGATAATTATATAATTTTCAGAGAAAAGCCCTAATTACATAAACTGTTCTAAGAATCAAACAGCAAAACGAAGGCGTTACCGATCTCTGTTTTCAAAGCTTGAGTAACCAAAACGAAGGATTTGAGGTGTTCTATCAGATTCTGAGCTTTGTTTCACTACAGAAATCAAGGTTATTTTTCTAAAAATTTATTTATTTTCGAATTTATTTTATTAAAAATATGAATTTTTGTTCGGATGATTGTTTGTATGATTTGATGATTGCATGTTGTAGAGCTTGTTTTCCTGATGATTTTCATATGTCATACGTCTGATTTGGAGTTCAATAACATGCTCAAAAGTGGGTTTAATTTTCGAATTTCAAAATTAGGGTTTATAACCCGTATGAATGTTCTTAATTGAAATTTAGGGGTTTCTTATTCTGTGATAGATTGATGTTGTGTTATAGTGGGTTGTGTTCTCTTTGAAATTTGCAATCTAGTCGTATAAGTTTCATGAACCAACGAGGTTTGTAGAGAAGGGAGTTGTGTTTTGAAGTTTTCCGATGTTCGCCGGAAACTGGAAAACTTCACGGCGAAATTCCGGTCAACTCAGGGATTGTTAGGTTGTTTTGATTGCATGATTGTATTCCTGGTAATTTGTAGAGGTGATCTGGAGCTTGTGGTAAGGTGAGGAGGTCGGAATCATGTTCTCCGGCGAACCCGACTGTTTTCCGGCGACGGGGTGTAAAATTGCAGTTTGGTCCCTGGACTTTTGGGGACGATACAGTTAGGTCCCTGAAGTTTCCAGACTTTGCAAATTTAGGATTCCTGTTTATAAAATGTTTAAAAATCATATTTCCTATTTATTTTTATTATAAAAAATTCGTTTTTAATTTTTGAAAATTCTAAAAATTATTATTTTAATTCTGAAAATTATTTGTAATTCACAAATAAATCTAAATTAATTAGTTAATTAATTTCAGTTAATTTATAATTGATTAATTGGTCAATTAATTTGAAAATTAATTGATTAATTGATTTAATTAATTATTAATTGATTTTAATTAGTTATTTAATTAGATTTAATTATTTAAAAATGATTTAAAAATTCTGAAAAATAGTTTCGAGCTTTAAAATATTATTCTAATTTATTTCCAAGGCTCGATAATTATTCTAAAATTATTTCGGAGCCAGAATGGGCCAACCGAACCCTGTTTATTAACCCGAAATTGATCCAACGACCCGTTTTAATTCCGAAAAATGTTTTAAAAATCATTTTAAATACCAGAAAGCCTATTTATGACCCGAGACTTCTTTATAAATAATATATCATTGATTACGTGATGTATTATGTGCTACATGTGACTTGTTAATTGACTATCGGTCTATATATTCGGTGTTTACTTGATTATTGCATAACTTTCAATCCGTTAATCGGATTTGGGTAAAACGAAGGGTAGATAGAAGTATGTGTTGAATAGAATTCCATGAGTAAATTATTGATAGATGCTTATGATATGTGAGCAGAAGAGGCAAGACGTAGGAAAGGGAAACAGGTAGTTGAGGAGTAAAACGGTTATGATTGGAAGCGAGTGTAGTGTAGTAAGCTAATACCAGGCAAATGTTCTGAACTTTCTCGAGATATTGTAGTACTTGATAATCCTGTGATATTGCAAGTGCTTTGAAGCACAGAAACCTAAATCCTGATTTCAGTTATTGTCCTTGAGCCATGAATCATAGTCTTTCTAATCCATTGATTATTGTATACCCAAACAAGAACCACAAATCTACGATACTACTATACAAATACATACAAACTAAATACCAAACACTGAAATGAACTATTATATACTCAACCCATGGTATCTTATACTTTGAAAGATCGAATCCTTGAAATCTTGAAACGTTGATTCCTTTGTTATCCAATTCTTTCATTACCCAGTATCCAAGCTTTTAAATTGCCTTATTGATCCTTACAAGGATTGAAACCCTTTCATTGTTAAACATTTATTGTTGTTAATGATTTCAGTTATTGTTTACTATTGCATATTCTGTTATTATGTTAGAATTGGATTGTTTTTATAAAATTGTGGACCAGATTCGTGGTCAGACCATATAATGGTCAAGTTAGGCCAATGTGTGCCTTGGATCCAGTAGTTAGAGCAATGTTGTGTGCCTTGCTCGGGGTTAGTGTGTGACTGATCAGCAGCCTAACCTTGGTTTTTAAATTAAAAGTATAATATCCAATTATAAATCATAATCCATTGTTCACTTGATATCATAAACATATTCACCTGATTATCATTATTCTCATTTTTGTCATTGTGACTTGCTGAGCTAGTTAGCTCATTCGTGCGATGTAGTTTATATTCTTTCCAGTTAAAAAGGAACCAGTTGGTAAAGAGGATCCCCAGTCCAGCGCGGGAGCTAGGGGTTCAGGTTGAGAAAGCTGAGCTAGTAGGCTTCTTTTGGAATAATTTAAGTTTGTAAAAGTTTGTAATAATGTTTAATACTCAGTTTGAATTTGAAATAGTTGGGATTTGATCGGTTTGTAATATATTAGTATGTTTGGCTTGTGTGCATACTTTAACCTGTTGCGGTCCGTGGTGATTGGTAAGTAGGGTCATTGCATATATTATTATTATCTTTATTATTGTTATAAGCAGGTTATAATTAAGGTGTGTGTGTGGACCCCAAACTTCTGACCCGGGTTTGGAGGGCGCCACAGGTTTGGTATCAGAGCCACAGGTTATAAGTCACTGACACAAGCCGAGGTTGACGGGAATGGGTAGAGGGATAGGATTAGAAGTAAGGTATAGGATGATAGAACGTCGAGAGGTTGAGTGTTATGGTATAACCGGTATTAGTATAGTTTGTGTCGTGGTATGAGATTCTTATATTACGATATGATTTCAGATAGCAGAGATGGCCGACTCTTTTATTCCCGTATCAGCTGATCACTCAGAGCCTTCAGTTGGAGCACCAGCATCGGATCCATGTCCTGTTATTCCACCAGCATTGGCTATTCTACCTCCACCGGTGTTGCAGCCCGTACCATTGCAGGCTATTCCACCTCCAGGCATGAGGCCACTTGTTAGAGGACCCCCACCTGCTGATTCAGGCTTTACTAGTCATTCAGTCACAGGAGTACCTTTCCAGTTCTCTTCCTATCCTGTTCCATATCATCAGTTTGAGGCTTGCCTTATGGAGCAGCGATTCCTACAGGGTCAGATCCAGGAGTTATTGCATATCATGCGTACCAGAGAGATGGGGAGTGGTGAGAGGCGACTTAGGGAGAGGCTTCAGGAGTTTCACAGAACAGCTGCTGTGAGGATTGCTGAGGCTACACATGAGGATATCACCCCTGATTTCCTAGTGGAGTGGGCTAAGTGGATCCTAGAAGAGCTTGAGGAGATAGGAGGTCCAGATTTGCCATGAGTTAGAGATTTTGAGATGGAGATGCTGAGCAGTGTTGTTATGGTTATGTAGTATGGACAGTAGTGTGTAGTGTGTATCAGAACACTTTTGAGTTGTATTTATAGACTAACGATGCTGACTAGTGAGTAGGTTGTTGTACCCTTTTTGCTTTTACTTTAGAAGCGTCTTTACGCTTGTACTACCTAAAACTTTTGATCTATATATCAGTACCTTTTCCTTTCCAACACTGTCATTTATTTTATTGCACCTGTTTTACTTTACCTTATTTATTGCACCAGTATATCCTGTGATACCATGTACCCTGTTTTCTATAACTGTTTATATTCTGTAAAGAAGCATGCAATTTACTTAGTTACAACTATTTTAAAAAAAAGAGATATTTCTATTTCATAAAACTTTTCTTTTATACAAAGATTTGATTCAAAAGCTAAATAAATTGATTGATTCTTTACAGAAAATGCCTCCCAGAAGAAATACCCACACCAACACCCAGAATGAAGAAACCAACAACAACAACAATAACAACCAAAATGATATAAACCAGAATGTGAACCCAGGACCCATGGACCCAGCAATAGCCCAGATTCTTCAAATCTTGGCCCAACAAACAGTTCACCTGGCTCAACAACAGCAGAGACAGACCAATCCCCAGGTAACTTTCAAAACTTTTCAGGCAGTAAACCCACCAGAATTCAAGGGTTCCTTAGAGCCAATTGAAGCAAATGTGTGGTTAAAGGAAATAGAGAAGGCTTTTGCCTTGGTAAAAGTGAAAGAGGAGCAGAAGGTTGAATTTGCAAGTTACTATCTGAAGAATGAGGCCACCTATTGGTGGGAAATGGTGAAAACATTGGAAAGTACAGATGTTATTACTTGGGAAAGGTTTAAGGAGTTGTTTTTAGAAAAGTATTTTCCTCAGTTTGTTCAGGATCAAATGGAGCTGAAGTTTTTAGAATTAAAGCAAGGGAACATGTCGGTAACAGATTATGAGGGGAAGTTTGAGGAATTGTCAAGGTATGTGCCGTCGTATGTTGATACTGATAGAAAGAAAGCTAAGAGATTCCAGCAAGGCTTGAAGCCATGGATCAGAGGGAAGGTAGCTATTTTTGAATTGGATACCTATGCCGGGGTTGTACAGAAAGCTATGATCGCAGAGACAGAGAGTGAGATGTTCCAGAAAGAAAAGGAAAGCAAGAAAAGGAAAGTTGAGGGAAGTGAGGGTCAGTCACAAACAGGGAAGTTTCCAAATTTTAAGAAGGGCAAGTTTCAGCCAGGGAGAAATTTTAATTTCAGGAGACAAAATATAGGAGACGGAGGCCAGGGCAATCATTCAGCTAATGTGAATCAGCCGAATCAGTTGAGATTAACTTTTCCAGATTGTCAAGTATGTGGAAAGAAGCATGGAGGAGTTTGTAACAAGTTGAATGTGGTATGTTTTAAATGCAACCAGAAAGGGCACTACTCGAGGGAGTGCCGAAATCAGCCAGCAAGAGAGCTAGCAAATAAGGATCAGCCTATCCGGAATCTAGCAGTGAAGGTTCCAGCCATTGGATTTACATGCTTTAAATGTGGGAAGCCAGGACATATGGCCAGGGATTGCAAGACACCAGCCCCAGTCAGTAATGCATTAAGGATTATGTGATCTACCCTTACAGTGAATGAGACTCCGAGGGCTAGAGTTTTTGACATGTCGGTGAAGGATACGATCCAGGATACGGATGTCGTGGCAGGTACGCTTAATGTGAACTCTTTATGTGCCAAAGTGTTAATAGATTCGGGAGCAACTCGATCGTTTGTTTCACAATATTTTGTTAGTAAGTTAAATTGTCCAGTTGGGTATTTAAATGAAATAATGACTTTGGAATTAGCAAATTAAGAACGTGTAACTGTTAATCAAGTTTGTGGGAATTGTGAGATTGAGATTTCTGGTAGTAAGTTTTGTGTAGATTTGATACCGTTTAAGTTAGGAGAATTTGATGTTATATTAGGAATGGATTGGTTATCTAAGCATGATGCTCAGATAGATTATCGAAATAAGAAAGTAATGTTGAAAAAGCCAGACGAAAGAATAGTAACATTCAAGGGACAGAAGCAGGTAAAGAAGTTCTTAACGATGATTCAAGCCAAAAAGTTACTACGACAAGGATGTGAGCATTTCATAGCATATGTGATCGACAGAAGTCAGAAGCCAGCAAAACTTGAAGATATTCAAGTTGTAAATGAATTTCCAGACGTATTTCCTGATGAGTTACCAGGACTTCCTCCAGATAGAGAAATTGAATTTGCAATTGATTTAGCACCTGGAACCGAACCAGTATCCAAGGCCCCGTATAGAATGGCGCCCGTTGAGATGAAAGAGTTAGCAAAGCAATTGCAAGAGCTGATAGAGAAAGGAGTAATTAGACCCAGCGTATCCCCATGGGGTGCACCAGTATTATTTGTTAAGAAGAAAGATGGAAGCATGAGACTGTGCATCGACTATAGGGAGCTCAATAAGTTGACGATCAAGAATAAGTATCCGTTACCCAGAATTGATGATTTGTTTGACCAATTGAAGGGAGCCAAGTATTTCTCCAAAATCGATTTAAGATCGGGATATCATCAACTAAAGATCAAACCAGAAGATATACCAAAGACAGCTTTCAGAACAAGGTATGGGCATTACGAGTTTTTAGTGATGTCTTTTGGATTGACCAACGCCCCAGCAGCGTTTATGGACCTGATGAACAGAATTTTCAAAGAATATTTGGACAAGTTCGTTATAGTATTTATAGACGATATTTTGATATATTCAAAGACGGCGGAGGATCATGCGGAACATTTAAGGACAGCTTTGGAGATTTTAAGGAAAAAGAAGTTATATGCTAAATTGTCGAAGTGTGAGTTTTGGCTACAGGAAGTTCAGTTCTTAGGACACATAGTCAGTAACGAAGGGATCAAAGCGGACGCGGCAAAGATCGAGGCAATTACGAATTGGGAAAGACCGAGAACACCCACTGAGGTAAGAAGTTTCTTGGGATTGGCAGGATATTATCGACGATTCGTTCAGAATTTCTCAAGAATTGCAACACCATTGACAAAGCTTACACGAAAGAATGAAAAGTTTATATGGAATGACAAGTGCGAAGAAAGTTTCAGGAATTGAAGCGGAGATTAATCACAACACCTGTTTTGTCACTTCTAGACGATCAAGGGAATTTCGTAATTTATAGCGATGCTTCCTACAAAGGATTAGGATGTGTTCTTATGCAGCATGACAAGGTGATTGCGTATGCGTCAAGGCAATTGAAACCACACGAACAGAAGTACCCTACTCATGATTTGGAGTTAGCAGCTATAGTTTTCGCTTTGAAGATTTGGAGACATTATTTGTAAGGAGAAAAGTGTGAAATTTTCACGGATCACAAAAGTTTGAAATATATATTTACCCAGAAGGAACTTAATATGAGACAAAAGAGATGGTTAGAATTGATCAAAGATTATGATTGCTCGATTAATTATCATCCCGGTAAGGCTAACGTTGTAGCAGATGCATTAAGTCGGAAGGAAAAGTTAAATGTATTATCTGTACCTGAAGAGATATATAAAGAATTTCAAAAATTGGAATTGGAGATTAGAATTTGTAAGCCTGAGGAAGCAAAAGTGTACAGTATGATTTTCCAACCGGAGTTATTGGAGAAAATAAAGAAATGCCAGAAAGAGGTAATGGATCAAGATATAAATAGTTTGATAGGTGAGGAATTATGCACGCAACAAGATGATCAAGGTATTCTTAGGTTTTCTTCAAGAATTTGGATTCCACCAGTAACGGAGCTGAAAAATGAAATTTTACAAGAAGCACATAGTTCAAGATATTCCATCCATCTAGGGAGTACCAAAATGTACAGAGATTTAAAGAAGAATTATTGGTGGCCAAATATAAAGAGGGAAATTGCGGAATGGGTTAGCAAATGTTATACCTGTCAGAAAGTTAAAGCGGAGCATCAGAGACCAAGCGGATTGCTACAGCCATTGGAGATTCCAGAGTGGAAGTGGGAACATATTGCCATGGATTTCATAGTTGGATTACCAAGGACAAGGGCTAATCATGATGCCATTTGGGTTATAGTAGATAGACTTACCAAGTCAGCTCATTTTCTTCCTATAAATGAAAGATTTTCGCTCGATAAGTTAGTTCATATGTACTTGAAAGAGATCGTAGTTCGTCATGGAGTTCTAGTGTCTATTGTATCTGATCGAGATCCAAGATTTAATTCAAGATTTTGGAAGAGTTTTCAAGAATGTTTGGGAACAAGATTGAATATGAGTACGGCCTATCACCCCCAAACGGATGGTCAAAGTGAAAGAACGATCCAGACAATCGAGGACATGCTACGTGTTTGTGCTATTGATTTCAAGGGAAGTTGGGACGAGCATTTACCCCTAGTAGAGTTTGCTTATAACAACAGTTATCACCCCAGTATTGGGATGCCACCTTATGAAGCCCTTTATGGACGCAAATGTAGATCTCCAGTATATTGGGACGAAGTAGGAGAACGCAAAATACTCGGACCTGAATTGGTGCAATAGACAAAGGAAGTTGTTGAAATTATCCAGAAAAGATTAATAGCTGCACAAGATCGTCAAAGGAAATATGCGGACCCGTCAAGAAAAGACATGGAATTTGAAGAAGGAAGCTTGGTATTATTGAAAGTATCACCGTGGAAAGGACTAACGAGGTTTGGGAAAAAAGGGAAGCTAAACCCAAGATATGTCGGACCTTTTGAAATCCTAAAGCGTATTGGAAAAGTAGCTTACGAGTTGGCGTTACCTCCGCACATGGAGCACATTCACAATGTTTTTCACATATCAATGCTTAAGAAATATAATCCAGACTCCAGGCATATAATAGAATATGAGCCAATAGAACTTCAAACAGATTTATCATATGTAGAGAGTCCAATAGAGATTCTAGAGGAAATGGAGAAAGTATTAAGAAATAAAGTGATAAAGTTAGTAAGAGTATTGTGGAGAAACCCAAAGGTTGAAGAGTCAACCTGGGAGTTAGAAAGTGATATGAGAGAAAAATACCCTCATTTGTTTTCTTAGAGATTCTGAGGACAGAATCCTTTTAAGGGGGGAAGGATGTAATATCCGGGATATATCGTGTAATTATTTTTGCTATTATATAATTATTATGTGTGTTCAGTATCTATTCTGTGAGCTAATTGTTAAGTGTTATCTGTACTTGAATATTCAAAAATAATATTAATTGAGTATTTTAATTTTTATATGTCCAAAATAAAATATAGATAATTATCATATCTTCCTAATTATTTTTATGTTGGTTTATGGATTTATAAGAATCATATGAAATTTCTAAAATCTTTTTCCGGGTAATTAAAATCTATTTTATAAAAACGGGAACCAACCGACGTCAACCGTTGTTACGTTTTTGGAACCCGAAACTCTTTCGAGAACTCCTTCCTAACCTAATTGTAATATTCCGAGCATATTCCATATTTCGACTTTTTCGATCCGGCTTACGGTTTGTCCTGCGCGGGTCCCGGCGCAACATTTTCGATACAATATTCGTTTCGGTAAATCAATAAAACCCGTATTTTCGATAAACGGGAGCTTTTTATTAAACTATCCCAATTATCACTTCGTAATACGTGTAACCAGGCGCTGAGACCAAGACCGCAGTACAAATTGTACTGATTTGGATAATTATCCCGAAAACCGATATCGTTTGGATCAGTTTTTACAAATAAACGTACCGTTTTATATCCGGAATGATCCAACGGGATACTAATTTTCTGTAATTATAAATAGCCTTTTTCCGTATTTTATTTCCTATCAAAATCATTTGCAGACAGATAATTATATAATTTTCAGAGAAAAGTCCTAATTACATAAACTGTTCTAAGAATCAAACAGCAAAACGAAGGCGTTACCGGTCTCTGTTTTCAAAGCTTGAGTAACCAAAATGAAGGATTTGAGGTGTTCTATCATATTCTGAGCTTTGTTTCACTGCATAAATCAAGGTTATTTTTCTAAAAATTTATTTATTTTCGAATTTATTTTATTAAAAATATGAATTTTTGTTCGGATGATTGTTTGTATGATTTGATGATTGCATGTTGTAGAGCTTGTTTTCCTGATGATTTTCATATGTCATACGTCTGATTTGGAGTTCAATAACATGCTCAAAAGTGGGTTTAATTTTCGAATTTCAAAATTAGGGTTTATAACCCGTATGAATGTTCTTAATTGAAATTTGGAGGTTTCTTATTCTGTGATAGATTGATGTTGTGTTATAGTGGGTTGTGTTCTCTGTGAAATTTGCAATCTAGTCGTATAAGTTTCATGAACCAACGAGGTCTGTAGAGAAGGGAGTTGTGTTTTGAAGTTTTCCGATGTTCGCCGGAAATTGGAAAACTTCACGACCAAATTCCGGTCAACTCAGGGATTGTTAGGTTGTTTTGATTGCATGATTGTATTCCTGGTAATTTGTAGAGGTGATCTGGAGCTTGTGGTAAGGTGAGGAGGTCGGAATCGTGTTCTCCGGCGAACCCGATTATTTTCCGGCGACGGGGTGTAAAATTACAGTTTGGTCCCTGGACTTTTGGGGACGATACAGTTAGGTCCCTGAAGTTTCCAGACTTTGCAAATTTAGGATTCCTGTTTATAAAATGTTTAAAAATCATATTTCTTATTTATTTTTATTATAAAAAATTCGTTTTTAATTTTTGAAAATTCTAAAAATTATTATTTTAATTCTGAAAATTATTTGTAATTCACAAATAAATCTAAATTAATTAGTTAATTAATTTTAGTTAATTGATAATTGATTAATTGGTCAATTAATTCGAAAATTAATTGATTAATTGATTTAATTAATTATTAATTGATTTTAATTAGTTATTTAATTAGATTTAATTATTTAAAAATGATTTAAAAATTCTGAAAAATAGTTTCGAGCTCTAAAATATTATTCTAAATTATTTCCAAGGCTCGATAATTATTCTAAAATTATTTCGGAGCCAGAATGGGCCAACCGAACCCTGTTTATTAACCCGAAATTGATCCAACGACCCGTTTTAATTCCGAAAAATGTTTTAAAAATCATTTTAAATACCAGAAAGCCTATTTATGACCCGAGACTTCTTTATAAATAATATATCATTGATTACGTGATGTATTATGTGCTACATGTGACTTGTTAATTGACTATCGGTCTATATATTCGGTGTTTACTTGATTATTGCATAACTTTCAATCCGTTAATCGGATTTGGGTAAAACGAAGGGTAGATAGAAGTATGTGTTGAATAGAATTCCATGAGTAAATTATTGATAGATGCTTATGATATGTGAGCAGAAGAGGCAAGACGTAGGAAAGGGAAACAGGTAGTTGAGGAGTAAAACGGTTGTGATTGGAAGCGAGTGCAGTGTAGTAAGCTAATACCAGGCAAGTGTTCTGAACTTTCTCGAGATATTGTAGTACTTGATAATCCTGTGATATTGCAAGTGCTTTGAAGCACAGAAACCTAAATCCTGATTTCAGTTATTGTCCTTGAGCCATGAATCATATTCTTTCTAATCCATTGATTATTGTATACCCAAACAAGAACCACAAATCTACGATACTACTCTACAAATACATACAAACTAAATACCAAACACTGAAATGAACTATTATATACTCAACCCATGGTATCTTAGACTTTGAAAGATCGAATCCTTGAAATCTTGAAACGTTGATTCCTTTGTTATCCAATTCTTTCATTACCCAGCATCCAAGCTTTTAAATTGCCTTAGTGATCCTTACAAGGATTGAAACCCTTTCATTGTTAAACATTTATTGTTGTTGATGATTTCGGTTATTGTTTACTATTGCATATTCTGTTATTATGTTAGAATTGGATTGTTTTTATAAAATTGTGGACCAGATTCGTGGTCAGACCATATAATGGTCAAGTTAGGCCAATGTGTGCCTTGGATCCAGTAGTTAGAGCAATGATGTGTGCCTTGCTCGGGGTTAGTGCGTGACTGATCAGCAGCCTAACCTTGGTTTTTAAATTAAAAGTATAATATCCAATTCTAAATCATAATCCATTGTTCACTTGATATCATAAATATATTCACCTGATGATCATTATTCTCAGTTTTGTCATTGTGACTTGCTGAGCTAGTTAGCTCATTCGTGCGATGTTGTTTATATTCTTTCCAGTTAAAAAAGAACCAGTTGGTAAAGAGGATCCCCAGTCCAGCGCGAGAGCTAGGAGTTCAGGTTGAGAAAGCTGAGCTAGTAGGCTTCTTTTGGAATAATTTAAGTTTGTAAAAGTTTGTAATAATGTTTAATACTCAGTTTGAATTTAAAATAGTTGTGATTTGAATGGTTTGTAATATATTAGTGTGTTTGGCTTGTGTGCATACTTTAACCTGTTGCGGTCCGTGGTGATTGGTAAGTAGGGTCATTGCATATATTATTATTATCTTTATTATTGTTATAAGCAGGTTATAATTAAGAGGTGTGTGTGTGGAACCCAAACTTCTGACCCGAGTTTGGAGGGCGCCACACATGTGACATTCCTAGTATTATATATAGATGACATATAACAAATAAGGAATGGTATACCTTCTCTACAGGCTGTTAAGACTTGGTTGAGAAATAGTTTCTCGGTGAAAGACTTAGGCGATGCTACCTATATATTAGGGATCAAGATCTATAGAGATAGATTGAAAAGATTAATCGACCTAATCGGAGTACATACATTGATAAAGTATTACATCATTTTATGATGCAAGAGACAAAGAAATGATATGTTCGATGTCTCATGGGATAGTGATCTCTGTTAGATATATTTGTGATGTCATGTCTAATAATGATTTGTGTTTAGTTTTCAGATCTTGACTAACAGGACAAATCAGGACTTAACTGGAAATCAGTACTTATACTGAAGTCAGAACTTAAGATATCAGAACTTAAGTTATCAGAACTTAAGATATCAGAAGATATTTATCAGGAGATAATATTAGGACTTAAGAAGACTTTCAGATAAGGAAGGCGGCTGATTGAAGGAAAGAAGATTAAGACAAACACAAGAAGAGATATGCATGGATAAGAATTCTATGAAGAATAGAAGACTTGGAGAAAAAGATAACTAATTGATATATTTTAGGATACAGACTTATATTCGATATCAATTAGAAGATTATCTTATAACTTTGCGTCTATATAAACACAGCATAGGGTTTATACTAGATGTGTTATTGTAATCGAGAATATTATTCATTGTAACCCTAGCAGCTCTCGTGATATTTGTTCATCACTGAGAGATAACGGTTCCATTGTAATACTGTTTTATTAATAAGATTATTCTGTGTTTCATACTTGTGTTCTTAATTTGATTTGATTATAGTTTACACTGTATTCAACCCCCTTCTACAGTGTGTGTGACCTAATAAGTGGTATCAGAGCCTATCTGTTAACACATATACAGTAAAGATCCAAAAAAATCATGTCTGAAGGAGAACAACTCCAACCAAGCCCACCAAAACTGAAGAAACTCCAAAGACTCAAATTCATAATCGATATGAGACTATTAGGGTTCCATACTGAAACCTTCTGAGTATCCCATATGGAAAGTGAGGATGACTATGTTTCTGGAAGCCACAGGTCCAGAATACCTTGACAGAATTAATGAAGGACTACATAAGCCAACCAAGATCTCTATTATACTTGCAGATCAACCAGCAATGACTGTACCAAAGGAGAAAAGTGAATATACAGCTGAAGATATCTCATCTATTGCCAAGGATGCAAAGGTAAGGCATTTGCTGCATAGTGCCATTGATAATGTAATGTCAAATAGGGTAATTAACTGCAAGACTGCAAAGGAGATATGGGATGCCTTAGAAACAAGATGCCAGGGAACTGATGCAATTAAGAAGAACATGAGGACTATACTCACTCAAGAGTATGAGCACTTTGACTCAAAACCTGATGAGTCATTAACTGGTTTATATGACAGATTTGTCAAACTCTTGAATGATCTGTCACTGGTGGATAAGGAATATGATCCTGAAGATACTAATCTTAAATTCCTTTTAGCTCTTCCTGAAAGTTGGGATTTGAAGGCAACTACTATAAGAGACAACTATGCTCTTGATGAAACTACTCTTGATGAAATTTAGGGTATGCTCAAAACTCATGAACTTGAGATGGATCAAAGAAGCAAGAGACATGGGAGAAAGTCAAAAACAGTTGCTTTTAAGGCTGAGGAGGAATCCCCCAAAGTGGCTGCCTCAAAGAAAGGCAAAGGAAAGGCTCTCATCATAAAGTCTGATTCAGATTCATCAAGTTCTGATGATGATGAGGATTCAGAAACTGAAAGTCTATCAGAGATGGATGCTGATGAAGAGATGATGAAATTGTGTGCTCTTATGGTGAAGGGTATCACAAAGATAGCCTACAGGAAATTCAGAAAGGGAAGGAAGTTTTCTAGGAAAAGTGGAAGTTCTGATAAGAAGGGATTCATAAAATCTGAAGGCAAAGCAGGAAAGTCTGACACAGGAGATTACTCAAATGTTAAATGCTACAATTGTGGTGAGAAAGGCCACATATCTCCTGATTGCAAGAAAGGAAAATGTGACAAAGGCAAGGCACTTATCACAAAGAAGAAAAGATGGACAGACACTTCAGATTCTGAAAATGAGGTGAACTATGCCTTGATGGCAAATGCTGATAGCAGTTCTGATGCTGCTGAGTTAAAGGTACCTCAAACAACTTATGCTTTTCATACTGATGATATTACTGAGTTGAGATCTTATCTTAAAACCATATTCATTAGCTATAGAGATCAGTCTTTAACATGTGATAGGTTAACTTCTGAAAATCTGGCTTTTAAGAAAAGGAATGTCTATTTAGAAAAGGAGTTAGTTATGTTTCATCAAACTCAGAAAGAAAGGGATGATGCTTTTTATGTTAGAGATGAAGTGTTATAATTGAATCAATCTCTAAAAACTGAGTTAGAAAAAGAAAAAGAGATTATCAGGATTGGACTAACTCTGGCAGAACAACTCAGAATTTACTAAGTAGTGGAAACTGGAAAGAGGGCTTAGGTTATGGAGATGATAAAAGTGAAACATGAACTGAACAAATTAAGCCAAGTATTGTTAAACAGACTAATAAGCCAAAGGTAAATCCTGTTAAGTTTTTAGCTAAAACTGTGAAGTCTGATTCTGAAAAGATGAAAGATAGTGAGACAAAAGTTAAGGCAGAGTCAACTTCTGATAAGCTAAAACAGGATAAACCAGCTGAAGTTAACATAGGCTTAATAAAAAGGAAGCAGCTTAAGTACAAGCTGAAAGAGATTAAGGATGTAAACAAGGTAAAGCCACCTAGGAAAAATAGGAATGGAAAGGAAGGTGTGAATAAGAGCAATAATTATAAGCCTGTTCCTAATGCTCCTAGAAAGAAATGCTATAACTGTGCAAACTCTAACCATCTTGCTTCTTTCTGCAGGAAGAATAAGAATATCCATTCTTTACCTCCTAATTCAGGAGTTAAGAGTCAGTCTGTTAGGTTTAAACCACAAATCCTTGTTTTTATTGTGGTAGTATATGACATTCCATTTATACATGTAAGAAATATCATAGTTTGTACTATGATTATTATCAAATAAAACCTTCTTTGAAGAAAGTTAGCATTATTCCTTCTAGTGTAAGTTCTGATACAAAGTCTGATATTGTAAATTCTGACAAGAAAAATGTTAACATAAACTCTGATGTTAAATCCGCTGCAAATGTTAACAAACCTAATAAGGCCAAAGGATCCAAGCAAGTCTGGGTACTTAAAACTAATCATTAGTGGTCTTTGTGATTGCAGGGCAACATGAAAAACATCTTAGTTCTGGACAATGGATGTTCAGGACATATGACTGGAAATAAAGCTCTGCTATCATACTTTGTGGAGAAAGCTGGCCCAGGAGTTTCTTATGGAGATGGCAACATGGGAAAAACTCTGGGATATGGCAATATCAATTTTGGGAATGTCATCATTGAGAAAGTAGCTCTAGTCTCAGGACTTAAACACAATCTGCTGAGAGTTAGTCAAATCTGTGACAGAGGTTATCATGTGGATTTCTTTGAAGAACACTGTGAAGTTGCAAACAAATCTACAGGAAAAGTTATTCTGAAGGGATACAGGCATGGTAACATATATGAAGCCAAGCTTTCAACAAGTTCTGATGGTTCTGCAATCTGTCTGTTAAGCGGAGCATCAATTGAAGAAAGTTGGGATTGGCACAAGAAACTCTCTCATTTAAATTTTAACAATATAAATGAACTAGTCAAGAAAGATCTTGTGAGAGGACTTCCAAAATCAGTATTTGTCCCTGATGGCCTTTGTGATTCATGTCAAAAGGCAAAACAAAGAAAATCCTCATTCAAGAGCAAGACTGAATCTTCAATTCTTGAGCCTTATCACCTACTACATGTTGATCTATTTGGTCCAGTGAATGTCATGTTGATTGCAAAGAAGAAATATGCTATGGTCATAGTAGATGAGTTTACCAGATACACATGGGTGTATTTCTTGCACATAAAAAGTGAAACTGCATCTATCTTGATTGATCATGTCAAACAACTGGATAAGTTGGTCAAAGACTCTGTGAAAATCATAAGAAGTGATAATGACACCGAGTTCAAGAATATGATTATGGAAGAGTTCTGCAAAGACCATGGAATAAAGAAGGAATTTTATGCTCCTGGAACTCCACAACAAAATGGAGTTGTTGAAAGAAAGAATATAACTCTTATTGAAGCTGCAAGAACTTTGCTTGATGAAGCAAAGTTACCAACTTACTTTTGGGCTGAAGCTGTGCAGACTGCTTGTTTTACTCAGAATGCAACACTTATCAACAAGCATTGAAGGACACCATATGAGATGGTGAAGAAAAAGAAGCCAAATCTGAAGTACTATCATGTATTTGGATGCAAGAGTTTTGTTCTTAAGACTCATCCTGAACAGCTATCCAAATTTAATCTAAAAGCTGATGAAGGAATTTTTGTTGGATATCCACTTTCCACAAAAGCCTTTCGAGTCTACAATTTAAGAACAAGGGTTGTCATGGAATCTCTCAATGTCTCTTTTGATGATAAGAAGATTACTAGACTTGAAGATTTCAATGATCATGATCAGCTGAGATTTGAGGATGAAGCTTTAAATTCTGATTCTGTAAATTCTGATAGTCTAAATCCTGATACTGCAAACTCTGATGGGTTAAACTTTGATGTTATTGAAACTGTGGTGACTACGCCAAAGGAAAATGCACCTGTGCAGGGGGGAGCATATTGAAGATCCAACCACATCTCAAGAAGCATCAGAACCTAGAACAGGCTCTTCAAGTTCTGATTCATCAAGTTCTGATGGGGCAAGTTCTGATAATTCTAGAAACTCAAATTCTGATTCATCAAGTTCTGATGGGCCAAATTTTGAAAATTCTGGAAACTCAAATTCTGAAGGATCCAACTCAGAGAGCATAATTTCAGGGGGAGTATCAGAAAATGTTGATGGAGATAGCATGGATCATGGGGGAGCATCCAGTTCTAGAAATAATCTTCCATCTGCAAGGAAGTGGACTAAAGCACATACACCTGACTTGATTATTAGAGATCCTGAAGCAGGTATTAGAACTAGAACAACAACATCAAATGAATGTCTCTATCATTCTTTTCTTTTTTAGGCTGAACCAAAGAAAGTGAAAGAAGCTCTTCAAGATGCTGATTGGGTGCAAGCAATGTAGGAAGAGTTAAATGAATTTGAAAGAAATGAAGTCTGGACCCTAGTACCAGACCAAAGAACAGATCTGTTGTTGGTACAAAGTGGGTGTTCAGAAACAAAACTGATGGTGATGGCATAATTACAAGAAATAAAGCAAGGCTGGTTTCAAATGGATATTCTCAACAGGAGGGAATTGATTATGATGAAACATTTGCACCAGTTGCTAGATTGGAAGCCATAAGGATATTTTTGGCTTATGCTGCTCACAAAAAGTTTACAGTCTTTCAAACGGATGTAAAAAGTTTTTTTCTTAATGGAGAATTGGAAGAAGAAGTATATGTTGAACAACCTCTAGGTTTTGTAGATTCAAAATTTCCTAATCATGTCTACAGACTTGATAAAGCACTTTATGGCCTTAAGCAAGCTCCAAGAGCATGGTATGAGACATTAGCTCAGTTTCTTCTGGAAAGTGGATTTAACAGAGGGACTATTGATAAAACTTTATTTTATCTCAACCATGGAAAGGACTTATTTTTGGTGCAGATATATGTTGATGATATCATTTTTGGTTCTACAAATGACAGACTTTGTAAAAGTTTTGCCAAGCTAATGCAGTCAAGATATCAAATGAGTATGATGGGAGAATTTAGTTATTTTCTGGGCCTTCAAGTCAAGCAGAATGAAGAAGGAACTTTTATTTGTCAATCTAAGTACACCAGAAATTTGTTGAAATTTTTTGGAATGCAAGACTGTTCAAGTGCATGCACTCCTATGGCCACTGCAACAAAATTGGATAAAGATACTGGTATATTAGTAGATATTACTGATTACAGAGGTATGATTGGCTCACTACTCTATCTAACTGCAAGTAGACCTGATATCATGTATGTTACCTATCTTTGTGCAAGATTTCATGCAGATCCAAGAGAACCTCACTTAATAGCTGTGAAAAGAATTTTCAAGTACCTTAAGGGTATAGCTGATCTAGGATTGTGGTATCCTAGGAAATCAGACTTTAAGCTAATAGGTTACTCGGATGCAGATTTTGTAAGGTACAAAATTGACAGGAAAAGCACAAGTGGAAGCTTCCAATTTCTTGGAGGCAGATTAGTTTCTTGGTTTAGCAAGAAATAAAAGTCAATTTCCACATCAACTGCAGAGGCAGAGTACATTGCTGCAGGAAGCTGTTGTGCACAGATACTTTGGATGAAGAATCAATTACTGGATTGTGGGTTAGAATTTTCTAAAATCCCTATTTACTGTGATAATCAAAGTGCTATTTCTATGACAGGTAATCCAGTTCAACACTCAATGACAAAGCACATCAGCATAAGGTACCACTTCATAAGGGAACATGTGATGGAAGGTACAGTGGAATTGCATTTTGTTCCAACAGATCAACAACTAGCAGATATCTTCACAAAACTACTATGTGAAGCTACTTTTACAAGATTGGTAAATGAACTTGGAATGGTTTTAGGTTCTTTCTCTAAATCTGCTTAGTTTATGTTCTGATACATTAGACTTTATGATCAGTATTTACAGAAATTACTATCTTTATGTAATTTGTGCTTAAATTGAAATTTACTTATGTGCTGATTGTTGTCTGATGTGAATTTCTAAACTCTGAGAGTGATATGAATATTTCTGTGACTATTCAATCCAATGAGGATAACTGTGCTAGATGCTGACCTAGTAGTCTCTAATATACTTATGATCCCATGTTTGAAGTAATTGTTTATGTGGAAATCTTCTAACACAAGCAAATTTTGATATTGAGCTTGGTTAGGTTTACTTTGACTAGGTCAAAAACTAGAATAGTGCTTCTTATCTGTTAAGTTCTGATGTTGGTAAATCTTATGGATGTACTAAGTGCTGATAAACCTCACTTATCAAAAGAAAAAGAAAAGAAAAGAAATAAATATCAGGTACTCCTTTGAGATCTAGAGAACAATGTATGTGGAAGGGAAGACCCAAGTGCATTGCTGGTATTAAGTAATATGTATTAGAAAAGCAAATAAAATTTTCTTGGTGACTTTTCACATTCTCTGATACCTGGAGAAATACTATGATAATAGCATAAATTCTGATAAGCAGTCATGACTCACTTATAATGAGAAGCCACTGTAAAAGGAATTTCAAAAGATGCATAAAATGAGCACAAAATAGTTGAGGTGGACTCATGCATGAACTCATTCTATAGTAGACTTCAGACTAATGATAGATTTTAAGCAAAGTTCTTAGTTATGCCTTATTTCGAAGATGTACTGAAGTGAATCAGACTTTACTCTTTGTCTGATATTTAGCTTAAAGCACACACTTACACTCCATATGAATGATGAAAATTACTGTGGTGATCATTGTTGTTTTAGATGAACAGTTTAAGTGTCAGTTGCATAAATTCTGTGGACAAGTTCTGATGGAAGTTCTGATGATTAAGTTTTGTTGAAACCATATCAGTATTTGTGTGAAGAATTACAGAAATAAACATTCACTTTTTGAGTAAAGAAGCCATATTCTGATGACCTTTAAATTCTGATAATAATCAAGTTCTGATGCTTACATGACAGTATTTATTTCCTTGATTTATTTTTGGTCATTACATCAACGATTATATTTTATCAGAATATTGGATTACGTGAGATAAAGCAGTAATAATCATTTGTTTAGTGGGAATAGTTTTTTTTTGGAAAAACTGAATGTGCATAGTAATCATTACTTATTTCCCGTGCCCATTAACTTTTGTCTTAACTACTGCATGGCTGACAGGTGTAAAGTCTGTTCCACTTCTCAATAACTGTTGTCACGTGGTGTGTCTAAGTAAAAGAGATAAAAGATTGTAAAATCTTTTATTTACATTTCTAATATATACTCTCTCTCTTTTTCTTATTCTCTCATATTCACTGACTGTTTTCTATACAGACATTTTATCGAACACCTTTCAGGCACTCTAACTTCTAACTTATATTCGATGGCACCCAAGGATTTAATCGTTAATGGAGCAAAGTTCGTACCAAACAACTATTCTGCAATCCTTAACAAGGATGATGTTCCGTCAGATCTGCACTTTGTACAAGATTTCTTAGCTCGCAGTGAGATTGGTTACGCTCTGACTCAACCTCAATCTATATCTGGCAAACAAGTGCTGACGTTCTGGCGAACTGGGTTATATGATGATGGTGGTGTTGCTGGTTCTCCAAGCATAATTTTCACATCAGGAGATGTCGAGTACGTGGTTACTAAAACGACTGTTCGTAAAGCTCTCCATTTACCTGAAGACTGTACATTCTCAACAGTGGAGGAGCCTGTTTTACAGTAGCTTATGGCCAGTCTGGGCTATGAGCAAAGCTTGGGAAAGCCAGGTCAACTGAAAAGACCATATATCAGAAAGGAATGGAGTTATTTCTTTGACTGCATCACCAAGGCATTTGTAAATAAATGCTCCAATTTTGATGTTATTCCCATTCTGAGTCAGCAAATCGGGTATGCTCTGATCAATCAAACTCATTTTGATTATGCAAGTGCTGTGCTAGATTTTATAGGAGATACGATGACAGAAGATAGGAATGTAGTATATTTTGCTAGATTCTGTCAGCTTATATATAGTTTCTGTTGTGCTGATAAACCCCAACTAGCAAGTGATTCAATTTCACCCTTTAAGCTTACAAAAAGGGCCTTTAATGACCTGTTAAATACTGATAACAAGAAAAATGTGTTGAGACCTTTACAAATCCCTCAATTAGTAAAAAAAGTCTTGGTAAATGCTGATCCAGAAACCTATACACCTTTATATTCTGTTGTCCAACCCACCAACACACAACAACCATCAGAATCCAACACTAATCAACCACAGCAACCTCAGTCATCAGCACCTACTCCTGTGAAGCCTTCTTCTTCTAAATCAAAGAGGACAAAGACTTTACCTCAGACACAATAAATGAGAAGGAAGATGATTCTGAGAGATGAATCTGATGATGAGGCACATGTTCAACCATCAGAATCTGTTGCTGAAGCAGCTGGGGAAGTGTCTCCTCAGAAAATAAAGGAAACTGGGAGTTCTAGGCCCCTCAAAAGGCTTAGAAAGATAAATTCTGATGACAAAGCTCCCAAAGTCTCTCCACCCTTGAAGAGATTGAAGAAACAAAGAGCTAACAGGGATATAGTTGAGTCAGATTCAGAGGATGTGGAAGCAGCAACTAAGGAAGGGGATCAGGAATCTCTGATCCTAAAGGAGCCAATTGTGATTGAGTCCCTTCCATCTACACAACCAGAATTTGCTGAAGCCACTGCATCTACACCTCCACAATCTCCAATTCAAGAGCCATAGACTACTACATCACCAATGCCTACACCTCCTGTGTCTCATATCATTGATCAAGTTCATGTTGATAATCATGGTATAAGTGCTGAAATATATATTCACAACTTGAATGTGCCTGAGGTTCTATACTTGGAAGCTCCAACCATTCCTCAACATACTCCACCAACAACACCAATTTTCGATGCAGATTTCAATGCAGATATTCCAACAATACCTCTTCTGAATCTAGATGATGAAGATCAGATATTAGCTGAGCATCAGAATTTGGATGTTGATCATAATTTACTGCAAGATCAGCACTTAGAGGATGATTTTGAAACCTCTATAGCCTCATATACTATCATTTTATCTGAGGATACTGATTCTGTAGACTCTGTAAGTTTTGATGCTGCAAATTTTGACACTACTGGTGAAGCTGCTACAAATCTATATGCTGATGCAGCTGGTCCTTCAGGACATGCACCTCAACAAGTTCTAGTCAAAGCTGATTTAATCAAGAACTTTGTTAGAGAGGATGCACCAGTACCTTGGAGTGAAAGTAATAGAGGAAGGGAATGGATCAAGGATTGGAACAAAGTTGATTTTGTTCCTACTGCAAATATTCTTGCTAAGCACCTGGCTAAAGTTGATGAGATGCTGGTGAATGATGACTTCAAAGCACAACTCAGAGTTACTGCATTGAATACCAGGAACCTTCAAGGTCAACTCTCAATAACTCAAGCCAAGGTGAACAAAATTCAAGAAACATTGATTCGGCAAGACATGAATGTCAAATTGGACAAGACAAGGTTTTTCAAGCCTACCTTTAACAGAGTTGAGGCTATTGAGAAAGCTCAGGAGAAACAACAATCTCAGATTGCTGAAGTACTAAAGAATCAAGCTTTTAAACAAGTTCAACTAAATGAAATTTAATCTTCAGTGGAATTACTTCTCTCTCTCTCCTATTACCTGATGATCCCAAAAAGGGGGAGAAAGTGATTAAGTCCAAATGCTCTACTAATTTAGCACTGAAGAAAAAGGATGATGGAAATGAAGACCAGGGAAACTCTGAAAAGGGTAGAGGTCATGGTAAAGGCAAAGGCTCTTCATCTATGAAAGCAGGAACTTCTACACAGAGATCCAGCTCTGATGCTGATAGAAGAATAAGTTCTGATAAGCAAGTTCTGACTAAACCTGATGTTCTGATACAGGGTGAAAGTCAAGAATCACAGAAGTTTATGCAGACACTGAAGTTCATGGGGAACGAAACAACAGTCTACTATCAAGACCCCAAGTTACAGAAGCTGGATGAAGCAATTTCAAAAAGATTATTTCTCAAAGACAATCCAGGAATGGACTTTGAAAGTCTAAAGGAAGAAGAAGCCATACTTAAAGCAGAAAATGTCAAATCCAAGTCTAAAGCTTCTATTACTTCAAAGAAACCTCCAAAGCCTAAGAGCATTATGATTAAAGAGAAAACAAACTCTGAGGCAATCAAATCTGAATCCAAAGCCAAATCACAAGTAGAGGTAGATCCTAGGTTCAAGGGCAAAGCAAAATTTGATGAACCTGTAAAGATATATATGCCAATCATGGATCTAGAAGCAAAATCTGATGAAGATACTAGTCTGATTTTGAAAAAGAAGAATATTTAAAAAACCTCTGACAGAGCTCATGTTGTTCAAGATCAGGACTTTGTAAATTCTGATATTATAATAAAGCAAGCAACCTCTGACAGAGCTCATGTTGTCTTGACATCAGAAGAAAAGGAAACCTCTGACATTGCTCATGTTAAACCTTAAAAAATTCTACTACCTGGGTTTACTAAAGCTCAATAATCTACTCAATCTTTGAAGACTACATCAAGTGGTTTTGAAGCAAGAGTTATTCGAGGGAAGGAAGTTAGAGATAAAACAAGACTGGGTAATGCTGATGAGAGAAGAGTAAACAATTCTACCTTAGATCCTACATCTCTTTCTGAACCAGGAGTAAGGACAACTCCAGAAAGACTAAATCAATTGGAGTCTATATAAATGTTCTACCACTCTATGTTAAAAGAAGATATCATGCTATACTTCATGACATATGGGAGGGTATTCCAGATAAGAAAGTATGTTATTCGTTTAAAGTAATTTGAAGAATTGCAACATGTGCTATTTCTACTTCAAGTGAAAAATAGATCAACAGATGGTGCTACCAGATACATAAGGTTTGATATTGAAAGACAGAAGAAACTTTACTCTGTAAAGTCTGACAGGCCTAAGTACAGAGCTCACAATGGAGAACTAGTTGAGATGAAGCCTAATACTGCTAAAATCACTACATTTTTGGGTATTAAGGGACTGGAATTTAATCTGGAGTCTGACAAAGCTTTTCTGATCAGATTGGATCAGGAAATAAGGAAAGCAAAGATTAATGATCTCAGGGCTTATCTTTCAGACAGGAGAAGATACAGTTGAACTTAAAGATGCAAAAAGGAGGATGCAGATGAACTTGAATATGCTAAGAGGAGTTTGTTGAAGAACTATCTCAGAACAACTCTTAACATTAGAGATATCATACACTGAAGCCAAGTCAAGTATTACAACTAATAAATTTTGAAGGATATACAGGTTAAAGCTGATATCAGACTTTAAGGATGGTAAAAGCTCTAAAGACTGTGAGTTATAGTTATTTGATCAAATTCTCACATGCATTTGTACTTAATGTTTTTGACATCATCAAATATCTATTGAACTTGTATATTATGCTAATTTACAAGTTGGGGGAGATTGTTAGATATATTTGTGATGTCAATTCTAATAATGATTTGTGTTTAGTTTTCAGATCTTGACTAACAGGACAAATCAGGACTTAACTGGAAATCAGTACTTATACTGAAGTCAGAACTTAAGATATCAGAAATTAAGTTATCAGAACTTAAGATATCAGAAGATATTTATCAGGAGATAATATCAGGACTTAAGAAGACTTTTAGATAAGGAAGAAGGCTGATTGAAGGAAAGAAGATGAAGACAAACACAAGAAGAGATATGCATGAAGAAGAATTCTATGAAGAATAGAAGACTTGGAGGAAAAGATAACTAATTAATATATTTTAGGATACAGACTTATATTCGATATCAATTAAAAGATTATTTTGTAACTGTGTGTCCATATAAACACAGCATATGGTTTATATTAGATGTGTTATTGTAATCGAGAATATTATTCATTGTAACCCTAGCAGCTCTCGTGATATTTGTTCATCACTGAGAGAGAACGGTTCCATTGTAATACTGTTTTATTAATAAGATTATTATGTGTTTTATAATTGTGTTCTTAATTCGATTTGATTGTAGTTTACACTGTATTCAACCCCCTACTACAGTGTGTGTGACCTAACAATCTCAAAAGATAATTGCCCCTAAATTAGTAGATGATAAGGGCCTTTTGATAAAGTTCCAAATGCGTCAGCAATTGGATCTATAATGTGTATAATGATATGTATTTATCCTGATGTTTCGTATGCTTTGAGTATGATGATCAGATAACAGTCTAATTCAGGTGAGGGTCACTTGATAGTTTTCAAGAATATTCTTAAGTACTTAAAGAGGACTAAAGATTTATTTTTGGTGTATGAAGAAGATAGGGAATTGGTTGTAAAGGGTTACATTGATACTAGTTTCTGAACCTAATTTTTGGACAGATAAGGATGATTACGAGTTTATGTATGCTTTATCTTTTGTCTAAATATAATTGATGTTAGCTTTAATAGTTCACAACAAGAACATTGATGATTCTATGGAAGTCGAATATATTGATATTTTTTTGAAACAGCCATGGAGACTGTTTAGGCATGTTCTTAGGCAATATCGCCTTATTAATGAGATTAACGATTAAGGAGATATAAATGTAAAGTGCATAGTAATGATAGTTTTGTAGACCCACTGACTAAGGCTTTGTCGCAGCAGAAGTACGATGGTCATACTAGTTCCATGAGTATTAGATACATGGGTGATTGGCTCTAGTGAAAGTGGGAGATTGTTAGTGTTTGTGCCCTAGAGACAACACTATGATGTTTTAGTTTAAGACATTAGGATTATTAATGTTTATGTTCTATCGATTATTCTCTTTATAATTTATTAATTCTTAATTTACTGTGATATAAATGTTAGATTAATAAATGTCCTTGGAATATGATATGCAATTCTATATCTCTAAGTACGTAACTTAGAAATGAGATTATGAGAATAGTATCAATATTCCTAAAGGTCCCTAGTCGAGTATTATTATTAAGGGACAATAATAATGCATTAAGACTTGTGTGTTTGTTGACTGATGATCACATCTTATTGATCACAGGTATAGTGATACTAAAGTCAAAAACACAGGTAGATATATAAGTACATGGTGCTGGACAGACCCAATATGAGATTCTACATGTCTGTTGTGTCATAAGTAATTCTCACAGTGATAATGATGTAATGGTCCTTAGACCTGAAGTCATTATATTTCTATACGAGAATTAATATACATTGATTCCATTAAAAGTTATCCTTGACCGGGTAATGATAAAAGTGGACATTGGGTATATTATGAATCGTATGAGAAATATGAATGATCTAGATGAGATTTAACCCTCATATTTTAGGAGTGATATTTTTGGCCGCTTGTGTGAGCTAGACTATGAAATGCGTGGCCACGCTCAAATGTTGATTTGATATGATAGTCTACTCATTGATCAAGGAAAATTGGATTAAACTATGATGAGGATGACACATTATGTGCCTCTAGTTTAATCTATAATATTTGGTTAAAGGGATTATATTACATTGTACATTATTCACCAATTCAATTATTATTACTTGGATAACAATGATGTATTACTAGATGCCGCTCGTTCTTTACGATTTTAAATTAGATTTAAAATTTATTGCCAACGTAATAATAACCTATAGGCTCACACACTAAGAGTGCTTGAAGGATTATTTAATTTAAATTAGATTTAAATTATATTAAAGTAATTCAAATTATTTATAATAGTAATTAAGTATGACTTAATTAATTAGATAAATATTGATATTCGAATTTACTAATATTAATTATAAAATTTATTTGTAAATAATTAAGTGAGACTTAATTATAATACAAATAGGAATTTTGAATTAATAATAACTCATAATTAGTTAAGAGTTATAATTTGTTTTTCTACTCTCGATATAATATCTCTTGTGTGGCTGATTTTGTAAACAAGACTTTTACTAAAATCCTAGCCACCAAGGGAGAAGATGGAGAAAGCAAGAAGAAACAAGTTTGTGCTAGTACACATTCAATCCTTGCGTTCAAGCATTCGTGTGGATACCGATAGAGCGTAGATCGCGAGAGCGGGATGCGTGGTGATTGAACAAGCTTTGGATATCTATTAGTCAACTAATTGGTAAAGCTTCTTAAGGTAACACTACAAGAATAATGTCAATAGACATCACACATTAGACATCAGTTAACTTTGCCACTGATGTTAAAAAAAGTATTGACATCACTCCGTGTTTTTGTGATGTCTTTGTTCTTTGTAGACATCGGTTATAATTAAACCGATGTCTAAAATTCACCAAAAAAAAACAAAATTCGCGCCCACCATTTCTTTCCCCCGTTAGTGAAATTTTCATTCATTTTTTAGTTCTACATTCCCCCCAATCCCAAAATTCTCCCCCCTTAACCAAATTTTGGTTCCCCCCAAATCAATTTTCAGACACAACAAAATCAAAACAAAAAACTAAAAACAAAAAAACTAAAAACTAACAGAAATTTTTTCTCTCTCTCTCTCGAAGCCCCCCTCTCTCTCGAACCTCTCTCCCCTCACAATCTCTCTGAACTCCGGTCATCATCTCACCATCACAATCTCTCGAACCTCTCTCTCTCTCTCACCTCTCTCTCTCTCTCGAACCTGTCTGTGGAACCTCTCTCTCTCTCTCTCTCTCTCTCTCTCCGCTCTCAATCTCTCCGTTAAGCCTCTTTCAGTTAACCTCTCTACTTCAGTAAGTGTTTTATCTACTTGAATCGAACTTGTCTTCTCTGCATGAAGACCAGTTTTAAAAGTTGAGGATTTTTGAATTCAAAGCCCTAATTTTGTAAATTGGGGTTTTATCTAATTCGAAACCCTTATTTTTTTTATTAATTTAATGTCTAAACTTGTTGCTAATACTTTTCTTCTTGTTGTATACAGGACCTAAGTTGAGAAAAAGATTTAAAGCTTTAGGTAATTTGGGTGTTTTTGGTTGTACATTTGTATTTTTTTATTATTTTATTATTTTTTCATTTGTTTGTAATGTTGTGATTTGTTTTTGCAGGACATTAGAGCTGTTTAATTTTTCGATCTTCGGTGAGTTTTCTTTTCCAACTCTGTTTTGTACGCTTATACATTTGATTTGTTTTGTTAGTTTTGGTAGTGTTTTTTTTGTCTATGTGCTTTGTAGTTGGTTCTTATGTTGATCTATGTGTTGTGTATAATATGCATTATGTATTATATGAAATCTCAATTTTGTTTTATTTGCAATTATGTGCAGGAGAATTCATTTTGGTATTAGTATGTTATATTTAAATGTAGTCGTGTTCTGAATTTTGGATGCAAGTGTGTGGTTAATTTAGTGATTGTGTATGCAAGTGTTTAGTTGAAAATAGTATATTTATAATTTGATAATCTGCATCTGTAATCTGACTATTATACTATGGTTAATTATATAGTGATTATACATTAAGTACCGAATGACTAGTTAATATATAGTACTAGTACTATAATTAAATGTATAATATGAATTACGTAATGCATTACAAATCGATTCATATCATATTATAATAAAATATATAACATTAAAATGTATAATATGCATTATGTATAATATGAATTCTCAGTTTTCTTATGTCGTTTATAGTCTGCCCTATGTGTGGATGTCATACTTAAAATCAAGTTAGACTTCTAAAATAAATATTAGACTTATAAAATAAATATAAGCCTTATATTGAATTTTTTAGTGACATACCAGGTGGTTTTAAATGGATAAGTCTTGGATAAAAGCCGATAGGGATTCTCTACAGTATGAAATTGGTGTTGAAAACTTCTTGATATTTGCCGAGGAAAATGCTAAAAACCCCAAGAAAATTCCTTGTCCTTGTGCACACTGCTCTAACTTCAAAAAGTTTTCTGTGAATATAATCAGAGGTCATCTTTATGAATCAGGGTTTAGTTTAGGATATTCTGATTGGATTTGGCATGGAGAAAACCATGATAATAGTACTAGGTCATCTGTTGGTAGTACTTGTCCTCCCTCGAAGCCCATACCAATTTCAGAAACATTTAACGTGTGTGAAGCAGCCTATAGTGGGGAAGATTGCGATAAAGAGTCAGATAACTTTGAGAGGTTTGTTGCCGATGCAGAACAACCTCTGTTTGAGGGAAGTGAGTATACTAAACTAGAGTCGGTCTTAAAATTACATAATTGGAAGGCTAGGTTTGGAGTTTCCGATAAAGCTTTTACTGATCTGCTTCAATCAGTTGGATCAATTCTTCCTAAAGATAATCTGCTTCCATCTAATATGTATGAAGCCAAGAAAACCTTGACTGATTTAGGCCTCGAGTATATTAAATTCCACGCGTCCAAATGACTGCGTATTATACAGGAGTCCAATTCTCGAGTCTTCTTCTGAGTGTCCCAAATGCCATCTCTCTCGCTGGAAAGTTGGGAAAGATGGTCAAGTTAGGGTAAATGTGCCAGCTAAGGTTATGTGGTATTTTCCGATAATCCCCAGATTTAAAAGAATGTTTAAATCTTCATCTACTGCTGAATTAATGAGGTAGCATGCAAATAATCGATCCAAAGATGGAAAGATGCGTCACCCCTCTGATTCTCCTTCTTGGAGAAATGTAGATTGTAGGTGGCCTGAGTTTGGTAGGGAGGCAAGAAATATACGTTTAGGATTAGCGGCCGATGGTATAAATCCACACAACAATGGATTAAATAATCGGTACAGCTGCTGGCCAGTTATGTTAGTAACATATAATCTTCCTCCATGGTTATGCATGAAGAGGAAGTTTATGATGTTAACAACATTAATTTCAGGCCCACAAGAGCCTGGTAATGATATTGACGTATATCTCCAGCCACTGATCGACGATTTAAAAGAATTGTGGGAGGAAGGTGAACCAAACGTGTACGATGCCCATATCAAATCCTTTTTCACTCTAAAGGAAATCTTGATGTGGACAATAAATGACTTTCCGGGATATGGAAATTTGTCGGGGTGCGTTAATAAGGGTTATAGGGCCTGCCCAGTATGCGGTGATCAGACCGTGGCTAAATATCTAAGTCGTAGTAGAAAAATGAGCTACCAAGGACATCGTCGGTATTTAGATCTTTATCATCCGTATAGGAGACAAAGGACAGCTTTTAATGGAGAACAAGAATTTGGTTGTGCACCTGAACCACTTAGCGGAGAGGAAGTGTTGGGGCAACAACAGCAACTTAGGTTCAGTTTTGGGAAGGGGGGAAGCCAAGAAAGGTGGAGTCTCCATGGAAAAAACAGTCAGTTTTTTTTGAGTTAGAGTATTGGAAGTTTCACCATGTTCGACATTGTTTAGATATCATGCACGTCGAAAAGAACGTGTGTGATAATATAATTGGGACACTTCTGCACATGAAATTCAAGAGTAAAGACAGCCTTGCCTCACATCTTGATTTGGTTGACATGGGAATACGACCTGATTTAGCTCCAGAAGTAGGTGAGAAAAGAACATACCTACCTCCTGCCCCTTATACTTTCTCCCGGAAAGAAAAATAAACAATATTGGCATCATTGTACGACATGAAACTTCCATACGGACATGCTTCAAATATAAGAAATTGTGTATCGATGATTGATATAAAGTTGTATGGTTTAAAGTCCCATGACTGCCATATCCTTCTCCAACAACTACTACATGTTTGCATTCGTTCAGTGCTTCTGAAAAATGTTAGGGTTAGTATCATAAGATTGTGTTTTTTCTTCAACTCTCTGTGCAACAAAGTTGTAGATATGTCAAAGTTGAATAAATTACAAGCAGATGTGATATTGACCCTGTGTGAGTTAGAGAAGATATTCCCTCCGTCATTTTTTGATGTTATGATACATCTTATGGTCCACCTAGTAAGGGAACTGCGATTATGTGGACCGGTTTTTTATAGATGGATGTTTCCATTTGAACGCTTTAATAAAATATTGAAGAGTTATGTAAGAAACCGATTCTATCCAGAAGGTTCTATAGCTGAAGGTTACCTCAAAGAAGAGTCAATAGAATTTTGTAGTGAGTTCTATAGCGGGAGTAGTAGAACAGCCGGTCTTCCGAAAGATGAAGAAAAAATTTCTGGTCCAATCGGTAGTGTGACTATGAAGTCAGTTGCGGAAAAAGAACGAGATGAGGCTCATCTTTCAGTTCTTCGTAATAATTCGGAAGTGGAACCATATGTTGTGTAAGTAAAACATAAAAAGTATACATATAATTGTTAAAGTTGTATTTGGTATAGTTTAGTCGAATTTGATGTAAGTAATTTCAGGTTGCATAAAAAATATTTGGAAGAGATTTATCGAGGGAAAAAGAAGAGTGTACAGTGGCTATTGGGAGAGCACAATCGACAATTTGCCGATTGGTTTGAACAAAAAGTTGGTTTACATTCTTTTTCCTTCTCTTTTATTTTTATAAGTCATGTTTTTAAATTTGTAGCCACTTATATGCATCAATAAATTATATGTAGGTCAGTACAGAAATGAGGGAGAATGCGGAAGCCGTATCTGAAACTATAAGATGGTTGGCTGGGAAACCTTCATTTTCAGTTTTGACTTACGAAAGTTATGTTGTTGAAGGGGTCCGATACCACACAAAGGATCGAGATAATGCAAGGGTAGTTCAGAATAGTGGTGTGTCATTAGTTGCGAGGACAGTCCAAGTCTCTAGTGCTAAGGACATGAATCCTATAGAGAGTGATTTAAAATTTTATGGGGTGATCAGGGAAATATGGGAATTAGACTACCACGCATTCAAGGCCCCTCTGTTTTTATGTACATGGGCAGCAAGTGACAAATGTGTCAAGTCCGATGATCTTGGTTTCACCCTTGTCAACTTCAATCGACCAAGTCACAAAAAGGACAAATATGTCTCTGTTGACCAAGTCAACCAAGTATTTTATATTGAGGATCCAGTTGATGCTAATTGGTCCGTTGTGTTATCGGCGACAACTCGAGACTATCATGATGTTTACAATGAAGATGCTTCTGAAGACACCTCCTGGAACCCTCCCCCATTCTGTTCTAATATCCCTACATGTGACCCTACTAATATTGATGATACAAGTGTTTGTAATATAAGAGAAAATGTTGAGGGTATATGGGTCAAAAAGTTATAGGAGTCTAGCTATATATTCTCCTTATTTGTAATTTTTCTTGTTATTTGTAATTTTTCTTGTTATTTGTAATGTATCTTGTGATCTCTGTTTTCTTGTAATTTTTCAATGTAGTTATAGAAGTCTATCTGTAATTTTTCTTGACAATTAAATGAGAATTTTGTTTAATTTTCTGCATATCTGTTAGACATTATACCATGAACTGTGTAGTTGTTCTAATCTGTTAAATATTAGTTAATTTTTCAGATTAGAGGAAGAGGAAAGAATGGCACCAAAAAAGCAAATGCGAAAGCAATCAGAAAAGACTGCATCACAGAATCTTAGCGGTGGAAGCCCCAAGCGGCTGGAGGATGTTCCGAACAATGATGAAAACAATGAAGGGCATGCATCGGAATCTCAACCGACTAACTCAGAACAGACAAATACTACAACTAATACTGCTACAAGGAAGTCTGGGGGTAAGCGAGGCGTATGCGCAATGTACAAAGTGATTGTCAAGAAAGCTCGCGGGAAGAAAGTTAAAGTCACTGCCAATGAATGAGGGATTCCTAATGGGGAAACTAGAGCCCATTTGTAGTCTTACATTGATATGTTGGCCAGGACTACGATTCCAATCGACATTCCTACGTGGCCAAATGTAGACCCTGAATTAAAATCAAAGCTTTGGTTAGATCTCCAGGTACTAGATCAATTGTAAAAAATTATTATCAAATGTAGATCTTGAATATAAGTTTTTTCTGTTATGATTTTGTGAACTTGTGTTTTTCAGGCTACCTTCAAAGTTAAACCAGAAATTGAAAACATGGTCCTAAAGTCAGCAGGCTGTAAATGGCGACAGTTTAAGACTGATTTGACGAGAAAGTATGTGCTACCATTTATTGGAGAAAAGAAGAAGCTGAGTAAGCCGCCAAGAGGCTATGGTTATGTTAGTAAGGCAACCTAGAAAAGGTTTGTGAGACAGAGGACTGATTCTAAGTGGAAGGTATGTTTTAATTCTGTAATATATGATTTTGGTGATTTTTTTGCATCGTCTGTTGTAATTTTTGTAATCTTGTGACATGTTTTTAGGAAATTCATGACACACAAAGTGAAAGAGTGTCTAAGAGAAAATATCTTCACCGGTTGTCAAGAAAGGGCTACATCGGTTTAAAAGAAGACGAGGTAAGAAAAGTTCATTTAATTGTATAACTGTATTTAATTTATAATAGGTCAGTCCATAATAAATTAGAGTCCTACATTTTTTAGCCCTGGAGTTATTTGTATTACTGTATTTTATTTTATTTGTAACAGATAAAAAAAGGAAGGTTGAATCCGGGAGAAGAACCGGATAAAGCGATTTTTTGGCAAAAGGCTCGTACGCGGAAAAACGGACAAGAGGTCGAAGAGGTCGGTGAAGATTTGGCTGTTGTATGCGATAAAATTGTAAGTTTTAATTTTGATTAAATTACATTAAAGTAGGCGAATCAGTAAAATTAGGACGACATAAATTAGTAAAGTAGGCGAATCAGTATAAATAAGACCCCTGTCAATGTTTTATTTATTTTCTTGTTAACAGAACGTATTGTTGGAAAAAAAAGAAGAAGGGTGAGATTCAGTTTTCTGGTGCTGAAGATGTTCTGACAACGGCTTTGGAGAGTCGTGAGTATTCTGGGAGGGTTCGGGCTGTTGGAGGGTACATCACTCCAAAACAATACTTTAATTTGCCAAGAGAGCCAAAGCTTCGAATCACAAAGGCAGAGTTGATGGCCCGTGATCGACAAAGGGATGAACTGCTTGGAAAAAAAATGCAAGCTCTCAAGGCAGAGATTGATCGCTTGAAGTCAGTGATCGAAAGTGGAGGTACTTTTCACTCTCCAATGCCATCTGAAAAGGCAAGTTTCGATCCAGAAAATGATAAAGAAATGAAGTCAAATCCACCACCTGCAAGAGGAGTTGTGTTGGTATATGAAGATGATGACTGTGTTTTTACAGATGGCCCAACTAGGCCTTCACCTCCTGGAAGTCACGTAAGTTATTTTAATTTTGTGAGCAACCTTGTCATTTATCTTACTAAGGTAAATCATTGTTACCTTAATTTTTTAATTTTGTTTATTTAAATATTATAGGCCCAACGATCTTGTGAGCTATCTGTCGAGAGACTTGAGAATAAGGTTGCAGTTGGTATAGTATATCCTCGCGAGCATAATTTAACTGATTTGGTACATGGAGTTGATATACTAATTGGACATCAATGTGTCTCCGTTGATGGCCTCATAAAACCAGATGCCTTGCTTCCAGCTGAGACACGTGGTGATGACATGATGACTGTCCGCGATGCTCTAGGATTTTTTTTGGCATGCCCTGAGGAATTAATTAACTACACAAATGTTGCGGTATGATGAATAATTAAATTGTTCATTTCAAGATATTAAAAATTAAATGGTATGTACATTTTATTTTGGTTTTATATTATCATCAGGTGCAGAAAAAAGAAAGGCCCCGAACAAGTGCTGAAAAAATAAAAAAGAATGACGGGTTGCAGGATTTGAAGGCACAATTTCTTCAAGCAAAGCCAGGTGCGAAAGTGCCAAAGGGCTTTAAGCTGTTGTATAAACATGCAACAACTTGGATGAAAACTATCGGGGTCAGTATCCAGGTTCGATGTGAGCCGAATGTGTTTGGACATGAAAAAACAATTTATTTGTTGCATGAGAATGTTGTGTCTTTATTGGAGTTTGAAATGTTGGGCCAAGCAGTAGTTGCAAGTTACATGGCGTAAGTTACCTTTTTTTCTTTTTAATGATCATTTTTTTAATATTTGTAATTTTCCAGAACTTGCATTTTAATATCAGCACTCTTTCGATAGGCACTTGCATTCTGAGATTAGTGAAATACCAGAACTGGAGGAGACATTTGCTTTTATTGACCCCGGATCCACATATCACGTGAATGCTGATTTTGAAGCATATATTTTAAACCGGTTGAGAGAGGGTAACCCGGATCGCCTATTCTTTCTTCCGCATAATCAGAAGTAAGTACTTATTGTAATACTGAAAATTAAAAACATGGATAGTACAGTACAAATTTCTATGTGATGTGTCCTATCTGTCTTTGTTTTTTTATGAAAATAGTATGCATTGGATTTTGGTCGTTATCTGGGAAGGGGAAATATATATTCTGAATCCACTACCTCACCCGACACAATTTTCAGAACTAGAAAAGGCGTTATCAAGGTAAATTTTTATTAACGTAACAGTTTGGTATAATTGCATGTTCATTTATGTACATTATATGAGATTTTATATTTTTTATGTAGGGCTTTGAAAAGTTACAACTCTGAAACCGGCAGGGGCAACAAGATGGGCAAGGCAAAGTTTCTTAGTGTAAGTACAATAGATCGAGTACCTAATATTTGTGCTTAATATATATGATTTATTTGACATGCCTGATTTGTCTTTTAATTAGGGATCTCCCAAACAACCCGGTGGGATTGAATGTGCGTATGTAATAATGCGATACATGAAAGAAATTATTGATGATGACAAGTTGAATTTTACTAAAAAGGTATTACCTTGACGCTTCCAGTTTGCTATATACTGAGATATGGTTACTTTTCGATATGGTCACTTTTTATTCATGTACTGAATTTTGTTTATTTGGAATTTGTAGTGGTTGGCCAAGACTCGATCGTGTTACAGCATTGAACATCTAGATGAAGTTCGCATTGAGGCTCTGCAGTTCATCCAAGAGCATATCTGATCAATTCTTGTACTCAAGGTCTTTTCTTTTGCGTAGTCGTACATTTGGTAATTTAGACGGTTCTGTGTAGTAAGAATGTAAGTGTATGAATGCTGGGGTTGCTGTATAGGTTTGCAAATGCTGGGGGTTGTACATTTGGTAATGTAGATTCTGTAGTTTTTGATTGATTGATGCAGATGATGGGGTTGATGTTGGTGATTTTTGGATGATTGATGCAGATGATGGGGTTGGTGGTTTTCAGATGATTGAATGGTTAAATGTATGAATGATTGACTGGTTAGATTTGTATGGATGCGTGTTATTCCAATGTTTTAGTTTTGGTTATGTAGTAAAGGACATCGGTTTTATTTATAACAAATGTCTATTAGTAACGAGTACATCGCTTTTTTAGAAAATTAGTGATGTAAAACTTTACACAATTTGGTCTATAAATTTCTTACACATCACTTTTAATTAAGAAAAGCTGATGTCAAAAAAGATAATGTACATCACTTTAAGGTAAAAAAACTGATGTCAAAGGAATCCAGGTTCAAGTCTAAATTAAACATAGAAATCACTTTCTTTAAGATAAAACCGATGTCAAGTGACGTTATAAACATCACTTTTAACCAAACAAAACCGATGTCAAAAAACACAATGTATATCAGTTTAAGGCAAATAACTGATGTGAAAGACTAACATGTTCAAGTCTAAATGATACATAGACATCACTTCATTCTAGAAAAAACTGATGTCTATACGCTTAATTAGACATCACCTTTCATTAAAGAAACAGATGTTTAATATGCCATTTTACATCACCTCTGTCAAAATTATCGATGTTTTTGTGATAAAAAACATAGCTCAATATATGTTTAATATGTTTTAATAGGTGTAATTTAGTTATTAAATAATTTTGTTATAGCATTTTTTGTAAAAAATCATCACATAGACATCAGTGTTTTTCACTAAAATCGATGTTTTTGTGACAAAAAACATAGCTCATGATATGTTTAACATGTTTAATTAGGTGTAATTTAGTTATTAAATAATTTATTTATAGCATTTTGTTCTAATAATCAACACATAGACATCTGTTTTTTAACTAAAATCGATGTCTAATCGAGTATAGACATCGGGTATTCACCGATGTCTAGAATAGACATCACCGACATTAACATCGGTTGGGAAACAACATAGACATCGACCAAAAAGCGATGTCTATAGACTTTTTTCTTGTAGTGTAAACAATCTTATCTACGAATTAAATATATGTTTTTCACATGGATCCTGCTGTGGGTTTCGAAAATTCTGATTTTTTACATTTTTAATTACTGTTTCTGTTGCGTTTATGTGCTCGAAACCCAACATCCTTTACCTGCTCTTCCTGAAGCTGTGAGGCCAGAAATTCCAAATCCACTACTTTTACTTGCCAACAAGACTAAGGGGGAGATATAATCTAGGATTCAACAGTCCAAGAAAGCCGGTAAATCTAAAGAGACTGGAAAATTAACATTAACTGACATTGGTCAAAGCTCTTCAAAAGCTTAAATATCTAATGATGTTGGAAAAGACAGACTACCAAAAGCTGCAGAAGGACCCTGTCAAGACAAGGAGTTCAATGAGCTATTAACAGTTTTAAGGGTGTCTCTTCACAATAACTACATTACTTACAAAAGTGCCCTGGAAAACAACATCAATTTTATCATAGTTGTGATTGTCAAAGTTGAAAACTTTCTAGAGAAAAGAATAGTTGCTAATGTGAATAATTGTGGTCTGAACATGTGTCTACAGGTGTCTCCCTCAAATCTTCAAACCATGATAGCATCTAAGCTAGATGTAATTATTGACAGAGTTAATCCATTAATTCCAGAGAACACCCAACTGCTAAATGAACTCAAGAAAGCTCAGATAGGTGCTTTTCCTGAAGCCTATCTCTATCCAAGCAAGGGGTGGCCTACATCTGTTTAAGGGGGTGGCCTACATCTGTTTAATATCCAAAAAGTGCAAGTTATTCACAGTTCTAAAGAATTGTGTAAGAGGAAATTTGAGACTGATAATGACCCTTGAAACTGATCTAAAGTCCAAGAAGAATAAGAAAATTGAAGATGAGGAGATGATCAGAATCTTGGAAAGATATCTTCAAAATATTGATACCATGTTGCCAAACTCACAATTCAACATAAAAGATGACAAGGATGATGATGAGCAGAAACATGATGAGCAAAAACCTTCTGGCTCAAATCCAATTCATTCTTCTAAAGCAACTGGTAGCAAAGTAGAAGAAACGAAGTAGGATGAGAAGAATAGAGATGACAAGAAAAGGGGATATGAAAGAAGAAGAAAAAAGAAGGAAGATGGTGAATGCTCAAAGAAAAATGTCCAATCCATCAAATCCAACATGCTTAAGCCACTAAACCTACTAGCTCAAACATTCAACTACCCTTGACCTCTAAGCCTAATCTTCTGTATAAACAAACTGCAAACACTCTACTTAAAATACCAACCATCTCTAGCCAAACCACTCTAAAGAAAATCTCAAACCTACCTTCATTTAAGCCACCTATCAAAATTTATTTTAAAATTATTGGGAGAAAGCCAAAGAAACTACAAGTTGAAGAAAGTACCATCTGAAATTGCTTTGATCAGAATGATTTTCTACCACTAAATTGGTGCATCATAGATGACGACTACTTTCAACAATTAGCTGAAGAAATGGTCAAAGTTTGGGTTGTATCATTGACGGAGGTCAGGATTTATTATCAAGATGGCTCCTACACTTTACTTGGAAGGAATTTAATAAACACATTTTTAACCACATAAATCAAGAGGGTGATTAGCTTGATGAAGGATAAGGACACTAGTACAAGAGCCTGGAGGGCTGTATTGTGTGTATGGCTGAAAGTACGAGATGAAAGAAAAGAAAAAACAAAGGCTGAAAAGGAAGAAAGGGATAGGAAGTATACAGCAGAAATTTCCAGGTTTGAACAAAGATCAAATGAGCTCAAGGCGAAGGGGATGAGCAGAATTTCTATGGATGGACACTTTCTGTACATTAAGGTTGGCAAATTTTCAAGATTCAAAGTTGTATACTTGAATGGTTATTCACTGGATGATTTGCTCAAGCTTGTGGAAGCTCTAAGAGGGACTGAAATCTTTGAGGAACTTCAAGTGCTAGTAAATCTCAAGGAACTTATTAGAAATGAGCCAGGCTATGAAAATTTCATGTAATGAATGTACTTATCAAATTCATGTAATTACTCAATGTATAAAATTTATATTTGTATTCTGTCAATTTTATGTAATTTGTTATTGTTCATTGTAACTTGGGGTTAGTCTTGTTACCGGGCATGAATTTATGGTAAGCAATTTTCTCACAAATTGGGGGAGATTATTGTGCTAGACATGCTTGTACTATAAAAAGACTAAGTCATATTGACAAGCCTAGGATTTAGTTGTATGATAGTCTAAATCTGTATTTTGTATTGTATTACCTGAGTCTATAAAAATGTTAAAGATCAGACTGAAGTATTTTTCTGTAAACATGTTATTCCCAAACAATCTAACAAATAATTACAGAAGGGGGTTGAATGTAATTCTGGCTACTTTTTTAATTTTAAGAACAATTTTACTATTACGATAAAAATCTGTTTAATTTAGCTATGGTGTGGAATGAAAGTATTGATGAAATCAAAACACAAAGTAATCAAATACAAGTATTTAAAAAACTTTCTGGTGGATTGAATTTTTCCACCAGAGATATATATTAAGTAGAGAACTCTGTGTTATAATATTGTACACAGCTGCTTACAATTTAAACTACAAGAACCGAGAAATTCTTTACAGATTTAGCTTTTTCTATTTCTCTGGTAATTACAGACTAACTTGGATTAAGTTCTACTTGCTACACTTGGTTTATATATCACTAAGTTACATGATAAAAAGATAAACAAATAAGACAAAATGTTTTTAGTCTAATTCTCATGCTTCTTCATTTCTCAATCCAGCATCTTTGAATATCTTCTGTAGAGCATGGAAATGGAAATGCCTCTTTGTTCTCAAAAACCTGTAATTAGGTTGCCACATTCCCTTTACATACAATCAATGCATATGACTGTCGAGTCACTATCAACTGCTCTTTTGAATTTGTTCATTCGTTGAAACTCGGATTGATCATCCGTTGAAACTCTGTGGGATCATCCGTTGAGAGTCCGGTTGATCATCTGTTTTTAGAGAGTCTCACAGGCCATTTTCAAGGTGTTCCTCTAGACTGAGCAAATTTAGCTTATTTTCTTGACTGTCTGAACTTTTTTCCCAACTTCACATTATTTTCCTTAATCTTGAATTGGAGTTACCTGTAGAACTCTGATTCATCTTCATTTGTTTGATCCAGCTTTTCTTGCATATCCATGAGAGTTTCATTGCTTGAAATCTTTAGTTGATCTTCCAATCTGAAGAATCTTCTGATGCATTTTTCATCTTCGAATTCCATTATTTAGTATGGCCTCAAATGCACCTTATATCCAGTAAAAGGAATTGTTAATACTCTTAGGAGTGCATTTGGTCCTCTCTAGCTATTCCTTATCTCCTCAATTTTATTTAGTACCATTTTCTTGGAAACTATGTTGAACCCAAAGTTCTTCTTGATTGAGGAGAAGATAGTCACCAAAGTAGAATAACCTTCATTGAGAATTATGTGAAGGGGCCAAGTTATCTCTCTCCCACCCTTGTACCCGAAGACAAATCTTTCTGGAAGATGTCTGTAAACATCAATGGCTCTAACTTTATTTATCTCTTTCAGATAAAGATTTATGTTTGAGAATTCTTTAATGTCACAAATGAAGAGTTGATCTCCCTTGTTGACAGTTGGTTTGGGCGTGGTCAGTGATTTGGATTGACGTTTGACAAGCTTGGCCTTCTTGATAACTCTTTTTTTGTCTTTCTTGGCTTGACTTGGATTGGAATGTTTAGATCAGGAAGAGGCACGTTGTCCCAATATATAGGTTCATCCTTGGGAATTACAGGTTCACCATGGAAAGTTATGTTAGGATCAACCTTGTATTCAGCCTCTTTCACTGTAGGTATGGCTGGTTGACTTGAAGTAGTATATTGGATTGGAATGTATTCTTCCTTATCATCATTGAAATCCAGCTTCCTCTTGGATGGGAGCTTGTATCTAAATTTCCTAACTGCTTTGGTTTTTCATGCTTTCCTTCAATCAGATTCTCAGATGTCACAGTAGGCAAAACAACTTTTGTGATTGCAGGCTTCTTGGCTAGGTTCTTGGCATCTAAAGCATCTTGTTTTTGTTATTGTTTGAGCCTCACATTTTATTCTTTCTTAGAATCTGCAAATTGTGGATGTCCAGCCACCACAGAGATCATTTTTCCATTCCTATAGATTTTGGCTATTCTCTTCTTTGAGACTGAGTTTTTAGGATCTTTGAAGAAAGCTATAGACCTTCCAAGAAGCTTCTTTTCATTTGGATTAGGGGTTTCATACATTAGGTCCTATGGATTTTTGTCTGAATTCTTTGGATAATTTCTCTTGGATTTAAAAATCACATTTGCCTTTGGAGATTTTATAGATGAGGGTTGATCTCTTTCCATGTTCCCTAAGCTCATTTCATTTGCTGAAATTTGTCTCATTTGAGAAAAATGAGAGAAGATTTGTCTTACTTCTCAATTGGACCAAACTTCTTCTTGATGTTTTCATCAAGCTTCTTCCATTTTTCATTAAGTTCCAACTCAACTGCAACATCAAGCTTCTTCCATTTGTCATTTGATTCCAACTTAGCTGCTGATATCTTGATCAGATCAATGCTTTCAAGAGCTGGTGGCTTAGAGAAAGCAATTGCTGGAACAATGACCTTGCTAACTTGTATGTTGAGTACTTTCTCCCCCTCACTAGTGGACTATCCCTGACTAACTGGAATGATAGAGTCTAGTCTTTCTCCCCCTTTCTGTTAGCATCAAGTTGCGTGGAGGTTGAGGTTTGAACAACCACCAACTTTTGAAGAAGCAGTCTTTGTTAAGCTTGATGGAGGTGTATTTGAATGATTGAGGTTTCCAGGGTCTTGAGCTTGGTGTCCAAAGAGTCCACTTTGTTGACTAGCTCATATTTTTCCTAAGCTGTCTGTTGATATCTAACATTGTTGTGTTAGGAAAGGTAGCCTCCAATCTTGCATTGATGTCATTTTTGACTTGACAAATTTCTGTCTTGAGCTCAGTTACATCTTGAGTTTTCTTTAGAGATTGGATTTGGTGCAGTTGAAGAGACTCAAGGTGTGCTTGAAGAAGTCTCTTAGTGTTGACATTTGTAGTAGTTTGAAGATCGGTCTGAGTCTGTTGAATTATGTGAAAGAGAGTTGATTTAAAATGGTGCTCATCACATTCTTTGCTAAACAACCAAGATGGAGTATTTGTTCTTGAGCTAGGTCCTGCTTCCCCCCTATATACATGAAATCTTCTTCATCATCATCTTCATCCCCAAACATATCCTCAGAACCACCAGTTGGATAATCAAAGTCATCACCAGCTGTGGAGGGCATGACAGTGATTGCATTCTTGGCCCTTTGCATAGAAGCAGTTGTGTGCACCAAGTTTAGAATTCTCTCAGCAACCTCATTGTCCTGTTCAGCCATGACTTGATAAGCTGGAACAGGGTGAGTAAATGCCTCAGCTTCATAAGAAACAGAGTCTAAGACAGCTTAATAATCTTGCTGAAATAGTTGTTTCTTATCATCCTCATTGACATCCCTTAACTCACTAATAATGGGCTCTTCCCATTCTTTAGTACCCAATTTTCTATCATTTTCTCTATTTTCTTACATCAAGGGCTCCCCTTGGCTTCCCACCCTCACTCCCTCACCTTCACCTACTAAGGTGGGACTCCACTCACTCACTTTTGCCAAGCTGGAAGAAATAGCTTGCATATTTTCACTCTTTTCCTCTCCTTTTGCCTGAGAGCAACTCAGCCTCTCACTCTGTTCACTCCCTTCCCTCAATCCTAGAAGTGATTGTACAACTACTAAATCATCTGGACTTGTGACAATAATTTAGATTTCAAGTTGTGCAGTGATAGTCAATGGATGAGAAACATCCGTTGAAGCAGTAGTTGAAAGTATCAACGGATGATTACCGTTAAGCACATCCATCGAGATACAATCACTAGTCAACGGATGAACAATATCCGTCGAGATAGTAGAAATGACAGAGTTTGGAGTAGAAACTATTGTAGAATCTATAGTGATTGATTTGAGATTTTGCATAGAAAGAAATGACAAGTGAGCCAACAAATCATCTAAAAGATGATACTCACTTGTTGTAGATTTTGGCTTCTCCATGAGAGTCAAAGATGGAGAATCAGGAATTGATGTGTGAATCATATCCACATCCGAAGAGTTTTTGGGGGAGTTTGGTGTGAGAGGTGCTTCTATTATTAAAGATTTTGGTTGTGACTCCATATTTACAGGAGTCACATCAACCTGACTTTGAGAAGGTGTTGTAACTGAGTCTTTGACTGTAGTTTGCACAGTGTGTGCACCCTGTGTATCCCCAAGTGTTTTAGATTTCTTCTTTCTAACATAAGTTTGGGGTGAGCTCGTGTCCCTAACCCTCGTGGCCTGTGCTCTTGGTTGAGAGCTTGTTTCAATAGTAACATTCTTTTGGGAGGATGAAACTAGTAATAAGCTTGAGTCCTTATTAAGCACTACAGTCTGTTGGGAGACTGTAGTGTGGCTAGGTTGGGTTACACACACCTCTCCCTCCTTATTCTTAGGGCTTCTTTTATGTTCACCTTGTCCCTCGCCATATTTACTTCCATTCACACTCCCCTCTTGGTTCTTAGTGGATGTTACAACTAGCTTCTTTTGAGAGAAACTAGAGGGGGCTTTCTTTGACTTAGATTTTGAAATTCTTGGTTTCGTAGCTTCGGTAGGCACCTGTTTGGTCATTGTCACAGGTGTCATGACCACAGTTGATTGCAAAGAAATAGGTGGTTGAGAAGTAGTAGGGACAAAAATATTTACCTCACTTACCTGAGGTTGTTCCATAATTACCATATAAACAAGGGGAACATCCTTGTGGTGATTTTCCCTGTTTAGGTCAGCAAAAATTCTTCTCTCTTGGACCCAACAATCTAACTTTTTTGTTGGGTTCTCAATTGAGAGATCCTTAGAAACAAAATTAGCTAACATCATAAAAAATCTAGCATAATATATATTTTTGGACCTCTTCTTAATATCTCCTAGTTTACTCCCTAATTCATACATAACTGATGTGCTGAAATTGAAATACTTATCACTAAGAAGCATATAAAGCATGTTAACAAGTGAAAGTAACAACATCCAAATTACTGACTTTTCCAGAAAACACTTTGATAAAAGAATCACATAAAAAGCTCCATTCGTTTCTAAGACCCATTCTCCTATCATCACCTAACTTAGTGGCATTAAGAGCATAACCCATAGAAATTAGCATGTTACTCACATCAGTGTCTGTGTGTGGAGCAAGTGTATTATTCTCAGGAAGTTTAAAGCATTTTTCAATTGTATCACAGTTAATACAGTGTTCATTAAATTTGAGAGTGAAGGTAATGGTTTTGTCCTTTGAGTTAAACACTGTTGTAGTCCAAATTTCCTCGACAACTTCACAGTAAATGGCTGGGGACTCAAGCATGGCATAACTGAGTTTGCAGTTCAGGATGAAGTCCATTATTTTGTGATAGTCTTCAGATGCCAAAATTTACTTTTTCACCAAAGCCATGAAGTTGTTCTTTTCATAAACATACCTAGTTGAGAACATGATTTTGACTACTGGTGCTATAACTATGATTGAACTTAGTTGCAGAAAGGGAGTTTTTGCTTTTGGAGAAGAAGACAGTTAGAGTAATTGCTTGCGAAAGATAAAAGTAAAAATAGAAATGAAATTAGCTTTTATACTTTCTCAGAAATAAACTATCAAAAATTAAAAAGTAAAATAAAGTAACCAATCAAATTTGCCCAAAATAGCCGTCTAAAAATAAGGAAAATTGTCAAAATTCTAAAATTATTAGTTGAAAGATACATACAGGCTGTAAGTAAATTCGATGGATAATGCTTAGAATTAACGGCTAAGATTGAAACCAATTCGACAGATAAGGATAAAAGTACCCAGAGTAATGTTCCATACCTAAACGGATAATAAGATTCAACAAATGTTCATTTTCAACGGATAATGAACATTCGTCGAGATGTAGATTCAGACTTAGCCAAAATTTCATCTTTGACAGTAAGCATCAAATTTTACTCTGGCTGCATTTTAATTTGCTTAAACATCAAAATAAATTAAGAGTAGTTAAGTATACCTAACTCACTTACCAACCTAGTGAAGGTGGATTCATCAAGTGGCTTGGTAAAGATGTCTACAAGTTTCTTCTCACTTGGAACAAAATGAAATTTTACAGTACCATTCATGACATGTTCTCTGATGAAATGGTACTTGATGTCAATGTGCTTGGTCCTTGAATGCTGTACTAGTTTTTCACTAATTGCAATAGCACTTGTGTTGTCATAGAAAATATGAATCTTATTCACCTGTAGACCATAGTCCAACAATTGATTTTTCATCCATAAAATATGTGCACAACAACTACCAGTAACAATATATTCAGCCTCAGCTGTAGAAGTAGAGACTGTATTTTGCTTTTTACTGAACCAGGATACTAGCTTATTTCCTAGAAATTGATAGGTTCATGTTGTACTTTTTCTATCAATTTTATAACCAGTATAATCTGCATCTGAATAACCAGTTAGATCAAAACCAAAATCTCTAAGATACCAAATGCCAAGTTTTGGAGTTCCTTTGAGATATCTGAAAATTCTCTTAATAGCTACTAAATGAGATTCTCTAGGATCAGTTTGAAATTTAGCACAAAGACCGGTAGCAAACATTATATATGGCATACTGGCTATTAAATATAAAAGTGAGCCCACCATGCCTCTATAACTTGAAATATCCACAGACTTTTCAGTAGTGTTTAATTCAAGCTTAGTTACAGTGGCTATGGGAGTTTTTGCAGATGTTCAATCCATTAAGTCAAACTTCTTCAACATATCATAAATATATTTGGTTTGACTAATGAATATTCCATCACTAACTTGCTTAACTTGTAAACCAAGAAAGTAAGTTAGTTCTCCTATCATGCTCATTTCATATTTACTTTGCATCAATTTGACAAACTTTTTGTAAAGTTTTTCATCTGTAGAGCCATATATAATATCATCTACATAAATTTGAACAAGTATACTAGAGCCATTAACATTTCTATAGAATTAATTTTTATCAATAGTACCTCTTGTGAAATGATTTTCTAAGAGGAACTTTGACAAAGTATCATACCAGGCTCTAGGTGCTTGCTTTAGTCCATAAAGTGCCTTCAAAAGATAGTAGACATATTCTGGAAAATTTGGATCTTCAAAACCAGGAGGCTGACTGACATTGACTTCCTCCTCTAAATCTCCATTCAGAAAGGAACTCTTGACATCCATTTGATAGACCTTAAAATTGGCATGGGCTGCATAGGCTAAAAAATTTCTGATGGCTTCAAGTCTTGCAACAGGAGCAAAAGTTTCATCAAAATATATTCCTTCTTGTTGACAATAGCCCTTAGCAACCAATCTAGCTTTGTTCATGACTACTATGCCATTTTCATCCATCATGTTTCTGAATACCCACTTGGTGTCAATAGGCTTCTTTCCTTTAGTCTTGGCTATCAGCCTCTAAACTTTATTCCTTTCAAATTGGTTTAGCTCCTCCTGCATAGCTAAAACCCAATCAGGATCCAACATAGCTTCTTCTACCTTTTTAGGTTCTTCCTGAGATAGGAAGCTGCTATACAAACATTCTTCTTGAGTTTCTTTCCTTGTTTGCACCTTTGAAGATGCATCACTAATAATTAGTTCAAAAGGGTGATCTCTAGTCCATTCTCTCTGTTGTGGTAGATTAGCTCTAGATGAAGAGGCCTCATAGGTTTCTTGATGTGTGACTGAGTTTTGATTAGAAGAAACTCCCCCTGAGTGTGTAGATCTTTGACTTGAAGTTGGGGTTATATCTTCTTGTGAACTGTATTGGCTTTCTACTCCTATTGATGGATCAACAGATGTTGATCTTTGCTTTTCAACGGATGATGCAGATTGTCTTTCAACGGATGAAGCACTTGGTCTTTCGATGGATGTTGAGTTATGTGCTTCATTAGTTGTAGATTTTTTTGTATTATCTTTAGATATGATTTCTTGATCACTTTCATCGCCATTATCATAGAAATCTCCATCTTGCAGTCCTTCAATCTTTTTATCATCAAACATAACATGTACAGATTCCATACCAATGTTGGTTCTGAGATTGTAGACTCTGTATGCTTTTCCGACTGCATATCCAACAAAAATTCCCTCATCACCTTTGGCATCAAACTTTCCATGTTGATCAGTTTGATTCCTTAAGATATAGCATTTACAGCCAAAGACATGAAGAAAGTTTAATATTGGCTTCCTATTCTTGAATAATTGGTAGGGTGTCACGCATTTTGCTTGATTAACCAAAGAAATATTTTGAGTGTAACATGTAGTATTTACAACTTCTGCCGAAAAGTATGTTGGCAACTTTGATTCTTCTAGCATTGTTCTTACAGCTTCAATAAAAGATCTATTCTTCCTTTCCACCACTCCATTTTTTTGGGGTCCTTGCTGCTGAAAACTCATGCATGATCCCATTCTCTTCATAAAATGATGTCATCACAGAATTTTTAAACTCAGTTCCATTATCACTCCTGATTCTCCTTACTTTGAGATCAGGATGATTGTTGACTTGCCTTATGTGATTGATGATGATTTCACCAGCTTCATCTTTGAATTTGAGAAAATAAGTCCAAGAGAACTTTGAGAAATTATCCACAATTACTAGGCAGTATCTTTTCCTTGAGATGGACAATATATTGACTGGTCCAAATAAATCCATGTGCAGTAGTTGTAAAGATTCTTCAATTGTTGAATCAATCTTCTTTCTGAATGTTGCCTTGATCTATTTTCCCTTTTGACAAGCTGCACACAATCCATCCTTTGAGAATTCCACTTGTGGAATGCCTCTTACCAAATCTTTCCTGACTAGCTCATTCATAGTCTTGAAGTTAAGGTGTGACAACTTCTTGTGCCATAGCCAACTTTGATCTTGACTTGCCTTGTTAAATAGACAAGTAACAGATTATGCATTTGATGAGTAGAAGTCAGCTAGATACACATTTCCTTTTCTCAGTCTAGTGAGAATCGATTTGTTGTTTTTCTTGTTGGTCACAACACAAGCATCAGAATTGAATGTTACTGAGTTGCCCTTATCACAAAGCTGGCTGATACTCAATAATTTGTGCTTGAGTCCATCCACTAGGGCAACTTCCTCAATGATAACATTATCCTTTGAAATCAAGCCATATCCCACAGTATAACCCTTGCTGTCATCTCCAAAAGTGATACTTGGGCCAACTCTCTCCTTGAACTCAGTGAGTAGGGTAGAATCTCTAGTCATGTGCCTTGAGCACCCACTATCCAAATACCAAATATTCTTTCTATTTCCCTGCATACAACAAAATAAAATCAAGTTGATTTTGGTACCCAAGTTTCTTTGGGTCCTGTTTTGTTAGCATTTTTCTTATATTTCTTAGGCTTGTCCTCATTTGACTTAGGAAATTGAGATACATCCTTAGTCAAATGAGTAGAACCCTTAAAACCATTGATCATTGCAGAATTATCATGCACAGGCTGGTTTACATGGAAAGGCATATTCTGTACAAACATGTTATTCCAGTATGGCATGCTAAATGGCATTTGTGGCATACTAAATGCAACATAGTAAGGATTTTGTACAAATGGCATATTAGCAAGCTGTGCATTCAAATTGTGTGCAGGCATAACATTCACAGGCACTGTAGGCATACTAGGAAATGAATGAGGAGCAGACATGGGAGCAAGCATAGCAAGTTTGCAATTAACAGATAAATGATTAACACAACCACACTTCACACAGATTTTTCTGGGTGCATATTTATCAAGTGTATAGTTATTATATTTGTTAATTCCTACTTTCCTATTCTTATTATTTTTACTTTTAGATTCTATTTTAACCTCAATTTTCTCCAATCTGTCATTCAATTACTTGATTGACAGATGTCCTACATTGACTCTCTTGTCCTTTTTCACTTGACTTGTTTCTCCCGGAACAAAGTTTTAAGAAACGGATCCATATTTCTCATTTAATTTAGCTAGCTTGGATTTGCTAACTGGCTTACTTTCACTCAACGGATGTGGTTCCTTGTCTTTCGACGAATACTTCTTTTGATCATTCGACGGATAACGTTCATCATCCGTCAAATCCACATCCGTTGAAAGTGCTTCAACCAAATTGGAATCAAGTTTCTCCTTGCTCTTTTTCCAGGATTCATCACTGAAGGATTCTATACCTTGAACTTTGGTAATTTGTGCATGGACATCTATGGATGATTTCCATTCCTTAATTACCTCTTGTTCTTGTTCAAGTTACTTTCTTAAAATCTCCTCTTTCTTTAAGGATTCAGTTAGTTCATCTTTGGCAATCTTGCACTCTATCTTTAATTTTTCAAACTCAACAAACTGAGTCTTTAACACATTGTTTCTTTCACTTAAAAATAAATTGTTCTATTTAATTTTAGTGTTTTCTTTAGTGAGAGATTTGAGTGTAACGTGCAGATGATATAACTCAGTAGACATGTCATTTATAGCATCATTACAATCAGCTTTAGATAAATGTGCTAGATTAGTGGTGATTACCTGATTACTGGATGAACTGACTTCTGTTTCCTCTGATTTGGCCATAAGTGCTAGATTGACATAGCTTGTATCATCATCCTCTTCTAGTCCATCTGCAGCCCAGTCATTTTCCTGTGTGATGAAAGACCTTTCCTTTTGTTTGAGCAACTCAAAATATTTCTGCTTGTAATCCACATGATCAAACTACTTTTTGCAAGAATCAGACTTTCTGCATTCACTAGCAAAATGACCTGCCAAGCCACACTTGAAACACTTGAATTTAGACTTGTCAACCATGTTTCTGTTTGATTTGGATGCTCCAAAATTCTTCTTCAATTTGAGCTTGGAAAACCTTCTGGATAGAAAAGCCAGATGCTCATCTATGTCATCCATGTCATCTTGACTAAGATGTTTTTCATGTTCAGCTTCTAGCCCTTTTCTCTTGCCTTCACAAACTCTAGGGTTTGGTGCAGATTCAACAGCTTAAACCTTTGTCTCCTTCTCTTTCTCTTGCTCAGAAACCAATGCAATGGATCCTCCTTTATTTCTTCCTTTCTCCAGGTTCTCATCTTGCTCTATTTCAAGCTCATAGATTTTTAGAATCCCATACAATATGTCCAAGGTAAATTCCTTACAGTCTTGAGTGTTTCTTAGTGAGACTGTCATAGGCTTCCATTCCTTTGGTAGATATCTAAGGAATTTGAGGTTTGAGTCCTTTGTTTGATAGACTCTTCCATGCAACTTTAGAGCATTTAATAGCTTTTGAAATCTATTAAATATTTCGGTGAGTGACTCACTTTCTTCACTATTAAAATGCTCATATTGCTGAATCAAGAGTTCTATTTTATTTTCCCTTACCTGCTTAGTTCCATCACATAAAACTTGAACTGTATCCCAGACATCCTTAGCAGATTTGCAGTTTATGATATTGTCAAACATGTCACCATCAACACCATTAAATAGAATATTCATGGCCTTCTTATTCTTCTGGACTTGCTCAATATCTGGATTAGATTATTCTACTCTAGGCTTTGGGATGGATGGTTCATTTCCTGTAGTAGTTCTCATAGGGACATGTGGACCTTTCTCAATACAGTCCACATATTCTTTATCTTGAGATAGGAGATGCAGGTGCATCTTCACCTTCCAATGTGATAGTTGTCTTTGTCTAGAAAATGAATTTTTAATTCAACATCTTTTATGCTCATCTTGTTAGTTGTTGTGATCTATAAACACTTTGTTCTTCAAGAGCTTGCTCTGATACCAATTGTTATTCCTAAACAATCTAACAAATAATTACAGAAAGGGGGTTGAATATAATTCTGGCTACTTTTTAAATTTTAAGTACAGTTCTACTATGACTATATAACTGTGTTTGATTTGGCTAGTGCGGAATGAAAGATGAAATCAAAACACAAAGTAATCAAATAAAAGTATTTAAAAAACTTATTGGTGGATTGAACTTTTCCACCAGAGATATATATTAAGTAGAGAACTCTATGTTACATGTTGTACATAACTGCTTACAAGGTGAACTACAAGAACATAGAATTTATTTACAGATTTAGCATTTTCTAGTTCTCTGGTAATTGCTGACTAACTTGGATTCAGTTCTACTTGCTACACTTGGTTTATATATCACCAAGTTACATAATAAAAAGAAAAACAAATAAGACAAAATGTTTTTAGTCTAATTCTCATGCTTCTTCATTTCTCAATCCAGCTTCTTTGAATATCTTCAGTTTAGCATGGAAATGTAAATGCTTCTTTGTTCTAAAAAACTTGTAATTAGGCTACCACATTCCATTTTCTTACAATCAACGCATGTGACTGTCAAATCACTATCAACTGCTCTTTTGAATTTGTTCATCCGTTGAAAGTCATATTGATCATCCGTTGAAATTCTGTGGGATTATCCGTTGAGAGTCTAGTTGATCTTCCGTTGAGACTTTAGTTGATCATCCGTTGAAGCCTTGTGGAACATCCGTTGAGACTATTTTCATAGCAGTTAACTCTACTTCATTTATACAAGATTACAAGGCATCTAATATTTACAATTAACCAACCTATCTTGCATATCAATCTAGTAGTCAACATGACTTAAACATTCTACAACATCTAGTTCACTAAGGCATTACAATATGCAAAAATGTGCTACTAATCTTATTGTAACATAAGCTACTCTTTCAACGGATGTTGAAGTGATCATCCGTTGAAAGCTACAAATACACAAAATATTAGCTACTAAGTGTTTTGTTTAACTTATCATCAAGTTCACAACATATTCTTAACAAAATAGTCTCAAGCCTAAGAATAAACTCTAGAAGAAGATCAACAAGATCATGCCTTAGAGAAGAGGTGAAGAAGCTTGGAGTTGAATAAATCTGTTTTAGGAAAAATGTTCTAACTCAAGATATCTACAAGTCATAGATCAAGTCATATAGAGAAGTCATTCGAGAACTCCAGAATGACTTATTGAGAAGTCCAAATTGGCTTATAGAGAAGTCCCAGAGATATTGACAAGTCAAATAAAGATATGAAGATTGGAGATATCGACATGTCAATTCCTCATTAGAGATCTCAGAGATATCAATAAGTCAAATGTATATAGAGATATATGAGATATCGACAAGTCAAAATGCTTATAGAGATCTCAGAGATATCGACAAGTCATTTCTACATGCAGAGTTTTGGAGACCTCGACAAGCCAAGTTCACTTATAGAGAACTCAGAGACCTCGACAAGTCAAAGACACTTATAGAGAACTAAGAGATCTCGATAAGCCATTATACTTATCGAGATGTCAGTTCTCTATACAAAAAACTGGAGATCTTGATATGAACCTCAAGTACATAATGCAGACAAGTTAAATATTCAAGATTATCAATCAATAAATGATCTAATCACTTAGAATGTAAAGTCCACAAAAGCAGCTTGAAGAGTGGAAAATCAAGGGCCAAAATTAACTGACAAAATAAAGTCACAGACCTACACGATTTGCAAAGATTCACTAAACTAGAAATGGAAAGCTTTAGAGATAACTTAAGATAGGGTTTAGTACATCTTATTGCATGCTGTGTAAACCTGTGTTACTAATCTATGAAGTAAACACTGGTCCTTTATTTTAGAAGTAACAAACAGATCTAGATTTTCTTGTAACACTCTAAAGAAAGAAGCTGGGTTCTTTAGTTACAAAGAACCCAAGATTGTAACAAGACATACTTAATTTTAATACAAAGTTAAGTGAGTTTTTAAAATACTGTGTTTATTGTGCATTATCTGTTTATTCTGTTAAACACAATATCTCTACAAATTAGAAAGCTTTGTTCACCATTCTGAATAGTTGTAAAAAGACTTAAAAATATCCAAAACACATTCACCCCCATGTGTTGTAATTAATATCTAACACGATCTTTTATGAACGAAAATACCCCTTTTTTCGAGCACCCAATCAAAGATGGGAGTCCCAGATAACTCCCTTCACTTGGATTGTTACCCACCCCCAGAATTGCAGCAAGCTCTTCTTATTTATCTCTCCTGACATTGTCATCAAAGAAAATACCTGATTTTTGATAGTTGATAGCTTGGCCTGACATGAACTCATAATTGGCCAAAAGAGCATTCACAGTCTCTGTTTCAGATGTCGAAGATTTAAACAAAAAAAAGAGTCATATACATGAAGAAGATGAGTGATTGCTGGTGCGGCTGGAGTTACCTTCCACCCACTAATCAAACCATTTTCAGTAGCATCCTTTAGAGTGAAGGACAAACCTTCCACACAGAAAAGAAAAAGGGAGGGTGACAAAGGGTCACCCTGCCTAAGCCCACGCTTCAGAGGGATAGGTCCAACATAAGTACCATTAAAACACACTGAATTGGAAACAAAAGATACACAGAGCTTAATCAAAGAAATCCACTTTCTACTAAAACCCATTTTAATCATACGCTCTTTTAAAAACATCTAATCAACTCTATCATACACTTTACTTAGCTCGAGTTTGAGGGCAACCTCTCCATCCGAGCCAGAATTCTTCCTCTTCATAAAATGAAGTACCTCAAAAGCTATTAGCACATTGTCAGAAGTATTCCTTCCCGGCACAAAGGATGATTGATTCTCACTTATAATACCCGGAAAAATAATTTACAATCGATTAGCAGGGACCTTGGCGAGAATTTTGTAAAGCACGTTACATAAAGCAATGGGCCTAAAATTCTTCAAATTGTCTGCATTCTCTTTTTTAGGAATGAGCACAATATTTGTGTTGTTTAAACCCAACGGAAACGCAATCTCAGCAACCACAATTTGCAACATTCAAACACTTCCCTCCCTAAAAAGCTCCAAAAATGTTGGAAGAAAGTAGGGTTTAGCCCATCAGGACCACTGGCTTTATCAGAATGCATTTGTTTCACTGCAACAGTAAATTCCTCAAATGATAAATCTGCAGTAAGGCTTTCATTCCGAGCATCAGAAATTGAAGGATCAGTACTTCTAGATTCAAGCTGTCTAGTCTCACTAGAGCCATCAAACACGTTCAAGAAATACCTTTTCACCAAATCGCACATCTCATAATGATCACTAGTAACCACCCCCTCATCATTTTTAAGGACTGAGATATTATGTATCCTCTTACGCAGAGATGCAGACCTGTAAAAGAAGCGAGAATTAGTATCACCCTCCTCTCGCCACACTTTAGCTCGTTTGCGCCAATATATTTCCTCCTGTAATAGCAACTCATTGAGAGTGTTCTTCTCTCAAAAATTTGCTTGCACACTTGCTTCGACAACACAATTCACCAATCCATCCACAACTGCCTTTTGCGTATCTATTTTATCACGATATTTATGGAAAAAATTACGTCCCCATTTGGCCATGAACGAGGAAACAAAAAATAATTTAGGAAGTAAACTGCTTGTAGGCAGCTAAGACTAGAAAGAAATTACATCTGACTTAAAACTAGCCTCCTTCAACCACATGTTTTCGAAACGAAACCTGAACTTTTTCATAGAAATATTTATATTCATCAGCTCTAAAAGGATGGGATCATGATCTGAACTTACTGTGTGATAAACTGGAAGCTTGCACAACAGAAACTTGCTCCACCATGCTTCCTTCATTAGCAAACGCTCGATCAAACCGTTCTTCAACCCAATTTGGCCAGCATCTACTACGCACCCAGGTGAAATTTCCACCCACGAAATCCAGCTCAATCAAATCAGTATCTTCAATAGCTATCCGAAAACCATCCAACAACGATTGAGGATGTAATACTTGACCCATCTTGTCTAAATAGTCGACTTTGTTGCCAAAATTCTGATAAAATTCCATGAATCTACTCTCCTCGTCCTCTCCGGGAACCATAAAAACACGTGAGGCGCCAAGCATGCACATTGTTGTCAGGAATGCACACGTCAATATAATTATTATTAGTCTCCAGGACACTACATTTAACACCAGGCTTCCAGAGAATGGCAATACCACCTCCACGACCCACTCTATGCACTATAAATGATGAAGAAAAACCAAATTTCACATGAATTTTCTCAATTTTATTACTAAAAGAAATAGGTTCTGGATGAAAAACAAAAGCGGGTTTACGAGACCTTATCAAGACCCTAAGAGCACGAATTGTCCGGGCATTCCCCAAACCCTGGCAGTTCCAACTAAAAAATCATTGGGACTGGCTAGCTTGCTCTGCAAGCTTAGTCAAAATATAGCCAGGGGATGCTGCACAATCCTTATCAGAAAGAACAACGTCCATGTCTGTGCCATTTTCATAAACTTTTGATGTGAAGACTCCTTCCTCCACATTATTACTGTTCATGATGACAAGCCCAGTTCTTTTTCTCTTTCGCTCTTCTAAATTTAGCCCAATTAATTCCTCATCCTCAGTCCCATTAATACAAATTATCTGATTGGTAATTCCCGCACTTTCCACATTTTAAATTTTAGAAATAGTTCCACCAGCTGTAGAGATAAGATGGTTTTCAATCGCCCTATTATTCCTCCCCCCAACTATCTCACCTGCCGAAAATGTAGCTAATCCTCCCACATTTTCCTGGATAGTATTTCTTCAGCCAACCTTGGTTTCCCAATCCATGTCACATTCATCCCTCTAAAAATTTGCTACGTGCCGGTCCGGCCACCATACGTGGTGGTGCCCTTAACCAACTTCCCCACTCCTTTTCGCCAACCTCAATCTGCTTGTCCAAAAAGGGTTTAGAGAATTTAATGGTATGCAATATAATGCCATACGTGAAACAGACTTCTCCAAGACGCTCATACTTACAAGACACAATTACTTCCGCCCCAGATTTATGAGTGATCTTCTTTTTCCTTTTAAGAGGTTTCCTGACATCTAACTTGATTCTCACCCTCATGTATTCATGCCAAATACCAGTGCTATTCTTCACGTCATACTCCACAAATTCCCCAAACAAATTTCCCAGTTGTTGTGCACTCATAAGGTCATGGATTTGGATCCATATGTTAAGATGCCATAAAGGAACTAACAATGGCTCCTCCCCATTTGGAATGGGAATGACAATTAACATTGCATTATCAAATGACCATGACCCTCCTTTTAGAACCCATTTCATATCTTCTTTATGATAGAATTAAAAGAGAAAAATACCAGTTTCAAATTTTTTGATATTTATTCCCATAGCAGGCTTCCATACATCAACCATTTTTGATTTCATAGCTTTGTCGTTGATGGTTTTCTATGACAAAAAACCTACCAACTAGACACAGTTCGTATTTATTTCCTCCCTCCTCAACATCCCTTTTGAACACAAGAGACTCATTCTCTTCATCCTCAATGTCTAACCCTGCTAGTTGATCTTCGATACCTTGATATCTAGCCATGATAAGATGCCAACCTCTCACAGCCTTGTTCTTTTAGAGAAAAAGAAAAGTAGAGAGAAGAGAAAAACTCTCACAATACATGGAGAGAAAAGGCTTTTGATTAGTGCAAAATATCTAAATGGTATACTGAAGTGGCTTCAATCCTATAGTATGTGGAGGCGCTATAAAAATTGATAATTTGGACTCTAGTATGTTGCTGTAATAGAGGATACTGATTTTGAGAAAATGTTCTTTTTAACATATGCGGAGTACCTTTAAATTGTTGTATTTCTATACTGATCTATTGCTATACTAGTCTAGAATAGTTAGTCATGTATTGGAGTGTTAAATAGTGTTAGTTGGCAGTGCTGTGAGTAGTACAATATAGATAGTTCACAAAATGCAGTGAGCAATATATAATGTAGTGAGCAATATGGTTATGAACAGAGCTAACATACTAACACACTATGATTTATACAATGCAGACATTACCTTATTAGGACCATTTATGGATGAAAAGTAAATCTCCTGATAATAATTTTTTTTAATGAACTAACCAATTAATGGAGATCCAGAATTTGAGTAAATGATAAAATAATAGATATAATATCTGACCCAACCTTAGAACATTGTTCTAAATGCCAAACTATAAGAATGGCCAAGATATTACTAATCAATTAATTTTAAGAGGTCAAAAAACTTTAAAGAAATGTAAAAGCTAAAAAACTTGAGTATATTTGAGTACAATAATTTGTAAGCTATTAAGTTAATAACAACAAAATTATTTGGCGCCTAGAAAATGACAAAAGCAACAAAATCAACGGTCACTAAACACTACCAAATAAACTAAACTAAGTTCACACATTAACTTTTTTGACAAATCTAAAACAAAGGAAATTTTTAGTGAATATATTTCTAAAAAATCATCACAATTTCGGAATAAACTACTCAATAATCAAGAATAGAAATTGACATAAAACATATGATTTTTCCATATGGGACTATCAAGGTACCTACTATAATATTGTATGAAGTTGATAGTTGTTCCTCTAGAAACAAAATGACCAAACCTTCTATAAATCAAGAAGATGTCCGGAGATAGTAAAAGCATCAGGTGGTAGTCCATGTTTAATAGCAAGAAAATAAATGGCATATCACCAAGACCCCTATCAACTATAAACTCTCACATCAAAAATCCACATCTTACCCTGAAATGAATCAAACCTCTTGCTCTAGAGTCAAGAGCCATACTTCCTGCTGCAAAGAAGAAATCCATATAGTCACCGTCATGAATTTGGTTAAATCCCATGTCCAATTGAAAATCTCTTGCATAATCTCCACCGGTAAGCAAAAATAAAATGTCAAACTTTTGTAATTAAGACTTGCGAAATAATTTACAGTATTTTCTAATTTCAGGTAGACACTCATCTTTTATAGTGTCTAACTATAGTGATGCATGTAGGTTTTCTCTATCGGGAAAGACATTCTCGTCTTCATCCCAAAAGGCCCTCCAAATCCCCTTCCGTATATCCAGCAGATCAATTCTGTAGTTTTTTGGTCATGAAAGATGCCTAACAAAATAATCGGAAATTGATCATGCCTATGTTAGAATCACAATTGTTGTTTCCATTAGGCACAAAATCCCATATTATATTAATAATCTATACATTGTAATAAAGGAATCGTCATATCAAAAAAATAAAATATTTTAGTATTTGGAAAGAATCAGTATTATCAAGAAAATAATGATTGTAAAATGAATTAAATTAATTACCAACTTGTTTAGGAGTTTATAATCTCGATTCTTTTGGATGCAGGAAAAAATAATCGAAGATGACTCTTTCTCCTGAATGGTAACTGGTGCTTCCGGTAACGCCTTCTGAATAAGAATATTATTATTTTCAAGAAGTGGACTTCGTCTTCTTGAGCTTTTTTCGATTTCACCAGCTTCATGAAAAATGCTATCAGAATAAAATACAACTGAGACCATCATTCCCGACAATACCAGTGAAATTTATATCCACAAAGCAAACTTCAGTCATATGTTAAAAATCTGATAACAAAGTCTGCTTTTATGCTAAATCAGAAAAATAAAAGTTAGCTAAAATATGTATTTTTAATATTATGACATGAAAATTTTAAATACGAGCATGTCTAAACAATTGGTATTAGATTACTATTAATAAGAAAAGAGAGATTTAAGAGTTTATTGCATTCCAAATATTTGGAATTCCCATTCCAGTTTAAGCAAATTCATGTTCATAACATCCAATAATTAACACGGATTTAAGAAACATGGGAAGATCAGAGTTATTCTAATGATAAAATAAATTTTGGGTTAGCTATAACCGGTCATTAGAATATATAAACACACAAAAGTAGTCCGTGGAATGTAAGTTACACTACAATTCTACTCCACTACAAGAAGCATAAGACCATTAGGCTCAAGATTAGTATTTGATACTCCTCCAGATCTAAATTTAAAGGACATATATATTAATGTCAAAAAATAGGATCCAAGAATGTGATTGTCAATGTAAATGCTAACCATCAAATTGAAATGCCTCAATGTTATAGTATTTTCAATCATTTTCTCCATAGAAAGATTAAATATAATAAATGTAACAACTGGGAAATTACTACTGTTTTGTAAAATATTAAGTGAGTATTATGTGTTTTATTATATCATAAATAAGTATTGATCATAATATGTTAAATGTTATGTGTTGTATATGTTCCGTATGGTTCAAGATATATTTCGGGAATTTTATTACATGTTAAATAGATTTATATTAAAAGTTATACTATCCAGGTTTTATTTTAATAGCTGTTATTTTGTATTGAGCAATTGGCCTCATTTTTGCATAATATGGCATATACCATATTGATTTTCCGAACATCTAGTTAATTTATTAAATATTTCGTTTTGCAAAAATAATTTTTCCGAGCCCCTACAGGTACTCAGAAGCCCAGAAAAATCATATTTTTATTTTTACAAAATTACGAGACTTTCAAATATTCAATATTTTGCATTTTTGGATTATTCATAATTTTTGGGAAATTTTGGCATGTATTTTATAATTATGTGAAATTAAAATTTTAAAAATTATTCCCCATAAATTACTAATTAAAGGCTAATTAATTTTATTAAGAGATATAATTAAGGCCTAAATTATAATTAGCGGTATTTTTCTGTAATTATAATAGAATTATTTTTATTATTAATTTTTTAAATATTATAAAAATTTAGAAAAAAATCAAAAAAAATTGAGAGAGTTACGGTTAGGGTTCTTGGACTGTTCTTGGAGATCGAAGCAGATTTGATCATGTTAGGAGTATTAGAATCTGAAATGTGAGTAACTATTTTGAAACTTGAATCTTATTCTATTAGACTGTCTAATCAAAATCATATCATCAACATAGGTACTCATTTTTAATTTTAATTTTTCGGGTTTAATTCGAATTAGGGTGTTTTAATTTGAGATTGTTTTGATTTAATTGCTTGATGTATAGTTATATATCGTTGAATTTGCAGTCGATTTGTACTGGTTTTGTGATTTTTTGTTTACGTTTCTAGTTCGCTTGGAAACGCTGTCACCGGAGATCTTGAACTTTCTGCTCATTTTGTTGATTGTTTACTGCTTTAATCTATGGGTTAGCCTTGTATAGGCATAAGGAATAATTTTTGTTTGGTTTTGTTGAGTTCTAGGTCAATTTTAATCGACGTTACCGGAAAACTTCGAACTCGTCGCTGACGTCATTCGGTTTATGGCCGGAGAAGACGATACAACAATCGTCTGTTGTTTTTTAGCATGAAGTTGTGTTGCTGTGTTGATGGGGAAGGAAATTGACTGAAAACCGTGATGAAATGGTGATGTTTGGGCTCGAATTGGAGCTCGTCAAAATAGTGGAGGGGCTGCCGAATTTTTCCGGATTTCGGCGGGTCAAGCGGGTTCTTGACGACCCATTTTCTGACCCGTTTGACCCAGATTGTTGACCCGATTTTGATCCATTCCAACCCAAAACCCATTTTCAAAAACTGTTTTCGGATTTCATTTTTAGTTTTAAAAATTAAAAAATCAGTTTTATATATTTAAATAAATTGATTAATTAATTTAATTAATTAATTTTATAAATAAATCTGAATTATTTTAAATGTATTCCAAAATTCAAAATTTATTTATTATTTATTATTTATTTAAATTGATTAATTACTTTGATAATAAATCCGTTTATTTAAAGAGTTTGTTTTAAATTCATTTAATTTCCAAAAATTATGGAAAATTATTTTTAATTTTGATTTTTCCTAAATAATTATTTAAAAATATAATAAATATTCAATTAATTTGAATAATCAAATATTTTGATTATTAATTAGATTATTCTTATTAATTGAATATTAATTGAACCATTTTTCCATTTTAAATGAAACGAACACTCTCAGCATCAGAAAAATGATATGTTTCCAATGAAATTAGTTTCAAATACCAATTTCTTTTAAAAACAAATCGGCTTTTGATAGTTATTTATTTATAGACTCCCTTAATTAGGAATAAAGGTTGAATAAATTCAAAAAAAATAGTGTACGGGTCAGATATTATACAATAATGTGTATAATGACTCGATTTTAATTCTAAAATTATTTTACTAACCTAAGTGACTATCTGACTTATGTGCTACGTGATTTATATGATTAATCGAGTCTTAAATGCTAGTCTTAATTATTCTACGAGCTATTTGTTATCTTATGGGTAGACTATACGGGTTAAGTGGACGGACTTCGAATCAAATTGCAGTTTCCATTTTCGCCTACAAAAATGCAATATCACTATATAATATAAAAGTGAACTTTGTTAACTTAGTAAGAAGGATCAGTAGTGCGAACACCCAAATGACTTAGCACATCTAGTTTGTACTTGAGCAGTACAATTTGAATCTAATGCATTGGTTTGGTTGGTTTTAAGTGTCACTGATTTTATGTTATCCATTTAACACAGTATAATCATCAACTATAATAAACTATTCAGTATCGAGTCTATTAACATAAACCTGTAAATAAATAAATTGTAAACGGATTATCATTTTCAAATGACTATTATTTTTTAGTATAGCCTAACAAATTTATAATCGAAAACACTTTAAATATACCTAAAATTCATTATATTATAAAATATATAAAAATAAAATTAAAAATAAAATTCCAAAATCAATGATATTCTTGAATGATGTATATTAATGACATAACTAATGCCTCTTTTTGCCTCTTCCAAATGGACTGACATGCACAAATGAAAAGAATCAAAATATATTACCATCAAAGTTTCAATAAATTATATAAAGTTAGAGAAAAATAACAATCTAACTTTCGGTTGACAGGTATTCCTTGCATCGGAGTGACTGAATTCTTGAAATTATGCATAGCTACATGCATGGTCATCCTGCTGCAATTATAAAGTCACATATATAAGAAAAATGATAATTTCAATATTAATGTATATGAAATAACAAAATAACCTAATGATACATAATTTAATACAACAAATATCGAAAACTAAATATCAAACATAAACATATAAAATCTGTTTGGAGCTCTGAACCTGATTTAATAATTCATGAAATAATATATTCGATATTCAATTAGGTTATATATGAATCCACAATATACGACAAATTAATCACGTATATAAAACATGTATATATACACATACCTATTTCAACATTCGATTAGGAGGTATGGTGGGGTATGGTGAAATTATTGCTCGCTTCCTCCATCGGCAAGAATCACATATTTATGAACAAAAGATTTACAATTTTTAAAAATATTATTTACCATTACAGCACGCTATTCAGAGTGATAGTGCATATCAAACTAGATGAAACCATCTACGATCATTGTTCTCAATTAAACAATAATATGTCATTGCATCATTTTAATAAATTCACTTAGACTAATTAATACAATATAACATACTCCGAAGAAAATATAAATTATATGTGTGTTCTAAAATTATCTTAAAAAGAAAGTAATCATTGCACATATATACCTGATAAAATGATAATTATTTCCCTCCGATGAGATAAATGGAGGAATCTTCGACGATTGAGTACAACTACAATAGATAAATGAATAGATTAGTGATATAAATGAATGATATGATGATGATAGAATCTAAATTGACAGGCATATAAAAACATGTATAGACTTACATATACACGAAGATAAGTTGTAACCTTGAACTTTGGCTGATGGAGAAGATTAACATTTGACTAAGAAGAAGAGAGTGATAATAATGAAATTTAATTACAATTTAAATACATATCTTGCATCTATTGTGGTATGAAAGTATCACTAGACTGAAATAAGTACTTCTACTGAAGTGATGATGAGAGCAGTTATAATTGTGATTATCAATTTAGAGATTTAAAATTCAACAAAAAAAGACATGTAAACTTACCAAATTTAAATTTCAAACGAAGTGATATCAATCCTAAGTGATCCAATTTTTGAAAACAAATTGATGGATTATTTCCATGATTTTTGGGATTGTTGAATGATTTGTGTATATATCATATCATATGTATGTATAATTATTGTATTAGCAGAACAAATTTGGCTGTGTTGCACAGCCTAATAACCTCATTTGTTAGGTGAATTTACCAAAATGACCTTAAATTTTAAATTTTACTGGATAACATTTTAGAGAAAAAGGTAAGATGGTAAATTTCTTGTTTTCTTCACTTGCATAAATTAAGATATATATATATATATATATATAGAGAGAGAGAGAGAGAGTCTAAACTCCAATACAAACTAAATTAAAATACAAACTACAAACTATACCACACCCAATTTAAATATACCCTCCCACACACAACTTCACCTAATTTCTTTCATTTTTAATTAAATTTTTCCCGTTAATTGGTGAGCTCTCTTTAAGATCTAACTTCATTATATTTTTCTACATCATCCAACAATCAGTATGAATACTATATTTGATATATTTTGGTGATAAATCACTAATTATGCCTACAGGAATCACTAAAATTTATTGGTTCCTGGAATAGTACTTATTTCATCTTAGTAATTCGGGTAAGATTAAATACTGACTTGTCGTAAAAATATAGCAAATATGTTATGCAAATTGATGAGTGTGAGATGGAAAAATATACAGTGAATTTATTTTTTAAAAACGTTAATCGGCTAATGAGAAAAGTCAAATTAAAAATAAAGGGAAAAATATATACATGAATACATAGTGCACAAGGAGGAGAGAGAAAGGGATTAAATATGCGGTTGTTATTGGTTTGTAGTTTGTATTATAAAATTGGTAATGGTGATTGTTATTTACTTCCAATCAATAACATTGTGATTTGTAGAAGGGGGTTGAATACAAATCAAACTTTTCTCAAACTTGAACTTTAAGATTTATTAAACAGAAATAAAAACACATGTTAGTCCCAAAGTATCTTAGAAGGGGGGGTTGAATATGATACCTACAATCTTTTTTTATTCATTACAAGTTCTTCATTATATATACGGAATCAAAATAGACACGAAATAATTCCAGGAATATATTATTTTATTAATATAAACCTTGAGGTTGCTATAATCTAATCAATTTAATGATTAGCTACAATAAATTCGACAACACAACAATATGTTTAAAAGCTTAAACATATAGAGCCTTTACTGGAGCTTCGTAAAAATGCAGTTGGTTGCTGAGGAAGATAACTGAACGAAATGAATTCATTCTGCTACTTTTGTAGTCTTCAATTTCTTTGGACAGGTGGCATGATTATATACACACAATTCAATTAAATTACATCTGTTTGTTCAATGAAAATAATCAAGTGATTTACTGGCGACCAGAGTGGGTTATATTGCTTTGTCCTTCTTACTTGAGACCATAAGGTAATGATGTTACCTTAAAAATATTTCTCTGACTTGTTATTGGCAACCACAAGCTAGTAGACTCCTTCTGTACTGACTTGCGACCACAGAGTGAAAGGTTGCCTTAGAGTATTCACATTTACTGGCGATTACAGGAACTATGGTTTACTTAACCATTTTTCTTGCATCTACTTCTAACCTGCGACCATAAGGCAACTTTTCTTTACCTTAGAATCAATTCTATCTTGCGACCATTTAACAAGAAGCTATACATTCTTTACTTGCAACCACTAGTATAAAATACGACACTATCTTTCAATAATTATATCAATAATAATTATTCAGTATAACTGTATTAAGTCATTTCTGATATGTTGATGCTTGGTGCACTGTTTTGGTTTATAAACAACTAACATGAATTGATTTAATTCAATTTCTTCTGCAGTTCTGAACTGATACCTCTTGATTGATTATTTATTGCTTCAATCACTAAACCCCTAATCTGTAATACTTCAAATCAAATCATTTCACTGACAATGGAAGTTCTTTGATATTTTATTCTTCACGGAGGCTTGGACATATTAATGAACTTCTTCCCATGACCTGGTTACGGACTTAGAGCATTAATTCCATCTTTTGATTTTTTTAATTATCCAGTCTTCATCTTCAGGGTTCCTGTGCTTCACAGTTTAATATTATTTATCTGTTTATGTTTCATTTTGAGTTATAATTCCTCGATTACAAATTATGTTATATTATGCTTTACAATCTCCCCCTATTTGTTTGTTAGAGTTCGACAAGCAAATCCCTAAGGATAACTCAACTGAAAATAAGAAAAATTATAATCTAAAAATAGAGAATAATATTAAATGCATTCTGGATTACATATACAATTCAAGATTTCTTATATTACACATTACAAAGAAATATTCCTCTAGCCTGAACAGATAATCTAAGTCTTCTTTCTCTTTGTCTTTTTTAACCTCTTGCCTTGACTACCTTCTCCTTCCTGAGTGGATTGAGTCTGAACAGACTTTCTCTTGGTATGTTTCTTCCTTGGATCTGATGTCCTTATTGATTCTGGAAGAGATGTTATTTTGCTTTGATTCATGAGATCATTCAGTCTTGCTTGCACAGAATCCCGAACTTATATTTCAAGTGCATTAATTAGAGTTGGATTGTTCAGTTCATTAAGTATTAATTGAAGATATCTGACCTTGGAGCATTTAAGAATAAGATCAAACAATAATGTAGACCTTCTTGCCATTATGAAAATAGTTATCCTTTTGGGATGTCCTCGTACCCTCTTGGTATCGTTGACAGATTATTCTTCCAATACATCTTCAAGAATCTCCATGATTGGAATTAGTGCAACCGTGTCTGTTTTGCATGTAGAACCTTTAACATCCAGCAAGGCTTGCTTTATTGAGTCTAATTCACTTTCTCTGAAGTATTTGATCTTAATCTTCTTTTTGTTGATCTCAGAGACTAGATCCCCTTCATCATCTATGCTGATAATAGGTTCACTATCTTTTAAAAGATCAATCTCTACAACTCCATTAATAAACACCATCTCATGATATGCTATGGTTAGCTTCTCCATGTCTTTCTCAGAATCTCTGATCATCTTGGTATTCAGTCTGTAAGCATATAGAACTTCAACAACTCTGAGATTTGCTTTTGATCTTCTCACTCATGGAGCTTCCAGTTTGGCCCTCTTGCTTCTTAGTTGACTTTCCAAAAAAGAGAGTTATTGATAACGAATGAGTCTTAAGTGGTCATCAGATAATGAGATATTCTGCATTCTACCATCTACAAATACTTTGATCACAAATGGTTGAAAGAATGCTTGAGGAGACACATCCATCATCATCTTTCGAAGCCTATGTCTGAAGTTATCATTCTCATTTAATGTCGACCATGGGATCTTTGAGGTCAGGTCAAACAGTTCAACAATGTTAAGCTTTTTTAGAACACTTGTGGATATCTTTATTTGGACTCCATCAAGGTGGTTAATATTAATCCTCCATCCATTCTTTAGAACATTCACAGTGGTACTAGTGATCACTTATTTGAACATGTGATAGAACTCATGAATGTTGTTATAGAGTATTCTGAACTTTTCCACAATGTTTAGATGATTCATGTTGCCAGTTTCTAATTTAAGATAGATTTATGGTTTGTACATTTTCCTTTTTATGTACTCCCATTTACTTGTTCTTCTGTTCTCTCGAATATATGCTTTTATTGCTTCTCTAGCTTCCTTTCTCTGAATGGCTCTTTACACTCTTGCTTTTGATCTCTCTACCTCATCTTGAATTGCTTTATAAGATAGTTTAATCTCTTCAGTCATTCCATAGTACAAGTAGTCATCTGAGAATGCATCTTTATCTTCATATTCTTCATATTTTGTGATCATCTTTCTTTCTACCATCTCTACCTCTTCAAAAGTGGGTTCACATCCCATGGGAACTTTCCTTTCATCTATCTCCCCTTCCTTCAATCCTTCCAACTCAGTAAATAGGGTCATTGGGGCATATATCTCAGATAGAAGATTTCTCTAAGCCTTAATGACTTGGCTCAGAAGATCTTGTTTAGATGTTGATTGATCCCGCTAAGTCGTAGAACCCTTCTCAGCAGTTCTTGATTTGATTAACACCCTTTCGTCAATACTCACTTATTCTTCTTCCTTTTCTTCATTTAGCTCATCTCCAAACTCATCATATCCAATGTCATGAATTAAATCGACAGCAGCAGCTACTTTTTCTTGCTCCACCCTTTTCTCTCCCTCAGTTGTGTTATCTTTCAGAGCTGGGGTTGATTGAGCAGGCAAGATCAAGTTAGGGATCTCTTGAATAGATGATTCTGAAATAGACACTTGCTTGCTGACCGAGGTCTTTGGCCCAATACTGGAAAGAACTATTTCAGTGGAGACATGGATTGACACTTGCTTGCTAACTGAGATATTTGGCTCAATATTGGTAATTGCCTTTCCCTTCAATGATTGTGAGAGAGATTTCTCCATGAATTCCCGTAAGCTTGTAAATGACGCTTGTTGAAGTTCAAGCTACTCGGAAAGACGTGCAATATATTGATCCCTGATAGACAATTCATTCTCGAGATATTGATTCTTTAGAGCCAATTGTTCTTTGAGATAACCATCTTTCAATGCCAACTGCTCTTCAAGATAAGATTTTGTTACATATTGTGACATATCTATAGGTGTGATTTGGGTGGTAGGTGTGTCACTAGTTTCTCGCGGTGTTTTACTCAGCACTCTATCACTCAGTTTCGGGATTGGTATTTTACTCATCCTCACAGATACACTCCGCTCATAGCTCCAAGATCCAGAAGAATTACCTGTAAGAAATACCGGAGCCATCCTTAAGGATGTCAGCAGTGGTGCAATGAGAGTTTCGCGATTCCCGATCCTTGTAGAAGACAAGTTGCATGTCATCATGAGATGACTGGTCCAGAGTTGGAATCTCTGGGAGGATCAATGAGGCCGTCATATTTGGCCTCTATTCCTCAGGTTCCTCTAGTTTCGGTGAAGACACTTTTCCCTTAGGCTAACCAATTGAATCTGGTTCATCGCTAATGGGTTTCCTATCCGCACCTATGTCGGATCCCCTATCCGCAGATGCATCCAGGTTTATTATTCCCGGGGAGGTAAGTGTTGTGATAGATGTGGCAGCAATTACAACACTTTCTCCTAACACCTGTAAAGGCAGTTGATCCATTGAAGGACCTTAAACAGGATATTATAACCGTAATATGGTTGAATGCCCCGTTACATTCAATTTATCCTCACCAAATAATGATCTTCTAATTATTTCATTTACATCTTCAAGAGCTTAAATATTGGACGGTGTGTTTGACTCAATACAGGATGTCGTGGCCGATGAGCAATTTTCAATAGAACTACCTTGTTGAGAAGATGAATCTAGTACCTGTTTAAGTGCCTTTTTAGCCATGGTATCCTTTTCAGAAGATACTTAGGAGGTTACAGTTGCCTTGGAATATTTCTCTGACTTGTTACTGGTGACTACAAGCTAGTAGACTCCTTCTATACTGACTTGCGACCACAGGATGAAAGGTTGCCTTAGAGTATTCACATTTACTAGCGACCACAGGAACTATGGTTTACTTAACCATTTTTCTTGCATCAACTTCGAACCTGCGACCATAAGGAGACTTTTCTTTTCCTTAGAATCAATTTTATCTTATGACCATTTAACAAGAAGCTATGTATTCTTTACTTGCGAGTACTAGTATAAAATATGACTTAGCATATTTTCCCTTTATGGTCTTCAATAATTGTATCAATATCAATTAATTCTGTATAACTGAATTAATCCCTTTCTCATATGTTGATGCTTGGTGCACTGGTCTAGTTCATAAACAACTAACATGAATTTATTTAATTCAATTTTTCTGTAGTTCTAAACTGATACATCTTGATTGATTATTCATTGATTCGATCACTGAACCCCTAATCTATAATACTTCAAATCAAATCATTTCACTGACACTGGAAGTCCTTTGACATCTTATTCTTCATGGAGGCTTGAACATATTAATGAACTTCTTCCTATGACCCGATTAAGGACTTAAAGCAATAATTCCATCTTTTGATTCTTTGTATTTATCCAGTCTTCATCTTTAGGGTTGCTGTGCTTCACAGTTTAATATTATGTATTTGTTTCTGTTTCATGTTGAGTTATAATTCCTCGATTACATATTACTTTATATTATGCTTTACAACACCAGATATAAAAATTTCAGGTGAAAACTTCATAAACTTATTTCTTACTTCAAATAATGTATCTACTTGATTTATATATTATCAAGTTATAATTTTACTAGACAACAAAATATTAAATGTCTCAATATTCAGCTAGATTGCTTCTACATTCCTTCTCTTGATCCTCGAATTGGTTTTCTTGATCTTGATTCCTGAACCCTAAGTCAAATTTATTATGTATAGATTTTAGGTAATGAATCACACACAGGGGGGGTGAATGCGTTTTCTGATTTTAGGCTTTTCTAGAAGGATAATGGTTGAACAAATTAAATTAAATCTTGTATAGTAAAGTGTTCATGCAGAAATTAAACTTGCATGAAATAAAGAATACAGATCTTTAAAACTCACTTAATTTTTGTATTAAAAATTAAGATGCTTTGGTACAAAATTTCTAAGCTCTTTAAAGAGCTCAGCTTCTTCTCAAGAGTGTTACAAGAATTTTTATCTAATTTGTTACCTCTAACTAGAGGATCAGTGTTAACTTTATAGCTCAGTTAACTGTTGGTTTACATAGTGGACTAAACTGTCACTTGTCATTTCTATTTATAGAAAAGCAAATCTTGTCATAGCATATCTTTAAGATCCAATGTTTACTTTAATCTTCCTCTATTAGTTAATCTTTGCCATTGATCTTGTACACTCTTCAAGCTGCTTTTTGTAGACTTGTCAATCCAGCTGTTGGATTGTTTGTTGATTGTTCATCTTGGATATTAAACTGATCTACAATTCTGTACTTTGAGACTGTACTTCGAGATCTCCAGTTTGATTCATTTGAACACTTGATATCTCGACAAGTATAAAGGCTTATCGAGATGTCTGGTACTCCATAATGAGTTTGGCTTTTAGAGGTCTTCAGCTCATCGAGATCTCTAGTCTTCATAACTTCACTTGACTTGTAGATATCTCTGAGTTCTCGAATGACTATAGACTTGTCGATAACTCTGAGTTCTCTAGTGAAGGAATGACTTGTTGATATCTTTTTGAGTTCTCGAGTAACTTTCCTAACTTCTCTACTCCCGGTGGATATTGCTTATCCGTTGAGTAGATATTGCTCATCGGTCAAGTAGTTGTATAGCTTATCCGTCGAGTAGATATTGCTCATCTGTCGAGTAGATGTTATTCATCCATCGAGTAGATATATATAGCTCATCCATCGAGTAGATATTGCTTATCCGTCGGTACTCTCTGGAGTTTGAATGACTTATCGATAAGTCATTCTGGAGTTCTTGAATGACTTCTCTATAACATTAAATCTGTGACTTGTAGATATCTTGACTTAGAAAACTTTTATCCAAACAGATTTATTCAACTCCAAGCTTCTTCAAAATTCTTCTGAGGCATGATCTTCTTGATCTTCTTCCAGATAGAATCCTTAGGCTTGAGACTGTTTTAGGAAAAAGACTCTAGGCTGCTCCTTTGCATTTTTACAGACTTTAAGTGTTACAAGTACATAATACAAATTTAGATAACAATACAACTTACTTAGGATTGACCCCAAGCTTAACTGATTGCTAATGACATTTTCAGCTTCAGTAATCTTTGATATCATCTATTATATATTACAATCTCCCCCAACTTGTTCATTATGAAATAATGCACAAGTTCTAGTTGATGATGTCAAAACTTTATCTAAATGCAGAACCCAATTTCCCCATCTGATCTTCTTTTGTGACTTGCAGAGTAGCATTTAGATTTATTCTTCCTTCTCCCCTTATCAAGAAAAGATTCCCTCCCCCTCCCTATCAAGAAAATAATATTATTATCTGGAAACATCCATTAGTTGTTTTGGCATTCAGATATATTCTCCCCCTTTTGACATTATCTTCAGGAAGAAAGATCCATCTATATGCACATTGTTCAATCTTTTGTCAATATTCAAGTAGAACACTATCAGCAGCTTCCAGTTTTAGTGAAGTCTGTAGTTATGAGTTTATCAAGTAGATTAGAATAGGAAAATCCTAAGCTCTCTGTTATTTTGAATAAGTAGTCTCACTACTTCTCACTACACTAGTCTCATGACTTTTAAGAGTCAGAGTTACCTCACAAGGATTGCTAAATCCAGACACTCATTCTACCTCTCCTTTTTATAGGAAGGATCCTGCCTCTCTTATTTTCTATTTTTTCTCTCAATCTATTTTCTCATTCTCACATGAAAGGCTCAATTGTTGTTTATCCTACAGAAATAAGAGGTGGCTGAGAAGAGTTAATCTGTGATCATATGATTGGGGGAAGACCATATAGGGCTAATCATACTCATTTCACCAGAAAAATGAGTACATAAGCATCTATGACTGGGGTCAGAGTTTGACTCACAGATTTCTATGTGGTTATGACAGTGTGTTGTCCTCCACTTGTAATGGGAACCTCCAATTGAATTGAAGGGGATTTGACTGGGTTACTTCCATGTGCACCAGCCCCAAACCCTTGTGTGTCTTGCAACACACTGTCACTTGAATGTGCTAAGCTTTCCTTTCTTATGACATTGTCATAGGCAATTGTTCTTCTAGCTTTAACTGCTAGGGCAGCCTCTGCTAGAGTTATGAGGGGAGTTGTTCCTTCTTGAGGAACCTCCAATTGAATTGGAGAGGATTTAGATAGCTCCCCCTCAGGAGTACTACCCTCAAACCTATCAGTCTTTTAAGACTGTTTTGCACACGAAGGTGCATTAGTGATATTCATGAAAAGCTGATAAATTTCCATGTTTGTGATACCAGTTCCTTTTTCTCAAACAATAAAATAACTGAAGAACATTTTGGGGATTTTGTCCTTTTGTAAAACAGGTTCCTTTTGAGAGTTAACTGAGTTGGATTGTGTTTAAGTTTGTGTTTGTGTTGCTGTGCCTGGGTAAACTGCAGTTTGGTTTTTAATTATTTTAGCTGCAGTTTTAGCACCAATACCTGTGAATTGATTATTTGAATTCCTTATTGATGTCTTGTATAAACCTGTAATGCATTGAAAAAATGTATCTTTTTGGACTTTCATTAGACAAATATATTGCAAGATATTTTAGTTGCAAGCATTATTGCAGAGAAGACAAAATTTAATATAAATACAAGCACATAGTAATTATTACACAAACAAGAGATTGCAAGACAAGAATCAGAACTTTCATTAAAAATGGAAACATAGTACATTAAGACATTGATTTAACAATTAAATCCTAATCCTAACTACTCTAGTTCAGCCTCCTTCTTCTCTTCCGCCAATCTCCTTGCCCTGTGCTCATACGCTCTGGACATGGAGTTTGTAAGAGGAATGATTCTCTCCTGCAGCACCAGAGCAGCAAGTCGTTGCTGCTCAGCCACCCTGGCTCGTCTCTCCTGCTCAAGAGAGACTTCCATCTCAAAAAAAAAGAATACCAAGTTGGTCATCCCATGAGAGTTCATCAAAGATCTCTCGTGGAAGATCAAAAGGGCTGCATACGAACCCCTTGATGCGGATTTGAAGTCCAAAAGGGTCATAATAGACCTTATCGTCAGTCAAGTTCCGAGCTGGAAGATAAACACCGTGGTTGAGTGTGTGAAAAACGGGGGCAACCATTGGAGCCAAAAGAACAATAGGTGAGTTTTGAGGCTAAAACGTTTATTAGAAAGATAATGCTGATGAATGATAAAGAGGGATGCATTTTTAATTTATAGAGGAATTAAAGATAGAAACCAATAGACTCTTGAGTTAACCGGATAATATGAATAATAAACACATATGCATATTAGACAGTTAGAAATGACTAGTTACTATTCCCCATGCAAGTACTCAGGAATATTAGTTTACTTTAGAGAGTGACTATTTCCCATGCAAATAAGCACGTACTTCCTACACAAAAAGTAACTCCTCCTATCAGCATTCAGTCAAATAAATTAACCACTATCAGCATACTCAAAACAACACAAATAATGTACTAGTCTACTAACATTGGACTAACCTATTTCCACATAAACAAGAAATCATATAAGCATGTAGATGTTTCAATAAGTCAGAGAAATTAGAGACAAAGTATGTCAAAAGTATTTTTCTGAACAGAACTTATGAATTAAATTTGTTCAGTTTTTCATACTTTCGCTTCTTTTGATATGTTATTTATTAAGTTCATATACTGAGGATATTAAGTAATAAATATTCAGTTTACTTAGAATTTTGAAAAATTCCAAGTTCAAATTAATTGAGAACTCTGGGTATTTATAGTGAAAGTAGATGACTTGTCGAGAACTCAAAAATGGACATTTGGAGTTTTCTATCGAGAAGTTATTTAAGGAAGTGAAGTACATGTCGAGAAGTCATTTTAAATTACTCTTCTAGAGAACTCAAACTTGACTTATCGAAAGGTCAAATAAATACCCAGTTTGTCCAAAAAGCGGACTGAATCAATTCTAACTTTTATTTGAATAAATTCGAAATAAAATTAGAATAAATTTTCCAAAAGTAATTTACCAAAATAATTTATTAGTTTAAATTATTTCAGTTCTGAGTTATTGATAAGTCAAGAATTGTACATGTAGAGAACCTTGTGAATGAACATTATTAGAGAACTCTACAAGGACTTGTCGATAAGTCATTTTAAACCTATCGAGAAGTCACTCGAGAAGTCAGTGAGCTGACTTATCGAGGACTCACTCGAGAAGTCTTAAAATGACTTGTTGAGAAGTCAATTTATACTTATCGAGAACTCGGTTTGCTAGATACTTTTAGTTATTGTGATTCTGCCTTGTGTTAATTTTACATATAAATGATGTAAATGAACAACTAAGCAGGTTACTCAGAATTTGAAAAATTCCAAGTTAATTGAATTTGAAAAACAAATATGCAGAAATTTTTGAAATATTTATAATTCATATATCATTTAATTTTTAATTTAATCAAATTAACTTTGATTTACTGGAGATTAATCTGCTGCAAAGAATTAGCTGAGTTCCTACCTTAGGGTGAAGAATTGAGCATTTCAATTTCACCTACAAGTCTAGTGAAAGTAGCTTCATCCAAAGGTTTAGTAAAAATGTCAGCTAGTTGTTTCTCTGTTGGTACAAAAATAAGCTCAATGGTACCATTAGTAGCATGTTCTTTAATAAAATGGTACCTCACATCAATGTGCTTTGTCCTAGAATGATTAACTAGATTAGCTACTATAGATATAGTACTAGTATTGTCACACATGATAGGAATTTTGTGTAACACTAGGCCATAATCCATTAGCTGATTTCTAATCCAAAGCACTTGAGCACAACAACTTCCTGCAGCATGTATTCAGCTTCAGCTGTAGAAGTTGATATAGATTGTTGTTTCTTGCTATAACAGGATACAAGTCTTTGTCCAAGAAATTGACAGCTTCCACTAGTACTCTTTCTGTCAACCCTGCATCCAGCAAAATCTGCATCTATGTATCCAACAGCTTCAAAACCAGTTCCCATAGGATACCATAATCCCAAGTTAGGAGTCCCCTTCAAGTATCTGAAAATCCTCTTTATAGCCATCAAATGTGATTCTTTTGGATTGGCTTGAAATCTTACACATAACATGTTGCAAACATGATGTCTGGTCTACTTGCAGTTAAGTAAAGCAATGATCCAATCATCCCTCTATAGCTTGAGATATCTACACTCTTGCCCTTTTTTTCCTCATCCAACTTTGTTGCAGTAGACATAGGTGTAGATGCAGGTGAACAGTCTATCATTTCAAACTTTTTCAGAAGATCCTTGACATATTTAGTTTGGCTAATGAAGATACCATCAATTCTTTGATTGACTTGGAGTCCAAGGATGTAACTTAGTTCCCCCATCATACTCATTTCATATTCACTTTGCATAAGCTTGGAGAATCTTTGGCACAGCTTCTCATTAGTAGAACCAAAGATGATATCATCTACATAGATCTGAACTAGGATCATATCTTCACCATGTTTCTTGTAGAAGAGAGTCTTGTCTATGGTTCCTCTAGTAAAACCATGCTTTAATAAGAAATCTGATAGTGTGTCATACCAAGCTCTAGGTGCCTATTTTAGTCCATATAGAGCCTTGAGTAGCTTATACACAAAGTTAGGAAATTTTGGATCCTCAAAGCCAGGGGGCTGCTGCACATAAACTTCTTTTTCTAGCTCACCATTTAGAAAGGCACTTTTGACATCCATTTGATACACTTTGAAATTTGAGTGTGCAGCAACTGCTAGAAAAATTCTTATAGCTTCGAGTCTTGCAACAGGAGCAAAAGTTTCATCATAATCAATCCCTTCTTCTTGTGAGTAGCCTTTTTGCAATCAACCTTGCTTTGTTTCTGGTAACTATACCATTTTCATCCATTTTATTCCTGAACACCCATTTTGTTCCAATAATGCTTCTGTTCTTTGGTGCAGGAACTAACTTCCATACTTTGCTTCTTTCAAACTGATTTAGCTCTTCCTGCATGGTAGATATCTAGTCAGGATCCAGTAGAGCTTCATCAATTTTCTTAGGCTCCACTTGAGACAGAAAATATGCATGTAGGAACTCATTAGCTGTTACACTTCTAGTCCTCACACCAGCAGTAAGATCACCAATAATTGCTTCTCTAGAGTGACTTCTATCCCACTTTCTTGTGTGTATTTGTTTACTAGTGCCTTCATTATTTTCTTCATTATTGATATGACTGGTGGATCCTCCTTCTCTTTCTCCCCCTGAGTTTATGCCATAAAATTCAGGTGTTTGAGATGAGCTTCCAAGCCCATGATTTTCTTGCTCAGCAGACTCTTCATACATCATTTGTTGTGCATTAACTTCATCTTCTCCATCAGAATCACTATCAATGTTGAGGTTATCAAATGCAAGGGCTTCAGCTTCATTGTCATCAAGACATTCCAATCCTGGACACTTGTCTTCATCAAAGGTCATATCTGTGCTTTCCATGATCTTCTTTTGATCAATCACATAGACTTTGTAGGCTGTTCTTTCCAGTGAATATCCCAGAAAAATTGCTTCAAAGTCTTTTGAGTCAAACTTTCCCACATATTCATAGTTGTCTTTCAAAATGTAACAATTACTTCCAAACACATGAAGATGCTTTACAAAAGGCTTTCCCTTGGACATGATTGAGTAGGGTGACTTGCCATGTGCCTTGTTAATGAGATATATGTTCTGTGTATAATATGCAGTATTGACAGCCTCTTCTCAGAAACTTGTTGGCAACTTGACATCCTGCAGCATTGTTCTAGCAGCTTCAACCAATGTTCTATTCTTTCTCTCAACTACTCCATTTTGTTGAAGTGTTCTGGCAACTTAGAACTCTTGAACAATGCCTTTATCTTTGTAGAATCCACTTAATGTAGCATTTCTGAATTCTGTTCCATTGTCACTTCTCGGTCTTTTCACACAATTGTAGTCCTCAACCTGTTTTTCTATCTTCTTAATGTGCTCAATTATGATATGTGGTCATCTTTAGAGTTCATGAACTCTACCCAAGTGTATCTTGAGAAATCATCCACCATCACAAGTGCATATCTATTTCTTGAAATAGATAAGATATTTACTGGGCCAAACAAGTCCATTAGATTTAGTTGCAAAGGTGCACTAATAGAATTCACAGTTTTTGATTTGTGACTAGATCTTTTCATCTTTCCTTTCTGACAAGCTTCACAGACTTTAACTTGAGTAAAATTCAGCTTGGGCATGTCTCTCACTAACTCCTTTTTGACTAAGTTGTTAATTGCCTTGAAATTCAAGTGAGACAGCTTCTTATGCCATAGCTTGCTTTGTTCTTCTGATGCCTTGGTTTAGAAGCAACAAATACCATCCTTATTTGTTGAGTCCAAGTCTACAACAAACAAGCTTCCTTTCCTTGCTCCTTTCAGAGCAATTTCACCAGTTTTCTTGCTGATAAAGGTGCATTCTTCTTTGTTGAATAAAACTTCAAAGCCTTTGTCTGCAAATTGGCTAACACTGAGAAGATTCACCTCAAGATCAGCTACTAAAGCTACATCATCAATGACAACATTTTCAGAAACAATCTTACCATATTCCATTGTGAATCCTTTGTTGTTGTCTCCAAAGGTCACTAATGGGCCACCTTTTTCCGTGAAATATGATAGTAGGGCCTTATCACATGTCATATGTCTGGAACATCTACTTTCAATGATCCATATGACTTTCTTCACTTTTCCCTGCACACAATGAGATTCAGGTGTGTTTAGTAACCCAAGCAGTGTTGGTATTTTCTTCTTGTTAACTGATTTAGCAGAAGTAGAGTAATAAGTTTTAGATAAAATATAGTTCAATGATTGTTGTGCATTTTCCCTTTCTGATGTAGACTCAATTTGTGTTTCTCTTAAGTCTACTCTCAGTTTGTGGCAACACTTCATCACTTTCAAGTTGCAAGGGATGCAATCAAACTTATCACATAATGAATATGGATCATCTAAATCTGCTTCATTATATTTGCAGGTTCCTTCAGTTGGCTTACTAAAACCCTTTTTACAAGGATGAGTTGGATGATTTATAGAACTACATATTCCATACTTCTTGCTAGGAATGTCTACAACATAGTTCATATTGTTGCTTTTGTTTTTCCTAATTCTCCCACTTCTATTTTTCTTCTTCTTACTTGCATCTCCAATCTTGGTTTTTTTTGACAGGAGTCTTGACACTTTGGTTGTCCATGAGATTTTCTTCAGCCTTGGAAGATTGATTTGAATCTGCATTTTTCTTTTCATTATCCTCATCTGCAATTTCTTGCTTGATAATCAATTCTTCTTCACTGAAGTTTACCTCACAAGTCTTAAATACTAGTGACCCAACATTTTTCAGCATTGCTGGAACATTTTCACTCTTTGTTGTTTTTTCTCTGTCACCAGTGTTTTTCTTCTTGTTGTTTAAGGTGTTATAATCAAGACCAATGGCAATGTTTGCACATGGTTTGTTTTTCTCATGGTACTGACCAACCAATTCAGATGCATTCTTGAAGGACTTCAACTTTACTTCACTTTTCTCCAGTTTTTCTCTTAGCACAGTCTCAATCTCATTTGCACACTTGAGCTTGTTTTTCAGATAGCCATTTTCTTGTTTCAAGGCTTCAAGCTCTACTATCAACAAGTCAGCTTCTTGTTTTTCACTTTCACGCTTCTCATTTAACTTTGTTATTCTGCTAACTTCTTCATTAGCAGCAACCATGCTTGTATGAATGTGAAACATTTCTGTGCTCATTTTTTCAACAGTTTCCTTATATTGATTTTTATTTAAATCAATGGAGGTAAGGGTTGGTACCTGTGATTTAGATGAGGATGATTTTCCTTGCTTCAAGGCCATGAGTGCATAGTTTCCAAGTTCTTCATTTTCATCATTTTCAGAATCATCCCAACTTTTACCTTCTACAATATAAGCTTTACTTTGCTGTTTCTTTAGAAGAGCTTCATACTTTGCTTCAAGTTCAAGATAAGCCTTATCTTTCTTTGCCTTCTTGGGTTTCCTGCATTCTGTAGCAAAGTGACCTAGTTCATCACAGCTAAAGCATCTTATATTAGATCTGTCAATAGATCCAGTTTTGTAACCACTTTTGCTATCAGAATTATACTTCCCTTTCTATTTCCAGCTGTTGTCTTTGTTAAAAGACTGTCTTTTACTTTTGAAGTGTCTTGGCTTCCTTACTCTAATGTTAGAGAATTTTCTAGCCAGATAATCCATTGACTGATCTAGCTCATCCAGTTCTTCAAGAGTGTAGAACTCATCCTTTTCCAATTCTGGTATGACTTGCTCCTGTTAATCAATTGTTCTCTGCTCACTTGTTGAGACAACTGAGGTATGAGATCTGAGTTCATCATTGGATGTTTGGCCTTCATTAACTATTAAAGCACTTGAACCATCTATAACATGTCCTTGGCCAGATCTCAATGATTGCCTTTGAATCATCTCTAGTTCATAGGTTTTGAGAATTCCATATAGAACTTCCAGAGTTATCCTGCTCAAGTCTCTCCCTTCCCTGATTGCTGAGATTTTCTGTTCCAAATGATCAGGAAGAGTAAGCAAAAACTTTAGATTCACCTCTTCAGCTTCATAGTACTTGTCATGAAGCTGCAAGTCATTTCTCAGCTTATTAAATCTTTCAAACACTTCAGTAATGCTTTCCTTAGGCTTAGCTATCAAACCCTCATACTGTGAAATCAGTATCCTTCTTTGATTAGATCTAACTTCCTCAGTTCCTTCACATAGTATTTCAATTTTCTCCCTATTTTCTTAGCAGTGTCACAGTTGACAATGTTGTTGTACATCACATTTTCAAGTGACTCAATCAATATCATTTGTAAGCTGTTGTCCAGGGAAACTTTCTCCTTTTCAGGTTCAGAATTCTCAGATGGATCTTTAGGAGCATAATGAGCTGGTATGACCATGTCTCCATCTGTAGATTCCTAAACTCTTACCATAGGAATGAAGGGTCCATTCTTGAGAATATGAACATAGAGTGGATTGGCCATCTTGATAAATAAAATCATTTTCTTTTTCCAAAGAGTGTAGTTAGCTTTGTCAAAGGTAGGAATTTTGATGCTACTGATTTTCTGTGTATTCATTCTTCCAAGATCTTGAATCTGTTTTCTTTCAGATTTTGCTCTAATACCACTTGTTAGGTAATGAATCACACACAGAGGGGGGGGGGGAGTGAATGTGTTTTTTGATTTTAGGCTTTTCTAGAAAGATAATGATTGAACAAAGTAAATTAGAACTTGTATAAAAAGTGTTCATGCAGAAATTAAACTTGCATAAAATAAAGAACACAAATCTTCCAAACTCACTTAATTTTTGTATTAAAAATTAAGATGCTTTGCTACAAAATTTCTAAGCTATTCTAAGTTAAAGAGCTCAGCTTCTTCTCAAGAGTGTTACAAGAATTTTTATCTAATTTGTTACCTCTAACTAGAGGACCAGTGTTAACTTTATAACTCAGTTAACTGCTGGTTTACACAGTGGATAATAAATATGTTGTTAGCTTTCCTAAACTGTCACTTTTTATTTCTATTTATAGAAAAGTAAATCTTCCATTTCTGGCTTAGCATATCTTTAGCATCCCGTGTTTACTTTAATCTTCCTCTGTCAGTTAATCTTTGCCATTGATCTTGCACACTCTTCAAGCTACTTTTTGTAGACTTGTCAATCCAGCTGTTGGATTGTTTGTTGATTGTTTATCTTGGATATTAAACTAATCTGCAATTCTATACTTTGAGACTGTACTTCGAGATCTCCAGTTTGATTCATTTAAACACTTGATATCTCGACAAGTATAAAGGCTTATCGAGATGTCTGGTACTCCATAATGAGTTTGGCTTATAGAGGTCTTCAGCTCATCAAAATCTCTAGTCTTCATAACTTTACTTGACTTGTAGATATCTCTGAGTTCTCGAATGGATATAGACTTGTCAATAACTATGACTTATTTAGTGAAGGAATGACTTGTTGATATCTTTTTGAGTTCTCGAGTAACTTTCCTGACTTCTGTACTCCCGGTGGATATTGCTTATCCATTGAATAGATATTGCTCATCCGTCCAGTAGATGTATAGCTTATCCGTCGAGTAGATATTGCTCATCCGTCAAGTAGATGTTATTCATTTATCGAGTGGATATATATAGATCATCTATCGAGTAGATATTTCTTATCCATCGATACTCTCTTAAGTTTGAATAATTTCTCGATAAGTCATTCTGGAGTCCTCGAATGACTTCTCTATAACATTAAATCTGTGACTTGTACAGATCTTGACTTAGAACATTTTTCTCCAAACAAATTTATTCAACTCCAAGCTTCTTCAAAATTCTTCTGAGGCATGATCTTCTTCCAGATAGAATCCTTAGGCTTGAGACTATTTTAGGAAAAAGACTCCAGTCTGCTCCTTTGTATTTTTACAGACTTTAAGTGTTACAAGTACATAATACAAATTTAGATAACAATACAACTTACTTAGGATTGGCCCCAAGCTTAATTGATTCCTAATGACATTTTCAGCTTCAGTAATCTTTGACATCATCTATTATATATTACAATAGAAATGAATTATTTTTTCTTCTTCAGATTCTAAGACAGTATAGAACTTTTGTCTTTAGCTTTTATTTTAAAACTAAGATCTCCATCAACCCATGTGCTTTGTCAAATTGGATATTTGTGCTCTGTTAGTCACTATCAATTTCTATTTGGTAGTCTAGCCAACAATAGTGTATTCCTCTAGCAGTTAATGAGTTGATTCCCTTAGCTGTTGATAAACTCTAGCAGATGATAGACTCTAGCAGTTAATGGATTTTAGCCTTTGCTAATATATCTTCCTTAGCAGTTGATGACTTACTTGACTTAGATAAAATTACATGGCATTTTATATTTATAATTAAGCATCATATTCTATTTATCCATAGAGTCAACATGACTACATAATGAATATTTATATCAGTGACTAATATTAAAATCCATATGAAGATATTGCTAAGTTTTATCAGTTGATAACCTATTCTGTCAATGGCTATTAGACAATGATAGTTAGTCGTTGACAGCTACATCTACTTAATGAATAATTATGCTATATATTTTTTTATCATAAAAAATACATGTATTTCCTAACAATTTCCTCCAATTTATGCCTGATAGAGTAACAACCATAGATTAGAGTCTTGATGATAACAAAACATATTAAAAACATAATGCTTTGAAGATAACATAAATAAATGATCATTAAGCTACCTAGTTTCAACTGAATAAAAAATACAAATAGAATTGAAAAGAAATTACTTTAAGCTGTTGCTCCTCTAGATTGAGCTGATCATTCTGTTTTTATCTTCTTTTTTTGGTTGTAACCAAATTGCCTTTGAAGAACTCCATAGAATACTCTTTTATCTTCAAACTTTGGATTTAGCATTCCCATGAGATATTCCAGGTAAGCATTTTGAGCTATTTTCAGTTGGTCTTTGAGTTTGAAAAATCTTTTACAACTATCCTGATCCCTGAACTCCATCATGTGATCTAATTGATGATGAATTCTTCTGCCATTGTAATGAATAGAAAATCTTCTAGGTAGTGCATCCTTACCATTCCAGTTATTCTTTACTTTATTGACTTTATTGAGCACTTCTTTCTTGGAAATTGGAGTAAATGTTGGAAAATGTCTAAGTCAAAAATCAGGATTTGCTGGGATCGGGATCATGATTTGCTAAAGTCAGTCAGGATCTATTATATCTGTCAAGTTCTACTTAGGCATCAGGATCTGCATGCAATCAGTATTTGCACCAAGATACAGACTGTCAGGATATGACTATATTACAGGATAAATCATAATCTGTTGATTTATACAGTCCCAACATTTGAGGAGTTTTATATAGTCGGTTCCTAACTTATAGGATCGAAGTTGTTTATTTAGATATGTATTGTCACACCCCCAACTTAACAAACAAAATATATAACTATTACAATATTTAAAAGAAAGTAAATATAACCGAATCCAAGATCTTACAGTTTAGGGTTTGGAGCAGCCCAACACTACCATCTATTACAACGGATTTTAATATCGAGTCCTCACACAAAACTATCTCTTATTCTACCTGAGCTCGGACATACGCATCGGCATCACAAGTCTTACGTGTTGTCTGCTTGAATCTAACCATAGCTGCTAGCTGTAATATCAGGGTTAAAGCAAGGAGTGAGCCAAATGCTCAACAAGTGCTAAACAATACGGTACAAAATATAAATCGAGATATAAAAGAATGATATTGCGAAGATATAACTAATAATAACAAGAGATGAAATTTTGGGTGATGGCATCATTTGCTCGAATCAAAACATTTTCAAAATTATAACTTAATCAAAATCATTTTATGACGCTACGGATTACAGCCGGTGATCAGCCGCGAAGTAATCCCGAACCTCGCTGGGTTCTAAAATATTAATGAGATCCCTAGGAAACTTTTAAGCCTACAATATAAGTGTGGAAAGGACTCGCGTCTCAGTCCAGATCCACTATTCAAAGAAAACATTTATCCCCCTTTGGGACTGAAAATCCACATTTTAATCATTTCAAAAACTGATGCCGATTTATAACAAAATCTCTTAAATAGTAAACATTTTTATCAAGGGATTATAGATCAACTTTGAAACACTGGAAATATGTCACCAAATCTCAGGGCCATGATCCACTAGACTTTACTATATTAGGGTAATTGAAAGGTTTCCATATACAAGAACTTTGACAAGGAGATTTAGCAAGGCTATTGGATAATATGAAAGAGTAATGCCAAACTAGGCTTAAAGCAATGGTTTTCGACAAGGTACAAGTACTAGAACATCAAGAAGATAAGCTTCATGAATACTAGGGGTGTTAAGGTATGAAGAAAATGATCTTTAGCTCAAGTTATATCAGGATTGTCGAACTTTAGGGTAAGAAAAAGGGTTATCAATCAATTAAGAACAACTTTGAAGAATATATGGCTTTTAGGTATCAAGGTAAAGTTTCTATTGGGGTTCAAGCATCAGGGTGAGATGTCAATAATTTAGGAATCAATAGCAGGTTAATCAAGAGGATCAATCAAGTATTATAGCAAATCTTTATTTTATCAAGGCATTCCAATGACTCTGATATACTAGCATGATACAACTTTTGATCTACTTACAATATGTACTTGGGGGTTCATGGTATTTCTATATAATACGAAGATAGATTTAAGAATCACTTGGTTCAAGTATATCAAGATAACTCAGGATACTCGCATCATATATATGAACTAATTATCACACATTTGCAGTGTAAACGAAAAACAGGTTGAATTATTTGCCTTGAGAAAGGCTGGTCTGGTCTGGCTGGTAGGAGCAACTGGAAGCTTTACTCGGCCTTTATGGCATGTTTACCCTCATCTCGAGATCCTACATAAATAATAATAACCTCATTATATTCTCACCAACTCAACCTATGTACAACCCGAAATTAAACACAAACGGCACTTAGGCCTATATGCACGCAATTTCTAATCACCTTATATATACAATAGTACACATAGCCACATATACTCACATATCATATTTTAATATCAAATAATATCACACACACCATAATGCAACACTAGGCTTGGATGATCTCGATCCCCAACTAAGTCACTTGATCGCTAAACTAGACAAAGTCTCCAAATTTTGGCCTCCTAACTCGATGTGCCTTTACTAAAATATCCAAAACCTATTGACCCTCACTTGGGCCTTTTACTCTACTGGCTTTATACTATCTTGCAACTATAGTGGTCAACCTAGGTCTCACTCATAAGTGCTCTAAAACTATGTGATAAGTGAAAGTGCTCACTAAGGAAAATTTCAGAATGACATCTATGGTTTCTTGAGTGCATTAGACACTCTTACACTACAAGTTTACCTCCAAAACTTCTACACTAGACTCTTCTGACCATGAGGCATCTTCAAAACTCGATGTGGCTCAAGGGCCTAGCTTGGGCCTCCTTGGGCCTAAGCTTAAAGTTCACGGTTCCCCTGTTTTTCTGGGCAGAAAGTGCCCTGACTTGAACTAACTTGTGACACATGGTTCTAATTCAAATCTTATGAAATATGGCTGTAAAAACTCCTCTGACACTCCCTCTAACTATGGCCCAACAGGGCCTAATGAGGGCCTACCCATGACATGGTCAAAACTTCCTGTTTCTAAGTTGCAACAAAACTGTCCCCTGCTGGACAGATTTTGTGATTCCACTCGTGCACCTAACCAAACGACTTACAAACCTCCAACAAACACCTAAAACCTTTTATATACTCCTAGTGCTAGATTCTGGTGGCTTGGGCCTCAAAGTGCACAACAAATGCTCATTCAAAACTTTCCCATAAACTAGTGCATCAAATCTGGAAAAATACAAACACTAACTAATCCCTTTCCACCTTAACTCCCACTTAATAACCAAGCATCCAACCCTTACCAAGGCAAAGCTAGTGCATTAATGTCCTAAAATAGTGCCCCAACAGGAGGGGAGATCATTCATGCCCAAGAACAACAACATGCAACTAAAAATATAATATGCAACTCATGGAAATACTTAACAAGATTTCGGCTAAAGCATAAAGTTTAAATGCTTGCAAATTCGACTTGTACCTATTACTCATCTTTAATATTCATGAAATATATCTTCTCTTAACTATTAATAAGAAATTTATCATGGAAACAATCTATTTTAAGCATACATATTTCGAATTTATAGATTTTTAGACATAACAACATGATTTCGAAAAGAGTAGCATGCAAAACATGGTTGATCATCATTTTAATATCTTAAAACTAGAATGCATGGCTAAACATGAATATATAATGAAATTTCAGTAGCATGCAAAGGATTTTAAAGCATGGTTTCTCCATAAAACACTTAGTTAACACATATATAAAATATATCTCATAGAGAGCTCTTGAATTCACAAGAATCAAGAGTTTCTCTTTGGAGATCACACAAGAACTACACATGCAACCATGAAACTTCAACTCCCATGTCACAAAACTCTTGGGAAGTGTATAAAATGAATGTAGGTAGAAGATTTACACTAGGGAAGATGGGGAATGAAATGAAAATTGGAAGGGGGTAGGGGATGGGGGGCTTCGGCCGAGAGCAACAATGGAGAGAGGGGAGGAGAGAAAAAAAAATGAGGTGTGTTGGAGTGTGGAGTGAGTGATAATGACTTCTCCCACTTTGTTTTTGGTTTTATTGGCAAAAAGAATGAGTGGACATGAGAATGTACAAAAATGTCCTCTAGGTAAGGTTAGGCCATTTTGCATGCAAGGTTAGTGTGGTAATTTGGTAATCAACAAATGAGTTAGTGGGGTTGGAAAGGTCTTCTTTGCCCTTTGAGAGAATAGAAGGGTGATTTGCATTCAAGGGCTTCTATGTAATTTGCTAATTATAACAAATAAAATTTGTAAAGATTTATTTTTATAAAATAAAATACAAGTTTAAAAATTATAAAATTTATACCATAAAATAACTTGAATTTTTAGAAATTTTATAAAATCACTTTTGAAATTTGTGAACAAAATAACTTTTAAAAGAAAATTTTCCAAGGTTTAGAATATTCCTTATAAATCAAAAATAAGGGAAATAAATAAACTCTTGCTTTGAAAAATCATATACTACATAAAGCAAATTTAAAATGCAGAAATTTTCATTCACACAACGTACAACCATTAAGTATATTTACATTCGGCTCTAATATTATACCAAGTCCAAAATTAATATTACACAAAATGCCGGTCGTAACATGTATAGAAACTAGAAATCATACTGTAACATATCTTATAATTGATAGAGATTGATTGTGTAGCTGTGTGATATATAAACGTAGAATAGGTTATCTTCTAAGGTTGCATTACTCGAGTATCATTTTAACCTAGCAGCTCTTAAGAATATTATTTTCTTGGGAGAGTTCTGTAACATTTTATAAGATATTAAATAAACTGTTATTTAATTTTTTTACTTGTACTTTACTTCTTGATAATCGAATTGTTTGAATAATTGTATCCAACCCCTTTAAACAATTATTCTTTACTGGCTAACAAGTGATATCAGAGCAGGCTAATTGACTGATAATTAGAAAAGATCAAGGTGTCTGAAAGTAAGTATGAAAGCATGAAGATTCCAATTTCATAAAAGGTTGATTACTCTATATGAAGAATTAAGATGCTTATATTTCTTGAAGTAATTGATGATGCTTATGTTGATATAATTCATAGTAGACCTCCTTATCCTCAAAAAGTTGTGGCCATGACACCAACAATTCCTGAGCACTACATCAGGAAAGAAAAGTCTGAATGGTCAAATCCTGAGAAAGCTGCAATGCTTAAGGATGCTAAGGTCAGGAATATTCTTCACAACATTTTGGACAATGTAATGTCAAACAACGTGATTGCTTGCAAGAATTCCAAAGCTATATGGGATTCTTTGGAAACTCAGTGTCAATAAACATTTGCAATCAAGAAGAATAGAAGGGATGTTCTTGTGCAAGAGTATTAAAAGCTTGATGCAAAACCTAGAAAAACCAAAACTGACATCTGTGACAGATTTCTGACACTGTTAAATGATCTGTCTTTGGTTGGAAAGAAGTATGATAAGGAGGACCCAAACACCAAGTTTCTAAGAGCTCTTCCTAAAGAATGGGATACACAGGCATCCATTATCAGGCATCAGTATGATCTTGATATACTTTCACCTGGATGAAATCTATGGGATGCTGAAAACCCATGATTTAGAGACTCAAGAAAGGAAAAACAAGAAAGGTCAGATAATGAAGGTTGTTGCTCTCAATGTTGAAGCTCACAAAGACAAATAAATGGTTACTGAGAGTTCAAGAAGAAGAAACATGATTGAGGAGTCAGATACCGATGAGTTATCAGATCCTGACAAAGATATTGATGAGGATTCTGAGATTTAGATGGATGATCCTCAAGTAGTTCAAATGTGTGCCATGCTGGTGAAAGGTTTCAAGAGGATGAGATTGGAAAGCCATATAGAAAAGATGGTTTAAATAAGAAGTACTCAAGTGATGGCAAAGGCAAATTCAGAAAGAATGAAGGTCAGTATTCAAAAGGAAGAAAGTTTGACAAGGCCAATGTGACTTGCTACAACTGCAATGAAAGGGGATATTTGGATACTGAATGTCCTAAGTCAACTGGAAAAACATTGTTCACCGCATGCTCAAACAAGGACTGGATGGACACATCAGGACCTGACAGTGATGAAGAATGTTATGCACTAATGGAAACTCATGGAGAGGACGCGCCTTCCACTGATAAGGTATAAATGACTGTCTTTCCTATGGATACTGATAACTTGTCTGAGTTAAAAAAGTTTCCTATATTCTCTGCATGTCAACTGTAAGAATAAGTCAGTTGAAAATGTTAGTTTAGTAGATGAGAATAAAGAACTTAAAAAGAGAAATGATCACTTAGAAGATAAGCTTATATGTATGCATGAAAATGAAAAAAAAAACATTTAAAAAGGCTATGCATAATGAAGCTCATATGCACATCAAATATGCCATGCTAGAGAAAGTACTAGAAAAAGAAAGAGAAGTATTTAAGACTTGGATGACTTCAGGAAGAAAGGTTCATAACTTTATAAATGATAAAAACTGGAAAGAGTGTTTAGGTTATAATAAATACACTAACAAAAATATTAATAAGAAGATTACCAACACAAGACCAGTTAAGTTTGTCAATATTGATGAGAATGGAGTCAAGTCAGTCTATGAAGTAGGATCCACCTCTAGGACTCCTGATAAAAAGAAAGTTGAATTTAGAGTTAAGGAAAAGAAAGATAAAAACATTGGTATTCTCTCTAGAATTAAACTAGAAAAGAAAATTTGTGAAGTAACTGCTAGGCCTCACAAAACTAGTGTGAAAAGAGGTAGAAATGGAAAGCAGGGGATAAATAAAGCAAACAATTACAAATACATTCTTGATGCTCCTAGGAAAGCTTGTTTTAGCCGTGGGAATACAAAACATATTTCCATTGATTGCATGAAGAATAAAAAGAAAGCTATAGTTATTCCTAAATCTGATATTAGTGGTAGATCAGTATTTTACAAACCACAGAACCCTTGTTTACATTGTGGTAGTAATTGGAATTCCATTTACACTTGTAAGGAGTATCATAGTCTATATCACAATAATTATGATCCTTTGCCTAAGTTCCAATAAAATTGCTATTTCTGCTAAAACTGCCAAAATGAAAGATGATGCATCTTATAGAATTAAAACTGACAAGATAAATCCTGATGGATCAAATCTTGATAGAGTAAATCCTGATGGACCAAATCCTGTCAGGAAGTCTTCTGCTGCGAATAAACATAAGATGTCAAAAAGGACCCACCAAGTGTGGGTTCTTAAAAAATTCTAAATGGTTTCCATATTTTTTATTGCGGGGAAATAAAAGAGTGTGCTTGTACTGGATAACGGCTACTCTGCACATATGACTAGAAATAAATTCTTGTTGTCAAAATATGAGGAGAAGGCTGGCCCAATGGTTTCCTATGGTGATGCAATGTAGGAAAAACATTGGGATATGGAAACATAATCATTAGAAATGTCATCATTCAAGATGCAACTCTGGTAGAAGAATTGAAGCACAACTTGTTAAGCATCAGTGAAATCAGTGACAGAGGATACTATATTGTGTTTTATGACAATCGTTGTGAAGTAGTTTATAAAATTACAAAGAAAGTTGTTTTCAAGGGGTACAGACATGGAAATATCTACGAACCCAAACTTCATGCAAATATTCATGGACCTGAGACTTGTTTGATAAGCAAAGCATCATTAGATGAAAGTTGGAACTGGCATAAAAAGCTTTCTCACCTCAATTTCAATAATCTAAATGAATTAGTAAGAGGTCTACCAAATATGTACTACTTTCCTGATGGTTTGTGTGATGCATGTCAATAAGCCAAGCAAAAAAGAACCTCTTTCAAAAGAAAGTCATAATCATCCATCAAAAAGCCATATCAAATGTTACATCCGGATCTCTTTGGCCCAGTTAATATCATGTCAATTAACAAGAAAAGGTATACCCTAGTCGTTGATTAGTATACCAGATTTACATATGTATTTTTATTGCACAGGAAGGATGAAACTCCAAATGTTCTTTTGGATCATCTAAGACTAATTGAAAATGGCTCCAAGTACAAAGTACAAATACTCAGGAGTGATAATGGCACTAAATTCATGAATTGCAAGATGGATGAGTTATGCAGATTGTTAGGAATATGTTGTAGGCTTGATGATATTTCACCAAAACACCTTATAGATTTAATTAAGTGTGTTTGTATCTTTTAACGGATAATCTTACTCTATCAACCGTTGAAAGAGTAACTTACGTTTAAATAAGTTTTTGTATCAGATTCATGTATAATGTAATGTCTTAGAGAATTATAAGTTGTAGGATATTCTAAGTCATATTGGCTACTAGAATGATATGCAAAATAGGTTGGCTAATTGTAAATATTAGATGCCATGTAATTTTGCATACATGAAATTGAGTCAACTGCTATGGAAATACTTTTAACGGATGTTTCTACAAGGCTTCGACAGATGACCCAAGTCCCAATCAACAGATGATCCCACAGAGTCTCGACGGATAACAAATTTATGTAGGAGTTGATAGTGACTTGACAGTCACATGGGTTGATTATATACAAAAGGAATGTGGCAGCCTATTAGCAGGATTTTGAGAACAAAGAAGCATTTTCATTTCCATGCTTGAAGAAATACAAAGATGCTGGATAGAGAAATGAAGAAACATGTGATTAGACTCAAACATTTTTGTTTTTATTAATTTGTCTTTTTTCATATGTAACTTGGTGATATATAAACCAATAGAAGCAACTAAATAATTATAAATTGGAAAGTACTAGGAAATAGACAAGGCAAAATCTGTTAAAAGTTTCTCAGTTCTAAATTTGTAAAATTTACTTGTAAGCAGTTGTGTGCATTCTTGCATCACAAAGTTATCATTCAATATATATCTCTGGTGGAAAGATCTATCCACCAGAAAGTTTTTCAATCTTTATGTTTAATTACTTTGTGTTTTAAATACAATTATATTTTCATTCCACACATTTGCATATTCAAACACTGATATATTTTGATAAAGAAGTTTCTTTAACTTTCAAAAGAAACCAAGAATTACATTCAACCCCCATTCTATAATTCTATTGTTAGATTGTTTGTGAATAACAGTTGGTGTCAGAGCAAGCTCTTGACACACTAAGAGTTTAAAGATAAAAAAGAGTAACAATCTGAGTAGACATGATGTTGGAGTGAAGATCCCTTTTCTGGATAAAGACAACTATCACCATTGGAAGGTGAAGATGCACCTTCATCTACTCTCACAAGATGAAATCTATGTAAGATGCATAGAGAAGGGTCCTCATGTTCCTAGAAGGGTAGCACCTGATGTTGAGAATTCTACTGGAAATGAACAGACTATCCCAAAGCCAAGGTCAGAATGGACTGATGAAGATATTGAAGGAATACACAAGGATAAGAAGGCCATGAACATTCTATTCAGTTGTCTTGATAGTGATATGTTTGATAATGTTATCAACTGCAAGGCAGCCAAGGATATTTGGGATACTATTCAATCATATGTGATGGAACTGAATAAGTGAGAAAAATAAGATGCAACTCTTAATACAACAATATGAGCACTTTCACTTTGAAGAAGGTGAATCTCTAAGAGACATTTTTAGTAGGTTTCAAAAACTACTAAATACACTGAAGCTGCATGGGAGAGTCTTCCAAAAAAAGATTTGAACCTGAAATTCCTTAGATCTCCGCGAAAAGAATGGAAGCCTATGACAATCTCTCTTAGAAACTCTCAAGAGTATAAAGAGTTTACTTTGTAAAGACTATATGGCATCTTAAAAACCTATCAGCTCGAGATAGAGCAGGATGAACAGTTGGAAAAAAGGAAGAAAGAAGGGTGGATCTATTGCACTTGTAGCTGAACAGGACAGAGGGAAAGAGATGAAGGTTGAAGTTATGGAATCTGCACCAAACTCAAGAGTTTGTGAAGGCAAGGGAAAAAGGTTAATAGAAGATGTTGAAGCCTTTACCAGTCCAGATGAAATGGAGGATCTAGATGAACATCTGGCTTTGCTATCTAGAAGATTTTCCAAGCTCAAATTTAAGAAGAACTTTGGAGCAACCAAGCCAAATAAAAACATGGTGGATAGATCTAAATTCAAGTGTTTCAAATGTGGCTTGAGTGGTCATTTTACCAATGAATATAGAAAGCCCAATTCTGAGAAAAAGAAGTTTGATCCAGTTGACTATAAGAAGAAATATTTTGAGCCAGTTGACTATAAGATGAAGAACCAAGCTATGTCAACCTTGACCTGATGGTTAAATCAGATGAAACATAAGTCAATTCCTCAAGCAATCAGGTAATCACCACAAACCTAGCACACCTTTCTAAAGATGAGTGTAATAATGCTATAAATGTCATGTGAACATAATTATATCACTTGCGTGTTACACTTAAATCACTCACTAAAGAAAACACAAGAATTAAAAATAAAAATCTATTTTTAAGTGAGAGTCGTTCTAGAAACTCAATTCGTTGAATTTGAGAAATTGAAGTTAGAATGTAAGATTGCCAAAGAGGAATTGACTGAATCTTTAAATAAAGAGGAGATTTTGAGAAAGCAGCTTAAACGAGAGCAAGAGGTAATAAGGGCTTGGAAGTCATCAAGAGATGTACACACTCAAATTTCTAAGGTTTAAGGTATAGAGTCATTCTGTGAAGAAGCCTGGAAAAAGAGCAAGGAGAAACTGGATCCTGTGTTGGTGAAAGGATTATCAACGGATGTGGAATCAACGAATGATGAAGATTATCCATCGAAAGCCAAAAGGGATTATCCGTCGAAAGCCAAAAGGGATTATTCCTCGAAAGACAAGGAACCACATCCGTCGATTGAAAAGAAACCAATTAGTAAAGCCAATATAGCTAAACTTAATGAGAAATATTCAGTTTCCAAGAACTTTGTTACAGAAGAATCAAGTCAAGTCAAGGAGAACAAAAGAGTTAATGTGGGGCATCTATCAATGAAGCAACTGAATGACAGATTGGAGAGAATGAGGTCAAGGCAGACTCCAAAAGAAAAAATAACAGAAATTGGAAAGTAGGAATTAAAAAATATAACAACTACGCGCCTAATAAATATGCACCTAGAAAAATTTGTGTTAAGTGTGGTAGTGTTAATCATTTATCTGTTAATTTCAAATTTTCTATGCATGCAACCATGTCTGCACCTCCCTCATTTTCCAACATGCCCATAATGGCTATGTATATTATGCCTGCACAAAATTTCAATGCACAATTTGCTAATATGGCATTTGCACAAAATCCTTACTGTGCTGCATTTGGTATGCCTCAAATGCCATTCAGCATGCCATACAGGAATAACATGTTTGCATATAATATGCCATTTCATGTTAACCAACATGTTCCTGATAATTCTGCAATTATGAATGGTTTTCAAAGCCCTACTCTAATGACCAAGGTTGAATCTTCATCACCTAAGTCAAATGAGGAAAAGCCTAAGAAAACTAAAAAGAAGGCTAACAAGGAAGGACCCAAGGAAACTTGGGTATCAAAATCAACTTGATTTGATTTTGATGTGTGCAGGGAAATAAAAAGAATCTTTGGTATCTGGATAGTGGATGCTCAAGGCACATGACTGGAGATTCTACCTTGCTCACTGATTTAAAGGAGAGAGCTGGCCCAAGTATTACTTTTGGAGATGACAACAAAGGGTATACTGTGGGATATGGCTTGATTGCAAAAGAGAATGTCATTATTGAAGAAGTTGCCTTAGTTGATGGACTCAAGCACAATTTACTGAGTATTAGTCAACTATATGACAAAGGCAACTTTGTAACCTTCAATTCAGAAGCCTGTGTTGTTATAAACAAAAAGAACAATAAAGTGCTTCTCATAGAAGTGAGAAAAGGAAATGTGTATCTAGTTGACTTTAACTCATCCTATGTAAATTCCATTACTTATCTTTTCACCAAAACAAGTCAAGATGAAAGTTGGCCATGGCACAAGAAGTTATCCCATATGAACTTCAAGACTATGAATGAGTTAGTCAGAAAAGACCTAGTAAGAGGCATTCCTCAAGTTGAATTCTCAAAGGATGGACTATGTGATGCCTATCAAAAGGGAAAGCAAATCAAGGTATCATTCAAGCAGAAGCTTGAATCTACAATTGAAGAACCATTACAACTCTTGCATATGGACTCATATGTGTTGTCAATCTCAAAGAAAAGATATTGCCTAGTGATTGTGGATGATTTCTCAAAGTCAACTTGGATATATTTCCTAAAATCTAAAGATGAAGCTAGTGATATCATTATCAATCATATAAAAAAAGTCAACAATCATCATGATCTCAAAGTAAGAATAATAAGGATTGACAATGGAAATAAGTTCAAGAATTCTACAATGTGGTTGTTTTGTGAAGAAAATGGGATCATGCATGAGTTTTCAGCAGCAAGGACTCCACAAAAAAATGGTATGGTGGAAAGAAATAATAGATCTCTTATTGAAGCTACAAGGACAATGCTAGAAGAATAAAAGTCACCAACTTACTTTTAGGCAAAAGCTGTAAATACTACATGTTAAACTTATAATATTTTTTTGGTCAATCAAGCAAAATGCATGACTCCTTATCAATTGTTCAAAATCAGGAAGCCAACACTAAACTTTCTTCATGTCTTTAGCTGCAAATGCTATTTTCTAAGGAATCAAACTGACAAAAGCAGATGAAGGTATTTTTTTGGGTATGCAGTTGGAAAAGCAAACATAGTCTACAATCTGAGAACCAACACTGTTATCGAATTTGTACATGTTGTGTTTGATGATAAGAAGTTTAAAGGGCTACATGATGAAGGTTTCTATAAAAGCCTCAAATTTGACAATGTCAAGATGAGCTGTGATGACAGTGATGATGAAAGTAATCAAGAAATAATTTCTATAGAAAATTTAGAAAAGTCAGCAACAAATGAACCACAAAATTCAACATCCGTCGAAAGACCAATTGTATCATCCGTTGAAAGACAATCTGCATCATCCGTCAAAAGGCAAAATTCAACATCCGTTGAGCCATCAATATGAGTTGAAAGTCAATTTAGATCACACACAGAAAGTACTCCAACTTTAAGTCAAAGATCCACAAACTCAGGGGGAGTTTCTTCTAATCAAAACTCAGTCACCCATCAAGACAACTTTAAGGCATCTTCATCTAGAGCTAATCTACCACAACAAAGGAAATGGACTAGAGATCACCCATTTGAACTAATTATTGGTTATGCAATTTAAGAGTGCAAACAAGGAAAGCAACTCAAGAAGAATGTCTATATAACAACTTCCTGTCATAGGAAGAGCCAAAGAAGGTTGACGAAGATTTGTTGGATCCTGATTGGGTTTTAGCTATGCAGGAAGAGCTAAACCAATTTTAAAGGGATAAAGTATGGAAGCTAGTACCCAAACCTAAAGGAAAGAATTCTATTGACACCAAATGGGTATTCAGAAACAAGATGGATGAAAATGGCATAATAGTCAGGAACAAAGCTAGATTGATTGCCAAGGGCTACTGTCAATAAGAAGGAATATATTTTGATGATACTTTTTCTCCTGTTGCAAGACTAGAAGCCATAAGAACTTTTCTAGCCTATACAGCCCATGCCAATTTCAAGGTCTATCAAATGGATGGTAAGAGTGCATTTCTGAATGGAGATTTGGACGAGGAAGTCTATGTCAGTCAGCCTCCTGGTTTTGAAGACCCCAACTTTCCAGATTATGTCTACTATATTTTAAAAGCACGTTATGGATTGAAGCAAGCACCTAGAGCCTGGTATGATACTTTGTCAAAGTTCCTTTTAGAAAATTATTTCACAAAAGGTACTGTTGATAAAACTCTTTTCTTTAGAAATGTTAATGGCTCTAGTATACTTGTTCAAATTTATGTAGATGATATTATATTTGGCTCTATACATGAAAAACTTTGCAGAAAGTTTGCCAAACTAATGCAAAGTAATTATAAAATGAACATGATGGGAGAACTAACTTACTTTCTTGGTCTTCAAGTTAAGCAAGTTAGTGATGGAATATTCATTAGTCAAACCAAATACATTCATGATCTTTTAAAGAGGTTTGACTTAATCGATTGAACATCTGAAAAAACTCCCATGGTCACTGCCACTGAACTTGAAATAAACACAACTGAAAAGTCTGTGGACATTTCAAGCTATAGAGGCATGGTTGGCTCACTTTTATATTTAACTTCCAGTAAGCCAGATATAAAGTTTTCTACTTATCTTTGTGCTAGATTTCAAGCTGATTCCATAGAATCTCATCTAGTAGCTATAAAGAGAATTTTCAGATATCTCAAAGGAATACCAAAATTTGGCATTTGGTATCCTAGATATTATGGTTTTGATCTAATTGGTTATTCATATGCAGATTATGCAGGTTATAAAAGAGACAGAAAAAGTACAACGGGAACTTGTCAATTTCTAGAAAATAAGCTAGTGTCCTCGTTTAGTAAGAAATAAAATTTAGTTTCTACTTCTGTAGCTGAGGTTGAATACATTCCTGTTGGAAGTTGTTATGCACAGATTATATAGATAAAAAATCAGTTATTGGATAATGGTCTACATGTGGACAAGATTCTAATTTTCTGTGACAACACAAGTGCCATTGCCATTACTGAAAATCCTATGTAGCATTGAAGGAAAAAGAACATTGACATCAGGTACCACTTCATTCGAGAACATGTCATGAATGGTACCGTGGAACTTCATTTTGTTCCAAGTGAGCAGCAACTTGCAGACATCTTTACCAAGCCACTTGATGAGTCAACTTTTACTAGTTTGGTAAGTGAGTTAGGTATGCTTAACTATTCCTAAATTATTTTGATGTCTAAGCAATTTATAATGCAGCCAGAAATAAATTTTATTTTTTCTAAAAAGATGAAATTTTGGCTAAGTCAAAATTTACATCTCGGCGGATGTTCATTTTCAGTTGAAAGTGAATATCCGTTGAATTTCATTATTTGTTAAAAATCAAATATTTTTCTGGGTACTTCATATCTTAATGGATCTCTGTTTAATCTATATCCGTTGAATTGCTTTAATCTTAGGCATTAATTCTATACCTTATCCGTTGAATTTACTTACAATGTGTATGTATACGTCGATGGATAATCTCTAGAATTTCTACAGTTTATTTCATTTTTAAACGGCTATTTTTGAAATTTTCATTGGGTACTTCATTGTACTTTTTAATTTTTACTTGTTTATTTCTGAGAAAGTATAAAAGCCCCCTTTCTTTTTTCATTTTACTTTTATCCTTCTCAAAGCAATTTTTACCCTCTTCGTCTTTGAAACAAAAACCCTCTTTCTATGTATCTGCTTTCAATCTCATACAATGGCACCTGTTGTAACGCCCTTCAGACCCGGGGTATAAGTCTGGGGGTTACTAACTAATCACCAAACCGGTACAATCTGATTAACAATTAATAAAAAAATGAAACTAAACCCCTTTAATACTAACCATGATCTTTTTAGGTTGAAGTATGAAAACAAGAACCACTAACTACTTTATTACAAACCAAATTTAAAATCTCACAAACTCTCTTTATTACAAACCATTGTCTAATTCATTTTAAACTAAGTTCAGCTTTTATTCAAACACACACACTATTTATCAACACTCCACCTGTTCGGGCAACTCAAAGCTTTCTTCCTGGATTGGGATCAACACCTTGGGTATGAGAGGATCCCGAGGCTTGATCCGCTTCTTTACCACTCGAGTCCTGATGGATTTCATATTCCCTCTTAACTGAAAACAATAAGGTGAATAACAACAAAAAGGGTGAGCCAAAAATTGCTCAACAAGTCCACAAAATATAAACAGTGTTAAAGCATTTTAAATGAATCCGTAATTCTGGGTATATCTGCAAAGATATAACCCCATGAGAATAGACAGAAGGCCATTACTGGCAAGTACAAATGAACGAAACTGGACACAAGTTCGCATCTATATTATGCTGATCAGTCAGAATATAATGCAGATCTATATCTCAATATATAGATCCAGTCGGGTACCCAGGCACTACAGCCCATGTCGAGGCACCAGTCATATCCCGGTCCTCAGGATTAAGACACACTCAATACCAAAAATATCATTATCCAGTCCATCGCTTAGCAACCGGAACAATCGGTATGCTTTGATATATTCTAAACACAAGAATATTTCAATCTCAATGTATCACTAATGGAATATGAATCAGGAATCCAAAGAAACGAAGAAATCAAGAATCGATATGAAATATGAACAAAGTAATAGCAAGTGTGTATCAGTGATTAAGAACAAGAATTAAAAGAGTGCAAATGTGATAAGCATCTGAAGAAATGTCAATATTCTGAAAGTAGAATAGGGGAAAACTTGCCTTCTGCGCGACTCACTGCAAATATGTCACTTTCGTTTAATACCGACTCAACCTGCCTTGCTGGCTTAGCTTCTGTTAGAGAAATAGACTGATTTAGTCATTTCATACTTCGATTGCATCTTGAATCGACTTCACACCATTCCTAACATCTACCCATGCGCTCATGACTAACTCATGTATTACTTATTAGCAAATAAGACTCAATTAACCATGTAATACACATAAGCACATAAGCACATAATCATTTTTATAGTTAAAATAATTTTTAGAACCAAAATCGACTCGCTGATCGCTCAACTAATTGTTATCTGGCTCGTTTTCCATTTTTCCAGAATTTTTCGGACTCGTCTTGGCACGCATTTCGACTGATAATTAAACAAGTAACAAAATCAACTAATTTCTAGAAGAAATTAAATTTTAATATTATTTTTAATGTAAAGAATTCATTTTTCTGAGTCAACAGGCTTTCGTTTTACTCGAATCGGACTAACGGTTTAATTATAATCAATTAAATACTGATAATTCAATTTATTATTCAATAAAAATTAATTATTACTAATTTTTAAAACTCAAAAATAATTATTTAAGAAAAATCAGAAGTAAAAATGATTTTCCTATATTTTTGGAATTAAAATGAATTTATTATGATTTATTGAAAATTATTTGATTAATTATCAAAATAATTAATCATTTTTAAATAATAAATAAATAGTTTATAAATAATATATAATTAAGAAATGATTAAGAAATAATTAAACCTGATTTTTTTGAAAATAGTTCAGAATTATTTATAATATAAATCAATTAACTAAATAATTAATTAATCAATTTATAAAATAAATAAACCATGTAAGTCACTTTACAATTTGACTCTAGTTTTGGTCCACACTCTGGCTCTAATGAACCATGTAAGTCACTTTACACCATATTAGATAATTTTCCACCTTATAAGACTCAGTTTCAACCATATATTGGTACAATAAACATGTTAACATCATAAACATCCAATTTGACATCCTTTAACCACCTCTTGATCATACGAGTCAATTTCTGTCCACATTTTGACTCTAATCAACCATTTAAGTCACTTTACACCATAGTAGTGTGACTTTGCACCCTATAAGAGTCACTTTCAACAATATACTGGTACAATTAATATTTTAACATCATAAACATCCACTTTGGCATCCTTTTACCACTTATTGGTACCACTTTCATACGAGTCAATTTTGGTCCACATTTTGGCTCTAATCAACCATGTAAGTCACTTTAAACCATATTAGAGTAATTCTGCACCTTATAAGACTCACTTGCCACCATATATTGGTAGAATTAACATGTTAACATCATAAACATCCAATTTGACATCTTTTAACCATCGCTTGGTACCACTTTCATACGAGTTAATATTGGTCCACATTTTGACTCTAATCAACCATGTAAGTCACTTTAAACCATATTAGAGTAATTTTGCACCTTATAAGACTCACTTTCCACTATATATTGGAACAATTAACATGTTAACATCATAAACATCCAATTTGACATCCTTTAACCACCTCTTGGTACCAGTTTCATACGAGTCAATTTTGGTCCACATTTTGGCTCTAATCAATCATGTAAGTCACTTTACACCATATTAAAGTGATTTTGCACCCTATAAGACTCACTTTCAACCATATACTGGTACAATTAACATGTTAACATCATAAACATCCAATTTGACATCCTTTAACCACCTCTTAGTACCACTTTCATTCGAGTCAATATTGGTCTGAATTTTGGCTCTAATCAACCATGTAAGTCACTTTAAACCATATTAGAGTAATTTTGTACCTTATAATACACACTTGCCCCATATATTGGTAGAAATAACATGTTAACATCATAAACATCCAATTTGACATCCTTTAACCATCTCTTGGTACCACTTTCATACGAGTAAATTTTGTTCCATATTTTAGCTCTAATCAACCATGTAAGTCACTTAAAACCATATTAGAGTAATATTGCACCTTATAAGACTCACTTTCAACCATATATTGGTAGAATTAACATGTTAACATCATAAACATCCAATTTGACATCCTTTAACCACCTATTGATACCAGTTTCATACGAGTCAATTTTGGTCCACATTTTGGCTATAATCAACCATGTAAGTCAGTTTACACCATATTAGAGTGATTTTGCACCCTATAAGAGTCACTTTCAACCATATATTGGTACAATTAACATGTTAACATCATAAACATCCAATTTGACATCCTTTAACCACCTCTTAGTACCACTTTGATACGAGTCAATATTGGTCTACATTTTGGTTCTAATCAACCATGTAAGTCACTTTAAACCATATTGGAGTAATTTTGCACCTTATAAGACTCACTTGCCACCATATATTGGTAGAATTAACATGTTAACATCATAAACATCCAATTTTACATCCTTTAACAACCTCTTGGTACCACTTTCATACGAGTCAATTATTAATTAATCAATTTATTAAATAAATAAACCATAGTTTTGGTCCACACTTTGGCTCTAATGAACCATGTAAGTCACTTTACACCATATTAGATAATTTTGCACCTTATAAATAAAACAACATTTTAAAATATGCAACAGTAAAATAGTAAAATAAATGTAAATGCTTAAATGACTGAAAAATAAATAAATAAAGGAAACGTGAAAAGGTTCATCTTATATATATATGGGTAGGACACTAGCTGCAGGTGTCAATGTTTGATACAAAAGTCTAATATATGTCAGTCGTAGTGCTACTGCTATCAGTCAAAACTAGTAGCTACACTCATACAAACTAGTCATACAATACTACGCTGCATCTATCTACAGATAATATACAAGATACAACACTCCTCTCTCTACTGAGATCAGAATCCCGGTGGCACACGGCTCAGCTCCTCCTGCAAAGCCTCTAACACTGCCTCTGTGAGTCTCATCGCCCTGCTATAAGCTGCCTCTGTATGTATGTCCTGCTGCCTCAAGTCAGTAAGCTCCTGAGAACCAGCCCTATGGATCTGGCGTAGCCTCTCTCTCAAGATATAGTCTGGTCGGAGTGCTCGGACTAGACCATCCTCATATGTCACAAACAACCCAAGAATCTCCCTACACTGATCCTGCCATCTGACCCTCTCCTCTCTCTATAACTGGTACCGCTGATATGTAACCATGCGATGCTCGCGAAGATCTGTGCGGGAACCTCGAGAAGGCAATGGTAATGGCTGATCCACCACTACCTTGTCCATAAACTCTGGCTGCGAGAACTGGTATACTCCGGGCACAGGGGCATAGACAGCTAGCGGTGCAGGAAATAAAACAGGCTGCTCCTGGGGTGCATATACAGGTGGCTCTAACTCTGGCTCCATCTGTGGAATCTCTGGAATCTCAAACTGTGGCACAGGAACCTGTGGCACTAAGTCCTCCCACTGTGGAATATCAACCATATCAGGAACATCAAACATCAGAAACTCTAATGGTGGAAAATCAGGTATCTCCGGCTCAAAATAAGGGAAATAATCAACAAATTCTGGTACCTCAGGTGCAGGGGTACCTCTGGTGTAGGTCCACGTGGCAATGGTGGAGGTGGTGGTAATGGAGGAAAAACCTGTGTTAGATATATTTGATAATGTCATGACTAATATGATTTGTGTTTAGTTTTCAGATCTTACTTAACAGGACAAATCAGTACTTAACTGGAAATCAGTACTTAGACTGAAGTCAGAACTTAAGTTCTCAGAACTTAAGTTATCAGGAGATATTCATCAGGAGATAATATCAAGACTTAAGGAGACTTTCAGATAAGGAAGGCGGCTGATTAAAAGGAAAGAAGATCAAGACAAACGCAAGAAGAGATATGCATGAAGAAGGAATTCTATAAAGAATAGAATACTTGGAAGAAAAGATAACTAGTTGATATATTTTAGGAAGCAGAATTATATTCCATATCAATAAAAATTTATCTTGTAACTGTGTAGTATATAAACACAGACATAGGGTTTACACTATAAGTGTTATCATAATCGAAGTTATTATTTATTGTAACCCTAGCAGCTCTCGTGATAAGTTGTTCATCACTGAGAGAGGACAGTTCCATATTGTAACAGAGTTTATTGTGTTGAATAAAATATGTTTTCTGTTACTTGTGTTCTTATATTCGATTTGATTGTGATAAACACTGTATTCAACCCCCTTCTACAGTGTGTGTGACCTAACAAGTGGTATCATAGCAGATCTGTTAATACACAAACAGTTTAAGATCCAAAAACAATCATGTATGAAGAAGAACAAACTCCAACCAAGCCCACCAAAACTGAAGAACCTCCAAAGACTCAAATCTACAGTCGATATGAGACTATTAGAGTTTCCATACTGAAACCATCTGAATATCCCATATGGAAGGTGAGGATGTCTATGTTTCTGGAAGCTACTGATCCAGAATACCTTGACAGAATCAATGAAGTACCACACAAGCCAACCAAACTCTCTGTTGTAGTTACAGGTGAACCAGCAAAGTCTGTACCAAAGGAGAAGAGTGATTACACTGCTGAAGATATCTCATCAATTTCTAAGGATGCTAAGGTACGACACTTGCTGCATAGTGCCATTGATAATGTAATGTCAAACAGGGTAATTAACTGCAAGACTGCAAAGGAGATATGGGATGCGTTGGAGACAAGATGCCAGGGAACTGATTCAATTAAGAAGAACATGAAGACTATACTCACTCAAGAGTATAAGCACTTTGACTCAAAATCTGATGAGTCATTGACTGGTTTATATGACATATTTGTCAAACTCTTGAATGATTTGTCACTAGTTGACAAGGAATATGATCTTGAAGATTCAAATCTTAAATTCCTGTTAGCTCTTCCTGAAAGTTGGGATTTGAAGGCCACCACTATAAGAGATAACTATAATCTTGAAGAAACAACTCTTGATGAAATTTATGGGATGTTCAAGACTCATGAACTTGAGATGGAACAAAGAAGCAAGAGGAATGAAAGAAAGTCAAGGACAGTGGCTCTAAAGGCTGAGGAGGAATCCCCCAAAGCAGCTGCCTCAAGAAAAGGCAAAGGAAAAGCTCTCATCATAAAGTCTGATACTGAGTCATCAAGTTCTGATAGTGATGATGACTCAGAAATTGAAAGCTTACCTGAGATGGATGCTGATGAAGAGATGATGAAGCTGTGTGCTCTTATGGTGAAAGGAATCACAAGGATTGCATACAGGAAATTCAGAAATGGGAAGAAATTTTCCAGGAAAGGTGCAAGTTCTGATAAGAAGGGTTTCAGAAATTCTGAAGGCAAATGAGGAAAGTCTGACAGAGGAGATTACTCAAATGTCAAGTGCTACAACTATGGTGAGAAAGGCCACATATCTCCTAATTGCAAAAAAGTGAAGAGTGACAAAGGCAAGGCTCTTGTCACAAAGAAGAAAAGCTGGATAGACACTTCAGAATCTGAAAGTGAGGTGAACTATGCCTTAATGGCAAACGCTGATAGCAGTTCTGATAATGCTGAGTTAAAGGTACCTCAAACTACTTATGCCTTTCATACTAATGATATTACTGAGTTGAGAAGATATCTTAAAACCATGTTCATTAGTTATAGAGATCAAACTTTAACATGTGAAAGATTAACTTCTGAAAATCTTACTTATAAAAAGAGGAATGATTATTTAGAAAAAGAGTTAGTCATGTTCCATCAAACTCAGAAAGATAGAGATGATGCCATTTATGTTAGGGATGAAGTACTTAAAATAAATGAATCTCTAAAAACTGAGTTAGAAAAGGAAAGAGAGATTATCAGGACTTGGACTAACTCTGGCAGAACAACTCAGAATTTGTTAAGTAGTGGAAACTGAAAAGAAGGCTTAGGTTATGGAGATGATAAGAATGATATGGGAACTGTAGAAATTGAGCCTATAGTTGTTAAACAAAAGCCAAAGGTTAATCCTGTTAAGTTTGTAGCTGTAAAGTCTGATATTGATAAATCAGAAATTAAAGAGAAATTAACTTCTGACAAACCAAAACAAGATAAGCCAACTGAAGTTAACATATGCTTAATGAAAAAGAAGCAGCTTAAGCATAAGCTGAAAGATGTTAAGAATGTAAACAAGGTAAAGCCACCTAGGAAAAATAGGAATGGAAAGGAAGGTGTGAATAAAAGTAATGATTATAAGCCTGTTCCTAATGCTCCTTGAAAGAAATGTTATAAATGTGGAAATTCTAACCATCTGGCTTCTTTTTGCTGGAAAAATAAGAACATAAACTCCTTACCTTCAAAGTCAGGAGTTAAGAGTCAGTCTGTTAGATATAGGCCACAAAATCCTTATTTTCATTGTGGTAGTTTATGGCATTCCATTTATACTTGTAAGGAATATCATAGTTTGTACTATGATTATTATCAAATAAAACCTTCTTTAAAGAAAGTTAGCATTATTCCTTCTAGTGTAAGTTCTGATGCAAAGTCTGATACTGTAAATGATGATAATAAAACTGTTAACATAAATTCTGATGCTAAATCCGCTGTAAATGTTAACAAACTTAATAAGGCCAAAGGATCCAAGCAAGTCTGGGTCCTTAAAACTAATCATTAGTGGTCTTTGTGATTGCAGGGCAACAGGAAAAACATCCTAGTTCTGGACAGTTGATGTTCAGGACATATGACTGGAAATAAAGCCCTGCTATCAGACTTTGTGGAGAAAGCTGGCCCAAGTGTTCTTATGGAGATGGAAACATGGGAAAAACTTTGGGATATGGCAATATCAATCTGGGGAATGTCATCATTGAAAAAGTAGCTCTAGTCTCAGGACTTAAATATAATTTGCTAAGTGTTAGTCAAATCTGTAACAGAGGTTATCATGTGGATTTCTTTGAAGAACACTGTCAAGTTGTAAGCAAATCTACAAGCAAAGTTGTTCTAAAAGGATACAGGCATGGTAACATTTTTGAAGCCAAGCTTTCAACAAGTACTGATGGTTCTGCAATCTGTTTGTTAAGTAGAGCATCAATTGAAGAAAGCTGGAATTGGCACAAGAAACTCTCTCATTTAAATTTCAACAATATAAATGAACTAGTCAAGAAAGATCTTGTGAGAGGTTTGCCAAAATCAGTATTTGCTCCTGATGGCCTATGTGATTCTTTTCAAAAGGCAAAACAAAGAAAATCTTCATTCAAGAGCAACACTGAATCTTCAATTCTTGAGCCTTATCACCTACTACATGTTGATCTATTTGGTCCAGTGAATGTCAGGTCTATTACAAAGAATAAATATGTTATGGTCATAGTGGATGAGTTCACCAGATACACTTGGGTGTATTTCTTGCACACAAAAAGTGAAACTGCATCTATTTTGATTGATCATGTCAAGCAACTGGATAAATTGGTCAAAGATTCTGTGAAGATCATAAGGAGTGATAATGGCACTAAGTTCAAGAATTTGATCATGGAAGAGTTCTGCAAAGACCATGGAATAAAGCAGGAATTTTCTGCTCCTGGAACTCTACAACAAAATGGAGTTGTTGAAAGAAAGAATAGAACTCTTATTGAAGCTGCATGAATTATGCTTGATGAAGCAAAGTTGCCAACCTACTTTTGGGCTGAAGCTGTGTAGACTGCTTGTTTTACTCAGATTGCAACACTCATTAACAAGCATGGAAAAATACCATATTAGATGGTGAAGAAAAAGAAGCCAAATCTGAAGTATTTTCATGTATTTGGATGCAAGTGTTTTATTCTTAAGAGTCATCTGGAACAGCTATCCAAATTTGATCTAAAAGCTGGTGAAGGAATTTTTGTTGGATAACATCTCAAGAAGATACAACCACATCTCAAGATACAACCACATCTCAAGAAGCATCGGAACCTACAACAGGCTCTTCAAGTTCTGATTCATCAAGTTCTGATGGGCCAAGTTCTGATAATTCTGGAAACTCAAATTCTGAAGGATCCATCTTAGAGAGCATAATTTCAGGGGGAGCATCAGAAAATGTTGATGAAGACAACATGGATCATGGGGGAGCATCCAGTTCTAGAGAAAATCTTCCATCTGCAAGGAAGTGGACTAAAGCACATACACCTGACTTAATTATTGGAAATCCTGATGCAGTTGTCAGAACTAGAACAGCTACATCAAATGAATGTCTTCATCACTCTTTTCTCTCTCAGACTGAACCAAAGAAAGTTGAAGATGCTCTTCAAGATGCTGATTGGGTGCAAGCAATGCAGGAAGAGTTAAATGAATTTGAAAGAAATAAAGTCTGGACCCTAGTGCCAAGACCAAAGAACAGATCTGTTGTTGGTACAAAGTGGGTGTTCACAAACAAAACTGATAGTGATGGCATAATTACAAGGAATAAAGCAAGGCTGGTTACAAAAGGATATTCTCAACAGGAGGGAATTGATTATGATGTAACATTTGCACCAGTTGCTAGATTGGAAGCCATAAGGATATTTTTGGCTTATGCTGCTCACAAAAAGTTTACAGTCTTTCAAATGGATGTGAAAAGTGCTTTTCTCAATGGAGAATTGGAAGAGGAAGTTTATGTTGAACAACCTCCAGGTTTTGTAGATGTAAAATTTCCTAATCATGTCTACAGACTTGACAAAGCACTTTATGGCCTTAAGCAAGCTCCAAGAGCTTGGTATGAGACATTAGCTCAGTTTCTTCTGGAAAGTGGATTTAACAGAGGGACTATTGACAAAACACTGTTTTATCTCAATCATGGAAATGACTTACTTTTGGTGCAGATATATGTTGATGATATCATTTTTCGTTCTACGAATGATAGACTTTGTAGGTTGGCCAAACTAATGCAGTCAAGATATCAAATGAGTATGATGGGAGAACTTAGCTATTTTCTGGGCCTTCAAGTCAAGTAGAATGCAGAAGGAACTTTTATTTGTCAATCTAAGTACACCAGAAATTTGTTAAAGAAATTTAGAATGCAAGATTGTTCAAGTGCATCCACTCCTATGGCCACTGCAACAAAATTGGATAAGAATACTGGTATATTAGTAGATATTACTGATTACAGAGGTATGATTGGCTCACTACTCTATCTAACTGCAAGTAGACCTGATATCATGTATGTTACCTGTCTTTGTACAAGATTTCAAGCAGATCCAAGAGAACCTCACTTAACAGCTGTGAAAAGAATTTTTAAATACCTAAAGGGTACAGCTGATCTGGGATTGTGGTATCCTAGAGAATCAGACTTTAAGCTAATAGGTTACTCAGATGCAGATGTTGCAGGATGCAAAATTGACAGGAATGCATAAGTGGAAGATGCCAATTTCTTGGAGGCAGATTAGTTTCTTGGTTTAGCAAGAAACAGAAGTCAATTTCCACATCAACTGCAGAAGCAAAGTACATTGCTGCAAGAAGCTGTTGTGCACAGATTCTTTGGATGAAGAATCAGTTACTGGATTATGGGTTAACATATTCTAAAATCCCTATTTACTGTGATAATCAAAGTGCTATTGCTATGACAGGTAATCCAGTTCAACACTCAATGACAAAGCACATCAGCATTAGGTACCACTTCATTAGGGAACATGTGGATGAAGGTACGGTGGAATTGCATTTTGTTCCAACAGATCAATAACTAGCAGATATCTTCACAAAACCACTATATGAAGCAACCTTTACAAGATTGGTAAATGAACTTGGAATGCTTTCAGGTTCTTATTCTAAATCTTCTTAGTTTATGTTCTGGTACATCAGACTTTATGATCAGTATTTACAGATATTACTATCTTTGTGAATTCTGTGCCTAAATTGAAAATTTGCTTAAATGCTGATTATTGTCTGATGTAATTTCTAAACTCTGATAGTGATATGAATGTTTCCGTGACTATTCAATCCAATGAGGATAATTGTGCTAGATGCTGAACTAGTAGTCTTTAATATACTAAAGATCCCATGTCTGAAGTAATTGTTTATGTGGAAATCTCTTAACACAAGCAAATTCTGATATTGAGATTAGTTGAAGTTTACTTTGTGTATCTTATTACTAAGTCAAAAACTAGAATAGTGCTTCTTATCTGTCAAGTTCTGATGTTAGTAAATCTGATGGATGTACTAACTGCTGATAATCCTCACTTATCAATAGAAAAGAAAAGAAATAAAAATCAGGTACACCTTTGAGATCTAGAGTAAAAATGTGTGGAAGGGAAGACCCAAGTGCATTGCTGGTATTAAGTAATATGCATTAGAAAAGCAAAATAAAATTTTCTTGGTGACTTTTCACATTCTCTGATTACTGGAGAAATACTCTGATAATAGCATAAATTGTGATAAAGCAGTTGTGACTCACTTACACTGAGAAGCCACTGTAAAAAGGAATTTCAAAAGATGCATAAAATGAGCACAAAACAGTTGAGGTGGACTCTTGCATGAACTCATTCTATAGTAGACTTCAGAATAATGACAGATTTTAAGCAAAGTTCTTAGTTATGCCTTATTTCTAAGATGTACTGAAGTAAATCATACTTTAGTCTTTGTCTGATATTTAGCTTAATGCACACACATACACTCCATATGAATGATGAAAATTACTGTGGTGATAAATGTTATTTTGGATGAACTGTTTAAGTGTTAGTTGCATAAATTCTGAGGACAAGTTCTGATGGAAGTTCTGATGATTAAGTTTTGATGTACCCATATCAGTATTTGTGTGAAGAATTACAGGGATAAACATTCACTTTTCGAGTAAAGAAGCCATATTCTGATGACTTTTAAATTCTGATAATAATCAAGTTCTGATGCTAACGTGACAGTATTTATTTACTTGGTTTATTTTTGGTCATTACCTTAACGGTTACATTTTTTTTGAATATTGGTTTATGTGAGATAAAGCAGTAATAATCATTTGTTTAATGGGAGCAGTTTTTCTTAAAACTGAACGTGCAAAGTCATAATTGCTTATTTACCGTGCCCATTAACTTTTGCCTTAACTGCTGCATGTTTGACAGGTGTAAAGGTCTGTTCCACTTCTCATTAACTGTTGTAACGTGGTTTGTCTAAGTAAAAGAGATAAAAGATTTTCAAATCTTTTATTCATATTTTTATTTTATTTGACTCTCTCTCTTCTCTTATTCTCTCACATTTTCTGACGGTTCACTCTATAGACATTTCAACAAACACCTTTCAGGAAAACAAGTTTCTCACTAATTTCTGATGGCGCCCAAGGATTTAATTGTTGATGGAGCCAAGTTTGTACCAAATAACTATGCTGAAATCTTGAACAAGGCTGAAGCTCCATCAGATTTGCACTTTGTGCAAGATTTCTTAGCAAATAGTGAGATTGGGTATGCTTTGACCCAACCTCAAGCCATTTCAAGCCAACAAGTACTGACATTTTGGCGGACTGGGATTTTTGATAATGGTGGTGCTACTGGTACCCCAAGCATAGTATTTGAAGTAATTGATGTTGAACATGTAGTTACTCTTGGGGCAGTTCGCAAAGCTCTCCACTTACCAGAAGGCTGTATATTGTCAACAGTGGAGGACCCTGTTCTACAGCAGCTTATGGCCAGTTTGGGTTATGAGAAAAGTCTGGGAAAGCTTGGGCAACTGAAAAGAGCAAATATCAGGAAAGAATGGAACTTGTTCTCTGATTGCATCACTAAGGCATTCGCCAATAAATGCTCAAATTTTGATGCTATTCCAATAATGAGTCAGCAAATCGGGTATGATCTTATTCATCAAACTCACTTTGATTTTGCAAGTGCTGTGCTAGGTTTCATAGGGGATAGGATGACAGAGGATAGGAATGTAGTATACTTTGCTAGATTCTGTCAGCTTATATATACTTTTTGTTGTACTGATGAACCCCTACCTACCACTGATTTAATTCCACCCTTTAAGCTAGCAAAAAGGGCTTTATATGATTTGTGAAATGCTGACATTAAGAAAACAGTGGTTAGACCCTTACAAATACCTCACTTAGTGAAACATATACTGGTAAATGCTGATCCTCAAACCTACACATCTGTTTACCCTGATGTTCAACCCACCTCCCAGCCACCATAACAGCCATCAGAACATACCACATCTACACAAACACCTCAAACTTCTCAACCTCAACCCACTCAACCCTCAATTAGGATATATTTCAAAACATCATAGACATCTCAATCTCCACCTTTAGCATATCTTGTGAAGCCTTCATCTTCCAAACCCAAGAGGACTAAGACAGTACCTCAGACTCAACAGAAGAGAAGGAAACTTGTTCTGAGAGATGAGTCAGACAACGAGGAACAGGTTCCCATGTCTGAACCTGTTATAGAAGAAGCAGAGAATATCTCTTCTCAGAAAGACACTGTAACTGGGAGTTCTAGGCCTCTCAAGAGGCTTAGAAAGCTAAATCCTGATGATAAAGCTCCTACAGTGTCTCCACCTTTGAAGATAATGAAAAAAACAAAGTGCTCACAGGGACACAGTTGAGACAGAATCAGAAGATGAGGAAGTAGCTAAGGAAGGGGGTTAGGAATCTCTGATCCCAACAGAACCAATTGTAATTGAATCACTTCCTTCAGCACAACCACAAACTGCTCAAGACAGAGTGCCTACTCCTCCAGTGTCACCTATAATTGAACAAGTACATACTGATGACCCAGGCACAAGTGTTGAGATTGATATTCATAACTTGATTGTGCCTGAGGTTTTGTACTTAGAAGTTCCACCAACTCACATCACTCCACCAACAACACCAATCCTAGATGCTGATTTTAATGAAGATATTCCTACTACACCAATTCTGAATCTGGATGATGACAATCAGATTTTAGGTGGGCATCAAGGTTTGGATGTTGATCAGAACTTAGTTGGAGATCAGCACTTAGAGGATGATGTTGAAGCCTCAATAACCTCTCATATTGTTCTTTTATCAGAGGATGTTGATGATGCTGATTCTTTAAGTTCTGATGCTGCTAATGATGAACTTACTGGTGAAACTGCTGCCACTGTAGATACTGATGCAGCTGGTCCATCAGGACATGCACCTCAACAAGCTCCAAACAAAGCTGAATTAATCAAGAAGTTTGTTAGAGAAGAGGCACCAGTACCTTGGAGTGAAACTCCTAGAGGAAGGGAGTGGACTAAGGAATGGAACAAAGTTGATTTTGTTCCTTCTTCAACCATACTTGCTGACCACTTGACCAAAGCTGATGAGATGCTACTCAATGATGATTTCAAGACACAGCTCGGAGTTACTGCACTATGTACAAGGCACCTTCAAGGTCAACAATCTGTAACTCAGGCCAAGATAGACAATATTCAAGAATTCATAAATTAGCAAGATATGCTCGTCAAGATGGACAAGAAAAGGTTTTTCAAACCTACCTTTGACAGAGTTGAGTTCATTGAGAAAACTCAGGAGAAGCAACAGGCTCAGATTGATGAAATTTTGAAGAATCAAGCTTCTCATCAAAATCAACTCAATGAGATCCAATCCTCAGTGGAATTGCTTCTCTCTCTTCTTTTACCTGCTGATGCCAAAAAAGGGGAGAAAGTAATTAAGTCCAAATGCAAAACTGTTAAGACACTGAAGGGAAAGGATGATGAAAAAGATGACCAGGGAAATTCTGGAATGGGTGGAGGTCATAGTCAAGGTAAAGGGTTTTCATCAACCAAAGCTGGAACTACAAGTCAAAGAGCAAGTTCTGATACTGGTAAAAGGATAAGTTCTGATACTGGTAAAAGGATAAGTTCTGATGAACATCTGGAACTTGATGAGGAAATTTCAAGACAGTTATTTCTGAAAGAAAATCCAGGAATGGACTTTGAGAGTCTAAAGGAAGAAGAAGCTAGACTTAAGTTAGAAAATGTCAACTCCAAATCTAAAGCTTCTGCTGTTCCTAAGGCTAAAGGCATTGTGATAAAAGAAAGGATAAATCCTGAGGCAACTAAAGTCAAATCACAAGTGCAGATAGATCCAAGATCCAAGGGCAAAGAAAAATTTGATGAACCTGTAAAGGTTTATGTGCCATTCATGGATGAAGAAATATCTGATAAAGATGTTAATCTTACTCTGATAAAAAGGAAGATTTCTCAAACAACCTCTGACATGGCTCATGTTGTTCAGAGTCAAGATATAGTAAGTTCTGATATAACAGTGAAGCAAGCAACCTCTAACATAGCTCAAGTTGGCTTGATATCAGAAGATAAGGAAAAGGAAACCTCTGACATTGCTCATATTATACCTTCAAAGTTACTCCTACCAGGATTCACCAAAGTTAAACAGACTCAATCTTTGAAGACTGCAAAAAGTGGTTTTGAAGCAAGAGTTATTACAGGGAAAGAAGCTAGAGATAAATCTGGATTGGGTAGTGCTGATGAAAGAAGAATCCAGAATACAACCAATGATCCAACTTCTTTAAGTGAACCAGGTGTTGGACCAACTCCTGAAAGATTGAATCAGCTTGAATCTGTACAGATGGTTTACCAAACATTTTTGAAAGAATACATCTTGTTATATTTTATGACAGATGGAAGGGTATACCATATTAGGAAGAATGCTATACCACTGAAGTATTTTGAGGAACTGGAATATGTTCAATTCTTACTTCAATTGAAGAATAGATTAACAGATGGTGCTGCAAATTATTTGAAGACTCAAATTCAAAGACAGAAGAAGCTTTACTCTGTAAAGTCTGACAACACATATTGTCCAAAGTACATAGATCACAAAGGTGATATTGTCGAGATGAAGCCTAACTCTGCTAAGATTATAACTACTTTTCTGGGATATAAGGCTGTGGAATTCAATCTTGAGTCTGACAAGGCATATTTAATCAGACTAGATCAGGACATAAGGAAAGCAAGAGTAAATGATCTCAGGGCTGCTATCTTTCAAATTGGTGAAGATACAGTTGAATTGAAGAATGTTAAAAGGATGATTAAAGAACTTGAATATGCTGAGAGATGTTTGTTAAAGAACTATCTCAGAACAACTCCTGATATCAAAGAGATCAGTAATTGAAGCCAGGTCAAAGATCTACAACTATTTAAATTCTGATGTGTATACAGACTGAAGCCGTTATCAGACCTTGAGGATGGTAAAGCTACAAGGACTGTAAGTTGTAGTTATCTAGTCAAATTTTCATGCATTTGTACTTAATATTTTTGACATCATCAAATATATATTAAACTTGTATATTATGCTAATTTACAAGTTGGGGGAGATTGTTAGATATATTTGATAATGTTATGACTAATATGTTTTGTGTTTAGTTTTCAGATCTTACTTAACAGGACAAATCAGTACTTAACTGGAAATCAGTACTTATACTGAAGTCAGAACATAAGTTGTCAGAACTTAAGTTATCAGGAGATATTTATCAGGAGATAATATCAGGACTTAAGGACACTTTCAGATAAGGAAGGCGGCTGATTAAAAGGAAAGAAGATCAAGACAAATGCAAGAAGAGTTATGCATGAAGAAGGAATTCTATGAAGAATAGAATACTGGGAATAAAAGATAACTAGTTGATATATTTTAGGAAGCATAATTATATTCCATATCAATTAGAATTTATCTTGTAACTGTGTAGTATATAAACACAGACATAGGGTTTACACTATAAGTGTTATCATAATCGAAGTTATTATTTATTGTAACCCTAGCAGCTCTCGTGATAAGTTATTCATCACTGAGAGAGGACAGTTCCATATTGTAACAGAGTTTATTGTGTTGAATAAAATTTGTTTTCTGTTACTTGTGTTCTTATATTCGATTTGATTGTGATAAACACTATATTCAACCTCCTTCTGAAGTGTGACCTAACAACCTGTACTGATACTGGGGCTAGTACTGGTACTGCTATTGGATCTGACTCAGTCCGCTCCGTAGATGACGATGAAGAAGCCATCTAATATACATAACAATAATAACACAAGAACAATCAAATCACAATCCTAAAACTCATAACTTCTAATCACATAAACAAACAATCCTAACATTCTTACTTCTATCCTATATGATCTTCCTATCTTATCTTAACCCTAATGTTCTTGTTTTCAAGGGTCAAAACCTAAGCTCTGAAGCCAACTATAACACCCTCCAAATCCGGGGTATAGATTTGGGGCATTATTAATATCAACTACTCACTAAACCTGCACAAGCGGAATATAAATATAATAATTACCCCGAACTACTGCTACTCAAGATCTTTTAAGGTTAAGAGTTGAAAACAAGAATGACACACTAACTTTATTACAAACCCAAATAAAAATAATTTGTCTCAAGAACTCTCTTTATTACAATTACTTTATTCTATCTACATTCTCACCACACAACTTTTATTCAAACCAACGTTACTACTTATCCTGTTACACCTGATCTGGTAACTCAAAGCTCTCTTCTGGAATAGGGATGAACACTCTTGGTATAAGAGGGTCCCGCTGCTTGACTCGCTTCTTGACTATGCGGGTTCTGATGGGTTTCATTCTCTACCTTGACTGAAAAACAATGGGAATAACAATAAAAATGGGTGAGCCAAAATTGCTCAACAAGCCTGGAACAATATATGTAGGGTAAAGAGAGAAGAATAAATGAACCGATAATCTGTTGGTTTGAACAACCATCTGTTTCTGTATAGAATAATAATTTGCCATTACTGGCGAGTGCCAAACGAATGAGACCGGAAACAAGCACTAACTATGCACTATAACCTGCTGATCAGTCAGGATACAGTGCAGATCTATACCCAACTGCATAGACCCAACCAACATAAGGAGTACACGGGCAACTATGGCCTATTAATTAAAGGTATGGGTAAAACCCAGTCCGTATCATAACAAGGGTGAAAATATTGGAATATGAATAGAGGATTCAATAAATTGGGAGAAATCAAGAATCAAAATGAAATAGAAATAAGAATTATTAATTGTGTAATAGTATAGGTGAACAAGATTATTAAAGTGTAACTGATATGGAAAGTGGGGTATATTTCACTGTTCTGAATTTAGAATAGGAGAAAGACTTGCCTGGCGCGTACTTAACCTGGTTCAACTCACCGGCTTCGGTCTCTTGCTTGATCTGCCTTGCTGATACTGAATCAATCATAGAAAGGTAGTCATTTAGATAACTTATTATATACGCGTATCTTGAATTGATACTACGTAACCCTAATAATCTACCCATGCGTTTCTATCTGACTCGCATATATACACATATAATTATTTAGCACATAGGGTTCATAAAATCACGTAAAGCACATAGCACATAAAGCACATAATTAATTTTTGGACTTATAAATATTTTTAGATTTGTTACCAGACTCATACATGTATTAACCAACCATATTTGATTTTATTATAATTTTTCGGGATTTATTTGACTCGATTCTACCTATATTAGGGCCTATAAACAATTAACTATCACAAGACCACTCTCTTTCGGAGGAAATTATGACCTACAATTATTTTTATTGGATTCGTTTCATTTTTCTGAGTCTAAGGGTCTTCGTTTCACTTAAATCGGACTAACGGTTTAATTATTATGAATTAAACAAGATTCAATTAATTAATAATTAATTATAAATAATTAATTATAATTAAATAATCCTTAATCATATTTTTAAATAATTAATTAATAATTATTGTATTTTAAAATAATTAATCCCTAATTATTAGGATTAATTACAATTTATTACAATTATTTAAAAATTATTATTACTTGCTCGATTAGATCGATTATTTACAAATAAATAATCGATACAACTAATTGATGCGCTATTTATCTAATAAATAATTATTATTCGCACCATACTCTAACTCAACGATCAACTACTCGTATAAATACGAGCTACTCGCATTCCTCGTATAATTATCGAACTATTATTATTATTATTATTATTATTATTATTATTATTATTATTATTATTATAACTTATACGATTATTTAATTATTGGTATTTAATTATTCAATACGAATAATTATTACCACACTCTTCGAAGAAATAAATTATCGCTCGAATAATAATTCTAATTATCGAACCAATACTCGTATAAATACGAGTTATTCGTAATATTCAACTAATTATCGAGTTATTAATGATATTATTCACTTATTTTTAATCCTTATTTATTAATTAATTACCTAATTATTAGTTAATAAATAACTAATAAATAATTAGATAAATAATTAAATAACTAATTTCAAATTTCTAAATTAATAAAATAATTTGGAAATTATTAATAATAATTTTCAAAATTTAAATTTAATTTTTAATTAATTTTTAGAATTACTAAAATCGGATTTTAGATTTTATAAAATATAATCAAATAATTAAATTTCTAAAAACAGAAAACAGGTTAATGCATTCGGGTTTTGAAGATCAAACCTGGGTTGAAACCGGGTCGAACCCGGGTCCTCAAGAACATCCCAGAACCCGACGATGGTGGCCGGTTTCGGCGGCTTTCCGGCGAGTCTCAAATGAGGCCAAATCAACGCGGTTTCGCTCCGTTTTCGGTGCTAATCGATTCCCTACGACTGCAGCCTCCTTTTCGCCGCAACACAGCCGTCCAAACTCCGCTCCAGCTCTATCTCCGGCGAAAACCGAAGCTCCCCGATGTGCTTTGTCGGAAAAATGGCCCTCCCCGAAATCTTTCACCAAACTCAATGATTTATACACGGAATTAATGCTATTGAGTTCTACAATCAATCCCAATACCCAACAACAATCGAAACATCACCAAAATCACAAAAAAACGAATTCAAAGTTGCTAAAAACCCAAGAACTCGGGAACTACCTTCCCGGGGTTATACGAATCAATTAACAATGCAAAATAATTCCTCAACTCGATTTAAAGCTATATAACTTATCAAAACAATCAAACAATTCTTAAATCACAAACGCCTAATTCAAGCATAAACCCTAAAAAAAATCGAATTGAAAATCAAATCAACAACACAACAAATTGGTGATATGAATCGAAAGTAGAGGTCGAGAGGATCATTTTGGTTACTCACATGATCGATTTGGTGAACAGAAACACGATGAAATCTGCTATTGAATCTCTGCAGTTGTTCTTCACCCACACAAATTATTTCTTGATTTTCTGATTTTTAATTATAATTAAGTAATTAATTAATAATAAATCAGGTATTTATAGTACTGAAAATAATACCCCTAAATAAAATTAAGGGGCTAATTACACATTTAATAAAAATATTTGGCCCCGAATTTTATAATTTTTGGGTATTAATAGTGATTTTTTAAATATCCAATAAATACAAAATAAATGCTAAAAATTCCCAAAAATTATGAATATTACAAAAATGCAAAGAAAAATGATGTATGATAATTTCATGATCATATAAAAATAAAAATGTGATTTTTATGGGGTTTGTTGAACTCGAAGGGGTCCGGAAAAGTCATTTTTCGCGAAAAAGGTAAATTTGTAAAACGTCTAGGGGTTCTTAATAGCGATATGGTATAGGTCGTTTTTGGAAAAATAGGGCCTATGATTTTGTTTGAAATATGGGCTTTTAAAACACTGTTTGAGCTGTACGGGCTTTGATATAAAGTATATAACTTACGATAAAACACTCAATAAATATCCAAAACACGTTCGGATCAAAACAGACAACACGTAGCACATAACAATTAGGGTTTTACGATTCAACACATTTAATCACATAATAATACACATAATTTATCTTTATTATAATATAATACAAGCATAATTTCTCGGTCATTACAAAATGTGGTAGCTGATGCTTTGAGTAGGAAAGAGAGGTTGAATATGGCAGCCGTATCAAAGGAATTATCTGGAAAAATCAGGAGATTTGAATTAGAACTGTGTGTATGCGGAAAAGCTGAGGAGATTTGTCGTACTATGACTTTTCAGCCATCATTGTTGGAAAATATAAAGAAATGTCAGGAATAAATGATGAAACAGGAGAATAATCAACTGACCGGAGAACAAATTTGTACTCAAAAGGATGAACAAGGTATATTAAGGTTTCCCTCAAGAATTTGGATTCCTCATATGACTGAATTGAAGAATGAGATATTGCAAGAAGCTCATAATTCTAGATTTTCAATCCATCCGGGAAACACCAAGATGTACCAGGACTTGAAGCAAAACTTTTGGTGGCCAAATATGAAGCGAGAAATAGCAGAATGGGTTGCGAGGTGCTATACTTGTCAAAAAGTGAAGGCAGAACATCAAAGACCAAGAAGATTAATTCAGCCTTTAAAGATTCTAGAATGGAAGTGGGAAAACATTGCCATGGACTTTATAGTAGGATTACCACGAACAAAATTCGGACATGATGCTATATGGGTTATAGTTGATCGCCTTACAAAGTCGACACATTTTCTTCTAATTAATGAGAAGTCTTCATTAGACAGATTGGTCCACATGTATGTGCGTGAAGTTGTATTACGACATGGCGTAACTTTATCAATAGTTTCGGACAGAGATCCACGATTTAACTCGAGATTCTGGAAGCAATTTCAAGAAAGTCTTGTCACCAAGTTGAATATGAGTACAACATATCATCCGCAGACTGATGGTCAAAGCGAGAGGACAATTCAAACGATTGAAGACATGTTGCATAGTTGTGCGATTGATTTTGCGAGAAGTTGGGACGACCACCTGCCCTTGGTAGAATTCTCCTATAATAACAGCTATCACACCAGTTTTGGCATGCCACCATATGAAGCTTTATACGAACGAAAATGCAGATCACCAACCAGCTGGGATGAAGTGGGAGAAAGAAAGACTTTAGGTCCAGAATTGGTGCAACAAATACATGAGACAGTCAAATTGATTCAGAAGAGATTACTTGCTGCTCAAGATAGGCAAAGAAAGTATGCAGACCCGGCACGTAAGGATATCATATTCCAAGTAGGTGAAGCCGTATTGCTGAAAGTATCACCGAGGAAAAGATTGTCTCGATTTGGCAAGAAAGGGAAGTTAGCACCTAGATACATTGGTCCTTTTGAAATTTTGAGTCAAGTGGGAAAGGTGGCCTATGAATTAGCTTTTCCGCCTCGATATAAGCATGTGCATAACGTGTTTCATGTGTCATTACTTAAGAAGTATAATCCTGATGTCAACCATGTGATTTAATATGAACCTAAAGAGATTCAGGCAGACCTGTCATTTGTGGAGCAACCTGTCAAAATACTCGACTGGCAAGAGAAGAGTATTAGAAATAAGTTGGTCAAGTTGGTAAAAGTACTTTGGAGAAATCTCAAGGTTGAAGAGTCAACGTGGGAACTAGAGTCGGATATGCGTAGCCAGTATCCTCACTTATTCTCCTAGATTCTGAGGACATAATCCTTAAAGGGGGAGAGGATGTTACGACCGGTATTTCTAAACCCTATCTATATATAATTGTGTGTTTATAATTAAAATTTAAATTGTGTGGAATTATAAATGTGGATGATCTATATGACTGAGTGCCTATAAACTAAGTGTTTAATGTATTAGTTTATATAAAACTTTTTGAAAAGAAAATCTTATCATTTAGTATTTTTAAATGATAATCAAAAGTACTTCATTTTATATGAAAAATCAATTTTAAAAATCTTTTAACAATAAACTTTCAAATTTTATATCATTAAATTTCTAAAATCATAAGCTATTTTATGATATTTATTTTATGATTTATGGAGGTGCATTTATATTTATAAAAATTGTTTTATATAAATTAGTTGATTTTAAAATTGCAAATTACATAGTTGCCCATGCATGCAAATATCCTCCAATTCAATTTAAAAGGGCATAAGAGACAAATCATACCTCACTAACCTTCTTCTATCCACCAAAAGACTAAACTACCCTTGCATGCACTTTTGCTTGGTTATTGGAGAAGGGCATTTTAGTACATTCCAAATTCCATTATTGAATTAGTTCATGATGAACCATAAAGAGAGGAGTTAACCCAAAACCACACTCCACTCAAGCTCTTCATTTGCACTCTCGAATTTTCTCTCATCCCCCTCTCTTTTTCTTCATTCGGCCGAAGCCCCTTCCCCCATTCACTTCAATTTTTCTTCATCAAATCCTTGTCATTCTAGTGTAATTCCATTACCCATTCGTATAATATATACTTTACAAGAAGTTCCATGCTTAGGAGATGAATTTTAATGCTTGCATGTCTTGATTTTATGTGATCTCCAAAGAGAAACTCTTAATTCATGTGGATTAAAGAGTTCTCTATGAGATATACTTTTATGTACATAAACTAAGTGTTTCCATGAATAATACTCTTTTAAAACCTTTGCATGCTATTGATCTTTAGTTGTAAAGTCATATTCTACTTTGAATGTTAGAGATATGGCATTATTTTCAAGTATAATCATGTTATATATGCTCTTTTTCTCAAAAATGTACATGCATGCTTAGTTTGTGTTAAATTCGACCTTACATGTGCTTAAAATGAATTGTTTCCTTGATATTATGCTTGATCTTAGTTGTTAAAAGGTAGTGTGCATGATCTTTTGAAGTATTTAAGTATTTTAAGTCGAATTTATGAGCTAATAACCCTCTTGTTTAGTCGAACTTGATTTAGTGATCATCTTGAGTTGCATGATAAGTTTTATTTTGCATGTTGGTACTATAGGGCATGGATGATCTCCATTATTGGTTGAGGCCTTATTTTAGAGTCTTATAGTATTAAATTTGCCTTGATTGAGATTTAATTCATGGTTTTAAAGTGGGAGTTAAGGTGGAAAGGCTAGGATAAAATCCTGAAAATATTTCCAGATTGCATGTGAGTTTTGTGTTGATTTTGAATGGGCACTTCTTAGGCATTGTTAGGCCCAAGCCACGGGGAGTTAATAATTGGGGTATAATTGAGTCTAGAAGTCACAAATTAGAGAAACCAAACCATTTAGTGAGGTGCACACACCAAAATTTAGAATTTGTCCAGCAGGGGACAATTTTGTTGTAACTTAGAAATGAGGAGTTTTGATCATGTCATGGGTAGGCCCTTACTAGGCCTTGGTTAGACCTAGTTAGAGGGAGTGTCAGCGGAGTGTTTCCAGCCATAGTTCATAGGAATTAAGTTAAAATCATGTGTCATAAGTTAGTGCAAAATTGGACACTTTTCTGTCCAGAAAACAGGGGAACATTGGACTTTAAGCTTAGGCCAGGGTAGGCCCAAGCTAGGCCCTTGAGCCACACCAAGTTTGAGAGTTGCCTTATGGTCAGAAGAGTCTAGTGTAGAAGTTTGAGAGGTAAAATTGTAGAGTAAGTATGTCAATTGTACTCATAAACCCATTGGTGTCACCATGAAATCACTATAATGAGCAAAATCACTTAACCATTAGTTTTAGGGCACTTATGATTGAGGCCTAGGTTGACCACCATAGTTGTAAGATAGTATGAGGTCAGTAGAGTGTAAGGCCTAAGTCAGGGTCCATAAGAACTTGATGGTTTAGAAAAGGCACTTCGAGTTATGAGGTCGATACTAAGAGTTTTAGCTAGTTTAGCATAACTAAGTGACTTGAGTAAGAGGAGTGAGATCATCCAAGCCTAGTGATGTAATATAGTGTGTATGGATATATTATTATGTACTTAAATGTGTTATGTGAACATGTGTGGCTATGTGAACTATTATGCTTATAAGGTAATTATAAGCGTTTATGTGTATATAGGCCTTAGTGCCAATATGCGTAATTTTGGTTTATAATTAGGTAGAGTTAGTGAGTATATATTATAATGAGGATATGATTATTTTGTGTAGGCTCTCGAGATGAGGTTAAACTTTCCATTAAAGTCAAGTGAAGCTCCAGTTGCTCCCACCTGCCAGTCAAGTCAAGCCTTTTTCAAGGCAAGTGTTTCAACCTACCTTTTTGTTTATACTGCAAGATAGTGTTAGCCCAACTTTTATATATGATGCGAGTATTCTAATTCACCTTGATATATATGATCCAAATGATTTCAAATCTTTCTTTCGTATTATATGCAAATTCCATGAACCCTCAAGTATCTATTGAAAGTAGTTTAACTTTGCTTGGAGATTTTTATGCAAGTAATTCAAAAGTCATACCATGCTAATATACCAAGTAATTGTGATGTGGAACCCTGTGCAAGTTATACTCAGTAATCTTATCTTCATTCCTAAAAATCAGCTATCCCTTAAAAGTCATTCATGATTGCTTGATAACCCTATTCATACCCCTAAAACATGATACCCTGTTATACTTTGAACTGATGATCACCTTCGTTATATTTCAATACCTATGTATTATCTGAAACTATTACCTTGAACCTAGTTTGACTTAGTTCCTTTATACTATCCGATAACCCTGCTAAATCTCATTGTCAAATTCCTTGTGAATAGAAACCTTGCAATTCCCTTGATAAAGTATAGTCTAGTTGATCATGGCCTTGAAATTTAGTGGACCTATTCCCTGTGCTTTAAAGTTGATCTAGAACCCTTGATAAAGATGCTCACTGTTTAAGAAATTAACCGTCACTTGGCATCAGTTTTTAAAATAAAAAGTTAAAATTTGGATTTCCAGTCCCAAAGGGGGACAAATATTTTCTTTAGATAGTGGCTCTGGACTGAGATGCAAGTCCTTTCCGCTCTTAATTTGTAGGATTAAAAGTTGCCTAGGGATCCCATTAATGTTCTAGAACCCAGCGAGGTTCGGGATTACTTCGTGGAAGATCACCGGCTGTAATCCGAAGCGTCATAAAATGGTTTTTGATAAGGAAATGGTTTTGAATGGTTTTATTACAATAAAAGATGCCATCATCCTGAAAGTTTATCTCTTGATATAATATTGTTGAATCTTTCAATTCCATTGTTAATGTATTATTCTTGTTTATGTATATTATAGCGCTTGTTGAGCATTTGGCTCACTACTTGCTTACCCTGATATTACAGTTAGCAGATATGGTTAGATTCAAGCAGACAACGCGTAAGACTTGTGATGTCGATTCTTATGATCGAGCTCAGGTAGTTAGTGATTTTGTGTGTGAGGACTCGATATTAAAAATCAGGTTGTAATAGTTAATAGTATTGGGCTGTTCCAAACCCTAAACTGTAAGATCTTGGATTCAGATGTATTTACTTCCTTTTGTTAGCTAATATAATTACTCGTATATTGTCTTTTGTAAATGTTTGGGGCGTGACAAAGACACTACAAAACCACTTCAAATACACAAATAACTTGAGTACAAAACATCAATTCAAGCCTTTATAGAGCATTCTAAGTGGACATAAATGCCAGTTAACACGCCCCCAAACTTGAACCGATGCTTGTCCTCAAGCATAAACAAACTCAAAAAAAAAGAAATAAAAATGCATGAATGCAACTAATATTAATGCAATGATCCCAATAGAATAACTTAACCAATCGACAAGCAATATCACAACAAATGCAGTCATTCGTGCGTGCGTGCAGATGCTTACATATATACTTTCACAACTAGATCAATAATCACGACTCACTAATCATCAAGGCAATCGCAAGGTTATAAATAAAATAAAAAGCTAAACTCAAAATGATTGACAACACTTCAATTCTTATATCAGAGTTATTATATGGATTAATGCCTTTATTGCTAACACATGAACAACACAAATATGCTTATTTGATCGTGCAATGAGTGAGGTCCACAAAAGACTTATACAATATTACCCATGTAGCGAGCGTTAGGTTAGTGGATCCCAGACTATAAAAGCCTTAGGTCACTAGGCACAAAATCCCCTAAAAACTTAATAGCTCGAGTATTAAAGAGCCCACTCGTGATCAATTATGCATAACACACATTTTTTTCTTTTTTTTTCCTTTTTTTTCTTTTACAACAATTTCTGAACGAGTGTGTTTCGCTCCATCTTGCTCAACCCTAGACTACTCATATAAAATGAGCCGACTACTAGCTATTTGGCACCTAACCATAACAACTAGCAATGAAATCCAATTTTTTTCCTGCCATTTTTAAATATCCATGTTATTTTATCATTAAGTGCATATCCTAAATTCTAAATATAAACATGTGATTAAACCTCAATAAACAAACAACCATGATCATGATCTAGCCCTCAAGCAACCTATAAGACTTAGGGAAATTACAATTGCTCCTAGCATGTAAATCAACTCGATAGGACTTAACATCCCTAAATACGACATTACTACACTAGCATTAATGTCACAAATCAATCGGAAAAATCATCTAAGGGATCATGTTAAAATGCAAATGCATGAATTATATGCAACATACTATAAAAAAAACTATTACATGGCAAATATGCAACTATATGAACTAAACTATCATGAATATGCAAACTATATGCGACTCACACATAACATATAATCCTTAACTACTACCCCCAAACTTAAAATATTCAATGTCCTCAGTGAAGGAAATAGTAGGGAATCAGGCATACCTACTCAGAATCAGGGTCATCACCCTCAACGGGTGGAGTGTCAGGAGTTCTGAAGGCGGATACATAAAATCCTCACCGAATATTGGCCACTAGATATCAACTCACGTAGCTCTGAATGCAGTCCCCAAGGCCTGGGTAAGTTCCTGTGCAAAGCGACTATGGATATCATTAATCGCATCTATCCTCCTCATCAAGCGCCTATATTGCGCCGAACTCATACCAACACTACCCTGTGCTTCCTCACCCAACTGAGCTCTCCATGTTGCCCTGCTCGCCTGAGTCGAACCTCTATCATACGTCTGATCAGCTGGTCGACCACCCGGCAGATGGTCATAAGAATAACCAAGCCCCTTAGGATCGGGCTAACCACCGTACCACTCCTGCATACTCAACAGCGTCGAACTATCAATCGGGGAACTCGGAAGCTGCAGGTTCTCGTGTGCGGGCCAAGGAACACCAACCGCCACACATAACTTTGTCACAATGGATGCATAGGGTATAGATTCTGTATTACTCCCTCGCAAGAATCGTAGAATACCTTGATGAATCACCATCCCAAGATCCACATAGTCTCCCTGAAGAATCCCCCATAATAAACATGCACGCTCCATATGAAGAACGTGCGCGCTTCACCATTGCAGGTGCGCTGTCTTCCTGCTCTCTAGCGTGGGCGCGTGCTACTACAGCGCGGGCGCGCTGACTCTCTGGGAAATATCCTAAGTTATGTTTTTCTTGCTGGGTTGAGTTGGTGATCCTTGAGCAATCCTCCTAGACACACTCCTAGCAGCAATTTAGCACCAAAATAATGCTAAATTACCTTGATTCCTGTTATATGCCTGAAATGCAAAAACACTACAAAATTATATCAAAGACAGAAATAACTTGAGTATAAAACATCAATTCAAGCCTTTATCGAGCATTCTAAGTGGACATAAATTCCACTTAACAGTATCTCCAAGATTATTCTCAAATGTGATGCATGCTCTTCTTCCGTCTTGGAATAGATCAAAATATCATCTATGAACACAATCACGAATTTATCCAAATACTTCTTGAATGCTCGATTCATCATGTCCATAAAAGCTGCTGGTGCGTTGGTTAATCCAAATTCCATTACCAAGAACTCATAATGTCCATACCTGGTTCTGAATGTTGTCTTCAGAATATCTTCTATTTTAATCCTCAGTTGATAGTATCTCGATCTTAAATCAATCTTAGAAAACCATACTGCGCCTTTCAGTTGGTTCTAACAAATCATCGATCCTGGGCAACAGATACTTGTTCTTTATGGTTAGCTTATTCAATTCTCGATAATCAATACACAGTCGCATACTCCCATCTTTCTTCTTGACAAACAAAACTGGTATGCGCCACGGGGATACACTTGGTCGTATATCTCCTTTTTTCCAAAAGATCTTGTAACTGAGTTACCAACTCTTTCATCTCCACTGGCGACATTCGATACGGAGCTTTAGATACTGGTTCCGTCCCCGGTGCTAAGTCAATTGCAAACTCAAACTCTCTGTCGGGAGGTAACGTCTGGAAAGACATCTGGAAACTCATTGACGATTGGAATTGCTTCTTGTGCTGGAAGTTCTTTGCTGGTGTCTACCACATGGGCCAAATACGCCTCAAAATTCTTACGCAACAATTTTTTCGCTTGAGCTATCATGAAGAACTTTTTTTCCTTCTTCTTTCCTAGAAATATTACCTTCTTCTTACTATCCAACGCCTGAAGTCTCACTTTTCTATTCTTACAATCAATCTTAGCATCATTCTCTGACAACCAATCCATTCCTAAGATAACATAAAATTCTCCCAACTTAAAAGGTATTAAGTTGGCATAGAAGTGATGTCCCGCTATCTCAATGTTACACCATGGGTACACTCGCTCAACAAGAACTTGGTTTTTATCAGCTAGTTCTATCATTAATGCTTTCTCTAACAATTCAACTTCAAAATGCAGTTTATCGACAAAATCTTTAGAAACAAATGACCTTGTAGCTCTAGAATTAATTAAAACTTTTGCATCTATGGAGTTGACTAGAAGTATACCTGCAACCACATCAGAACTCTGAATCGCATCCTTCATAGTCATATTGAATGTCCTGGCCTTTGGCTGGTTCTTTGCTGGTGGTCCTTCAATCCTTTCCACATTAGCTACTGCATATGTTGCCTGGCAGTCCCTGGAAATATGTCCCATCTTTCCATATTTAAAACACACTGTCCCTGACTTTTGAACTGGAGTCTGATTCTGGCACTCATTAGCATAGTGTCCCTTCTTATTGCACTTAAAATAGAACACATTAGCCTTACAAATCCCAAAGTGCCTCCTACCATAAAACTTGCAATCTAACATTGGTGGATGATTGGACCTCTGCTGATTTGAATTCTGAAAACGGTTCCCTATCCTCCATTTCCTGATTGTGGTCTTCTAAATCCCATATTCTTATTACCCTGAAACTCTGGCCTTTTGTTAAAACGGCCTTCGAAATTACCTTGCTAATGACCTCCTTCTGAGGTTTCTATTTTCCTATTCTTCCCGTCCATTTCTTTTTGAGACGTGTCACTCCTAATTTCAATCACCATTTCTTTCTAAATCACTGCCACATATGAAGTCAACTCAAACATAGCCACTCTATTCTGAATCCAAAATTTTAACCCTTGCTCAAATTTTTTTGCCCTCTTTTCATCTGTATCAACTTGATCTGGTACAAACCTTGCCAATTCATTAAACTTGGCCTCATATTCCACGACAGTAAGATCACCCTGTGTCAGACTCAAGAACTTGATCTCCATTTCATTCTTCATATACCTCGGGAAATACTTTTCCAAAAATAGCTCTGTAAACCTTTCCCAAGTCACGAAATCACCTTCCTCCAACGCTCACTTGGATTCCCACTAATAGTTTGCCTCACCCTTCAGAAAGTAAGTGGCATACTTGGTCTTCTGCTCAACTCTTGCTCTGATTAAGTCAAAAAGCTTTTGTCAATTTCTTTAAGCCATGCAATGGCTTCCATGGGGTCGGCACTTCCTTTAAACTCAGGTCGATTCACAGCTTGAAAATTCTTAAAACACACCGTAGTTGGAGCTATTGGCTATTGCTGCTGTTGTTATTGCTGGGTAAGATGCAACACCTCTTGCTGCATCAGTCCCAACATTTGGACAATTTAAAGATCCGTACGACTTTCGGTACGAATCTCTCCTGCTGTACTCTTCTTCTTTGGTGCCAGTATCCTGGTATGAAAACGAGCAACTTATAAAATTCTCATACATGAACTCCTTTCCAAATCAATATAAACTTGCTAACATATTAACACAAGTGAATCTTTCTCACTACCTCAAAGAAGAATAACACAAAGAAAAATAACAAGAAATTATCAAAATTTTCCAACACCTGCTCAACAATCCCAAATAAACCAATAAATGGTGGATAGGGTTGCAACTCAACCTTCCACCCTCTTTCATCACTTCCCACTATTCTCGAGAACTCAACAAAATAGCAAAGCTACGGCACAAACCTAACGCTAAACGCAGATAAGAAACTTGAACAACTTAGCTATAGACCAACCCAATAACCCGAACTAACTCAATAGGAGTTAAACAACACGCGCTTATCTTATGTGATCTTCCTATGACTTACCTAAGACAACACCTAAGCCTGTTTCTGTGGGTATAACCTGAGCTCTCATGCCAACTTGTAACACCCTCAAATCCGGAGTCTAGATTTGGGAGTTACTGATTGATAAACCATAATATTATATACACAGCGGAATAAAATAATAAATATGACCCCTTGCGTACAACTGGATCGATCACAGGTTATAGTATGAAATAGGCACTAATACAAAGCAAATGTTATTACAACCTATAAGTCTATTTAGTTTTACAAACTATTCAGATTTTATTACAAACCTCGAGACTAATCAAGCATCCCAAAATAGTCTACCTGGAAGACACAACAACTACTTACAAGCACACAACTCCTGATTAAACCGGGAACTCAGGCCTGTTCTGGCCTAGCTGAAAGATCAGAATAATAAACAAGTATGAGTGAAAAAAATGCTCAGCAAGCAGTATATAGCTTATGATTGAAACAACAACAACAATATATCTAAAGAATAAAACTGAACAATAATACCTGAAGAATATCAAAAGCTAATATGAGCTTTGATGATAAACAACACTTTTATATATTTTTTGGAGTGGAATCCTCGAACGACGGCGTGTTGCCGCTGATGATCGGCCGTAGAGCAACACCAGTATGCTGAAGCATATCCAACTAAACAAAAGGGTACCCAAGGCACACATTGGCCTAGCAAGGTATTATATCCAAGTACAATATATAGCTCATACTGGACTGCCGTCATGGCCTCTTATGCAACCATCCAATCCATAAAAAACATTTTTTTATCAAAGGAGCCAGACCAAACGACATCCTTAATAATATAACTCTGCATTTTACATGGTCTGGAGTCATCTCAACAACTGGCGAAATAACTAGAACAATTAGTTACTCGCTAATCTTATCTCAAAGTTCCACTATATAGAGTATATCGGGATAATATAGTTATGCACTATCTATCAATTTGAAGATTATTTCAGCAAAATATAAAACATTTAACTATTCAGAACTTAGAATATATAAGAAATACTTGCAATATATCCCAAGGAGGTTCAAGAATACTTGCATGATTAGAATTAAACAATCTTATATATAAAAAGATAAACTATTCTGAATTTAGAATAGTATAGAAAACTTGCATAATAGAGTTCAAAATAACCATCACTTGAACGATAAATGAAGATAGGGATACTTTCCTGGTATGCTCAATACTCTTCACTATAACCTTGGCTTATAAATGCCGGCTACCAACTCGGTATAACACATGACTGTGATCCTTGCTACTCGATTCTATAAACAAAAGTACTATTTCAATTAACAAAATAAAACTCAATCGACGTAACTATACGTCTCAACATCTACCCGATCGTTTATATCTAATCATGGCATGTTAAAACTGTAAACAAATAGCATGCATATCACATAGTATGTAATCATGTTATTCATACAACACGTGAACACTGAATTCATGTAACACATAAGTCAAATCTTCAAAAGATAGGTCTTTGTACTTTTTTTAATTTAAATCGGGTCAAAAATAGTATTTATCGATCACTATGTGATGCCCTCCAAACCCGGGTCAGAAGTTTGGGGTTGACAACACACACAATATATAAATATGTATATAAAATATCATATACATTCACCCTTCTTTACACAACCACGAATCGCAACAGGTTAAAGTATGAAAACAAGCCACAACCTTAACTTTTATTACATCGTACCAAATCCCAACTAGTTCAACTTACAAATGATAATGATATCATTCTTACAAACTTGCATAACTCATCTACAATATAAAGATCCCGCTAGCTTGATCCAACTTAACCTGGAATCCTAGCTCGCACACTGGACTGGAAATCCTCGTTACCAACAATTTCCTTTTGAACTATAGGATACATAAAAGGATTTGCAAGAGTGAGCTAACTATCTCAGCAAGTCACAATAGCAATAATTGATTTTAAACAATCATCAATTGAAATGATTCAGAGAATCAAGCCTCCATATAAGCAAGGATTATAATTGGATATTCACTTTTCATTTTAAAAATCAAGATTAGGATGTTGATCAGTCACTCACTAACCCCGAGCAAGGCACCCAACTCTGCTCTCTATACTAGATCCAAGGCACACATTGAGCTAATATGACCATGAATCTGGTCTGACCATGAATATGGTCCACATTTATAAAATCATCCAATTCTAAAATGATTCAATATGATAACCATTGTAATTCAATAAAACGGAATCATATTTAACATTGATAACGCATTTATCTCAGAGCATAAAACATTTTATAGGTATCACCAGTGTATATCAAGGTGTAAATATGAAGAACGGCTTCAAGCCTGATGAAGAATTAAGAATCTGATGAACAATGGTTCAATGATAATATATGGTATAGATTTTTTGTGTCATAGGGTATTCCAGGGTATATAAGTTTCTGTATGCTTAAGAAATTATGTTGTAATACTTGGTTTATGGTGTGTATGTATTTGCGGAGTAGTATTGTATTTGTATGGTTTAGTATCTGGAAAATCAACTGTTGATGGTTTATAAGAAAGAAAGCTTACAACACAAGTTCAATGGTATGATCAGGATTCAAGGTTGAATAGTTTAAAGTGCTTGCAATATAAAACATGACTTATTTTGAATACCAACAACAAGTTATGAAAAAGTTCAGAAATATTTGCAATATATCTTGAAGAAGGTTCATAAGTACTTGCCTTATAATAAATGATTTCAATCCTTACTTGTACTCTTCTAACAGTTCTACTCATCAATCACTTTCCCTTTTTTCTATGCCTTGCTTCTATTTATCGATCACTTGCTTTCTTTTTCTACACTTCAGTTCTATTTACTGATCACTCGCTTTCTTTTCTATGCTTCATTTACTCTGCTACGCATCCCCAGTATATATCAATATCAATCTCATATTATTCTAATAGTCACATAGACGTCATAAGCTTTTATCTACCCTTTGTTTTACCAGAATTCGATTTACGGATTGAAAGTTACAGCAAAAACCATCCAATAATAACCACATAGGCATATAACACATTAATCAGATAGCACGTAGCATATAGCACGCACGATATTCGATCAAAATAATGTTTCAATGAAGATTTGGGGTTAAAATGATCTTCTAAGTATTTAATACGAATTTTTGAACATTTTTCAGAATTAAAACGGGTATTGGAATCATTTTATAATTAAATACCAGCGTTCGAATACCCGAATCTGACTTTAAAATGATTTAAACATAATTATCGAGCCTTGAAACTAATTTAAAATAATATTTTAAAGCTTGAATATATTTTTTAAAATTTCTAAATCAAAATAAATATTTAAATCTAATTATTAAATTAATTAAAATCAATTAATAATCAATTAAATTATATAATCAATTAATATTCAATTAATCAATTAATATTCAATTACTCAATTAATTAAAATAATTAATAAAATAATTAAAATTAATTAATAAAATTAAATCAGATTTATTTTCAAATAAATAATTAAAAACACCTTTCTGAATTTAAAATAATTAAATAAACATTTTTATGATTTTTAAAATAACAAAATATTGTTTTCAAAATATTTTTAAACAGAAAGGACTGAAATGCAATTTATACGAAAGTTGGGTGATGAAATTGGAGTTTCACAACCACCTTCACATTCCGCCACCGGCAGCCAAGGCGCCGCCACTGAGCTCGCCGGCGACAAATCCAGACTGCCCAGATCTGCACCAAAATGTGCAGATCAACTCATTTGTTCGTCCTGAGTTCAAATCTAGTGTTAAAACATTCTAGAAGACGATGGATTCACCGGAAAATCCGGCCGAACCTTACGCCACCGTCGCCGACCAAACTCCGGTCAAGGCGAAACGGGGCTCCCCTATTAAAACGGCCACCACCAACAGAATCCTCATAACACGATCTACCTATTGATGTAACTTATATGTACCCAGGTTTAACAGATCAAAAATACGGCAAAAACATGAACTTTACGACGAGTTTATTCAAGAACACCAAGAACATTCAAACTCGAAAATCAAACCAACTTTTATACATGTTATTGAACTCCAAATTCATCATATAATATACCAAAATGACCAGGACAAAATTATCTACATGATACAATCATCAAATCACATAAACAACATCAACATCAAAAATTCTTCTTTTAATCATTAAATAATATGAAATAAATTAAATAAATAAGATTAAAACCTTGATTTCTACATTGAAATGGATGGTTGATTAGAAAGAACTTTTCGAGAGCTTCGATTTGGTATATGGCACGCTCGATTCCGAGTTCGATAACATCTTCGGATTTGAGTTTGATTTTCAAGAACGCGACGATTAATTAGGGTTTTCTCTGTATTTTATCGGTTTCCATTGATTGATTATGATTATACAAACAAAATGAAACATGAAATAGGCTATTCATATTTATGGAATATTAATACGCGTTGGATCGTATTGGATCGAAAAATAAGTACTTAGCCGCTAAGTAACTGCAAAAATGATCCGATTGGATAATGTTTTGGATAACTATCAACCTCTTTTGTATAATTATCAAAAATTTTGGATAATTTCAAAAGTTTTGGATAACCATGAAAATCGGGCTTTGTATAGAATACTTTATATGAAAATAATGTTATCGAAATGATTATCGTATCAAAAATTTTATGCCGGGACACGCACGGGTCAAATCGTAATCCGGATCGAAAAAGTCAAAATACGGAAAATGTCAGGAATTATCATATTAGTTTCGAAAGGAGTTTTCCAAAGAGTTTCGGGTTGTAAAAATGCAAAAGCGGTTGAAGTTGGACGATTTCCGGCTTTACAAAATAGTTTTATAATTATTCATAAAATAATTAATAAATTCATAAATCTTTATAAAATCATGTAACACTCAAAAAATTACCTGAAAAATATCACAATTATCTATATTTTATTTTGGACATATTGAAATTAACATACCTGTACTTACCACATATAAAGATCCACATATCAACGCCAATCATCCCATAATTCACCAAAAATCACATAATAATCGCATAATAATTATTTATTGATAAAGAATAATTACACGCTATGTCCCGGATATTACATCCTTCCCCCCTTAAAAGGATTCTATCCTCAGAATCACACTAAGGATCATATAATGATACATCCAAGTATCTCAGTTCCATTTTCTCAGGTTGATCCCTCAATCTTACAACTTTTCATAAATTTTAACTCGCAACATCAATCATTACTCAACAGCCTCTTGCTGATATCCTATTATATTAGTTGCTCATATAACTCAACTCAAGTCTCCATTATACATATAATGGAGCTAAATTACTCTTCCTGAGTATACACATATAAACACCCTATGAACCTGCTATACGTGTGACAGTGAAGCCAACCCATTTACACTTATCCTGCCTATTTTAATGTCTCAAAAGGACCAACATAATGCATATTAATTTTATTTTCTTTTTAACTCTAGTAATTCGTGCTCATGAGCGTTTCCAATAGTTACTAGTTATTGAACCTCATTCCCACATGTTTCTCTCTTTAATTAACCTAGTTTGTAATCGCTTCCAATCACATTTGAGGCTCTTTAATCGTTCCATTAATCTTCTTGTCCATCTGCGAATGATATACTGAGACCATGGCGTATTCAATTTCTGATATTCTCTAAATTACACCAGAATTACGAATTAACGAGAAAATCTCTACTGGATACGATTGACGCTCAAACGTATTATCATACATTAATTTCCTTGAATCACATTCGAGTAAATTTTCCGACTGAAAATCTTTTACTACTTAGAAGAAAATATAATAATCTAGAGGCATTACACGCATATTATAACCGATATTATCATTTATTTTGGTTCTACGAAATTCTCATAATAAACTGACTGCAATGCTCTTCCTTGACGTCTAGTCACATATAATGCTTATTCTTTCTTTATGCCATATTATCAGAAAGTCTTCTTTGAAATCTATGTCTTATATCATACTCTTGGAGTAACTTGAATCCTTTGAGTTAGTGATGTTGAGCCAAATTCCTATCTTTTAGTTCTGCTTTATTTAATGCCCGTTCATCTAGGAGTGGTATATACTATTCTGATTTGACATAATTCATCATATTCTGAATACTCCTGTCAAATCTCAAATCAAATAATATTGATCATTTACAATCAATTCCTGTATCTGATGACGTACCACAATTTCTTCAAGCATCAACTAACCCACTTATTGAATAAACTGCTTATTAATAAAAAAGAATGTCTAGGTTCGGATAACCTATCAATAACAATTCAACTAACGCTTTCCCCCCCATTTTCTCTTCATGTCTGGTCACTAGATATTTTCTTTTATCCCTCGGTACCTAATCGTACTCCTGGGATGCATTCCCTATCTCAATTTACAAACATTTCATCAAATTCTTCACTTTTACTTCCGTCCCTCATAATACCCATTACCTACCTACATTATGGCATCTTATAATATTTCTTTATCATCATTTTGATTCCACCTTCTTTCCTATTAAAGTTCTTCATTCTCATAGTTCATTATTTCTTCATAACATAAGTGAGTCTTCCAATAGTACCATTCGGTTCTTCATCAAATAAATCATTCCTGTGGCTAACTCTAGAACGAAATCTTTCAATTCATATACGTTACTATCATTATTAATTTCTACCATACGTCGGATATTGCATCCACGAGTTTTCTGATATTTTGGAGTAATTGTCATTACATCGTTGTTCTATATTGGTATACCTATAAGTCCTTTAATAAAACCTTATTACAGATGAAAAAATCTCTTTGATTGTCTAGCAAAATCCATATTGGTGTAGTTACTAATTTCTTCTTTATTCCACCTCCCTTTTTCCTTTCGTTCTCTTTGTTCTATCTTGAATCTTTAGTTCTTCAAAACATTTTTCTCACTTGTCTATACAAATAACTTTTTATTTCTCTTGTCTATTACAAAGGACATATTCATCCAAGTAAAGCCTCACATACTTGCAACAACTTCTGAATCCTATTATTGTCCTTACTTCTTCCAACTTCCTCATTACTTTGATTTCGGATTTGAAAATCACATCATAATTTGACTTAATTTAATTGGAATTGATTTCCATCTAACTGACCATTGATTGGTAAAATTAACCAATTAACTCACTTAACTGATCAATTATACCAAGTGATGACTAGCTAAATGAAATCAAAGACAAATTATATATAGTCGGATTGGCTGTAACAACCTGTTTCAAGAACCAAGATCACAATTATTTGGAGTATCAATAATAATATCAATATCACACGGAAATGTACTTTCTATCTTTAAAAGTAGGGTATTTTCCGAAAATTTGGGCAGCATCTCCTTTATTATTGACTACCAGCCGGACTCAAGCCCATACCAACAATCAATCAAATAATAAATAATCAACCCACAAGTATGCCAATCAACTGCCACCTTCTAAACTCACCATTTCACCACCACATATAATACTAGCCAGTAACCCATATTTTTAGTTCAACTTAAGAATATAGCGAACAATTCTTATTATACCATACCTTTTTCCCATTTCTTCTGATTATAACAGAATATTACTAATGAGTATAATTACAAATTATTCTAGAATTCTTCTAGTTCAATTATAAATTATTTCAATTCAAGCTCTCTAATTAACAATTTATCTATCCTTGACAATATACACTTGTTCTTATTAGTTAACTTGTTCAACTTCTGATAACCAACACATGGTCTCAACCAACATTATAATAATCTTGTGAAATAATTTAATTAGTTTTAAAGAATTACTTCTTAAGAATTTCCGCAGTTAAATCACCATATCATCATCTCCACTTATGTCTTTCCATACTGAACCTTCTTCACTAGCTCAGTTATAAGCATCAAATTTACCATAACTCCTTTACTTAAGTGGGAAAACCCAACCATTCCTTGAAGAACACCTTTGAAGTTTATTCGTAACTAGAATTTCTTTGGTCTTGAATCTTCATAATAAGTATCTTTTACATGATTGAGGTATGCTTCACCTTCACAATGTATTAATCACTTATCTGGTTATTATTAAAAAATTCTTCATTCGCTTATGTTGTCCAATCAATCATTTGCCTTATCTGGTATATGCAGCTTTACTCTCTGATTTCTATAGTTAATTTACCCCATACAGTTCGCTAACTACTCCAATTCACGCCAAAATCTCAGACTTGAAACGTATCATGTATACATATTTCTACCTCTGATTTGATGTCCTCATAACAATCATATTATTGGCATAATGATTCTCCTTTACACGTAAATGTCCATCATTTATGGGCTTGCAATTATCCATACTCAACATGTAACTTTATCTGCTACACGGGATCATTTCACTTCCTTTTAAAACACTCAAAGAATAGACCTTACACAAGAAGGAAATTTGTGTATATGATTCTGACTGGAAACCTTTTGTAAATAATAACAATACAAGGAAACAATCGGAAGGATCCATAAATCAATAAATCATAAATGAAGAAGAAAGAATGAATGATGATTTAGATATGAGTGAGACAACCATATTTGTACTCAAGATGGCCAGTCTTTCATACTATATGGCATACAACACATGATTAGGCGGCGTCCCACCAGACTCTTCATTATTCCGATAAAGAGTCACACTATAACACTGCTTATCTAATCAGAAAATAAGACTTGAGGGAAAAATAATTTCGAAAGGAATACAACAATTTTCTGTTCACCTTATAGAGCTGATTATGAAAGAAGTTCATACTTTATTCAAGATTCATAAGAATGTATAATATTATAGAAAAGAATGATAACATTGGTTGCTATCCATATTTCATCTGTTTATAGCTGCAATGCTTGTTCGATCAATATATCCCATTCCGAGTCATATATTAACTTTAAAAAGTTCTCTGAAATGCCTTCTTTAATCGATCATTCGAATAAATTCCAATGTATTAGATCTTGTATCTTTAGCGTCGCGCTTCCATTTTTATAATTCAACCCTTTTTGCACTCTTATGAGATTTATAATCATAACTTCAAATTTCTCTTATGCTACTGATCATTCAACATATCGACTCTTTTGCTAATAACATCCTTCCTTTAGAAAAGCCTGGAAATTTTCTCAATCTTCTTTGATCATACTCGGCTTCTTTTAAATCGACGTACCCTTTGAACTGTAATAGTCTCAGAAATTGGATGAGTAGTTTCTCCGTACATTGGTTCCGTCGTTAAACTTATCAAACAAAATTTGCACTCTTCTGTTAGGAACAATCAAATCTTCTCCATAATAGCGGGTCCACTTGGCCTTCTAAATAAACCATATTAACTTCTGGAACAAGTATATTTCGGGATAATCAGAATCTTATAAAAATTTAGAAACTCAAGTAATAATTTGATAACCAATTCTTAAAATTTATTTTGGTTTAATGGACTTTTAGAATTTTTTTTTAAGAAAATCTCTTTTGAAACTGGTTTTAAATTTAAAAATCATGCACCTGGTTGTCATTACTATATGAGTTGGTTGTCGTCCTTCTCAACCACTACAAAGTACCAAATTAGGGAAACAAACAGATAAAAGCTAATTCATTTCCGTATATCATTTAGCTCTTATTGGGTCCATTTTTCCTTCATGAGTCGATGAACATTTTAGTTACCGTTTCATATTATCTCATTCGTAATTTCACTTTAAGGCTTCTATCCTGGTAATACTCTCATCATCACTTTTGTTATTGCTAAGTACACCAGGTCTATCAAATAGTCAACAAATCTATTCTATAAAACAAAGTCTGCTAATATCACATCGCATCACTACTATATATATTACGTTTGTCATAACACCATCATCTAATTCCAAGAAAACTCTGGACCTCCAATCTTCTCAAACTCCTTTAAAACCCATCCAGCTCACTCCACAAAATAATCATGGGTGGCATACTTACTAACAATTCTACTCATCAATCATTTTCCTTCTTTTTTGATGCCTTGATTATATTCATCGATCACTTGCTTTCATTTTCTATACTTTAGTTCTATTTACTGATCACTAGCTTTCTTTTCTATGCCTCGCTTACTATGCTAGGCATCACAAATATGTATCAATATTCAATCTCATATTATTCTAATCGTCAAATAGACGTCATAAGGTTTTATCTACCCTTCTTTTTACCCAAATCTGATTACGGATTAAAAGTTACAGCAAAAACCATCCAATAATAACCACACAGGCATACAAAACAATAATCAGATAGCACGTAGCACATAACATGCAAGATATTCGACCAAAATAATTTTTCAAGGAAGATTCGTGGTTAAATTGATCATCCAGGTATTTAATACACATTTTTGAATATTTTTCAGAATTAAAAGGTGTCTTCGAATCATTTTAAAATTAAATAACATTGTTTGAATACCCGAATCTGACTTTAAAATAATTTACTAATAATTATCGAGCCTTGAAAATTATTTAAAATAATATTTTAAAGCTCGAAACTAATTATCAGAATTTTTAAATCAAAATTAATAATTAAATCTAATTATTAATTCAATTAAAATCAAATATTAATCAATTAAATTAATTAATATTCAATTAATCAATTAATTAAAATAATTAAAAATAATTAATAAAATAAATCAGATTTATTTTCAAATAAATATATAATTAAAAACAGTTTTCCGAATTTAAAATAATTAAATAAACATTTTTCTGATTTTTAAAATAAAAAGATATTGTTTTTAAAATATTTTTAAATAGAAAGGACTGAAATGCAATTTATACGAAAGTTGGGTGATAAAACTGGAGTTTCACCACTACCTTCACCTTCCGCCACCGGCAGCCATGGCCGCCGCCACTGAGCTCGCCGGTGGCAACATCAGACTACCCAGATCTGCACCAAAAGGTGCAGATCAACTCGTCTGGTCCTCCTAAGTTCAAATCCAGTGTTAAAACATTCGAGAAGACGATGGATTCGCCGGAAAATCCGGCCGAACCTTACGCCACCGTCGCCGACCAAACTCCAGTCAAGGCGATACAGGGCTCCCCTGTTAGAACGGCAACCACCAACATAATCCTCATAACACGATCTACCTATTGATGTAACTTATATGTACCCAGGTTTAACGGATTAAAAGTCCTGCCAAAATATGAACTTTCCGACGAGTTTATTCAAGAACACCAAGAACATTAAAACTCGAACATCAAACCAACTTTTCTACATGTTATTGAACTCCAAATTCATCATATAATATACCAAAATGACTAGGACAAAATTATCTACATGATACAATCATCAAATCACCTAAACAACATCAATATCAAAAATTCTTCTTTTAATCATTAAATAATTCGAAATATATAAATAATAAGATAAAAACCTTGATTTCTGCAATGAAATGGGTGGTTGATTGAGAAAGAGCTTTCCGAGAGCTTTGATTTGGTATATGGCACGCTCGATTCCGAGTTCGATAACACCTTCAAATTCTAGTTTGATTTTCAAGAACGCGATGATTAGTTAGGGTTTTTTCTGTATTTTATAGGTTTCTATTGATTGATTATGATTATACGAATAAAATGAAATAAGAAATAGGCTATTTATATTTATGGAGTATTAATACGCGTTGGATCGTATTTGATTGAACAATAAGTTACTTAGACTCCAAGTAACTGCAAAAATGATCTGATTAGATAATATTTTGGATAACTACCAACCTGTTTTGGATAATTATCAAAACTTTTGGATAATTATCAAAAATTTTGGATAACCATCAATATCGGGCTTCTTATAAAATAATTTATACGAAAATAATATTATCGAAATGATTATCCTATCGAAAATTTTGCGTTGGGACGCACACGGGTCAAACCGTAATCCGAATCGAAAAAGTCAAAATCCGAAAAATATCTGGAATTATCATATTAGGTTAGGAAGGAGTTTTTCGAATAGTTTTGGATTGTAAAAACACAAAAATGGTTGAAGTTGGACGATTCTCGGCTTTACAAAATAAATTTGTAATTATTCAGAAAATAATTAATAAATTAATAAATCATTATAAAATCATATAACACTCCAAAAATTATCATAAAAATATCCCAATTATCTATATTTTATTCTGGACATATAAAATTAACATACCTATACTTTACCACTTATAAACATCAACATATCAACACCAATCATCAGATAATTCACCAAAAATCACATAATAATCGCATAAGAATTATTTATCGAAAAAAAATAATTACACGCTATATTCCGGATATTACACACTAATCAAATCAGAACAACTCGCAAATCAAGTGACCTTTTAATACAAACTAATTTAGGTCTCTAAAGTATTTTTATTCAAAGCGGAATATTTTTTTAAGTATAGACGCGTTTGTTTCATATTAAACGGATGAACGGTCTATTTATTATGAATAAAGTAAGAAAAAATCAATTAATAATAATATTAATTGATTTTTTAATAATTAAATATATTTTTAAAAGCTCAAAATAAATTTTTAGGAATTATTTGTCTTAAATATAAATAATTATACTTTATTTAACTATATATAAATAAAATTAATTGATTAAATGAATTAATCGATTAATTAAATCTATAATAATTAATTAAAATAAATTATAAATAATTAAATCAAATTGAATTTTTTAAAATAATAAAAGAAAATAATTTTTGGAATTTAAAAGAATTTAGTTAATCAAAATAATTAACAAAATTAATTTTGGAAATAAAAGAAATGATTTTTGGAAAATAAAAAATGAATTTTGAATAATTTTTAAAAAGAAAAAGGCAGAAACATAATTTAGAAATTGGATTTGGGGATTTCCGGATTAAAACCGGGTTTTGAATTCAGGGAAACGGGTCGGGGAATCGGGTCATCGGGTTGTTCAAGAACAACCTGCCGGAGTTCATATGAACCCAGAAACCGGCGAATAATCCGGCAACTCGGAAAATTCCGGCAACACTTAGACAAGGCCAAAACACAATCTTTGGTTCCGGTTTTTCGATCAAAACACAATACCAACAACCCTGCAATAACATGGCTACCATAACCACAACATATCACCATTACTTCGTCTTCTCCGACGAATTCAAATCAATTTTCGGCAAAGAAACCAGCGAAGATCGAACTCCTCCAATTTCAGGCCAAACTCGATGAAATTTGTAATATATAATAGATGATGTCAAAGATTACTGGAGCTAACTAAGTAGAAGATTAATGAACAGTTATTTTCAGTAATTAGTTGAGCTTGGGGTCAACCCTAAGTAAGTTGTATTATTATTTAAATTTGTATTTTGTACTTGTAACACTCAAATTCTGTAAAGATTCAAAGGAGCAGACTGGAGTCTTTTTCCTAAAACAGTAACAAGCCTAAGGATTCTATCTGGAAGAAGATCAAGAAGATCATGCCTCCGAAGAATTTTGAAGAAGCTTGGAGTTGAATAAATCTGTTTGGAGAAAATTGTTCTAAGTAAAGATCTCTACAAGTCACATATTTAATGTTATAGAGAAGTCATTCGAGAACTCCAGAATGACTTATCGATAAGTCATTCAAACTCCAGAGAGTACCGACGGATGAGCAAAATCTACTCGATGGATGATCAAATTCTACTCAATGGATGAGCAGTGTCTACTCGATGGATCAGCAACATCTACTCGACGGATGAGCAATGTCTACTCAACGGATAAGCCTTATCCACCGGGAGTAGAAAACTCAGGAAAGCTACTCGAGAACTCAAGAAGATATCGACAAGTCATTCCTTCACTAGAGAACTCAGAGTTATCGACAAGTATATATTCATTCGATAACTCAGAGATATCTACAAGTCAAAGTGAAGATATGAAGACTAGAGATCTCGACAAGCTGAAGACCTCTACAAGCCAAACTCATTATGGAGTGCTAGAGATCTCGATAAGCCTATGTACTTATCGAGATGTCAAGTGTTTTATTAATTCAAAACTAGAGACCTCGAAGTATAGTCTCAAAGTACAGAATTGCAGATCAGTTCAATATCCAAGATAAACAATCAACAAACAATCCAACAGCTAGATTGACAAGTCTATAAAACGCATCTTGAAGAGTGTGCAAGATCAATGGCAAAGATTAACTGATAGAGGAAGATTAAAGTAAACACGGGATGCCAAAGATATGCTAAGCCAGAAATGAAAGATTTACTTTTCTATAAATAGAAATGACAAGTGACAATTTAGAAAAGTTAATAGCATGTTTATTATCCATTGTGTAAACCAGTAGTTAATTGAGATATAAAGTTAACACTGGTCCTCTAGTTAGAAGTAACAATTTAGATCAAAATTCTTGTAACAGTCTAAAAAATAAGCTGAGCTCTTTAACTTCAAAGAGCTTAGAAATTTTGTAGAAAACCATCTTAATTTTTAATACAGATATTAAGTGAGTTTTGAATATTTGTTTTCTTTATTTTCTGCAAGCTTATATTCTGCATGAACAATTTTCTATACTATATTTAATTTACTTTGTTCAACCATTAACTTTCAAGAAAAGCCTAAAATCAGAAAACACACATTCAACCCCCACCCCTGTGTGTGATTCATTACCTAATAAGTGGTATCAGAGCAAAATCTGAAAGTAAACAGATTCAAGATCTTGGAAGAATGAATACACAGAAAATCAGTAGCATCAAAATTCCTACCTTTGACAAAGCTAACTACACTCTTCGGAAAAAGAAAATGATGTTGTTTATCATAATGGCCAATCCACTCTACATTCAGATCCTCAAGAATGGACCCTTCATTCCTATGGTAAGAGTTGAGGAATCTACAGATGGAGATATGGTCATACCAGCTCATTATGCTCCCAAAGATCCAGGTGAGTATTCTGACCCTGAAAAATAAAAAGTCTCCCTGGATAGCAGCTTACAGTTAATATTGATTGAGTCACTTGACAATATGATGTATAACAATATTGTTAACTTTGACACTGCCAAGCAAATATGGGAGAAGATTGAAATACTCTGTGAAGGAACGGAGGAGGTTAGATCTAATCAAAGAAGTATACTGATTTCACAGTATGAGGTTTTCTTGGCTAAGCCTAAGGAAAACATTACTCATGTATTTGAAAGATTCAATAAGCTGATAAATGACTTGCAGCTTCATGACAAATTCTATGAAGCTGAAGAAGTGAATCTGAAGTTCTTGCTCACTCTCCCTGACCATTTGGAACAGAAAATATTAGCAACCAGGGAAGGGAGAGACTTGAGCAGAATAACTCTGGAAGTTCTATATAAAATTCTCAAAACCTATGAACTAAAGATGATTCAAAGGCAATCTTTGAGATCTGGGCAAGGACATGTTGTAGATGGTTCAAGTGCTTTAATAGTAAATGAAGGTCAAACATCTAATGATGAACCAATATCTCATATTCCCGTTGTCTCAACAAGCGAGCAGAGAACAATTAATTCACAGGAGCAAGTCATACTAGAATTGGAAAAGGATGAGTTCTATACTCTTGAAGAACTGGATGAGCTAGATCAGTCTATGGCCTATCTAGTTAGAAAATTCTCTAACATTAGAGTAAATAAGCCAAGGTACTTCAAGAATAAAGGACAATTCTTCAACAAAGATAACAGCTGGAAAGAGAAAGGGAAGTACAATTCTGACGGCAAGAGTGGTTATAAAACTGGATCTATTGACAGATCTAATATAAGGTGCTTCAATTGTGATGAACTAGGCCACTTTGCTACAGAATGCAGGAAACCCAATAAGGCAAAGAAAGACAAAGCTTATCTTGAACTTGAAGCAAAGTATGAAGCTCTTATGAAGAAACAACAAAGCAAAGCTTATATTGCATAAGGTAAAAGTTGGGATGATTCCGAAAATGATGAAGATGAAGAACTTGGAAACTATGCACTCATGGCCTTGGAGCAAGGAGAATCATCATCATCTAAATCACAGGTACCAACTCTTACCTCCACTGATTTAAATGTGAATCAATATAAGGAAACTGTTGAAAAAATGAGCACAGAAATATTTCACATTCATACAAGCATGGTTGCTGCTAATGAAGAAGTTGGCAGATTAACAAAGTTAAATGAGAAATTTGAAAGTGAAAAACAAGAAGCTGAATTGTTGATAGTGGAGCTTGAACCCTTGAAATAAGAAAATGGCTATCTGAAAAACAAGCTCAAGTGTGCAAATGAGATTGAGGGTGTGCTAAGGGAAAAACTGAAGTAAAGTTGAAGTCCTTCAAGAATGCATCTGAATTGGTTGGTTAGAACCATGAAAAAAATAAACCATTTGCAAACATTGCTAATGGTCTTGATTATGATGCCTTAAACAGAAAAAAGAAAAACACTAGTGATAGAGGAAAAACAACAAAGAGTGAAAATGTTCCAGCAATGCTGAGAAATGTTGGGTCACCTGTGTTTAAGACTTGTTAAGTAAATTTCAGTGAAGAAGAATTGATCATCAAGCAAGAAATTGCAGATGAGGACAATGAAAAGAAAAATGCAAGTTCAATTCAATCTTCTAAAGCTGAAGAAAATCTTATGGACATTCAAAGTACCAAGACTCCTGTTAAAGAAACTAAGATTGAAGATGCAAGAAAGAAGAAGAAAAATAGAAATGGGAGAAAGGGGACAACCAAAAGCAATAATCTGGCCTATGTTGTAGATGTTCCTGGCAAGAAGTGTGGAAAATATGGCTCTACAAATCATCTAACTCACCTTTTCAAAAAGGGTGTTAGTAAGCCAATAGAAGGAACTTCCAAATACAATAAAGTAGATTTAAATGATCCTTACTCATTTTGTGATAAGTTTGATTGCATCCCTTGCAACTTAAAAGTGATGAAAAGTTGCCACAAACTGAGAGTAGATCTTAAGGAAACAAAAATTGAGTCTACATCAGAAAGGGAAAATGCACAACAATCATTGAACTCTATTTTATCTGAAACAAATCACTCTACTTATACTAAATCAGTTAATAAGAAGAAAGTACCCAATACTGCTTGGGTTACTAAACACACCTGAATCTCATTGTGTGCAGGGAAAAATGAAGAAAGTCATATGGATCATTGACAGTAGATGTTCCAGACATATGACAGGTGATAAGGCCCTACTATCACAGTTTGAGGAGAAAGCTGGCCCATTGGTGACCTTTGGAGACAACAGCAAAGGATTCACAATGGGATATGGCAAGATTGTTTCTGAAAATGTTGTCATTGATGATGTAGCACTGGTAGCTGGTCTTGAGGTGAATCTTCTCAGTGTCAGCCAATTTGCAGATAAAGGCTTTGAAGTTTTATTCAATAAAGAAGAATGCACCTTTATCGGCAAGAAAACTGGTGAAATTGCTCTGAAAGGGGCGAGGAAAGGAAGCCTGTTTGTTGCAAACTTGGACTCAAAAAATAAGGATGGTAATTGCTGCTTCTACACCAAGGCATCAGAAGAACAAAGCAAGTTATGACACAAGAAACTGTCTCACTTGAATTTCAAGGCAATTAACAACTTAGTCAAAAAGGAGTTAGTGAGAGACATGCCCAAGCTGGAGTTTGTTCAAGTTGAAGTCTGTGAAGCTTGTCAGAAAGGAAAGATGAAAAGATCTAGTCACAAGTCAAAAACTGTGAATTCTATTAGTGCACCCTTGCAGCTTATTCACATGGACTTGTTTGGGAAAGTAAATGTCTTATCAATTTCAAGGAACAAATATGCACTTGTGATGGTGGATGATTTCTCAAGATACACTTGGGTAGAGTTCATGTACTCTAAAGATGAAACTCCACATATCATAATTGAGCACATCAAGAAGATAGAAAAGAAGGCTGAAGATTACAATTGTGTGAAAAGACTGAGAAGTGACAATGGAACAGAATTCAGAAATGTTATATTAAGTGAATTCTGCAAAGGCAAAGGCATTGTTCAAGAATTCTCAGCTGCCAGGACACCTCAACAAAATGGAGTAGTTGAGAGAAAGAACAGAACATTGGTTGAAGCTTCTTGAACAATGCTGCTAAATGCGAAGTTGCCAACAAGTTTCTGGGAAGAGGCTGTCAACACTGCATGTTATACTCAGAACAGATATCTCATTAACAAAGCACATGACAAGTCACCCTACTCAATCATGTCCAAGAGAAAGCCTACTCTAAAGCATCTTCATGTGTTTGGAAGCAAGTGTTACTTTTTGAAAGACAACTCTAAATATGTGGGAAAATTTGACTCAAAGGTTTTTTAGGCAATTTTTCTGGGATGTTCACTGGAAAGAACAACCTTCAAAGTCTATGTCATTAACCAAAAGAAGATTATGGAAAGCACAAATGTCACCTTTGATGATGACAAGTGTCCATGCTTGGAATGCCTTGATGATAATGAAGTTGAAGCCCTTGCATTTGAAAATCTCAACATTGATAGTGATTCTGAAGGAGAAGATGAAGGTATTGCACAAGAAATGATGAATGAGGAGTCTACTGAACAGGAAAATCATGGGAATAGAAGCTTATCTCAAACACCTGAATTTGATAGCACAAACTTAGGGGGAGAAAGAGAAGAAGGATCTACCAGTCATACCAATAATGGAGAAAATGATGAAGGCACAAGTCAATAAACTCACACTAGGAAGGGGGATAGAAGTCACTCTAGGGAAGCAATTATTGGTGATCATACTGCTGGTGTGAGGACTAGAAGTGTAACAGCTAATGAGTGCCTACATGCATATTTTCTGTCTCAAGTAGAGCCGAAGAAAATTAATGAAGCTCTAATGGATCCTGACTGGATATCTGCCATGCAGGAAGAGCTGAATCAGTTTAAAAGAAGCAAAGTCTGGAAGTTAGTTCCTGAAGCAAAGAACAGAAGCATTATTGGAACAAAATGTGTGTTCAGGAACAAGATGGATGAAAATGGTATAGTTACTAGAAACAAAGCATAGTTGGTTGCAAAAGGCTACTCACAAGAAGAAGGGATTGATTATGATGAAACTTTTGCTCCTGTTGCAAGACTTGAAGATATAAGAATTTTTCTAGCATTTGCAGCATATTCAAATTTTAAAGTGTATCAAATGGATGTCAAAAGTGTCATTCTGAATGGTGAGCTAGAAGAAGAAGTTTATGTGCAACAGCCTCCTGGCTTTGAGGATCCAAAATTTTCAAATTTTGTGTATAAGTTACTCAAGGCTCTTTATGGACTAAAACAGGCACCTAAAGCTTGGTATGACACACTATCAGATTTTCAATTGAAGCATGGTTTTAGTAGAGGAACCATAGACAAGACTCTCTTCTACAAGAAAAATGGTGAAGATATGATCCTAGTCTAGATCTATGTGGATGATACCATCTTTGATTCTACTAATGAGAAGTTGTGCCAAAGATTCTCCAAGATTATGCAAAGTGAATATGAAATGAGTATGATGGGGGAACTGAGTTACTTCCTTGGACTTCAAGTCAGTCAAAGAAGTGATGGTATCTTCATCAGCCAAACTAAATATGTCAAGGATCTTTTGAAAAAGTTTAGAATGGTTGATTGTTCACCTGCATCTACACTTATGTCTACTGCAACAAAGTTGGATGAAGATAAAAAGGGCAAGAGTGTAGATATCTCAAGCTATAGAGGGATGATTGGATCATTGCTTTACTTAACAGCAAGTAGACCAGACATCATGTTTGCAACATGTCTATGTGCAAGAATTCAAGCCAATCCAAAAGAATCACATTTGATGGCTGTAAAGAGGATTTTCAGATATTTGAAGGGAACTCCAAAATTGGGATTATGGTATCCTTAGGGAACTGGTTTTGAAGCTGTTGGATACACAAATGCAGATTTTGCTGGATGCAGGATTGACAGAAAGAGTACCAGTGGAAGCTGTCAATTTCTTGGACAAATACTTATATCTTGGTACAGCAAGAAACAACAATCTGTATCAGCTTCTACAGCTAAAGCTGAATACATAGTTGTAGGAAGTTGTTGTGCTCAAGTGCTTTGGATTAGAAATCAGCTAATGGATTATGACCTAGTATTACATAAAATTCCTATCATGTGTGACAGTACCAGTGCTATATCTATAGTAGCTAATCCAGTTAATCATTCTAGGACAAAGCACATTGATGTGAGGTACCATTTTATTAGAGAACATGCTACTAATGGTACCATTGAGCTCATTTTTGTACCAACAGAAAAACAACTAGCTGACATTTTCACTAAACCTTTGGATGAAGCAACTTTCACTAGACTTGTAAGTGAAACTGGAATGTTCAATTCTTCATCCTAAAGCAAGAACTCAGCTGATGTTTTGCAGCAGATTAATCTCCAATAAACCAAAATTAATTTGATTAAAGTGAAAATTAACTAAAATATGAATTATAAATATTTCATAAATCTCTGCATATTTGTTTTTCAAATTCATTTAACTTGGAATTTTTCAAATTCTGAGTAAACTGCTTAGTTGTTAATTTACATCCATAATATGTAAAATTAACTCAAGGCAGAATTATAGTAACCAAAAGTATGTAGAGAACTAAGTTCTCGATAAGTATAAATTGACTTCTCGACAAGTCATTTAGGACTTCTCGAGTGAGTCCTCGATAAGTCAACTTACTGATTTCTCGAGTGACTTCTCGATAGGTTTAAAATGACTCATCGATAAGTCCTTGTAGAGTTCTCTAATAAGGATTCATTCACAGAGTTATCTACAAGTACAATTCTTGACTTATCAATAACTCAGAACTGAGATAATTTAAATTGATAAATTATTTCAGTAAATTACTTTTGGAAAATTTATTCTAATTTTATTTTAAATTTATTTAAATAAAAGTTATAATTAATTCAGTCCCTTTTGGACAAACTGGGCATTTATCTGACATTTCGATAAGTCATTTTTGAGTTCTCTATAAGTGTAATTTCAAATGACTTCTCGATATGTACTTCACTTCTCTAAATGACTTCTCGATAGACAACTCGAAATGTCTATTTTTGAGTTCTCAACAAGTCATCTACTTTTACTATAAATACCCAGACTTCTCGATTATTTTAACTTGGAATTTCTCAAAATTCTAAGTAAACTGAATATTTATTAATTCATATCCTCACTATATAAAGTTGATAAATAACAGATCAAAATAAGCAAAAAGTATGAAAAACTTATATAATTTAATCCATAAATTATGTTCAGCAAACTACTTTTGACATACCTTGTCTACAATTACTCTGACATTGACATATTTACATGCTTAATTTCTTTTTAATATGCGGGTCTAATGAAAGTAGACTAGTACTTTATATCTGATGTTTTGAGATAGTTGTTAATGGTTAAATTATTTGACTATATGCTGATAGGAGAAATTACTTTTATGTAGTGAGTACTTGTTTATTTGCATGGGGAACAGTTATTCTAAATAGTGAACTAATATTCTTGAGTACTTGCATGAGGAATAGTAACTAGTCACTTCTAACTGTCAAATGTGCTTATGTGATTATTACTCTTATTATCCGGGAAACTCAAGAGTCTATTGGTTTCTATCTTTCCTCCCTCTATAAATTAAAACACTTCACTTTTTATCATTCATCACTCTCCTATTCTCAACAATCATCTAATTTCAAACTCACCTCCTCTTCATCTCTCTCTCTCTCTCACTCAAATGGATGCCCCAGTCTTTTACAGACTTATTCATGGAGCTTACCAGCCTGTCCATCACCTAGATGAAGACCAAATTTACTTTGATCCCTTCGGACTTCGTGTCCATCTCAGGGGGGTTGTTTGCAGCCCCTTTGATATTCCAAGAGAGATCTTTGATAAACTCTCATGGGATGATCAGCTCAGCATCCTTCTCTTTGAGATGGAAGTCTCTCTCGAGCAGGAGAGACGTGCAAGAGTAGTTGAGCAGCAACGCCTTGCTGTGTTGGAGTTGCAGGAGATAATCATCTCTCTTGCACACTCCATGTCCAGAGCTTACCAGCACAGGGAAAGAAGGTTGGTGGCAGAGAAGAAGAAGCCCAAACTAGAGTAGTTAGGATTATGATTTACTTATTAAATCTATGTCTTAATGTACTCTGTTTCCATTATTAATGAAAATCCAAATTCTTCTCTAAGCATTCTCTTGTTTGTGTAATGATTACTATGTGCTTATATCTGTATTGAATATTGTCTTCTCTGCAATAATGCTCGAAACTAAAATATCTTACAAATAATTTGTCTAATGAAATTCCAAAAAAAAATATTTGTTCAATGCATTACAGGTCCAACAAAATCTACTCAGACAACAACAGGGAATTCAGATAATCAATCCACAGGTAATAGTGCTAAAACTGTATCTAAAACATTTTAAAACCAAACTGCTGTTCACCCAGGCACAACAACACAAACACAAACTCAAGTACAATCCCACTCAGGTAACTCTCAAAAGGAACCTGTTTTACAAAAGGACAAAATCCCCATAATGTTCTCAGTTATTTTGTTGTTTGAGAAAAGAAACATGGTATCACAAACATGGAAACTCATCAGTTTTTTCATGAATGTCACTAATGCACTTTCATGTGCAAAACAGTCTTAACAGACTGATAGGTTTGAGGGTAGTACTCCTGAGGGGGAGCTATCTAAATCCTCTCCAATTCAATTGGAGATTCCTCAAGAAGGAACAACTCCCCTCACAACTCTAGCAGAAATTGCCTTTGCAGTTGAAGCTAGGAGTACAATTGCCCATGATCCTGTCATAGGGGAGGCAAGCATAGCACATTCAAGTGTCAGTGTGTTGCAAGACACGCAAGGGTTTGAGGCTGGTGCACATGATAGTAACCCAGTCAAATCCCCTCCAATTCAATTGGAGGTTTCCATTACAAGTGGAGGACAACACACTGTCAAAACCACAGAGCAATCTGTGAGTTAAATTATGACCCTAGTCACAGATGTTTATGAACTCACTCTTCTAATGAAATGAGTATGATTAGACCTATATGGAATTCCCTTAATCATATGATCATAGATAAACTCTTCTCAGCCACCTCTTATTTCTGTAGGTCAAACAACAATTGAGCCTTTCATGTGAGAATAAGAGAAAAGATTGAGTGAAATATAGAGAATAAGAGAGGTAGGATCCTTCCTGGAAAAAGGAGAGGTAGATGAGTGTATGGATTTAGTAATCCTTGTGAGGGAGCTGTGACTCTCAAAAGTCATGAGACTAGTGCAGTGAGAAGTAGTGAGACTACTTATTCAAAAGAACAGATAGCTTAAGACTATTATCATTGACAGACTTTTTAAGCAGATCTAAGTGAAACTTCTATTCTATTTGATAAACTCATCACCATAAATTTCAATGAAGCTTGAAGCTGCAGACAGTGTTCTAAATGGACAATGACAGCAGTTTGAACAATGTGCATTTAGCTGGATCCTTCTTTCAGGAGATAATGTTAAAAAGGGGGAGAATATATATCTAAATACCAAAACAGCAAATGGATGTTGAATAAATCTAAATGCAACTCAACAAAAGAAGACCTGATGGGAAGATTGGTTTCTGCATTTAGTTAAAGTTTTGACATCATCAATCAGAACTTGTGCATAATTTCATAATGAACAAGTTGGGGGAGATTGTAATATATAATATATGATGTCAAAGATCACTGGAGCTAACTAAGTAAAAGATTAATGAACAGTTATTTTCAGTAATTAGTTAAGCTTGGGGTCAACCCTAAGTAAGTTGTGTTGTTACCTAAATTTGTACTTTATACTTGTAACACTTAAAGTCTGTAAAGATGCAAAGGAGCAGACTGAAGTCTTTTTCCTAAAACAGTATCAAGCCTAAGGATTCTATCTAGAAGAAGATCATGCCTCAGAAGAATTTTGAAAAGGCTTGGAGTTTAATAAATTTGTTTGGAGAAAAACGTTCTAAGTCAAGATCTCTACAAGTCACAGATTTAATATTATAGAGAATTCATTCGAGAACTTCAGAATGGCTTATCGAGAAGTCATTCAAACTCCAGAGAGTACCGACAGATGAGCAAAATCTACTCGATGGATGAGCAACTTCTACTCGATGGATGAGCAGTGTCTACTCGATGGATGAGCAACTTCTACTCAATGGATGAGCAGTGTCTACTCGATGGATCAGCAACATCTACTCGACGGATGAGCAATGTCTACTCGACGGATGAGCAATTTCTACTCGACGGATAAGCCTTATCCACCGGGAGTAGAGAAGGTAGGAAAGCTACTCGAGAACTCAAGAAGATATCGACAAGTCATTCCTTCACTAGAGAACTCAGAGTTATCGACAAGTCTATATTCATTCGAGAACTCAGAGATATCTACAAGTCAAAGTGAAGATATGAAGACTAGAGATCTCGACAAGCTGAAGACCTCTATAAGCCAAACTCAATATGGAGTGCTAGAGATCTCGATAAGCCTATGTACTTATCGAGATGTCAAGTGTTCTATTAATTCAAACTGGAGACCTTGAAGTACAGTCTCAAATTATAGAATTGCAGATCAGTTTAATATCCAAGATAAACAATCAACAAACAATCCAACAGCTGGATTGACAAGTCTACAAAATAGCAGCTTGAAGAGTGTGCAAGATCAATGGAAAAGATTAACTGACAGAGGAAGATTAAAGTAAACATGGGATGCTAAATATATGCTAGGCCAGAAATGGAAGATTTGCTTTTCTATAAATAGAAATGACAAGTGATAGTTTAGAAAAGTTAATAGCATATTTATTATCCATTGTGTAAACCAACTGTTAACTGAGATATAAAGTTAACACTAGTCCTCTAGTTAGAAGTAACAATTTAGATCAAAATTCTTGTAACACTCTCAAGAAGAAGCTGAGCTCTTTAACTTTAAAGAGCATAGAAATTTTGTAGAAAAACATCTTATTTTTTAATACAAAAATTAAGTGAGTTTTGAAGATCTGTGTTCTTTATTTTCTGCAAGCTTATATTCTGCATTAACACTATTCTATACAATATTTAATTTACTTTGTTCAACCATTAACTTTCAAGAAAAGCCTAAAATCAGAAAACACAAATTCGTCCCCACCTTTGTGTGTGATTCATTACATAACAAAATTGGTATCAAATTAAAGCTTTAATCTCCTATAATCTATGTATGCTACCAGAATCATCAATCAACAAACGACAATCACAAAAACTCAATTAAAACATAACCGAAAACTAAAAACTCGGTTTAATCATTTTCGAACTCAAACAACACGATTTTATGTACAAATCGACTCTACAGATCAAGGTAAAGCTATATATAACATTAAACACAATCAAAGATCATCATAATCAAGAAATTCCAATTTCAAGCTCAAGAACAGTTAAAATTGAATTTATAATTTAATTAACCTCAGATAATGATTCTTGTATCAACGGGATGGGCTCGATCAGAGATTTAATTTGGTTATTAGAGCATCAAGAACGGATCAGTGAAACTCTCAAAATCAAAGAATCTATGTGATGAACAAGATTATACCCCTAAATATTTGATTTTCTATTTCTGAATTTTTGATAAAAATGAATAATAAATAAGTTTTTCAGCTATCTATATTTTTAGAAAAATAAATACCCTAAAATTATTTCAGGGTGTTTTTATCCCTTAATTAAAATAATTAGGCCCAAAAATAATAATTATGGGGAATAATTTTTAAGTCAATTAAATATAAATTTGATGCCAAAATTCCCCAAAAATTATGAATAATTCAAAAATGCAAAAATAATGGATATTTGAAATATGTAAGATGTTACAAAAATTAAAATATGAATTTTGTGGGTTTTGAAGTCCCACTGGGGTCCCAATCCGTTGATTTTTAAGAAACCGAAATAATTCCTAAAGTAGCAGAAAACCCCGAAAACACATATAATGCATGGAAACACACATAAAACGGAATAAAACCAGTACCTCGATAAAGACGCTAATAAACACCCGTTCACATCGCGAGTTCTTCCATACAGTTGCATTTTAGACACATAACAATTAATCGAAAAAATTTCCGGTCCTCGCGGAGCCACATATAACAACTATAACATATCACAACATGGCAATAATCATTTTAAACTCATATAAACACCTAATATTTATTAAATTATCACAAAATATTCACATAGTTTTCCCGGATATTACAGGTAACACCAATTGCAACTCTCTTTGAGTTTGTAAGGGAGATAGGCGATATCACAGAGTTCACAAAGGTTCGAGAGTTGTTCAAGACAAAGCTGAGAAAGAAGTGGAACTTTTATTTTGAATGTATCAGCTATGCCTTTCAGAAAAATGTAACAAATTTTGATGCTCTTCCTCTAGTATCTCTGCAATTAGGATATTCCTTAATCAAGGTTCATGCATTTGATTATGGTAATACTATTTTACAATTATTGATAGCTAGATTGAGTGACAAGGATGGTGTGATTGGATATACTAGGTTTCTGCAATTAATCTTTACTTACCTATTGCCTAGTATTTCATTTGATGAGGATGAGTTATTTTTTTTCTTTAAATAACTACAAAATCAATGCAAGATTTGGCCAAAACAAAAGATAATTTTGTTGGCAAGACTGTTTTACCAAGAAAGATGTGGCAATTCCTTACAAGGGTCATACCACATATATATTCAATGGAAAATCCTGATATTATGGAATAGGGTACATCCCACCCTGTTCCTGACCTAAGTGTATATGTTTTTAGACAAACACCTAAACACATTTCCACCCCTGGTTCCTCCCAAAAAAATTAGTTCTAACACCTAAACAACCAGCTGAGAGTGATGTGTCAGGAGGACAGTCAGGTCCAAGGGTTGTTTCACCTTGTTAGGTCCCGAATTATCGTGGAAGGGGGGTTGAATATGACAATCACTAAATTAAACAATTCTTTCGAATCTTTTACAGATATATAATTTAGTGTTCAGTTAGTGATTCCGTGTTCTTGGGGTGAATTGTAATAACTCGAATTTTTGAGACCCTGTAAAACGTTTAATGAATAGTAACCCTGATAGACGGGAAAACTTTTGAGCCCACACTATATAGTGCATAATAAAATGAGTTTCGGAATAGATATTACGACTATACGTACCAAATAAGTGATGTAAACGCTATTAGTTTTCGAAGAAAATGAACTTTGAAAAACAACCGTAATTACGACTTATCAAGAACTACGGGAATCACAATATAATTACGAGATTAAAATCCTACGGATTTATATTCAATTAGGATAAATAAAAATATAAGGAGTAAATACGAAAAGAATTATATTGCGAACCATTTACGAATAAGTATTGCGGAGAACGTTTAAGTAACCGAGCGAACGCGTATACGATTAATTAAACGTAACGCACTAACTAAACCATGGTAAGGAAGTAACCATGGTTACTTCATCAAATAGTAAGCTAACCCTAGGATGACCAAGCTAGCTAGCAAATAGTATGCTAAGGAGCTAACCTTGTAGTTTAGCTTGTAAGCTAGCAAGCTACAAAGATTTGTCCATGGAATTGGAGACAAGGCATAAACCTAAGCTATCCTAGGAAGAATAAAGATCAACTTGTAAAGATATCAAGTCACCTTCCAAGAAGCAACCTAGAATTCATCCAAGAGAAGCAGCCAAGGGCTATAAATACCGCCCCACCCCCATTTGCTCCCATTCGGCTATTTGAAGAAAAAAAGAAGGAATTGTAATTCAAAACTCCAAGCTCTAGTTCTTGTAAAATCCCACAATTATTTCCCAAGCCTCCTAGCAACTAAACTAAGGTAAGAAAAATCTTTCATCTCTTTTTATCAAGGTTTGATGGGTGGAATAAATTCAAGAAACTCACTAGTGAATAGTGTGAATAGTAACCTCTCTTTGATTTCTTCATTTTAATGGTAGTTTTAGGTTCCAAAAATCATACCAAGCACTTCCAAGCCTCCACCATCCTCAAGAAAACATCTCAATCTTTCAAGAAAGGTAAAAATCTTTGGCCTAACTTTATTTAAGGTTCATGTTTAAGATCTATTTAGTGGGTGTTAGTAAACCTCGCTTACTAAGTGTTGTTTATGAAATCTTGATGATTAAGCTAAGTAGATTTAAGGTTGGTTGTTGTTGCCTCAAGAACATGATGTTCTTGAGAGGAGTTTGTGTGTTGATGATTATATGATGATTGTTGGTGGTTGTGTTGATAGTTAAGGCATAAACGAAACCCCGATCGTAAACGTAACTTCGTTAAAAACAACAAACCGTAACTTTAAGTTTCTGCAGAAAGTCTCGAAGTTTTAAACTGTATATTATTGAGAAATAACCTTTGTTTAAGATATTCAATGTTATAAGGATCGTTTAGGCGCTTGAATCGCTTAATTCCAATTTACGGATCAAAAGTTATGATCATTTTAGTAAAAGTGTTTTACGGGACAAAAACTGCTACAAATCACGAACTTTGAAAATATAAAGGATAGACTTAAAAGTATTCATAAATCATGAAATTTTTACAGAGAGTAAAATGTGGAGTTTCCTAACCGTCATAAAAATTACAAGTGAAAATAATCATTTCTCAATTTTATAAAAATGTCGGAGCCGAGACCGCGCGAGTAGAAACCGTAAGAATCCTTAAGCGGAGCCGACAACGATAATGAGAATGAACTCAATATACTTAGGAAAATGAAGTGACCATAAAGTGTTTATGACTTAAAAGAAATGTTAAGGGTAGTATGAGTTGAGAGGGTGTATAATGAGTAGCGCATGAGTGCGAATTACCGTGAATTAGGACGGAACCTAACGAAATGAAATGTGTTTATGGTTATAGATTTCCGAGCGGAATCTAGAGCATCCTCCACCTCGAGATACCCAGGAAAGTTTACAAACCCAACTCCATTTTACTGTTGTGTTGTGAAAAGATTGTTTTACTATCATCGCATAAATACTATGTTTGCCATGATACGTAGTTTTGAATTTTTGCATGATATAGCGATGTTGTACGATAAGTATATATCGTGAAATGTTATTTCGCTTTAAGCGTAATGTATGATAGAAAACCGAGGGTCGGTCGGGATTTAAGATAAAACCTGGGAATCGTTCCGGAGATATTATAGGACGGATATAAGTCCATAATAGTATGTTTTAAAGGGACTCATCGTCCACTTACGAAACATTAAAACACCTCAAACTTTTAAAACGATTTCCCAATGAGCATATTCCCTCAACTATATTTTATTGATTCGGTTATTAAATATTATATATGTATTCCTTTATTATAGGAGTAGTATACTTCAATGTTTATTTATTTCAAACCCGATTAATCATTATAGATTATTAATTATGTAAACACAAACTAGTTGAGGAACACTATTTAAATAAATCTTTTAAAAGAATAACTCATTCGAGGTATGATGAATATCAATTATCATTTAATTATTTATAGACTACTATTTAATTAATGATTATTTATTTAAGGATTGTTATTGATTTAAAGATCATAGATCCAGGAAACGGGTAGGAAATGGCCAGCTGTTCCGTAAATTGTTTGGTGCAGTACCTCAGGTAGTCGGAATAAGCTGGATTAGTTTTCAGTTGTTTATAGTTCGGCTTATTTATAAGTATGGTTTATGTAAAATAAGAAATAAGAAGCGTATATTCGGCCGGCGGATTAACCTTACTTAAAGGTCACCCCCAGTAAGACTAATTACATTTGGGTTGTAATAAAATTTTTCTAGTAATGATGGTTCGTTTCCAAGACAATAACCTGTAGTGTGTGTGTGTTAAGTGTGGGGTCGTGAAGCATGAGTATTTACATATTGTAGTGTGAGTTGTGTGAGTTTAGATAGCGTGGCTTCCGAGACTCCTGACCCCGGGTTTTGGGGCGCCACAGAAATGGTATAAGAGCCTTAGGTTATCAAATCTTGGAAACCATAGGATATAAAATATGTAGACCTAAGAATAATAAAACAATCAATTAGAGCTCAAGTCGAGTTCGTCTTCGGGCTACACGGGTAGTCTTGACTGTTTTACCCTTAAGGAAATTCCAACTCTAAGTTAGTAACACCTTGCCTATTGTGTCAGGTACCAGTGAAGCCTACGAGGGAGGTTGACCCTGTTGATGATTTGATGATTCCTGAGCATAACCCTATTCCTGAGCCAGAGAGCCCACCCATTGATGATTCAGACAATGACCCTACTGAGGATGTCCTAGAAGAGGAGACTGAGCTTCCTGTCCCCGTAGCTAATGGCGTAGTATGGAGAGATGTAGAGATGTACCCACACCAGGCTATTCGCTCTCCTACACCACCCCCAGGGATCCAGAGCCCTATGTCCTATACGGATGACGATGATGAGGAGGCGATACGAGCACGGTTCCATGAGGTCCAGAACATATCCTCTAGCGACCCAGACTCACCTCTACCACCACCGGCGACCATGCATGTAGCCGTACACGACTGGGTAGTGAGTCAGCTTAACGCTGAGATCACGGTGGCGTCTGCCCGCATTGCTGAGTTACGCCAGGCACTGACAGCTGAGAGAGCTACCCGACTAGGATACCCCGGAGACTTCAGAGCTGCTTCCCCAGCCATAGCCGTAGAAAGATCGATGGGATCGAGCTCCGTACCAGGGTTCAGATGAGGATGACATCAGTGGAAGGATACATCCCGGTAGTCGATACAGAGATGATGATTGCAGGAGCGATGAGGAGGGTGCGTGACCTCACTCGCAATGATAGTGACTAGATGTAGACCTTGAAGAAGGCTGAGTGACTTGTCACCAATTTTGATAGGATTGCTAGTAGTAGATAGCGTTCCTAGCCTTTCAGGGTACACGGCTTATGTATTTTCCTTTCAGTATTTAGAACTAGCAGTGATAGATTGTAATCAGGCATATATGAACTCGGCTAGTTGTTTCATCTCCAAGATATAATTGGGAGATCTTATGAATATATATTGAAGCAGTTATTAAAGAATTGATGTCTATATTAATGCAGTTTATAAAACCTGTTAAATAATAAATGACATGCTTATATATGAATAAAATAACCTAACTGTCATAATCATGTGACCAATTTTCCTTATAATGCCACCCCGTAGAAGAGGAACCAGGGCACAGCCCGCAGAGTCTGTTAACCAACAACGAGGTGACCCAGTAGTAAATGAGGGAAGTGAAGAAGACATAGACTATAATGAATATGATGAGGAAGAATATATAGAAGAAGAGGCTGAGGATACCCATCAGGGAGGGAACCCCATGAATGAATTTATAGAACTGTTAAGAGCAAATCTAAACCAACAGCCTATTCCACCACAGCCCCCTGCTGCCCAACAGACTGCAGCTACTATCTTTAGAGCCTTCAAGTCCCTCAAACCCCCAGAGTTTCTAGGATCTGCTGACCCCGTTGAAGCACGGGCCTGGCTCAAAGAGATAGAAAAGTCCTTCGAGATACTAGGAGTTGAGGAACGACATAAGACCATTTTCGCTTCTTACATGTTGAAAGGAGAAGCTAACTATTGGTGGGAGTCCAAACGAAACCTAGAAACTGATGCTGTGATCCCATGGGATAGATTTACCCGACTGTTCTTAGACAAGTACTTCCCTAGGTTTATGGAAACCCAGATGGAGATTAGGTTTCTGGAGTTGAAACAGGATAAGATGACCGTGGCAGAATATGAGGCCAAATTTACTGAGTTGTCTAGATTTGTGCCTGAGTTTGTGAATACTGAAGAAAAGAAAGCGCGAAGGTTCCATCTTGGTCTGAAACAATGGATACAGAACCGAGTAGCAGTGTTAGAACTGACAGACTATGCCACCTTAGTACAGAAAGCCTCGATTGTTGAAGCTGGTAGTGAGCAGACTGTGAAAGAAAAGGAGAATAGGAAGAGGAAGATAGGAAGCCAAGGAATAGGAACCGGAAATAGGAGCCTTCCAAGTAGGTTCGTCAGGGGAGCGGTGTCCCAATCTGCAAGAGGCCCCGGATTCAGAAAGGCCCCAAGTGAGAGCATTGGCCAGGGCGGCGGACAATCTAGGGCAATATTTCATAGCCAACCACGTGCCCCAATACCAGAATGTCAAACCTGTAAGAAGAGGCACCTTGGAGTGTGTAACCAGACAAGAGCCCCTCTGAGATGTTACCTGTGTGACCAAATCGGGCACCTTGCCAATAATTGCACCCGGCCCAAAGTAACGTGTTTCCAATGTGGGAAGGTAGGACACATGAAGTGGGATTGCCCAACGTTGAAGCCCCCAGCATCAGGAATGAGTAGAGCTGCATCTAACCGACCTCCAGCCGCTAGGACCTTCAACATGACTGTTCAGGATGCTGTCCGAAACACTGACGTGATAGCAGGTACCCTTTTGTTAAATTCCGAACATGCAAATGTCCTATTTGATTATGGAGCAACCAAGTCTTTAATATCTCAAGATTTTGCTAGCAAGTTAAAACCTAATGCCATACCCTTACGTGAGGTATTATGAGTGGAAATAGCAAACAAAGAAATAATCCCTGTAAATCAAATATACCCTAAGTGCAAGCTGAAATTAGAAGAGGAGATTTTCGAGGTCGACTTAATACCATTCGCGTTAGGAGAATTTGATGTGATCTTAGGAATGGATTGGTTATCCCGTAACGGAGCGCAAATAGATTGTGAACAGAAGAAAGTTAAGATAAGAGTGTAGAATGATAAAGAAGTAGTGTTTAAAGGTCAACGACGGAACCAAAATTTTTTGACCATGCTTCAAGCAAAAAGATTGTTGAGGAAAGGTAACGAGGCCTATTTGTCTTATGTGATAGAGACCCAGAAGGAGGTCCCCAACATACAGGACATACCCATAGTAAACGAATTCGAGGATGTATTTCCAGAAAACTTATCAGGATTACTACCTAACAGAGAAATCGAGTTCGCTATAGAGTTAGCACCAGGAACGGCACCCGTATCCAAGGCCCCATATAGGTTAGCCCCAGTTGAGATGAAAGAACTAGCTTCTCAACTGCAAGAATTATTAGATAACGGAATGATAAGGCCCAGTGTGTCACTATGGGGAGCACCAGTACTATTCGTAAAGAAAAAGGACGGCAGCATGAGATTATGTATAGACTATCGAGAGCTGAATAAGCTGACTATAAAGAATAGGTACCCTCTTCCCAGAATTGACGACCTATTTGACCAACTCAAAGGAGCTGTACATTTTTCCAAAATAGATTTAAGGACAGGATATCACCAGTTGAAAATCAAACCGGAAGATATACCAAAGACTGCTTTTCGCACTAGGTATGGACACTATGAGTTCTTAGTCATGTCATTTGGATTAACCAATGCACCCGCAGCCTTTATGGATTTGATGAACAGAGTGTTCAAAAAGTACCTGGACATATGTGTGATAGTTTTAATAGATTATATTCTGATCTACTCAAGGACAGAGTAAGAACATGCAGAACATTTGAGGATAGTCTTAGAAATCTTGAGGAATGAGAAATTGTATGCCAAGTTTTCGAAGTGCGAATTTTGGCTGAGAGAAGTTCAGTTTTTAGGACATGTGGTGAGTAGCAAAGGTGTTTTAGTTGACCCCACCAAGATAGAGGCGGTATCCAATTAGAAAAGACCAGCAACCCCGACAGAGGTTAGGAGTTTCGTAGGTTTAGCAGGTTATTACCGGAGATTCGTGCAAGACTTCGCTAAGATAGCCGGTCCACTGACTAGACTTACCCGGAAGGCAGAAAAGTTCGTATGGACGGAAAAGTGTGAAGAGAGTTTTCAAGAACTGAAAAAGAGGCTGGTGTCAGCACCAGTGCTCGCTCTTCCCGATGGAAAGGGAGAGTTTGTGATATACAGTGACGCATCACTTAAAGGATTAGGATGTGTACTAATGCAGCACGACAAGGTTATAGCGTATGCCTCTCGATAATTGAAGGAGTATGAGAGCCGATACCCTACGCATGACCTAGAATTAGCAGCCATAGTATTTTCCCTAAAAATTTGGAGACATTACCTATACGGTGAGAAACGCGAGATCTACACTGACCATAAAAGCCTCAAATATATTTTTACTCAGAAGGAACTAAACATGAGACAGAGGAGATGGTTAGAGTTGATAAAGGACTACGACTGTGAAATTTTGTATCACCCGGGTAAAGCCAATGTGGTGGCTGACGCCCTTAGTAGGAAGGAAAGACTCAAAATGATAATGACATCGAAGGAATTAGTTAAGGAATTTGAGAAGATGGAAATCGACGTAAGAATGACCGGTAAGAGAACGGAAGGATTATTTGAGATTAAGCTAGTACCAAAACTGACTACAAAGATACGAGTATGTTAGGAAAAGAAGATGAGCGAGGAAAAAGGGACATTGACCGGTGAGGAAGTGAGATTCGAGAAGGATGAGGAAGGGATCATGAGGTATGCGTCCCAGATTTGGATTCCGAATGTGCAAGAATTAAAGGACGAGCTGTTGCATGAAGGGCACAGCTCTAGATATTCAATCCACCCAGGAAGTACAAAAATGTACCGTGACCTTAAGGAATAATATTGGTGGCCTAACATGAAGAGAGAAGTAGCGGAGTGGGTTAGCAAGTGCTTGACATGGCAAAGAGTGAAGGCGGAACACCAGCGATCTAGTGGACTGTTACGACCCCTAGAAATTCCGGAATGGAAATGGGAACACATAGCCATGGATTTTGTGACAGGATTACCTAGGACAAAGACCAATCACGATGCTATATGGGTTATCATTGATAGACTGACCAAGTCCGCACACTTCCTACCAATCAACGAAAGGTACACCGTAGACAAGTTGGTAGATATTTACTTGAAGGAAATTGGGATGATCACTTACCCCTGATAGAATTTTCTTACAACAATAGCTATCACGCTAGCATAAGAATGCCCCCGTATGAAGCTCTTTACGGGAGAAGATGTCGCTCTCCCCTGTGTTGGGATGAAGTTGGAGAACACAAGCTATTAGGACCAGAGTTAGTCCAGCGGACCAGAGAAATGGTGAAACTCATCAGGAAGAGACTGGCAGCAGCCCAGGACAGACAAAAAAAGTACGCCGATTAGACCAGGAAGGATAGGGAATATGAAGTAGGAGATTCAGGGTTATTGAAGGTATCTCCGTGGAAAGGAGTGATGAAATTTGGAAAGAAAGGGAAGCTGAGTCCCAGATTCATAGGACCCTTTGAAATTTTGAGGAGCATAGGACCTCTAGCTTACGAGCTCGCCTTGCCTCCTAATTTGCAACAAGTACACAACGTGTTTCACGTATCTATGTTGAGAAAGTACCATGCCGATGCCCGACATGTAATAGAGTACGAGCAGGTAGATTTACAACCAGATCTGACCTACATCGAGCAGCGAATTAGGATAATGGACCAGAAAGAACAAGTGCTGAGGAACAAAACGGTGAAGCTAGTTAGGATCTTGTGGAGAAATCAAAATGTTGAGGAATCAACTTGGGAACTTGAAGACACCATGAGGAATAGATATCCCCACTTATTTTTTCTAATTGATTTCGGGACGGAATCCTTGTTAGAGGGGAAGACTGTAATAACTCGAATTTTTGAGACCCTGTAAAACGTTTAATGAATAGTAACCCTAACAGATGGGAAAACTTTTGAGCCCACACTATGTAGTGCATAAGAAAATGAGTTTCGGAATAGATATTACGACTATACGTACCAAATAAGTGTATGTAAATGCTATTAGTTTTCGAAGAAAATGAACTTTGAAAAACAACCGTAATTACGACTTATCAAGGACTACGGGAATCACAATATAATTACGAGATTAAAATCCTATGGATTTATATTCAATTAGGATAAATAAAAATATAAGGAATAAATATGAAAAGAATTACATTGCGAACCATTTACGAATAAGTATTGCGGAGAACGTTTAAGTAACCGAGCGAACGCGTAAACGATTAATTAAACGTAACGCACTAACTAAACCATGGTAAGGAAGTAACCATGGTTACTTCATCAAATAGTAAGCTAACCCTAGGATGACCAAGCTAGCTAGCAAATAGTGTGCTAAGGAGCTAACCTTGTAGTTTAGCTTGTAAGCTAGCAACCTACAAAGATTTGTCCATGGATTTGGAGACAAGGAATAAACCTAAGCTATCCTAGGAAGAATAAAGATCAACTTGCAAAGATATCAAGTCACCTTCCAAGAAGCAACCTTGAATTCATCCAAGAGAAGCAACCAAGGGCTATAAATACCCCCCACCCCCATTTGCTCCCATTCGGCTATTTAAAGAAAAAAAGAAGGAATTGCAATTCAAAATTCCAAGCTCTAGTTCTTGTAAAATCCCAAATTATTTCCCAAGCCTCCTAGCAACTAAACTAAGGTAAGAAAAATCTTTCATCTCTTTTCATCAAGGTTTGATGGGTGGAATAAATTTAAGAAACTCACTAGTGAATAGTGTGAAGAGTAACCTCTCTTTGGTTTCTTGATTTTAATGGTGGTTTTAGGTTCCAAAAATCATACCAAGCACTTCCAAGCCTCCACCAACCTCAAGAACACATCTAAATCTTTCAAGAAAGGTAAAAATCTTTGGCCTAACTTTATTTAAGGTTCATGTTTAAGATCCATTTAGTGGGTGTTAGTAAACCTAGCTTACTAAGTGTTGTTTATGAAATCTTGATGATTAAGCTAAGTAGATTTAAGGTTGGTTGTTGTTGCCTCAAGAACATGATGTTCTTGAGAGGAGTTTGTGTGTTGATGATGATATGATGATTGTTGGTGGTTGTGTTGATAGTTAAGGCATAAACGAAACCCCGATCGTAAACGTAACTTCGTTAAAAACAATAAACCGTAACTTTAAGTTTCTGCAGAAAGTCTCGAAGTTTTAAACTGTATATTCTTGAGAAATAACCTTTGTTTAAGATATACAATGTTATAAGGATCGTTTAGGCGCTTGAATCGCTTAATTCCGATTTACGGATCAAAACTTATGATCATTTTAGTAAAAGTGTTTTACGCGACAAAAACTGCTACAAATCACGAACTTTGAAAATATAAAGGATTGACTTAAAGTATTCATAAACCATGAAATTTTTACAGAGAGTAACATGTAGAGTTTCCTAACTGTCATAAACATTTCAAGTGAAAATAATGATTTCTCAATTTTATAAAAATGTCGGAGTCGAGACCGCGCGAGTAGAAACCTTAAGAATCCTTAAGCGGAGCCGACAACGATAATGAGAATGAACTCAAGATACTTAGGAAAATGAAGTGACCATAAAGTGTTTATGACTTAAAAGAAATGTTAAGGGTAGTATGAGTTGAGAGGGTGTATAATGAGTAGCGCATAAGTGCGAATTACCGTGAATTAGGACGGAACCTAACGAAATGAAATGTGTTTATGGTTATAGATTTCCGAGCGAAACCTAAAGCATCCTCCACCTCGAGATACCCAGGCAAGTTTACAAACCCAACTCCATTTTACTGTTGTGTTGTGAAAATATTGTTTTACTATCATCGCATAAATACTATGTTTGCCATGATACGTAGTTTTGAATTTTCGCATGATATAGCGATGTTGTACGATAAATATATATCGTGAAATATTATTTCGCTTTAAGCGTAATGTATGATAGAAGACCGAGGGTCGGTCGGAATTTAAGATAAAACCCGGGAATCGTTCCGGAGATATTATAGGACGGATATAAGTCCATAATAGTACGTTTTAAAGGGACTCATCGTCCACTTACGAAACATTAAAACACCTCGAACTTTTAAAACGATTTCCCAATGAGCATATTCCCTCAACTATATTTTATTGATTCGGATATTAAATATTATATACGTATTCCTTTATTATAGGAGTAGTATACTTCAACGTTTATTTATTTCAAACCCGATTAATCATTATAGATTATTAATTATGTAAACACAAACTAGTTGAGGAACACTATTTAAATAAATCTTTTAAAAGAATAACTCATTCGAGGTATGATGAATATCAATTATCATTTAATTATTTATAGACTACTATTTAATTAATAATTATTTATTTAAGGATTGTTATTGATTTAAAGATCATAGATCCTGATATACCTTCTGATTTAGAAGTATCATTCGAATAATTTCAGATCGTCGATGAATATTATCCCGACTTATTATTATATTTAATATAGTTTCAAGAAGAAACTTTTCCCCTTATTAATTATCTGTTGACAACGGTCAACTCGCATCCCTAGTACTTCCTCCAAAATTCTCGGAAGTAAGTATATACATATATACACTTATATTCTAAAAAGATAAATAATCTCTATCAAAAAGCAAAACGCTTGGGGAACTTCGATGTGGTTCAAGTTCCCGGGATGGATAGAATTCTGTTGAAGGATAATGGAGGGGTAGACTCTGGTACTACATGTGCTGGATGGGCTACCAAAGGTACCGCAGACGAAGGTACTTTGTGTACTCAGGAACTTGTGAAGTATGTGTATACCTAAAAATGGGACACGTAGCCCGAATGCGGCCAGGGTGATACCCGAGAGATGACGGTATTAGTCCTTTTACTAGTAAAGAAGGTTACTTTCCGTAGGACGACTGATCATCGTATGCGGTGGCTCCTGTGAGATGTCCAAAATCTTCCAATCGGAATTGATATGCAATACCGTAACCCAAGCCTAGGTGCTGGGATTACTATGAAGGTATTCGCAGGTTATAAAAACCCCTTAAAAGAATTATTCTCATAAGAAGGTGTGGACACCGAGAAATCTACTTTTAAATAAAACATATATATAATATATGATGTTATTATACAGTCATTTTCATACTGTACATTATTATGCTGAGCATCTTAGCTCACACTTATTTTCTTAAATTAACACAACACAACTGTGAATCAAGATGCCTTCCATGAGAACCACAGCCAGGAAACGGGTAGGAAATGGCCAGCTGTTCCGTAGATTGTTTGGTGTGGTACCTCAGGTAGTCGGAATAAGCTGGATTAGTTTTCAGTTGTTTATAGTTCGGCTTATTTATAAGTATGGTTTATGTAAAATAAGAAATAAGAAGCGTATATTCGGCCGGCGGATTAACCTTACTTAAAGGTCACCCCTGGTAAGACTAATTACATTTGGGTTGTAATCAAATTTCTCTAGTAATGATGGTTCGTTTCCAAGACAATAACCTGTAGTGTGTGTGTGTTAAGTGTGGGGTCGTGAAGCGTGAGTATTTACATATTGTAGTGTGAGTTCTGTGAGTTTAGATAGCGTGGCTTCCGAGACTCCTGACCCCGGGTTTTGGGGCGCCACATGAATAGTGTTTGGGAATATAAAACGAGGAACACATGATATTCGGGGAAGTATATATTCATATATAAATCTGCGAGGGGTGTTGCTACACTTCGGTAAATAAATTAACCGGCTACAATCTAAGAACAATAAAGTTCCTAGCTTCTACAAAGATCAACAAATTAAATCCTATACAATGATCTAGCTTTTGTTTGTCTAAAGATTTAATTAACGGATAACATTTATAATGCCCCTATGAATACACAAGATTTAGACCGGGCATTATAACGTTACTCCGGTGAGAAGTTAAACGGATATAAAATTTGCTTGAGCGTCTTTGAAAACCTTTGCTTCTATTTTATCTGCTCTCTTGTTGGAGAAGAAGATAAACAGAACTACTAAATTTGCTTCTGCTGCAGAGTATAAAATTTATATCAATTCAAAATGTGCGGCTAAAAATGAACCACACAAATTAATTGATAGTACAATAAAGATGTGGTTGAGGAGTAACTTGCAACCAGGTACACTTCTGTAACTTGTGACCAGAGGGGATGGCTGGTATTTAGAAATAATTCTACAAAATGCAACTTGCGACCACAGGGAAGGAGTGTGTTTTACTTAGCGTTTTATTGGCACCTCACTAACTTGCAACCAAGGGCTTGTACTTAATTTACCTTGGTCATTTTGCAAGTTAATCTTAATGTGTGACCGCAACAAACCAACCTGACTTCCTTTTTCTTTTTCCTTTGTTTTCGTTTTGTTTTTCTTTTGTTTTCTCTTTTTTTTCTTTTGTTTTGTTTCTTTTTCTTTTGTTTTGTTTCTTTTTTTTCTTTTTATTTAAGTTTAAATTGTAACTACATTAATTTATAAAATAAACTAAAATATAACTTATACAAATAAACTAATTTAGATTTATAAAATAAACTTATTTAAAGTTCATAAAATAAATCATTTTAAGTTTATTAAATAAATTATATTAAAGTCCATTAAATAAATTTATTTAATTTAACAATTAAACTTTGAGCTTCGCCAATCTCTCGAGCTTTTTAGCTGTATACCCTGCGCACCTCTTCTCGTACTTTAACAGATAAACGTTTAATCCAAGTATGTTCCTCAACTTAGCAGTTCTTCTGAAAATAATACCCAGATTCGTTTCACGAGCTATTGACGCCTAGTGCAACTGGTCTGGTTCACAGAAGACTAACCCCGATTTACGTCTTCGTATTATAGCCTTGATTACATTGTTAAGCTTGCAACAACTTTATCACTTCCAACACTGACTGTCAATAAACAACTTTATTTTCAATGGAATCCTTTATGGTAATTTAGACAACGTCTTTATTGCTACTATAATCTTGAATACTTCATTCACCGTTCTTCACCGATGCTTGAACATATAAATGAACTCTTGTCAGTGAGTATAACTTCAAGACTGCACTTGTCTTCTTTAACCTCTGTCTATACAATATCTTCAGTTCTTCAGATTTCTATACTTCAAACAATGTCTATCTTCAATCAATGCCAATATACTGAAATCTTCTGGTAGCACTTATACACTGAATCTTTATCATTTCTGAAACCCTGAAAGTCTTTAACCTTTATTCTTCACTGATGCATGATCATATTAATGAACTTCTTTTAGTGACCTGTAAACAGACTTTAAGATTTCTTCAAATCTATTAATTCTTTGTATTTTCCCTGTCTTCATTTCTTCTGATTTCTTGTGTAGTTGTAGTATTATTAACCTGTCCTGTTCTAGTGTTGTTCTCATGTTGAGTTATCACGTAACTGTTCATACATCTACGCAGTCTCACCAACAATCTCCCCTATTTGATTGTGAAACCTAACAAACAAATTAAATAGAGAGGATAACTCAACTAACAACTTGAAAAAGTAAAGTACCATGACTTGTAAATAATGCTACTGGTTTTCTGGATTAAATTCTGCATTTCCAGATTTCTTGAGTAACTGAAATGAAAGATGCTTGTTCCTCTAGCACTGAACTGATCTTCAAGTAGTTTCATCTTCATTTCCATGGTTCTTCAAATCTATGCCAAAAAACACTTCTCAGTCTTGAAGTAATCATCAGCAACTTCTTTTGTACCACCACATTTCCTGTTGAGAAACACATATCTCTCTTGTTGAGAGGATGAATCTAGTAACTGTTTCTATGCTTTTTCAGCCATTACATCTTTTTAAGAAGATGTATGGAGGCTATAAGTTGCCTCAATTTTAAAACTACTACTCAACTTTATAGGAGACAGAGCTACTAGGTTGACTTCAGAACCTTCCTTATGTGGTGCACTAAGGCATTTTCTCCCTCACGCTCATTCATACTTCATTTTAGGGTAAGAGAGTGTTGGTTGTTTCTGTTTCAGTGTTTGTCTTTACAGTTTGGGATAAATGTGCTATTAATCTTATTGTACGTAAGCTACTCTTTTAACGAATGTTGAAATGATCATCCATTGAAAGCTACAAAATCACTTAATTAAAAATCTACTTAGTGTTTTGTTCAAGTTATCATTAAGTACACCACATATTCCTAACAATCTCCCCCAATTTATGTCTACTAGAATTGTAGCCATAAATTAATAGAAACTTGATGATAACAAAACACTCTATGAATACAGAATGATATACAGTAGATTAAAATTTTAAGTGCTGCAGTTTATTGAAAATCTTCACAAGGAGGAATTTGTAGAGAGTCTTACAGATCATTTTCAAGGTTCTCCTCTAGACTGAGAAAATTAAGATCATTTCCTTGATTGTCTTGACTTCTTTCCCAGCTTCACATTATTTTCCTCAATTTGATTTTGGAGTTGTTTGTAAACTTCAGATTCATCCTCATTTGTCTGATCCAGCTTTTCTTGCATCTCCATAAGAGTTTCATTTTTTGCAATCTTTAGTTGATCTTCCAATCTGAAGAATCTTTTAATGTTCTTTTTATCCTTAAACTCCATAATCCAGTATGGCCTCAAATACACCCTATCTCCAGTGAAGGGAATAGTTAATACTCTTGGGAGTGCATTTGGTCCTCTCCAGCTATTTCTTATCTCCTCAATCTTGTTTAGTAACATTTTCTTGGCAACTATGTTGAATCCAAAATTTTTCTTGATTGAGGAGAAAATAGTCACCAAAGTTGAACAACCTTCATTGAGAATTCTGTGAAGTGGCCATGTAATCTCTTTACCACCCTTGTACCTGAAGACTAGTCTCTCTGGAAGGTGCTTGTATGCATCAATAAATCTAACTTCTTCTAGCTCATCCAGCTAGATATTTAGGTCTGAAAATTCTTTGATGTCACATATGTAGAGTTGATCTCCCTTGTTGACATTAGGCTTGGGTTTGGCCACATGCTTGGATTTAAGCTTGATAGGCTTGACCGTTTTGACTACTATTTCATTTGTCTTCCTTTGTTTGGAAAAGATTGGAAGATTTAGATCAGGAAGAGGCAAGTTGTCCCAATCTATAGGCTCATCCTTTGGAACAAAAGGATGACCATGAAAGGTGATGTTAGGATCAACCTTGAACTCAGCCTCCTTCACGATAGGTATGACTGATTGGCTTGAGGTTGTAGATTAGGCTGGCATGTAATCTTCCTTGTCTTCATCAAAATCTATCTTCCTCTTTGCATGGATCTTGTATCTAAACTTTCTCTTTATCTGCTTTGGTTCTTCTTTCTTCCCTTTATCCAGATTCTTAGATGTCTTAGTTGTCAATACAACTTCTATGATTGCAGGATTCTTAGCTTGGTTCTTGGAATCTAAAGTAGCTTGCTTTTTTTGTTGTTTGAGCCTCACCTTTTCCTCTTTCTTAGCCTCTGTAAATTTTGGATATCCAGCCACTACACAGATTAGTTTACCATTTCTGTAGATTTTAGCAATTCTTTTCTTTAACACTGAGTCTCTAGGGTCCTTGAAGAAAGCTATCGACCTTCCAAGCAGCTTCTTTTTATCTGGCCTAGGGGTTTCATAGGTTAGATCCAGTGGATTATTTTCTGAATTCTTTGAATAATTTCTTTTTGGTTAAAAAATTACACTGACCTTTGGAGACTTGATTGATGAGGGTTGACCCATTTCCATGTTCCCTAGGCTCATTTCATTAGCTGAAATATGTCTCAATTGAGAGAAGTGAGAAAAGACCTTGTCTTTCTTCTCAATTGGACCAAACTTCTTTATAATCTCTTCATCAATTTTCTTCCATTTTGCATCCAGCTCTTGCTCAATTGCTACAACATCAATCTTCTTACATTTTTAATTTTATTCTAACTTAGCAGCTGCTAACTTGATCAACTCGATGTTGTCCAAGGCTGGTGGCTTAGGGAAAGCAATTGCTCACACAATTACTTTACTAACTTGAATGTTTAGCACTTTCTCCCCCTCACTTGTTGACTCCCCTTGGCTAACTAGAACAATTGAGTCTTTCTCCCCCTTCTTGTTAGCATCAAGTTGGGTAGAGGAAGAAGTATGTGCAGCCACCAGCTTCTAAAGTAGTTGAGTTTGTTGGGATTGATGTAGATGGATTTGAGTAATTGAAGTTTCCAGGGTTTTGAGTCTTTTGTCTAAGGAATCCACCTTGCTTGCTAGATCAGATTTTTTTCTTATTTGTCTGTTGATGTTCGGCATGGTGGTGTTAGGAAACTTAGCATCTAATCTCTCGGTAATATCCTTCTTGACTTGATCAATTTCAGTCTTCAGTTCAGTGACATCCTGATTTTGTTGAGAGATTGAATTTGATGGAGTTGAAGAGAGTGCAGATGTGCTTGTAGAAGGCTCTTGGTGTTGCCATTTGTAGTAGTTTCAAGGGTTGTCTGAGTTTGCTGAATGATGTGAGAAAGAGTGGATTTAAAATGGTGCTCATCACATGCTTTGGAAAATACCCAAGATGGCTTGCTTGATCTTGAGCTAGGACCTACTTCTCCCCCTATATCCCTGAGCTCTCCTTCATCATCATCTTCATCCCCAAATAGATCCTCAGAACCACCAGTTTGATAATCAAAATCATCACCAGCCGTGGGTGACATGGCTGTGATGGCATATTTGGCCCTTTGCATAGAAGCAATAGTGTGCACCAAATTGAGCATTCTTTCAACAACCACATTGTCCTGTTCAGCTAAAACTTGATAAGCTGAAACAGGGTGGGTAAATGCCTCAACTTCATAAGAAACAAAATCTAAGACAGCTTGATATTCTTGCTGAAATAGCTGTTTCTTTTCAGCCTCATTGACATCCATTAACTCACTTACAATGGGCTCTTCCCATTCTTTTGTACTTGCTTTTCTCTCATGATCTCTCTGTTCTTGCATCAAGGGCTCCCCTTGGCTTCCCACCCTCACACCCTCACCTTCACCTATTAAGGTGAGACTCCACTCACTCACTTTTGCCAAGCTGGAAGAAATAGCTTGCAGATTTTCACTCTTTTCCTCTCCTTTTGCCTGAGAGCAACTCGGCCTCTCACTCAATTCACTCCCTTCCCTCAGTCCTAAGAGTGATTATACAATTACTAGATCATCTGCATTTGTAACAATTGTTAAAGTTTGAAGTGGTGCATTGATATTCAATGGATGAGGAACATCCGTCGAAATAGTAGCTGAAAGTTTCAACAAATGACTGCTGTTAAGCACATCCATCGAGAAACAATCACTTGTCAATAGATGAACAATATCTGTTGAAATAGTAGAAATGAAAGAGTTTGGAGTAGAAACTACTATAGAATCTGTGGTGATTGATTTGAGATTTTGCACAAATGTTTCAGTAGAATCAGAAAGAAATGGCAAGTGAGCCAACAAATCATCTAAAAGATGATGCTCAGTTGCTTGGATTTTTGGCTCCTCCATGAGAGTCAGAGATGGAGAATCAGGAATTGATGTATAAATCATATCAACATCCGGAGAATGTGTGGGTGAGTTTAGTGTGTTAGGTGCTTATATAGTTAAATATTTTGGCTGTGACTCCACATTTATTGAAGCCACGTCAAATTGGCTTTAAGAAGGTGCATGTACTGAGTCTTTGACTGCAGTAGGCACAGTGTGTGCACCCTGTGTATCTCCAAAGGTTTTGGATTTCTTCTTTCTAGAATAAGTTTGGGGTGAGCTTGTGTCCCTTACCCTTTTGGAATGTGCTCTTGGCTGAGAGCTTTGTTCAATAGTTACATCCTTTTGGGAGGATGCAACTAGCAATGAGCTAATATCCTTATTAAGCACTGCAGTTTGTTGGGAAACTGCAGTGTGGCTAGGATGAGATTTACTCACCTCTCCAACCTTATTCTTAGGGCTTCTTTGATGGTCACCCTGTCCCTCACCAGCCTCACTTCCCTTCACACTCCCCTCTTGGATTTGTGTGGATTTTACAACTAGATTATGTTGTGAGAAACTGGAGGGTGCTTTCTTTGATTTGGGTTTAGAAACCTTTGATTTTGTGGCTTGGGTAGGCATCTGTTTGGTCACATTCACAGATGCCATTGCCATAGTTGATGGCAAAGAAATAGGTGGTTGAGAAGTAGTAGTAGAGATAGAAATATTTACCTCACTTACCTGAGGAAATTCCATGATTGGCATGTAAATCAGGGGAACCTCACTGTGATGGTTTGCCCAGTTCAAGTCAGCAATAACCCTTCTTTCTTGAACCCAAAAATCAAGCTTGTTGGTTGGGTTCTCAATAATGAGATCTTCAGAAACAAAGTTAGCCAGTAACATAAAGAATCTAGCATAATATATATTTTTAGATCTTTTCTTAATGTCTCCTAGCTTAAAACCTAATTCAAACAGAACATACCCACTCAAGTTATGATACTTATCACTAAGCAACATATATAATGTTAGGTCACACAACACTGTAGAAGGGGGTTGAATACAGTGTTTATACAATCAAATCGATTTAACACAAGTATGTAACAAAGATCAAGTATATTGAATAAACTCTGTTACAATAAGAACTATTGTTCTCTCTCAATGATGAACAAATATCACTAAGAGCTGCTAGGTTACAATGTATAATCTTCTCGATATTGATAACACATATAGTGTAAACCCTAAGTCTATGTTTATATAGTACACAGTTATAAGATAACTTCTAATTGATATGGAATATAATTATGTCTCCTAAAATATATCAATCAGATATCTTCTACAAGTCTTCTAGTCCTCTAACTCTTTCCATGCATATCTTCTTTTCTTTTAGTCTCGATCTTCTACTGTAACTCAGCTTCCTTCCTTATATGAAAGTCTTCCCGCACTTAAGTTCTGATATGACCTTAAGTTCTGATATTAAGTTCTGACTTCCAGTAAGTCCTGATTTCAGTAAGTCCTGATATGTCCTGTTTGTTAAGATCTGAAAACTAAACATGAATCATATTCGACATGACATCTCAAATATATCTAACATATAACATGTTTACAAGTGAATAAGTTACTGTATCAAAATTACTAATTTTCCCAGAAAATACTTTAAGAAAAGAATCACAGAGAAAGCTCCACTCCTTTCTGAGGCGTTTTCTCCTAACATCACCTAGCTTGGTGGGGTCAAGAGCATAGCCCATGGAACTGAGCATGGAACTCACATATGTGTCTGTGTGTGGGCTTAGTGTATTATTCTCAGGAAATTGAAAACATGCACGAATAATATCACTATTTATGCAATAGTTTGTAACTTTGAGAGAAAAGGTAATGTTTTTGTCACTAGAGTTGTAAACAGCAGTGGTCCATATCTCTTCAACCACTTCACAGTAGATAACAGGAGAATCTAGCATAGCATACTTCAGTTTGCAACTTCGAATGAAATCCATCACTTTTTGGTAATCATCAAAAGCAGCAATCTCCTTGTTTACTAATGCAACAAAGTTGTACTTTTCATACACAAACCTAGATTGAGACATGATCTTGACTACTGGTGCCATTGTTGAGAATGAGAATAGTTTGCAGAGAGAAAAAGATTTTGCTTTAGAGAAGAAATAGTTAGGGAAATTTTTTGAAAAAGATAAAAGTAAATAATAGAAATGAAATTAGCTTATATACTTTCTTAGAAGTAAACTGTCAAAAACTAAAAGTGAAATAAAGTAACCAATCAAATTAGCCCAAAATAGCCGTTTTAAAAATAAATAAAACTGTCAAAATTCTAAGATTATCCGTTGAAATATACATACAGGCCGTAAGAAAATTCGACGGATGATGCTCAAAATTAACGGCTAAGATTGAGTACAATTCGACGGATGATGACAAAATTACCCTGAGTAATAATTGATACTTCTACGGATAATAAAATTCAACGGATGTTCATTTACAACGGATAATGAACATCCGTCGAGATATAAATTCTGACTTAGCCAAAATTTACATTACCGACAAGAAATATCAAATATTATTTTGGCTGCAATTCAATTTGCTTAGACATCAAAATAGATTATGAGTAATTAAGCATACCTAACTCACTTACCAATCTAGTGAAGTTGGATTCATCAAGTGGTTTGGTAAAGATATCTGCAAGTTGATTCCGACTTGGAACAAAATGAAGTTCCACAGTACCATTCATAATATGCTCTCTAATAAAGTGGTACTTGATGTCAATGTGCTTGGTCCTTGAATGTTGTACTGGATTCTCGGTGATGGAAATAGCACTTGTGTTATCACAGAATATAGGATTCTTATTCACCTGTAGACCATAGTCCAACAGTTGATTTTTCATCCATAAAATCTGTGCACAGCAACTACCAGAAGCAATATATTCAGCTTCAGCTGTAGAAGTAGAAACTGAATTTTGTTTTTTACAAAACCAGGATACTAGCTTGTTTCCTAGAAACAAATAGGTTCATGTTGTACCTTTTCTATCAATTTTACAACCTGCATAATCTGCATCTGAATAACCTGTTAGATCAAGGCCAGAATCTCTAGGGTACCAAATGCCAAGTTTTGGTGTTCCCTTGAGATATTTGAAAATTCTCTTAATAGCTATTAAATAAGATTCTATTGGATCAGCCTGAAATCTAGCATAAAGACATGTAGCACACATTATATCTGGCCTACTAGCTATTAAATACAAAAGTGAACCAACCATGCCTCTATTGCTTGAAATATCCCCAGACTTTTTAGTAGTGTTTAATTCAAGTTTAGTTGCAGTGGCAATGGGAGTTTTTGCAGATGTGCAATCCATTAGATCAAACTTCTTTAAAAGATCATAAATGTATTTGGTTTGAATAATGAATATTCCATCACAAAATTGCTTTACTTGTAAACCAAGAAAGTAAGTTAGTTCTCCCATCATGCTCATTTCATATTTACTTTGCATCAATTTGGAAAACTTTTTGCACAGTTTTTCATCTGTAGAGCCAAATATAATATCATCTACACAGATTTGAACAAGTATACTTGAGTCATTAACATTTCTATAAAATAAGGTTTTGTCAATAGTATCTCTAGTGAAGTGATTTTCTAAGAGAAACTTTGACAAAGTGTCATACCAGGACCTAGGTGCTTGCTTCAGTCCATAAAGGGCTTTCAAAAAATAGTAGACATATTTTGGAAAATTTGGGTCTTCAAAACCAGGAGGCTAACTGACATAGACTTCCTCCTCTAAATCTCCATTCAGAAAGGCACTTTTGACATCCATTTGATAGACTTTGAAATTGGCATTGGCTGCATATGATAAGAAAATTTTGATGTCTTCAAGTCTTGCAATAGGGGCAAAAGTTTCATCAATATATATTCCTTCTTGTTGACAGTAGCCCTTAGCAACCAATCTAGCTTTGTTCCTGACAACTATGCCATTTTCATCCATCTTGTTTCTGAATACCCACTTGGTATCAATAGGATACTTTCCTTCAGGCCTGGGTACCAGCTTCCATACTTTATTCCTTTCAAATTGGTTTAGCTCCTATTGTATAGCTAAAACCCAATCAAGATCCAACAGAGCTTCTTCCACCTTTTTAGGTTCTTCCTGAGATAGAAAGCTGCTATATAGACATTCCTCTTGAGTTGTTTTCTTTGTTTGCACTCTTAAGGACACATCACCAATGATTAGTTCAAATGGGTGATCTCTAGTCCATTTTATTTGTTGAGGTAGATTAGCTCTAGATGAAGAGACCTCATTATTGTCTTGATGATTGACAGAGTTTTGATTATCAGAAACTTCCCCTGAGTTTATGGATCTTTGACTTGAAATTGGAGTTCTTTCTGATTGTGATCTAACTTGGTTTTCAATTCCTATTGATGGATCAACAGATGTTTCTCTTTGCCTATCGACGGATGATGCAGATTGTCTTTCGACGGATGATGCACTTGGTCTTTCAACGAATATTGAATTATATGCTTCATTAGTTGTACGCTTTTCTGTATTGTCCTTGAATATTGGTTCTTGATCACTTTCATCATCACTGTCTTCACAAATCATCTCAGCATTTTCAAATTTGAGGCTTTTATGGAAATCTCCATCTTGCAGTCCTTCTATCTTTTTATCATCAAACACAACATGTACAGATTCCATAACAATGTTGGTTCTAAGATTATAGACTCTATATGCTTTTCTAACAGCATATCTTACAAAAATTCTTTCATCTGCTTTGGCATCAAACTTTCCATGTTGATCAGTTTGATTTCTTAAGATATAACATTTACCGCCAAAGACATGAAGAAAATTTAGTGTTGGTTTCCTATTCTTGAACAATTGGTAGGGTGTCATGCATTTTGCTTGATTAATCAAAGAAATATTCTGAGTATTGCATGCAGTATTTACAGCCTCTACCCAAAAATATGTTGGTAACTTTGACTCTTCAAGCAGTGTTCTTCCAGCTTCAATAAGAGATCTATTCTTCCTTTCCACTACTCCATTTTGTTGTGGGGTCCTTGCTGCAGAAAACTCATGCATGATCCTATTCTCTTCACAAAATAGTTTCATCACAGAATTCTTGAATTCAGTTCCATTATTACTCCTGATTCTTCTTACTTTGAAATCAGGATGATTGTTGACTTGTCTTGTGTGATTGATGATGATTTCACTAGCTTCATCTTTGGACTTGAGAAAATATTTCCAAGAGAACTTTGAGAAATCATCCACAATTACTAGACAGTACCTTTTCTTTGAGATTGACAATATGGTGACAGGTCCAAACAAATCTATCTGCAATAGTTGTAAAGGTTCTTCAATTATTGAATCAAGCTTCTTTCTGAATGATGCCTAGATTTGCTTTCCTTTCTGATAGGCATCACATAGTCCATCCTTTAAGAATTCCACTTGAGGAATACCTCTCACCAATTCTTTCCTGACTAGCTCATTCATAGTCTTGAAGTTAATGTGGGACAGCTTCTTGTGCATCGCCAACTTTCATCTTGACTTGCCTTGCTAAATAGACAAGTGACAGATTCTGCATTTGATGAGTTGAAATCAGCTAAGTACACATTCCCTTTTCTCACTCCAGTGAGAACCACTTTGTTGCTTTTCTTATTAGTCACAACACAGGCTTCAGAATAGAAAATTACTGAGTTTCCCTTGTCACAAAGCTGGCTGATACTCAACAAATTGTGCTTGAGTCCATCCACTAGGGAAACTTCCTCAATGATGACATTATCTTTTGAAATCAAGCCATATCCCACAGTATAACCCTTGCTATCATCTCCAAATGTAATACTTAGGCCAACTCTCTTCTTGAACTCAATTAGCAGGGTAGAATCTCCAGTCATGTGCCTTGAGCACCCACTATCCAAATACTAAAGATTCTTTCTGTTTCCCTACACACAATAAAATCAAATCAAGTTTATTTTGGTACCCAAGTTTCCATGGGTCCTGTTTTATTAGCCTTTTTCTTAGGTTTCTTAGGTTTGTCCTCATTTGAATTAGACATTTATAGCTCATCCTTAGTCAATTGAGTAGAGTCCTTAAAACCATTCATCATTGTAGAATTATCATGCACAGGCTAATTAACATGGAATGGCATATTTTGTGCAAACATGTTTTTCCAATATGGCATGCTAAATGGCATTAGTGGCATACTAAATGCAGCATAGTAAGGATTTTGAGCAAATGGCATACTAGCAAACTGTGCATTCAAATTATGTGCAGGCATAACATTAACAGGAATTATAGGCATGCTGGGAAATGAAGGAGGTGCAGACAAAGGAGCAGTCATAGCAAGTTGCAATTAACCGACAAATGATTAACACTACCACACTTAACACAGGTTTTTCTTGGTGCATATTTATCAGGTGTGTAATTGTTTTATTTGTTAATTCCTACTTTCCCATTCCTATTGTTTTTCTTTTTAGACTCTGCTCTCACTTAAATTTTCTCCAATCTGTCATTTAATTGCTTAATGGACAGATGTCGTATATTGACTCTCTTGTTCTGTTTCACTTGACTTGTTTCTCCGGGAACAAAATTCTTAGAAACTGATCCATATTTTTCATTTAATTTAGCTAGCTTAGCTTTGCTGATTGGTTTACTTTCACTCAACGGATGTGGCTCATTGTCTTTCGATGAATAATTCTTTTGATTATTCGATGTATTATGTTCATCATCCGTCGAATCCACATCCATTGAAAGTCCTTCAACCAGACTGGCATCAAGCTTCTCCTTGCTCGTTTTCGAGGCTGCATCACAGACAGATTTTATACCTTGAACCTTAGTATTTTGAGCATCTCTAGACGATTTCCATGCCTTAATTACTTCATGTTCTCGTTCAAGCTGCTTTCTTAAAATCTCCTCTTTCTTTAAGGGTCCAGTTAGTTCATCTTTAGCAATCCTGCATTCTATCTTAAATTTCTCAAACTCAACAAACTGAGTCCCTAGCACATTGTTTCTTTCACTTAAAAATGGATTGTTATCTTTAAGTTTGGTGTTTTCTTTAGTGAGAGACTTGAATGTCACACGCAGATGGTATAATTCAGTAGAAATGTCATTTATAGCATCATTACACTCAGCTTTAGATAAATGTGCTAGTTTAGTAGTGATTACCTGATTGCTGGATGAGCTGACTTCTGTTTCATCTGATTTGGCCATAAGTGCTAGATTAACATAGCTTGTATCTTCATTCTCTTATAATCCATCTGCATCCCAGTCATTTTCTTATGTGATGAAAGCCCTTTCCTTTTGTTTGAGTAACTCAAAATATTTCTGTTTATAATCAACAGGCTCAAACTTCTTTTAACAGAATCGGACTTTCTGCATTCATTTGCAAAATGACCTACCAAGCCACACTTGAAACATTTGAACTTGGACTTATCAACCATGTTTCTGTTTGACTTAGCTGCTTTAAAATTCTTCTTGAATTTGAGCTTGGCAAATCTCCTGGATAGAAAAGCAAGATGCTCATCTATGTCATCCATGTCATCTTGACTAAAATTTTCCTCATGTTCAGCTGCTAGCCCTTTTCCCTTACCTTCACAACTCTATGGTTTGATGCAGATTCAACAGTTTCAACCTTTCTCTCCTTCTCCTTTTCTTGCTCAGCAAATAATGCAATGGACTCTCCCTTCTTTCTTCCTTTCTCCAACTTCTCATCTTGCTCTATTTTAAGCTCATAAGTCTTTAGAATCCCATACAGTCTATCCAAGGTGAATTTCTTGTAATCTTGAGAATTTCTCAATGAGACTGTCATAGGCTTCCATTCCTTTGGCAGAGATCTAAGGAATTTGAAGTTTTAATCTTTTGTTTGATAGATTCTTCCATGCAGTTTTAGATCATTCAGTAATTTTTGAATTCTACTGAAGATGTTAGTGAGTGACTCACTTTCTTCACTGTGGAAATGCTCATATTGCTGAATTAAGAGTTGTATTTTGTTTTCCTTTACCTGCTCAGTTCCATCACATATAACTTGAATTGGGTCCCAGACATCCTTAGCAGTTTTGCAGTTTACGATGTTGTCAAACATGTCACCATCAACACCATTAAACAAAATGTTCATGGCCTTTTTATCCTTATGAACTTGTTCAATATCAGGATCAGACAATTCTTATAACGACTCGTATATTTTTATTTTTATTTTATACTTGGAAGTGTAATAAAAGTTTAAGTAAATAAATAAAAGGTGTGTATTGATTTTGGCAGCGATTATTGATTGTTATTTAATTAATTATGATTTGTTGATATGTGGAATTGGAATTATGTGATTTATTGGTGAGTTATGTGATTTTATTTTGCTTGTAAGAGTGATTTTATTGTAATTTTAATTCCATAAATATGTGGGTTGTCTTTAAAATTGGTTTTCTAATTTTATAATTTCAATAATTATTTTTAGGACTTTATAAAATTGAGAAATCAATATTTCGTTAATTATACATTTTTAAATAATTTTCTGAGTGTGTTAAATGCTAAAATCCATATTTAATTATGGGAATCTTTAAAAATTATGAAACTTATATTTTATTAAGTTCGAATTATTTTGAGAATTTTAAAATTATTTTGGAAATTTTTGGAAGTCATTTTAACCGCGCGTTGATTCGTTTATTTGTTAAAAACGGGTATAAATTGTGTTTTAAAAATTAGTTTAAAATTTTGAAAGTTATGTTTTAATTATTTCGGAGTATATCGAATCTTTTTGGATTGGTTGGAATCTATTCCAATATGTTATCAATATTACTTGGTTCGTTAAAAGTGTAATGTCGAGATATAAACGGGGTTCCGGGGATTCAGAAGTCCGGATTAATAATAAACCAACACGTATCCCATTTTCACAGGACACGTGTTGGCTGTAGTTGTTTTCTTTTGTGCCATTTCAGTCTCTCTCTCTCTCGGTCTCAATCTCTCGCTCTCTCTCATCTCTGTCTCTCTCTCGCACTCCATCTCTCTCGTTCTCCCTCTTCTCTTCTCTCCTTCTCTTGATTATTTCCCTCCCCGTTTCCTGTTTTCTCTGTGTTTCGGCTGCCCTGGTTTGTCGCCGTTTCTATTTTCCGGCTTGTTACTCCGGTGAGCCGCCGCTTATTTTGGCTTGGCTGGTTCGATATATATATATGCATGTAAATGTGTACATGTTTATGTGTGTGTTGTGTTCTTGTGTGTTGTGTTGTGTTGTGTGTATATGTTTGTGTGTGTGTGTCCTCTGCACGGTGGCGCGTGCGTGTTGGCGTGGTTGCAGCCGTGTGCTGTGGCCGTGTGCGGTGTTTCTTTGTGGACTGGGCTTGCAGTTGGGCCGGACATTTCAGGCCTTACTGATTGGGCCTGTTTTTGCAGTTGGGTTTTGTTGTTGGGCCTTGTTGGGCTGTTTGGGTGTTGTTGGTTTGGACTGTGCAGATTTTTAATTTAATTCCTTTTATTGCAGGGAATTATTGATTAATATTCGTGATATTAATTTTTCGTGTTGGAATTAGTTTTAAAATAATCGGTATAATTTATTTGGGAACCCGTAATATATCGGGCGCCAATAAATTGTGCCGCTGTTGACGATGAACTTCGGTGAGTCAACGGTGGACGGTGATGACGATGTTCTGAGTCCTAAATTCTATAAATAAATAAAATAAAATAATTATGTAAATTATGTTTGGATTTAAATAACTAAGTTTGATTGGTATTGGGTTGTGCGGAATAATGTTGTGGATTGTTGAAAATTGTTGACGTTGATTATAATCGACGGGTAGTCTTATAAATAAAGAAGTTGCTGCCAAAATTTTCTAAAATATATTTGTAATCGTACATAATTATGTTTTACGTGTTATCCCTATTTATGCTCGAGAAATGTGATTACATGATTATGTGTATAATAATAATAAGAGTCGGGTTGTCGGATTTGGGTTATTAGGATTTGAGGATATCAAGCATGTCGGTATAACTAATTAGGGTAATCTGCAATTGTAGATCCCAGTCGAGTTGTTCCAGGATCAAAGTCAGCGTGAAAGCTATTTAGGGTTTGTAAAGCGTTGCAAGGCAAGTACCCCTGACCATTCTTTTATGGTCCAGTGCATATGAATAGTTAAATATTTAATCTCGTAATGGAACAGAAACATTTTAAGTTACGTATCCCCTGTAGTTATAAAATCACTGTTTTCGAATTGTTTTGGGGAAAAGTAACTTCGAAAGGTACCTGTCTCAAATGAAATGATTTGCGAAACGGATTTTATATGTGTGCTGGTTAATTAAATGATTTTGAAAATGAGATAGGTACAAGTGTTTTGAAAACTGGATAAAACGGTCAGATATGGGATACATTGGGGCCAGAGTAGGCCTATTGAGGTGGCATAAGAGGCTAATTCGGTTGCGCGCATTATAAAATCGATTAGTCCAGCAGGTCAGAGACCTAGCTAGTCTCTGAGTTCCGGTACAGGTAAATGGGATGGCAGTTAGAGCCATCTGGTGTTGATAGCCTGATCAGCTGTCTTCACATATCCATTATATATCTGATTGGGATTTGTGAATTATATGAAAGCATGATTGATTGATACAGCGGTTTTATAAAATGGTTAGCATGCTAAAATTGGACTCTGGTTTTACGCAGCACACTACTATGTTGTTTTCATAAACCATGCTAATTAGTGATATCCAGTTACTTTGATTATCATTATGAAATGTTAATATTATGATTATAGCTCTATTCCCATTATTGTTACATTACTATTTAATCTGTTATTCATATTTGGTACTACTGAGCGATTATGCTCACCCTTGCAAACTGCTATGTATATTTCGCAGATGCCTAGAAGATCAGTCAGACCGACCCGTGTTCCCGCCCGTACTGGACCTAGCTCCTCTGAGGTAGTTTGTATCAGACCATGAGGTCTGAGGAGTTGCTGAATAAAGTTAGTGTGTCTTAGATATTGAATAAAGAGTTTGTAATAGTGGGAACCTGAATTATACTTGAACCTAGATCGGATCTTGGTTCGGGGTCAAGTTAGTATATTTTAATAATAATTCTATTGTTTATATTTTTGGTAATTGTGTTTAGTGACGTCAACTCCTGACCCCGGGGTTGAGGCCGTCACAGTTGGTATCAGAGCTACAGGTTCAAGTCCCTGATTCAGGTTAGGGATTGTGTCGAGTTGGTGATAATGTGAGTCTTTAAGTGTAAGTCAGCAACTCATATAGAGGAGCAGACCTTTAGAGTCAGTCGAGGGTTCCGACGGCGTTACCTTGGCATCTATTAAATGTTTTGATAGAATTGCCTTGACCTGGTTGTGTCTTGTCTATATATTATTATGTTGACAGTGACCTATTGCGATTTCGAGTTCTCCATCTTGGGAGAATCCTTCTGATTCGGATAGCTCAGATTCGGAGAGACCCCTTAATGCTGTTACCGAGGAGACCCCTATGCCTCCTCCCCCAGTTCCTTCTTTTGTGCCTCGAGACATCCCTGGATCTGGTCCTCGTCCCCATTGGGTATGTTGTTCTGTGTCTGCTGTCAGGGATTTCCCTCCTGGTTGCGGTCCCAGTTCTTCTATGATGAGACCTCCGGTACCTCTTGTGGCCCCTAGTGGTACTTCTTCACCGATCCCTTATCATGTCCATAGGGCGGTGAATACTTCCTTTATCAGAGATCAGAGTCCAGAGTTTGCTGCCCAGTTGGACCAGGTACCTATTGCACCATTTCAGGGTATTTCTGCCCCTTCCCCTGAGGTACGGGCCCGTGTGAGAGCATTGACCCAGATGGCTGTAGAGAGGGCTAGATCTGTTGGCCGTTTCATTAGCTTAGAGTTCAGAGTGGTGCAGTATCAGGACCTAATGAACTGGTTAGTGGTTGAGCTAGGTTCCATTGGTGGCAGTGGTAGTAGCTAGACAGAGTAGTAGCAGAGAGATGTAGAGCTTAGAGTGACTTCTAGGAGTTCTGTGGTTGTTTTCCTTGTATATGTACATTATGTTGTGATAGGTTGTAGTAGGCGAGGCTGTTATGACAGCCAATTTTGGTGTGTATTCGGATGGTTCTTTGTATTTGGATTTTCAGTTGTACTAGTTGGATTCTGTTGGTTACTATAGTTCAGCTACTTTATATTATTATTCAGTTTTTATATATTGTGTGTTGCTATTATTGTTGTTATTATTATTGTTGTTTCTGTTGCTGGCATTTTTAAACTATAATCATTCACTCAGGACGGATCCAATTATAATGGGGGATGAGAATATTGTCTTAGTGGCAACGCTCTCCTGATGCATAAATATAAACTACTGGAGCAATCCATTTTCTTATATATGACTATTATGTTTCAAGAAATGCCACCAAAGAGAAATTCTCAGCCCAATAACGGATCTGCTGGGGATCCTTCCATGAGTGATTTGATGAACTTGTTGCGTCAGCAGACTGTACAGCTGGCCCAACAACAACAAAAATTCCAGCAACAGCAGCAACAATTGCAACAACAACAACAACAACAGCAGCTCATATAGCAACAACAACAACAAATCCAACAGCAGCAACTACAAATCCAACAGCAGCATGAGATGAGAGGGACAAATTAAGGTGTTAGTTTTAAGTCTTTTCAACCAGTGAAGCCCCCAGAGTTTAAAGGAGAAGTAGATCCTGTCGCTGCCAGGATATGGTTAAAGGAAATGGAAAAGGCGTTTGCACTCACCAAGGTGAGTGAGGATTTAAAAACTGATTATGCTAGTTATTTTCTGAGGAATGATTCGAATTATTGGTGGGAATCTACGCGAGCCCTAGAAGGAGAAGGTCCAGTTCCCTGGGCCAGATTCACAGAATTGTTTTTGGAAAAATACTTTCCAGCCTGTCTCCAAACTCAAATGGAGATGGAATTTTTGGAGCTGAAACAAGGAAATAGGAGTGTCACGGAATATGAAGCGAAGTTTACGGAGTTGGCTCGTATAGCACCGGAATATGTGAGTTCAGAAGCCCAACGAGCGAAGCGGTTTCAACAAGGGTTGAAGCCAGAAATAAGGAGTGGAGTTGTAGCCTTACAACTCAAAACATATACTTCGGTAGTTCAGGCTGCCCTGGTGATAGAAAGTGATCAGAAATTAGCTGCAAAAGAGCAGGGTGAGAAGAAAAGAAAATTTGAAAGTGAACCCGCAAGATCAGAATCAGGAATAGCGAGTCGGAAGTTTCAGCGTTGGTTTGGAAGGAATAAGAATAAAAAGTTTAAAGGGCAGAACTTTCCCCAAGTTAAGCCCGGTACAACATCAGTTAACTCTACCCCGACAAGGATGAGTAAGCTAGTGGTTGATTATAAGACGTCTGGGAAAAAGCACAGTGGACAGTGCCGAGAGAATGTTAATTGTTTTAAGTGTGGACAGAAAGGTCACTATTCCACGGAGTGTAAGTCTGAGATTCAAGGAGTTACTTGTTTTAGTTACGGCAAAGTGGGACACATAGCTAGGAATTGCAAGTCAGTGACTCAAGGTAATGTTGGAAAGAGTGTGTCCCAAGGACCAGCAACCAGTACTGCAAGAGCTAGGACTTTTAAGATGACCCAGAAGTCTCCAGTTCATGATTCTGATGTGGTTGCAGGTACGCTTACTTTAAATTCCGTATCTGTTAACGTTTTGTTTGATTCGGGAGCGTCCAAATCTTTTATATCTGTAAATTGTGTGAATAAAATGCAATTAATGTTAGAAGACTTAGACGAACCTCTAACCATAGAAGTGGCTAGTAAAGATAAAGTACTTATAAAACAATTTTGTCCTAGTTGTTCCCTAGAGATTTCGGGGTATATATTCCCTGTTGACTTAATACCCTTCGAGTTGGGAGACTTTGATATTATTTTAGGTATGGATTGGTTGTCTCGATATAGGGAAAATATTGATTGTAAGAAAAAGAGAGTTGTTATGTACACCTCAGATAATAGAAAGATCAGTTATCAAGGGCAGAGGTAAGATAGGAAGTTTCTCTCAGTGATGTAAGCAAGAAGATTGCTGAGACAAGGATATGAAGTGTACTTGGCTCATATAGTGGATACGAAGAAAGAAACCCCTATTTTGGATGAATTCCCTGTAGTAAGAGAATTTCCTGACATTTTTCCAGAAGAATTACCAGGATTGCCACTTGATCGTGAGATAGAGTTTTCCATTGATTTGATACCTGGAGCTGAACCAGTTTCTAAGACTCCATACAGAATGGCCCCGATGGAAATGAAAAAATTGGCTAAGCAACTTCAGGAATTATTGGATAAAGGAGTTATACGACCCAGTGTTTCCCCGTGGGGTGCTCCAGTGTTATTTGTGAAGAAAAAGGATGGAAGCATGAGATTGTGCATTGATTATAGAGAGTTAAATAAGTTGACAATAAAGAATAAGTATCAATTACCACGAATCGACGATTTGTTTGATCAGCTTAAGGGCGCATGTTACTTCTCAAAGATTGATTTAAGATCTGGCTAGCACCAACTGAAGATAAAACCGGAAGATATCCCCAAAACTGCATTTCGAACAAGGTATGGCCATTATTAGTTTCTAGTGATGTCGTTTGGATTGACGAATGCGCCAGCAACTTTCATGGATTTGATGAATAGGGTATATAAGGAATATTTGGATAAATTTGTTATTGTATTTATTGATGACATCCTCATATATTCGAAGAATCCAGAAGATCACGCAGTACATCTGCAGATTACCCTTCAAAAGTTAAGAGAAAAGCAATTGTATGCTAAGTTTTCTAAGTGTGAGTTTTGGCTGACGGAAGTATAGTTCCTTGGTCACGTAATAAGTAAAGAAGGTATCAAAGTAGACCCGGTAAAGATTGAATCCGCATCAAAATGGGAGCAACCAAAGACACCAACGGAAATAAGAAGTTTTCTTGGATTAGCAGGATATTATCGAAGGTTTGTGAAAGATTTCTCGAAGATTGCATCCCCACTAACCAAGTTGACCAGGAAGAATGAGAAGTTCGTTTGGACGGAAAAGTGTGAAGAGAGTTTCCAGAAGTTAAAACGAAGACTAGTGACGACTCCAGTGTTAGCATTGCCAGATGAGACCGGAAACTTTGTAATTTATAGTGATGCTTCTTTGAAAGGATTGTGATGTATGTTAATTAAGGACTATGATTATTCGATTAATTATCACCCAGGTAAAGCCAATATAGTGGTCGATGCCTTAAGTAGGAAGGAAAGGCTGAATATGGTTAAGATTGCTGAGTAATTGGCACGAGACTTGGAAAGAATGGAAATTGAAGTTCGAGGATCTAACGGAAGTCAAGAGCAACTATATGAAATTACATTCCAGCCGGCCTTGATGGAAAAGATTAGAAGATGTTAAGAAGGAGTTATGGAATAAGAGTTGGATACTTTGACAGGAGAAGAGTTGTGTACTCAAAAAGATAGTCAAGGTTTATATAGGTTTTCATCCAGAGTTTGGATTCCTGATGTAAAAGAGTTGAAGAACGAAGTACTGCAGGAAGCACATAACTCTAGGTTTTCTATCCACCCTGGTAGTACCAAGATGTACCAGGATTTGAAGAGAAATTTTTGGTGGCCAGGAATAAAGAAAGATATTGCCAATTGGGTAAGTAAATGTCACGTGTGTCAGACGGTGAAAGCAGAGCATCAATGACCAAGTGGATTGTTACAACCTTTGGAGATTCCCCAATCGAAATGGGAAGACATTGCTATGGATTTTGTAGTGGGATTGCCAAAGACGAGAGCGAATCATGATGCTATTTGGGTAATCATTGATAGATTGACTAAGTCGGCGCATTTCCTTCCGATTAATGAGAGGTATTCGTTGGAAAGGCTAGTGAAGTTATACTTGGATGAGATAGTTACCAAACATGGAGTTCCTATTTCTATAGTATCGGATCGAGACCCTAGATTTAATTCCAGGTTTTGGACTAAATTCCAAGAGTGCTTAGGAATGAAATTGAATATGAGCACCGTCTATCATCCTCAGACGGATGGCCAAAGTGAGAGGATGATTCAGACCATAGAGGATATGTTGAGAGTCTGTGTTTTAGATTTTAAAGGTAATTGGGATGAGGTAGGAGAAAAGAAAGTGCTAGGCCCTGAATTGGTTCAGCAGACTAAGGATGCCATAGTGTTGATTCAGAAAAGGTTAGAAGCAGCTCAAGATAGACAAAGAAAATATGCAGATTTACATAGAAAAGACATGGACTTTGAGATAGGAGCTCTAGTGTTGCTAAAGGTATCACCTTGGAAAGGGTTAGTATAATTTGGTCAGAAGGGTAAACTTAGCCCTTGATTTATAGGACCCTTTGAGGTTTTGAAGAGAGTGGGAAAGGTCGCTTATGAGATAGCGTTACCACCACAGTGGCAACACATTCATAATGTGTTCCACGTGTCTATGTTGAAGCCATATGTCCCTAATTTGAATCAAATTATAGAATATGAACCGATTGAGCTTCAACCAAATTTGTCCTATGTAGAACAACCGGTTCAAATCCTAGACCGTAAGGAACGAGTCCTTAGGAATAAGTCAATTCCTATAGTAAAAGTCCTGTGGAGAAATCCTCGAGTAGAAGAGTCTACTTGGGAATTAGAGTCAGACATGCTTGATAAATATCCTCATTTGTTTAGTTGAGTTAGATTCTGGGGACATAATCTTTTTATGGGGGAAAGGATATAACGACTCGTGTATTTTTATTTTTATTTTATACTTGGAAGTGTAATAAAAGTTTAAGTAAATAAATAAAAGGTGTGTATTGATTTTGGCAGTGATTATTGATTGTTATTTAATTAATTATGATTTGTTGATATGTGGGATTGGAAATATATGATTTATTGGTGAGTTATGTGATTTTATTTTGCTTGTAAGAGTGATTTTATTGTAATTTTAATTCCATAAATATGTGGGTTGACTTTAAAATTAGTTTTCTAATTTTATAATTTCAATAATTATTTTTAGGACTTTATAAAATTGAGAAATCAATATTTCGTTAATTATACATTTTTAAATGTTTTTCAGAGTGTGTTTAATGCTAAAATCCATATTTAATTATGGGAATCTTTAAAAATTATGAAACTTATATTTTATTAAGTTCGAATTATTTTGAGAATTTTAAAATTATTTTGAAAATTTTTGGAAGTCGTTTTAACCGCGCGTTGATTCGTTTATTTGTTAAAAACGGGTATAAATTGTGTTTTAAAAATTAGTTTAAAATTTCAAAAGTTATGTTTTAATTTTTTCGGAGTATATCGAATCTTTTTGGATTGGTTGGAATCTATTCCAATATGTTATCAATATTACTTGGTTCGTTAAAAGTGTAATGTCGAGATATAAACGGAGTTCCGGGGATACAGAAGTCCGGATTAATAATAAACCAACACGTATCCCATTTTCACAGGACACGTGTTGGCTGCAGTTGTTTTCTTTTGTGCCATTTCAGTCTTTCTCTCTCTCTCGGTCTCAATCTCTCGCTCTCTCTCATCTCTGTCTCTCTCTCGCACTCCATCTCTCTCCTTCTCCCTCTTCTCTTCTCTCCTTCACTTGATTATTTCCCTCCCCGTTTCCCATTTTCTCTGTGTTTCGGCTGCCCTGTTTTGTCGCCGTTTCTGTTTTCCGGATTGTTACTCCGATGAGCCGCCGCTTATTTTGGCTTGGCTGGTTCGATTCGTATATATATGCATGTAAATGTGTACATGTTTATGTGTGTGTTATGTTGTTATGTGTTGTGTTGTGTTGTGTGTATATGTTTGTGTGTGTGTGTGCTCTGCATGGTGGCGCGTGCATGTTGGCGTGGTTGCAACCGTGTGCTGTGGTCGTGTGCGGTGTTTCTCTGTGGACTGGACTTGCAGTTGGGTCGGACATTTCGGGCCTTACTGATTGGGCCTGTTTTTGCAGTTGGGTTTTGTTGTTGGGCCTTGTTGGGCTGTTTGGGTGGTGTTGGTTTGGAATGTGCAGATTTTTAATTTAATTCCTTTTATTGCAAGGAATTATTGATTAATATTCGTGATATTAATTTTTCGTGTTGGAATTAGTTTTAAAATAATCGGTATAATTTATTTGGGAACCCGTAATATATCGGGCGCCAATAAATTGTGCCGCCGTTGATGATGAACTTCGGTGAGTCAACGGTGGATGGTGATGACGATGTTCTGAGTCCTAAATTCTATAAATAAATAAAATAAAATAATTATGTAAATTATGTTTGGATTTAAATAACTAAGTTTGATTGGTACTGGGTTGTAATGTTGTGGATTGTTGAGAATTGTTGACGTCGATTGTAATCGACGGGTAGTCTTATAAATAAAGAAGTTGCAGCCAAAATTTTCTAAAATATATTTATAATCGTACATAATTACGTTTTACGTGTTATCCCTATTTATGCTCGAGAAATGTAATTACATGATTATGTGTATAATAATAATACGAGTCGGGTTGTCGGATTTGGGTTATTAGGATTTGAGGATATCAAGCATGTCGGTAAAACTAATTAGGGTATTCTGTAATTGTAGATCCCAGTCGAGTTGTTCCAGGATCAAAGTCAGCGTGAAAGCTATTTAGGGTTTGTAAAGCATTGCAAGGCAAGTACCCCTGACCATTCTTTTATGGTTCAGTGCATATGAATAGCTAAATGTTTAATCTTGTAATGGAACAGAAACGTTTTAAGTTACGTATCCCCTGTAGTTATAAAATCACTGTTTTCGAATTGTTTTGGGGAAAAGTAACTTCAAAAGGTACCTGTCTCAAATGAAATGATTTGCGAAACGGATTTTATATGTGTGCTGGTTAATTAAATGATTTTGAAAATGAGATACGTACAAGTGTTTTGAAAACTGGATAAAACGGTCAGATATGGGATACATTGGGGCCAGAGTAGGCCTATTGAGGTGGCGTAAGAGGCTAATTCGGTTGCGCGCATTATAAAATCGATTAGTCCAGCAGGTCAGAGACCTAGCTAGTCTCTGAGTTCCGGAACAGGTAAATGGGATGGCGGTTAGAGCCATCTGGTGTTGATAGCCTGATCAGCTATCTTCACATATCTGCTATGTATCTGATTGGGATTTGTGAATTATATGAAAGCATGATTGATTGATACAACGGTTTTATAAAATGGTTAGCACGCTAAAATTAGACTCTGGTATTACGCAGCACACTACTATGTTGTTTTCACAAAGCATGCTAATTAGTGATATCCAGTTACTTTGATTATCATTATGAAATGTTAATATTATGATTATAGCTTTGTTCCCATTATTGTTACATTATTATTTTAATCTGTTATTCATATTTGGTACTGCTGAGCGATTATGCTCACCCTTGCAAACTGTTATGTATATTTCACAGATGCCTAGAAGATCAGCCAGACCGACCCGTGTTCCCGCCCCTACTGGACCTGGCTCCTCTGAGGTAGTTTGTATCAGACCATGAGGTCTGAGGAGTTGCTGAATAAAGTTAGTGTGTCTTAGATATTGAATAAAGAGTTTGTAATAGTGAGAACCTGAATTATACTTGAACCTGGATCGGATCTTGGTTCGGGGTCAAGTTAGTATATTTTAATAATAATTCTGTTGTTTATATTTTTGGTAATTGTGTTTAGTGACGTCAACTCCTGACCCCGGGGTTGAGGCCGTCACAATTCTGCTCTAGGCTTTGGGACAGATGGTTCATTTCCTGTAGCAGCTCTCAGAGGGACATGTGGACCTTTCTCAATGCAGTCCACATATGCTTCATCTTGAGATAAGAGATGCAGGTGCATCTTCACCTTCTAATGGTGATAGTTGTCTTTTTCCAGAAATGGAATATTTACTCCAACATCTTTTCTGCTCATCTTGTTAGTTGTTGTGATTTTTAAACTCTTAGTTCTTCAAGAGCTTCCTCTGATACCAATTGTTATTTCCAAACAATCTAAACAAGAATTACAGAAGGGGGGTTGAATATAATTATGTCTTCTTTTTAATTTTAAGAACAGTTCTACTATAAATATATAACTGTGTTTGATTTAGCAATGGTGCGGAATGAAAGTAGTAAAGAAATTAAATCACAAAGTAATCAAATACAAGTATTTAAGAACTTTCTGGTGGATTGAACTTTTCCACCAAAGATATATTACGTTGAGAACTATGTGTAACAAAATTGTTCACAACTGCTTACAAGTTTAGAATACAAGAACAGAGAACTTCTTTACAGATTTGCCTTATCTATTTCTCTTGTAATTGCTTACTAACTCTCTTGGATAATGTTCAACTTGCTACCCTTGGTTTATATATCACCAAGTTATATGAAATAAAGACAAGATAATAAGAAAAACTATTTCTAGTCTAATTTCATGCCGCTACACTTCTCTTTCCAGCATCTTTGAATATCTTCTGTTTAACATAAAAATGGAAATGCTTTTTTGTTCTCTAAATCCTGGAAATAGGCTGCCACATTCCATTTGCATACAAACAATGCATGTGACTGTCAAGTCATTATCAACTGCTCTTTTGAATCTGATCATCCGTTGGAACTTAGATTGATCATCCATTGGAACCCTGTTTGATCATCCGTTGAAACTCTGGTTGATCATCCGTCAAGACTTATGTTGATCATCCGTTGAAGCTTTGTAAATCATCCGTTGAGACTGTCTTCTTGGCAGTTAAATCTATTTCATTTATACAAGATTACAAGGCATCTAATATTTACAATTCACCATTCTATCTTGCATATCAATCTAGTAGTCAACATGACTTAAATGTTCCTCAAAGATCTAGTTCACTAAGCTATTTAAGTATGCAGAAATATGCAACTAATCTTATTATACATAAGCTACTCTTTCAACGGATGTTGAAATGATCATCCGGTGAAAGCTACAAAATCACTTAATTAGAAATCTACTTAGTGTTCTGTTCAAGTTATCATCAAGTACACAACATATTCCTAACAGATACTTTACTCCAAGAGTTAATAGTCCCTTAAGATATCTAATAATCTTGTTAATAGCTATAAGATTAGATTCTCTAGGATCCATTTGGAACCTTGCACATTGGCATCTTGAGAATATTACATGTTGTCTATTAGCATTTGAGTAAAAGAGTGAGCCTGTCATACCTCTATAGCTTGTCATTATACCTGAGTTTCACTGATCAAGCTTTAGTGGTTTCAGTTGGTAAGTAGTCTTGGCATGTTCAGAATCTTCCAAATTTTGCATCTTCAAAAGATCCTTAACTTACTTGTATTGCCATCATTCTTTTGGTTTACTTGTGTTCCTAAACGAAATATACTTTTGGCTTGATTGAGCTCCTAAAAGAATTATTCTAATGGCTTACTTGAAGTGTTTCCAAAAGGAATTACAACTTTTCCAACATGCTTCTCCAAACCTACTCTACAATTACTTAGCAAATAATCTTGCACAAGTCTTTATTAGTAGACCAACATATAACATTATCATTATATGATGCACATATATAATATTATGTTTGTGCCTAGTGATAAGAGCGTTATTAATATGATGACTCTACTAGTTCATATTTAACTGTAACTTCAGTTAGAGTGTCATACCATATCCTTGACGATTTTTTGAGTAAGATACCATTTCATACCGTCCTGAAGTGAGCTTGTGAAGAAGAGATAGACAGAGTCCAATACATCTGCAACCGCAAAGTCCATGAACTGTTGTGCATTGACTACTTCATTTGACTCACCAAACAGGAGTACACTTGTTCATATTTACTAGAGTCCAATTCCAGGTAGAATGTGCAACAAGTGCCTGATATGTCATAATATCCTCAAGTCTCGTCACTAGTGCTTTATGTTAGATACTACTTCCAGATAATAACCTAGCATCCAGTTTGGCCTTGTCCCTCGTAATAATGTCATTTTCATCCAGTTTTGACTTCTGGTTATCCTTGTACCAATTACAAGATTGTCATTTGGTTTGGATACCAGCTTCCCTACAATCTGCTTACTGACTGATTTAGTTCATCTTGTTTTGTAATCACCCAATCAATCCGGATCTATCGGAGCTTCTGTAACTTTCATAGTTTCTTCTACAGATAGAAAACTAGATAAATAATCATTCATACTCAGTAGTGATGGTAATATCCTTCAAAAGGGCAACTTCCCAGACAATCCGAAACTGGTCTTCTTTGTTCTGGTGGTCGACGGGCAAAAGCAGTCAATGAAAGGGAAAAATTGGGATTATTAGTCAACTAGAACAAATTAGAGAAAACACTGCCCTGCTAATCATTACTCCACCATCTGGATCACTTAAGAACTCGACTCTGGGAATAATATTGACATCAAACCCTTTGTCTCATCAGATATATTATTGTAGTGTCCTGTTGATTTTCAATGTGGTGTTGTGTCTGACTAGTTGATCCTTCTATTGCTCCCCCTAGATATCCTAAAAATCCTTACCCTTGCTGACTGGCTTCATTGAAATAATGAGTTGTTTTATACATTGCCAATCCACTGCTTTGATATGAATCATCAATACCATTAATTTCTCTTGTAACAGCTTGGAGCATGGAGTTGTTAAACTGTGCACTTAGACTTTCAATAATCTTCTTGTTGATCAACCACAAACGCCATGTAGGTTATAGACTCCACTGGGTAGTCATGAAGAATATCCTCACAAGTCTTAGCTGGAAATGCCAAGATCTTCAAACAACTGAAAACATTTCATTATTTGTTTCTGTAGAACATTCTCTCCAAACACTTTAAGTTTATCAAGTGTTTGCTTCTGTTGGCCATTAACTCATTAGTGGTCTTCATGTTTACATCATAATCGAGGCTTGATCTTACTTTTTGCAAACAGTATTGATTGCTTCAGCCCTTTGGTATTTAGAAAGTCCTGATTAGATTGACATTGTCCTTGTTGCTTTAATCAAGTTTCGGTTCTTCCTTTGTACCACTCTATTATGACACGAAGCTCCCAGTGCTGAATATGTCTCAGAATATTCTTGATGTTACAGATATTAATCAGAACTGCTTCTTGAATTCAGTCCCATTATCTGTGTAATAACCCCAAAAATTTTGGACTTTTTGTAATCCTTATAAATAGTGAATTTGCTGATTATGCTGATTAAGGAAATTTTTCATGCCACACTATGTAGGGGTTCTTTTATTGATATTCCGAGATCTTATTAGTACTCCAAAGAATATATGAGTGTATGTAAAGATCATCAAAATCCAAATTCGAACACTTTAATTTTTCCCGAAAATCCACCAGATACCAAAAGAATTGATTATAATGTAACATGATTAGAAGGATTTAAATTCAAGGATTATAAGAGAGGATCATAAAAGGAATACAAAATATTGAGAAAGGTTTAGGCGAACCCAAGTAATAAGATTCCGGATATGATCCCTCAAACAACAAACGAGAATGAAGGTTAAGCGAACCGTATAACAGATAAGCGGTCATTAGACAAGTAATTAAGGTTTAATCAAAGAGGTTAGTGGATGGTGATGTCATCACACCACAAGGAGAAGACATCTATTAAAAGATGACACAATCATGATGACATAAGCATGACAAGTAGATATGTTTAGTTGGTTGATTATTAGCCAAGTATTATTTACCATGATAAATTCTAAAAGTAGCAAAGAAAAAAGGAGAAGCAACCAACAATTCATAACACACAAAAAAATCAAAGTTGACTTCTTGCTTCTAAGAGCAAAAACTCTCGGCTTTTCCCATTTCAAGCAAGAAAAAAATTCAAAACTCAAGATCCAAGCTTTGTTATTTTGTAAGGTAATTATCCTATGTCCTTTGTACTTGGTTATGGCTATCCTAGAAATCTAAGCCACAATTTCCTTCACAATCAATTTCAATAAAACATTGAAAAAGAGAGTGAATAGTATTTTCAAGAATTATAATTGTTTGATCTTATGTTTTTGGTTATATCTAGCTTTTGTAAGGACTTTCAAGGGCTATTTCAAGCTTCTTAGTTACTTCTACTCACCAAGGAAGGTAAACCCTCATACCTATCTTTACTTTTGAGTATTTAGGAGTTGTTATGCTTAATATAGTATATGATAAGCATGATCCTTGTTTGTTAGAAGTTTGGTTGGATTTGAGGTGATTTTGGTTATAAATCTTAAGATATAGTTAGTAGTTCATGTTTGTGGCCGAATAAGTTGGAAAACCTTGAGGTTCTGGACTGATGTGGTATAATTTAGGTCAATATTTGTTGTATTGATGGTTATAAGTTGGTTGGTGGTTAACTGGAGTGGTATAAACATTGGTAATCGCGTAAACATAGCCGTCGTAATGCCCATTTTCATTCAACTGCTTGTACTTAGTGTTCGGGACAGAAATCCCATTGACCAATCTGTAACTTTGCCATGTTTAGCTAGATCATGTCGTAAGCTTAGTTTTGGTATGTGGTTCGCTTAGATCCGATGTACGGTTTAGGAGAAACGACCGTTTTAAGTAACGGCGTTTCACGAGCAAACTATTACCCCTCGCTTAACTTTGAAACCTTGATTAAGGTCCTTAAAGGACTAATTGGAGTACGAAACAATTATGTAAGATTAATTGGTCAGTTGGTAGAGTATTCACAAAAGAGTCGCCTTAAAATTTGTAACGGTTAATTTATTAAAATTAGTGGAGCCGAGGGTACACGAGGGATTAACGCAAATCGTTAAGCGTATAAGCGACTGTTAGGGTATGAGTGAGTTTTGACTAGTTTCTTAAGCGACCGTGGTCTAATTCCGGCTTATATTGTTGTTCATAGGTTACCGGACCCACTCTATGCTTAAGTCTACCCCGGAACGCTCATGCAAGTTTTCTACCCATTATACTGTTGTTGTGATGTAAATATATATATGCATTATCTTGTGATAAGTGCATGATTGTTATTAGCAAATCTTGTGATATATTGGGGCATGTCAATATGATATATATATGCTTGCTTGCTTCGTAATCTTGATATCTCATTGTTGATTCAATTGATTATAAACTACATAATACCTATACTAGAGATAAGCAGTACTTGCGTATACCCTTAGTATAGGGGACCCAGAGTTGAACATTTTTCTAAACCGGGAGGCGATGTTCTCGAGTATATTATACATATATATATATATAGTTTTCAAAACTATTAATCGAATAATTTTTATTTGATAGTTTTATATTATAAGTGAATATTATTTTTTGAATAGAGTTTCTACTTATGAAACTTATTTTATTTCTATTAATAAATGAATATTAGTTTGAATATTCATTCGAGGACTTAAGACTCCGCTTATTTTATTTAATGAATATTAGTCTAAATATTCATTCGAGGACTTATGACTCCGCTTGTTTTATTTAATGAATATTAGTTTGAATATTCATTCGAGGACTTATGACTCTGCTTATTTTATTAAATAATATTCTTTATTTTCTTAAAGAATAATATTTTGTTATTCGCCAAGTATTCGAGAAATGATTGATATTGTCAATCATTGTTACCTTAAATATTTTTAATAAGTTATTTTCAAAACTTTTACTTCATTTGTTTTGGTAAAAGCTATTCATTATTGGAATATTATTTATAGCATAATATTCAGATATTCTTTGATTATCTTGGAATTGATTTATTCTATCAAATCATCCTTATTCCAGATGCTTTCAAAAATATTTTTGAGTCTTCAAAATGATTTTAAAGGTTAGAGCGGATCCCAAAACTTGTTTTCAAATTTAAGATCTTCCTTTCGAAGGGGACTTGAATACTCGCTGAAAAATCTGAGGGATCCGGCTCCGTGATATGTTTTTTTATTAGCAACGAGGTTGCTTATTGATAAAAGAGTTTTTGATTACTTACCCAACACTCGGGAAGTAAAATTCTTGGAATGAGTTTAATCCATTAACAGACATCGCCTGTAAATATCAGTGAGTATTCCTTTCCAGCTAGATACGGCTTCTCGGTAGAGCCACATCAACAAGTTTCTACTTGGGAAAAAGGGAAACGAGCTTTACGTTTCAGAGTCATGGATTTCATCTAAACTAGGAGTGGCGTAAATGGTCGAGTGGCGCCGGCCCAGCCTTATTATATTGGCCCAAATGGTCCGGAAGTTCCGCTAAGACGGTTCATTCCTTAGGAGTCCAGCGTTCGGTCGACAAGTAAATCTGACTGTTCTCCTCTACATGTAAAAAATTTTGGGGTTGCACTACTGCGACTGATCATCGTGACTGGTCTTCCTGGCATGGCAAACTCCCGTAATGAGTTCATCATCCAGGTGGATATTTCTGCAACACTACCCAGAGCACTTCGATAGAAAGGCTACGGCTGGGCGATTGTTGAGTGTTGGCAGGGTTGAGTTTTCAAAATGATGTCTTCATCAAATGAAGTATCTCGTAACTTCATTTCATTTTGATGATATTTCAAAGAGAGATTCTATACAAGTTTTGTCTTGTAGCTTCATCTATGGGATGAACTATTTATACCTTGAACGGTGGTAGTTCGAGTAGTATTCGGAAAGATATAAGTATATTGGAGTGTCTTGTAACTTCATCTTTTCAACTTATATCTAGTTAATGATTATCTTATGCATGACAAAGATTTTCAGAAAAATGTTGAGACAAGGTTAGATATATGAGATCACCTTGCAACGATATTTTTATACAGTTATAAACTGGAACTCTGTGTATATTATACATGTCAGAGGATTTCAAAGATTTTGAGAAGTATATATGTATATATACTGAATATTTTGCGACTTCGTTGCAATAAGATATCAAACTTGGTTCATTTCTGCTTGACCAAGACTTTCATGAGTACTATGAAGATGCTCATATATTGTTAATTATTATACATATTATTTCGGTGGGCTTGTTGCTCACCCTTTCTTTCTTCTTTCATCACACAACAACAGGTAGACAAGATGAACATGACCAAGCTCCCAATTCGCAAGTGGATAGGAAACGTTCCGCAGTTTCCTGTAGGCGTTGATGCCGCTGTAGCTAAGGTAAGAACTACGAATAGGTTAGGTTTTCAATTGTTGATGTAACAGACTTATGTATATTATGAATTGTAATAATGGTAAGGAATATGTAAATTTATTCAGAAACCCCTTTTGAGGTGTAATGACTTATAATTGTTGAATAAAATGACTTGTGTTATTTTGGTATTCATCTCTGAGACTATAACTTGTGGTGTGTGTGTGTATTGTGGGGTCACAGTACGCATTAATTGGTTGTTTATTTAGATTAAGTGACAACCCAGATCTCCGACCCCAGATTTGGGGGTATTACAGAAATGGTATCAGAGCCCAGAGTTAAACCTCAGAGATGATGCGTCGTTAAAATAATAAGTTTACTAAGATAATAAGAACTCTTGCCATGTTCATAGTCAGTGTGGCACCCCAAAATCCGGGGTGAGGAATCTCGGAGGCCACGCCATCTAAATCACTATAAACCACATACCTTACATCACAATATATAAATACTCACACTTTACGACCCCACACTTATCACACACATACACACTTACAGGTTATTATCTTGGAAACAAACCATTCATTACTAGAGTAAATCAAACCACAAAGTGATAATTATTACAACCCAAAAGTAATTAAGTCTTACCGGGGAATAACCTTTAAGTAAGGCTAGTCCGTCGGCCAAATATACGTTTCTTATTTATTACCTTACATAAGTCATACTTATAAAAAAGCCGAACTAAACACAACTGAAAACCAATCCAGCTTATTCGGACTACCTGCGGTACATCACCAAATAACCTACGGAATAGCTGGCCATTTCCTACCCGTTTCCTGGCTGTGGTTCTCATGGTAGCCATCTTGATTCACTGTTGTGTTGTGTCAATTTAAGAAAACAAGTATGAGCTATAATGCCCAGCATAATAATGTACAGTATGAAAATGACTATATGATAAACTTACGTAAAATATCATATATGATAATTACGCTTTATTCGAAAATAGTTTTCCGTGGTGATACACACCTTCTTATGGAAACAATCCTTTAGTGGATTTTATTATCCTATAAATACCTTAATAGTAAACCCAGCACCTAGGCTTGGGTTACGGTATTGCATCACAATTCCAATTGGAAGAATAGGACACTCGTTAGAACCACCGCATACGATGATCAGTAGTAATACGATAATAGTAACCTTTTCTACCAGTAGAAGGACGATACCTTCGTATCCCGGTTATCACCCTTGGCGCATTCGGGCTACGTGTCCCATTTTTGGTTATACACATACTTCACAAGTTCCTGAGTACACAGAGTACCTTCACCTGCGGTACCTTTGGTAGTCCATCTAGCACACCTAGTACCAGAGTCTACCCCTCCCTTGTCCTTTTAAATGAATTCTATCATATCTCGAGAACTCGAACCACATCGAAGTTCCCCAAGCGTTTTGCTTGTTGATAGAAACAGCTTACCTTATTAGGATATATATATATACGTACTTCCGAAATTTTCGGAGGAAGTACTAAGTATGTGAGTTGACCGTTGTCAACAGATAATTAAATAAAGGGGAAAAGTTTCTCCTTGAAACTATATTCAAAATATTAAAATAAGTCGGGATAATATTCTCCGACGATCTGAAATTATTCGAATGATTTTCGAAAATCATAAAGTATTTTAAATCCGGTTCTATGATTTTTATGTTACGATCGGCATTTTGTGTAATATTATTTGTGAACTTTGTATAATATTAGAGCTGAATGTAAATATACTTAATGATTGTACGTTGTGTGAATGAAAATTTCTGCATTATAAATTGCTTTATGTAGAATATGATTTTTTTTTCAAAGCAAAAGGTTATTTATTTCCCTTATTTTTAATTTATAAGGAATATTCTAAACCATGGAAAAATTTTCTTTTAAAAGTTATTTCATTCACAAATTTCAAAAGTGATCTTATAAAATTTCTAAAAATCCAAGTTATTTTATGGCATAAATTTTATAATTTTTGAACTTGTATTTTATTTTATAAAAATAAATCTTTAAAAATTTATTTGTTATAATTAGCAAATTACATGGAAACCCTTGCATGCAAATCACTCTTCCATTCTATTAAAGGGCAAATGAGACCTTTCCAACCCCACTAACTCACTTGTTGTCAACCAAATTACCACATTAACCTTGAATGCAAAATGGCCTAACTTTAGCTAGAGGGTATTCTTGTACATTCTCATTTCCATGCATTTCTTTTAGTCAATCAAAGGCATAAAACCAAAAACAAAATATGAGAAATCATTTTCACTCACTCCACACTCCAACTCACCTCTCTTTTTCTCTCCTCCCCCTCCCTCTCCTTGCTCTCGGCCGAGAACCCCCTCCCCCACTCCCTTCCATTTTTCCATCCCATTTCTCATCTTCCCTAGTGTAATTATTCCACCTACATTTATTTTATATACTTCCCAAGAGTTTTGTGATTTGGGAGATGAAGTTTCATGGTTGCATGTGTAGTTTTTGTGTGATCTCCAAAGGGAAACTCTTGATTCTTGTGAATTCAAGAGCTCTCTATAAGATACATTTTATATATGTTTTAACTAAGTGTTTTATGGAGAAACCATGCTTTAAAAACCTTTGCATGCTACTGAAATTTCACTATATAATCATGTTTATCCATGCATGCTAGTTTTAAGAAGTTAATATGATGATCAACCATGTTGTGTATGCTACTCTTCTCGAAATCATGTTTTCATGTTTAAAAATCTATAAATTAGAATTATTTGTGCTTGAAATACATTGTTTCCATAATATATTTCTTAATAATAGTTAAGAGAAGATATATTTCATGATTATTAAGGTTGAGTAATAGGTACAAGTCGAATTTACAAGAATTTAAACTTTATGTTTTAGCCAAAATCTTGTTAAGTGTTTTCCATGAGTTGCAAGTTATATTTTTATTTGCATGTTGGTGTTCTAGGGCATGGATGATCTCCACTACTGTTGAGGCACTATTTTAGGATGTTGATGCACTAGGTTTGCTTTGGTAAAGGTTGGATGTTTGGTTAATAAGTGGGAGTCAAGGTGGAAAGGGATTAGTTAGTGTTTGCATTTTTCCAGATTTGATGCACTAGTTTATGGGGAAGTTTTGAATGAGCATTTGTTGTGCACTTTGAGGCCCAAGCCACCAGAAGCTAGAACTAGGAGTATATAATAGGTTTTAGGTATTCGTTGGAGGTTTGTAAGACGTTTGGTTAGGTGCACGAGTGGAATAACAAAATCTGTCCAACAGGGTACAGTTTTTTTGCAACTTAGAAATATGAAGTTTTGACCATGTCATAGGTAGGCCCTCATTAGGCCCTGTTGGTCCTTAGTTAGAGGGAGTGTCAGAGGAGTTTTTCCAGCCATAGTTCGTAGGATTTGAGTTAGAATAATGTGTCACAAGTTAGTTCAAGTCAGGACCTTTTCTGCCCAGAAAAACAGGGGAACCATGGACTTTAAGCTTAGGACTAGGGAGGTCCAAGCTAGGCCCTTGAGCCACATCAGGTTTGGGAGTTGCCTTATGATCAGAAGAGTCTATTGTAGAAGTTTTGGAGGTAAACTTGTAGTGTAAGAGTGTCTAATGCACTCAAGAAACCATAGATGTCATTCTGAAATTTACCTTAGTAAGCACCTTCACTTACCATATAGTTTTAGAGCATTTATGAGTGAGGCCTAGGTTAACCACTATAGTTGCAAGATAGCATAAAGCCAGTAGAGTGAAAGGCCCAAGTGAGGCTCAATAGGTTTTGGATAGTTTAGTAAAGGCACATCGAGTTAGGAGGCCAAAATTTGGAGACTTTGTCTAGTTTAGCGATCAAGTGACTTAAGTTGTGGAACGAGATCATCCAAGTCTAGTGTTGCAATATGGTGTGTGTGTGTGATATTATTTGGTATTTAAAATATGGTATGTGAGTATATGTGGTTATGTGTACTATTATGTTTATAAGGTGATTATAAATTGCGTGCATATAGGCCTAAGTGCCATTTGTGTTTATTTCGGGTTGTAAATAGGTTGTGTTGGTGAGAATATATTATAATGAGGTTATTATTAATTGTGTATGATCTCGAGACGAGAGTAAACTTGTCATAAAGGCCGAGTAAAGCTTCCAGTTGCTCCTACTTTCCAGTCCAGTACAGTCCAGCCTTCTCAAGGCAAGTGATTCAACCTACCTTTTTAGTTTACACTGCGAATGTGTGATAACTAGTTCTTATATATATGATGCGAGTATCCTGATTTATCTTGTTATACCCGGACCAAGTGATTCTCAAATCTATCTTCGTATTATATAGAAATGCCATGAACCCTCAAGTACTTATTGCAAGTAGGTCAAAAATCATACCATGCTAGTATACCAAAGTAATTGGGATGCCATGATAAAATAGAGAATTGTTATAACACTTGATTGATCCTTTTGATTAACATGCTATTGATTACTGAGAAATCTTGATTTTGCACCCTGATGCTTGATTTAACTCTTGTAAGAACCCCGATAGAAACTTTATCTTGATACCTAAAAGCCAGATATTCTTTAAAGTCGTTCACGATTGTTTGATAACCCTATCCTTACCCTAAAGCTTGACATCCTGATATACCTTGAGCTAATGATCACTTTCTTTATATTTTAACACCTTTATCATACTTGTAACCAGTAATGCTTATCTTCTTGATGTTCTAATACCTATACCTTATCTAAAACCATTGCTTTAAGCCTAATTTGGCATTACTCTTTCATATTATCCAATAACCCTACTAAATCTCCTTGTCAAAATTCTTGTAAATGGAAACCTTTCAATTACCCTGATAGAGTAAGTCTAGTGGATCATGGCCCTAAGATTTAGTGAACATAATTCCAGTGTTTCAAGTCAATCTACGATCCCTTGATAAAGATGTTTACTGTTTAAGAAATTTTATTATCAATCGACATCAATTTTTGAAATGATTAAAATTTGGATTTTCAGTCCCAAAGGGGGATAAATGTTTTCTTTAAATAGTGGATCTGGACTGAGATGCAAGTCCTTTCCACACTGATATTGTAGGCTTAAAAGTTGCCTAGGGATCCCATTAATGTTTTAGAACCCAGCGATGTTCGGGATTACTTCGCGGCTGATCACCGGCTGTAATCTGTAGCGTCATAAAATGGTTTTCGATTAAGATATGATTTTGAAAATGTTTTGATTCAAGCAAATGATGCCATCACCCAAAAGTTCATCTCATGTTATTATTAGTTATATCTTCACATTGTCATTCTTTAATATATCTCGATTCATGTTTTGTATCGTATTGTTTAGCACTTGTTGAGCATTTGGCTCACTACTTGCTTTAACCCTGATATTATAGCTAGTAGCTATGGTTAGATTCAAGCAGACAGCATGTAAGACTTGTGATGCCGATGCATATGTCCGAGCTCAGGTAGAATAAGAGATAGTTTTGTGTGAGGACTTTATATTAAAACTAGTTGTAATAGTTAGTAGTGTTGGGCTGTTCCAAATCCTAAACTGTAAGATCTTGGATTCAGTTGTATCTACTTTCTTTTAAATATTCTAATAGTTATATATTATGTATTTTTAAGTTGGGGGTGTGACAGGTTTTGGTATCAGAGCTACGGTTTAGAGTCCCTGGACAGCCCAAATAGGTTATAGGATTTATGCATAGGTTATTGATAATATGCGAGAGAGTAGGTTAAGTAAATTTATTATTAATACTCCTCTTATATATCTATGTATGGGTTGTCAACAAAGGGCGCACTCCTCGTCATCCTCTGGGTCGGACGACACTATTGCTTTCTCCGTGTATGCTGAGTTGAGGCGCGAGTTTGACATGCTTCAGGGCAAGTACGACCGACTGATAGACCGATTGAAGAACGTGTATCCGGACAGCCGAAACTATGAAGGGAAGCCTAAGGAGCAGATGACTGCGAGACTTAAGACTTTGGTTCAGTACGTCAACACTAAGCTTGAGGAAATATCATCACACCGAGACCGTACCAGTCGGTATATCATCCAGATGGTGGCGGATGAGCTCCAGGGCATTGTGAAGACGCTTCGAGAGGAGAAGACTACCAAGCCCCATTTCGATGGAGTGGAGCCTTAGTTCTTTCCATTATCTACCTTTCATGTTGTATTATCGGACTTTTTAGAATTCCCAGTTGTTTCCTTTAAACAAGCATGTTATTCCTAGAATCAGACTTTATCCTAATTTTGATGTATTGTGACCTTTAAATTTCCATTATTATGCACTATCGTTCCATTTGCTTTCAACTGTTATCTTACGCCTTTATATGCATCACCATATTTGTTTAATTTGAAACTTGACCTCATATGTAAATAAGAATGCCATGCGACACCCTCGAATTATTTCATTATTCATACCTGTTTTGACGTAACTCTTATTTCAGGATCATGCCACCCAAAAAGAAGAACCCAACAATCACATCTACCACAGATCCAAATATTCTTCGATTACTGGAAACCTTACAACAGCAAACAAATGCTATAGCTCAACAACAACTAACTCTTCAACAACAATTTGAAAACCAAGATAACCGTGAACCACACCAACCACCTGATCCACCAGTACCACCTCGACAAGTTGTTACTTTCAAGGCTTTTCAAAATGTGAACCCACCTGCATTTCATGATACCACTGATCCAATAATAGCTAGCACATGGATTAAGGAAATGGAAAGGGCTTTTGAGTTAGTACAGTTAGGGGATGATCAGAAGACACCATATGCTACTTACTTCTTGAAGGGCGAAGTCATCTATTGGTGGGAATCAGTAAAAGCTATGGAAGTAAATCAGCAAGTTTCTTGGGAAAGATTTAAGAAGTTATATCTGGAAAAGTATTACCCTAAGTACATGTAGAATCAGATGGAGCTTAAATTTCTTGAATTGAAGCAAGGGAATATGTTTGTACTGGAGTATGAGAAGAAGTTCACAGAATTGTCAAGGTTTGTAACAAAGTATACCAGCAGTGAGGAGGAAAAAAACAAAAAGATTTCAACAAGGATTAGAGCCTTAGATCAGAGATAGAGTGGCTATGTTTGAGCTTGATACTTATGCAGGCGTAATACAGAAAGCTGCTCTGACTGAGAATAATGGGATGCGGTCAAGAAAGGAAAGGGATAACAAGAAGAGAAAGGTTCCATTTTACGGAGAAAAGTCTGAAGCCGAAAATTCACAAGATCGGAATGTAAAGAGGATTGGATTCCATAAGGGCGGAAATTTTCAAAAGAAGGGAAATTTGAGCAAAAGACAAGAATCAAAGGGGAACAACCAGGCAAGCCAAGGACAAGTTGGAGAAAACAGATTTCAGAGACCAGAATGCAAGCATTGTGGAAGAAGGCACCCCGGAATGTGTAATAAGCTGAGCATGACATGCTATAGGTGCAACCAGAAGGGACATTTGGAAAATGAGTGTAAGATGCCGAAGCAAGGAGTTACATGTTATAAGTGTGGAAAGACTGGACACATAGCTAGGGAGTGCAAGACAACCGGACCAGTTAAAGCTCTGATGAATGTGGCAAGTACCAATGCAAACATGCCATCTGAGGTATTAGCATTACCTCCACCACTTACAACAACTCTGCAAGCAACAACAAGGACATTCGATTTGAAAATGAAGGACGCTGTTCAGAACTCTGAGTTAATAGGAGGTACACTTTTACTAAATAATGTCGAAGCTAAAGTATTGATTGATTCGGGAGCAACGAGATCTTTCATATCAGAAACTTTTGTTGATAAACTTCAATATGATAAAATGGTTATGAACGAGGTAGTAAATGTGGTAATTGCGAACCAAGAGAAGATTCCTGTGAGTCAACTCTGTCCGAAGTGTGAGATTGATATTTCGGGGTATAAGTTTTCAGCCGACTTGATACTCTTCAAGCTGGGAGAGTTCGATATAATTTTAGGTATGGATTGGTTAGGGAAGAATAACGCCCAGATTAATTATAAGTCCAAGAAAGTGTATTTAAAGATGAAGAGTGGAGAGAAAGTAGTATTTAAGGGACAGAGGCAAGAGCAACTGTTTCTTACAATCGTTCAGGCTAAGAAGTTACTTAGAAAAGGTTGTGAGTCATTCCTATCTTATGTAGTGGATTCAGAAAAGGGCAACCCAAACATAGAAGGTATTCCCGTAGTTAACGAATTTTTAGATGTGTTTCCAGACGAACTACCAGGCTTACCGCCAGATCGACAAATCGAGTTCGAGATCAATCTTGCTCCGAGCATAGAAGTAGTTTTGAAAGCCCCATATAGGATGGCACCAGCAGAAATGAAGGAGTTGGCGAGCCAGCTACAAGAATTGTTGGACAAAGGAGTGATACGGCCAAGTACATCGCCATGGGGAGCACCTGTCTTGTTCGTAAAGAAGAAAGATGGAAGTATGCGGTTATGTATAGATTATCGGGAGTTGAATAAGGTGACGATTAAGAACCGATACCCGCTACCAAGAATAGACGACCTATTTGATCAGCTGAAAGGAGCAAAGTGCTTTTCAAAGATTGACTTAAGATCAGGATACCATCAATTAAAGATCAAAGAAGAAGATATCCCAAAGACAGCATTCGGGACAAGATACGGACATTATGAATTCTTAGTAATGCCTTTTGGATCGACTAACGCCCCGCAGCATTTATGGATCTGATGAATTGGGTATTTAAAAAGTATCTGGACAAGTTCATAGTGGTATTCATTGATGACATCCTTATTTATTCAAAGTCGGATGAAGAACAAAAGCAGCGTCTATGGATAGCATTGGAGATACTCCGACAAGAGAAGTTGTATGCCAAGTTTTCTAAATGTGAGTTTTGGTTAAAGAAAGTTCAATTTTTGGGGCATGACATTGGAGATGAAGGAGTTAAAGTAGATCCAGCAAAGATTGAGGCGATTATGAGTTGGGAGAGGCCAAAGACACCTACGGAAGTGCGAAGTTTTTTAAGGATTGGCAGGGTATTATAGAAGATTTGTCAAGGATTTTTCGAAAATTGCCACGCCATTGACTAAGTTAACCAGGAAGAATCAGAAGTTCGAATAGAATGTAGAATGTGAGGATAGCTTTCAAGAGTTGAAACAGAGATTGGTAACAGCTCCGGTGTTAGTACTACCAGACGACCAAGGAAACTTTGTGATTTTCAGCGATGCTTCACATAAAGGATTGGGATGTGTGCTAATGCAACACAATAAGGTGATCGTGTATGCGTCAAGATAGTTAAAACCACATGAATTAAAGTACCCAATGCATGACTTGGAACTAGCCGCCATAGTGTTCGCACTTAAGATTTGGAGACATTACCTCTACGGGGAAAAGTGTGAAATCTACACGGATCACAAAAGTTTAAAGTACATTTTCACTCAGAAGGAGCTCAATATGAGGCAAAGGAGATGGTTGGAATTAATTAAGGACTATGATTGCTCGATAAATTATCATCCTGGATTGAATATGATAGCAACGCCAAAAGAAAGATGCTTTGAGTAGGAAGGAAAGATTAAATATGATAGCAACGCCAAAAGAATTGTCTGAAGAGATTAAGAAATTTGGATTGGAACTTTGTGATTGTGGAATAGTTGAAGAAGTTTGTCGTGCAATGACTTTTCAGCCAACACTAGTGGAAAAGATAAGGAAATGTCAGGAAGAAGTAATGGAGAAAGAGAAGAATCAGCTAAGTGGAGAAGAGATTGGTACTCAAAAGGATGAGCAAGGTATACTAAGGTTTTCCTCAAGAATATGGATTCCTCATGTACCTGAATTGAAGAATGAGATTTTGCAAGAAGTCCACAATTCAAGATTTTCAATCCATCTGGAAAGCACCAAGATATATCGGGACTTGAAGCAGAACTTTTGGTGGCCAAATATGAAGCGAGAGGTGGCAGAATGGGTTATGAAGTGTTATACTTGTCAGAAAGTGAAGGAAGAACATCAACGACCGAGCGGATTAATTCAACCCCTAAAGATTCCAGAATGGAAATGGGAAAATATTGCTATGGACTTTATAGTGGGACTACCGGGATCGAAATCCGGACATGACGCTATATGGGTTATAGTTGATCGCCTTACAAAGTTGGCGCATTTCCTTCCAATTAATTAGAAGTCATCATTGGACAGATTGGTTCATCTGTATGTGCGTGAAATCGTACTAAGACATGGAGTACCCGTATCGATAGTTTCAGACAGAGATCCCCGATTTAACTCGAGATTCTGGAAGCAATTTCAAGAGAGTCTTGGCTCGAAGTTGAACATGAGTACGGCGTATCACCCGCAGACTGATGGTCAGAGCGAAAGGACAATTCAAACAATCGAGGACATGTTGCGCAGTCATGCAATCGATTTTTTAGGAAGTTGGGACGACCACTTACCATTAGCAAAATTCTCCTATAATAACAACTATCACTCCAGTATTGGCATGCCACCATACAAAGCTTTGTACGGACGGAAATGTAGATCACCGACAAGTTGGGATGAAGTAGGAGAAGGAAAGATTCTAGGCTCGGAATTGGTATAACAGTTGCATGAGACATTCAAGTTAATTCAGAAAAGGTTGCTTGTTGCTCAAGATAGACAAAGAAAGTATGCGGATCCAGTGCGTAAGGATGTTAGATTCCAAGTAGGCGAAGCCGTTTTGCTGAAGGAGTCACCAAGGAAAGGGTTGTCTAGATTTGGCAAGAAAGGGAAGTTAGCACCTAGATATATAGGTCTTTTTGAAATTTTGAGTCAAGTGGGGAAGGTGGCCTACGAGTTAGCCTTATCACCTCAGTATCAACATGTGCATAATGTGTTCCATGTTTCATTGCTTAAGAAGTACAATCCTGATGCCAACCATGTAATAGAATATGAATCTGTAGAAATTCAGGCAGACCTGTCATTTGTGGAGCAACCTGTCAAAATACTCGACTGGCAAGTAAAGAGTCTTAGGAATAAGTCGGTAAAGTTAGTGAAAGTACTTTAGAGGAACCCCAAGGTCGAAGAATCAACTTGGGACTTAGAGTCTGATATGCGTTTCCGGTATCCTCATCTGTTCTCTTAGATTCTAGGGACAGAATCCCTTAAGGGGGAGAGGATGTTACGACCGGCATTTTGTGTAATATTATTTGTGAACTTTGTATAATATTAGAGCCGAATGTAAATATACTTAATGATTATACGTGGTGTGAATGAAAATTTCTGCATTATAAATTGCTTTATGTAGAATGTGATTTTTTAAAGCAAAAGTTTATTTAATTCCCTTATTTTTGATTTATAAGGAATATTCTAAACCTTGAAAAAAATTTCTTTTAAAAGTTATTTCATTCACAAATTTCAAAAGTGATCTTATAAAATTTCTAAAAATCCAAGTTATTTTATGGTATAAATTTTATAATTTTTGAACTTGTATTTTATTTTATAAAAATAAATATTTAAAAATTTATTTGTTATAATTAGCAAATTACATGGAAACCCTTGCATGCAAATCACTCTTCCATTCTATTAAAGGGCAAAGTAGACCTTTCCAACCCCACTAACTCACTTGTTGTCAACCAAAATTACCACATTAACCTTGAATGCAAAATGGCCTGACTTTAGCTAGAGGTTATTCTTGTACATTCTCATTTCCACTCATTTCTTTTAGTCAATCAAAGGGATAAAATCAAAAAAAAATTATGAGAAATCATTTTCACTCACTCCACACTCCAACTCACCTCTCTTTTTCTCTCCTCCCCCTCCCTCTCCTTGCTCTCGGCCGAGAACCCCCTCCCCCACTCCCTTCCATTTTTCCATCCCATTTCTCATCTTCCCTAGTGTAATTCTTCCACCTACATTTATTTTATATACTTCCCAAGAGTTTTGTGATTTGGGAGATGAAGTTTCATGGTTGCATGTGTAGCTTTTGTGTGATCTCCAAAGGGAAACTCTTGATTGTTGTGAATTCAAGAGCTCTCTATGAGATACATTTTATATATGTTTTAACTAAGTGTTTTATGGAGAAACCATGCTTTAAAAACCTTTGAATGCTACTGAAATTTCACTATATAATCATGTTTAGCCATGCATGGTAGTTTTAAGATGTTAATATGATGATCAACCATGTTGTGTATGCTAATCTTCTCGAAATCATGTTTTCATGTTTAAAAATCTATAAATTCGAATTTTTGTACTTGAAATAGATTGTTTCCATGATATATTTCTTAATAATAGTTAAAAGAAGATATATTTCATGATTATTAAGGTTGAGTAATAGGTACAAGTCGAATTTACAAGAATTTAAACTTTATGTTTTAGCCGAAATCTTGTTAAGTGTTTTCCATGAGTTGCATGTTATATTTTTATTTGCATGTTGGTGTTATAGGGCATGGATGATATCCACTCCTGTTGAGGCACTAGTTTAGGATGTTGATGCACTAGGTTTGCTTTGGTAAAGGTTGGATATTTGGTTAATAAGTGGGAGTCAAGGTGGAAAGGGATTAGTTAGTGTTTGCATTTTTCCAGATTTGATGCACTAGTTTATGGGGAAGTGTTGAATGAGTATTTGTTGTGCACTTTGAGGCCCAAGCCACCAGAATCTAGCACTAGGAGTATATAATAGGTTTTAGGTATTTTTTGGAGGTTTGTAAGATGTTTGGTTAGGTGCACGAGTGGAATCACAAAATCTGTCCAGCAGGGGACAGTTTTGTTGCAACATAGAAATAGGAAGTTTTGACCATGTCATAGGTAGGCCCTCATTAGGCCCTATTAGACCTTATTTAGAGGGAGTGTCAGAGGAGTTTTTTCAGCCATAGTTCATATGATTTGAGTTAGAATAATGTGTCACAAGTTAGTTCAAGTCAGGACCTTTTCTGCCCAGAAAAACAGGGGAACCATGGACTTTAACCTTAGGCCTAGTGAGGCCCAAGCTAGGCCCTTGAGCCACATCAGGTTTGGGAGTTGCGTTATGATCAGAAGAGTCTAGTGTAGAAGTTTTGGAGGTAAATTTGGAGTGTAAGAGTGTCTAATGCACTCAAGAAACCATAGATGTCATTCTGAAAATTACCATAGTTAACAACTTCACTTACCATATAGTTTTAGAGTATTTATGAGTGAGGCCAAGGTTGACCACTATAGTTGCAAGATAGCATAAATCCAGTAGAGTGAAAGGCCCAAGTGAGGGTCAATAGGTTTTGGATAGTTTAGTAAAGGCACATCGAGTTAGGAGGCCAAAATTTGGAGACTCTGTCTAGTTTAGCGATCAAGTGACTTAAATTGTGGAACGAGATCATCCAATCCTAGTGTTGCAATATGGTGTGTGTGTGATATTTTTTGGTATTTAAAATATGGTATGTGAGTATATGTGGCTATATGTACTATTATGTTTATAAGGTGCTTATAAATTGTGTGCATATAGGCCTAAGTGCCATTTGTGTTTAATTTCGGGTTGTAAATAGGTTGCGTTGGTGAGAATATATTATAATGAGGTTATTATTAATTGTGTAGGGTCTCGAGATGAGGGTAAACTTTCCATAAAGGTCGAGTAAAGCTTCCAGTTGTTCCTACTTTCCAGTCCAGTCCAGTCCAGTCCAGCCTTCTCAAGGCAAGTGATTAAACCTACCTTTTTAGTTTACACTGCGAATGTGTACTAAATAGTTCTTATGTATATGATGCGAGTATCCTGATTTATCTTGTTATACCCGGACCAAGTGATTCTCAAATATATCTTCGTATTATATAGAAATATCATGAACCCTCAAGTACTTATTGCAAGTAGATCAAATATCATACCATGCTAGCATCGCAATTCCAATTGGAAGAATAGGACACTCGTTGGAGCCACCGCATACAATGATCAGTCGTAATATAATAATAGTAACCTTTTCTACTAGTAGAAGGACGACACCTTCGTATCCCGGTTATCACCATTGCCGCATTCGGGCTACGTGTCCCATTTTTGGGTATACACATACTTCACAAGTTCATGAGTACACAGAGTACCTTCGCATGCAGTACCTTTGGTAGTCCATCTAGCACATATAGTACCAGAGTCTACCCCCCCTGTCCTTTTAAAAGAATTCTATCATATCTCGAGAACTCGAACCACATCGAAGTTCCCCAAGCGTTTTGCTTGTTGATAGAAACAGCTTACCTTACTAGGATATATATATATATATATACTTCCGAAATTTTCGGAGGAAGTACTAAGGATGTGAGTTGATCATTGTCAACAGATAATTAAATAAGGGGGGAAAAGTTTCTCCTTGAAACTATATTCAAAATATTAAAATAAGTCGGGATAATATTCTCCGAAGATCTGAAATTATTCGAATGATTTTCGAAAATTAGAAAGTATTTTAAATCCGGTTCTATGATTTTTAATCATAAATAAACCCTTTAATAAATAATAAATAATTAAATGATAATCGATAAATAATTAAACCTCGAAGGAGTTTACTTTTAAAAGAATAAAAATAATTTTCCTCAACTAATTTATGTTTAATAATTTATTGAACTTTAATATTTAATCGAGACTGAAGTAAATATTTACTGGATAATACTTCTCCCTAATAAATGAATAGTAAGTAAATATTTCTTTTCCAAACGATAAAGTATAGTTGAGGGAATACGATTTCTGCAAATCATTTTAATAAAAGTTTGAGGTGTTTAATATTTTGTAAGTGGATGTTGAGTCCCTTTAAAACGTACTACTATGGACTTGTAATCGTCCTATGATACCACTGGAATGATTTCCGGATTTTTATCTTGAAATCCCGACCGACTCTCGGTCTTATTATAATACGTCACGCTTGTAGCGGAATTAAACATTTCATGATATATACTTATCGTACAACATCGCTACATTATGCGAAAAATTCAATTATTGCGTATCATGGCAAGCATGGTATTTATGCAATGATAATAAAACAATCCTTTCACAACACAACAGTAAATAGAGTTGTGTTCGTAAACTTGCCTGAGTATCTCGAGGTGGAGGATGCTCTAGGTTCCGCTCAGAAATCTATAATCATAAACACAAGTCGTTTCGTTAGGTCCCATTCTAATTTACGGCTACCCGCACTCATGCGCTAATTATTATGCACCCTCTCAACTTATATTATCTTTATTATTTCTTTAAGTCCTTATTCAAATTATGCTCGCTTCCTTTTTCAAAGTATCTTAAGTCCATTTTCATTTTCGTCGTCGGCTCCGCTTATGGATTCTATGGTTTCTAATGGCGCGATCTCGTCTCCGATATTTTTATAGAATTGAAATATCATTATTTTCACTTGAAATTTTTATGGAAGTTAGAAAAATCAATATAATACTCTCTGTAAACTTTTCATGATTTATGAACATTATTAAGTCGATCCTTTATATTTTCAAAGTTCGTAATTCGTAGCAGTTTTTGTCGCGTCAATCACTTTTAATAAAACGGCTATAACTTTTGATCTGTAAATCAGAATCAAGCGATTCAAGCGCCTAAACGATCCTTATAACATTTTCTATCATAATAAATGGTTATTTTTTCAAGAAACTATAGTTTAAATCCTCGGGACTTTCTGCAGAAACTTAAAATTACGTTTTGTTCATTTTAACGAGATTACGGTTACGATCGGAGTTTTATTTATGCCTTAAATCTTTATACTACCACCAACAATCAACATATCATCATCAACACACTAACTAATCTCAAGAACATCTTGTTATTGAGGCAACTTAAATCAACCTTAAATCTACTTAGCTAAACATCAAGATTTCAACAATACCACCACTAAAACTAGGTTTCCAACTACATACTAAAAGGATCTTGAACTTAAATCTTAATAAAGTTGGGTCAAAGATTTTTACCTTTCTTAAGAGCTTGAGTTGTTTTCTTGATGATGGTGAAGTCTTGGGAGTGCTTAGTTTGGTTTTTGGAACCTAAAACAGCCATTGAAATCAAGAAACCAAAGAAGAGTTACTATTCACACTATTCATTATCAACTTTCTTGATTTTATTTCACCCATCAAACCTTGATAAAGAGAGCTCAAAGATTTATCTTACCTTAGTTTGGTTGTTAGGAAGCTTGAGAATTAATGGGAGGATTTATCCATGGCTAGAGGTTGAAGATTTGAAATTGGTTTCTTTGCTTTATGGTGAAGGGCCGAATGGAGCTTAATGAAGAAGTGGGGAGAGAGTTTTTATGTTTGCTTCTTGGTTGCTTCTTGGAATGATGCAAGTGATAGCTTGTGATATCTTATATTGGTTTGTTATTCTTTAGTTCAGATCCTAGGATTTTATTCTTGTTGCAAATCTTGGGGACAAATCTAACTAGGCTTCCTAGTTTACAAGCTAAGCCACTTCTTTAGCCCTTTAGCTCACTATTTGCTTAGCCTTGGTTGATCATCCTATACTTTAGCTCAATATTTGATAAATTAACCATGGTTAATTTCTTACCATGGTTAGTTAGTGCGTTACATTTATTTAATCGTTTACGTGTTCGCGCTCGGTCGCTTTAACATTTTCGTAATACTTCCTCGTAAATGGTTCGCGATGTAATTCCTTTCGTATTTATTTCTTATGTTTTGAATTACCATACTTGGATATAAATCCTTAGGGTTTTAAATTCGTAATTATATTCTGATTCCTGTAATCCTCAATGATTCGTAAATATGGTCGTTTTTCAAAGTTCATTTTCTTCGAAAACTAATAGTGTTTACATACACTCATTTGGTACGTATAATCATAATATCAACTCTGAAACTCATTTTCTCATGCACTACATACTGTGGGCTAAAAAGTTTTCCCCGTCCGTCAGGGTTACTATTCATTAAACATTTTACAAGGTCTCAAAAATTTGAGTTATTACAATCAGACTACCTAACGTAGTACTGACAGTTAAAACCCTTATGGGAACCCTTATAAATATCATGATAGTAACATAGTTCGTTATCGTATAGGGCAGCGGGGCACCAAACCCTAAGGTTCAGGAGCATCAGCATGAGGATGTTTTATTACATGTTGGAGATCAGATTGTGAATCCGATAGAGTACCCTAACGAGGGACCGGATGTGATTCATATTGAGAATGTTGCGGTTGAGGATGTTATCCCATAAGGGATTGTTGCTGAGGAGGATCTCGTGGAGGATCCTGACGAGAATAAAGAGAGGACTGCTGAGAAATTGGTGACCGTAGTCAGGGCGACTACCAGATCTAGGATGGCCGTGAGGGTGGCACTAGACGATGAAGAGTTACCAAGGGCATAGAGGATAATCAGGGCAGAAGGAATGAGGCCTTCCACAACACCAATTATACCAGTATCAGACCCTCTCCCAGAGGTTCCTGTAGACACCAATTATACCAGTATCGTCCGACTTCAACCGTTTTTGCGTTTTTACAACCCGAAACTCTTCGGAAATCTCCTTCCTAACCTAATCTAGTAATTCCGGACATTTTCCATGTTTTGACTTTTTCAATCCGGATTACGATTTGACCCGTGCGCGGCCCGGCGCAAGATTTTCGATACAATAGTTATTCGGTAATCAATAAAACCCGTATTCTCGAGAGACGGGATATTTTTACGTTATTTTTGTATATAGTGTTTTAAAAAAAGCTCGGTTTTGATAATTATCCAATTCTGGTATTTAATTGTATCATTTTTATAGTTACTTAGCGGCTAAGTAATCTATTTTTGGATCATTTTGTAGTTACTTAGTGGTTAAGCAACTAATTTAACGATCCAAAATGATCCAGGACGATCCAATATTCCATAAATATAAATAGTCTATTTCTTATTTCATTTATTTCGTTTATTCATTTGCAACCAGTTAAAATACCGTAAATACAGAGAAAACCCTAGAAAACCGATACGTTCCTGAGAATTAAACACAAGAACGAAGGCGTTATCGAACTCCGATTCGGGCGTGTAGCATATCAAAACGAAGCTCTCGAAATCTTCTTTCTGAATCAATCATCAGTTTCTGCCCAGAAATCATGGTAATTTTCTTATTTATTTATTTATATTCGAATTATTTAATAATTAAATTATGAAAATTTGTTCTTGATGTTGTTGATGTGATTTGATGCTTCCATGTTGTAGAGCATGTTTTTCTGGTCAATTTGGTATATTATACTTCAAAAATAGAGTTCAATATCATATAGAAATTAAGGTTTGATTTTCTGAAAATTTCTTGAATATGTGTTCTTGGTGTTCTTAAAGAATTCTGAAAATCAAAGTTAATTTTGAAGGTGTTAGTGAACACCAAATCACAAGTATGAATATCCGTTGTGAAGCCCTCAATCTGTTCTATCTGATTTTAGCATCAAAATCAATTGAGGTTTGGAAATTTTTAAATTCGCAATTTTAGGGTTAATATTCGAATTTTGGGGGTTTATGATTTAGTGGTTTTTGATTGTTTGTGATAATATGGATAGATTGTAGATGTTCAGGGGTTTGATTTGAGATACATATCATCGATTTTGACATAGGATTGAACGAAATCGGGCTTAGCCGGAAAAGCTCGGTTTATCACCGGCTTTAATGGCTACTTTGGCCGGATTTTGGGTGTGGCAGCCTTGTTCTTGTCGTTGTTGATACCGTAATGTTGTTGGGTTGCAGAGGATCGAAACGTGGTTGGAATCATCAGAACGGTGTTGTTTTGGGGCTGGCCGGTGTTTCGCCGGAACTCCCGACGCCGCCGAATTCTGGCAAATTATCCGGTGGGTCTGGGTTGTTCTTGGCAACCTGGTTTGACCCGAATTATGACCCGTGGGTTTTATTTCTAACCCAGGTTCGATCCTAATTTATCCAATCTGTTTTCTAAAAACCTGTTTCTGTAATTTCTATTTTATTTTAAATCAAAATTTAGTTTCTTTTATTTTGAAAATTCATTTTTATTTTCAAAATCATTATTTTAATTCTAAAATTTTATTTTAATTCAAAAATAAATCCAAATTATTTAATTAATTAATTTTAGTTGATAATTAATTATTTAATTAGTCAACTAATTTAAATTTTAATTGATTAATTAATTTAATTAGTTATTAATTAATTTTAATTGATTATTTAATTAGATCTAATTATTTAAAATTGATTTAAAAATTCCAAAAAATAGTTCAAGCTTTAAAATATTATTTTAAATTATTTTCCAGGCTCAATAATTCTTATAAAATTATTTTTGGGTGTTCGAGCACTATTATTTAGTTATAAAATGATTCGGAGACCCGTTTTAATTCCGAAAAATGTTCAAAAATTCATGTTAAATAAACCGTTCGTCCGTTTAATTCGAAACGAACGCCTCTAGACTCAGAAAAATATTCCGCTTTCATTAAAAATACTTTTGAGACCTAAATCTTTTTATTTCAAAAGGTCACTTGTTTTACAAGTTATTCTGAGTCAATTATTGATCGATAAATCATATTTTTGATCCGATTTCAGTTTTAAACATACCGAGTCGACCCTTCTGATGAACCGAGTCATATGTGATATGAATTATGTGATACGTGAGTTATGGGTTATATGTTATGTGAATTATGTGTGTATGTGGATCAAGGGTCCTGTGTTTGTTTGTTATATTTATGTGTGGGCTATCGTATGGGTAGTCGATAGGCTTTTGACGCGCAGTTCGTCGAGTGATTATCGATTAGACGATTAAAGTTGTATATTTTAATTATAGATACGGATCTCTCGAGTCGATCAGGACCAGATGGAATGGGTGAAGAGTAGAATTGAATAGTATGGAATCTTGGGTTGCAGCACTGCATGAGCAGCAGACCAATTGATTAGTTGAATAAAGACGGTGATGTTTTGAGGCCGAATGTCAGAATAGATGCGTCTTTGCGAGTGTGACTAACTACTAAAACCCAAAGGCAAGTATTCTTATCATCACTTCTTGTTCAAGTGATATTTATTTTGAATCTTATCATGCAAGTATTGTTTTCCCTATTCAGTTCAAGATAGATAAATGTTTTACATATCGCTGAATTAAATAATTCTGTTTATGCAAGTTTTCATATGTTATTCTATGTTCAGTATAGGCAAGTGATTTTACTTATCCAATTATCGGATTTATAAATGTTTTGGGATTTTGAGAAAAGTGATTTGTTTGTGAATATTCCTACCCAAGAATTGGGGGAAATAAAATTATTTCGGGTGTCGATTATTATGACCCCATTTCAATAAAAGGTTTTAAGATTGGATCATAATTGCGTAAGTGACCGGAACGGATGGTCCAGTGGAGGGCTATTTCAAAGTGTCATATGAAACATTATGACACAAATTTTGCCAAAGGTAGGTATATTACCTTTTGTTTGAGTACTCGTGTTTTTGGGGTCACGTTTCTACGAATCATGACCTTATGCTATCACACGGGCTGATCAGCATGTGATAGTACGTCCGTCGGAGGATGATCCTAATCTAAATTATCATATCATTTTTGATATTCATAGAATAAATGATTTATCAACTGTTTCTGTTTTGGAATAATGGTAAAGTAAGGTTTTGATTCAGATTTTGAATTATGCTGATACTTATGTTGTTGTTAAATATCAAAGGTGGTATTAGTATAGATGAATGATGTTAACTTCAGTATGGAATGTTGCGAGCATCAAAGTTCGTATTGATATCTAATTTGATATGACAGCAAAGTAAGTATTAATTTGAAGAGTTCGGTTTTGAATGAGTTTATGATCCACTCTATAATCATTGTTTCATGTTATTGTTGTTTACGATATTTCCGTAAACACTGTTTTACGAGTATGATTCTCGTCAAGATTCAAAGTATTGTTGAAGCATTTCGCTCAAAAATATCAAAATGGTTTTGAATACAATTAAGGAATCAATTCTGGGATTCCTCAACTAAAGTTTTATGATTCAGCAATTATGATTTTAAATATTCTGCTCTAATGCAGATGTCGGTTTTATATCAAAAGACCCTATATATGTCATAATGATCTTGCTGAGCATTTCTTTCGCTCATACTTGCCTGTTTTTAAATTTAACCTCCAGTGAGGATTAGCTTGTTATTTAGCCGCATAATTCGAGAAAACAAGAAGAAGCTCTTGGAAGGTGGTTGGTCCAGGGTTTGTGAATTAGTGTAAGTTCTTTTGTGTAAAGTTGTTTATATTATATTATACTATAGTTGTGTATTTTATAGTTGAGCCTAGTATACTTCTTTTCGAAGTTTTACTAGTGGGTTTAGTTTTGAGTTGGAATTTATTGAAAAGAGTTTTAAAAGGAAGTGAAGAATTTATTGATGGAATTTGGAATTCTTGTTTCTAGAACTGTAACCTTAAAAAGATCTTGGATTAGTTTGGGGTCATTTATGATAAATATCTTCCGCTGGCATTTATTTATTGATTAAACAGGTTGATTTAGATTGAGGTTTCATACTGACGACCAAATCCTCTGACCCCGGATTTGGGGACGTTACAGGTTGGTATCAGAGCTGAGGTTATAGTAAACTAGAAACGAGAGTTTGTAGGAGTGTGTATAGCTATGTGAGGACGTTTGAGCTCATATCGAGTTCCTGTTGGACTATTGGATATAGTACCAACGAGTAAGTTAAGATAGGCGCATTCATTCGAGATGGTTTTGTTCAGCTGGATGGAACTCCAGGAAGCTGCAAAATTCTATTGTGGAATCTTCCGAGACTACAATTCGCCGACGAAGGAGATTATCGATATCCTTAGAATGTGAAGAAGTGTCTAGAAGTGGATGACGACTTAACAGAAGAGTTCAAATAGAAGATAAATATTAAGACCTTGGCAATACCTTCTCTTTCTATAAATTCTTTTGTCATCTCTCAAAAAGAAGTATTTTTTAAATAACATAGTCAATAACGCCCGTTTTTAATCACGTACTGTGCCAGAGGTTGTCATGAAACCTATTCTCAGGTTTTGATAGTTTTGCCAAATTATGATAATTTAACTTCCACTTTTCTTATATGGTGGATAGTTTCTTGGTGATGTGACACCACTTGCTCATTTTGTGCCAGAATTTTGTTCTCTAGATTTCATTTCCTTCAGAAATATCATCTTTAAAATATTTTCAGTTTTATTCATTTAATTTTGGATTCCTTTGATATTCTTTTATTCTGACTGAGATGAACAACCCTAACTATAGGGGACACAAGGTATACCTGTATGTGTGATAGGAGTTGGATGGGACGCCATCACTTGTGTGTGTTGTGAATACATGAAGGTTAATAACCTTTAGTAGTGTCTTAATTTGGACACGCAATACCAAGTTCATTTGATCATGTTGATCTCTCAGTTATTCTTTTATTTCAACAATACTTTTTCTCAAATTCAGATTTTGTCCTGTTATGATATGAAATTCTTTTCTCTTTATAAGTCAATGATTTTATCATCTCAAATATTCGAAGGTATGCCAATCAAGTTAAGCTAAGTTATCCTGGTCAAGTCAAAGTAAGGTGATGTGATGGAATTACCAAGAGCAACAGTGGACTGCGATGCGGTTATAATATTAGTGGCATATACCGAAGTCAAGCTATTTCTTTACTTCTCTCTCTATTTATCTCTATCTCTCTTTCTTTTTCTTTCTCTTTATCTTTCTCTCTATTCTTTTTCTCTCTATCAGTAAAAGTGATTCTACGCAGAATTTGGTCAAATGGTATGGGAATAAATTATTAATTTCTATAGGAAAGAACGATGGTGCAGAGTGAAGCTCTTGTGATAACAACGTGATATAAGGAATTTCAGTGTTATTTGAAATTTTGAGAAAAGTTATGTATGCAAGATTGGGAAAGTTGGCCAGAAGATCCTTATTGTTCTCTTTTGCTGATTCCGAGGACGGAATCCTTATAAGGGGGGTAGATTGTAATATCCCATATTTTCAAATATTATTATTATAATTATTTGGAATTATTTATGTGATTTTATGTGAATTTTAGTGAATTATCTGATAAGTGGAATTGATGTTTGGGTGTTTAGATGTGATATTATTTGAGTATTTGAATTTTTATATGTCCAAAATAAAATATAGATAATGGTGATATTTTTCTGGTAATTTTTGGACTATTAGATGATTTTATATTGATTATGAATTATTAATTATTTTCTGAGTAATATAAAGCCGAGAATCGTCCGACTTCATCCGTTTTTTCGTTTTTACAACCCGAAACTCTTCGGAAAACTCCTTTCTAACCTAATCTGGTAATTCCGGACATTTTCCGTGTTTTGACTTTTTCAATCCGGATTACGGTTTGACCCGTGCGCGGCCCGGCGCAAGATTTTCGATATGATAGTTATTCGGTAATCAATAAAACCCGTATTCTCGAGAGACGGGATATTTTTACGTTATTTTCGTATATAGTGTTTTATAAAAAGCTCGGTTTTGATAATTATCCAATTCTAGTATTTAATTGTATCATTTTTATAGTTACTTAGCGGTTAGGTAATCTATTTTTGGATCATTTTATAGTTACTTAGTGGCTAAGCAACTAATTTAACGATCCAAAATGATCCAGAACGATCCAATATTCCATAAATATAAATAGTCTATTTCTTATTTCATTTATTTCGTTTATTCATTTGCAACCAGTTAAAATACCGTAAATACAGAGAAAATCCTAGAAAACCGATACGTTCCTGAGAATCAAACACAAGAACGAAGGCGTTATCGAACTCCGATTCGGGCGTGCAGCATATCAAAATGAAGCTCTCGAAATCTTCTTTCTGAATCAATCATCATTTTTTGCCCAGAAATCATGGTAATTTTCTTATTTATTTATTTATATTCGAATTATTTAATTATTAAATTATGAAAATTTGTTCTTGATGTTGTTGATGTGATTTGATGCTTCCATGTTGTAGAGCATGTTTTTCTGGTCAATTTGGTATATTATACTTCAAAAATAGAGTTCAATATCATATAGAAATTAAGGTTTGATTTTCTGAAAATTTCTTAAATATGTGTTCTTGGTGTTCTTGATGAATTCTGAAAATCAAAGTCAAATTTGAAGGTGTTATTGAACACCAAATCACAAGTATGAATATCCGTTGTGAAGCCTGCAATCTGTTCTATCTGATTTTAGCATCAAAATCAATTGAGGTTTGGAAATTTTTAAATTCGCAATTTTAGGGTTAATATTCGAATTTTGGGGGTTTATGATTTATTGGTTTTTGATTGTTTGTGATAATATGGATAGATTGTAGATGTTCAGGGGTTTGATTTGAGATACAAATCATCGATTTTGACATAGGATTGAACGAAATCGGGCTTAGCCGGAAAAGCTCGGTTTATCACCGGCTTTAATGGCTACTTTGGTCGGATTTTGGGTGCGGCAACCTTGTTCTTGTCGTTGTTGATACCGTAATGTTGCTGGGTTGCAGAGGATCGAAACCGTGGTTGGAATCAATCAGAACGGTGCTGTTTTGGGGTTGGCCAGTGTTTCGCCGGAACTACCGACGCCGCCGGATTCTGGCAAATTATCCGGTGGGTCTGGGTTGTTCTTGGCAACCCGGTTTGACCCGAATTATGACCTGTGGGTTTTATTATTGACCCAGGTTCGATCCTAATTTATCCAATCTATTTTCTAAAAACCTGTTTCTGCAATTTCTATTTTATTTTAAATTAAAATTTAGTTTCTTTTATTCTGAAAATTCATTTATATTTTCAAAATCATTATTTTAATTCTGAAAATTTATTTTAATTCAAAAATAAATCTAAATTATTTAATTAATTAATTTTAGTTAATAATTAATTATTTAATTAGTCAATTAATTTAAATTTTAATTGATTAATTAATTTAATTAGTTATTAATTAATTTTAATTGATTATTTAATTAGATTTAATTATTTAAAATTGATTTAAAAATTCCGAAAAATAGTTGGAGCTTTAAAATATTATTTTAAATTATTTTCCAGGCTCAATAATTCTTATAAAATTATTTTTGGGTGTTCGAGCACTATTATTTAGTTATAAAATGATTCGGAGACCCGTTTTAATTCCGAAAAATGTTCAAAAATTCATATTAAATTAACCGTTCGTCCGTTTAATACGAAACGAACGCCTCTAGACTCAGAAAAATATCCCGCTTTCATTAAAAATACTTTCGAGACCCAGATCCTTTTATTTCGAAAGGTCACTTGTTTTACAAGTCATTCTGAGTCAATTATTGATCGATAAATCATATTTTTGATCCAATTTCAGTACTAAACGTACCGAGTCGACCCTTCTGATGAACCGAGTCATATGTGATATGAATTATGTGATACGTGAGTTATGGGCTATATGTTATGTGAATTATGTGTGTATGTAGATTAAGGGTCCTGTGTTTGTTTGTTATATTTGTGTGTGGGCTATCGTATGGGTAGTCGATAGGCTTTTGACGCGCAGTTCGTCGAGTGATTATCGATTTAATGATTAAAGTTGTATATTTTAATTATAGATGCGGATCTCTCGAGTCGATCAGGACCAGATGGAATGGGTGAAGAGTAGAATTGAATAGTATGGAATTGTGGGTTGCAGCACTGCATGAGCAGCAGACCAATTGATTAGTTGAATAAAGACGACGATGTTTTGAGGCCGAATGTCAGAATAGATGCGTCTTTGCGAGTGTGACTAACTACTAAAACTCAAAGGCAAGTATTCCTATCATCACTTCTTATTCAAGTGATATTTATTTTGAATCTTATCATGCAAGTATTGCTTTCCCTATTCAGTTCAAGATAGATAAATGTTTTACATATCGCTAAATTAAATAATTTTGTTTATACAAGTTTTCATATGTTATTCTATGTTCAGAATAGGCAAGTGATTTTACATATCCAATTATCGGATTTATAAATTTTTTGGGATTTTGAGAAAAGTAATTTGTTTGCGAATATTCCTACCTAAGAATTGGGGGAAATAAAATTATTTTGGGTGTCGATTATTATGACCCCATTTCAATAAAAGGTTTTAAGATTGGATCATAATTGCGTAAGTGACCAGAACGGACGGTCCAGCGGAGGGCTATTTCAAAGTGTCATATGAAACATTATGACACAATTTTTGCCAAAGGAAGGTATATTGCCTTTTGTTTGAGTACTCGTGTTTTTAGGGTCACGTTTCTACGAATCATGACCTTGTGCTATCACGCAAGCTGATCAGCATGTGATAGTACGTCCATCGGAGGATGATCTTAATCTAAATTATCATATCGTTTTTGATATTCATAGAATAAATGATTTATCAACTGTTTCTATTTTGGAATAATGGTAAAGTGCGGTTTTGATTCAGATTTTGAATTATTCTGATACTTACGTTGTTGTTAAATATCAAAGGTGGTATTAGTATAGATGAATGATGTTGACTTCAGTATGGAATGTTGTGAGCATCAAAGTTCGTATTGATATTTAATTAGATATGACAGCAAAGTAAGTATTAATTTGAAGAGTTCAGTTTTGAATGAGTTTATGATCCACTCTATAAACATTGTTTCATGTTATTGTTGTTTACGATATTTCCGTAAACACTGTTTTATGAGTTTGATTCTCATCAAGATTCAAAGTATTGCTGAAGCATTTCGCTCAAAAATATCAAAATGGTTTTGAATACAGTTAAGGAATCAATTCTAGGATTCCTCAACTAAAGTTTTATGATTCAGCAATTATGATTTTAAATGTTTTGCTCTAATGCAGATGTCAGTTTTATATCAAAAGACCCTATATATGTCATAATGATCTTGCTGAGCATTTCTTTCGCTCATACTTGCCTGTTTTTAAATTTAACCTCCAGTGAGGATTAGCTTGCTGTTTAGCCGCGTAATTCGAGGAAGCAAGAAGAAGCTCTTGGAAGGTGGTTGGTCCAGGGTTTGTGAATTAGTGTAAGTTCTTTTGTGTAAAGTTGTTTATATTATATTATACTATAATTGTGTATTTTATAGTTGAGCCTAGTATACTTCTTTTCGAAGTTTTACTAGTGGGTTTAGTTTTGAGTTGGAATTTATTGAAAAGAGTTTTAAAAGGAAGTGAAGAATTTATTGATGGAATTTGGAATTCTTGTTTCTAGAACTGTAACCTTAAAAAGATCTTGGATTAGTTTGGGGTCATTTATGCCAAATATCTTCCGCTGGCATTTATTTATTGATTAAACAGGTTGATTTAGATTGAGGTTTCATAGTGACGATCAAATCCTCTGACCCCGGATTTAGGGGCGTTATAAACTTTATGCCTCTAAGTTTACAATCCTATTGTGATAACTTAGTTAAGTCAAACCCAATAGTCAAAAAGTATCAATATACTTCAACACATCTCCCATGATAGATAGGAGTACTTCGCTTTGGCGAACCCACTCCTGGTCGATCTAGGGATTAACGCATTGGACTCATTGGAAGGCATCTGATCAACTTAATATTAACTTTAGGGTTTTGTTAATTTTAAAATGATCATGATCCCATCATAAAGAGATTCCAAATTTTTCCTTGAATAAAATACTTAAAATCAATATTCGTCAATAGTTTGATTTCCAGGTAGTGAGGGAGTCACAACGGTCTCGCTTAAAACCCACAACCTTACAAGTTCAATAAACTCGCTTTTGACAAAATCGCATGTCAGAAACAAAGAAAATTTGTATTTTATTCTGTGTTTCATAAACACGTGAATCTCATAATCGTTTGTTCATTCTAAAATCTTGAATCGTTACAGATTTTATCTTGTTTAAAAAGCATGGCATGGGTGTCGTATCTAATACATACATCCTTAATCTAATTAAGCAAGCATCTTTATAAACTACTCTACACATACATTCATATGCGCATATATATGTAAAGTGCAATAAATAAATGTGGTTGGTTATGGCTTCATCCTATTTGATCTTTATCAAGCTAATGACAAAGATCTAGGTCAATCTAAGGTGGAAAATAAATACAGGCTAACTATTACATGTCTTCTTTCTTGTATTGCTTCCTTGGATGGCCTCCGTGTGGGATTACCCTTGATCTTCAAATCTTCATGTCTTCATGTACATTACAAGAATGAAATATGGAAACTAATCTAATGAACTTACAAGAAGAACTCGAGTTACATTCGAGATTTAATAATTACAAGATTAAACGACATGCAAGCCGTATTTGAAAAACCAAAACCATTAACCTAAGGTCATAAGCCATAACCATCCACCAAGCTCAATTAACATAAAATAACATGTTAAAACACATAATATGATCTTAACATATCCTACCCATCATGATCTAATCATAAAAACCATATATTGAAAAAATCAGAAAATTCAAAATTAAATCTGATAACATTAAATCTCAGATTACAGGGCCTACACGATGTTAAACGCCTTACATATCAGTCGATGATAGCTTTACCTATCAGTTATGTTCAGACGCTCGATTCTAGAAGAAATAACGTATTCATTCGCCAAAATCGGACACCGGACACAGATTTCAGCAAATCCGCTGTATCCGATTCAGAATCGTATCAAATATGATTCTTATAATATGAACAAACATAAAACATGTATATATCAATATATATACAGATTATATAATCATCATATGATTATACAACTATCATGAATATCATATATTCAAAACATATATATATACGCATATATAAACATAACAACATGTAAAACATACAAAATCGCATACATAACAGTCATGGAATATTGTGTATATGTTATCATCATAAAACCAGTAAACACGTAAACGAATTAAACACTTTTCGCAAGTAGCTCTGATGTCATTGTTGGGTTTCGAGCACATAAACGCAACGGAAACAGTAATTAAAAAATGTAAAAAATCAAAATTTTCCAAACCCACCGCAGGATCCATGCGAAAAACATATATTTAATTCATAGATCATATTGTTACCTTAAAAAGTTTTACCAATTGATTGACAAATGGAGATCCAAAGCTTGTTTAATCACCACGCATCCCGCTCTAGCGATCTACGCTCTATCGGTATTCACACGAATGCTTGAACTCAAGGATTAGATGTATACTAGCACAAACCTATTTCTTCTTGCTCTCTCCATCTTCTCTCTTGGTGGTTAGGGTTTTAGTAAAAGTCTTGCTTGCAAAATCAGCCACACAAGAGATATTATATAGAGAGTAGAAAAACGAATTATAATTCTTAACTAATTAGGATTTATTATTAATTCGAAATTCCTATTTATATTATAATTAAGTCTCACTTAATTATTTAACAAATAAATTTCATAATTAATATTAGTAAATTCAAATATCAATATTTATCTAATTAATTAAGTCATACTTATTTAATATTATAAATAATTTGAATTACTTTAGTATAATTTAAATCCAATTTAAATTAAATAATCCTTCAAGTATTCTTAGTGTGTGACCCTATAGGTTATTATTACATTGACAACGAATTTTAAATCTAATTTAAAATTGTAAACAATGAGCGGCATCTAGTAAAACATCATTGCTACCAAAGTAATAATAATTGAATCGGTGATCGATTAAACCTTTTGTGAAAAATGTACAATGTAATATAATCTGTGACGGACCCACAATACTAACTAGCAGAAATATGCATAATATAGATTAAACAGTAAGAACTACAAAAGATAGAATATTAGAGCTGCAACCCTTAACCACAATCCCTGAATCCACGGGAATGAGTTTTAACAACATCTAACATCTTAATTATTACAGACCAAAAATATCTAAAGCCAAATTACTACACAAATTTTAAACCCAAGGTTTACAACCCTTAGGGAACTACTAATTCCCTACCTGCCCCAACATCTGACGGTAGGCATACCCCGAGTCCCCAGAAGTCTTACGCGCGGTTTGCTTGAGACGAACCATCTTTGGGTTTCACTGAAGGGATAACAACAATAACAATATTAATGAGCAAAATGCTCAATAAGTGAATAATAGGGTACAACAGTTCATCATATGCTTCAATAAAACAATAACAGAAGGTATATCAACAATATGAAATTTCAAGTAAAAGTTCATGATTTTAATAAGTGAATGAAATTGAAATCACACAGCACTATGAGCAATGAGGGGTGATCAGCCCACATCAAAGCTCCGAACCATATAACAAGTGATTCATTATTATTGAGGATCCTCGGTACACACTGGCCATATAAATCCATCAGGCTCCCCGCTACTGAGGTTTTAAAACTATAACAGTGAATAGCGCCTCAGTCTCATCAAATCATTTAATTCCTTTTTTAATAACTCATTTCAAATTAAAAGGGTTTTTGATCAAGGACAATATAACAAGGGTTGGTATACACAAAGTTGAAATGAGAGGGTGATATTAGTGTTTGGGTTTCCAAAGGAAATGAATCTAATGTATGAGGGTTTTAGGTTTCACTGGATATATATTAAGGAACTATTTGTAGGGTTCACAGGGATACGAGGTAATATGTTATGAAAAGGGGGTCAATTCAAGTATGGAAGCGATTAACTAAGTTCAAGATCCAATCATTGAGTGATGTCAAGGACTAATCAATATTATTAAACGATAGTCAAGCATTCACAGGGTATTGAATCACAAGAAATGGAATTATAAAGATAAGTTGAGAGTTCACTTTCCTGAACTACGTTTACTGAGTACTTGAATGGAATCGTCTATGGGCTCCTTTCCTGGCCTCCTACTTGAACCTACAATAATGGTACTCTTATCAATAACACTTGCTAACTACCCCTCCGCGTATAATTATATATGCAAATATATATATATATATATAAACACATGTATATATACAGGCTTATTTATATACAAGTAGCATATGCATCAAAGAAATTACATAACACATAATCATGGCAAGATAACATTTAGTTAATAGTACATACTTATACTCTATACACTATTTCAGATTCTTATGCACATGACTAAGTAACACACAAAAATTATGATTAATACTATTAATCTTCTTTTACAGACCTCAACTTATCCCAAAAATAGTAAGACACACTTAGGCGTCACTCACAATGACTCACAAAACTAATGCATACTCTAAACTCTTCTCGGATGCATGCCTTGGCACCACTTGTGTTCCTCGGCACAAATATATATTTCTACCTTGGGCCTTCACTTAATTATGATTTCTACAGACTCTTATGACATAATGCAACTCCCAAACTTGATTTGACATCAAGGCCTCACTCATAAAGCACTTAAACACAATGCACTCCTCATAGGCTTCATAATGCAACTCTTATGGTGACTCTCGGGTGTTTTGGTGGAAATGGGCTATCTTCACCTTGGGCCTTTACTCAAAACCAACTCTCTGAGGTTCCTAAGACTCTAAACTAACTCTTAAAGTTTGAATGACTCAAAAACCTCACTCAGGCCTCCCTAGGCCTTAAGTAGAAGTTGACACAAATCTGCATCCCTACTTACCAATCTTTCTTGTTTTTACCAACTTAAAACTCACTTAAATTGTTCAATTATTGATTTTAATTACTTTTTAAGCTTCCTAAGACTTCATTATACTATTATAAACCAAGTTCCAATGAATTTATATCCTAAAACATGGTTATAATGGGTCAAATATGGACTTGTACCAAATCTGCCCTGTTCTAAGTTCCTCTCGGTTTTGTGCTTGTGCACCTAACCAAATACATGATTTTATCCAATCTAAAGCTTCTGGACTCAAGTAAATACCAAGTCCTAACTCTACTGAACTTGGGTCTAACAAGGCCTCGCCAATGCATACCTAAAATAACCTAAACTTCTAGTGCTAAATTATGTCCAAATAGGACAAATGCATCTCTTCCACCTTAACTCCCTTCTTAACCACCAAAACCAAAGAACAAACCAACAATCAAGCCTAATATCATGCTAAAACCTACTGACCTATAGTGCACAAGGTTGATTTTCATTTTATTTACCATTATTACCAATTATCAAGGGGTCAAGAGAGGCAACTAGCTAGACAACTTCATATCTCTAAGTTCTAAGCATAATTCGAATTATACACTTAGGTTAAGCACTTGATACCTACTGATTTTAATCTCTTTTAATCATGACATATTTAAACTATCAATTTAACACATAATTCGTGGCATGCACCTCATAAAAATCAAGTATCAAAGCTCATAGCAAGCAAGTATGGTTTCCTAGTCTAAAATCACTTGTAAATCAACATGCAAGGGTTAATTTCATCATGCAAGGGCTAGAACTAACATGCAAGCCTTAAAACTTAATATACTTAAAAAAACATATCATTCAAGAGTTTAAACATTATAATTCATCATTTTTAGAAGCAAAAATGTTTTATAAGCAACATGCAAAGTCATTTTCATAGAAATTTCTAAAGAACAATCCATATACATTCGGCTATTTTAATAAATTATTGCCAAATGCTATGAACAAGATTATGACTTAGAAAGTTGAAGTAAAAATACTTCTCCAAGACCATATCAAGTCCATATATTTAAGCCCTTATGATTTTAGTCCTTAAATTCATGAGAATTCAAGGCCTAAATCTTGGCTATAAGAACACATCAACACATTATAAAATATACCTTTTATTAGCCAAATTTTCCAAGTATAAATGTGGGAATATGAGTGAATTAGCTCCTTGATCAAAGTATTTGAGAAAAAAAAAAAAAAGAAGAGGGGGAGGGGTGGCTTCGGCCGAATGGAGAGAAAGCAGAGGGGAGAGAGTGAAGTGTGTGTGCAAAATGAGAGAGTAAGCTTGTGTTTTTGGTTTTTGATTTGTTAAAGTGGTAGTGGAATTGACAAATGACCTCTATGCCCTTCCTACAAGCTTAAGTCATTTTGCATGCAAGGGTAGATGAGTACTTTGCTTCGTTAAAGTGAGTTAGTGGGGTTGGAAATGACGATCCTATCCTTGGTCTCTATTATAAGGGATTTTGCATGCAAGGGTACATTAGTAATCTAGTAATCATTTTTCTAGAATTAAAATATTCTTAAAAATAATGAATTTTAATAAATAAAGTACAATTCCATAAATCACAAAAATTATACCATAAATTACTTTAAGATTTTAGAAGTTTTATAAGAGTATTTTCAAGAAATTTGAATAAAAAGAATTTTTAAAAGAATTTTCTTTATAATAATACTTCTATAACAAGCCACATAAAAATACAATTTAATTATATTTTAATGAAAATAAAGTTTTAAAATATAATCTAGCATTATACAAATTTATCTAATTATCTAAGCACATAATTTCCATATCTAAATATTTGTACGAAGATTCAAATCGTCACGAAAGAAAAATATATTCATATTTACTTAATTCACATAATCACTGGAAAGCAATATTTAGAAACTTATGTACTCACAATAATGCACAGTAATGCCACATCATAGATTTTATAATATCATAATATTTATAGACGTTACATAATCCCTTTAACCAAATATTATAGATTAAACTAGAGGCATGTAATGTGTCATCCTCATCATATCAAATCAACATTTCAGCGTGACCACACATTTCATAGTCTAGCTCACACAAGAGGCCAATAATATCACTCCTAAAATAGGAGGGTTAAATCCCATCTTGATCATTCATATCTCTCATACGAATCATAATATACCCAATGTACACTTTTATCATTACCCGGTCAAGGATAACTTTTAATAAAATCATTGTATATTAATTCTCGTATAGAAATATAATGACTTCAGGTCTAAGGACCATTACATCATTATCGCTGTGAGAATTACTTATGACACAACAGACATGTAGAATCTCACATTGGATCTGTCCAGCACCATGTACATATACATCTGCCTGTGTTTTTTACTTTAGTATCATCATACCTATGATCAATGAGATGTGATCATCAGTCAAGAGACACACCAGTCTTAATACATTATCATTGTCCATTAATAATAATACTCGACTAGGGACCTTTAGGAATATTGATACTATTCTCATAATCTCATTTCTAAGTCACGTACTTAGAGATATAGAATTGCATATCATATTCCAAGGACATTTATTAATCTAACATTTATATCACAGTAAATTAAGAATTAATAAATTTTAAAGGGAATAATCGATAGAACATAAACATTTATAATCCTAATATCTTAAACTAAAACATCATATTGTTGTCTCTAGGGCACAAACACTAACAATATATACATATATATGTTTTGTTCTCGTGTGATAAACCTCTATAGTTCAGAGGTAGACTCTAAGCCAGATGTTTTGTGGCAATATTTTTTTATATAATTCTCTTCAATTCTTTCTTCTCTCTTCTTTTCATTTTCGTGTAAACTGAGAAGAACAACCCTTCCAGAAGGGGAGGTATTGCCGAATGACTATCTATCTGTGTGATTGAAGCCTAGTAGGATACCACATGTTGTTTAATTTCTTATCAAGTACTAAAGGCTTGCCACCTTTGGTACTAACTATGCAATAGAACAAGTGTTCATGATCATAGTGATCTCTCAATAAATTCTTTAACTTCTATATGATTGATCAAACTTTGGAAGATGGAAGCAGCTAGAGATGAAGTGGTATCAGTACGGTGGTATTCCGAATCTAACGCATTCATGATACTAAGGTTAAAAGGGTTATTAAAAGGTTATAGAACGCTAACGAGCAATAGTGTAACCAGTATAATATTAGGTACGGAAGATAGTAACGATTACGAACTAGAAAAGTGTGGGTATTGAGAAGTAAAATCTATAACGCTAGAAGCTATGATGAGAGTCTGTGCAATAGACTTGAAAGAATTTGGAATGACCACTTAACTCGGATTAAGTTTTCTTATGACAATAGATCGTATGTCAGTATCAAGAAGTCGCCTTATGAGATCCTTGAGGGAAGACAATGTCGATCTCCCTTATATTAGGATGAAGTTGTAGAGCGCAAGATGCTCGGACCAGCAGTGGTCCAATGGACCAAGGATATAAAAGATCTAATCAGAGGATGGCCGGTAGTAGCCCAAGATGGACATAAGAAGTATGTTGATTTGACACGAAAGGACAAAGAGTATGAAGTAGGGGACCTAGTGCTGGTATAGGTATTCCTTTGGAAATGATGGATGAGGTTTGGAAAGAAAGGAAAGCTAAGCCCACGATTTGTTGGACCCTTGGATATATTAAGACATATTGGGAAGTTATCAAATGAACTAGCCTTACTCCTGAACCTGCAACAAGTTCGCAATGAGTTCCAAGTATCAATGTTAAGGAAATATGATCCAGAATCGAGACACATATAGGATACGAACCAAAAAGGAACAAGTGCTTAGGAACATGGTTATCAAACTAGTCGGAGTTTGTAATAGAATCACAATGTGGAAAAATTGACTTGCTTAGAAAGTGCAATGCTAGAAAAGTATCCCCAACTGTATTATATCTGATTCCGGGACAGAATCCTTTTAAGGAGGGGAGACTGTAATAACCCCAAAAAATTTGGACTTTTTGTAATCCTTATGAATAGTGAATTTGTTGATTATGCTGATTAAGGAAATTTTTCATGCCACACTATGTAGGGGTTCCTTTATCGATTTTCTGAGATCTTATTAGTACTCCAAAGAATATATGAGTGTATGTAAAAATCATCAGAATCCAAATTCGAACACTTTGATTTTTTCCGAAAATCCAGTAGATACCGAAAGAATTGATTATAAGGTAACATGATTAGAAGGATTTATATTCAAGGATTATAAGAGAGGATCATAAAAGGAATATAAAATATTGAGAAAGGTTTAGGGGAACCGAAGTAATAAGATTCCGGATATGATCCCTCAAACGACAAACGAGAACGAAGGTTAAGCGAACCATATAACAGATAAGCGGTCATTATCCAAGTAATTAAGGTTTAATCAAAGAGGTTAGTGGATGTTGATATCATTACACCACAAGGAGAAGACATGTATTAAAAGATGACATAATCATGATGGCATAAGCATGACAAGTAGATATGTTTAGTTGGTTGATTATTAGCCAAGTATTATTTACCATCATAAATTCTAAAAGTAACAAAGCTAAAAGGAAAGCAACCAACAATTCATAACACAAAAAAATCAAAGTTGACTTCTTGATTCCAAGAGCAAAAGCTCTCGGGTTTTCTCATTTCAAGCAAGAAAGAAATTCAAAACTCAAGATCCAAGCCTTGTTATTTTGTAAGGTAATTATCCTAGGTCCTTTGTACTTAGTTATGACTATCCTAGAAATCTAAGACACAATTTCCTTCACAATCTTTTTCAATAAAACATTGAAGAAGAGAGTGAATAGTGTTTTCAAGTGTTATAATTGTTTGATCTTATGTTTTTTGTTAGATCTAGCTTTTGTAAGGACTTTCAAGGGCTATTTCAAGCTTCTTAGTTACTTCTACTCACCAAGGAAGGTAAACCCTCATACCTAGCGTTACTTTTGAGCATTTAGGAGTTATTATGCTTAATATAGTATATGAGAAGCATGATCCTTGTTTGTTAGAAGTTTGGTTGGATTTGTGGTGATTTTGGTTATGGACTGATGTGGTATGGTTTAGGTGAAGTTTTGTATTATTAATGGTTATGAGGTAGTTGGTGGTTAACTAGAGTGGTATAAACATTGGTAATCGCGTAAACATAGCCATCGTAATGCCCATTTTCATTCAACTGCTTGTACTTAGTGTTAGGGACAGAAAGCTCACTGACCAATCTATAACTTTGCCATGCTTAACTACATCGTGTCGTAAGCTTCATTTTGGTATGTGGTTCGCTTAGATCCTATGTACGGTTTAGGAGAAAATACCATTTTAAGTAACGGCGTTCCGAGAGAGAACCATTACCCCTCGCTTAAATTTGAAACCTTGATTAAGGTCCTTAAGGGACTAATTGGAGTACAAAACAATTACGTAAGATTAGCAGGTCAGTTGGTAGAGTATTCATGAAAGAATCGCCTTAAAATTCGTAACGGTTAATTTATTAAAATTAGTAGAGCCGAGGGTACGCGAGCAATTAACGCAAATCGTTAAGCGTATAAGCGACCATAAGCGACCGTTAGGGTATGAGTGAGTTTTGACTAGTTTCTTAAGCGACCTTGGTCTAGTTCTGTCTTATGTTGTTGTTTATAGGTTATCGGATCCACTCTAAGCTTAAGTCTACCCCGGAACGCTCAGGCAAGTTTTCTACTCGTTATACTGCTGTTGTGATGTAAATATATCTATGCATTATCTTGTGATAAGTGCATGATTGTTATTAGCAAATCTTGTGATATATTGGAGCATGTCAATATGATATATATATATATGCATGCATGTTTCGCAATCTTGATGTCTCATTGTTGATTTAATTGATTATAAACTGCATAATACCTATGCTAGAGATAAGCAGTACTTGCGTATACCCTTAGTATAGGGGACCCAGAGGTGAACATTTTTCTAAACCGGGAGGCGATGTTCCAGAGTATATTATATGTATATATATAAATAGTTTTCAAAACTATTAATTGAATAATGTTTATTCGATAGTTTTATATTATAAGTGAATATTATTTTTTGAATTTTCATTTAAGACTCCTATTACGGTCAAAGGCTAGTTTAATTATTTGAATAGAGTTTCAACTTATGAAACTTATTTTATTTCTATTAATAAATGAATATTAGTCTAAATATTCATTCGAGGACTTATGACTCCGCTTATTTTATTTAATGAATATTAGTCTAAATATTCATTCGAGGACTTATAACTCCGCTTATTTTATTTAATAAATATTAGTTTGTGTTGACGGAGGAATCTGGTAACAACAAAGATTGAGATTTCTCGCCGGAATTAAGATCTATGACAGTGGTTCTTCGCCGGAAAATCAAGCGGTGTGTGGTGGTTTGTGGTTGTTTTAGGCTGAGATTGATCAGAGTAAGTGGTGACTCTCTTATCAGCTCTCAACTTCTTACCCTCTCAATATGCCTACGTACCCTTTATATAGGGATCAAGCCTGACGTAGTTCTTGTGGAACAAGAAATCTAATGGGCTTAGACTTCTTATTCCTAGGCCCGTAGAAGCCCATCCAAAGTCCGTCTTCTGCTAGCTTTAGGAATGTCCAACTATGAGGCCCAACCGCGAAGGCCCAAGGCTCGTCCGTAATCACGGGACTTCACGGATAGTACATCTCCCTGCGAAAGGATAACACTCTGATACAGCTATTTCCCTTGATTTACGGATACAGGTATAGCCACGGTTCACCCCAAGTGTCGGACACAACCCTGTCCCCCGAATGAGGATAACCCACCAGATAACAAGACAGGTGATCCCAAGCTCTTGGGTGCAAAGTGCAGGATGACTCCAAAGTTCTCCAACGAGGACACCCGTTTAATACAAGAACAGAGTTCCCAAAGCACACACCAATGTTAACCCCGCATCCCCAATGAGGATGCCCGTTGAATACAGGAGGAGGCCTTCAATCATCAGGCATACCCTTGAAGGCCCTCAAGCTTTTCACGGACATCCCCCTCCTTGACCGTCTCAAGGAGGGAATTCTTCAAAGAGTACCTGCAATAAATACATTAGTAAAAATAATCTCCACTGCTCCTCTCCATGCAAGCTTTATCCTAAAGTCACCATTGAGAATACATAGACCAGGCACAGGACCCTGGGTGCGTCCTCACCTTCATGAAACCTGCATAGCCTCCTCAAAAAACCCTGGTGCACAGCATTCCACTTCACAGGGCGCGTCCTAGGAAAGACAGGCGTGTCCTCCAGCTGTTATTGCCACAAGACCACAATTATCAAGTACTTTCACCAAGACTAAAGCGTCCACCATGATTGGGCGCGTCCTTCCCTAATCATGCGCTCCCAAGCTTCACCATTACTAGACCACTAAACATCTCCTCAAAGGTAGGCGCGTCTAACATTCTTGGATGCGTCCTAACTATAACGACTCGTACATTTCTGTAATATTTAACTGTGTAATTATTAAATAATTAAATAAATAAATTATGTGTATGGGTTCTGTCAGTTGAATATTATTTTTGTTAATATTTTATTAATTATGTGTGATTATTGGTGTTCCAGGATCGTTTGTGTAATTAGTTGTGGCGTTGTGTTATTTTTTTTATGGTTAAAGGTGATTTTATTCAAGATTTATTTTCATAAATGTTTGGATTGTCTCTAAAATTATTTTATCACTTTACAATTTTATTTATTATTTTTAGGAATTTATAAAATTTAGAAATCAATATTTTACTGTTTATTTATCTTTAAATGATTTTCTGATTTCATTTAATAGTAAAATCAGTATTTAATTCTAAAATTTCTCAAAAATTACGAAATTCATATTTTAATAATTTTATAATATTTTGAAAATTTTTAAAGTTGTTCGGAGATTTTTGGGATTTATTTCACTTGCGCGTCGATCCGTTTAATTGATAAAAACGGGAATAAATTTCGTTTCAGGAATTATTTAAAATTTACAAAAATTTTATTTATTTAATCCGCATATTATATCATTAAATAAAAAGTACGGGTCAGATAAAACTTTGTTGCGGGGTTTATTCGAAAAAAAAACAAAACAAAACAAACAAATCAAAACGAAGGGGGGGCTGTTTTCCATTCGGGTATCACCCGACTTCCTCTTCGATCCCTATTTCGATTCTCTCTCTCGCATAATCTCTGTATCTCTCTCTCTAATCCCTCCACTCTCTTCCTCCCTCTCACACTCAATCTCTCCTTCATTCTCTTTCTCTTCCCCATATTTGTCCCCTGTTTTGGTGAGTTTTCCGGCTGCCTTGCGTTCTTTTCCGGTCGCCGGTTCTGTTTTTCCGTATAATTGCTTCGGCCCTGTCTTTGTTTTTTGATATACATATACATACATATATGTGTGTAATCAGTCGAGTGTTGTTATAGCTGTGTTGCCATGTTCTTGTGCCGTCCCTGCCGCTCCGGTTGCCGCCATTTTGAACTTCCGGCAAGGTGATCGGAGGGTGTTGTGTTGCATGTTTTGTCCCTGTTATTTCGATTGCATACGTTGCCTTGTTAATGTTAATTGTTGTCTGTTCTGCTCGTGTTTTCCTTGGCCGCGTGCCCTTCCCCTGGTTATGCCTTGGTTGCTATGGAATTTGAAAATGAATTTCTGCATTATTTTGATTTTAAGGTTTCAAGAATTTGAAGCGCAGAAATTTATTATTATTATATAATCGATAGAGTTTATATGGAAACCTGAATTACGGGTACCGACGAATTTTACGGCCGTCGATAATGAATTTTAAAATGAGTCAACGGTGGATGATGATGATTTTATTCTGAGTCCTAAATTTATTAAAATAAATATTTGGTTATGTTTATTATTGGATACTGATTGGGACTGTAAACTTGGACTGATTGGAATTGTTGTGTCGATATGAGATCGACTGGTAGCCCGATAAATAGCGGAGGTGCTGCCCGATTTTCGAAAAATATAAAGTTTAAAAATTACGAGAACTTATCCTGTATTTATCGGACATATCAGTCGAGATAATTATGTTAGCTTCGCATGGAATGTAAGATCGCCCAATTCTGATGTCTATAACTCAAGTTACGGCCCAAACAGTGATGTATGCGCGTGCAGCCCAATAAATACGAATTTTCTTATGATTTAAGTCCAAATAAGCCCAATTCCATCTAAAGTTGGGAATTCTTTATTTCCTATCATAAAACAATAAACTCCAATTAATAATATCCAATTAATAATATAATATTATAAATATGAGAATAAAATCCTTTAAAATATATATAAATATATACTCTATCAAATATCCCCACAATTAGTATTTTGCACATCCTCGTGCAAACTAATATAATATATTAGTAACTAGTATCACTTTCGTAAGGTGATCACGATTGCATTTGGCATATGAAACAAGCCCTTTAAAACCCAAGGTATCCCTAGTGGATGAGTAATGTCTCGTGAGGGCCTATAGTGAATGTACCCACAAAATCCATCTAACCCATGTAATATGCAACTATATGAATGCAACTAAATGATTGACAATATAAAAGATCTCAAATATAATAGTTCATGCCAAGTCAATTGAACCCTCAGCTCATGCACCAAGTTTAGACATATCAAGCTCACACACAATATCACAACATAGTTAACACAAGTACAGAGTGTGCATGTGTGCTTAGCTTAACAAAAAGCTCTATAATTAATCAAGAACAAAGACAGACAAGTTTCAATATGACAGGTCATGCGAGTTAATAGCCCCAAGTTGAGTATTAGAATAGATCTTAAACACTTCGTTACTTAGAACTAGCCAACGTTCAAGTTTAGAAAGGGATTTTCATGTCTTTCTTTAATACTATAACACTACAACTATATGTACATACAATTTTTTACTGCTTGGTCTAAGGTTGGGTGGCTCCTCAGTGTAAGTGAGTTACGACCGCCATAAGACTTCACAATCTCGGTCTAAGGTTGGGTGGCTCCTCAGTGTAAGTGAGTTACGACCTCCATCAGACTTTGCCAACCATACGATACACGTATATAACTAAATGGTTTATTAACTGTGCAATGGTCGAGATCCCTAAAGATTTATACACTAATACCCATGTAGCGAGTATTGGGTCAGCAATCCCAAACCATAAAAGGCTTCAGGTTACTAGTCACAAAGTCCCCTAAGACTTAATTACTCGAGTATTAATGAGCTCAACCTAGTCAATCATACCACAATTTTTAGTGCGTACTTTATTGCTACTATTCATAATCTTTTTTTTCTCTTTTTTTTGAAGACATATACACCCCATAACTTCCCCAAACTTAAGCATTTATGTACTAAGCTCAAAAGAGAATAGTCAAAATTCTAATCATCAACAAGTGGCTACCCCTCAAGAAACAAGCATATCTCAGTCTCATCTGAAGAGTATAATAATAGTGTTTTAAGAAATAATCTCCGCACTAGTGACACTACGCATGCAATATCTTTAGCTGATGATCATAGCAAGACAGTCAAATATAAGGTACACATAATATCATCATAGGTCACCAACTTGGGCTACTACTAATTTGAGATCATGCTATGGTATGAAATACAATGCAATGCAACTAGCATACAATGTCACTATATGATATAATGCAATCTATATGATTTTTTTTATTTTTTTATGTATAATGCAACTAATGAAAACACATCCCCACATTTAAATGAGTCAATGTCTTCATGACACGCTACACTAATAATTCTACAATATAAGAGAATGAAAGAAATATTCCCCTATGTATATGCTTGAAGTGTCTGATCCATGTCCGGCTCGATTGAGTCTATGCAAACTCGTAGCGCTTTTTTATTGATGTAGTTATGTTGCATGAGCATGCTAATAAACTGCAAGAGCATGCTAATCCAGTGCATGATCATGCCCATGGCATGCATGACCATGCTAAATCCTTAAAAACAAGCCGTGGGTTTTTTGTCCAGCTGCATGGTCATGCTGATGAAGTTGCGTGAACATGCTAAACCTCAAAAAATTGGCCATGAGTTGTTTTTTCCTACTGCATGAACATGCCAAAAATCTGCATGTTCATGCCATTTTCTTAAAAATCAGCCGAGAGGTATAGGTTGTGCTGCATGACCATGTTGACACCCTGCTTGACCATGTTGTTTCTTCATTTTTGTCCAAAATCATTCTAAATGCCTGAATCACTTTAAACAAACACATCAAGGCAACACATGGGAGTAAAAAAACAAAAAAAAACAAATTTTAACTAATCTTATAATCTTGGGTTGCCTCCCAAACAGCGCTTCTTTAATGTCATTAGCTTGATGTGTACATACAACTAGCATCATCAATATGGTGAAAAAGCAAATAAATGCACATATCTACGAATCAGTATTAATATTATGATGTGCAAATATATCTTAGATCCATAAAAATATAAGAAACTTTTTATGATCCACACTTTCTCAAGAGACTCAGAAAAATCAAAGTAGCTAGAAAAGTCGTCAGAATAATCATCATAAGTACAACTCATAAACTCCTCCCAAATTGAACCTTTATATTCATAAGCAAGACTTTCAATTTCATCAATCTTAAATCCCTCCTTAATTTTAATTGGACACTCATCAATTTTTATCTCGTCTACCAATTTATTAAGCTCAACAACATTCTCTAAATTTGGTAGAATTTCAATTGCATCCAAATTATCGTTATCACATATGGGACTATCATCAACTAAATAAGTAGACTCATCAGACACAAAATTTTCATCAGTTGCTAAATAAGAATCATGGATCGTTAGAATATTGACACAAGGAGGAACTTGAAGACAACCATCATGCATCACAAGTTGAACTTCCTTAATAAAACTATTCCTTTTAGCATTCTCCTCGTACCAACCTATTGATTCTACTTCACATGGAAAATCATCTTTATTAGCAATCTCAAAATTTGAGTCATCAAAGTGTTTAAGAAGTCCCAAAGAAAGTAAAGAAGGATTAGAATGACTCAAACTCTCATCAACACCATTGCATACATATGAATCATCATGGTATTGATTTTCAAAAGAATAAGAAAAATATGTGCTAGGAGGGTATGGAGCATAAAATGAGTTTTAAGAATCGAACGAGTTCACCTGATACGCATTAAAATCCTGAAAAGAATTAAAATCTTGATATCGTTCTTGATTGTTGGTGAAATCTTGAGCGTTATTCCAGCCAAAATTGTTATACATGTCGTCTCCCAAACTCAAAATTGTATGTTGTCTACCTCAAAGAAACCTGTAGACACACCAAAGAAAAACAAAAAGAAGGAAAAAAAACTATATACAAAGATAAAATCCAAACTATAAGAAACAATTAACTCAAAATCAATATTGCTGCCTTCCCCGGCAGCGGCGCCAATTTGTTGAAGTGTATTTTTAGAATATCGTTCGCAGGGAAGGACTGATATCAACACCAATTTCAAGTATTTAATTTCTTACAGTTCAGAAGTATGGAGAATAATTTTGTGGGTGTATTAACTATCCACTAATTTAACCTAATAAACAAATAAAAGTTATATAAGATATATGAGAGAAACAATCCAGGAATAAGGGTTCTTCAATGGCTATCATAAATGTCTACTTTGTGTCTCTTATTTTATTAAAAACAATCCTTCTAATGTTTATAAAATGCTCTCCCAAGGTAGATTATAGTGCCTAAAATTATCTCTTGAAATCCACTCCCATGGTCCCACAAAGTACAATTATAGACTATTAAAAACCAAGGATTACATGTTTCACAATTTGCATATTAATCTCCCGATCCAATACTTAAATTGTGTATATCATATCATGTACTAGAATTAAAACTCCTATCCCGATTCGTTAATAACCCCTACAGATACAATCAAAGGTCCGCGACTCCCTCAATTGTGTTAAGCCCTCAATGACAGATTAACAATCACAAGAAAACCATAATACAACTAAATAAACATAACATGCCAAAGAATACTACCCAACTCTTGGATTAAGGGATTAGCTACTCATGATATATGAAAAAAATAAATATATATTAAAATCATGAATCATGAGTTAAAATTTTTAATACAGAGAATACAACTTGAAGAGTTTCTTTGAAATCTGGACGAATCCCTTCGCTCCTTCTCCCAATCTCGCTCTCTAGTTGTCTCTCTCCCTTCTCTCTCAAGAATAATGGATATCTCTATTTTATTCTCTAATACAATATGTTATTCGTTCTCTGTACAATATATAAAACCTAATATATAATAAAGAGTTTTAATACTTTTCCCAAAATAAATTGGACTTTGATGTAAAATTCGTAGGCTGTCTTCCAGGCCTGATTATAGGCTTCTCCAGTCGGAATATTTGTTTTGAACCACTTCTAAACCATAGATAATTATGTTAGCTTCACATGGGCTATAAGATCGCCTAATTCTGATGTCTAGAACTCAAGTTACAGCCCAAACAGTGATGTATGCGCGTGCAGCCCAATAAATCCGAATTTTCTTATGATTTAAGTCCAAATAAGCCCAATTCCATCTAAAGTTGGGAATTCTTTATTTCCTGTCATAAAACAATAAACTCCAATTAATAATATCCAATTAATAATATAATATTATAAATATGAGAATAAAATCCTTTAAAATATATATAAATATATACTCTATCAGCCTCCCAGAAAGGAACCCAGCCCATCTCCAGAATCATCTCCAATAACTTAGTATCCTTCTCTGATGGTAGAAACCTCGCTCCTTCGCAATAGGTTTCGATAGAAGCCACGTGTACTCCTCTTCAGCCTCAGGAGTAGAAAACCTTGGCATCACACCACCCGCAGATGAAGAATCGGTGGTGCTGCTGCTTACTTGAGTTCTTTGTCTCTTAGGTGTCATTGGGATTGAATAAGAGAGAATAAAAGCTAAGTGTTTGAGAGATTTTTGTGTTTGAAAATTTGTGATGTGGTGGAGAATTTTGTGTATAAGTGTGTGTATTTATAGGTGGATAAAAGAATTAGATATAGAATAGAAGTGGGAATTGATTATGGGAATCGTGGGAATAATGGGTTTGATTTGGAGAGGGAAATTTTGGATGTGAAAGAGTAAAATTCGGTTTGAAATTGATTTTGTAGCAAAAATTCCGTTTTTCCTCTTCAAAACTGCTATTTTTATTTTTTCTAAGTCGGGACCCCGGCGCGGCCGCACGCTAGGACAGCGCGGGCGCGCTCACCTTTTACCAAATCGGTGCGTCTGCGCGCTAGATCAGCGTGGGCGCACTTGGCTACTGAAGTTGGCCCGGAATTTTTTTCTTTTTATGATTTTTTTGTGATTTTCTCCTTTCTTCTTGTTTCCTCTACCTACTAATGTACAACAAACTTGGGTTTCCTCCCAAGAAGCGCTTGTTTTACGTTGTTAGCTCGACGTAGAAACTTGAGATCAAACTGACAATAAAACGGCACTAACCACCTCACGGTTTTAGTGTAACCATAGTAATGCTTCAACCTCTGACAATTTACCTTAAATGCTTGGCCCGGATCATTCTCAAAAATTTCTACCGCTCCATGTGGAAACACAGTTTTGATTATGAAGGGCCCTGACCACCTGGACTTCAACTTTCCAGGAAAAAGACGGAGACGAGAGTTAAACAAAAGAACTTGTTATCCCGGCACAAATTATTTGAGCACCAGACCCCTATCGTGCCACCTCTTGACTTTCTCCTTATACATTTTGTTATTCTCATAAGCTTAAAGTCGAAACTTTTCGAGTTCATTCAATTGAAGCATCCTCTTCTTTCCAGCTGCATCCAAGTCAAGATTCAATTTCTTCAAAGCCCAATACGCCTTATGCTCGAGCTCCACAGGCAAATGACACCCCTTACCATAAACCAACTGAAATGGCGATATTCCCAATAGAGTCTTATATGATCTTCTATAATCCCAAACAGCTTCATCAAGCTTCAAAGACCAACCTTTCCTTGATGAACACACAACTTTCTCCAAGATGCACTTGATCTCTCTGTTAGACACCTCAGCTTGACCATTTGTCTGAGAATGATAAGCCGTAACAATGCGATATTCACATTATACATTTTCATCATAGCGGTGAACCTGCGGTTGTAAAAATGCGACTCCTCATCACTGATTATGACTCTTGGAGTTCCAAACCTTGTGAGTATCTGCTTGTGAAGAAAATTAAGCAGCACCTTCACATTGTTCGTTGGCAACGCCTTAACTTCAACCCATTTCGACACATCATCAACCGCCAACAAGATATACTGATTGTTACAAGATGAGACAAATGGCCCCATAAAGTTAATTCCCCAAACATCGAAGACTTCAACCTCGAGAAGCACATTAAGAGGCATCTCAACCCTCTTAGACATATTACCCACACGTTGACATCGATCACATTTTAAAACAAACTGATGAGCATCTTTAAACAAGGTTGGCCAAAAGAAACCTGCTTGAAGAATACGAGTTGCTGTCTTTTCTCCACCATAATGTCCTCCATAAGCCATTGAGTGGCAATCTCGCAAGATTCCCCTCGTTTCGCTGTAAGGAATACATCTCCTGATTATTTGGTCAGCTCCTTGTCGAAAAAGAAATGGCTCATCCCACATATACCACTTCACTTCATGCATAAACTTCTTCCTTTGAGCGTATGATAAGTCAGAAGGCATAATGTTACTCACAAAGTAGTTCACAATGTCTGCAAACCACGATTCTTCCTCTTGCACTCCAAACAGCTGCTCATCGGGAAAAGACTTATTTATCAATATCTTGTTTAGTGAAGTAGCATTAGGGTTCTCTAAATGCGAGAGATGATCAACGACTTAATTTTCAGTCCCCTTTATTTCCTTGATCTCTAATTCAAATTCTTGAAGCAAAAGAACCCATCTAATAAATCTAGGCTTCGAGTCCTTCTTTGAGACAAGATAACTAATCGTAGCGTGATCAGTGAAAACTGTCACTTTAGTCCCAAGTAGATAAGATCGAAATTTCTCAAAACCATAAACAATAGCCAAGAGTTCTTTCTCCGTAGTAGTATAATTCAGTTCAGCACCATTCAAGGTCTTACTAGCGTAGTAGACTAGACGAAATATGTTGTTCTTTCTTTGACCTAGAACTGCTCCAACTGTATAGTCACTTGCATCGCACATCATCTTAAAAGGTTCATTCCAGTCAGGTGCAGTTATGATAGGTGTCGATATTAAACTCTTCTTCAATATCTCAAAAGTGGCAAGGCACTCATCATCAAACTTGAAAGGGACATCTTTCTCTAGCAAAATGCACAATGGCTTCGAAATCTTAGAGAAGTCCTTGATGAAACGCATATAGAAACCCGCATGACCAAGGATACTGCGAATTCCCTTAACAGACATTGGTGGAGGAAGATTTTCAATGACCCTATCTTAGCTTTGTCCACCTCAAGACCCTTACTAGAAACCTTGTGCCCAAGAATAATGCCCTATCGCACCATAAAGTGACATTTCTCCCAATTGAGAACCAAGTTGGTCTCAACACACCTCTTGAGAACATGTCCAAGATTCCGCAAGCATTCATCAAAAGAATCACCAAATATAGAGAAGTCGTCCATGAACACCTCCACATCCTGGCCAATCATATCAGAAAAGATAGCCATCATACATCTCTGAGATGTGGCTGGTGCACCACACAGACCAAATGAAAATCGTCTGAAGGCGAAAGTACCAAATGGACAAATGAAGGTAGTCTTCTCCTAATCTTCTGGAGCGATACAAATCTGATTGTAACCCGAATAACCATCCAGAAGACAGTAATACTCGTGACCAGCCAATCGGTCAGGCATCTGGTCAATGAAAGGTAGAGGGAAGTGATCCTTCCTAGTGGCCTTCTTCAGCTTCCTGTAGTCCATACAAACTCTCCATCTCGTGACTATTCGAGTAGGGATGAGCTCATTCTTCTCATTAGCAACAACTGTGATACCTCATTTCTTTGGTACACACCGAAATGGACTCACCCAAGAACTGTCATAAATGGGATAAATAATCCCTGCATCTAGCCACTTAAGAATTTCCTTCTTCACTACTTCCTTCATGATTGGATCAAGTCTTCTTTGCTGCTCAACCGTAGGCTTGCTACCTTTCTCTAGCAGAATTTTATACATGCAATAAGAAGGGTTGATTCTCTTAATATCTGTTATGGTCCATCCAATTGACGATTTGAACTTTTTTAGAAATCTCAAAAGCTTCTCCTCGTCGCTACCTGAAAGGTCAGATGCAATAATAACAGGAAGAGTAGATGCATCACCTAAAAACGCATACCTCAAATGTTCAGGTAAAGGCTTAAGCTCAAGAGTAGGAGCTTCCTCAATAGATGGCTTGAGGCATTTATGAGATTTGTTCAATTCCTCCATTCCAAGAAATTCAAAAGGCATATCAATCTTCCTCTTCCCAGGAGAAGCATTTAGATATTGCAATTACTCTTCACCTTCATCGTCTTAGCTATTTAAATTCCCCAATAAGGCCTTCTCTAAGGCATCTGACCTTAGCAATTGATTAAGTTCTGAAGTAACCACAAAATCGACCAACTCCACTTTTAAGCACTCCTCATTTTTCGTAGGAAATTTCATAGCATTGAACACATTAAAAGTTACATCCTGATCCAGCACTCGCATGGTAAGCTCACCCTTCTATACATCTATCAAGGTTCGGCCAGTCGCCAAGAAAGGTCTTCCCAAAATTATGAGAATCTTCTTATCCTCCTTGAAATTAAGAATTACGAAATCAACAGGGAAGATGATTTTATCAACCTTGACAAGACATCCTCCACAATACCTCATGGATATGTAATAGAATGGTCGGCCAGCTGCAAAGTCATATAAGTCAATTTTGGATCAGGCAAGTTCAACGTCTTAAAGATTGACAAAGGCATCAGATTGATGTTAGCTCCCAGGTCACATAAGTTTATGTCAAAAGACACTTTTCCAATAGTGATGGAATAGTGAAGCTTCCTGGATCTTTAAGCTTCGGAGGAAACTTCTGTTGCAGCACAGCACTGCATTCCTCCGTGAGAGCGACAATCTCTAAATCATCTAGCTTCACTTTTTGAGAGAGAATACCATTCATAAACTTTGCGTAACTAGGTATCTGCTCAAGAGCCTCAACGAAAGGTATGTTGATATGAAGTTTCTTGAACACCTCCAGAAACTTCTCAAATTACTAATCCAGCTTTTTCTTATGCAGCGTCTTAGGAAAAGGCGGTGGAGGATAGATCTGTTTCTCCCCTGTATTACCCTCAGGAGGAGTGTGCTCAATAGTAGTCTTCCTTGGTTCCACTTCTGCTTTCTACTGCTCTACTTCTTTTTCAGCCCCAGCTTCTTCAGTCAAAACTTGAGTTTGTTCGGGATTCGCAACCTTTCCAGACCTCAAAGTGATTGCCTTCACCTGCTCATTAGCTTCCCTCTTTCCTGGCACTTCAGTGTCACTAGGTAGTGTACCAGGTTGACGATTTTGCAAGGCATTGGCAATTTATCCAATTTGATTCTCCAAGGTCTTGATAGAAACGGCTTGACTCTTGCACATAAGCTTCAACTCCTCTAATTCAGATTTTTCATTAGCTTGTTGCAGCTGAAGTTGCTGGCTTGGTGCATATTGCGGTTGCTAAAAACCAGGGGGTTGTACTGCTTAGCTGGATACTGCTGATAAGGCTGTTGAACCGCATTCTGAGCGTTGCTCCAGCTGAAATTAGGATGATTACGGTTGTTGGGATGATAAGTGGCTAGCACAGGTTGTTGCGATCGCTAAAAGTTGTTCATGAACTGAGCTGATTCACTAGAAATAGCACACTGATCAGTCTCATGGGCACCAGCACAAAGCTCACAGACACTAGTGATTTGATTAACTCCATAATTAGTCAAAATGTCCACCTTCATCGTCAAAGCCTTAAGTTGGGTAGCTATAGCCGTTGCTGCATCCAACTCCAGAATTCCTGCTACTTTTCCCTGAGCTAGCCTCTGGGATGATTTCTGGTATTCATTAGCAGCCATCAGTTCAATCAATTCATAAGCTTCATTGTAGCTTTTAGCCTACAAGGTTCCTCCTGATGCTGCCTCGAGCATGGGTCTAGAAGTAGAACCCAATCCATTGTAGAAATGGTTTATAATCATCCAATCAAGCATGCCATGGTGTGGGCACTTCCTTAGCATCTCCTTATATCGATCTCAAGCCTCACACAGAGATTCTCCATTTTTCTGAGCAAACTGAGTTAGGGCATTCCTGATTGAAGCAATCTTCACCATAGGAAAGAACTTGGTTAGAAACTTTTGAGCAAGATCCTCCCATATGGTGATAGACCCTGGTGGTAAATAATGTAACCAGCACTTTGCTTTATCCCTCAGAGAGAATGGGAAGAGTCGCAACTTGATAGCATCTTCAGTTACACCATTGAACTTGAAAGTGTCGTAGATCTCAATGAAATCCCTAATGGGCATGTTGGGGACTTTAGTAGGAGAACCCCCAAACTGAATTGAGTTATGTATCATCTGAATCATGCTTGACTTGATCTCAAAAGTGTTAGTCGAGATGGTTGGCCTGATGATGCTTAACTGAATATCATTGACCTTAGGCTGAGAATAGTCCATCAAAGCCTTAGAAATTTCTGCTTGATCCCCCATCACTACTAATGTAACGCCCCCAAATCCGGGGTCAGAGGATTTGGTCGTCACTATAAAACCTCAATTCAAATTAACCTGTTTAATCAATAATTAAATGCCAGCGGAAGATATTTATCATAAATGACCCTAAACTAATCCAAGATCTTTTAAGGTTACAGTTTTAGAAACAAGATATTCAAATTCTACAAATAAATTTTTCACTTTCTTTTGAAACTCTTTTCAACAATTCTCAATCTCAAAGCTAAACCCACTAGTATAACTTCGGAATGAAGTATACTAGGCCCAAATAGAATACACAACTACAATATAATATAATATGAACAACTTTAAATAATAAAACTTACACTAGCCAGCAAACCCTGGAATAATCACCATCCAAAAGCTTCTTCTTTGCTTCCTCAAATTACGCAGTTAAACAGCGCAAGCTAATCCTCACTAGAGGTTAAATTTAAAAACAGGCAAGTATGAGCAAAAGAAATGCTCAGCAAGATCATTATAGCGAATATAGGGTCGTTTTGATATAAAACCGACATCTGCATTAGAGCAGAACATTTAAAATCATAATTTCTGAATCATAAAATTTTAGTTGAGGAACCCCAGAATTGATTCCTTAATTGTATTCAAAACCATTTTAATATTTTTGAGCGAAATGCTTCAGCAATACTTTGAATCTTGACGAGAATAAAACTCGTAAAATAGTGTTTACGGAAATATCATAAACAGCAATAACATGAAACAATGATTATGGATTGAATCACAAACTTTATTCCAAATTGAACTCTTGAAATTAGTACTTATTTTGCTGTCATATCAAATTAGATATTAATACGAACTTTGATGCTCACAACCTACCCGCGCTAAAATAGGGAAGTCAACATCAATCATCTGCATTAATATCACCTTTGATATTTAACAACAACTTACATATCAACATCAATCAGCAACCGAATCAAAACTGTATTCCACCTTTATTCAAAACCAAAATAGTTGATAAAACATTCCTTATAAGATTATCAAAAACAATATAATAATTTAGATTGGAATCCTCGGACAACGGTGTGTTACCGCCGGTGATCAGCCGCGGAGCAACACCGGTATGCCTAAGCATATCCAACTAAACAAATGGGGCACCCAAGGCACATATCGGCCTATTAGTATTATATCTTGTATAATACCTAACTGTTATATCGGCTGGACTGCCACCCCGGCCTCTCACGCAACCATCCAATCTTAAAACGTTTTATTGAGAGGGGTCATAATACTCGACACCCTTAAAAACTTTTATTCCCCCATTTACTTGGGCAGGAATACTCGCAAAACCAACTCATTTTTCTCAAAACCCAAAACATTTATAAATCCAGTATTTTGATAAGTAAAATCACTTAGCTATTCTGAACATAGAATAGCAGATGAGTACTTGCATAAACAAAATTATTTAATTCAATGATATATAAAACATTTATCTATTCCGAACTGAGAATAGGGAAAGCAATACTTGCAAAAGAAGATTTAAAATAAATATCACTTGAACAATAAGTGATGATAGGGATACTTGCCTTTGGGTTTTAGTAGTTAGCCACACTCGCAAAGACGCATCAATTCTGACATTCTGTCTCAAAACATCACTGTCCTTCTTTTCAACACTTTACTGATATGCTGCTCCTGCTACTGCTAGAAGTCAGATATCCAATACCATTTCATCTCATTCTTTATCCAACGTCTTGTCCTGATCGCTCGAACGATCCGCATAATTAAAATATAGAACTTTAATTGTCTAATCGATAATTACTCAATAAACTGCATCGTATGCAGAGAGCTTTAAGCCAGACACAAGCGTCAACACCCTATCGTCTACCCATACGATAGCCCACACATAACTATAACAGACAAACACAGGACTCTTGACTCACATATGCACATAATTCACATAGCATGTAAACACGTAATTCACGTATCACATAATTCATATAACACAAGCCTCAGTTCATCAAAAGGTTTGACTCGGTATGTTTAAAACGGAAATCGGGTTAAAAATATGATTTATCGATCAAAAATCGACTTAGAATGATTCGTAAAACAAGCGACCTTTCAAAAGAAAAAGGATTTGGGTCTCGAAAGTATTTTTATTGAAAGCAGAATATTTTTCTGTGTCTAGAGGCTTTCGTTTCGTATTAAACGGACGAACAATTGATTTATTATGAATTTTTGAACATTTTTTGGAATTAAAACGGTCTCCGAATCATTTAATAATTAAATAATAGGGCTCGAAGACTCGAAAATAATTTTTAAAGAATTATCGAGCCTGAAAAATAATTTAAAATAATATTTTAAAGCTCGAACTATTTTTCGGAATTTTTAAATCAAAAATAAATAATTAAATCTAATTATTAAATCAATTAAAATTAATTAATAACTAATTAAATTAATTAACCAATTAATATTTAAATTAATTGACCAATTAAATAATTAATTATCAACTAAAATTAATTAATTAAATAATTAATATTTATTTTATAATTAAAAATAATTTTCAGAAAAAATAATAAATTTTTGAAGATTTAAAATAATTAAAATCAATTTAAGAAAATTTTATAAAAAGAAAATATAATTTTTGAAAATAAACAAAACAAAAATCCTGTTTTTATAAACTTCTGAAAGTACAGGGACTGGAATGAAAATATTGCAAAACTCAAGGGACATACTTGCACTTTGTCCTCGTCCCTGTCACCGGTCACCGACGATCGCCATTAACGGCGATCCCGAGCTTTTCCGGTGACACAAAGCCGACCCAGAAACATCCCAAAACATCAGTAATCACTCTACTTTGCTCCAGGAACATAATTATGCAAACAAAATCACCAGAAAAATAACGAATCGGCCGGAAAAATGACTGGAAAACTCACCGCCGGTTGGGTCCAATTTTCTGATCAAGGCCTTCCAGTGATCGTTTGTTAAAACCAGTGGTACCATTTGATTCGTCTTTTGACGATCTATAATTCTGTGCAATCAATTTCAAGCAATAACCCTTAACCCAAAAAAACTCAATTTTCAATTGAGAACAATCATATCAAGAACCCTAATTTTATTTTCGAGAATCAAACCCCCTTTTCTATATGTTATTGAACTCAGTTTTTGACGTATAATATACCAAATTGACCATAAAATTATTATCTACATGATGGAATCATCAAATCATATCAACAACATCAAGAAAAAAATCATAGTTTAATCTATAATTAATTCGAATTAAAATAATTAAATCAGAAAAATACCTTAATTTATGGGTAAAAACTGATGATTGATTCAGAAAGAAGATTTCGAGAGCTTCGTTTTGATATGCTGCACGCCCGAATTGGAGTTCGATAATGCCTTCGTTCGTGTGTTTGATTCTCAAGAACGTATCGATTTTCTAGGGTCTCCTCTGTATTTACGGTATTTTAACTGGTTGAAAATGAATAAATGAAATAAGAAATAGACTATTTATATTTACGGAATATTGGTTCGTTCTGGATCGTTTTGGATCGTTAAATTAGTTGCTTAGCCGCTAAGTAACTACAAAATGATCCAAATATAGATTACTTAGCCGCTAAGTAACTATAAAAACGATACAATTCAATACCAGAATTGGATAATTGTCAAAACCGAGATTTTTATAAAACACCCTATATGAAAATAATGTAAAAATATCCCGTCTCTCGAGAATACGGGTTTTGTTGATCTATTAAAATGCTTATCGTATCGAAAATTTTACACCGGGACACGTACGGGTCAAACCGTAATCCGGATCGAAAAAGTCAAAACACGGAAAATGTTCGGAATTACCAGATTAGGTAAATTAAGAGTTTTTGGAAGAGTTTCGGGTTGTAAAAACGCAAAAACAGTTGAAGTTGGACGATTCCCGACTTTATAAAATAATTTTGTAATTACTCAGAAAATAATTAATAAATCCATAAATCGTTATTAAATCATCTAACAGTGCAAAAATTATAATAAAAATATCACAATTATCTATATTTTATGCTGGAAATATAAAAATTAGAATACTCATAGAATGTCACATATAAATATCCAAAAAAACACTCCAATTACCAGATAATTCACCAAAATTCACATAAAAATCACATAAACAATTCCAGATAATTATAATAATAATATTTGAAAATATGGGATATTACAATCTACCCACCTTATAAGGATTCCGTCATCGGAATCAGCAGAAGAAAGCACTAAGGGTCTTATAACCAACTTTCCAATCTTGCATATGTACTTTTCCTCAAAATTAGCCAATAACACTATAATTTCTTATACAACCCAGTTACCACTGAAGCTTTACTCTATAGCATTGCTTCATCTACGTCCTTTGATCAATCCTCAATAAAATCACTTTTACTGATCGCGAGAAAGAAGAATAGAGAAAAAGATAGAGAGAAGAAAAGAAAGAAAGAGAGATAAAGAGAGAAATAAAGAAACAGATTGAATCACATAACTCTGCTTTGATTTGACCAGGATAACTCAGCTTAACTTGATTGGCATACCTTCAAATTTGAGATGATAAAAACATGGAATTTCAAAAAGAAAAGAATTTGATATCATAACGAGACTAAAAATTGAATTGGAGAAAAAGTATTGTTGAAATAAGAGAATAACTGAGAGATCAATATGATCAAACGAACTTGGTATTGCGTGCCCAAATTAAGACACTACTAAAGGTTGTTAACCTTCTTGTAGTCACAACAAACACAAGTGATGGCGTCCCATCCAACTCCGATCACATAGACAAGTATACCTTGTGTCCCCTATAGTTAGGGTTGTTCATCTCAGTCAGAATAAAAGAATATCAAAAGAATCCAAAATCAAATGAATAAAACTGGAAATATTTTAAAACAGATATTTCTGAAGGAAATGAAGTCCAGAGAATAAAAATTCTGGCACAAAATTAATAAACGGGTGTTAGGGAATATATCCTCTACCAAATACCTCTTTTTGAGAGATGACAAAAGAAGTTATAGAAAGAGAAGATATTGCCAAAGTCTTAATAATTATCTTCAATTTGAACTCTTCGGTTGACTCGTCATCAGATTCTAGATACTTTTCACGTTCCAAAGATATCGATAATCTTCATCATCGTCAAATTGTAGTAGCCTCGGAAGATTCCACAATAGAAGTTTGCAAGCGCCCAGAGTCCCATCCAGCTCAGCACAACCATCTCAAATGAATGTGCCTATCTTAACTTACTCATTGTTACTATATCCAATAGTCCAACAGGAACTCGATATGAGCTCAAACGTCCTCACATAGCTATACACACTCCTATACACTATCGTTTCTAGTTTACTATAACCTCAGCTCTGATACCAACCTGTAACGCCCCCAAATCCGGGGTCAGGGGATTTGGTCGTCACTATAAAACCTCAATCCAAATTAACCTGTTTAATCAATAATTAAATGCCAGCGGAAGATATTTATCATAAATGACCCTAAACTAATCCAAGACCTTTTAAGGTTACAATTCTAGAAATAAGATATCCAAATTCCACAAATATATTTTTCACTTTCTTTTGAAACTCTTTTCAACAATTCTCAATCTCAAACTAAACCCATTAGTATAACTTCGAAATGAAGTATATTAGGTCCAAATAAAATACACAACTATAATATAATATAATATGAATAACTTTACACAATAAAACTTACACTAGCCCGCAAATCCTGGAATAATCACCATCCAAAAGCTTCTTCTTTGGTTCCTCGAATTACGCAGTTAAACAGCGCAAGCTAATCCTCACTGGAGGTTAAATTTAAACACAGGCAAGTATGAGCAAAAGAAATGCTCAGCAAGATCATTATAGCGAATATAGGGTCATTTTGATATAAAACCGACATCTGCATTAGAGCAGAACATTTAAAATCATAATTGCTGAATCATAAAATTTTAGTTGAGGAACCCCGGAATTGATTCCTTAATTGTATTCAAAACCATTTTGATATTTTTGAGCGAAATGCTTCAGCAATACTTTGAATCTTGACGAGAATAAAACTCGTAAAACAGTGTTTACGGAAATATCATAAACAACAATAACATGAAACAATAATTATGGATTGAATCACAAACTTTATTCAAAATTGAACTCGTGAAATTAATACTTATTTTTCTGTCATATTAAATTAGATATTAATACGAACTTTGATGCTCACAACCTACCCGCGCTAAAATAGGGAAGTCAACATCAATCATCTGCATTAATACCACCTTTGATATTTAACAACAACTTACATATCAACATCAATCAGCAACCGAATCAAAACTGTATTCCACCTTTATTCAAAACCAAAACAGTTGATAAAACATTCCTTATAAGATTATCAAAAACAATATAATAATTTAGATTGGAATCCTCGGACGACGGTGTGTTGCCGCCGGTGATCAGCCGTGAAGCAACACTGGTATGCCTAAGCATATCCAACTAAACAAATGGGGCACCAAAGGCACATATCGGCCTATTAGTATTATATCCTGTATAATACCTAACTGTTATCTCGGCTGGACTGCCGTTGCGGCCTCTTACGCAACCATCCAATCTTAAAACGTTTAATTGAGAGGGGTCATAATACTCAACACCCTTAAAAACTTTTATTCCCCCATTTACTTGGGCAGGAATACTCGCAAAACCAACTCGTTTTTCTCAAAAACCAAAACATTTATAAATCCAGTATTTTGATAAGTAAAATCACTTAGCTATTCTGAACATAGAATAGTAGATGAGTACTTGCATAAACAAAATTATTTAATTCAACGATATATAAAATATTTATCTATTCCGAACTGAGAATAGGGAAAGCAATACTTGCATAAGAAGATTTAAAATAAATATCACTTGAACAATAAGTGATGATAGGGATACTTGCCTTTGGGTTTTAGTAGTTAGCCACACTAACAAAGACGCATCAATTCTGACATTCTGTCTCAAAACATCACCGTCCTTCTTTTCAACACTTTACTGATATGCTGCTTCTACTATTGCTAGAAGTCAGATATCCAATACCATTCCATCTCATTCTTTATCCAACGTCTTGTCCTGATCACTCGAACGATCCGCATCTATAATTAAAATATAGAACTTTAATCGTCTAATCAATAATTACTCAATGAACTCTGCGTCAACACCCTATCGTCTACCCATACGATAGCCCACACATAACTATAACAGACAAACACAGGAATCTTGACTCACATATGCACATAATTCATATAGCATGTAAACACGTAATTCACGTATCACATAATTCATATAACACATGCCTTGGTTCACCAAAAGGTTTGACTCGGTATGTTTAAAACGGAAATCAGGTCAAAAATATGATTTATCGATCAAAAATCGACTCAGAAAGAGTCATAAAACAAGAGACCTTTTGAAACAAAAAGGATTTGGGTCTCGAAAGTATTTTTATAGAAAGCAGAATATTTTTCTGAGTCTAGAGGCTTTCGTTTCGTATTAAACGGACGAACGGTTGATTTATTTTGAATTTTCGAACATTTTTCGGAATTAAAACGGTCTTCGAATCATTTAATAATTAAATAATAGGGCTCGAACACTCGAAAATAATTTTATAAGAATTATCGAGCCTGGAAAATAATTTAAAATAATATTTTAAAGCTCGAACTATTTTTTGGAATTTTTAAATCAAAAATAAATAATTAAATCTAATTTTTAAATCAATTAAAATTAATTAATAACTAATTAAATTAATTAACCAATTAATATTTAAATTAATTGACCAAATAAATAATTAATTATCAACTAAAATTAATTAATTAAATAATTAAGATTTATTTTATAATTAAAAATAATTTTTAGAAAAAAATAATAAATTTTTGAAGTTTTAAAATAATTAAAATCAATTTCTAAAAATTTTATAAAAAGAAAATATAATTTTTGAAAATAAACAAAACAGAAATCCTGTTTTTATAAACTTCTGAAAGTACAGGGACTGGAATGAAAATATTGCAATACTCAGGGGACCTACTTGCACTTTGTCCTCGTCCCTGTCACCGGTCGCCGGCGATACCCATTAACGGCGATCCCAAGCTTTTTCGGTGACACAAAACCGGCCTAGGAACATCCGAAAATATCATTATTCACTCTACTTTGCTCCAGGAACATAATTATGCAAACAAAATCACCAGAAAAACAACGAATCAGCCGGAAAAATGACTGGAAAACTCGCCGCCGGTTGGGTCAAATTTTCCGATCAAGGCCTTTCAGTGATCGTTTGTTAAAACCAGTGATACCATTTGATTCGTCTTTTGACGATCTATAATTCTGTGCAATCAATTTCAAGCAATAACCCTTAACCCAAAAAAACCCAATTTTCAATTGAGAACATTCATATTAAGAACCCTAATTTTATTTTCGAGAATCAAACCCCCTTTTCTATATGTTATTGAACTCAGTTTTTGACGTATAATATACCAAATTGACCAGAAAATTATTATCTACACGATGGAATCATCAAATCATATCAACAACATCCAGAAAAAAAAATCAAAATTTAATCTATAATTAATTCGAATTAAAATAATTAAATCAGAAAAATACATTGATTTCTGGGTAAAACCTAATGATTGGTTCAGAAGGAAGATTTCGAGAGCTTCGTTTTGATATGCTGCACGCCCGAATTGGAGTTCGATAACGCCTTCGTTCGTGTGTTTGATTCTCAGGAACGTATCGGTTTTCTAGGGTCTCCTCTGTATTTACGGTATTTTAACTGGTTGAAAATGAATAAACAAAATAAATGAAATAAGAAATAGACTTTTTATATTTACGGAATATTGGTTCGTTCTGGATCGTTTTTTGATCGTTAAATTAGTTGCTTAGCCGCTAAGTAACTACAAAATGATCCAAATATAGATTACTTAGCCGCTAAGTAACTATAAAAATGATACAATTAAATACCAGAATTGGATAATTATCAAAACCGAGCTTTTTATAAAACACCATATATGAAAATAATGTAAAAATATTCCGTCTCTCGAGAATACAGGTTTTGTTGATCTATTAAAATGCTTATCGTATCGAAAATTTTGCGCCGGGACACGTACGGGTCAAACCGTAATCCGGATCGAAAAAGTCAAAACACGGAAAATGTCCGGAATTACCAGATTAGGTTAGGAAGGAGTTTTCGGAAGAGTTTCGGGTTGTAAAAACGCAAAAATAGTTGAAGTTGGACGACTCACGACTTTATAGAATAATTTTGTAATTACTCAGAAAATAATTAATAAATCCATAAATCGTTATAAAATCATCTAACAGTCTAAAAATTACCAGAAAAATATCACAATTATCTATATTTTATGCTGGAAATATAAAAATTAGAATACTCACAGAATGTCACATATAAATATCCAAAACATCACTCCAATTACCAGATAATTCACCAAAATTCACAAAAAAATAACATAAACAATTCCAGATAATTATAATAATAATATTTGAAAATATGGGATATTACAACTAAAACTGGTTCCTCGATTTTTTTCTTCTTCTTCTATCTTCTCTTCGTCCTCAAAAACTTCCCTTCGAACCACTACAACTTCTTCCTCAGCTTTATCCAGAGTTCTCCTACGAGACCGCGAACACGGATGCATACACGCTCGCTAGAGTACCTGAAATAAGACAAGGAACAGATAAGTAAAAATGTCCGAGTCAATGAACTTTAACGACCACTGATGAAAAACACATAAACAAAAAATTAACACTACATTCCCCGGTAGTGGCGCCAAAAAATTATTAGTCGCTAAACACGCGCTAATAATATAAACAACTATACGCGTTCGCAAGTAGTATAAGATATAAATCAGATTCGTTCCCACAGAAACTGGTTTAGGTTAACTTTGTAATTTATGCACTTATGCAACAATGATATGGCTATTATTCAATGCTAAGACGAAAAACAAATTGGGATTATTTTATAACTAAGAATTAAACTAACAATTATAACTAAGAGAATAAGAATGGTTGAATTAATATATATGACAAACATGGGATTCTAACTTCATTAAATACTTCATTCAATAGTCTTTTCGTTCTTAACCTTAGCATGTAATGGTGATGACACTAATCAGATAACACGAAACTGATAAACGCCAACTTTCGTTGCATGAATACCATACTACCAGACATCCACAAAATAAATGGAAGCTGAATAGATACCAATTATATTGAGACCCTATATGTCTATAGGATTTGACAACATAACGGTTTAATGCACAAGTTATCTATCGTGATTACATAGGGCAAGTAAGATGGTTAAAATTACCTACGAATCATGCATAACAATAACACATGTGTAATATGCTAGCATGGCAAGTTCTAAATCCTTAAATTCACTTTCACTTCATTAAGAATTAACACAATATCTTATAAGTTCGCGACGCTCATAAGACGAATGCGCACAACCGGTACTAGGTTATCATACAATCACCACACACTAAGGTTTTGAAACAATTTAACTAAAGAAATTCATAAGTAAATCCGCTAGAACCCCACGATAACGACTAGCCCATAATCGGACTCATCATCAATGTGGGTACTGATGAAAGCATGGTATAATAAACATAATCTTTATAAATGAATAATAAACAAAGTATAACACATGAGTATAGGTTCAAGAATAAGAAAACTAGCATCAAACGTTATAACTTAAACAAAGAATCACAGGTTAAAACTATGTTTTCTTCACCTTGGTTGAATTGTGCTAAAACGGTGTTCTTTACTCCTTCTCCTTGTGCTCTGATGTATCTCTGAAAAATGAACTTAATTATGTATATATAGCATCCCCTTGCAGATTAGAAGTCTTCTGGATCAAAATCAGAGTAGAAACAAGATTCTTTGAATTCGACCTGGCGCGGTCGCGCGCTTGACCAGCGCGGGCGGCTGACTTTCTGGACTTTGGGCGCCGCCGCGCGCTATCACAGCGCGGGCGTGCTGACTCCCTGGATCAATTTCTGATTTCTTCATTTTCTTGCTGATTTGAGCCAGCTTCCCAAAATCTTTTCTTCCTAAACAACACATTAGCACCAGAATAATGTTAATTCACCTGATTACCTAGATAATGCCTGAAAATGCAAAAACACTAGAAATACATTAAAAACAACAAATTGAGTACATTTACACCAATTCAAAGCTTTACGGAGTGTAATAAAGTGTCATAAATGCCACTCAATAACTGTGTCACTTGATTTTGGCAGCGCTTGAGAGGTGGATTCAAGCTCTTCATTGTATGAAGAAGAAATTTTGGAGATGAGATTTATGAAGTTAGCATTGAGTGTTGGAAAATCCCCCTGAGTAAAAGAGGGAGTTTCAAAAGATGTGCTCTCACTCAAGTGTGTGCCATCCAAATTAATTTTTAACCCTCTTGAAAGTGCTCAAGAGATAGTGCAGACTCATTACATATTGCACTTAGTAGGGTGCTTGTTTCAATAGTGGCATCTTGTTGAGAAGATATCCTTAGAGTCTATTTAATTCCCATATTTATAACTGAATCCTTTGAAAAGATGTAGATGTGGTCATGTGAGTGGTCAGCTCTATCTTCTTTGGCTTCTTTGGCTTTTTGACTAAGGGTGACACTTCATCACTTGGTTCCTCTCCAGTCTCACTAAATATTACCAGGTTAGTTTATTTTCTCTTCTTTTTACTCCATCCCTTTGAGAGGATGAAGCCATAGGTTTCCTAGCCTCTAGAGGTTTTTAAGAATGGTTTTTAATCGTGATAGGCCCATGTGGGTTGTCCTGTTTAGGTTCTTCTAAGGACCAGATGTCATAGTTGTGCTAGATATTGCACTGCTTCTCATGTCAAGCATTGGGTACAAATAAGTTCTAAATTTCTTCAACATAAAGTCGGTGATTTTTAGACTAACATTTACCTGATTCTTTGTATTTAGTGATCCAAATAGAATTTGGACACTTGTTTACAAATGCCTATTTGATTATTATCTATACCTTCAATCAAATGTATGTCATTTACTTTAGGATTTAAAGTAGACATAATAAATCTAGAAGAGAAAATATTTTTACCTCTACTTACTAAAGGCATGGTTAGCCTTGTCCTCAGCTCCTCAAGAATCAGGCTTTTACTATCAAAATGGTTGTTGTATGCCATTGAGTACACCAGCTTCTGGACCACACTTGAGATGTTGCCGTAGCCAGTCTTTCTGCATGTGGATGCCTTGATAATAGAGTCAAAGATAAAAGACCACTCCCTTCTCAAGTAGTTCTTATTCATCCTGCCAAGTCAATCTTCTCATTATAATTGATGAAGTCCATGAATTCATCCAATTACTGAAGAGCAGGTGCTTCAACCATATTATCAGTAGAAATGCTCAGAGCTTTGTTGATGTCATTTACATTAAACTCAACAGCCACACCCCTTATTGTGCAATTGACTACCATGGAAACTCTTTGATTGTCATTGATATTAGTGTTAATGACTACAGTGTTCCAGGACTCATTGAGAACATCCAAGTAAAGCACTAGGTTGGCTGTTAATGCTCCTGCTAGATATGAATCGGCTATAAACTTCACAAAGCACTTGAAATTTTCAGGTGCTTAAGATTGGTCAACAAATGCAAGGTAGTTGGTTCCATTCTTGGGGATAACAACTCTTATACTATTTTAAGTTATTTGGGAGATTGGATTTTAGTGGTAAGAGTTTATGAAAGAGAGAAAGCTCAAAAAAGTTTGAGAATGGTGAAAAATCGCAGTGATTAGGTCAATTGAGATCTCGAAAGCGTAAAGATGGGTTATGTCGAGATGTCTGGGTATTTATAGTGTGGAGGTGTAACTTATTGATAAGAGAATAATGAACGGTTGAAAAGTTATATAGAGAAGTCACGTGGCTTGTAGAGATCTCATGTCGAGATTTCACTTTCTAAACTCTTATGGAGAACTAGATAGTGACTTATCGAGATGTTGTACAAATACCCAGTTTGTCCTTTTAGGACTGATTTATTCTAATTTATATCGAGAATTCAATCATAAAATTAGAATTAATTTAATATCAAAAGTATTTTTCTGAAATAATTTATTGAATTAAATTATTTCAGTACTGAGTTATCGAGAAGTCTAAAATTTGAATTATAAAGAACTCTGTATCAATAAGTATATCGAGATCTCCATATTACTTATTAAGAAGTCTATCGAGAAGTCATGGAAAAGACTTATCGAGAACTATATCGAGAAGTCATTTAAAGACTTATCGACAAGTCATTTTGACTTATCGAGAACTCAGTTCTCGATATACTTTTGTTCTTACTCGACTCTGTATTATATTAATTTCATATATTAATAATGTCAACTAATATTTGGACGGTTTTTCTTAGAATTAGAAAATTTTCAAGGTAGATTTATTTTTGAGAAATAAATATACCGAGAATTCTGAAATATTTATAAATCATATTCCAGTTAACTCCTAATAAGTGAAATTTATATCCACTTAGAACGCTTCGTAAAGGCTCGAATTGGTAATTTTTACTCAAGTTATTTGTATTTTTGATGTGTTTTTGTAGTGTTTTGCATTTCAGGGTATATTTGGAAGAAGGAATAGATTTTACATTATTTATATGCTAAAAGGGTGTTAGGATGGAGCCTCGGGAGTTAGCACGAAAGAAACCAGCAATTGAAGTCTAGGAAACAAGAAAAATCAAAATTTCCAGAAGGACAGGGCGGCCACGCTAGTCTTGGGAGCGGCCGGGCCCATTTGTCAGAAAGTGAGCGCGCCCGCGCTGGTATGCAGGGCGGCCGCACTGGGTCGGGATTGCAGAATCCTGATTACGATATAATAATGATTTTTCAGACTTCAGATCATATTGGGTTTATATATAAAGCTTTTTGAAGACGTTTTTGACAACAACGAGAAGAAGGAGAAAGCAGCAAGAAGACCTAATAGCACAATACAATGAAGGAGATGAAGATCTTATTTTTACTTTTGATTCTTTGCTTAAGTTGTAATGTTGGATGGTTGTTTACTTATTCCTTTGAACCTTACACTCTTGTTAACGTACTTTTGATTATTATTCAGTTTATAAAGATCTAGTTTTTATACCATGCTTTGATTGGAACCCATGATGATGGTGAGTTCGGTTATGAGCTAATCGTTATCGCGGGGTTTCAACGGATTTACTTATAAATTTATATAGTTAATTTCTTTCAATATCTTGGTGTGTGGTGATTGATTAATATCCTAGTATTGGTTGTGCTTATTCGTCTTATGTGCGTAGGTAACATATAAGATAGCTTGTTAATCTCTATTGAAGCAAAAGTGAATATAAAGGTTCAGAACTTGCCATGCTAGCATAAGTTCATGTATTATTGTTATGCATGATTCGTAGGTAATTTTAACCATCTTACTTGCCCTATGTAATCACGATAGATAACTTGCGCATTAAACCGTTATGTTTTCAAATTCTATAGACATATAGGGTCTAAGCATAATTGGTGTCTACTTAGCTTTATCTCATTTTTGGATGTCTAGTAGTAGGGTATTCGTGCAATGAAAGTTGGCATTTACTAGGTCCGTGTTATCTGATTAGTTGTCATCACCATTGCATGCTAAGGTTAAGAACAATGACTTTGAATGAAGTTGAATGAAGTTAGAATCTCATGTTTGTCTCATATAGTTAATTCAATCACTTTTATTCTTAGTTAATTGCATGTTAGTTTAATCTTAGTTATAAACATCTCAACTTGTTATTGTCTTAGTATTGAGCGATAGCCATACCATTGTTGCATAGTTCCATAATCTTAAGTTAACTAAAAAGAGTCTCTATGGGTACAAATCTAATTTATATCTTATACTACTTGCGAACGCGTATATTTGCGGGTAATTATAGCGCGTGTTTTTGCCCTAACAAGTTTTTGCCGCCACTGCCGGGGACTCGGTGTTTAATTTAGTTTATGTGCTTGACATCAGTGGTCGTTAAAGTTCACTGACTCATATATCTTACTTACAAGGGTACTTGTTGTGTTTCAGGTACTCTAGAGAGCGTGTATGCGAACGCATTATCAATCTCGTGAGAAAAAAGAAGTTCTTGAAGAAGAAGTCTTTGTTGAGGAAAAAGTTGAAGAAGAAGTTTTTGTTGCAATAGGAGAACCAGCAGTGAATCCGAAGGCTTTGATGGATTTTTCTCAACCAAAGTTTAATGACATTTAATCTAGCATTGTCAGACCATCCATCGCGGCTCATACTTTTGAAATCAAATCTAGTACGATTCAGATGGTGCCGAATTCAGTCCAGTTTGGGGGTTCTCCAACGGAAGATCCCAACATGCATATTAGAGATTTCATCAAGATCTGTGACACTTTCAAATTCAATAATGTTTCTGAAGATGCTGTTAAGCTAAGACTTTTCCCATTCTCTTTGAGGGATAAAGCTATGTGTTGGTTGCATTCTCTACCAGCGGGTTCTATCACTACTTGGGAAGACCTTGCTCGGAAGTTTCTTACTAAATTCTTTCCTATGGCAAAGACAGCTGCAATCACAAACGCTCTTACTTAATTTGCGCAGCAATCGGGAGAGTCTTTATGTGAAGCTTGGGAGCATTATAAGGAGATGCTTAAGAAGTGTCCTCGTCATGGGATGCCTAACTAGATGATTATCAACTACTTTTATAATGGTTTGAGAGCACAGTCTAGACCCATACTCGATGCAGCACCAGGTGGAGTCTTATGAGCTAAGAGCTACGATGAAGCTTATGAGTTAATTGAACTGATGGATGCTAATGAATACCAGACCCAACTCAGAGACTACCTTAAGGCAAGGTAGCAGGAATTCTATAGGTGGATACAGCTACTGCTATAGCTGCTCAGCTTAAGGCTTTAATGATGAAGGTGGATTCTTTGGCTAATTATGGACTTAATCAGATCACAAGTGTTTGTGAGCTTTGTGCAGGTGCGCATGAAACTAAGCAGTGTGTTATTTCTAGTGAATCATCTCAATTTGTAAGCAACTTTTAGAGGTCGCGGCAAACAGTCCCAACCACTTATCATCCCAGCAACTGCAATCATCCTAACTTCAGCTTGAGCAACAATCAGAATACAGTGCAACAGCCTAATCAGCAGTATGCAGCAAAATAATTCAAACCTCTGGGTTTTCAACAACCGCAATATGCACCAAGACAACAACTCCAACTTCAACAACTATCGTATGGAAGTACAATTCAATCTAATGAAAAATCTGAATTGGAGGAGTTGAGGCTCATGTGTAAGAGCCAAGTGGGATCAATCAAGACTTCGGAGAATCAAATTGGGCAGATTGTCAATGCTTTGTTAAATCGACAATCTGGTACACTCCCTAGTGACACAGAAGTTCCAGGCAAGAGGGAAGCAAAAGATAAGGTTAAGGCAATTACATTGAGGTCTGGGAAGGTTGCAAGCCCTGAAAAATCTCAAGTTTCAGAAAATGAAGTTGTGGCTAAAGAAGAGGTGTTGAAGGATGCCGAGGTGGAACGAAGGAAGAAAGCTGTTATCAACACTCCTCCTGAGGGTAATACAGGGGAAAAACAGGTCTATCTTCTACCTCATTTTCCTAAAAGGTTGTACAAGTAGAAGTTGTATAAGAAATTTTCTAAGTTCTTGGACGTTTTCAAGAAACTTTACATCAACATGCCTTTCACTGAAGCTCTTGAACAGATGCCTAGCTATGTGAAGTTTATGAAAGGTATTCTCTCTCAGAAAGTAAAGCTCGATGACTTAGAGACTATTGCTCTTACGGATGAATGCAGTGTTGTGCTGCAACAGAAGTTGCCTCCAAAGCTTAAAGATCCTGAAAGCTTCACTATTCCTTGCACCATCGGAAACTTGTCGTTCGACAAGTGTTTATGTGATTTGGGAGCTAGCATTAATCTGATGCCTTTTTCTATCTTCAAGAAGTTGGGTTTACATGATTCAAAGCCTAGATATATGTCCTTGCAGTTGGCCGGTCATTCTAGTACATATCCATGAGGTATTATGGAAGATGTCTTGGTCAAGGTGGACAAACTCATCCTTCCTACTGACTTTGTAATTCTTTATTTCGAGGAGGATAAAAAGATTCCCATAATCTTGGGAAGACCATTCTTGGCTACTATCTGAACCTTGATTGATGTGCAGAAGGGTAAGCTCACTATGTCTATACAGGAGTAGGATATGACCTTTAATATTTTCAATGCGATGAAATTCCCTACTGATGAAGAGGAGTGCTTAAAAGTTCAATTGGTCGATTCTATGGTTACTTCAGAACTTGATCAAATGATAAGGTTTGATGCTCTAGAGAAAGCCTTGATGGGGGATTCAGATAGTGAAGATGATGAAGGTGATGAGCAGTTGCAGTATTTGAATGCTTCTCATTGGAAGCAAAGGCTAGATATGCCTTTTGAATCTCTTGGATTGTCAAAACTCAAGAATGTTGAGGGGCGTCTCAAGCCATCTATTGAGGAAGCTCCTACACTCGAGCTTAAACCTTTGCCTGAACACTTGAGGTATGCGTTTTTAGGTGATGCATCTACTTTGCCTGTTATTATTGCATCTGACCTTTCAGGTAGTGATGAGGAAAAGCTCTTGAGAATTTTGAGAGAGTTCAAGTCAATAATTGGATGGACTATAGCAGATATTAAGGGAATCAGCCATTCTTATTGCATGCATAAAATTCTGCTAGAGAAAGGAAGTAAACCGACCGTTGAGCAATAAATGAGGTTAAATCCTATCATGTAGAAGGTCGTGAAGAAGGAAATTCTTAAGTGGCTAGACGCAGGAATCATTTTTCCTAAATCTGACAATTTTTGGGTGAGCCCAGTTCAGTGTGTGCCAAATAAAGGAGGCATCACAATGGTTGCTAATTAAAAGAGTGAGCTCATCCCGACTCGAACAGTCACGGGGTGAAGAGTGTGCATGGATTATCAAAAGCTGAATAAAGCCACAAGGAATGATCACTTTCCACTTCCTTTCATTGATCAGATGCTTGACAGGTTGCTTGGGCACGAATACTATTGTCTTCAGGACGGCTATTCGGGCTATAATCAGATCTGCATTGCTCAAGAAGATCAAGAAAAGACTACCTTCACTTGTCCGTTTGGTACTTTTGCCTTCAGAAGAGTTTCTTTTGGGTTATATAGTGCACCTGCCACATTTCATAGATGCATGATGGCCATCTTCTCTGACATGATTGGTCAGAATGTGGAGGTGTTCATGGACGATTTTTCTGTGTTCAGGGATTCTTTTGACGAGTGCTTGCAAAATCTTGGCGCGGTTCTTAAAAGGTGTGTTGAGACCAATCTGGTTCTCAACTGGAAGAAATGTCACTTTATGATGCAACATGGCCCATTCTTGGACACAAGGTCTCTATTAAATGTCTTGAGGTGGACAAAGCCAAGGTGGGGGTCATTAAAAACCTTTTTCCACCAATTTCTGTTAAGGGAATCCGCAGTTTTCTTGGTCATGCGGGTTTCTATCGGTAGTTCATCAAGGATTCCTCTAAAATCTCTAAACCATTGTGCAATCTATTAGAGAAAGATGCCCCTTTCAAGTTTGATGATAAGTGTCTAGCTGCTTTTGAGAGCTTGAAGAAGAGCTTGATCATGGCACCTGTCATAACTACACCTGATTGGAATGAGCCTTTTGAAATGATGATTATGCAGTTGGAGTGGTTCTTGGGCAAAGGAAGAACAATATATTTCATGTAGTCTATTATGCTAGTAAGACCCTCAATGGTGCTCAACTGAACTACACCACAACTGAGAAAGAGCTATTGGCCATTTGTCAATGGTTTTGAGAAGTTTAGATCTTATTTTCTTGGGACGAAGGTGACAGTCTTCACTGATCACGCTGCTATTCGCTATCTCGTCTCGAAGAAGGACTCGAAGCCTAGATTGATTAGATGGGTTCTTTTACTACAAGAGTTTGAACTGGAGATCAAGGATATAAAAGGTATTGAGAATCAAGTCGATGATCATCTCTCTTGTAACACCCCCAAATCCGGGGTCGGGGATGTGGGTTGTCACGAGTTCCATTTCCCTTAATAACACCCAATCTTAATAAACAATCAACTACTCTGTACTGTGACCCCACAATAAACACACACACCACAAGTTATAGTCTCAGAGATGAATATCCAAAAATAACACGAGTCATTTTATTCCAAAATTATATGCCATTACACCTTAAAAAGGTTTCTGAATAGATTTACATTTCTTTGCCATTATTACAATTAATAAAGATACATAAGTCTGGTACATCAAAAGTTGAAAGCCTAGCCTATTGGTAGTTCCTACCTCAGCTACAGCGACATCAACACCTATAGGAAACTGCGGAACGTTTCATATCCGCTCGCGAATTGGGAGCTTGGTCATGTTCATCTTTTCTATCTGTTGTTATGTGATGAAAGAAGAAAGCAAGGATGAGCAACAAGCCCACCAAAATAATATGTATAATGATTAACTATATATGAGCATTCTCATAGTACTTATGAAAGTCTTGGTCAAGAAGAAATGAACCAAGCTGATATCTTAACGCGACCAAGTCGCAAAATATTCAGTATATATGTATATATATACTTTTCAAAATCTTGGAAATCCTCTTCCATGCATAATATACACAGAGTTCCAGTTTATAACTGTATAAAACTATCGTTGCAAGGTGATCTCTTATATCTAACCTTGTCTCAACGTTTTTTTGTGAAAATCTTTGTCATGCATAAGATAATCATTAACCAGATATAAGTTGAAAAGATGAAGTTACAAGATACTCCAATATACTTATATCTTTTCCGAATACTACTTGAACTACCACCGTTCAAGTTATAATTAGTTTCAAAAGTTCATCACATAGATGAGACTACAAGACAAGATTTGAATAGATTCAATCTTTGAATATTATTATAAATAATGAAGTTACGAGATACTTCATTAAGTCCCGATATATATATATACCTATATATATACATTTCATACACTCCTTGAAAACCTCTGTTATGAAAATTATAAGCAGAGTTGCAATATCCAATGAATTTGGAAAGGAGAAAACCTTGGCATAAACTTGATATCTTGCTGATCAGGAAAAGATACCAATAAGTAACCTTTTTCTACTAGTAGATGGACGAATTCCCCACTGGTCATCACCCTGGTCGCAATGGGACCTTATGCTGGACTGCCACTCAGCCACTTACGCATTTGATGGACTCCCACTGAGCCACTTACACTTTCATGGACGCCCACTGAGCCCATGTTGCTTATGCCGACTCAAATAGATGGACTTACTTCCCGAACGTTGGGTAAGTAATCAATTCATTTATCAAAACAGCAACCTCGTTGCGAATATAACATACACCACAGAGCCGGATCCCTCAGGTTTTGAGCGAGTATTTAAATCCCCTTTAAAAGGAAGATCTTAAATATAAAAATGAGTTTTGGGATCCGCTCTAACTTTTAAAAATTATTTTGAAGACTCGAAAACACTTTAAAGAGTGTTTGGATAATAAAGTAAATCAGTCCCGATATATTAGAAAATATCTGAATATTATCCTTTAAATAATATTCCAATAAGGATAATCCTTATAAAAATAATTGAAGTAAAAGTTTTAAAACTTATACTTGAAATGAATAATAAATAACCAAAGATATACTTATATGAAAGTACTATCTTTATTTGAATCATCGAAAATAAGTTTGATTATCGAAATATTATTCTTTAATAAAATAAAGAATATTATTTAGTAAATATTCGGAGTCATAAGTCCTCAAATGAATATTCAAAAATAATATTCATTAAATAAAATAACGGAGTCATAAATCCTCGAATGAATATTCAAAAATAATATTCATTAAATAAAATAACGGAGTCATAAATCCTCGAATAAATATTCAAAATAATATTCATTAAATAAATAAAATAAAGTTATCGAATAAACCTTATTCGATTAATAGTTTTGAAAACTATATCAATATATATATATATATATTATACTCAGGAACATCGACTCCCAGTTTAGAAAAATGTTCACCTTTGGGTCCCCTATACTAAGGGTATACGCAACTACTGCTTATCTCTAACATAGGTATTATGCAACTATAAGCATTGAAATCAACAGATAGATAACCAGATTACGAAATAGACATGCATATATATACCATCTCAGCATGCTTCAATATATCGCAAAATTTGCTAATTAACCAACATGCATCTATCACAAGATAATGCATATACATATATACATCATCACAACAGTACAGCAGGTAGAAAACTTGCCTAAGCGACTGGGGGTTATAAATGGCTTGGGACGAGTCTGGTAACCTATAAACAACATATAAGTTGGAATTAAACCAAAGTCGCTTAAGAATCTAGACTTTAACCAATTAGACTCTAACGCTTGCTTTTGCGCTTAACGATTCACTTACATCGCTCGAGTACCCTCGGCTACGCCATTTTTAATAAATTAACCATTAAGAATTTTAAAGCGATTCTTTCGCGAGTACCTTACCAACTGCCTAATCCACTTAACATAACTGTTTCATACCCCAATTAGTCATTTAAAGTCCTTAACCAAGGTTTCAAAGTAAGGCGAGGGGTAATGGTTCGGTCGCGAAACGCCGTTACTTAAAACGGTCGTTTCTCCTAAACCGTACATCGGATTCAAACGAACCACATATCAAAACGAAGCTCGTAACATGAACTATCTAATCATGGCAATGTTCAAAAACTAACAGTGAGTTCACGGGTCCTGATTGTTAAGAACAAAACAGTCTTAAAGTAAATCGGACATTACGACGGCTATGTTTACGCGATTACCAAATTTTAAACTACTCCAATCAACCACAATCAACCACAAATCAACCCATAACCACCAATACCACCAAACTTCATCCAAACCTTACTAACTCAGTCCATAACCTCATGATTTTTCCAACTTATTCAATCTCAAACAAGAGCTACTAATTATACCTAAGGTTCATCAACCAACAACCAAGATTTATAACCCAAAATCATTATAATTCCATCCAAACTCTAAACATACAAGAATCATGCTCTCATGAACTATAACAAACAAAACCAAACCTAATACTCAAAGTAAAGTTAGGGTTTGGAGGGGTTATACCTTCCTTGGAGAGTGGAGAATCACTTAGGAAGCCTTAAATAACCACTAACTATCTTTACTAAGCTTGGATCTTGAAGAAAACATAAGAAAACACAAAGTTAGTTTCTTGAAAACACTATTCACCAAGAACTTTGATGAATTGATTAGCTATGTTAAACATGGAATCTTGAGCTTAAACTTATGGCTCATCTTAGTTATGAATTATGGAAGCTAAAGAAACAAATCTCTTGAATTATGAAGGTGTGTAGCTTGATTTTTGAAATTTTCTCCTTTGCTTTTCATGGAAAAGCCGAGAGAAAAGAGTGGGGGAAGAAGAAAATGTTTTTGTTTTGGTTGCTTTTGATTTTTTTTGTTTGTTTTGCTTGTTAATTAGGTTGTTACCATGGTATATATTGTGTGGCTCACAATCATCCAACAACACACTTGCTTGGTCATGCTTATGTCACCATGTGATGTCACCCTCCCTCCTTTATCCTCTCCTCATTGGTTTGATGACATCATCCCCACTAATCTCTTTGATTAGCTTTTAATTATTTGGCTAATGACCGCTGATCTGTTATACGGTTCGCTTAACTTTCGTTTTCGTTTATCGTTTGAGGGATCATACCCGGTATCTTATTACTTAGGTTTCCTTAACCTTTCTCAAAACATTATATTCCTTTTTATGATCCCCTCTTAAAATCCTTGAATTTAAATCCTATTTATCCTGTTACCTTATACTCACTTCTTTCTGTATCTGGTGGATTTTCGGGAAAAATCAAAGTGTTCGAATTTGGATTCTAACGATCTTTACATACACTTATATCCCATATAAAGTACTAATAAGATCTCAGAATAACAATAGAAGAACCCCTACATAGTGTGGCATGAAAAGTTTTCTTATTCAGCAAAATCACTATTCATAAGGGTTTCAAAAAAATTCCAAAATTTTGGGTTATTACAGTCTCCCCTCCTTAAAAGGATTCCGTCCCGGAATCAGATAGAAAATGAATAGGGATACTCTCTTAACATTGCACTTTCTAACTCTCGAGTAAATTTTCCCACATTATGGTTCTTCCATCAAACTCTGAATAGTTTGATAACCCTTCTCCTAAGCACTTGTTCCTTTTCACTCTATAACCCTTCCTGGTTGCTCCATATAGGTTACATCGGGTTGCATGTCTATGCGCTCATATGCCCCTATTTATCTGGCATCCGAATTACACTTCCTTAACATTGATACGTGGAACACGTTATGAACTTGCTACAGGTTTAGGGGTAGGGCTAGCTCGTATGCTAACTTCCCAATATGTTTTAATATATCCAAGGGTCCGACAAATTATGGACTTAGCTTTCCTTTCTTTCCGAACCTCATCAATCCTTTCCAAGGGTTTCCAAGGGGATACCTTTAAAAACACTAGGTCCCCTACTTCCTATTCTTTGTCCTTTCATGTCAAATCAACATACTTCTTATGTCCATCTTGGGCTACTACCAGCCGTCCTCTGATTAGATCTATTATATCCTTGGTCCTTTGGACTACTGCGGGTCCGAGCATCTTGTGCTCTACAACTTCATCCTAACATAAGGGAGATCGACATTCTCTTCCCTTAAGGATCTCATAAGGCGACAACTCGATAATGATATATGATCTATTGTCGTAAGAAAACTCAATCCGTGTTAAGTGATCATTCCAATTTATTTCAAGTCTATTGCACAGAGTCTCATTATTGCTTTTAGCATTAAAGCTTTTGCTTCTCAATACCCATTCTTTTCCAGTTCGTAATCGCTACTACCTTCCGTTCCTAATATTATACTGGTTATACTTTTGTTCGTTAGTGTTCTATAACCTTTTAATAACCTCGTCAACCTTAGTATCACGAATGTGTTTCCATTCCGAATACCACCATAACTTTACTACTCCTTTTTCAGCTGCTTCTATCTTCGAAAGCTTAGTCCTTCATATAGAAGTAAAAGAATTTATTGAGAGATCACTATGATCATGAACACTTGTTATATCGCATAGTTAGTACAGAAGGTGGCCAGCCTTTAGTACTTGACAAGCAATTAAATAACATGTGGTATCCTACTAGGCTTCTATCACACAGATAGATAGTCATTCGGTAATACCTCCTCTTCTGGAAGGGTTGTTCTTCTCAACTTACATGAAATGAAAATGAGAGAAAAGAACGAATTGAAGAGAATTGTATATATAAAAAAATATACTACCACAAAATATCTGGCTTGGAACCTACCTCTGAACTATAGAGGTTTGTCATAGGAGAAAAAAACATATATGTATTTATATCAACATCAAGTATTATAGCATCGTATTTCATATGCCTAAATATTTTTGCTATTCCGTCCATCATTCTATGGACCCATGCTCTTCCTAGAGCTTATACACAATCACCTTTGAAACTCCCTCGATATCGAAAATCGAATCTGGGATCTCATTCTAGACATCATCGTTACTAGAATTCTATGCTTGCACCGCAACCTTCCTCATATAGTAATACGACTCTCTTTTCATAAGAGGGAATAAATATTCAATAGGTAGATACTCTACTTAATTAGTCTATCAATGATAACTTATACACTACCACGACCCGACTAGTGGTACTCAATCTCAACATCCATTCCAATACAACTTTCACGGTTGTAATCAGCTCATTACTCGCAGAATCATTGCTGCATTACTATGGTCCACCGCTGACCTACTGTCGTCATTCACTTTCCATGATTTCTTAATATCTAACCATACGGAGTCCATACATGTCGTATAGAATACTTCTAAGGAGTTAACATAATCACCAATCATAATTCATGCAGAACACTCCAAACTCTGACGTACTTTCATGACATGAAGCAGATAAAATTGCAGAAGAGTTTCAATCAAAGCAACGATAGCAGGTTAATACCATTCTTAATCATATGCCTTCAATAGAAGACTTAACTCAAAGGTTCGTTTAGTCCTTTTTGAAACATGGTCCTGGATTATTCTCAAGATAGGACCTTCAAGATAGATAGCCCGCTCACGGAGATTACATGAATTAAATCTTTACCAAACTACTATTATGGTTGGGTATTGCACAGTCATCAGAAGGAATGTCAATCTTCCAAACCATAATACAACCTTCATAGCTTTAACCATCATCACTGTATTCCTTTGGCACAAGCGCCTATAATTATCCTCTTACCTTTAAGGTGTCGGTCACCTCTTTGGCCTTTCCTGATAGTAAAATTTCCTTACAGTCAATGTCATTTTAACCACCTCCAAATAAATTTTCTACCTCATTTCAATCACAGCTTATGTGAAGATGTTTTCCTTAAAATCTGATGAGTAAAAAAAATATCACCATTTTTCCATAAGTTATTGCCTCAGTCTTTAGAGGTTAATCACTGTCACGACTGACTCTCAATCATACTTAGAACATCTTTTATCTTAAGTCCTAATTGCCCTGAACAATTTCGACCATTACTGGTTCGATCCATACTTTCTCGTGGTTTAACACGTGTCCCACTTGGCATCATTATAATTACGTCACATTTCCTTTATCAACATTTCTATTCTTGAGAATTTTGAATATTACCTTTCTCCTTGTAAAACCTCTAAGGTTATCCTTGAATCGTTCCTCCTGTATTCCCTAGATACAGGGCATATCAAGATACAATTTATTAATACCAGAATCATTGTCTATATACTTCTGAAAAAAATTTATCCACTGATTCTTAAAGGTTGTTATTACCTTAATCTTTTCCAATTCATACTGTCAAAACTCATACTATCCCTATTAAGGGTGAAATGCCAACCTTTATGCATTCCCCTAGGATTCGTTTTAAGTTACCGATGTTCTATCCTTAATTCCACCTTTAAAAAGGTACATGCATCCTTCCATGGATAAATCAAGTCATATATCCCTGATAAGGGTGTCTTATTCAATAATTCCCACCTCGATAGTATATGCCTAATTTCACAATAACATCTGTATTCAAAATGAGGTCAATCAATATGTCCTCCAAAAGATAACAATGGTTATCCGCTTTTCTTGCCTAATTTGGTAACGATAACAAGGATGTTCTGGAAGATATTGGTCATGTTCAACGTGAAACTCTTCTTAATAATTCCTTATTTACTTTTGTTGTTTATCTCAACAGTCACCTCAATGTTGGGATATCTTTCATACCTGGCGTCTCCCTTTCTGGGTATCGAGCCACCGGTCTTACACTTCACATTCTTGAAGGTCACTTCCTTCATCCAATTTTCCTAATTTCTTACTTCCTTGTCTCCTCAGTCTATCCGCGTCTCATTATTTATCCTTCGAATTATCTCAAGGTGTTAGGTCTCAATATGTTTGTAGAAGGGGGGTTGAATACAAACAATACCGTTTAATCGAATAAAATGCGGAATAAAAAAGTGAAACAAAATTCAAGTCAAATAAAATTATTATTAAACTTGAAAGGTGTTACAACAACGGTATCGTTTACAAGGGATTAATCTCAAATCAATTATCACAAATCTAGAATAAATTCGACATGAACTTTTTCTATTTTTGCAATAAAAAGATCAAATGCTAAAAGTGATTTGAGATTAAGTTCTAGGAATTTTGATCCGCTAGATTGTTACACAAGAGCAAGATAAAGATTTCTAGTGGTTTGGATTTAACAATAAAAACTAGAAATATGATCTTGAAATATGCAGATGAAAAGATGAAATATTGCTGCTTGTTTTTCTTTTCTGCTTTGTTCTTGACTTCTGTGTTCTGGATTATTTGTTGAATGGCTGATTCTGTCTTTTGAATCAATCAACAGAATGGAATGAACTGGAATGACAATCCTGAGCTCAGCAAGAAAATCCCAACAGCTAGCAAGACTTTCGGTAGGACTATTAAATGAACTAGCAAGACTATCAGAATGAACTAGCAAGACTATCCTCCTCCCAGTGTAACTTTCGGCAAGACAATTATTTGAACTAGCATGACTTTCGGTATGACTATCAATTGTCATACCGATTGTCATATTAGTACAATCAGATTGTCTTGTTGAATTTAAATAGATTTTAATCCAATTTAAATTCTGAAAATCCTTAATATTAATTCTGAATTAATTAATCAATTAATTCAATTAATCAATAAATTAGTCTTTGCAGATATAATTTATTTTCTTAATTAAATTATATGACTTAATTAATTGATAGAGAATTAATACTAATCTTGAGCAGCAACCATTCTTCTGAAAATCTTCTGAAAATCATTGTCAATTATGAATCAATTCCACCACTTCAATGTTGACACTCGATGTACTGTCTGGTTCATGAGTGACTAACTTCCGTGACGTTTCTTCAAGCCTTGACCTTGATACTCTTAATTTTCTTCAGACTAAATCCTTGTAATTAATTGATACCCTGACGAGATCTCTGTCACATGATTAAATCCACAATCTTGATTTATATCACTGAGGCATGATCAATTTCTTGAACTTCTTCCAGTGAATTAATTCCTCAAGTCTGTAGATGAACCTTGTTTCTGAATCCTTTGACATATATTACTTTGTGAGATCTCTTTGACGGTAGATCCACTATTTACTTATTACATTCTTATTTGAGTTGAGTTAAATCCTCGAATATACAAATAGGCTATGAAATATGCCTTACAATCTCCCCCTATTTGTTTGCTAGAAAATAACACACAAATACCTAGAGGATAACTCAACTAACAAATAAGAAAAAGATATAAACAGAAATGCAAAGTAAATAGCAGAAAAGTTCTGGATAAAATTTAACCTTTTCCAGATTCCAAATAGATGTTCCTCTAGACTGAACATATCTTCAAGTAGTTTCATCTTCATTTGTACAACCACATTTCCTGTTGAGAAGTGCATATCTGTCTTGCTTCTCCCCCTATGAGAATCAACTAATTAAAGAAGATCACCTTCATTTACCACCTCGCCCGTACAATAGGATCCGCAGATAAAAACCAATGGTACTCCCCTAACAGCTTCTTCCCTTACTAGAAAATCACCTTGTGTTTACCACCTCTCCCGTACAATAGGATCCGTAGTTACAAACAACAATGGTGTGGTGTAGTGTAGTGTACATGTAGGATCTTTTTCTTCCTCCCTGCTATTTCTCCCCCTTAGTTGAGGAATCCTCCAAACTATTACTTAAGCTTTTATCTCCCCCTTAGTGAAGGAATGTATGCCGTCGTCTGAAGGAGTTCTCATATTTCACTTGGATGGAAAAGAAATAACAAGTAGTTTCTATTTCTTCCTCACTGTGAGTGTGTGATTTTGTTTAGTGTACCTCACATGTGTTTCACTCTTCTCTCCACTCATGTTTACACTCATTCTCACAAGTGTATCACTCCTCTCATAGCTCCAACATTCAGCTGTACCTGCAAGGAAAATCACCTTAGCCATCCTTAAGGAGGTCACAGGTGGTGCAATGGGAGTTCGCAAATCCCCATCCTTGTTAAACTCGTCAGATGAATCTGAGTCAGAATTTACAAGTTGCTAGTTTCCCTTTTAGGGTTCCAGATTTGAATTCTGGGAAGGTAAACAATGATCCAAAGAATTTAGCATAAAGATCAAAGTTCCCTTCTAATGTCTGTGAAGACATTTCCTTGTGACTCATCAGGTAATATCTGAATCATTGTCAACAAGTTACCGATCTACACCTATGTCAGATCCACTATCCGCAGATGCATCCAGGGGATTTAAGCCTGGGGAGGTAGACACTGACCACTGACATATGGCTTTTGGATCAGTATCCTCTCCTAACACCTGTAAAGGCAATTGGTCCATTAACGAACCTTAAACAATCGAATCTGACCTTAAAATGGTCGAAACTCTTGTTTCCGTCAACTCATCCTTTGTGTGTGCAACATTTCCTTGTGCATCAAGAATTGTTTATGTTTGAAGTGGTGACACTACATCGGATGCCTTGGCCGACAGGCAAATTTCAATAGACACACCCTGTTGAGAGAATGAATCTAGTAACTGTTTTTGTGCCTTTTCAGCCATTACATCTTTTTGAGAAGATGTATGGGGGCTAGCAGTTGTCTCGGTTTAAATACTACTCATCTATGTAGGAGACAGAGCTACTGGGTTGACTACAGAACCTTCCTTATGTGGTGCACTAAGGCACTATCTCCCTCACGCTCACTCATACTTCATTTTAGTGGTAAGAGAGTGTTGGTTGGTTCTGTTTCTGTGTTTGTCTTTACAGTTTGGGATAGATGTTGTGGGTTTTCAAACTCATGACTGTCAATGAAAGAAAGTCATTGGAGACTGAACCTGTATCACAGAACATTGGGCAATATAGAGAGATAAAATGTACTTAAGATCTATAATGAATGAAAATTATACATTTAATCTTTTGAGAGTAATGATGTACAATAGTGATTTCAAAAGATTTTACATGAAATAAGAAATCACTAATGTAGAAAGAAGTTTGATTTACTCCTAAAACTCACTACACATATAAAACAATATGATTGTGCCTAGTGATTAGAGAGTTATAAATATGACGATTGCTTGAGCAGTACACTAGTTCATACCAACCTGAAGTGAGACTGTGAAGAAGAGATTGCATAGTCCAATATATCTGCAGCTGCAAAGTACATGAATTGTGGTGCATTGACTTCCTCTTTTGACTCACCAACCAGGAGTACACTTGTACACATCTTACTAGAGTCCAATTCCAAGTGTAATGTGCAGCAGGTGCCTGATATGTCGTAATATTCTCAAGTCTCTTCACTGGTGCTATATGTTAGATACTGCTTCCTGATAATAACCTAGCACAATATACAAATTTTCAATGATAACACTCTCAGCTTGCAAACAGCCATATCCCTCAGATAAACCTTTGCTGTTATCTCCAAAGTTAACCAATGGGCCAGATTTCTCAATCCACATTTTATAGCAGGGCTTTATCTCCGGTCATAAGTCTTGATGATCCACTTGTCAAGAATCCACACTACCGGTTACACCTGTATACTGCCCTGCACTTCAAATGGATTAGACCTTCTTCGGAACCCAAACTTGGTTGGGTCCGGCATACTTGTAGAATTGTCCTTTGTCAGGCAAAACAACATTTTTAATTTTAATGGTCTCAACATCCTCAATGACTGAACATTTGACCTTGTAAACAGCCTTAACAAATTTCTGTTTAGGCTTAGGCACAAATGTCTCCTTTCTATCCTTAGAAGGACTAGCAGTCTTAGACCTATCATGCTTCTTGTTATTCACATGCTGACGAGGAGTAGTCTTATCATTAGAAACATGCTTACCATTAAAATAAGCATACATCATATTAAAAGCACAAGACATATAATTAGAAACACCACATGCTTTATGAGAGTGATTAACAGCAGGCAATTTATGCATGGTAGTCATGGCATTTTTGTTTTCCAACTCATGTGTGTCTGAGTTAGTCTCAGTTGCTTTCACAACTTTGACTGGAACTTTCGACACACTCGACTTGGAAACAACCTTCTCATTAGCAAGATCTTCAGCACGCATTTCTTCTTGAATAACAGAAGAGGTTGCATCAAAGGGTTCAGCAATTGATGGTTTATAGAGGGGTTCATCAACACCCTTAAGCACATGTGGTACTTCCCTCCCTTTCGCACAGACATGAGGAGGGGAGTTTATGCCTAATTCTCCAATAGCAACATTGTAATCATAACCTATTCCTGATGTTTGATTAACAAATTGCTTACTGTAGAACTCTTTAGCCTTCGAACAAGAATTGAAGTAGGCTCTAACCTTAGTCTCAAGACCGGTGATCTTGTCTTTGAGAAAAGTTTCGAGTTTTCTATAACAGTCAACTCTATTCTCTAGAAAAGATACTTGTTCTTTTAATTTGTCTTGATTAATATGCACAAGTCTTAATTCATTGACCTCTTTCTCAAGGTCTTTGATCTGTAAACTTAACAGTTTATTATCATGACGTGCATTATCTAAGTTACCTCCTAGATGATAAACCAATTCAGCATCAGTATATTTTACCTCTTTTCGTGACGATGAATCTTTTCCACCAATAGCCATAAGAGCAAGATTCTCATCTTCTTCATCTTCACTATCAGTATTATCCCAGCTTCTTCCCTTTGCCAGGTAAGCCCTTTCAGAGTTACTCTTCTGATTTGAATCATAAGAGTTCTTCCTTACTTGCTTTGGCTTCCTGCATTATGTGACAAAGTGTCCCAACTCATTACAGTTATAGCATCTGATGGTGCTCCGATCAACCATCCCTATTTTGTATCCACCACTGTTGGTGTTAGAGGATGAAGATCCACCTTTCTGGAATTTGTTGTAGTTGGACTTGTACTTGAACTTGGGATTTCTCTTGAATCTGACATTGGAGAATCTCTTGACAATTTGGGCCATTGACTCATCTTCCAATTGCTCCAGCTCTTCCAAGGAATAAAAATCACCACTGGATTGATTTGTAGTAGGAGGATCATATTCTGCTACTAACACATTTTCCTCAGCCTTGGAAAACTGTACCATTCTCTCCGACTGTTGAGATTGTTGTTGTTGTTGACCTTCAGCTACAAGAGCAGTAGATGTGCTGACCATTCTATCTTTCCCGTAGACTTCCTTTTGCTGAATCTGCTCCAACTCATAGGTTTTTAACACACCATAGAGTCTATCCAAAGAAATCTCACTCAGATCTCTAGCTTCTCTAATGGCAGTGATTCTATATTCAAGATGAGTTGGCAGTGTTAAAAGGAACTTTTTGTTGACCACCCTGATTGAATAAAATTTTCCATTTATGTTCAGGTTGTTGATCAACGCATTGTACCTCTCAAACACTTCAGTAATTCCTTCTCCTGGATTTGATTTAAAATGTTCATACTCAGAGGTTAGGATCTCCAACTTGTTCTCCCTAACTTCCTCTGTGCCTTCATTAATCACCTCAATAGTTTCCCACATGTGTTTGGAATTTTTACAGTTCATCACATGTCTGTTCATCAAAGGATCAAGGGAATCAATTAATATTAATTGAAGGCTGGCATCCAAGGAGGCTTCTTCCTTCTCAGCAGGAGTAAAATCTTCAGGCTCTTTTGGATAGGTTCTAGCTTTGGTAATCACAACATCATCTACTATCACCTCTGGTTCAATAACCATCGGAGTTTTTAGACCCTTCTTTACCAAGTTCAGATATTTGGGATTTGCAACTTGTAAAAATAATAGCATCTTCTTCTTCCACATGATATAATTTTCTTTATCAAATAGTGGAATTTTAACGGTTCCAACTTTTTGTGAAGTCATTATGAATTTTTGAATAAATAAAAATTCAAGGAGTTGAAAAATCACAAAAATCTAGGATCTTGATTTGTTCGTTAATCAGAAGGCTCTGATTCCAATTGTTAGGTCTCAATATGTTTGTAGAAGGGGGGTTGAATACAAACAATACGTTTAATCGAATAAAATGCGGAATAAAAAAGTGAAACAAAATTCAAGTTAAATAAAATTATTATTAAACTTGAAAGGTGTTACAACAACGGTATCGTTTACAAGGGATTAATCTCAAATCAATTATCACAAATCTAGAATAAATTCGACATGAACTTTTTCTATTTTTGTAATAAAAAGATCAAATGCTAAAAGCGATTTGAGATTAAGTTCTAGGGATTTTGATCCGCTAGATTGTTACACAAGAGCAAGATAAAGATTTCTAGTGGTTTGGATTTAACAATAAAAACTAGAAATATGATCTTGAAATATGCAGATGAAAAGATGAAATATTGCTGCTTGTTTTTCTTTTCTGCTTTGTTCTTGACTTCTGTGTTCTGGATTATTTGTTGAATGGCTGCTTCTGTCTTTTTAATCAATCAACAGAATGGAATGAACTGGAATGACAATCCTGAGCTCAGCAAGACAATCCCAACAACTAGCAAGACTTTTGGTAGGACTATCAAATGAACTAGCAAGACTATCAGAATGAACTAGCAAGACTATCCTCCTCCCAGTGTAACTTTCGGCAAGACAATTATTTGAACTAGCATGACTTTCGGTATGACTATCAATTGTCATACCGATTGTCATATTAGTACAATCAGATTGTCTTGTTGAATTTAAATAGATTTTAATCCAATTTAAATTCTGAAAATCCTTAATATTAATTCTGAATTAATTAATCAATTAATTCAATTAATCAATAAATTAATCTTTGCAGATATAATTTATTTTCTTAATTAAATTATATGACTTAATTATTTAATAGAGAATTAATACTAATCTTGAGCAGCAACCATTCTTCTGAAAATCTTCTGAAAATCACTGTCAATTATGAATCAATTCCACCACTTCAATATTGACACTCGATGTACTGTCTAGTTCATGAGTGACTAACTTCCGTGACGTTTCTTCAATCCTTGACCTTGATACTCTTAATTTTCTTCAGACTAAATCCTTGTAATTAATTGATACCCTGACGAGATCTCTGTCACATGATTAAATCCACAATCTTGATTTATATCACTGAGGCATGATCAATTTCTTGAACTTCTTCGAGTGAATTAATTCCTCAAGTCTGTAGATGAACCTTGTTTCTGAATCCTTTGACAGATATTACTTTGCGAGACCTCTTTGACGGTAGATCCACTATTTACTTATTACATTCTTATTGGAGTTGAGTTAAATCCTCGAATATACAAATAGGCTATGAAATATGCCTTACACAAGGTTTTCTCGAATCCTCCCAACTTACAGGGGATAAAATATATGTATCTCTTATGCCTTCAACCATCAATTTTAACTCATGGTGAATCACCCTCATCCTGACGAATGCATACTTTTCTATTTCTATTGCTACGAGTCTTTAGGGTTTCCTCATACCCAACTCCCTTATCATACCTCAAACTCTATTGCCTTTATATTCCTTTCCACTTCAGTTTCTTTTTATTTTCCTTTCTCTTATCATTATTTCATGAACCAACACAACATAAGCATTGATTTCAAACATCTCGTCCTTCTGGATTCGTGTCCTCAGAACGAATCTTGATAACTTTTACAACTTAGATTCATAATTCATCATACTCGTCTGCCTTTGTTCTGGATCTAAAGCTTTTACACTATCTCCATAACCTTGGGAAGTACTTTCCTGAAAACAATTGACTGAACTTAAATCAGTTTATTATAATCTCTTGCTCCGTGCCTTCCTTGGCCTTTCACCAGCGGGTGGCCTCTCTGTTAGGAGGGTAAGTGACAAAACAGTCTTTTGTGATTCGTCAATCATTTAGAATCTCAAATTATTCCTATATTTCCTTTAGCCAGGCTCTTGCCTCGACTGGGACAGCTTGTTCCTTGGAACTCTGAGAGCTTAGCGACTTAAAGGTCCTGAAAGAATTTCTCACCGCATTGTTTCCTCAGGGTGGTGGTTGGGGATAATAGTCTAAGTTCTGTCTAGACAGGTCCATAAATTTTCGTATAGGAGTACCGTCTCGGGTTTCCTTTCCTTGCTCGACTTCTGTTTCCTTAGTCTGTACATTCCCTCCTCCTCCCCATAATCGGGGTCATCCTACATATTTTAAATCCTCATTTTCCACTTCATCATGTTATGGGTTCCTTCTATCTTGATGGCGTCCTCCCTGACTATCATATTCAGGGTTTGCCCTAAATCTTATTACTTGAACTATGACTTTCATCTAAGATCTCATTTTTAAGCTCTTGAACATTTGGAACCCAAATTCTATAGGAATACCTCATTATTCCCTTATCATCTTTCCCGGTATTAATCTCATATCTATTTGTTGGCTCTCTGCCTTCATTCATCACTTTTTCTGGCACAATATGTTCTTTTCCAATAATTCGGTCTGTATTGCAATCTCAAACAGCTTTTCGGTACCGGCTCCGGTTACCTTCACTTCTATTTCCATTTTCTCAAAATCTCTTATAAACTCTCCCAAAGACATTATTATCTTGAGTCTCTCCTTTTTACTAAGGGTATCAGCCACCACATTGGCTTTCCCCGAATGATAAAGAATCTCATAATCGTAATCCTTGATTAGCTCTAACCACCTCATTTGGCGCATGTTGAGCTCCTTCTGCGTGAAAATGTACTAAAGCACTTATGGCTTAGGTAATTCTCGCACTTCACCCAAGCTCATGGGTGGGGATATCGAATTTTATATTCCCTTAATTGTCTTGACGCGTACGCGATTACCTTGTTGTGATGTATAAGAAGCACCCTAATTCCTTATGCGAAGCATCACTGCACATCACAAAATCTCCTTTTCCATCCGGCAACGCCATCATAGGGGCCGTCACCAATCTTTGCTTCAGTTCTTGAAAGTTGTTCTCGTATTTCTCTGTCCATTCGAACTTCTCAGTCTTACGAGTAAGCCGCGTTATTGGGGGCTACTATCTTTACAAACTTGAACGAACCTCCGGTAGTGACCGACCAATCCTACCTCTGGTAGTCGACCTAACCATGGTCATCAATTCCTCAGTGGTCATTTATTCATTCTTGTCAGGATGTTTCATAGGATCCTTCTTAGCGATAATTCCCTTCTAGGACAACATCCTCAACCGCTACATCCTCAATATGAACATCATCCGGTCCCGTATTAGGATGCTCTATCGGGTCAACAATCTGATCTCCAATAACTAAAAAAACATCATCGCGTTGTTGCTCCTCAACCTCAGGGTTCGGAGTCCCGCTACCATATATGATAACGAACTACGCTTCTATCAAGATATTTATAAGGGTTCCCATAAGGGTTTTAACTGTCAGTACTACGTTAGGTAGTCCGACTATGAACTTGGCAAGAGTTCTTATTATCTTAGTGAACTTATTATCTTAACGTCACATCATCTCTGAGGTTTATAACGCTTCGTTCTAATACCATTTCTGTAACACCCCCAAATCCGGGGTCGGGGATCTGGGTTGTCACGAGTTCCATTTCCCTTAATAACACCCAATCTTAATAAACAATCAACTACTCTGTACTGTGACCCCACAATAAACACACACACAACAAGTTATAGTCTCAGAGATGAATATCCAAAAATAACACGAGTCATTTTATTCCAAAATTATATGCCATTATACCTTAAAAGGGTTTCTGAATAGATTTACATTTCTTTGCCATTATTACAATTAATAAAGATACATAAGTCTGGTACATCAAAAGTTGAAAGCCTAGCCTATTGGTAGTTCCTACCTCAGCTACAGCGACATCAATGCCTATAGGAAACTGCAGAACGTTTTCTATCCGCTCGCCAATTGGGAGCTTAGTCATGTTCATCTTTTCTATCTGTTGTTGTGTGATGAAAGAAGAAAGCAAGGGTGAGCAACAAGCCCACCAAAATAATATGTATAATGATTAACTATATATGAGCATTCTCATAGTACTCATGAAAGTCTTGGTCAAGAAGAAATGAACCAAGCTGATATCTTAACGCGACCAAGTCGCAAAATATTCAGTATATATGTATATATATACTTTTCAAAATCTTGGAAGTCCTCTTCCATGCATAATATACACAGAGTTCCAGTTTATAACTGTATAAAACTATCGTTGCAAGGTGATCTCTAATATCTAACCTTGTCTCAACTTTTTTTTGTGAAAATCTTTGTCATGCATAAGATAATCATTAACCAGATATAAGTTGAAAAGATGAAGTTACAAGATACTCCAATATACTTATATCTTTTCTGAATACTACTTGAACTACCACCGTTCAAGTTATAATTAGTTTCAAAAGTTCATCACATAGATGAGACTACAAGACAAGATTTGAATAGATTCAATCTTTGAATATTATTATAAATAGTGAAGTTACGAGATACTTCATTAAGTCCCGATATATATACACCTATATATATATATTTCATACACTCCTTGAAAACCTCTGTTATGAAAATTATAAACAGAGTTGCAATATCCAATGAATTTGGAAAGGAGAAAACCTTGGCATAAACTTGATATCTTGCTGATCAGGCAAAGATACCAATAAGTAACCTTTTTTTACTAGTAGATGGACGAATTCCCCACTGGTCATCACCCTGGTCACAATAGGACCTTATGCTGGACTGCCACTCAGCCACTTACGCATTTGATGGACTCCCACTAAGCCACTTACACTCTCATGGACGCCCACTGAGCCCATGTTGCTTATGCCGACTCAAATAGATGGACTTACTTCCCGAACGTTGGGTAAGTAATCAATTCATTTATCAAAACAGCAACCTCATTGCGAATATAACATACACCACAGAGCCAGATCCCTCAGGTTTTGAGCGAGTATTTAAATCCCCTTTAAAAGGAAGATCTTAAATATAAAAATGAGTTTTGGGATCCGCTCTAACTTTTAAAAATCATTTTGAAGACTCGAAAACACTTTAAAGAGTGTTTGGAGTAATGCTGATTTAATAAAGTAAATCAGTCCCGATATATTAGAAAATATCTGAATATTATCCTTTAAATAATATTCCCATAAGGATAATCCTTATAAAAATAATTGAAGTAAAAGTTTTAAAACTTATACTTGAAATGAATAATAAATAAGCAAAGATATACTTATACGAAAGTACTATCTTTATTTGAATCATCGAAAATAAGTTTGATTATCGAAACATTATTCTTTAATAAAATAAAGAATATTATTTAGTAAATAATCAGAGTCATAAGTCCTCAAATGAATATTCAAAAAAAAATTCATTAAATAAAATAACGGAGTCATAAATCCTCGAATGAATATTCAAAAATAATATTCATTAAATACAATAACGGAGTCATAAATCCTCGAATAAATATTCAAAATAATATTCATTAAATAAATAAAATAAAGTTATCGAATAAACCTTATTCGATTAATAGTTTTGAAAACTATATCAATATATATATATATATATTATACTCGGGAACATTGACTCCCGGTTTAGAAAAATGTTCACCTTTGGGTCCCCTATACTAAGGGTATACGCAACTACTGCTTATCTCTAGCATAGGTATTATGCAACTATAAGCATTGAAATCAACAGATAGATAACCAGATTACGAAATAGACATGCATATATATACCATCTCAGCATGCTTCAATATATAGCAAAATTTGCTAATTAACCAACATGCATCTATCACAAGATAATGCATATACATATATACATCATCACAACAGTATAGCAAGTAGAAAACTTGCCTGAGCGACTGGGGGTTATAAATGGCTTGGGACGAGTCTGGTAACCTATAAACAATATATAAGTTGGAATTAAACCAAAGTCGCTTAAAAATCTAGACTTTAACCAATTAGACTCTAACGCTTGCTTTTGCGCTTAACGATTCACTTACGTCGCTCGAGTACCCTCGGCTCCACCATTTTTAATAAATTAACCATTAAGAATTTTAAAGCGATTCTTTCGCGAGTACCTTACCAACTGCCTAATCCACTTAACATAATTGTTTCATACCCCAATTAGTCATTTAAAGTCCTTAACCAAGGTTTCAAAGTAAGGCGAGGGGTAATGGTTCGATCGCGAAATGCCGTTACTTAAAACGGTCGTTTCTCCTAAACCGTACATCGGATTCAAACGAACCACATATCAAAACGAAGCTCGTAACATGAACTATCTAATCATGGCAATGGTCAAAACCTAACAGTGAGTTCACGGGTCCTGATTGTTAAGAACAAAACAGTCTTAAAGTAAATCGGACATTACGACGGCTATGTTTACGCGATTACCAAATTTTAAACTACTCCAATCAACCACAAATCAACCCATAACCACCAATACCACCAAACTTCATCCAAACCTTACTAACTCAGTCCATAACCTCATGATTTTTCCAACTTATTCAATCTCAAACAAGAGCTACTAATTATACTTAAGGTTCATCAACCAACAACCAAGATTTATAACCCAAAATCATTATAATTCCATCCAAACTCTAAACATACAAGAATCATGCTCTCATGAACTATAACAAACAAAACTAAACCTAATATTCAAAGTAAAGTTAGGGTTTGGAGGGGTTATACCTTCCTTGGAGAGTGGAGAATCACTTAGGAAGCCTTAAATAACCACTAACTATCTTTTCTAAGCTTGGATCTTGAAGAAAACATAAGAAAACACAAAGTTAGTTTCTTGAAAACACTATTCACCAAGAACTTTGATGAATTGATTAGCTATGTTAAACATGGAATCTTGAGCTTAAACTTATGGCTCATCTTAGTTATGAATTATGGAAGCTAAAGAAACAAACCTCTTGAATTATGAAGGTGTGTAGCTTGATTTTTAAAATTTTCTCCTTTGCTTTTCATGGAAAAGCCGAGAGCAAAGAGTGGGGGAAGAAGAAAATGTTTTTGTTTTGGTTGCTTTTGATTTTTTGTGTTTGTTTTGCTTGTTAATTAGGTTGTTACCATTGTAAATATTGTGTGGCTCACAATCATCCAATAACACACTTGCTTGGTCATGCTTATGTCACCATGTGATGTCACCCTCCCTCCTTTGTCCTCTCCTCATTGGTTTGATGACATCATCCCCACTAATCTTTTTGATTAGCTTTTAATTATTTGGCTAATGACCGCTGATCTGTTATACGGTTCGCTTAACTTTCGTTTTCGTTTATCGTTTGAGGGATCATACACGGGATCTTATTATTTAGGTTTCCTTAACCTTTCTCAAAACATTATATTCCTTTTTATGATCCCCTCTTAAAATCCTTCAATTTAAATCATATTTATCCTGTTACCTTATACTCACTTCTTTCTGTATCTGGTGGATTTTCGGGAAAAATCAAAGTGTTCGAATTTGGATTCTGATGATCTTTACATACACTTATATCCCATATAAAGTACTAATAAGATCTCAGAATAACAATAGAAGAACCCCTACATAGTGTGGCATGAAAAGTTTTCTTATTCAGTAAAATCACTATTCATAAGGGTTTCAAAAAAATTCCAAAATTTGGGGTTATTACATCTCTCATTTAGAAGATCCAGGTACGATTTCACATGACAATACATTGATAAATGAGTCTTTTCCCGATGAGCAGTTGTTTGGGGTGCAAGTAGAAGAACCGTGGTTCGTAGACATTGTGAACTACCTTGTGAGCAACATTATGCCTCCGGACTTGACTTATGCTCAAAGAAAGAAGCTTTTCCATGAAGTGAAGTGGTACATATGGGATGAGCCGTTCTTTTTTTGACAAGAAGCAGATCAACTCATCATGAGATATATTCTGTATAGTGAGACGGAGGGTATCTTTCGAGACTGTCATTCGACTGTTTATGGAGGACATTATGGTGGAGAGAAGACAGTAACTCGTATCTTTCAAGCAGGATTCTTCTGGCCTACATTGTTTAAGGATGCGCATCAGTTTATTTTGAAGTGTGATCGCTACCAAAGAATTGGGAACATGTCCAAGAGGGACGAGATGCCTCTCAATGTGCTTCTCGAGGTTGAGGTCTTCGATGTTTGGGTAATTTACTTCATGGGGCCATTTGTCTCATCGTGCAACAATCAGTATATCTTGTTGGCAGTAGATTATATCTCAAAATGGGTGGAAGTTAAAGCTTTTCTGACAAATGATGTGAAGGTAGTGCTCAATTTTCTTCACAAGCAGATATTCACAAGATTCCGAACTCCAAGAGTCATAATTAGTGACGAGGGATCATATTTCTGCAATCGCATGTTCACTGTTATGATGCAGAGATATAATGTGAATCATCACATTGCTACCGCCTACCATCCCAGACTAATGGTCAAGCTGAGGTGTCTAACAGAGAGATCAAGCAAATTCAGGAGAAAGTTGTATGTCCATCGAGAAAGGATTGGTCTTTGAAGCTGGATGAAGCTGTTTGGGCATATCGAACAGCATTTAAGACTCCGCTAGGCATGTCACCATTTCGATTAGTTTACGGTAAAGGATGTCATGAGCACAAGGCATATTGGGCTTTGTAGAAACTGAACCTTGATCTGACTGTAGCTGGTAAGAAAAGGATGCTTCAATTGAATGAACTCGACGAGTTCTGACTTCAAACATATGAGAACAACAAAATGTACAAGGAGAAAGTCAAGAGATGGAACGATAGGGGTCTAGTGCTCAAATTATTTGTGCTGGGGCAACAAGTTCTTTTGTTCAACTCTCGTCTCCGTCTTTTTCCTGAAAAATTGAAGTCGAGATGGTCAGGGCCGTTTTTTGTCAAAACTGTGTATCCACATGGAGCGGTGGAAATTTTTGAGAATGATCCAGGCCAGGCATTCAAGGTGAATGGACAGCGTTTGAAGCATTACTATGGCAAACCGTGAGGTGGTTAGTGCATTTTATTGTCAACTTGATCTCGAAATTCTACGTCAAGCTAGCGACATAAACCAAGCGCTTCTTGGGAGGCAGCCCATATTTGTTGTTAATTAGTAGTTGAGAAAAGAAGAAAGAAGGAAGAAAAATAGAAGAAAATATAAAAAAAAACAAAAAAAAATGGGGGAAATTTTCCAGAAACACGGCGCGCCCGCGCTAAAACTCCATAAGCGGGGCGGCCGTGCTAGTTCCACAGAAACAAGGCACGCCCGCGCTCCCAAGCAGGGCAGCCGCACTGAGCCCTGGAAAAATAAAAAAAATTGAAAATTTGAAAATCAGAAAAAAAAACAAAAACAAAAAGAAGTTTATGCCCCTTTCTTAACCCCGATTTTCAACCCTATTTTTCCCATACTCCCACTAACCTACAATCACTACCTTATAACCCTAATCTAACCCTAGTTCTCATTATATATACATACACCTCCATACAATCATCTCCATTACTTTACATATACTTAAAACCCTAAATTTCTCTACACACCTCTTTTATCTCAATTAACCTATTCCAATGGCACCAAAGAGAGCCCGTACTCAAGGGAACAGAAGCACTAACCCCGCCTCTATCGATACTTCGAGTGTTGGGGGTGCGAGGCCTCGATTTGTTACTCCGGAGGCTGAAGTGGAGTACAAAAGGCTATTATCGAAGCCGATTTTGAAGGAGAGAGGTTTCTTGCCTACTCCTAAAGATGGAAAGCTCTTTGAGATGATAACAGAGAGGGGATGATTTTCATTTTGTGAGGCACCCGAGGTGGTGCCCATGAGTATCGTTCGAGAGATCTTTGCAAACGCCAAGGCTGATAAGAATGGGTTCACGGTGGTTCGTGGATTGACAATGGATTACCACCCGGAGGCTAATCGCAGGGTTATCAACCAACCTGAGAGACAACCTACTTAGGAGGATTGGATTGCTAAGACTGGGGAGGACTTCGATCTTGATTTTATTGTGGCTACGTTGTGTGTCCCGAAGACACAATGGAAGTTCAAAAGGGGCTCGAATGATTATCTCAATTTCCCTACTTCATGCATGAACAGGTATGCCCGTGCGTGGAATGATTTTATTTGTGCTAGCATCATGCCTTCTTCTCATGTGCATGATATGACTGTGGATCATGCGAAGCTGTTGTGGGGGATTTTGCAAGGAGATTATGTGGACCTAGGTTCGATTATTTATCAGGGGATGCTGCGATTTTTGCGTGGAGGCACCACGGGGGCTATCCCTTATGCCTCTATTGTGGGGAAGCTCTGTGTTGCGGTGGGTGTTCATTAGCCCGAGCATGAGCAGTTGCAGTTACCGGCTACCCCTATTGATAGTTCGACGATCATGGTTATGCAAGAGTGGTATAGGGGAGCAGCTGACGAGAAGGACTTGGGTACACCTATCATCATTTTCCAGGTGGCCAGCCAGCCAATCAGTCATTTGCTGGAGGTTCTTCTCATACACGTAGTGCTGGTTGAAGGAGGCAGTTGGGAGAGTAGCAGTCCTCCCAAGATCCCGAGGACAGTGTTGGTTTAGGTGTGACGCAGTATAGGCGTTTGACGAGGCGAATGGACGTGATGTATGACGTCCATAGCAGGTTTGCACAGGATCTTACTCAGGCATTGGGTACAGCTTTTAGAGCCATTAGGGTTAATATACAGTGGCCAATTTTTGGAGAGGATTCTGTGTACCCGCCTCTTGACACTTCACCCACGGTGGGTGATGATCCTTCTTCTTCCGAGTAGGTATGCCTTGATTCCTTGCTATTACCTTTACTGAGGACAGTGAAATTTTTAAATTTGGGGGTGATATTTAAGGAATATTTGTGTGTAAGCCCATATAGATGCATATTCATGATAGTTTAGTTCATATAGTTTGCATTTATGTCATGTAGTTATTTGTTTTTGTTTTTGTTTTGTGTATTTGTTATCATGTTAGTATGTTGCATATAGTTGCATTGACATTATATCATGATCCATTAGGTTGCTTTTCCGATTAATTTGTGATGTTAATTCGAGTGTAATGATGTCGTATTGAGGAATTTTAAGTCCTAACGAATTGATTTGCATGCTAGAAACAAGAAAACTTTCACTAAGTCTTATAGGTAGCTTGAGTGCTAGATCATGATCATGACTTCTTTGTTTGTCGAGGTTTAATCATTTGTTTATGTCTAGAATTTATGCTATTCTCTTAGTGACAAAATAACATTGATTTTTAAAATTTGAGAAAAATATTGGATATCAATGCTAGATGTGGCTAGGCATCAGATGGCTAGTAGTCGGCTTATATATATATGAGTAGTCTAGGGTTGAGCGAGATGGAGCGAAATGCACTCGTTCAGAACATGAGAAAAAAAAGAAAAAGAAAAGAAAAAAGAAAAAATATGTGTTATGCATAATTGATCACGAGTGGGCTCTTAAATACTCGAGTTATTAAGTTCTAGGGGACTTTTTGCCTAGTGACCTAAGGATTTTATAGTCTGGGATCCGCTAACCTAACGTTCGCTACATGGGTATTATTGCATAAGTCTTTTGTGGACCTCGCTCATTGCACGATCAAATAAGCATGTTTGTGTTTTTTATGTGTTATTAATAAAAGCATGAATCCTTGTATAACTCTGATAAAATTGAAGTTTTGTCAATCATTTTGTGTTTATCATTTATTCTGTTTATAACCTTGTGATTGTCTTGACGAGAGGTGAGTTATAATTATTGATCTAGTTTCGAGAGTATATATGTTAAGTAATTGCACACACACACACGTTTTTGGCTTGTGAGTCAATTTGTGGGATTTGATTGAACTTTATGCGAATAATTGCATTCTTTGAGATGTTGCTCATTGGTTGGTTAAGTTATTCTAAGGGGATAGTTGCATTCATGTTAGTTGCATTCATGCAGTTTTATTTTGTTCTTTGAGTCTGTTTATGCTTGAGGACAAGCATCGATTCAAGTTCGGGGGTGTGATAAGTGGAATTTATATCCACTTAGAACGCTTCGTAAAGGATCGAATTGGTGATTTGTACTCAAGTTATTTGTGTTTTTGATATGTTTTTGTTGTGTTTTGCATTTCAGGATATATTTGGAAGAAGGAATAGATTTTACATTGTTTCTATGCTAAAAGGGTGTTAGGATGGAGCCTCAAGAGTTAGCACGAAAGAAACCAACAATTGAAGTCAAGAAAACAAAAAAATTAGAATTTCCAGAAGGTCAGGGCGACCGTGCTAGTCTTGGGAGCGGCCGTGCCTATTTGTCAGAAAGCGAGTGCACCCGCGCTGGTATACGGGGCGGCTGCACTGCGTCGGGATTGCAGAATCATGATTACGATATAATAATTATTTTTCAGACTCCAGATCGTATTGGGATTATATGTCAAGCATTTTGAAGACGTTTTTAATAACAACGAGAAGAAGGAGAGAGCAATAAGAAGATCTAATAGCACAAAACAACGAAGGAGACGAAGATCTTGTTTTTACTTGTGATTCTTTGCTTAAATTGTAACGTTGGATGCTTGTTTTCTTATTCGTTTAAACCTTACACTCTTGTTAACGTACTTTTGAATATTATTCAGTTTATAAAGATCTAGTTTTTATACCATGCTTTCATTGGAACCCATGGTGACGATGAGTTCGGTTATGAACTAATCGTTATCGTGGAGTTCTAACGGATTTACCTATGGATTTCTATAGTTAATTTGTTTCAATATCTTGGTGTGCAGTGATTGATTGATATCCTAGTATTGGTTGTGCTTATTCGACTTATGTGCATAGCTAACATATAATATAGCGTGTTAATCTCTATTGAAGCGAAAGTGAATATAGAAATTTAGAACTTTCCGTGCTAGCATAGGTGTTATTCCCTAACAATACAACAAGAATTACAGAAGGGGGGTTGAATGTAATTCTGGCTACTTGTTCAGATTATAAAACAGTTCTAACTTGATAAATATAACAGTCTTTGATTAGCAGTTGTGCGGAATAAAAAGATAATAGAAATCAAAACATTAGTAATAAAAACAAAAGTTTTTAAAACTTCCTGGTGGATTTGAAAGTATCCACCAGATATATATATATATATATATATATATATATATATATATATATCAAATGAGAACCCTGTGAAGCTTGAGTATCTCACAACTGCTTACAAGTTTGAACAACTAAAGCTACAGAGAAATGCTTATAGGATATAGCTGGATATGTTTCTCTGAAAAATGTATCTGCTTAGTTTGATAGATGTTCTACTTGCTACACTTGGTTTATATATCACCAAGTTTACATGATAATAAGACAAGATAATAAAATAAAACATATCTAGTCTAACTTCATGCTACTTCACTACTCTATTCCAGCATCTTTGAATATCTTCACAATTACATGGAAATGGTAATGCTTTTTTGTTCTCAAATTCCTACTTATCAGGCTGCCATATTCCTTTTGCAAACACCCGACGCATGTGACTTTGTTGTCACTATCAACAGCTATTTGAATTTGATCATTCGTCGGGTCTATGTTTGTCATCCATCGGGAAGCTTTGTTGATCATCCGTCGGGAGTCTTGTAGATTATCCTCCGGGTGTCTATTTGTCACTTGACTCCATTTCACTTATACAGAATTACAAGACATTTCATATTTACAATTAATCAACCTATTCTGCATATCAATCTAGTAGCCAACATGACTTATGTAATAACCCCAATTTTTGGAAATTTTTGAAACCCTTATGAATAGTGATTTTGCAGATTATGCTGAATGAGAAAACTTTTCAAGCCACACTATGTAGGGGTTCTGTTATTGATCTTCTGGGATATTATTAGTACTCTATGTGGTATATAAGTGTATGTAAAGATCGTCAGAATCCAATTCCGAACACTTTGATTTTTCCCGGAAATCCACTAGATACGGAAAGAATTGAGTATAAGGTAACAGGATAAAAGGGATTTAAATTAAAGGATTATAAGAGAGGATCATAAAAGGAATACAATATATTGAGAAAGATTAAGGGAACCTAAGTAATAAGATCCCGGGTATGATCCCTCAAACGATAAACGAAAACGAAAGTTAAGCGAACCGTATAACAGATCAGCGGTCATTAGGCAAACCATTAGAAGCTAATCAAAGAGATTAGAGGGGATGATGTCATCCAACCAATGAGAAGAGGACAAAGAGGGGAGGATGACATCACATGATGACATAAGCATGACATAGGGAGGAAGGAGATGTGGTTGGTTTATAACCACACAAAGTCAAGGTTAGAAAGGTAATTACCCAAAAACAAAACAAAAAACAACCAACCAAAGAATCAAATCAAAGAAAAAACACAAAAAAAAATCTCTCTTTCTCCAAGCTTGCTCTCGGCTTTTCTTCTTTTTCAAAGAAGAAATTTCCAAAAATCAAGTTCCAAGCATTGTTAAATCACAAGGTAATTATCTAAGGTTCCTTGTACATAGATATGGATATGCTATAAGTTTAGGCTCCTAATTCCTTCACAATCTCTTCCAATAAATCAAGGAAGAAGATGGTGAATAGTAACCTTCAAGAAATAACTTTAGTTTTCTTGAATTTTTATGAAAGATTAAGGTTATACAAGCAAGGATCAAGGTTCTTTAGGCATTCAAAGCTCTTGTGTTGTGTTAAAAAGCTTCAAGGAAGGTATAATCTCTTAACCAAGCTTTGTTATTGAATGTTAAGAGCATAATATGAGTATTATAGTTCATGAGAGGCTTGATGGTTGTGTATGTAGAGATTAGTTGGTTTTGGGATGTTTTTGGAGTTGTAAATCTTGGTTGTTGATTAATGAACTTAAGTGTAGTTTAAATTCATGATAAAGAATAGTATAAATTGTTAATGTTGAGTTGTTGGGGCTGTTATGATAAAGTATGGATGGAGTTTGGATTGGGTTGTGATTGTGGGTTGATTGTGAGATGATTTGGAGTAGTTTAAAATTGGGTAATCGCGTAAACATAGCCGTCGTAATGCCCGATTTACCGTAGACTGTTTTTGTTCTTAAGATCAGAACCCTTGAACTCACTGTTAGGTTTTGACCATTCATGGTTAGATAGTTCATGTTACGAGCTTCGTTTTGATGTATAGTTCGTTTGATTCCGATATACGGTTTAGGAGAAACGACCGTTTTAAGTAACGGCGTTTCGCGAACGAAACATTACCCCTCGCCTTACTTTGAAACCTTGGTTAAGGCCCTTAAATGACTAATTGGAATATGAAACATTTATGTAGGGTGTAATAGGCAGTTGGTAAGACACTCGCAAAGGAATCTCCTTAAAACTCGTAATGGTTAAATTATTAAAAATAGTGGAGGCGAGGGGACTCGAGTGACTTAAGAGAATCAGTAAGCGCAAAACGAGCGTTAGAGTCTGAGTTGGTTAGAGTATAGATTTACAAGTGACTTTGGTTTAATTCCAACTTACTTGTTGCTTATAGGTTACCAGACTCGTCCCGAGCCATTCGTAACCCCCAGTCGCTCAGGCAAGTTTTCTACCCGTTATACTGTTGTTGTGATGTATATATGTATATGCATGATCTTGCGATAAATGCATACTTGTTATTAGCAAATTCTTGCGATATATTGTAGCATGTGATATGGTACATATGCATGCCCGTTTCGTATTCTTTCCATATATATCTATTGGTTCAATTGATAATACCTATGCTAGAGAATAGCGGTAATTTGCATATACCCTTAGTATAGGGACCCAAAGGTGAAAACATTTTCTAAAACCGAGAGTCGAGGATCCCGAGTAGATTTTATATATAAATATGTATATATATATATATTTATATATATATATGGTTATAGTTTTCAAAACTATTAATCGAATAAGGTTTATTCGATAACTTTATTTTATTAATGAATATTATCTTGAATATTCATTCGAGGACTTATGACTCCTTTATATTATTTATTGAATATTACTTGGATATTCATTTGAGGATGTATGACTCCTTTATTTTATTATTGAATATTATTTCGAATATTCATCCGAGGACTTATGACTCCTTTATTTTATTATTGAATATTATTTCGAATATTCATCCGAGGACTTATGACTCCTTTATGTTATTATTGAATATTATTTTGAATATTCATTTGAGGATGTATGACTCCCTTGTTTTATTTAATGAATATTATTTATAATATTCATTCGAGGTATTATGACTCCGCTTATTACTGAAATATATTCTTTATTTTATTAAAGAATAAGGTGTCAATAATCAAACTTATTTTCGATTATTCAAATAAAGATAGTACTTTCATATAAGTATATCTTTGGTTATTTAATATCCATTTCAAGTATAAGTTTTAAAACTTCTACTTCAATTATTTTTATAAAGATTATTCTTTATGGTAATATTATTTAAATAATAATATTCAGATATTTTCTAATATATCGGGACTGATTTATTTTAATAAATCAGCAGTACTCCAAACATTCTTAAAAATGTTTTCGAGTCTTCAAAATGATTTTTAAAGTTAGAGTGGACCCCAAAACTCATTTTTTTAATATTGAAGATCTTCCTTTCAAAGGGGATTTAAATACTCGCTCAAAACCTGGGGGATCCAGCTCTATGGTGCATTTTACATTCGCAACGTGGTTGCTGTTTTGAGAAAACAAATAAATTGATTACTTACCCAACGTTCGGGAAGTAAGCCCATCTAATTGAGTCGGCATAAGCGACAGGCCGGGGTACGGTCTATCAAAGTCTAAGTGGTTGGGTGGCAGTCCATCAACGCGTAAGAGGCCGGGTGGCGGTCCAGCACAAGGTCCTTATGTGGCCAGGGTGATGACCGGTGGGGGATTCATCCATCTACTAGTAGAAAAGGTTACTTATTGGTATCTTTGCCTAATCAGCAAGATATCAGGTTTATGCCAAAATTTCTTTTCTTTCCAAATTCATTGGATATTGCAACTCTGTTCATACTTTACATGACAGAGGTTTTCAGGAAATGTATGAGAGATATATAGGTGTATATATATATCGGGACTTAATGAAGTATCTCGTAACTTCATTTCATTCAATAATATTTCAAAGATTGAATCTATTCAAGTATTATCTTGTAGTCTCATCTATGTGATGAACTTTTGAAACTAATTATAACTTGAACGGTGGTAGTTCAAGTAGTATTTGGAAAAGATATAAGTATATTGGAGTATCTTGTAACTTCATCTTTTAAACTTATATCTAGTAAATGATTATCTTATGCATGACAAAGATTTTCAGAAAAACGTTGAGACAAGGTTAGATATATGAGATCACCTTGCAATGATATTTTTATACAGTTATACACTGGAACTCTGTGTGTATTATGCATGGAAGAGGACTTCCCATATTTTGAAAAGTATATGTGTATACTGAATATTTTGTGACTTCATCGCATTAAGATATCAACTTGGTTCATTTCTTCTTAACCAAGACTTTCTTGAGTACTATGAGAATGCTCATATATTGTAAGTTATTATAAATATTATTTTGGTGGGCTTGCTGCTCACCCTTGCTTTCTTCTTTCATCACACAACATCAGATAGGCAAGATGAACAGGACCAAGCTCACAATTCGCGAGCGGATTGAAAACGTTCCGCAGTTTCCTATAGGCGTTGATGTCGCTGTAGCTGAGGTAGGAACTACCAATAGGCTAGGCTTTCAACTTTTGATGTATCAGATTATGTATATTTATGAATTGTAATAATGGTAAAGAAAATGTAAATTTATTTAGAAAACCTTTTAAGGTGTATTGGCAGATAATTGTGGAATAAAATGACTTGTGATTATTTTTGGATGTTCATCTCTGAGACTATAACGTGTGGTGTGTGTGTTTATTGTGGGGTCACAGTACAGAGTAGTTGATTAATTATTAAGATTGGGTGCTATTAAGGGAAATGGAACTCGTGACAACCCGGATCCCCGACCCCGGATTTGGGGGTGTTACAGAAGTGGTATCAGAGCTAAGCGTTATAAACCTCAGAGATGATGTGACGTTAAGATAATAACTAAGATAATAAGAACTCTTGCCAAGTTCATAGTCGGACTACCTAATGTAGTACTGACAGTTAAAACCCTTATGGGAACCCTTATAAATATCGTGATAGAAGCGTAGTTCGTTATCGAATATGGTAGCGGGACACCGAACCCTGCGGTTGAGGAGTAACAACGCGATGATGTTTTATTACTAATTGGAGATCGGATTGTGGATCCGATAGAGCGTCCTAACGCATGACCGGATGATGTTGATATTGAGGATGTAGCGATGGAGGATGTTGTCCTAGAAGGGATAGATGCTGAGGAGGATCCCATGGAGGATCCTGACAAGAATGAATAAAGGACCACTGATGAATTGATGACCATGGTTAGGTCGACTACCAGAGGTAGGATTGGCCGGTCACTACCGGAGGTTCGTTCAAGTTTGTAAAGATAGTAGCCCCTTTAATGTGGCTTACTCGTAAGACTGAGAAGTTTGAATGGACAGAGAAATGCGAGAACAGCTTTCAAGAACTGAAGCAAAGGTTGGTGACGGCCCCTATGCGGGCGTTGCCGGATGGAAAAGGAGATTTTGTGAAGTATAGTGACGCTTCGCACAAGGGCTTAGGGTGCGTGCTTATGCAGCACGGTAAGGTAATCGCGTACGCGTCAAGATAATTAAGGGAATATAAAATTCGATATCCCCACCTATGAGCTTGGGCTCATGGCAATACTTTTGCCCTAAAGATTGGAGGCACTACTTGTATGGAGAGAAGTGCGGGATTTACACAAACCATAGGAGCTCTAGTACATTTTTACGTAGAAAAAGCTCAACATACGCCAGAGGAGGCGGTTAGAGCTAATCAAGAATTATGATTGGGAGATTCTTTATCATTCGGGGAAAGCCAATATGGTGGCTGATGCCCTTAGTAAAAAGGAGAGACTCAAGATGATAATGTCTTTGAGAGAGTTTATAAGAGGTTTTGAGAAAATGGAAATAGAAGTGAAGGTAATCGGAGCCGGTATTGAAAAGCTATTTGAGATCGCTATGCAGTCTGAATTATTGGAAAATTTATTATTGTGCCAAGAAAAAGTGATGAATGAAGGCAGAGAGCCAACAATTAGATAAAAGATTAATACCGAGAAAGATGATAAGGGAATAATGAGGTATTCCTACAGGATTTGGGTTCCAAATGTTCAAGAGCTTAAAGATGAGATCCTAGATGAAAGCTAGTTTGAGGAATAAGATTTAGAGCAAAACCTGAACGTGATAGTCAGGGAGGTCGCCATCAAGATAGAATGAACCCATAACATAATGAAGTGGAAAATGAGGATTTAAAATGTATAAAATAACCCTAAGTATGGGAGAAGGATGAAACATTTCATACTAAGGAAACAGAAAGTCGAGTAAGGAAAGGAGACCCGAGACGGTACTCCTATACGGCAATTTATGGACCTGTCTAGACAGAACTTAGACTATTATCCCCAACCACCACCCTGAGGAAACAATGCGGTGAGAAATTCTTTCAGGACCTTTAAGTCGCTAAGCTCTCCGAGTTCTAAGGAACCAGCTGACCCAGTCGAGGCAAGAGCCTGGCTAAAGGAAATATAGGAATCATTTGAGATTCTAAATGATTGACGAACCACAAAAGACTGTTTTTGTCACTTACCCTCCTAAGAGAGAGACCACCCGCTGGTGAAAGGCCAAGGAAGGCACGAAGCAAGAGATTATAATAAACTGATTTAAGTTCAGTCAATTGTTTTCGGGAAAGTAATTCCCAAAGATAAGGAGATAGTGTAAAAGCTTTAGAGCCAGAATAAAGGCAGACGAGTATGATGAATTATGAATCTAAGTTGTAAAAGTTGTCAAGATTCATTCTGAGGACACGAATCCAGAATGACGGGATGTATGAAATCAATGCTTATGTTGTGTTGGTTCATGAAATAATGATAAGAGAAAGGAAAATAAAAAGGAAACTGAAGTGGAAAGGAATATAAAGGCAAGAGAGTTTGAGGAATGATAAAGGAGTTGGGTATGAGGAAACCCTAAAGACTCGTGGTAATAGAAATAGAAAAGTATGTGATCGTCAGGATGAGGGTGATTCACCATGAGTTAAATTGATGGTTGAAGGTATAAGAGATACATATGTTTTATCCCCTGTAAGTTGGGAGGATTCGAGGAAACCTTGAGATAGTTTGAAGGATAAATAATGAGACGCGGATAGACTGAGGAGACAAGGAAGTAAGAAATTAGGAAAATTGGATGAAGGAAGTGACCTTCAAGAATGTGAAGTGTAAGACCGATGGCTTTATACCCAGAAAGGGAGACGCCAGGTATGAAAGATATCCCAACATTGAGGTAACTCTTGAGATAAACAACAAAAGTAAATAAGGAATTATTAAGAAGAAGTTCACGTTGAACACGACCAATATCTTCCAGAACATCCTTGTTATCGTTACCAAATTAGGAAAGAAAAGCGGATAACCGTTGTTATCTTTTGAAGGCCATATGGGTTGACCTCAGTTTGAATACAGATGTTATTGTGAAATTAGACATGTACTATCGAGGTGGGAATGATTGAATAAGACACCCTTATCAGGGATATATGACTTGATTTATCCATGGAAGGATGCATGTACCTTTTAAAGGTGGAATTAAGGATAAAATATCGGTAACTTAAAACGAATCCTAGGGGAATGCATAAAGGCTGGTATTTCACCCTTAATAGGGATAGTATGAGTTTTGACAGTATGAATTGGAAAGGATTAAGGTAATAACAACCTTTAAGAATCAGTGGAGAGAATTTTTCCGAAGTATATAAACAATGATTCTGGTATTAATAAATGGTATCTTGATATGCCATGTATCTAGGGAATACAGGAGGAACGATTCAAGGATAACCTTAGAGGTTTTACAAGGAGAAAGGTAATACTCAAAATTCTCAAGAATAGGAATGTTGATAAAGGAAATATGACGTAATTATAATGATGCCAAGTGGGGCACGTGTTAAACCACGAGAAAGTATGGATCGAACCAGTAAAGGTCGAAATTGTTCAGGGCAATTAGGACCTAAGATAAAAGATGTTCTAAGTATGATTGAGAGTCAGTCGTGACAGTGATTAACCTCTAAAGACTGAGGCAATAACTAATGGAAAAATGGTGATATTTTTTTTACTCATCAGATTTTAAGGAAAACATCTTCACATAAGCAGTGATTGAAATGAAGTAGAAAATTTATTTGGAGGTGGTTAAAAGGACATTGACTATAAGGAAATTTTACTATCAGGAAAGGCCAAAGAGGTGGCTGACACCTTAAAGGTAAGAGGAAAATTATAGGCGCTTGTGCCAAAGGAATACAGTGATGATGGTTAAAGCTGTGAAGGTTGTATTATGGTTTGGAAGATTGACATTCCTTCTGATGACTGTGCAATACCCAACCGTAATAGTAGTTGGTAAAGGTTTAATTCGTGTAATCTCCATGAGCGGGCTATCTATCTCAGAAGATACTATCTTGAGATAAGCCAGGACCATGTTTCCAAAAAGGACTAGATGAACCTTTGAGTTAAGTCTTCTATTGAAGGCATATGATTAAGAATGGTATTAACCTGCTATCGTTGCTTTGATTGAAACTCTTCTGCAATTTTATCTGCTTCATGTCATGAATGTACATCAGAATCTGGAGTGTTCTTCATGAATTATGATTGGTGGTTATGTTAACACCTTAGAAGTATTCTATACGACATGTATGGACTCCGTATGGTTAGATATTAAGATTTCATGGAAAGTGAATGATGACAGTAGGTCAGTGGTGGACCATAGTAAGGCAGCAATGATTCTGCGAGTAATGAGCTGATTACAACCGTGAGAGCTGTATTGGAATGGATGTTGAGATTGAGTACCACTAATCGGGTCGTGGTAGTGTATAAGTTATCATTGATAGACTAATTAAGTAGAGTATCTACCTATTGAATATGTATTCCCTCTTATGAGAAGAGAGTCGTATTACTATATGAGGAAGGTTGCGGTGCAAGCATAGAATTCTAGTAACGATGATGTCTAGAATGAGATCCCAGATTTGATTTTCGATATCGAGGGAGTTTCAAAGGTAATTGTGTATAAGCTCGAGGAAGAGCATGGGTCCATAGAATGATGGACGGAATAGCAAAAATATTTAAGCATGTGAAATGCGATGCGATAATACTTGATGTTGATATATATACGTATATGATTTGTTCTCCTATGACAAACCTCTATAATTCAGAGGTAGGTTCCAAGCCAGATATTTTGTGGCAGTATAATTTTTTTTTCATATATACAATTCTCTTCAATTCGTTCTTTTCTCTTCTTTTCATTTTGTATAAGCTGAGAAGAACAACCCTTCCAGAAGGGGAGGTATTGCCGAATGACTATCTATCTGTGTGATAGAAGCCTAGTAGGATACCAGCTATTGTTTAATTGCTTGTCAAGTACTAAAGGCTGGCCACCTTCTATACTAACTATGCAATAGAACAAGTGTTCATGATCATGGTGATCTCTCAACAAATTCCTTTACTTCTATATGATTGATCAAATTTTGGAAAATAGAAACAGCTGAAAAAGGAGTAATAAAGTTGTGGTAGTATTCGGAATGGAAATACATTCGTGATACTAAGGTTGACGTGGTTATTAAAAGGTTATAGAACGCTAACGAGCAAAAGTATAACCAGTATAATATTAGGAACGGAAGGTAGTAGCGATTACGAACTGGAAAAGAATGGGTATTGAGAAGCAAAAGCTCTAATGTTAAAAGCTATAATGAGAGTCTGTGCAATAGACTTGAAAGAAATTGGAATGATCACTTAACACAGATTGAGTTTCTTACGACAATAGATCATATGTCATTATCGAGATGTCGCCTTATGAGATCCTTGAGGGAAGATAATGTTGATCTCCCTTATGTTAGGATAAAGTTGTAGAGCGCAAGATGCTCAGACCAGTAGTGGTCCAAAAGACCAAGGATATAATAGATCTAATCAGAGGACGGCTGGTAGTAGCCCAAGATAGACATAAAAAGTATGTTGATTTGACACGAAAGGACAAGGAATGGGAAGTAGGGGACCTAGTGTTGTTATAGGTATTCCCTTGGAAGGGGTTAATGAGATTCGGAAAGAAAGGAAAGCTAAGTCCACCAATTGTTAGACCCTTGGATATATTAAGAAGTATTGGGAAGTTAGCATATGTGCTAGCCTTACCCCAGAACATGTAGCAAGTCATAACGTGTTCCATGTATTAATGTTAAGGAAGTATAATTCGGATGCCAGACAAATAGGGGCATATGAGCGCATAGACATGCAACCCGACGTAACCTATATGGAACAACCAGGAAGGGTTATAGAGTGAAAAGGAACAAGTGCTTAGGAGAAGGGTTATCAAACTATTCAGAGTTTGATGGAAGGACCACAATGTGGGAAAATTTACTCGAGAGTTAGAAAGTTCAATGCTAAGAGAGTATCCCTATTCATTTTCTATCTGATTCTGGGACGGAATCCTTTTAAGGAGGGGAGACTGTAATAACCCCAATTTTTGGAAATTTTTGAAACCCTTATGAATAGTGATTTTGCAGATTATGCTGAATGAGAAAACTTTTCAAGCCACACTATGTAGGGGTTCTGTTATTGATCTTCTGGGATATTATTAGTACTCTATGTGGTATATAAGTGTATGTAAAGATCGTCAGAATCCAATTCCGAACACTTTAATTTTTCCCGGAAATCCACTAGATACGGAAAGAATTGAGTATAAGGTAACAGGATAAAAAGGATTTAAATTAAAGGATTATAAGAGAGGATCATAAAAGGAATACAATATATTGAGAATGTTTAAGGGAACCTAAGTAATAAGATCCCGGGTATGATCCCTCAAACGATAAACGAAAACGAAAGTTAAGCGAACCGTATAACAGATCAGCGGTCATTAGGCAAACTGTAACACCCCCAAATCCGGGGTTGGGGATCCGGGTTGTCACGAGTTCCATTTCCCTTAATAACACCCAATCTTAATAATTAATCAATTACTCTGTACTGTGACCCCACAATAAACACACACACCACACGTTATAGTCTCAGAGATGAACATCCAAAAATAATCACAAGTCATTTTATTCCACAATTATCTGCCAATACACCTTAAAAGGTTTTCTGAATAAATTTACATTTTCTTTGCCATTATTACAATTCATAAGTATACATAAATCTGGTACATCAAAAGTTGAAGCCTAGTCTATTGGTAGTTCCCACCTTACCTACAGCGACTTCAATGCCTATAGGAAGCTGCAGAACGTTTCCTATCCGCTCGCGAATTGGGAGCTTGGTCCTGTTCATCTTGTCTATCTGATGTTGTGTGATGAAAGAAGAAAGCAAGGGTGAGCAGCAAGCCCACCAAAATAATATGTATAATAATTTACAATATATGAGCCTTCTCATAGTACTCATGAAAGTCTTGGTCAAAAGAAATAAACCAAGTTTGATATCTTAATGCGATGAAGTCGCAAAATATTCAGTATATATACATATATACTTTTCAAAATATGGGAAGTCCTCTTCCATGCATAATACACACAGAGTTTCAGTGTATAACTGTATAAAAATATCGTTGCAAGGTGATCTCATATATCTAACCTTGTCTCAACGTTTTTCTGAAAATCTTTGTCATGCATAAGATAATCATTTACTAGATATAAGTTTAAAAGATGAAGTTACAAGATACTCCAATATACTTATATCTTTTCCTAATATTACTTGAACTACCACCGTTCAAGTTATAATCAGTTCAAAAGTTCATCACATAGATGAGACTACAAGACAAGATTTGAATAGATTCAATCTTTGAATATCATTATAAATAATGAAGTTACGAGATACTTCATTAAATCCCGATATATATATACACCTATATATATACATTTCATACACTCCTTCAAAACCTCTGTTATGAAAATTATAAACAGAGTTGCAATATCCAATGAATTTGGAAAGGAGAAAACCTTGGCATAAACCTGATATCTTGCTGATCACGCAAAGATACCAATAAGTAACCTTTTCTACTAGTAGATGGACGAATTCCCCACTGGTCATCACCCTGGCCGCAATAGGACCTTATGCTGGACTGCCACTCAGCCACTTACGCATTTGATGGACTCCCACTGAGCCACTTACACTTTCATGGACGCCCACTGAGCCCATGTTGCTTATGCCGACTCAAATAGATGAACTTACTTCCCGAACGATGGGCAAGTAATCAAGATGTTTTCTCAAAACAGCAACCTCGTTGCGAATGTAAAATACACCACTGAGCCGGATCCCTCAAGTTTTGAACGAGTATTTAAATCCCCTTTAAAAGGAAGATCTTAAATATAAAAATGAGTTTTGGAATCCGCTCTAACTTTTAAAAATCATTTTGAAGACTCGAAAACACTTTAAAGAGTGTTTGGAGTAATGCTGATTTAATGAAATAAATCAGTCTCAATATATTAGAAAATATCTGAATATTATTATTTAAATAATATTCCCATAAAGAATAATCTTTATAAAAATAATTGAAGTAGAAGTTTTAAAACTTATACTTGAAATGAGTATTAAATAACCAAAGATATACTTATACGAAAGTACTATCTTTATTTGAATAATCGAAGATAAGTTTGATTATCGACACCTTATTCTTCAATAAAATAAAGAATATATCTCAACAAATAATCGGAGTCATAGATCCTCAAATGAATATTCAAATAATATTTATTAAATAATATAAACTGAGTCATAAGCCCTCGAATGAATATTCAAATAATATTCAATAAATAATATAAAGGAGTCATAAGCCCTCGAATGAATATTCAAATAATATTCAAATAATAAAATAAAAGGAGCATAAGTCCTCGAATGAATATTCAAAATAATATTCATTTAATAAAATAAAGAAGTCATAAGCCCTCGAATGAATATTCAAAATAATATTCATTTAATAAAATAAAGAAGTCATAAGCCCTCGAATGAACATTCAAAATAATATTCATTTAATAAAATAAAGAAGTCATAAGCCCTCGAATGAATATTCGTAATAATATTCATTAAATAAAATAAAGTTATCGAATAAACCTTATTCGATTAATAGTTTTAAAAACTATATCAATATATATATATATAAATATATATTATACTCGGGAGCCTCGCCTCCCAGTTTTAGAAAAAGTTCACCTTTTGATCCCCTATACTAAGGGTATACGCAAATACCGCTTATCTCTAGCATAGGTATTATGCAACGAATAAGCATTTGAACCAACAGATATATAAATCAAGAATACGAAACAGGCATGCATATATACCATATCACATGCTATAATATATCGCAAGAATTTGCTAATAACAAATATGCATTTATCACAAGATCATGCATATACACATATACATCACAACAACAGTATAACGGGTAGAAAACTTGCCTGAGCGAATGGGGGTGATAAAAGGCTCGGGACGAGTCTGGTAACCTATAAACAACAAGTAAGTTGGAATTAAACCAAAGTCACTTGTAAATCTATACTCTAACTACCTTAGACTCTAACGCTAGCTTTGCGCTTACTGATTCTCTTAAGTCACTCGAGTACCCTCGGCTCCACCATTTTTTATAATTTAACCATTACAAGTTTTAATGCGATTCCTTTGTGAGTGTCTTACCAACTGCCTAACACTCTTACCATAATTGTTTCATACACTAATTAACCCTTTTTGGTCTTTAACCTATGTTTCAAAGTAAGGCGAGGTGAAAAGTTTCGTTCGCAAAATGCCGTTACTTAAAATGGTCGTTTCTCCTAAACCGTACATCGGAATCAAACGAACTACATATCAAAATGAAGCTCGTAACATGAACTATCTAAACATGGCAATGGTCATAATCTAGCAGGGAGTTATCGGGTCCAAATGTTATGAACAAAAGCAGTCTAAATTAAATCAGACATTACGACGGCTATGTTTACGCGATTACCAATGTTTAAACTACTCCAATTAACCACCAACCAACTCATAACCATCAATACAACAAAACTTCACCTAAACCATACCACATCAGTCCATAATCTCCAAGGTTTTCAACTCAAACAACCACAATCAAGACCTATGAACTATAATCAAGCTTCAATTACCAAAACACTTTTAAATCAAACCAAACTACTAATAATCACAATCCATGCTTCTCATTTCACAAAACCAACCATTAAACTTACTAACAAATAAAGTAAAGGCTAGGGTTTGAAGTTTATACCTTCGTTGGGAGGTGTTAAGTTGCTAGGAAGCCTTAGGGAGCCTCCTACAAGCTTGATCTTTCCAAAGAAATCAAGAACACAAAGTTAGGCTTTGAAGTTTCTAAAAGTCCGATTTAAAGAACTGTAAAACTGAGGGTCTTACCATGATTATTTGGACGAGACTTGTGAACAAGAGTTGTAGGCCATCTCAATACCTTTCCAATGAGCTATAGAACACAATATTTGAGTGAGAAATGAAGGAGATACAACAGTTTTAGTGTGCTGGTTCTGTTTTGGCCGAGAGCAATGGAAATGGGGGAGGAAATGCTTTTGCTTTCTTGTGTTGGTGGAATAATGTGGTGGATAATGATGGGTTGTCTTGATATTTTGCTAGGTTAATAATAAACAAATGAGTTAGTGGAAGATGATCTCACCATTTGCCATGTGTTGGTGATTTGTGGTGAGATGAGATCATCCCTAGTTAACTATATAATTAACTAGCCATTTCTTCCTAACTATCACTTGGTTTCTTGTTTGATCAACCATCCACTTGCCTTGCCACTTGCAAAGGTATTTACAAGAGTCGTTATTCATTTCTTTGTCCGGTTATCACTCAATCTCGTTGATCATTTGGTTAAATACCTTAATGGTTTTATTGATAAAATCTTCTTGGTATTTTTAATACCTAAATTAATTCTCCTTTATAATCCTTGAATTTAAAATCCTTCATCTTAATATTAATTCCTTAAATCCCTTAATGTCTGGTGGAAATCTCGGGGAAAAATAAAAGTGCTCGTTTTCAAAATCCGACAGCTTTTACATACACTTATTTTCTTTATGGAATACTAATACGATCTTAGAATTTCCATAACAGTACTCCTATATATCGTGGTCTGATATTTTTTCTTAATCAGCATTGTCAGCAAAAGTTACTATTCATCCGGGTTTCAAAAATTCGAAAAATTGGGGTTATTACAGTCTCCCCTCCTTAAAAGGATTCCGTCCCGGAATCAGATAGAAAATGAATAGGGATACTTTCTTAGCATTACACTTTCTAACTCTCAAGTAAACTTTCCCACATTGTGGTTCTTCCATCAAACTCTGAATAGTTTGACAACCCTTCTCCTATGCATTTGTTCCTTTTTCAATCTATAACCCTTCCGGGTTGCTCCATATAGGTTACGTCTGGTTGCATGTCTATGCGCTCATATACCCCTATTTATCTAGCATCTGAATTACACTTCCTTAACATTGATACGTGAAACACGTTATGACTTGCTACATGTTCTGGGGTAAGGCTAGCTCATATGCTAACTTCCCAATACTTCTTAATATATCCAAGGGTCCGACAAATTGTGGACTTAGCTTTCCTTTCTTTCCGGATCTCATCAATCCTTTCCAAGGGTTTCCAAGGGGATACCTTTAACAACACTAGGTCCCCTACTTCCTATTCTTTGTCCTTTCGTGTCAAATCAACATACTTCTTATGTCCATCTTGGGTTACTACCAGTCGTTCTCTGATTAGATCTAGTATATCCTTGGTCCTTTAGACTACTGCGGGTCCGAGCATCTTGCGCTCTACAACTTCATACTAACATAAGGGAGATCGACATTGTCTTCCCTCAAGGATCTCATAAGGCGACAACTCGATAATGACATAAGATCTATTATCGTAAGAAAACTCAATCCGTGTTAAGTGATCATTCCAATTTCTTTCAAGTCTATTGCACAGACTCTCATTATAGCTTTTAGCATTAGAGCTTTTGCTTCTCAATACCCATTCTTTTCCAGTTCGTAATCGCTACTACCTTCCGTTCCTAATATTATACTGGTTATACTTTTGCTCGTTAGCGTTCTATAACCTTTTAATAACCTCGTCAACCTTAGTATCACGAATGTGTTTCCATTCCGCATACCACCACAACTTTACTACTCCTTTTTCAGCTGCTTCTATCTTCGAAAGCTTAGTCCTTCATATAGAAGTAAAAGAATTATTGAGAGATCACTATGATCATGAACACTTGTTACATTGCATAGTTAGTACAGAAGGTGGCCAGCCTTTAGTACTTGACAAGCAATTAAACAATAGATGGTATCCTACTAGGCTTCTATCACACAGATAGATAGTCATTCGGCAATACCTCCCCTTTCTGGAAGGGTTGTTCTTCTCAGCTTACATGAAATGAAAAGTAGAGAAAAGAACGAATTGAAGAGAATTGTATATATGAAAAAAATATACTGCCACAAAATATATGGCTTGGAACCTACCTCTGAACTATAGAGGTTTGTCATAGGAGAACAAAACATATATGTATTTATATCAACATCAAGTATTATAGCATCGCATTTCACATGCCTAAATATTTTCGCCATTCCGTGCATCATTCTATGGACCCATGCTCTTCCTCGAGCTTATACACAATCACCTTTGAAACTCCCTCGATATCGAAAATCGAATCTGGGATCTCATTCTAGACCTCATCGTTACTAGAATCCATTTCTATACCGCAACCTTCTTCGTATGGGTAATACTACTCTTTATCGATAAGAAGGAATAAATATATCATAGGTAGATAATCGACTTAATTAGTCTATCAATGATAACTTATACACCACCACGACCCGATTAGTGGTACTTACTCTCAACATCCATTCCAATACAACTCTCGCGGTTGTAAGTAATCTGCTCATTACTCTCAGAATCATTCCTGCATTACTATGGCCCACCGTTGACCTACTGTAGTCATTCGTTTTCCATGAAGTTTTAATAGCTAACCATACGGAGTCCATTCATATCATATCGAATTCTTCTAAGGAGGTAACATGATCACCGTTCTTGATTCATGAAGAACACTCCTGATCCTGACGTACATTCATGACGTGAAGCAGATAAAATTGCAGAAGAGTTTCAATGAAAGCAATAATAGCAGGTTAATACCATTCTTAATCATATGCCTTCAATAGAAGACTTAACTCAAAGGTTTGTTTAGTCCTTTTTTTATTATTTTTTTTTTTTTTGAAACATGGTCCAGGCTCATTCTCAAGATAGTATCTCCTGAGATAGATAGCCCGCTCATGGCGATTCCACGAATTAAACCTTTACCAACTACTATTACGGTTGGGTATTGCACAGTCATCAGAAGGAATGTCAATCTTCCAAACCATAATACAACCTTCATAGCTTTAACCATCATCACTGTATTCCTTTGGCACAAGCGCCTATAATTATCCTCTTACCTTTAAAGTGTCGGCCACCTCTTTGGCCTTTCCTGATAGTAAAATTTCCTTACAGTCAATGTCATTTTAACCACCTCCAAATAAATTTTCTACCTTATTTCAATCACAGCTTATGTGAAAATGCTTTTCTTTAATATCTGATGAGTAAATAAAAAAAAAATATCACCATTTTTCCATAAGTTATTGCCTCAATCTTTAGAGGTTAATCACTGTCACGACTGACTCTCAATCATACTTAGAACATCTTTTATCTTAGGTCCTAATTGCCCTGAACAATTTCGACCTTTACTGGTTCGATCCATACTTTCTCATGGTTTAACACGTGCCCCACTTGGAATCATTATAATTATGTCATATTTCCTTTATCAACATTTTTATTCTTGAGAATTTCGAATATTTCCTTTCTCCTTGTAAAACTTCTAAGGTTATCCTTCAATCGTTCCTCCTGTATTCCCTATATACAGGGCATATCAAAATACCATTTACTAATACTAGAACCATTGTCTATATACTTCTGAAAAATTTCTCCACTGATCCTTAAAGGTTATTATTACCTTAATCTTTTCCAATTCATACTGTCAAAACTCATACTATCCCTATTAAGGGTGAAATGTCAACCTTTATGCATTCCCCTAGGATTCGTTTTAAGTTACCGATATTCTATCCTTAATTCCACCTTTAAAAAGGTACAAGCATCCTTCCATGGATAAATAAAGTCATATATCCCTGATAAGGGTATCTTATTCAATCATTTCCACCTCGATAGTCTATACCGAATTTCACAATAGCATCCTTATTCAAGTTAAGGTCAATCCACATGGCCTCCAAAAGATAAAAATGGTTATCCGCTTTTCTTTCCTGATTTGGTAATGATCACATGGATGATCTGGAAGATATTGGTCGTGTTCAACGTGAACTTCTTCTTAATAAATCCTTATTTGCTTTTGTTGTTTATCTTAACAGTCATCTCAATGTTAGGATATCTTTCATACCTGGCGTCTCCCTTCCTGGGTATCAAGCCACCGGTCTTACACTTCACATTCTTGAAGGTCACTTCCTTCATCCAATTTTTCCTAATTTCTTACTTCCTTGTCTCCTCGGTCTATCCGCGTCTCAATATTTATCCTTCGAACTATCTCAAGGTTTCCTCAAATCCTCCCAACTTACAGGGGATAAAATATATTTATCTCTTATGCCTTCAACCATCAATTTAACTCATGGTGAATCACCCTCATCCTGACGATTACATACTTTTCTATTTCTATTGCTACGAGTCTTTAGGGTTTCCTCATACCCAACTTCCTTATCATTCCTCAAACTCTATTGCCTTTATATTCCTTTCCACTTCAGTTTCTTTTTATTTTCCTTTCTCTTATCATTATTTCATGAACCAACACAACATAAGCATTGATTTCAAATATCCCGTCATTCTGGATTCGTGTCCTCAGAACGAATCTTGATAACTTTTACAACTTAGATTCATAATTCATCATACTCATCCGCTTTTGTTCTAGCTCCAAAGCTTTTACACTACCTCCATAACCTTGGGAAGTACTTTCCCGAAAATAATTTTCTAAACTTAAATCAGTTTATTATAATCTCTTGCTCCGTGCCTTCCTTGGCCTTTCACCAGCGGGTGGCCTCTCTCTTAGGAGGGTAAGTGATAAAAATAGTCTTTTGTAATTCATCAATCATTTAGAATCTCAAATGATTCCTGTATTTCCTTTAGCCAGGCTCTTGCCTCGACTGGGTCAGCTTGTTCCTTGGAACTCTGAGAGCTTAGCGACTTAAAGGTCCTGAAAGAATTTCTCACCGCATTGTTTCCTCAGGGTGGTGGTTGGGGATAATAGTCTAAGTTCTGTCTAGACTGGTCCATAAATTGTCGTGTAGGAGTACCATCTCGGGTCTCCTTTCCTTACTCGACTTTCTGTTTCCTTAGTGTGAAATGTTTCAACCTTCTCCCATAATCGGGGTTATCGTATACATTAAAAACCTTGTTTTCCACTCTATTATGTTATGGGTTCTTTCTTTCTTAATGGCAACCTCCCTGACTATCACATTCAGGGTTTGCCCTAAATCTTATTCCTCAAACTATGGCTCTCATCTAAGTTCTCATCCTTAAGCTCTTGAACATTTGGAACCCAATTTCTGTAGGAACACCTCACTATCCCCTTATCATCTTTCTCGGTGTGGATCTCTTCTCCAGTCATTGACTCTCTGCCTTCATTCATCACTTTTTCTGGCACAATATGTTCTTTTCCAAAAATTCGGTCTGTATTGCAATCTCAAGCAACTTTTCGATACCGGCTCCGGTTACCTTCACTTCTATTTCCATTTTCTCAAAATCTCTTATAAACTATCCCAAAGACATTATCATCTTGGGTCTCTCCTTTTTACTAAGGGCATCAGCCACCACATTGGCTTTCCCTGAATGATAAAGAATCTCCCAATCATAATTTTTGATTAGCTCTAACCGCCTCCTCTGGCGTATGTTGAGCTCTTTCTACCTAAAAATGTACTAGAGCTCCTATGGTTTGTGTAAATCTTGCACTTCTCTCCATACAAGTAGTGCCTCCAATCTTTAGGGAAAAACTATTGCCACGAGCCCAAGCTCATGGGTGGGGATATCGAATTTTATATTCCTTTAATTGTCTTGACGCGTACGCGATTACCTTGCTGTGCTGTATATGAAGCACCCTAATTCCTTATGCGAAGCGTCACTACACATCACAAAATCTCATTTTCCATTCGGCAACGCCAACATAGGGAACATCACCAACCTTTGCTTCGGTTCTTAAAAGTTGTTCTCGCATTTCTCTGTCCATTCGAACTTCTCAGTCTTACGAGTAAGCCGCGTTAAAGGGGCTACTATCTTTACAAACTTGAACGAACCTCCGGTAGTGACCGGCCAATCCTACCTCTAGTAGTTTCCCTAACCATGGTCATCAATTCCTCAGTGGTCCTTTATTCATTCTTGTCCGGATCCTCCAGGGGATCCTCCTCAGCAACAATCCCTTCTAGGACAACATCCTCAACCGCTACATCCTCAATATGAACATCATCCGGTCTGCGTTAGGACACTCAATCGGATCCACAATCCGATCTCCAATTAGTAATAAAACATCATCGCGTTGTTGCTCCTCAACCTCAAGGTTCGGAGTCCCGCTACCATATACGATAACTAACTACTCTTCTATCACGATATTTATAAGGGTTCCCATAAGGGTTTTAACTGTCAGTACTACGTTAGGTAGCCCGACTATGAACTTGGCAAGAGTTCTTATTATCTTAGTTACTATCTTCACATGACATCATCTCTGAGGTTTATAACGCTTAGCTCTGATACCAATTCTGTAACACCCCCAAATCCGGGGTTGGGGATCCGGGTTGTCACGAGTTCCATTTCCCTTAATAACACCCAATCTTAATAATTAATCAACTACTTTGTACTGTGACCCCATAATAAACACATACACCACACGTTATAGTCTCAGAGATGAACATCCAAAAATAATCACAAGTTATTTTATTCCACAATTATCTGCCAATACACCTTAAAAGGTTTTCTGAATAAATTTACATTTTCTTTCCCATTATTACAATTCATAAGTATACATGAATCTGGTACATCAAAAGTTAAAGCCTAGTCTATTGGTAGTTCCCACCTTAGCTACAGCGACTTCAATGCCTATAGGAAGCTGCAGAACGTTTCCTATCCGCTCGCGAATTGGGAGCTTGGTCCTGTTCATCTTGTCTATCTGATGTTGTGTGATGAAAGAAGAAAGCAAGGGTGAGCAGCAAGCCCACCAAAATAATATGTATAATAATTTACAATATATGAGCCTTCTCATAGTACTCATGAAAGTCTTGGTCAAAAGAAATAAACCAAGTTTGATATCTTAATGCGATGAAGTCGCAAAATATTCAGTATATATACATATACTTTTCAAAATATGGAAATCCTCTTCCATGCATAATACACACAGAGTTCCAGTGTATAACTGTATAAAAATATCGTTGCAAGGTGATCTCATATATCTAACCTTGTCTCAACGTTTTTCTGAAAATCTTTGTCATGCATAAGATAATCATTTACTAGATATAAGTTTAAACGATGAAGTTACAAGATACTCCAATATACTTATATCTTTTCCAAATATTACTTGAACTACCACCGTTCAAGTTATAATCAGTTCAAAATTTCATCACATAGATGAGACTACAAGACAAGATTTGAATAGATTCAATCTTTGAATATCATTATAAATAATGAAGTTACGAGATACTTCATTAAATCCCGATATATATATACACCTATATATATACATTTCATACACTCCTTGAAAACCTCTGTTATGAAAATTATAAACAGAGTTGCAATATCCAATGAATTTGGAAAGGAGAAAACCTTGGCATAAACCTGATATCTTGCTGATCACGCAAAGATACCAATAAGTAACCTTTTCTACTAGTAGATGGACGAATTCCCCACTGGTCATCACCCTGGCCGCAATAGGACCTTATGCTGGACTGCCACTCAGCCACTTACGCATTTGATGGACTCCCACTGAGCCACTTACACTTTCATGGATGCCCACTGAGCCCATGTTGCTTATGCCGATTCAAATAGATGAACTTACTTCCCGAACGATGGGCAAGTAATCAAGATATTTTCTCAAAACAGCAACCTCGTTGCGAATATAAAATACACCACTGAGTCGGATCCCTCAAGTTTTGAACGAGTATTTAAATCCCCTTTAAAAGGAAGATCTTAAATATAAAAATGAGTTTTGGAATCCGCTCTAACTTTTAAAAATCATTTTGAAGACTCGAAAACACTTTAAAGAGTGTTTGGAGTAATGCTGATTTAATGAAATAAATCAGTCCCAATATATTAGAAAATATCTGAATATTATTATTTAAATAATATTCCCATAAAGAATAATCTTTATAAAAATAATTGAAGTAGAAGTTTTAAAACTTATACTTGAAATGAGTATTAAATAACCAAAGATATACTTATACGAAAGTACTATCTTTATTTGAATAATCGAAGATAAGTTTGATTATCGACACCTTATTCTTCAATAAAATAAAGAATATATCTCAGCAAATAATTGGAGTCATAGATCCTCAAATGAATATTCAAATAATATTCATTAAATAATATAAACTGAGTCATAAGCCCTCGAATGAATATTCAAATAATATTCAATAAATAATATAAAGGAGTCATAAGCCCTCGAATGAATATTCAAATAATATTCAAATAATAAAATAAAAGGAGTCATAAGTCCTCGAATGAATATTCAAAATAATATTCATTTAATAAAATAAAGAAGTCATAAGCCCTCGAATGAATATTCAAAATAATATTCATTTAATAAAATAAAGAAGTCATAAGCTCTCGAATGAACATTCAAAATAATATTCATTTAATAAAATAAAGAAGTCATAAGCCCTCGAATGAATATTCGTAATAATATTCATTAAATAAAATAAAGTTATTGAATAAACCTTATTCGATTAATAGTTTTAAAACTATATCAATATATATATATAAATATATATTATACTCAGGAGCCTCGCCTCTCGGTTTTAGAAAAAGTTCACCTTTTGATCCCCTATACTAAGGGTATATGCAAATACCGCTTATCTCTAGCATAGGTATTATGCAACGAATAAGCATTTGAACCAACAGATATATAAATCAAGAATACGAAACAGGCATGCATATATACCATATCACATGCTACAATATATCGCAAGAATTTGCTAATAGCAAATATGTATTTATCACAAGATCATGCATATACACATATACATCACAACAACAGTATAACGGGTAGAAAACTTGCCTGAGCGACTGGGGGTGATAAAACGCTCGGAACGAGTCTGGTAACCTATAAACAACAAGTAAGTTGGAATTAAACCAAAGTCACTTGTAAATCTATACTCTAACTACCTTAGACTCTAACGCTCGCTTTGCGCTTACTGATTCTCTTAAGTCACTCGAGTACCCTCGGCTCCACCATTTTTTATAATTTAACCATTACAAGTTTTAATGCGATTCCTTCGTGAGTGTCTTACCAACTGCCTAACACTCTTACCATAATTGTTTCATACACTAATTAACCCTTTTTGGTCTTTAACCTATGTTTCAAAGTAAGGCGAGGTGAAAAGTTTCGTTCGCGAAACGCCGTTACTTAAAACGGTCGTTTCTCCTAAACCGTACATCGGAATCAAACGAACTACATATCAAAACGAAGCTCGTAACATGAAATATCTAAAAATGTTAATGGTCATAATCTAGCAGGGAGTTCTCGGGTCCAAATGTTATGAACAAAAGCAGTCTAAAGTAAATCGGACATTACGACGGCTATGTTTACGCGATTACCAATGTTTAAACTACTCCAATTAACCACCAACCAACTCATAACCATCAATACAACAAAACTTCACCTAAACCATACCACATCAGTCCATAATCTCCAAGGTTTTCAACTCAAACAACCACAATCAAGACCTATGAACTATAATCAAGCTTCAATTACCAAAACACTTCCAAATCAAACCAAACTACTAATAATCACAATCCACGCTTCTCATTTCACAAAACCAACCATTAAACTTACTAACAAATAAAGTAAAGGCTAGGGTTTGAAGTTTATACCTTCCTTGGGAGGTGTTAAGTTGCTAGGAAGCCTTAGGGAGCCTCCTACAAGCATGATCTTTCCAAAGAAATCAAGAACACAAAGTTAGGCTTTGAAGTTTCTAAAAGTCCGATTTAAAGAACTGTCAAAATGAGGGTCTTACCATGATTATTTGGACGAGACTTGTGAACAAGAGTTGTAGGCCATCTCAATACCTTTCCAATGAGCTATAGAACACAATATTTGAGTGAGAAATGAAGGAGATACAACAGTTTTAGTGTGCTGGTTCTGTTTTGGCCGAGAGCAATGGAAATGGGGGAGGAAATGCTTTTGCTTTCTTGTGTTGGTGGAATAATGTGGTGGATAATGATGGGTTGTCTTGATATTTTGCTAGGTTAATAATAAACAAATGAGTTAGTGGAAGATGATCTCACCATTTGCCATGTGTTGGTGATTTGTCGTGAGATGAGATCATCCCTAGTTAACTATATAATTAACTAGCCATTCCTTCCTAACTATCACTTGGTTTCTTGTTTGATCAACCATCCACTTGCCTTGCCACTTGCAAAGGTATTTACAAGAGTCGTTATTCATTTCTTTGTCCGGTTATCACTCAATCTCGTTGATCGTTTGGTTAAATACCTTAATGGTTTTATTGATAAAATCTTCTTGGTATTTTTAATACCTAAATTAATTCTCCTTTATAATCCTTGAATTTAAAATCCTTCATCTTAATATTAATTCCTTAAATCCCTTAATGTCTGGTGGAAATCTCGGGGAAAAATAAAAGTGCTCGTTTTCAAAATCCGACAGCTTTTACATACACTTATTTTCTTTATGGAATACTAATACGATCTTAGAATTTCCATAACAGTACTCCTATATATCGTGGTCTGATAATTTTTCTTAATCAGCATTGTCAGCAAAAGTTACTATTCATCCGGGTTTCAAAAATTCGAAAAATTGGGGTTATTACACAAACCATTAGAAGCTAATCAAAAAGATTAGAGGGGATGATGTCATCCAACCAATGAGAAGAGGACAAAGAGGGGAGGATGACATCACATGATGACATAAGCATGACATAGGGAGGAAGGAGATGTGGTTGGTTTATAACCATACAAAGTCAAGGTTAGAAAGGTAATTACCCAAAAACAAAACAAAAAACAACCAACCAAAGAATCAAATCAAAGCAAAAACACAAAAAAAATATCTCTTTCTCAAAGCTTGCTCTCGGCTTTTCTTCTTTTTCAAAGAAGAAATTTCCAAAAATCAAGTTCCAAGCATTGTTAAATCACAAGGTAATTATCTAAGGTTCCTTGTACATAGATATGGATATGCTATAAGTTTAAGCTCCTAATTCCTTCACAATCTCTTCCAATAAATCAAGGAAGAAGATGGTGAATAGTAACCTTCAAGAAATAACTTTACTTTTCTTGAATTTTTATGAAAGATTAAGGTTATACAAGCAAGGATCAAGGTTCTTTAGGCATTCAAAGCTCTTGTGTTGTGTTAAAAAGCTTCAAGGAAGGTATAATCTCTTAACCAAGCTTTGTTATTGAATGTTAAGAGCATAATATGAGTATTATAGTCCATGAGAGGCTTGATGGTTGTGTATGTAGAGATTAGTTGGTTTTGGGATGTTTTTGGAGTTGTAAATCTTGGTTGTTGATTAATGAACTTAAGTGTAGTTTAAATTCATGATAAAGAATAGTATAAATTGTTAATGTTGAGTTGTTGGGGCTGTTATGATAAAGTATGGATGGAGTTTGGATTGGGTTGTGATTGTGGGTTGATTGTGAGATGATTTGGAGTGGTTTAAAATTGGGTAATCGCGTAAACATAGCCGTCGTAATGCCCGATTTACCGTAGACTGTTTTTGTTCTTAAGATCAGAACCCTTGAACTCACTGTTAGGTTTTGATCATTGCCATGGTTAGATAGCTCATGTTACGAGCTTCGTTTTGATGTGTAGTTCGTTTGATTCCGATATACGGTTTAGGAGAAATGACCGTTTTAAGTAACGGCGTTTCACGAACAAAACATTACCCCACGCCTTACTTTGAAACCTTGGTTAAGGCCCTTAAATGACTAATTGGAATATGAAACATTTATGTAGGGTGTAATAGGCAGTTGGTAAGACACTCGCGAAGAAATCGCCTTAAAACTCGTAATGGTTAAATTATTAAAAATGGTGGAGCCGAGGGGACTCGAGTGACTTAAGAGAATCAGTAAGCGCAAAACGAGAGTTAGAGTCTGAGTTGGTTAGAGTATAGATTTACAAGTGACTTTGGTTTAATTCCAACTTACTTGTTGCTTATAGGTTACCAGACTCGTCCCGAGCCATTCGTAACCCCCAGTCGCTCAGGCAAGTTTTCTACCCGTTATACTGTTGTTGTGATGTATATGTGTATATGCATGATCTTGCGATAAATGCATACTTGTTATTAGCAAATTCTTGCGATATATTGTAGCATGTGATATGGTACATATGCATGCCTGTTTCATATTCTTGCCATATATATCTGTTGGTTCAATTGATAATACATATGCTAGAGAATAGCGGTAATTTGCATATACCCTTAGTATAGGGACCCAAAGGTGAAAACATTTTCTAAAACCGGGAGTCGAGGATCCCGAGTAGATTTTATATATATATATATATATATTTATATATATATATATATGGTTATAGTTTTCAAAACTATTAATCGAATAAGGTTTATTCGATAACTTTATTTTAGTAATGAATATTATCTTGAATATTCATTCGAGGACTTATGACTCCTTTATATTATTTATTGAATATTACTTGGATATTCATTTGAGGATGTATGACTCCTTTATTTTATTATTGAATATTATTTCGAATATTCATCCGAGGACTTATGACTCCTTTATTTTATTATTGAATATTATTTCGAATATTCATCCGAGGACTTATGACTCCTTTATGTTATTATTGAATATTATTTTGAATATTCATTTGAGGATGTATGACTCCCTTATTTTATTTAATGAATATTATTTATAATATTCATTCGAGGTATTATGACTCCGCTTATTACTGAAATATATTCTTTATTTTATTAAAGAATAAGGTGTCAATAATCAAACTTATTTTCGATTATTCAAATAAAGATAGTACTTTCATATAAGTATATCTTTGGTTATTTAATATCCATTTCAAGTATAAGTTTTAAAACTTCTACTTCAATTATTTTTATAAAGATTATTCTTTATGGGAATATTATTTAAATAATAATATTCAGATATTTTCTAATATATCGGGACTGATTTATTTTAATAAATCAGCAGTACTCCAAACATTCTTAAAAATGTTTTCGAGTCTTCAAAATGATTTTTAAAGTTAGATCGGACCCCAAAACTCATTTTTTTAATATTGAAGATCTTCCTTTCAAAGGGGATTTAAATACTCGCTCAAAACCTGGAGGATCCATCTCTATGGTGCATTTTACATTCGCAACGTGGTTGCTGTTTTGAGAAAATAAATGAATTGATTACTTACCCAACGTTCGGGAAGTAAGCCCATCTAATTGAGTCGGTATAAGCGACAGGCCGGGGTACGGTTTATGTAATATCCCATATATTTTCAATTATTATTATTATTATTCGGAATTGTTTATGTGATTTTATGTGAATTTTGGTGAATTATCTGAAAAGTAGAAAGATATCTGAATGTTTATATGTGACATTATTTGAATATTTGAATTTTTATATGTCCAGAATAAAATATAGATAATTGTGGTATTTTTCTAGTAATTTTTGGAGTGTTATATGATTTTATAATGATTTATGAATTATTAATTATTTTCAGAATAATTATAAAATTATTTTATAAAGCCGGGAATCTTCCAACTTCAACCGTTTTGCGTTTTTACAACCCGAAACTCTTCCGAAAACTCCTTCCTAACCTAATCTGGTAATTCCGGACATTTTCCGTGTTTTGACTTTTTCGATCCGGATTACGGTTTGACCCGTGCGCGGCCCGGCGCAATATTTTCGATATGATAGTTATTTCGGTAATTAATAAAACCCGTAATCTCGAAAGACGGGATATTTTTACGTTATTTTCGTATATGGTGTTTTATAAAAAGCCCGGTTTTGATAATTATCCAATTCTGGTATTGAATTGTATCGTTTTTACAGTTACTTAGCGGCTAAGCAACTAATTTAACGATCCAAAATGATCCAGAACGATCCAATATTCCATAAATATAAATAGCCTATTTCTTATTTCGTTTATTTCGTTTATTCATGTGCAACCAGTTAAAATACCGTAAATACAGAGAAAAACCCGAGAAACCGATACGTTCCCGAGAATCAAACACACGAACGAAGGCGTTATCGAACTCCGATTCGGGCGCAGCATATCAAAACGAAGCTCTCGAAATCTTCTTTCTGAAACAATCATCAGTTTCTGCCCAGAAATCACGGTAATTTTCTTATGTAATTATTTATATTCGAATTATTTGATAATTAAATTATGAAAATTTGTTCTTAATATTGTTGATGTGATTTGATGCTTCCATGTTCTAGAGTATGTTTTTCTGGTCAATTTGGTATATAATATGTCAGATTTTGAGTTCTGCATCATGTAGAAAAGTTAGTTTGATTCTCGAGTTTGAGTGTTCTTGGTGTTCTTGAATGAACTCACCGGAAAACTTAAATTTTTGGCCGGATTTTTGACTCGTTAAACCTGGGAACGTATGACTTATACCATTAAACAGATCGTGTGATAAGCAATCGAGTGATATGATTGGATTGAACATAGGATGAACATTCGTGCTCGCCGGAGTTTTAAAACTCGACGGCGGCGGAAACTTTGGTCACTTTTTTCGGACAAACGAAGTGTTGTTTGCAAGAACGAACCTTGCAGATGTGTTTCTGGGATTGCATAGATCACATACGCCTGTGTTTTGGTTGAATTCTGGACTGATTTTGGCTCGCCGGAAAAGCTCCGAACGCCATTAATGGCGTCTGGCTGGCAACCGGCGACGGGGTCGGGGAAGATGGCAAAAATGCAGGTTGGTACCTGTATTTTTGCTAATCTTGCAAAACATGGATTTCTGTTTTAAAATATTACAAAAATTAGATTTCTGTTTAAAAATATTTAGGAAATGATAGTTTATTATTTTAAAAATTAGAAAAAAATTATTTATTTAATTCAGAAAATTATTTTAATTATTTATTTATTCAAAAATAAATCGAAATTATTTTATTAATTAATTTTAATTAGTTTTTTTTATTTTAATTAATCGATTAATTTATAATTAATTGATTAATTAATTTAATTAATTTTAATTGATTTAATAATTAGATTTAATTATTTAAAATTGATTTAAAAATTCTGAAAAATAGTTTCGAGCTTTAAAATATTATTTTAAATTATTTTATAGGCTCGATAATTTTTATAAAATTATTTTCGAGTGTTCGAGCCCTATTATTTAATTATTAAATGATTTGGAGACCCGTTTTATTCCGAAAATGTTCAAAAATTCATAATAAATCAACCGTTTGTCCGTTTAATACGAAATGAACGCGTACAGACTCAGAAAAATATTGCGCTTTCAATAAAAATACTTTTGAGACCTAATTTCTTTTATATTGCAATGTCATTTAATTTGTATATCAGTTTGAGTCGGTATTTGATCGATAAATGCTAATATTGACCTGATTTTCATTCTGAGCGCACTGAGACGTATCTTTTAATGATCTGAATTATGTATTGCATGAGTTATGAGATTACGTGTTATACAAATGTCATGATTATGTGTTATGTGATAAGTATGTTATTTGTTTATAGTTTAATATGTCATGCTTAGTTATAAATGGTCGGGGAGATGTCAAGACGTAGAGTTATGTCGATTGAGTTTAGTTCTGTCAATTAAGATAGTCTTTTTGTTTATAGAATCGAGTAGCAAGGAGTGCAGTCAAGTGTTAGACGAAGATAGTAGCCAGCAGTTAGAAGCAGAGTTAAAGTAAGAGGTTATTGAGCATACCAGGAAAGTACCCCTAACTTCACTTATTGTTCAAGTGACGTTCATTTCTAATCATATTATACAAGTACCTATATCTTTATTTATCATTCAATTGATATTGACTCTGAACTTTATTCTTTCAATATCCATACTATTCTAAGTTCAGAATAGTTAAACGTTTTATGTTTCGTTATGAATTACCCTATACGGCAAAGCTTTGAATTGAGATTAGCGAATAACTAATTGTTCTGGTTATTTCGCCATTGGTTGTTGACAAAACTCCGGACCATGAGAAATGGGGAGTTATGTGCCTTGGGTACCTTTTGTTTAGTTGGATATGCTTCGGCATACCGGTGTTGCTCCGCGGCTGATCACCAGCGGCAACACACAGTCGTTCGAGGATTCCAATCCCAAAACATAATATATTGCAAATGTTGTTTATTCTCAAATTTTTATCAGTTTTGATACTGTTCAGTTAGCTTAGTTGGTTTTGTTCATCAGATATACTGTTGTTATTCCAAATCATAAGCTATTTATCACTTGCTGAGCATTTCTTTCGCTCATACTTGTTTCATATCTTGATTCTTTCAGCTAGGCCAGAGCAAGCTTAAGTTCCAGGTCTGACCAGAGGTTTTGTGCTTGTAAATAGTTGGTGTGTTTCCAGGTAGACAGTTTGGGACGCTTAATTAGTCTAGAGGTTTGTAATAAAATTTGAATAAGTTGTAAAACTAATTAGACTATGGTCTGTAATAACAGTTGGTTTGTATTAGTGCCTGTTCCATACTATAACCTGTGATCGATCCAGTATAGGTAAAAGGGGTCGTATTTATTATATTATTCTACTGTGATTATTTTATTTTGGTTTATTGGCGAGTGACCCCCAAACCTAGACCCCGGGTTTGGAGGGCGTCACAGTTTATCAAAGTCTAAGTGGCTGGGTGGCAGTCCATCAACGCGTAAGAGGCCAGGTGGCGGTCCAGCACAAGGTCCTTATGTGGCCAGGGTGATGACCGGTGGGGGATTCATCCATCTACTACTAGAAAAGGTTACTTATTGGTATCTTTGCCTGATCAGCAAGATATCAGGTTTATGCCAAAATTTCTTTTCTTTCCAAATTTATTGGATATTGCAACTCTGTTCATACTTTACATGACAGAGGTTTTCAGGAAATGTATGAGAGATATATAGGTGTATATATATATCGGGACTTAATGAAGTATCTCGTAACTTCATTTTATTCAATAATATTTCAAAGATTGAATCTATTCAAGTATTATCTTGTAGTCTCATATATGTGATGAACTTTTGAAACTAATTATAACTTGAACGGTGGTAGTTCAAGTAGTATTTGGAAAAGATATAAGTATATTGGAGTATCTTGTAACTTCATCTTTTAAACTTATATCTAGTAAATGATTATCTTATGCATGACAAAGATTTTCAGAAAAATGTTGAGACAAGGTTAGATATATGAGATCACCTTGAAACGATATTTTTATACAGTTATACACTGGAACTCTATGTGTATTATGCATGGAAGAGGACTTCCCATATTTTGAAAAGTATATGTGTATACTGAATATTTTGCGACTTCATCGCATTAAGATATCAACTTGGTTCATTTCTTCTTAACCAAGACTTTCTTGAGTACTATGAGAATGCTCATATATTGTGAGTTATTATAAATATTATTTTGGTGGGCTTGCTGCTCACCCTTGCTTTCTTTTTTCATCACACAACATCAGATAGGCAAGATGAACAGGACCAAGCTCCCAATTCGCGAGCGGATAGGAAACGTTCCGCAGTTTCCTATAGGCGTTGATGTCGCTGTAGCTGAGATAGGAACTACCAATAGGCTAGGCTTTCAACTTTTGATGTATCAGATTATGTATATTTATGAATTGTAATAATGGCAAAGAAAATGTAAATTTATTCAGAAAACCTTTTAAGGTGTATTGGCAGATAATTGTGGAATAAAATGACTTGTGATTATTTTTGGATGTTCATCTGGCGTTGGTGAAGCAAAGGTTGGTGACGGCCCCTATGCTGGCGTTGCCGGATGGAAAAGGAGATTTTGTGAAGTATAGTGACGCTTCGCACAAGGGCTTAGGGTCCGTGCTTATGCAGCACGGTAAGGTAATCGCGTACGCGTCAAGATAATTAAGGGAATATAAAATTCGATATCCCCACCTATGAGCTTGGGCTCATGGCAATAGTTTTGCCCTAAAGATTAGAGGCACTACTTGTATGGAGAGAAGTGCGGGATTTACACAAACCATAGGAGCTCTAGTACATTTTTACGTAGAAAGAGCTCAACATACGCCAGAGGAGGAGGTTAGAGCTAATCAAGAATTATGATTGGGAGATTCTTTACCATTCGGGGAAAGCCAATATGGTGGCTGATGCCCTTAGTAAAAAGGAGAGACTCAAGATGATAATGTCTTTGAGAGAGTTTATAAGAGGTTTTGAGAAAATGGAAATAGAAGTGAAGGTAACCGGAGCCGGTACCGAAAAGCTATTTGAGATCGCTATGCGGTCTGAATTATTGGAAAATTTATTATTGTGCCAAGAAAAAGTGATGAATGAAGGCAGAGAGCCAACAATTAGATAAAAGATTAATACCGAGAAAGATGATAAGGGAATAATGAGGTATTCCTACAGGATTTGGGTTCCAAATGTTCAAGAGCTTAAAGATGAGATCCTAGATGAAAGCTAGTTTGAGGAATAAGATTTAGAGCAAAACCTGAAAGTGATAGTCAGGGAGGTCGCCATCAAGATAGAATGAACCCATAACATAATGAAGTGGAAAATGAGGATTTAAAATGTATAAAATAACCCTAAGTATGGGAGAAGGATGAAACATTTCATACTAAGGAAACAGAAAGTCGAGTAAGGAAAGGAGACCCGAGACGGTAGTGTAAAGTTTATCCGTCGGGACTATATTAGATCATCCGTCGAGTGCTACAAAATTCACTAAGTTAAATCTACTAAGGTGTTTTGTTTAATTTATCATCAATTTTACAACATATTCCTAACAATCTCCCCCAATTTATGTCTACTGGAATTATAGCCATAAATTAAGAGAAACTTGATGATAACAAAACATCCTAAAGATACAGATTGAAAGGTAGTAGATAAAACTGATAAGTGCTACAAAATTCACTGAAAATTGAACAAAACAAAGTGTTCAAAAAGTTGCTCACAATCATTATCAAGGTGCTCCTCTAGTCTGAGTAGATAAATCTATTTCCTTGATTGTCAGAATTTCTTCCCAAGCCTCTTATTGTTCTCTTCTATCTGATTTTGGAGTTGTCTGTGGAATTCAAGTTCATCAGCTTCAGATAAATCCAACATTTCTTGCATTTCCAAAAGAGTCTCATTGCTAGAGATACTCAGTTGGTCATCCAATCTGAAGAATCTTCTAACTCCCTTATCATCTATGAATTTTATCAGCCAATAAGGCCTCAAATGCACTCTATTTCCTGTGAAGGGAATAGACATAGTTTTTGAAAGTGCATCTTTGGCTCTATTACTCCTTTGCTCCTCAATTTTCTTTAGGACTATTCTCCTTGCAGTCACATTAAATCCAAAGTTCTTCTTGAAGGATAAATAGACACTTATCAGTACAGATTGGCTTTCTTGAAGAATCCTGTGAAGTGGCCATGTGATCTCTTTCCCTCCCCTGTACTTGAACACTAGTCTTTCAAGAAGATGTCTGTAAGCATCAATCCCTCTTACTTCTTCCAATTCTTCCAAGTAGAGGTTTATTTCAGAGAACTCCTTGATGTCACAAATCTATAAGAGATCTTCCTTGTTGACTGTGGGTTGAGATTTGGTTAGGGTCTTGCATCTAAGAAACACATGCTTCACTTTTTTGATTGCTCTAGTCTTTATTTTTTTGGCTTGTTGAAGATAGGAAAGTTTAGTTCAGGAATTGGAAAACTATCCCAATCTACTGGCTCATCCTTTAGAATTATGGGCTCACCATGAATATTCCTAATTAGATCCACCACAAATACCACTGAGGGTTTGGTTGTCTGAGTTGAAGTTAAAGATTTTTTTAGAATGTAGTCTTCCATTTCCTCATTATTGAAGTCCGATTTTCTTTTGGAGGGGAGCTTGTATCTAAATCTTCTTTTCTATTGTGGTGCATCTTGCACTTTCTGATCTTGAGGTTCAGTAATTACAGATGGTTGTGCAGAAATCTCTGTTGTAGTCTTCACAGCTTGAAGTTTGGCCAAGATAGTAGCTTGCTCCTTCTTTTATTTGAGCTTCTTAGCATCTAAGGCAGCCTGCTTCTTTTCTTACCTGATTCTTTCCTTCTCTTCCTTCTTAGCTTCTACAAACAGAGGGTGTCCAGCCACCACACAAATTTCTTTACCATTTCTGTAGATTTTAGCAATTCTTCTTTTAAGTGCTGAATCAGTAGGATATTTGAAAAATGCAATTGACCTAGCCAACAGCTTCTTCTCATCTGGCCTAGGTGTCTCAAACACAGTATCCATAGGATTTTTGTCTGAAAACTTTGAGTAATTTCTTTTAGGCTTCAGGACCATATTTGCCTTTGGAGACTTTATGCAAGATGTTTGACCCGTTTCCAGTTAATTCAAACTCATCTCATTCACAGAAATCTGTTTGACTTTAGAGTGATGATTAAAGATTTTGTCTGATTTCAGAATTGGTCTAAATTTCTGTTGAATTTCTTCATCTATTCTCCTCCATTTTTCTTTTAGTTCCTTCTCAACTGCTGCTACATCAATCTTTAGCAGTTTGTCATTTGATTCCAGTTTTGCTGCTGCCAGATTGATGATGTCAATGCTGTCCATGGATGGTGGCTTAGTGAAAGCAATTGTTGGCATAATTACTTTGTTGACTTGAATGTTGAGTTGTTTATCCCCCTCACTTGATGAGCCTTTCTCCCCCTTTTTGTTAGCATCAAGTTGTTGAGTGGAAGGGAGTTGAGCAGGCACCAAATGTTGGAGCAAATCAGTCTGAGTTTCCTGATTAGCAACTATCTTGGCCATTGACTTCTTCACATCAGATAATCTAGAGTCCATGGCCTCAACCTTTCTATTTAGATCAGCTTTCTTCCTCAGTTTCTGAGCTATATCAGTCATGGTGGTTCCAGGAAGTCTAGCATCCAACCTTGCTATGAAATCATGTTTTACTTTAGAAACTTCTTGCTTTATTTTATCCATACTTTGACTGTGTTGGGGAGCTTGAATCTTGTGCAGCTGAAGAGCTTCAAGATGTGATGTAAGTAGTTTCTTTGTGTTGGCATTTGTAGATGCTTGAATGGTTGTTTGGGTGTCATGAATGAGCTTGAACAATGTGGATTGGAGATGTGAGTATGAACATTCTTTGGTTAGCATCCAGTAGGGAATGTTTGCATCTCCCCTATGCTCATGATGTCTTCCTCATCATCCCCACCAGCATCTCCAAAAGAATCTTTAGCAAGTTCAAAATCACTGCCAGTATTGGATGGCATAGCAGTGATTGCATCATTTTCTCTTTGTAGAGAAGCAGTTGTGTGCACTAGATTGAGCATCTTTTTAGCCTTCTCATTGCCCTATACAGCTAGAGTTTGATAAGCTGTAGTAGGATGAGTAAATGTCTCAGCATCTAGGGAAATAGAATCTATGACAACTTGATATTCTTGCTGAAATAGTCTCTTCCTTCCTGCATCACTGACATTCATTGACTCACTAGCAATGGTGTCCACCCTTATCACTCCGGTACCTGCATTTCTATCATAATCTTTCTTTATTGTATCAAGGGCTGCCCTTGGCTTCCCACCCTCACACCCTCACCTTCACCATCTAAGATGGGACTCCCCTCACTCACTTTTTCCAGTCCTGAAGAAATGAACTGCATAGGTTCACTCATTTTCTCTCCTTTTGCCTGGGAGCAACCCAGCCTCTCACTCAATTCACTCCCTGCCCTCAGTCCTAAGAGTGATTGTACTACTACTAAGTCATCTACACTTGTGACAATTGTAGGAATTTGAAGTTGTGCAGAGACTTCCGACGGATGAGGAATATCCATCGGGATAGTAGTTTGGCTAACCGACAGATGACTGTTGTTAGGCACATCCGTTGGGATGCAATCACTACTCGACGGATGAATAATATCCACCGGGATAGAAGAAATGAATGAGTTTGGAGTGGAGACTACTGTAGACTCTGTGCAGATTGATGAAAATTTGGGCACAGATGTCTCAATAGACTCAGAAAGAATTGGCAAGTGAGCCAACAAATCATCCAAAAGATGATGCTCACTTGCTTGGATTTTTTTCTTCTCCAATAGAGTTAAAGATGGAGAATTTGGAAGTGATGTATGAATCATATCTACATCTAGTGAATATGTGGGTGAATTTGGTGTTTCAGGAGCTTCAATTATTAAAGATTTTGGATGTGACTCCATTTATTGGAGCCAGATCAATCTGACTTTGAGATGGTGTAGTGACTGGGTCTTTAGCACCAATTTGCACTGTGTATGTTCCCTGTGCATCCCCATGGGTTTTTGATCTTTTCTTTCTAGCATAAGTCTGTGGTAAATTTGTGTCCCTAACCTCTTGGCATGTGCTCCTGGTTGGGAGCTTGTTTCAATAGTAACATCCTTTTGGGAGGATGAAACTAGAATAGAGCTTATTTCGTTATTAACAACCATAATTTGTTGGGAAACTGTGGTTGGCTAAGTTTGGGTACACTAATCTCACCAGCCTTATCCTTAGGGTTTCTTTGATTTTCACCTTATCCCTCACCTTGCTCACTCTCCTTCACACTCCCCTCTTTGTGTTTAGTAGTTTTTGCAACTGATTTCTTTTGAAAGAAATCAGAGGGGGCTTTCTTAGCTTTGGATTTTGAAGATTTTGTTTTGTTAGCTTGGGTAGGCATCTGTTGGGTCATTGACACAGTTTCCATAGCTACACTTGAAGACAAAGAAATGTGTGAGGTTGGAAGAGTGGAGACAGTGGTGCTTACCTCACTTACCTGAGGTCCCCCCATGATTAGAAAGTAAAAGAGAGGCACCTCTTTGTGGTGACTTGCCCTATTGAGATCATCAATGACTCTCCTTTCTTGAACCCAACAATTTAGCTTGTTGGTTGGGTTCTCAACAACAATATTCTCAATAAGATGGTTAGCAAGCATCATAAAGAATCTAGCATAATAGACACTTTTACCTCTCTTATTAAGTTCTCCTAACTTATAACCTAACTCAAATATGATCAAGTCACTAAGATTAAAGTACTTATCAGTAACTAGCATATAAAGCATGTTAAGCATGGAGATGTTAACAGAATAAAAATTACTAAGTTTACCAGAAAATACTTTAGTTACCACATCACACAGATAGCTCTTTTCCTTTCTAAGACCTAGCCTCCTAATTTCACTTAACTTAGAAGTAGAAAGTGCATAGCCCATAGAATTTAGCATGTTAACTTATCAGTATCTGTGTGTGGAACTGTAGCAGTGTTATCTGGAATTGTAAAGCATACTTTGACAATGTCACTATTGATGCAAAACTGCTTACCTTTAAGTGTAGAAGTTATGGTTTTGTCATATGAGTTGTACACGGCAGTTGTCCATATCTCCTCCATAACTTCACAGTAGATTGTGGCTGATTCCAGCATAGCATAACTGAGTTTACAACTCTTCACAAAGTCCATCATCTTGTGAAAGTCTCCAGACTGTGGAATCTCCTTATTCACTAGAGCTACAAAGTTGTTCTTTTCATAGATATATCAATATTGAGACATAATTTTGACTACTGGTGCCATTGTTAGATAATGAGAAATTTGCAGAGAGAATATTTGCTTTGGAGAAGAAAGGAAGTTAGAGCAATTGATTTGAGAATGATAAAAAAGTAGAATAAAAATGAATTATGCTTTTATACTATCTCAGACATAAACTTTCAAAAATAATAAAGTGAAGTAAAGTAACCAATCAAAATAGCCCAAAATAGCCGTTTAAAAATAAATAAACTGTAAAAAATTTGTCACTTATCCGTCGTATTATACTTACAAACTATAAGTATACCCAATGGATAACGTTCAGAGTTTTAACCGCTAAGATTGAGACAGTTCGACGGATGACGATAAATCAATTATCCGTCGGGTTATAAAATAATCCAGAAAAGTAATTGATTTTTATTAACAAATAATATTCTGATGGATGATCAAACTCGATGGATAATGAACATCCGTCGGGATGTAAATTTTGGCAGCCAAAATTGCATCCATTACAGAAAAATCAATTAAGTTTCTGGCTGCATTATAACTTGCAAAAATATCTGAAATAATTCAAGAATAATTAAGCATACCTAACTCACTTACCAACCTTGAAAAGGTGGATTCATCAAGTGGCTTGGTAAAAATATCTGCAAGCTGCTTTTCACTTGGAACAAAATGAAGTTACACAATACCATTCATCACATGTTCCCAAATGAAGTGTACTTGATGTCTATGTGCTTTGTTCTTGAATGTTGTACTGGATTTTCAGTGATGGCAATTTCACTTGTGTTATCACGGAAAATGGGAATTTTATCCACTTGTAGACCATAGTCCAACAATTGTTTTTTCATCTATAAAATCTGTGCACAGTAACTACCAATAATAATATATTATGTTTTAGTTGTAGAAGTAGAAACTGAATTTTGCTTTTTACTGAACCAGGGCACAAGCTTGTTCCCTAAAAATTGACAGATTCCTATTGTACTTTTTCTGTCTATTTTACAACCTGCATAATCTGTATTTGAATAACTAGTTAGATCAAAACCAGAATCTCTAGTGTACCAAATGTCAAATTTTGGTGTTCCCTTGAGATATCTGAAAATTCTCTTAATATCTTCTAAGTGAGATTCTTTAGGATCAGCCTAAAATCTAGTACAAAGATAAGTAGCAAACATTATATCTGGCCTACTAGTTGTTAAGTACAGAAGTGAGCCAACCATGCCCCTATAGCTTGATATATCCACAGACTTTTCAGTAGTGTTTAATTCAAGCTTAGTTGCAGTGGCCATGGGAGTTTTTACAGATGTGCAATCCATTAGATCAAACTTCTTTAAAAGATCATGAATATATTTAGTTTGACTAATGAATATGCCATCACTAACTTGCTTAACTTGTAAACCAAGAAAGTAAGTTAGTTCTCCCATCATGCTCATTTCATACTTACTTTGTATCAATATGGCAAAGTTTTTGCAAAGTTTTTCATATGTAGAGCCAAATATAATGTCATCTACATAGATTTGAACAAGTATACTAGATCCATTAACATTTCTAAAGAATAAAGTTTTATCAACAGTACCCCTTGTGAAGTGATTTTCCAAAAGAAACTTTGATAAAGTGTCATACCAGGCTCTAGGTGCTTGCTTCAGTCCATTAAGTGCTTTCAAGAGATAGTAGACATACTCTGGAAAATTTGGATCTTCAAAACCAGGAGGTTGACTGACATAGACTTCATCCTCCAAATCTCCATTTAGAAAGGCACTTTTGACATCCATTTGATAGACCTTGAAATAGGCATCAGCTGCATAGGCTAAGAAAATTCTGATGGCTTCAAGTCTTACAACAGGAGCAAAGGTTTCATCAAAATCTATTCCTTCTTGTTGACAGTAGCCCTTAGCAACCAATCTAGCTTGTTCCTAACCACTATGCCATTTTTCATCCATCTTGTTTCTGAATACCCACTTGGTGTCAATTGGATTCTTTCCTTTAGGTTTGGTTACCAGCTTCGATACCTTGTTCCTTTCAAATTGGTTTAGCTCCTCCGACATAGCTAAAATCCAATCAGGATCCAATAAAGCTTCTTCTACCTTCTTTGGTTCTTCCTTAGATAGGAAGCTGCTATATAGACATTCTTCTAGAGTTGCTTTCCTTGTTTGAACTCTAGAAGATGCATCACCAATGATGAGCTCAAAAGGGTGATCTTTAGTCCATTTTCTTTGTTGAGGTAGATTAGCTCTAGATGAAGAGGCCTCATTGTTGTCTTGATGTGTGACTGAGTTTTGATTATGAGAAACTCCCCCTGAGTTTATGAATCTTTGATTTGAGAAAGGGGAACTTTTATAGGTGATCTATTCTGACTTTCAGCTTCTCTTAATGTTCCGACGGATGATGCACTTTGTGTCCCGATGGATGAAGCTGATTGTCTCCCGACGGATAAGGCAGATTGTCTCCTGACGGATGAAGCATTTTGTAACTCGACAGATGTTGAATTATGTGCTTCATTAGTTGTAGATTTTTCTGCACTATCCTTATTCACTGTTTTTTGATCACTTTCATCATCACTGTCATCATTAACCATCTCCACATTATCAAACTTGAGTCTCTCATGGAAATCTCCAACTTGTAGTCCTTTAATCTTTTTGTCATCAAACACAACATTAACTGATTCCATAACAATGTTGGTTCTTAGATTGTAGACTCTATATGCCTTTCACACAGCATATCCAACAAAAATTCCTTCATCTGCTTTAGCATCAAACTTCCCATGTTGATCAGCTTGATTCCTTAAGATATAACATTTGCAGCCAAAGACATGAAGAAAATTTAGAGTTGGCTTCCTATTCTTGAACAATTGGTAGGGTGTCATGCACTTTGCTTGATTAACCAAAGAGATATTCTGAGTGTAGCAGGCAGTATTCACAGCTTCAGCCCAAAAATATATTGGTAACTTTGATTCTTCAAGCATTGTCCTTGCAGCTTCAATAAGAGATATGTTTTCCATTTCCACTACTCCATTTTGTTGAGGAGTTCTTGCTGCAAAAAACTCATGCATAATCCCATTCTCTTCACAAAATGATCTCATCACAGAATTCTTGAACTCAGTTCCATTGTCACTCCTGATTATTCTTACTTTAAAATCAGGATGATTGTTGACTTGCCTTATGTGATTGATGATGATTTCACTAGCTTTATCTTTAGACTTTAGGAAATATGTCCAAGAGAACTTTGAGAAATCATCCACAATTACTAGGAAAAATCTTTTGCTTGAGATGGACAACACATTGACTGGTCCAAACAAATCCATGTGTAGCAATTGTAAAGGTTTTTTAATTGTTGAATCAAGCTTCTTCTTGAATGATGCTTTGATCTACTTTCCCTTTTGTCTGGCATCACACAATCCATCCTTAGTAAACTTTACTTGAGGAATACCTCTAACCAGTTCTTTCTTGACAAGTTCATTCATGGCCTTGAAGTTTAGATGTGACAGTTTCTTGTGTCATAGCCAACTTTCATCCTGACTTGCTTTACTGAAAAGACAAGTGACAGATTCTGCATTTGATGAGTTGAAGTCAGCTAGATACACATTCCCTTTTCTCACTCTAGTGAGAACCACTTTGTTGCTCTTTTTGTTTGTCACACCACAGGCTTCTGAATTGAAGGTTACTGAGTTGCCCTTATCACAAAGCTGGCTGATACTCAACAAATTATGTTTGAGACCATCCACTAGGGCAACCTCTTCAGTGATGACATTGTCTTTTCAAATCAAGCCATATCCCACAGTATAACCCTTGCTGTCATCTCCAAAAGTAATACTTGGGCCAACTCTCTCCTTGAACTCAGTGAGCAGGGTACAATCTCCAGTCATGTGCCTTGAGCAACCACTATCCAGATACCAAAGATTCTTTTTATTTCCCTGCACACATCAAAATCAAATCAAGTTGATTTTGGTACCCAAGTTTCCTTGGGTCCTGCCTTGTTAGCTTTCTTCTTTGGTTTCTTAGGTTTGATCTCATTTGACTTGGGGATTTCTGATTCATCCTTAGTCATTTGATTTGGACCTTTGAAACCAGTCATTAGAACATAATTATCATGCACATTTTTATTTACAGGTAAAGACATGTTATTTGTAAATATGTTATTCCAGTAAGTCATGCTAAATGGCATTTGAGGCATAATAAATGCAGCATAATAAGGATAAGGTGCAAATGGCATGTTAGCAAATTGTGCATTCATATTCTGAGCAGACATAGCATTCATAGGCATGGTAGGCATGGCAGTCATGTTGGGAAAAGAAGAGGGTGCAGACATAGAAGTAGGCATAGCAAGTTTGCAATTAACAGACAAATGATTAACACTACCACACTTAACACAGATTTTTCTGGGTGCATATTTGTCAGGTGTGTAGTTGTTATGTTTGTTAATTCCTACTTTCCCATTTCTATTGCTTTTCTTTTTAGCTTCTGTTTTAACCTCAGTCTTTTCTAATCTTTCATTTAATTTCTTAATAGACAGATGACCAACATTAATATTCTTTTCCTTCTTGACTTGACTTGATTCTCTTGGAATAAAGTTCTTAGAAACTGATCCATATTTCTCATTCAACTTAGCTAGCTTAGCTTTGCTAATAGGTTTACTCACAGTCGACGGATGATTTTCATCATCCGTTGAGTCCACATCTATCAGCAATCCTTCAACCAAATTGGACTCAAGCTTCTCTTTACTCTTCTTCCAGGCTGCATAACAAAAGGACTCAATACCTTGAACTTTAGTGATTTGAGCATGGAAATCTCTGGATGATTTCCATGCTTTAATCAATTCATGTTCTCGTTCAAGCTGCTTCTTTAAAATCTCTTCTTTCTTCAAGGACTCAGTTAATTCATCCTTAGAAATCTTACACTCAATTCTCAATTTTTCAAATTCAATAAACTGAGACTCTAGCACATTATTCCTCTTACTTAAAAACAAATTATTTTCTTTAATTTTAGCATTTTCCTTAGTGAGGGACTTAAGTGTAACACGCAAGTGATATAATTCCGTGGACATGTCATTTATTGCATCATTACACTTAACTTTAGATAAATATGCTAGGTTAGTGGTGATTACCTGATTGCTTGAAGAACTTGTTTTTGTTTCTTCAGATTTGTCCATTAAGGCTAGATTGAGATAGTTTGTTTCTTCATCTTCATGCAAACCATCTGCAGCCCAATTATTCTCCTGTGTGATGAAAGCCCTTTCCTTTTGTTTGAGCAACTCAAAGTATTTATGTTTATAATCAACAGGCTCAAACTTCTTCTTACTAGAATCAGACTTTCTACATTCACTTGTGAAATGCCCTGCCAAGCCATATTTTAAATATTTGAATTTGGATTTATCCACCATGTTTCTACTTGGCTTGGCTGCTCCAAAATTCTTTTTAAATTTGAGCTTGGTAAATCTTCTGGATGGGAATGCTAGATGTTCATCAATATCGTCCATGTCATCTTGGCTCAAGTGATCTTCATTTTCATCTACCATCCCTTTACCCTTGCTTTCACAGACCTTTGATGTAGACTCAACAGTTTCTACCTTCATCTCTTTCTCCTTTTCTAACTCAGCAACCAATGTTATGGACCCTCCTTTCTTCCTTCCTTTATCCATCCTCTCATCTTGCTCTATTTCAAGCTCATAAGTTTTCAGGATGCCATACAGTCTCTCCAAGGTGAACTCCTTGTTATCCTGTGAATTTCTCAATGAGTCTGTCATTGGCTTCCACTCCTTTGAAAGAGATCTAAGGAACTTGAGGTCAGAATCTTTTATTTGATAGACTCTTCCATGCAACTTCAGAGCATTTAGTAGCTTTTGAAATCTACTAAAAATATCAGTGAGAGACTCACTTTCTTCACAGTGGAAATGCACATATTGTTGAATCAGTAGCTACATCTTGTTCTCCCTTACTTGCTCTGTACCATCACAAATAATTTGGATTGTGTCCCAAACCTCTTTGGCTGTTTTACAGTTAATGATGTTATCAAACATATCACCATCAACTCCATTGAACAATATGTTCATGGCCTTCTTATCTTTCCTGGCTTGCTCAATATCAGGATCTGACCATTCATGCCTAGGTTTGGGAATAGATGGTTCATTGCCAGTTGCAGCTCTCATTGGTACATGAGGACCTCTCTCTATGCAATCCACATAGGCCTCATCTTGGGAAAGAAGATGTAGGTGCATTTTCACCTTCCAGTGGTGATAATTATCTTTGTCCAGAAATGGAATTTTGACTCCAACATCCTTCTTGTTCATCTTGTTATTTGTTGTGATCTTTACACTCTTTGTACTTCAAGAGCTTGTTCTGATACCAATTGTTATTCCCTAACAATACAACAAGAATTACAGAAGGGGGTTGAATGTAATTCTGGCTACTTTTTCAGATTTTAAAACAGTTCTAACTTGATAAATATAACAGTGTTTGATTAGCAGTTGTGCGGAATAAAAAGATGATAGAAATCAAAACACTAAGTAATAAAAATAAAAGTTTTTAAAACTTTCTGGTGGATTTGAAAGTATCCACCAGATATATATATATATATATACCAAATGAGAACCATGTGAAGCTTGAGTAGCTCACAACTGCTTACAAGTTTGAACAACTAAAGCTACTAGGAAATGCTTACAGGATATAGCTTGATATGTTTCTTTGAAAAATATATCTACTTAGTTCGATAGATGTTCTACTTGCTACGTTGGTTTATATATCACCAAGTTTACATGATAATAAGACAAGATAATAAAATAAAACATATCTAGTCTAACTTCATGCTACTTCACTACTCTATTCCAGCATCTTTGAATATCTTCACAACTACATGGAAATGGTAATGCTTCTTTGTTCTCATATTCCTGCTTAACACCCTGCCACATTCCTTTTGCAAACACCCAACGCATGTGACTGTGTTGTCACTGTCAACAGCTATTTGAATATGATCATCTGTAGGGTCTATGCTTGTCATCCGTCGGGAAGCTTTGTTGATCATCCGTCGGGAGTCTTGTAGATTATCTTCCGGGTGTTTATTTGTCACTTGACTCCATTTCACTTATATAGAATTACAAGACATTTCATATTTACAATTAATCAACCTATTCTGCATATCAATCTAGTAGCCAACATGACTTACAAATCCCTAAGCAATCTACTTGACTTATACATTTTGTTTGCAGAAATATGCTACAGTTCTTATTATTACATAAGCTACTCACTCGATGGATGTTAATCTGTCATCCGTCGGGACTATAAAGTTTATCCGTCGGGACTATATTAGATCATCCGTCGAGTGCTACAAAATTCACTAAGTTAAATCTACTAAGGGGTTTTACTTAATTTATCATCAAGTTCACAACATATTCCTAACAATAGGTTCATGTATAATTGTTATGCATGATTCGTAGGTAATTTTAACCATCTTACTTGCTCTATGTAATCACGATAAATAACTTTCCAATTAAACTGTTATGTTTTCAAATTCTATAGACATATAGGGTCTAAGCATAATTGGTGTCTACTTAGCTTCTATCTCTTTTGTGGATGTCTAGTAGTAGGGAATTCGTGCAATAAAAGTTGGCATTTACTAGTTCCGTGTAATCTGTTACGACCGGCATTTTGTGTAATATTATTTGCGAACTCTGTATAACCTTAGAGTAAATTATAAATATATTTATTGATTGTACATTTGTGTAAATGGAATTTGCTGCATTATAAATTGCTTTATTTAAAAAAATGAATTTTTCAAAGCGAGAGTTTTATTAATTGCTCTTATTCTTGATTTATAAAGAATATTCTTTACCATGGGAAAATTATCTTTTAAAATTATTTCATTCACAAATCACAAAATTGATTTCATAAAATTTCTAAAAATCCAAGTTATTTTATGGTATAATTTTTATAATTTTCGAGTTTTTATTTTATTTTATAAAAGTAAATCTTTGAAAATTAGTTGTTTAGTAATTAGCAATTTACATGGATACCCTTGCATGCAAATACCCTCCCATTCAACTTAAAGGGCTAAAAAGACAATTCCAACCCCACTAACTCTCATTTTACTAGCCAAATTACTTTCTTGTCCTTGCATGCAAAATGACCCAATTCTTGCTAGAGGGTTACTTTTGTCAATTACTAATTCCACTCATATTTAGTCAAATAAAAACCATAAAACAAGTACAAGTTGTCATGATCATTTCATTTTTCACACCACCCTCACCTCACTCTCTCCTCCCTCTCTTCTCATCCCTCTCGGCTCAACCCCCCTCTCGGCCTTCCCATAGCCGAAGCCCCCACCCCCTTCTTTTATTCATTCTTTCACTCAAACATCCATCCTATATTCAAGTAATCTTACTCCCTATATGTTGTTCATATATATTCCAAAACGTTTAGAGTGAAAAGTTTATGTGTTGATCTTGCATGTCATAGTTTTAAGTAGAACTCAAAATACAATCTTGATTTTCATGGATTTAAGGTTGTATTATTGAGGGAACTACAAGGAATGGTGAAATTCCAAGTCATGAGAGTGAATCTCTTGTTTTTAATGGTCATTTCCCTTCCATTTCATTCGGCTATGACCATAAGGGAGCCGAATGAATGGTTCTTAATGATGTTTCTTTGTGGCCTTGTTGATTTTGAAGGTTAATGTGATGATAGCTTGGTTTTAGAAGTAAAAACTTGATAAAACCCTTTGCATGCTAAGTGATCATTTAGATATGGTTAATCCTAGTCTTGCATGTTGATTTTATGATAAAATCTATTATGGAATTCATATTATTTTGCTTTATAAATTCGAAGGCATGCATGCATAGATTCAACTCATGATTTTCGAAAGTTCTTGATCACTTGGATTGATAATTGTTAATAGCCTTTAATTTCAGTTGAGTTAAGATATTGATTTTGATTTGTGCTCCTTGATATGTGATTTTAATTCAAATATATATGGAAGATTTAAGTTGTTATTTTCGAAAACTTGATGACTTGTAATTAGTGTATTGTGTTAACTCTTGTTTTGCTATATTGCACCTTGGGTAAGGATGATCTCCACTAAGCCAATATTGAGTGTGGGAGTAGTATTTCATTAGATTTCCTTGTTTGAGGTTAGGTTTGGGTTTTTATTGATGTTTGGTTAGGTTTGTCAAGTGAGAATCATGGTGGAAAGGGGAGTATTAGATTCTGCAGAATTTTAGTTTGGTACCATGAGGTTTAGAGTGAGATTTGACCTTGTCATTATCGTGCACTTTGAGGCCCAAGTCACCAGAAGTTAGCACTAGGATTATACATTAGGTTTTAGGTGTTTTCTAGAGGTTTGTAGGTCTTTTGGTTAGGTGCACGAGTGAAAACACAAAATCTGTCCAGCAGGGGACTGTTTTGCTACAACATAGAAATGGGAAGTTTTTACCATGTCATAGGTAGGCCCTCATTAGGCCCTGTTTGGCCTTAGTTAGAGGGAGTGTGAGGGGAGTTTTTCCAGCCATATTTCATAGGATTTGAGTTAGAATCATGTGTCACAAGTTATGTAATAACTCCCAAAATTTTGAACTTTTTGTAACCCTTGTGAATAGTGTTTTAGCTGAATGAGAAAACTTTTCATGCCACACTATGTAGGGGTTCTGATATGGATATTCTGAGATTTTATTAGTACTTTATATGGGATATAAGTGTATGTAAAGATCGTCAGAATCCAAATCCGAACACTTTGATTTTTCCCGGAAATCCAATAGATACGGAAAGAATTGAGTATAAGGTAACAGGATAAAAGGATTTAAATTAAAGGATTATAATAGAGGATCATAAAAAGGAATATAATGTATTGAGAAAGGTTAAGGGAACCTAAGTAATAAGATCCCGGGTATGATCCCTCAAACGATAAACGAAAACAAAAGTTAAGCGAACTGTATAACAGATCAGCGGTCATTAGGCAAACAATTAGGAAGTTAATCAAAGGGATTAGAGAGGATGATGTCACCCAACCAATGAGAAGAGGACAAGGAGGGGAGGATGACATCATGAGGATGACACAAGCATGACATGGGAAGGAAAGAGATGTGGTGGCTTTTTAACCACACAAAATCAAGGGCAACTAGGTAATTTACTAAAACAAACACAAAAATCAAACCAACCAAGCCAAGCAAATCATTTTTCATCAAAATCAAAAAGAAACCAAGGCATTGTTCTTCATGCTCTCGGCCAAAACAGAACCAGCACACTAAAACTGCTGTATCTCCTTCATTTCTCACTCAAATATTGTGTTCTATAGCTCATTGGAAAGGTATTGAGATTGCCTACAACTCTTGTTAACAAGTCTCGTCCAAATAATCATGGTAAGACCCTCATTTTTACAGTTCTTTAAATCGGACTTTTAGAAACTTCAAAGCCTAACTTTGTGTTCTTGATTTCTTTGGAAAGATCAAGCTTGTAGGAGGCTCCCTAAGGCTTCCTAGCAACTTAACACCTCCCAAGGAAGGTATAAACTTCAAACCCTAGCCTTTACTTTATTTGTTAGTAAGCTTAATGGTTGGTTTTGTGAAATGAGAAGCATGGATTGTGATTATTAGTAGTTTGGTTTGATTTGGAAGTGTTTTGGTAATTGAAGCTTGATTATAGTTCATAGGTCTTGATTGTGGTTGTTTGAGTTGAAAACCTTGGAGATTATGGACTGATGTGGTATGGTTTAGGTAAAGTTTTGTTGTATTGATGGTTATGAGTTGGTTGGTGGTTAATTGGAGTAGTTTAAACATTGGTAATCGCGTAAACATAGCCGTCGTAATGTCCAATTTACTTTAGACTGCTTTTGTTCATAACATTTGGACCCGAGAACACCCTGCTAGATTTTTACCATTGCCATTTTTAGATAGTTCATGTTACGAGCTTCGTTTTGATATGTAGTTCGTTTGATTCCGATGTACGGTTTAGGAGAAACGACTGTTTCAAGTAACGGCGTTTCGCAAACGAAACTTTTCCCCTCGCTTTACTTTGAAACATAGGTTAAAGACCAAAAAGGGTTAATTAATGTATGAAACATTTATGGTAAGTGTGTTAGGCAGTTGGTAAGACACTCGCGAAGGAATTGCCTTAAAACTCATAAAGGTTAAATTATTAAAAATGGTGGAGCCGAGGGTACCCGAGTGACTTAAGCAAATCAGTAAGCGCAAAACAAGCGTTAGAGTCTAAGTTAGTTAAAGTATAGATTTACAAGTGACTTTGGTTTAATTCCAACTTACTTGTTGTTTATAGGTTACCAGACTCGTTCCGAGCTTTTTTTCACCCCAAGTCGCTCAGGCAAGTTTTCTATCCGTTATACTGTTGTTGTGATGTATATATGTATATGCATTATCTTGCGATAGATGCATGTTGGTTAATTAGCAAATGTTGCGATATATTGAAGCATGCTGATATGGTATATATGCATGCCTGTTTCGTATTCTTGCCAAATATATCTGTTGGTTCAGTTGATAATACCTATGCTAGAGAATAGCAGTAATTTGCATATACCCTTAGTATAGGGACCCAAAGGTGAAAACATTTTCTAAAACCGGGAGTCGAGGATCCCGAGTAGATTTTATATATATATATATTTATATATATATATATATATATATATATGTTTATAGTTTTCAAAACTATTAATCGAATAAGGTTTATTCGATAACTTGATTTTATTAATGAATATTATCTTGAATATTCATTCGAGGACTTATGACTCCTTTATATTATTTATTGAATATTCATTTGAGGATGTATGACTCCTTTATTTTATTTAATGAATATTATTTATAATATTCATTCGAGGGCTTATGACTCAGCTTATTTATTTATTGAATATTATTTCGAATATTCATTCGAGGGCTTATGACTCAGCTTATTTTATTTATTGAATATTATTTGAATATTCATTTGAGGATCTATGACTTCGATTATTTGCTGAGATATATTCTTTATTTTATTAAAGAATAAGGTGTCGATAATCAAACTCACTTTTGATTATTCAAATAAAGATAGTACTTTCGTATATGTATATCTTTGGTTATTTAATATTCATTTCAAGTATAAGTTTTAAAACTTCTACTTCAATTATTTTTATAAATATTATTCTTTATGGGAATATTATTTAAATAATAATATTCAGATATTTTCTAATATATTGGGACTGATTTACCTTGTTAAATCAGCATCACTCCAAACATTCTTAAAAATGTTTTGTGAGTCTTCAAAATGATTTTTAAAAATTAGAGCGGATCCCAAAACTCATTTTTATATTTAAGATCCTCCTTTCGAAGGGGATTTAAATACTCGCTCAAAACCTGAGGGATCCGGCTCTGTGGTGTGTTTTATATTCGCAACAAGGTTGCTGTTTTGATAAATGAATTGATTACTTACCCAACACTCGGGAAGTAAAATTCTTGGAACAAGTTAATCCATTAACAGGCATCGCCTGGGAAATATCGGTGAGTTTTCCTTTCCAACTAGATACGACTTCTTGGTGGAGCCGTATCAACAAGTTTCTACTTGGGGAAAGGGGGAACGAGCTTTACGTTTCAGAGTCATGGATTTCATCTGAACTAGGAGTGGCGTAAGTGGTCGAGTGGCGCCGGCCCAGCCTTATTATATTGGCCCAAATGGCCTGGAAGTTCCGCTAAGGCGGTCCATTCCTTAGGAGTTCAGTGTTCGGTTGACAAGTAAATCCGACAGGTTCTCCTCTACATGTAGAAAATGGTGGGGTTGCACTACTACGACTGATCATCGTAAGTGGTCTTCCTGGCGCGGCAAACTCCCGTAATGAGTTCATCATCCAATTGGATATTTCTGCAATACTACCCAGAGCACTTCGATAGAAAGGCTACGGTTGGGCGATTGTTGAGTGTTGGCAGGGTCAAGTTTTCAAAATGATGTTTGCATCAAATGAAGTATCTCGTAACTTCATTCTATTTTGATGATATTTTAAAGATTTAATCTATTCAAATCTGGTCTTGTAGTCTCATCTATGTGATGAACTTTGGAAACTAATTATAACTTGAATGGTGGTAGTTCAAGTAGTATTTGGAAAAGATATAAGTATATTGGAGTATCTTGTAACTTCATCTTTTAAACTTATATCTAGTAAATGATTATCTTATGCATGACAAAGATTTTCAGAAAAATGTTGAGACAAGGTTAGATATATGAGATCACCTTGCAACGATATTTTTATACAGTTATACACTGGAACTCTGTGTGTATTATGCATGGAAGAGGACTTCCAATATTTTGAAAAGTATATATGTATATATATACTAAATATTTTGCGACTTCATCGCATTAAGATATCATCTTGGTTCATTTCTTTTGACCAAGACCTTCATGAGTACTATGAGAAGGCTCATATATTGTTAATCATTATACATATTATTTTGGTGGGCTTGCTGCTCACCCTTGCTTTCTTCTTTCATCACACAACATCAGATAGACAAGATGAACAGGACCAAGCTCCCAATTCGCGAGCGGATAGGAAACGTTCCGCAGCTTCCTATAGGCGTTGATGTCGCTGTAGCTGAGGTAGGAACTACCAATAGGCTAGGCTTTCAACTTTTGATGTATCAGATTATGTATATTTATGAATTGTAATAATGGCAAAGAAATGTAAATTTATTCAGAAACCTGTTTAAGGTGTATTGGCATATAATTGTGGAATAAAACGACTTGTGATTATTTTTGGATATTCATCTCTGAGACTATAACTTGTGGTGTGTGTGTTTATTGTGGGGTCACAGTACAGAGTAGTTGATTATTTATTAAGAGTGGGTGTTATTAAGGGAAATGGAACTCGTGACAACCCGGATCCCCGACCCCGGATTTGGGGGTGTTATAGAAATGGTATCAGAGCTAAGCGTTATAAACCTCAGAGATGATGGGACGTTAAGATAATAAGTTCACTAAGATAATAAGAACTCTTGCCAAGTTCATAGTCGGACTACCTAACGTAGTATTGACAGTTAAAACCCTTATGGGAACCCTTATAAATGTAGCGATAGAAGCGTAGTTCGTTATCCTATAGAGTAGTGGGACTCCGAACCCTGAGGTTGAGGAGCAACAGTGCGATGATGTTTTATTACTAATTGGAGATCGGATTGTGGATCCGATAGAGTGTCCTAATGCAGGACCGGATGATGTTGATATTAAGGATGTAGCGGTTGAGGATGTTATCCTAGATGGGATTGTTGCTGAGGAGGATCTCGTGGAGGATCCTGACAAGAATGAATAAAGGACCACTGATGAATTGATGACCATGGTTAGGGCAACTCCCAGAGGTAGGATTGGCCGGTCACTACCGGAGGTTCGTTCAAGTTTGTAAAGATAGTAGCCCCTTTAACGCGGCTTACTCGTAAGACTGAGAAGTTCGAATGGACAGAGAAATGCGAGAACAACTTTTAAGAACCGAAGCAAAGGTTGGTGACGTTCCCTATGTTGGCGTTGCCGGATGGAAAATGAGATTTTGTGAAGTGTAGTGACGCTTCGCATAAGGAAGTAGGGTGCTTCTCATACAGCACAGCAAGGTAATCGCGTACGCGTCAAGACAATTAAGATAATATGAAATTCGATATCCCCGCCCATGAGCTTAGGCTCGTGGCAATAGTTTTACCCTAAAGATTAGAGGCACTACTTGTATGGAGAGAAGTGCGAGAATTACCTAAGCCATAAGTGCTCTAGTACATTTTCACGTAGAAAGAGCTCAACATATGCCAGAGGAGGCAGTTAGAGCTAATCAAGAATAATGATTGGGAGATTCTTTATCATTCGGGGAAAGCCAATGTGGTGGCTGATGCCCTTAGTAAAAAGGAGAGACTCAAGATGATAATGTCTTTGGGAGAGTTTATAAGAGATTTTGGAAATAGTAGTGAAGATAACCGGAGCCGGTACCGAAAACCTGTTTGAGATTGCAATAGAGACCGAATTATTGGAAAAGAGCATACGGTGCCAGAGAAAGGTGATGAATGAAGGCAGAGAGCCAACAAATAAATATGAGATTAATACCGAGAAAGATGATAAGGGAATAATGAGGTATTCCTATAGAATTTGGGTTCCGAAAGTTCAAGAGCGTAAGGATGAGAACTTAGATGAGAGCCATAGTTTGAGGAATAAGATTTAGAGCAAACCCTGAACGTGATAGTCAGGGAGGTCGCCATCAAGATAGAAGGAACCCATGACATAATGGAGTGGAAAATGAGGATTTTAAATTAAAAGATGACCCCAATTATGGGGAGTAGGATAAAACATTTCATACTAAGGAAACAGAAAGTCGAGTAAGGAAAGGAGACCCGAGACGGTACTCCTATACGGCAATTCATGGACCTGTCTAGACAGAACTTAGACTATTATCCCCAACCACCACCTTGAGGAAACAATGCGATAGGAAATTCTTTCAGGACCTGTAAGTCTCTAAGCTCTCAGAGTTCCAAGGAATAGGTTCACCCAGTCGAGGCAAGAGCCTGGCTAAAGGAAATAGAGGAATCATTTGAGATTCTGAATGATTGACGAATCACAAAAGACTGTTTTTGTCACTTACCCTCCTAAAAGAGAGACCACCCGCTGGTGAAAGGCCAAGGAAGGCACGGAGCAAGAGATTATAATAAACTGATTTAAGTTCAGTCAATTGTTTTCAGGAAAGTACTTCCCAAGGTTATGGAGATAGTGTAAAAGCTTTAAAGCCAGAACAAAGGCAGACGAGTATGATGAATTATGAATCTAAGCTGTAAAAGTTGTTAAGATTCGTTCTGAAGACGCGAATCCAGAATGACGGGATATTTGAAATCAATGCTTATGTTGTGTTGGTTCATGAAATAATGATAAGAGAAAGGAAAATAAAAAGGAATTAAAGTGGAAAGGAATATAAAGGCAACAGAGTTTGAGGAATGATAAGGGAGTTGGGTATGAGGAAACCCTAAAGACTCATATTAATAGAAATAGAAAAGTATATGATCGTCAGGATGAGGGTGATTCACCATGAGTTAAAGTTGACGGTTGAAGGCATAAGAGATGCATATATTTTATCCCCTTTAAGTTGGGAGGATTCGAGGAAACATTGAGATAGTTCGAAGGATAAACAATGAGACGCGGATAGACTGAGGAGACAAGGAAGTAAGAAATTAGGAAAATTGGATAAAGGAAGTGACCTTCAAGAATGTGAAGTGTAAGACCGGTGGCTTGATACCCAGAAAGGGAGACGCCAGGTATGAAAGATATCCCAACATTGAGATGACTGTTGAGATAAATAAAAGAGGTAAATGAGTAGTTAGAACTAAAAGGTTCACGTTGAACACGACAAACATCTTCTAGAACATCCCTATTATCATTACTGAATCAGGCAAGAAAAGCGGATAACCGTTCTTATCTTTTGGAGGCCATATTGATTGACCTCATTTTGAATACAGATGTTATTGTGAAATTAGGCATATATTATCGAGGTGGGAATGATTGAATAAGATACCCTTATCAGGGATATATGACTTGATTTATCCATGGAAGGATGCATGTACCTTTTAAAGGTGGAATTAAGGATAGAACATCGGTAACTTAAAATGAATCCTCGGGGAATGCATAAAGGTTGGAATTTCACCCTTAATAGGGATAGTATGAGTTTTGACAGTATGAATTGGAAAGGATTAAGGTAATAATAACCTTTAAGGATCAGTGGAGAAATTCTTCAGAAGTATATAGACAATGGTTCTAGTATTAGTAAGTGGTATTTTGATATGCCCTGTATATAGGGAATACAGGAGGAACGATTAAAGGATAACCTTAGAGGTTTTACAAGGAGAAAGGAAATATTCGAAATTCTCAAGAATAAAAATGTTGATAAAGGAAATATGACATAATTATAATGTTGCCAAGTGGGGCACGTGTTAAACCACGAGAAAGTATGGATCGAACCAGTAATGGTCGAAATTGTTCAGGGCAATTAGGACTTAAGATAAAAGATGTTCTAATTATGATTGAGAGTCAGTCATGACAGTGATTAACCTCTAAAGACTGAGGCAATAACTTATGGAAAAAAAATGGTGATTTTTTTTTACTCATCAGATTTTAAGGAAAGCATTTTCACATAAGCTGTGATTGAAATAAGGTAGAAAATTTATTTGGAGGTGGTTAAAATGACATTGACTGTAAGGAAATTTTACTATCAGGAAAGGCTAAAGAGGTGGCCGACACTTTAAAGGTAAGAGGATAATTATAGGCGCTTGTGCCAAAAGAATATAGTGATGATGGTTAAAACTGTGAAGGTTGTATTATGGTTTGGAAGATTGACATTCCTCCTGATGACTGTGCAATACCCAACCGTAATAGTAGTTGGTAAAGGTTTAATTCGTGTAATCTCCATGAACGGGCTATCTATCTTAGAAGGTCCTATCTTGAGATAAGCCAAGACCATGTTTCAAAAAGGACTAGATGAACCCTTGAGTTAAGTCTTCTATTTAGGGCGTATGATTAAGAATGGTATTAACCTGCTATCTTTGCTTTGATTGAAACTCTTCTGCACTTTTATCTACTTCATGTCATGTATGTATGTCAGGATCAGGAGTGTTCTTCATGAATCATGAATGGTGATTATGTTACCTCCTTAGAAGGATTTAATACGACATGTATGGACTCCGTATGGTTAGATATTAAGATTTTATGGAAAGGTGAATGACGACAGTAGGTCAGTGGTGGACCATAGTAATGCAGTAATGATTCTGCGAGTAATGAGTTGATTACAACCGTGAGAGTTGTATTGGAATGGGTGTTGAGATTGAGTACCACTAATCGGGTCATGGTAGTGTATAAGTTATCATTGATAGAACATTGATAGACTAATTAAGTAGAGTATCTACCTATTGAATATTTATTCTTTCTTATCAATAGAGAGTCATATTATTATACGAGGAAGGTTACGGTGCAAGCATAGAATTCTAGTAACGATGATGTCTAGAATGAGATCCCAGATTCGATTTTCGATATCGAGGGAGTTTCAAAGGTGATTGTGTATAAGCTCGAGGAAGAGCATGGGTCCATAGAATGATGGACGGAATAGAAATATTTAGGCATGGGAAATACGATGCTATAATACTTGATGCTGATATAAATACATATATGTTTTGTTCTCCTATGACAAACCTCTATAGTTCAGAGGTAGGTTCCAAGCCAGATATTTTGTGGCAGTATATTTTTCATATATACAATTCTCTTCAATTCGTTCTTTTCTCTTCTTTTCATTTCATGTAAGCTGAGAAGAACAACCCTTCCAGAAAGGGGAGGTATTGCCGAATGACTATCTATCTGTGTGATAGAAGCCTAGTAGGATACCATCTATTGTTTAAATTGCTTGTCAAGTACTAAAGGCTGGCCACCTTCTGTACTAACTAAGCGATATAACAAGTGTTCATGATCATAGTGATCTCTCAACAAATTCATTTACTTCTATATGATTGATCAAACTTTGGGAAATAGAAACAGCTAAAAAAGGAGTAATAAAGTTGTGGTAGTATTCGGAATGGAAATACATTCGTGATACTAAGGTTGACGTGGTTATTAAAAGGTTATAGAACGCTAACGAGCAAAAGTATAACCAGTATAATATTAGGAACGGAAGGTAGTAGCGATTACGAACTGGAAAAGAATGGGTATTGAGACGCCAAAGCTATAGTGCTAGAAGCTGTGATAAAATTCCATGCGATAGACTTGAAAGAATTTGGAATGATCACTTAACACGGATTGAGTTTTCTTACGATAATAGATCACATGTCAGTATTGAGATATCGCCTTATGAGATCCTTGAGGGAAGACAATGTCGATCTCCCTTATGTTAGGATGAAGTTGTAGAGCGCAAGATGTTCGGACCCGCAGTAGTCCAAAGGATCAAGGATATAATAGATTTTAATCAGAGGACGGCTGGTAGTAGCCCAAGATGGGAACATGAAGTATGTTGATTTGACACGAAAGGACAAGGAATAGGAAGTGGGGACCTAGTATTGTTATAGGTATTCCCTTGGAAAGGAAGGATGAGGTTCGGAAAGAAAGGGAAGCTAAGTCCACGAATTGTTGGACCCTTGGATATATTAAGACATATTGGGAAGATAGCATATGAGCTAGCCCTACCCCCGAATATGTAGCAAGTTCATAATGTGTTCCACGTATCAATGTTAAGAAAATGTAATTCGGATGCCAGATAAATAGGGGCATATGAGCGCATAGGCATGCGACCAGACATAACCTATAGGGAGTAACCAGAAAGGGTTATAGATCGAAAAGAGACAAGTGCTTAGGAGAAGGGTTATCAAACTAGTCAGAGTTGGTGGTAGAACCATAATGTGGGAAATTGACTAGAGAGTTAGAAGGCACAATGCTAGAAAAGCATCCCCAACTGTTTTCTATCTGATTCCGGGACGGAATCCTTTTAAAGAGGGGAGACTGTAATAACTCCCAAAATTTTGAACTTTTTGTAACCCTTGTGAATAGTGTTTTAGCTGAATGAGAAAACTTTTCATGCCACACTATGTAGGGGTTCTGATATGGATATTCTGAGATTTTATTAGTACTTTATATGGGATATAAGTGTATGTAAAGATCGTCAGAATCCAAATCCGAACACTTTGATTTTTCCCGGAAATCTAATAGATACGGAAAGAATTGAGTATAAGGTAACAGGATAAAAGGATTTAAATTAAAGGATTATAATAGAGGATCATAAAAAGGAATATAATGTATTGAGAAAGGTTAAGGGAACCTAAGTAATAAGATCCCGGGTATGATCCCTCAAATGATAAACGAAAACGAAAGTTAAGCGAACTGTATAACAGATCAGCGGTCATTAGGCAAACAATTAGGAAGTTAATCAAAGGGATTAGAGAGGATGATGTCACCCAACCAATGAGAAGAGGACAAGGAGGGGAGGATGACATCATGAGGATGACACAAGCATGACATGGGAAGGAAAGAGATGTGGTGGCTTTTTAACCACACAAAATCAAGGGCAACTAGGTAATTTACTAAAACAAACACAAAAATCAAACCAACCAAGCCAAGCAAATCATTTTTCATCAAAATCAAAAAGAAACCAAGGCATTGTTCTTCATGCTCTCGGCCAAAACAGAACCAGCACACTAAAACTGCTGTATCTCCTTCATTTCTCACTCAAATATTGTGTTCTATAGCTCATTGGAAAGGTATTGAGATGGCCTACAACTCTTGTTCACAAGTCTCTTCCAAATAATCATGGTAAGACCCTCATTTTTACAGTTCTTTAAATCGTACTTTTAGAAACTTCAAAGCCTAACTTTGTGTTCTTGATTTCTTTGGAAAGATCAAGCTTGTAGGAGGCTCCCTAAGGCTTCCTAGCAACTTAACACCTCCCAAGGAAGGTATAAACTTCAAACCCTAGCCTTTACTTTATTTGTTAGTAAGCTTAATGGTTGGTTTTGTGAAATGAGAAGCGTGGATTGTGATTATTAGTAGTTTGGTTTGATTTGGAAGTGTTTTGGTAATTGAAGCTTGATTATAGTTCATAGGTCTTGATTGTGGTTGTTTGAGTTGAAAACCTTGGAGATTATGGACTGATGTGGTATGGTTTAGGTAAAGTTTTGTTGTATTGATGGTTATGAGTTGGTTGGTGGTTAATTGGAGTAGTTTAAACATTGGTAATCGCGTAAACATAGTCGTCGTAATGTCCAATTTACTTTAGACTGCTTTTGTTCATAACATTTGGACCCGAGAACACCCTGCTAGATTTTTACCATTGCCATGTTTAGATAGTTCATGTTACGAGCTTCGTTTTGATATGTAGTTCGTTTGATTCCGATGTACGGTTTAGGAGAAACGACCGTTTCAAGTAACGGCGTTTCGCGAACGAAACTTTTCCCCTCGCTTTACTTTGAAACATAGGTTAAAGACCAAAAAGGGTTAATTAATGTATGAAACATTTATGGTAAGTGTGTTAGGCAGTTGGTAAGACACTCGCGAAGGAATCGCCTTAAAACTCGTAAAGGTTAAATTATTAAAAATGGTGGAGCCGAGGGTACCCGAGTGACTTAAGCAAATCAGTAAGCGCAAAACAAGCGTTAGAGTCTAAGTTAGTTAAAGTATAGATTTACAAGTGACTTTGGTTTAATTCCAACTTACTTGTTGTTTATAGGTTACCAGACTCGTTCTGAGCTTTTTTTCACCCCAAGTCGCTCAGGCAAGTTTTCTATCCGTTATACTGTTGTTGTGATGTATATATGTATATGCATTATCTTGCGATAGATGCATGTTGGTTAATTAGCAAATGTTGCGATATATTGAAGCATGCTGATATGGTATATATATGCATGCCTGTTTCGTATTCTTGCCAAATATATCTGTTGGTTCAGTTGATAATACCTATGCTAGAGAATAGCAGTAATTTGCATATACCCTTAGTATAGGGACCCAAAGGTGAAAACATTTTCTAAAACCGGGAGTCGAGGATCCCGAGTAGATTTTATATATATATATTTATATATATATATATATATATATATGTTTATAGTTTTCAAAACTATTAATCGAATAAGGTTTATTCGATAACTTGATTTTATTAATGAATATTATCTTGAATATTCATTCGAGGACTTATGACTCCTTTATATTATTTATTGAATATTCATTTGAGGATGTATGACTCCTTTATTTTATTTAATGAATATTATTTATAATATTCATTCGAGGGCTTATGACTCAGCTTATTTATTTATTGAATATTATTTCGAATATTCATTCGAGGGCTTATGACTCAGCTTATTTTATTTATTGAATATTATTTGAATATTCATTTGAGGATCTATGACTTCGATTATTTGCTGAGATATATTCTTTATTTTATTAAAGAATAAGGTGTCGATAATCAAACTCACTTTTGATTATTCAAATAAAGATAGTACTTTCGTATATGTATATCTTTGGTTATTTAATATTCATTTCAAGTATAAGTTTTAAAACTTTTACTTCAATTATTTTTATAAAGATTATTCTTTATGGGAATATTATTTAAATAATAATATTCAGATATTTTCTAATATATTGGGACTGATTTACCTTGTTAAATCAGCATCACTCCAAACATTCTTAAAAATGTTTTGCGAGTCTTCAAAATGATTTTTAAAAGTTAGAGCGGATCCCAAAACTCATTTTTATATTTAAGATCCTCCTTTCGAAGGGGATTTAAATACTCGCTCAAAACCTGAGGGATCCGGCTCTGTGGTGTGTTTTATATTCGCAACAAGGTTGCTGTTTTGATAAATGAATTGATTACTTACCCAACACTCGGGAAGTAAAATTCTTGGAACAAGTTAATCCATTAACAGGCATCGCCTGGGAAATATCGGTGAGTTTTCCTTTCTAACTAGATACGACTTCTTGGTGGAGCCGTATCAACAAGTTTCTACTTGGGGAAAGGGGGAACGAGCTTTACGTTTCAGAGTCATGGATTTCATCTGAACTAGGAGTGGCGTAAGTGGTCGAGTGGCGCCGGCCCAGCCTTATTATATTGGCCCAAATGGCCTGGAAGTTCCGCTAAGGCGGTCCATTCCTTAGGAGTTCAGTGTTAGGTTGACAAGTAAATCCGACAGGTTCTCCTCTACATGTAGAAAATGGTGGGGTTGCACTACTACGACTGATCATCGTAAGTGGTCTTCCTGGCGCGGCAAACTCCCGTAATGAGTTTATCATCCAATTGGATATTTCTGCAACACTACCCAGAGCACTTCGATAGAAAGGCTACGGTTGGGCGATTGTTGAGTGTTGGCAGGGTCAAGTTTTCAAAATGATGTTTGCATCAAATGAAGTATCTCGTAACTTCATTCTATTTTGATGATATTTTAAAGATTTAATCTATTCAAATCTGGTCTTGTAGTCTCATCTATGTGATGAACTTTGGAAACTAATTATAACTTGAATGGTGGTAGTTCAAGTAGTATTTGGAAAAGATATAAGTATATTGGAGTATCTTGTAACTTCATCTTTTAAACTTATATCTAGTAAATGATTATCTTATGCATGACAAAGATTTTCAGAAAAATGTTGAGACAAGGTTAGATATATGAGATCACCTTGCAACGATATTTTTATACAGTTATACACTGGAACTCTGTGTGTATTATGCATGAAAGAGGACTTCCAATATTTTGAAAAGTATATATGTATATATACTGAATATTTTGCGACTTCATCGCATTAAGATATCATCTTGGTTCATTTCTTTTGACCAAGACCTTCATGAGTACTATGAGAAGGCTCATATATTGTTAATCATTATACATATTATTTTGGTGGGCTTGCTGCTCACCCTTGCTTTCTTCTTTCATCACACAACATCAGATAGACAAGATGAACAGGACCAAGCTCCCAATTCGTGAGCGGATAGGAAACGTTCCGCAGCTTCCTATAGGCGTTGATGTCGCTGTAGCTGAGGTAGGAACTACCAATAGGCTAGGCTTTCAACTTTTGATGTATCAGATTATGTATATTTATGAATTATAATAATGGCAAAGAAATGTAAATTTATTCAGAAACCTGTTTAAGGTGTATTGGCATATAATTGTGGAATAAAACGACTTGTGATTATTTTTGGATATTCATCTCTGAGACTATAACTTGTGGTGTGTGTGTTTATTGTGGGGTCACAGTACAGAGTAGTTGATTATTTATTAAGAGTGGGTGTTATTAAGGGAAATGGAACTCGTGACAACCCGGATCCCCGACCCCGGATTTAGGGGTGTTACAAGTTAATTCAAATCAGGACCCTTTTCTGTCCAGAAAACAAGGGAAACGTGGACTTTAAGCTTAGGCCTAGGGAGACCCAAGCTAGGCCCTTGAGCCACACCAAGTTTGGGAGTTGACTTATGATCGTAAGAGTCTAGTGTAGAATTTTAGAGGTAAACTTGAAGTGTAAGAGTATCAAATGCACCCAAGAAACCATAGATGTCATCCTGAAATCACTATAATGAGCACATTCACCTATCACATAGTTTTAGAGCACTTATGAGTGAATAATTGGTTGACCACCATAGTTGAAAGATAGCTTAAAGTCAGTAGAGTGAAAGGCCCAAGTCAGGGTCAATAGGAATTGGATGGTTTAGTAAATGCACTTCGAGTTAGGAGGTCAAAATTTGGAGTTTTGTCTAGTTTAGCGACCAAGTGACTTAAGTAAGTGGAGTGAGATCATCCAAGCTTAGTGATTCAATATAGTGTGTGCTATATTATTTTGTACTTAAATATGGTATGTGAGCATATGTGGCTATGTTTACTATTATGCTTATAAGGTGATTGTAAATATGTGTGTCTATAGGCCTAAGAGCCATTGTGTATAATTTCGGTTAACAAATAGGTTGAGTTTGTGAGAATATATTATAATATGGTTATTATTATTTATGTAGGATCTCGAGACGAGGGTAAACTTTCCATTAAAGTCGAGTAAAGCTTCCAGTTGCTCCTACCTGACAGTCAAGTCAAGCCTTTCTCAAGGCAAGTAATTCAACCTACCTTTTTGTTTACACTATAAGTGTGCGATAACCAGTTCTTATATATGATGTGAGTATTCTAATTCACCTTGATATACATGAACCAAGTGGTTTCAAATCTATCTTCATATTATATGAAAATGCCATGAACCCTCAAGTGTTTATTGCAAGTAGTTTAACTTTACTTCAAGATTGCTATGCAAGTAAATCAAAAGTCATACCATGCTAGTATACCAAAGTAATTGTGATGTTGAACCATGTGCAAGTTATACTCAGTAACCTTATCTTGATACCTAAAAGTCAGGAATTCCTTAACATTTGTTCATGATTGCTTGATAACCCTATCCTTACCCTAAAGCATGATACTCTGTTATACCTTGAACTGATGCTCACTTTCTTTATATTTTAATACCTATATCTTACTTGGAACCATTACCTTGAACCTAATTTACCCTTGTTCCCTAATACTATCCGATAACCTTGCTAAATCTCATTGTCAAAATCCTTGTAAATAGAAACCTTGCAATTCCCTTGATAAAGTATAGTTTAGTGGATCATGGCCTTGAAATTTAGTGGACCTATTCCCAGTGCTTCAAAATTTATCTAGAACCCTTGATAAAGATGGTCACTGTTTAAGAAAATAACTGTCAATTGGCATCCGTTTTTAAAAATAAAAAGGTTAAAATTTGGTTTTCCAGTCCCAAAGGGGGACAAATATTTTCTTTAAATAGTGGATCTGGACTGAGATGCAAGTCCTTTCCGCTCTTAATTTGTAGGCTTAAAAGTTGCCTAGGGATCCCATTAATGTTCTAGAACCCAGCGAGGTTCGGGATTACTTCGCGGAGAATCACCGGCTGTAATCCGTAGCGTCATAAAATGGTTTTTAATAAAAAAAATGGTTTTGAATTGATTTGTTACAAGTAAATGATGCCATCACCCAAAAGTTTATCTCTTGTTATTATTAGCTCTTCCTTCACATTGTTATTCTTTTATTTTTTTTATGTATTGTATTGTATAGCACTTGTTGAGCATTTGGCTCACTACTTGCTTTCACCCTGATATTACAGCTAGCAGAGATGGTTAGATTCAAACAGACAGCGTGTAAGACTTGTGATGCCGATTTGTATGTTCGAGCTCAGATAGAATACGTGATCGTTTTGTGTGAGGACTCGATATTAAAAATCAGGTTGTAATAGTTAATAGTGTTGGGCTGTTCTAAACCCTAAACTGTAAGATCTTGGATTTAGATGTATTTATTTCCTTTTGTTAACTATTGTAATAAGTTGTATAATATATATTGTTAAGTCGGGGCGTGACAGGTTTTGGAATCAGAGCTACGGTTTAGAGTCCCTGGACAGCCCAAATAGGTTATAGGATATTTGTATAAGTTATAGGATATTATGCGAGAGAGTAGGTCAAGCGAATATATTATTAATACTCCTCTTATATATATCTCTGCATTGTTTTTCAGCAAAAGGTGCATTCCTCATCATCTTCTGAACCGTCTGACACCATTGCTTTCTCCGTGTATACTGAGTTGAGGCGCGAGTTTGACATGCTTCAGGGCAAGTACGATCGACTGTTAGACCGATTGAAGAATGTGTATCCGGACAGCCGAAACTATGAGGGAAAGCCTAAGGAGTAGATGACTGCGAGACTTGAGACTTTGGTTCAGTACGTCAACACTAAGCTTGATGAGATGCCATCACACCGAGACCGTACCATCCAGTATATCATCCAGATGGTTGCGGACGAGCTCCAGAGTATTGTGAAGACGCTTCGAGAGGATAAGACTACCAGACCCCGTTATGACGGAGTGGAGCCTTAGTTCTTTGCATTATCTACCTTTCATGTTCTTGTATCGTTGGACTTTGTAGAATTCCCTATTTTTTCCTTTAAACTAGCATTTTATTCCTAGATTCAAACTTTATTCTAATCTTGATGTACCTTGACCTTAAAATTTCAATTATTATGCACTATCGTTCTATTTGCTTTCAATTATTTTTACGCCTTTATATGCATCACCCTTATTGCTTAATTTGAAATCCGACCTCATATGTGAATAGAATGTCATGTGACAACCTACCCTCAAATTTTTTTATTGTTCATACCTGTTTTGATATAACTTTTATTTCAGGATCATGCCACCCAAAAAGAAGAACCCAACAACCACATCTACCACAGATCCTAATATTCTTCGATTATTGGAAACCTTACAACAGCAAATAAATGATATAGCTCAACAACAAAGAGCTCTTCAACAATAATTTGAAAACCAAGATAACCGTGAACCACACCAACCACCTGATACACCGGTACCACCTCGACAAATTGTCACTTTCAAAGCTTTTCAGAATGTGAATCCACCTGCATTTCATGATACCACTGATCCAGTAATAGCTAACACATGGATTAAGGAAATGGAAAGAGCTTTTGAATTGGTACAGTTAGGGGACGATCAGAAGACACCATATGCTACTTACTTCCTGAAGGGCAAAGTCATCTATTGGTGGGATTCAGTGAAAGCTATGGAGGCAAATCAGCAAGTTTCTTGGGAAAGGTTTAAGAAGTTATTTCTGGAAAAGTATTACCCTGAGTACATACAGAATTAGATGGAGCTTAAATTTCTTGAGTTGAGGCAAGGGAGTATGACTGTATTGGAGTATGAGAAGAAGTTTACGGAACTGTCAAGGTTTGTGACAAAGTATACCAACAGTGAGGAGGAAAAAGCAAAGAGATTCCAACAAGGGTTAGAGTCTTGGATCAGAGATTGAGTGGCTATGTTTGAGCTTGATACTTATGCAGGAGTAGTATAGAAAGTTGCCCTGATTGAGAGTAATGGGATGCAGTCAAGGAAGGAAAAGGATAACAAGAAGAGAAATGTTCCATTTTATGGAGAAAAGTCTGAAGCTGGAAGCTCACAAGAAAGAAGTGTGAAAAGGATTGGATTCCACAAAGGCGGAAATTTTCAAAAGAAGGGAAATTTGAATAAAAGACAAGAATCAAAGGGGAACAACCAGGCAAGCCAAGGGCATGTTGGAGAAAATAGATTTCAGAGATCAGAATGCAAGCATTATGGAAAAAAACACCCAGGAGTGTATAATAAGTTGAACATGACATGCTACAGATGCAATCAAAAGGGACATTTGGCTAACGAGTGTAAGATACCATAGCCAGGAGTTACATGCTACAAGTGTGGAAAGACTGGACACATAGCTAGGGAGTGCAAGCCAACCGGACCAGTCAAGGCTTTGATGAACGTGGCAAGTAATAATGCAAGCATGCCAGCTGAGGTATTTGCATTACCTCCACCACCTACAACAACTCCGCAAGCAACGGCAAGGACATTCGATTTAAAAATGAAGGACGCTGTTCAGAATTCTGAGGTGATAGCAGGTACAATTTTATTAAATAATGTTGAAGCTAAAGTATTGATTGATTCTGGAGCGACGAGATCTTTTATATCAGAAACTTTTGTTGATAAACTTCAATGTGATAAAATGGCTATGAACGAGGTAATAAATGTGGTAATTATGAATCAAAAGAAGGTTCTTTTGAGTCAATTCTGTCCTAAGTGTGAGATTGATATCTCGGGACATAAATTTTCATCCGACTTGATACTTTTCAAGTTGGGGGAGTTTGATATAATCTTAGGCATGGATTGGTTAGGGAAGAATAACGCTTAGATAAATTGTAAGTCCAAGAAGGTGTACTTAAAGACGGAGAGTGGAGAGAAAGTAGTATTTAAGGGACAGAGGCAAGAGCGACTGTTTCTTACAATCATCCAGGCTAAGAAGTTACTTAGGAAAGGCTGCGAGTCGTTCCTAGCTTATGTAGTAGATTCAGAAAGAGACAGCCTCAGCATAGAAGATATTCCCGTAGTCAACGAATTTCCAGATATGTTTCTAGATGAACTACCAGGTTTACCGCCAGATCGACAAATCGAGTTTGAGATCAACCTTGCTCGAGGCACGAAACCAGTTTCGAAGGCCCCATATAGGATGGCACCAGTAGAAATGAAAGAGTTGGCGAGCCAGCTACAAGAATTGTTGAACAAAGGAGTGATATGGCCAAGTACGTCACCATGGGGAGCACCTGTTATGTTCGTAAAGAAGAAAGATGGAAGCATAAGGTTATGTATAGATTATCGGGAGTTGAATAAGATGACGATTAAGAACCGATACCGCTACTAAGAATAGATGACCTATTTGATCAACTGAAAGGAGCAAAGTTCTTTTCCAAGATTGACTTAAGATCAGGATACCATCAATTAAAGATCAAAGAAGAAGACATCCCAAAGACAGCATTCAGGACAAGATACGGACATTATAAATTCTTAGTAATGCCTTTTGGGTTGACTAATGCTCCGGCAGCATTTATGGATCTGATGAACCGGGTACTTAAAAAGTATTTGGACAAGTTTGTAGTGGTATCTATTGATGAAATTCTTATCTATTCAAAGTCGGAAGAGGAACATATGCAGCATCTATGGATAGCATTGGAGATACTCCGACAAGAGAAGTTATATGCCAAGTTTTCTAAATGTGAGTTTTGGTTAAAGGAGGTTCAATTTTTGGGACATGTTATTGGAAGTGAAGGAGTAGATCCGGCAAAGATTGAGGCGATCATGAGTTAGGAGAGGCCAAAGACACCTACGGAAGTGCAAAGTTTTCTAGGATTGGCAGGTTATTATAGAAGATTTGTCAAAGATTTCTCAAAAATTGCCACGCCATTGACTAAGTTGACTAGGAAGAATCAAAAGTTTGAATAGAATGCAGAATGTGAAGATAGCTTTCAAGAATTGAAGCAGAGGTTAGTTACAGCTCTGGTGTTAGTATTACCAGATGATCGAGGAAACTTTGTGATTTTCAGTGATGTTTCACATTAAGGACTGGGTTGTGTGCTAATGCAACATAACAAGGTGATTGCGTTGATAAGTGGCATTTTACACCACTTAGAACGTCTTAAAATGGCTTAAATTGGTGTCTTGAAATCAAGTATTTTGTGTATTTAATGCGTTTTTCTAGTGTTTATGCATTTCAGGGTATTAGTTGCATTTCGGGGGAGGAATCATCAAGAATAAGCCTTGGCATGTGTTCACCATTGCGAGAGGAAAGGAATGGGTAGATTACGGCGAAGAAACGGAGCAAACCTGGAATTTTTCCAGTAGGGTCCTGCGCGCCCGCGCAGCAATGCTGAGCGGCCGCGCAGCAACCTGCGTGCCCGCGCAGCTATGCTGAGCGGCCGCGCAGGGTCGGGGAAAAAGCTGAATTATTTTAGACTTCTACTTCTGTTTGGCTTCCAACTTCTATGTAATCTGAATTTTATGGGACTATTATATAGGTAGATTTGAGACGTTTTCACAGAGATATATTAAGGAGATTATGTTTTAGATTGTGTTTTATGCAAGAAGCGAAGGAGATAAGGAAGAAGACCAATTTAGCACACCGCAACGAAGAGGAAGCATATATTCTTGTGATTCTTGTTTCGTTGTAACGTTGGATGCTAGTTTTCTTGCTTTGACTTATTTACTCTTGTGACGTACTCTGTTTTAATATAATTAGTTTAGTTATTATTTTCTTGTGTTTGTTTATCATGATTTCATATGAACCCATGATGGCGATAAGTTCTATTATGGGCTAATCGTGATCATGGGGTTGCAACGGATTTATTATGGAATTCTTTAGTTAATTGTTTAATACTTTAGTGTGTGATGATTGCATGATATCTAGTATTGGTTGCGCGTATTCGTCTTATGTGTGTCGCGAACATATAAGATAGGGTGTTAATCTTTTGTGAAGCGACGGTGGATCTTGAGATTTAGAACTTGCCATGCTAGCATAGGTTCATGTACGTTGTGCATGATTAGTGGGTAACTCTAACAGTTTTAATTGCCCTATGTAATCAAAAGGAATAACTTGTGCTTAAATCATTGTGTTGTCAATTTCTGTAGACATATAGGAACTCAACATAATTGATGACTATTCAACTTCTATCTTAATTGTGGATGCTTGGTAGAATGGTATTAGTACAATGAAAGTTGGCTTTTATCAGTTTCGTGTTATTCGATTAATATCATCACTGTCACATGCTAAAGGTAATAACAATGGCTATAGAAGGAAGTAATAATGAAGTTGTGATCTCATGAGTGTTTTATTATTGATAATTTGAAGTGTTAGTTAAGTGGTTAATTAAGTAGTTAATTATAGTTAATATTTAATCAAAAATTTTAAGTGTTATCTTAACATTGAGAAGTAATCATACATTGGTGAGTGAGTTTAATTAGACAATAACTTAGTCTGAGTCTCTGAGGGAACGAACTAGAAAGTATTCTATATTACTTGCGAACGCGTATACTTGCGTGAATATTAGTGCGTGTTTTCGCCCTAACAAGTTTTTGGCGCCGCTGCCGGGGACTCGGCGTATTTGTTTAGTTTATATACTTACCATCATTGGTCATTAGGACTCAGTGATTAGGACGTAGTAGTTACTTACTCTTTTCGGTTGTGTTTCAGGTACTTTAGCAAGCGTTTATGCAAACTCGTTCTCGTGCTCGCAAGAGGACTTTAGATACAACTGAGGAGACAAACGCAGTTCTTGATATTTCGGAGAAGTTGGATTTTGAGGATTCGGATTCAGGCGCTGAGTAGAAAGAACCAGTAAACATGGGAGATCGTATTGTTCAAGCTGATCCAGCTCTTATGGATTTTTCTCGGCCTAAAATTGATGATATTCAGTCAAGCATCCTTCATCCGGCTATTCAAGCTAACACCTTTGAAATCAAGCCGGGCACTATTCAGATGGTGCAGAATTCTGTTTCTTTTGGAGGAGCGGCAACTGAAGACCCCAACATGCACATAAGAAATTTTATCGAGATCTGCAACACTTTTAAGTATAATGGCGTGACTGATGAGGCTATCAAGTTGAGGCTTTTCCCATTCTCACTGAGGGATAAGGCTAAAGACTGGTTACATTCTGAACCAGCTGGGTCCATCACTACGTGGCAAGATCTTGCGCAAAAGTTTCTGGTGAAGTTTTATCCAATGGCAAAGACTGCTGCTATGAGGAGTGCTCTTACTCAGTTTGCGCAGCAACCTACAGAATCTGAGTGCGAGGCGTGGGAACGCTACAAGGAAATGTTGAGAAAATGTCCACATCATGGAATGCCAGATTGGATGGTAATCACTGGTTTTTATAATGGTTTGGGGGCCCAATCTCGGCCCATGCTCGATGCAGCAGCTGGAGGAGCCTTATGGGCTAAAAGCTATACTGAGGCGTATAATCTTATAGAAACAATGGCTGCAAATGAGCATCAAAACCCAACTCAGAGGATGACGTCAGGCAAGGTCGCAGGTATTCTGGAAGTTGATGCAGCCACCGCTATTGCAGCCCAGCTCCAAGCGCTATCAATGAAGGTTGATTCTCTGGCTACGTATGGAGTTAATCAAATAGCTATGGTTTGTGATCTTTGTGCAGGTTCTCATGCTACGGATCAGTGTTCTCTTGTCAATGAATCTATTCAGTATTTGAATAATTATCAGTGACAACAGCAGCCTGTGCCAGCGACCTATCATCCTAATAACAGAAATCATCCAAATTTCAGCTGGGGGAATAATCAGAATGCTATTCAGCCAACATATCAGCAAGGAGTAAGTAAACAGTTTAACCCACCTGGATTCCAGCAACCACAGCAGTATGCTACAAGGCAATCATATCCTCAACAGGGAAGTGCAGCTGCACCTACTAGTGCTGATTTTGAGGAACTTAAGCTGTTGTGCAAGAGTCAGGCGGTTTCTATCAAGACCTTGGAAAATCAAATCGGTCAATTAGCCAATGCAGTGCTCAATCGTCAACCTGGCACTCTTCCCAGTGACACGGAAGTACCAGGCAGGAAGGAAGCTAAAGAGCAAGTCAAGGCTATTACCTTAAGGTCTGGAAAAGTAGCTGATGCTGAAAAGGCAAAAGAAGTCGAAGCTGAAGTTAGAGATGAAGAATCTAAGCAAAAGGAGAAAGTGGCGGAACCAAAGAAGACTACTGTTGAACACACTCTGCCTGAGGCTAATACAGGGGAGAAACAGCTCTATCCTCCACCACCTTTTTCTAAGAGATTGCAGCAACAAAAGCTGGATAGACAGTTCGGGAAGTTTCTGGAGGTGTTCAAGAAACTTCACATCAATATACCTTTCGCTGAGGCTCTGGAACAAATGCCTAGTTATGCGAAGTTTATGAAGACTATTCTTTCAAGGAAGGTGAAACTGGATGACCTTGAAACCGTTGCTCTCACGGAAGAATGCAGCGCGGTTCTACAACAAAAGTTACCACCAAAACTGAAAGATCCAGGAAGCTTCACCATTCCTTGCACCATTGGCAATCTAACTTTTGACAAGTGCCTTTGTGATTTGGGAGCAAGCATTAATCTGATGCCCTTGTCGATCTTTAAAAAGCTGGATCTGCCTGATCCAAAACCCACATACATGTCGCTACAATTGGCGGACCGTTCCATTACTTACCCAAGGGGCATAGTTGAGGATGTGCTCGTCAAGGTGGATAAGCTCTTCTTTCCAGCAGATTTTGTTATTCTGGATTTTGAGGAAGATAAGAAGATTCCCATAATCTTGGGGAGGCCTTTCTTGGCTACTGGCCATACCTTGATAGATGTGCAAAAAGGGGAACTTACTATGCGGGTCCAAGATTAGGATGTGACCTTCAACGTATTCAAAGCAATGAAATTCCCTACAGAAGATGAGGAGTGCTTAAAAGTGGATGTGATTGATTCCGCGGTTACTTCGGAACTCGAGCACATGCTAATGTCTGATGCATTGGAAAAGGCCTTAGTGGGGGAATTTGACAGTGATGATAAAGATAGCAACGAGCAATTACAATATCTGAACGCTTCTCCCTGGAAGCGAAAGCTGGACATACCATTTGAATCTCTTGGTACTTCTGACCTCAAGAACGCTGAAGGGAAGCTCAAACCATCAATAGAGGAAGCACCTACCTTAGAGCTCAAACCATTACCTGAACACTTGAGGTATGCTTTTTTAGGTGATTCATCTACGTTACCTGTTATTATTTTAGCTGACCTTTCAGGTAGTGAGGAAGACAAGCTCTTAAGGATTTTGAGAGAATTCAAATCGGCTATAGGATGGACCATAGCAGACATCAAGGGGATAAGTCCTTCATATTATATGTATAAAATTCTGCTAGAGGAAGGTAGTAAGCCAACTGTGGAACAGCAACGAAGACTGAATCCCATCATGAAGGAGGTGGTGAAGAAAGAAATTCTGAAATGGCTAGATGCAGGCATCATTTATCCTATTTCTGACAGCTCGTGGGTGAGCCCCGTACAATGTGTTCCTAAGAAAGGAGGTATCACTGTGGTCGCAAATGAAAAGAATGAGCTCATCCCTACTCGAACAGTTACAGGATTGAGAGTATGCATGGATTATAGGAAATTGAACAAAGCCACAAGAAAGGATCACTTTCCTCTTCCATTTATTGATCAAATGCTTGACAGATTGGCGGGACATGAGTATTTTTGTCTTCTGGATGGTTATTCCGGGTATAATCAGATTTGTATTGCACCAGAGGATCAGGAAAAGACTACCTTCACTTGTCCATTTGGCACATTTGCTTTTCGTAGAGTTTCGTTTGGGTTATGTGGCGCCCCGGCCACCTTTCAGAGATGTATGATGGCTATATTCTCTGACATGATTGGAAATAACGTCGAAGTGTTCATGGATGACTTCTCCGTCTTTGGACACTCATATGATGAATGTTTGAATAATCTGCGCGCCGTACTCAAAAGATGCGTGGAAACTAATTTGGTGCTTAATTGGGAGAAATGTCATTTTATGGTCCGTGAAGGCATTATCCTTGGGTATAAGGTCTCTAGCAAGGGTCTGGAGGTGGACAAGGCCAAGGTGGGAGTCATTGAAAATCTTCCCCCACCCAATTCTGTGAAAGGAATCCGTAGTTTTCTTGGTCATGCGGGTTTTTATCGGCGATTCATCAAGGACTTTTCAAAGATATCTAAGCCATTGTGCAATTTGCTTGAGAAAGATGTGCCTTTCAAATTTGATGATGAATGTTTGGCAGCATTCGAGACTCTCAAGAAGAGTTTGATCACTGTACCAGTTATTACAGCACCAGATTGGACAGAACAGTTTGAGATGATGTGTGATGCGAGTGATTATGCGGTAGGTGCAGTTCTGGGACAGCGCAAGAAAAATCTCTTCCATGTGGTCTACTATGCGAGTAAGACTTTAAATGGTGCCCAATTGAACTACACCACTACTAAGAAGGAGCTTTTGGCTATAGTCTTTGGCTTTGAGAAATTTCGATCTTATCTGCTTGGTACGAAAGTAAAAGTATTCACTGATCATGCAGCTATTCGCTATCTGGTTTCTAAGAAAGATTCGAAGCCGAGACTCATTCGTTGGGTGCTTTTACTTCAGGAATTTGAGTTAGAGATCAAAGATAGAAAAGGTACCGAGAATCAAGTAGCTGACCATCTCTCTAGGTTGGAGAATCCCGATTCTACTTCACAAGATAAGACGTTAATCAATGAATCTTTTCCGGATGAGCAGTTGTTTGCAATTCAGGAGGAAGAACCATGGTTTGCAGATATTGTAAACTATCTTGTCAGCAATATAATGCCTCTTAATTTGACATCCGCACAAAAGAAGAAGTTTCTGCATGAGGTGAAGTGGTATATGTGGGATGAACTATATTTGTTTAGACAGGGAGCTGACTAGATCATCAGGAGATGTATCCCGTTCTGTGAGACGGAGGGGATATTACGAGACTGCCATTCCACGGTTTATGGTGGACACTATGGAGGTGAGAAGACGGCAGCTCGTATTCTGCAAGCAGGTTTTTTCTGGCCTACTTTGTTCAAGGATGCTCATCAGTTTGTTTTAAGGTGTGATCGTTGCCAAAGAGTGGGAAATTTGTCAAGGAAGGATGAGATGCCATTAAATGTGATGCTTGAAGTCGAGGTCTTTGATGTGTGGGGAATCGATTTCATGGGGCCTTTTATCTCGTCTTGCAATAATCAGTACATCTTGCTGGCAGTCGATTATGTCTCAAAATGGGTCGAAGTTAAAGCTTTACCGACAAATGATATAAAGGTAGTACTAAATTTTCTTCATAAGCAAATTTTCACAAGGTTTGGAACGCCTCGGGTAATCATAAGTGATGAAGGATCGCATTTTTGCAACCGTAAGTTCACTTCTATGATGCAGCGTTATAATGTGAATCATCGAGTAGCTACTGCCTATCATCCGCAAACAAATGGTCAAGCGGAAGTGTCTAACAGAGAGATAAAGCGCATTCTAGAGAAGGTTGTTTGTCCGTCAAGGAAGGATTGGTCTTTAAAGCTCGATGAAGCTGTTTGGGCTTACAGAACAACATACAAAACTCCACTTGGGATGTCACCGTTTCAGTTGGTGTACGGTAAGGGATGTCATCTACCGGCGGAGCTTGAGCATAAGGCCTACTGGGCATTGAAGAAATTGAACCTGGATTTAGATGCAGCTGGTAAGAAAAGAATGCTTCAGCTTAATGAACTTGATGAATTTCGACTGCAAGCGTACGAGAATAACAAAATGTATAAGGAAAAGGTGAAGAGGTGGCACGATAGGAAGCTACATCCTAAGTTATTTGTGCCAGGGAAACAAGTTCTTTTATTCAACTCTCGGCTCCGACTTTTTCCTGGGAAGTTGAAATCAAGGTGGTCTGGACCTTTTATTGTCAAAACTGTGTTTCCACATGGAGCGGTGGAAATTTTTGAGAATGATTCGGACCAAGCATTCAAGGTTAACGGTCAGTAGTTGAAGCACTACTATGGGGACATGGCAAACCGAGAGGTGGTTAGTGCCATTTTGTTGACTACTTGAGAAAGGTACGGAACGTCAAGCTAATGACGAAAAAGAAGCGCTGCGTGGGAGACAACCCATGAATTGTTGTTACAGGAACCCTTAGAAGTTAATAACCTATCCAAAAACACAAAAAAATCAGAAAACAGGGGCTGAAAAAAAAATTCCAGAGACCCTCTGCGCGCCCGCGCAGAAATGCTAAGCGGCCGCGCAGGGGTCGAGTTCTAGAAAATTTTTTGCAGTTCAGAAAAAAAAAACAAAAAACACAAAAAACAGTTTTAGCCCATAAACCCATGAATTGTTCCCACTACCCCATCATTTTAACCCTTAATTCCCAAACCCTAATCTAATCCATACCCTATATATACATACACCTATCCTACATATCTCCCACAAAACTTCCTACACTTAAACCCTCTCACAAACATCAAAAATCAGTTCTTACACACTTCTATTCACGAATCAATGGCACCCAAGAGAGCACGCACTATTGACAGCAGCAGCACAGTTCCTACTACTGATTCTTCGAGGGGCACTGCTGCAAGGCCTCGGTTAACTGACAGAGCTGCGGAGGAGGAGTACACTAGGATGTTGGGGAAGCCGATTCTGAAGGAGAGGGGGTTTTTACCATCAGGGAGGGATGGTGAGTTGTTGCCCATGATTGCAGAGAAGGGGTGGATAGCTTTTTGTGAGTCACCCGAAGCAGTACCGATGAGCGTTGTTCGCGAGTTCTACGCGAACGCGAAGGCTGAAAAGAATGGGTTTTCTGTAGTCCGTGGGCTAACGGTTGATTATCATCCTGCGGCGATTCGCCGTGTGATTGGACAGCGAGAGAGGAAGCCCGAGGAGGAGAACTGGAATGAAAAGACTGCTGAGGATTTTGACTTGGATTTGATTTGTGCGACTCTCTGTCGACCGGGCACAGTTTGCAACCGCAGTCCAGCCAATAATGAGTATCGTCACTTTCCGGCGATCGCCATGAATAGGTATGCCCGTGCATGGAATGCATTTATATGTGCTATTATTTTGCCTTCTTCACATGCACACGAGGTCACAGTTGAGAGAGCACAGCTGTTGTGGGGAATTCTGAATGAGAAATACTATGTGGACCTTGGTGAGTTTATCTACCAGGGAATTCTGAAGTTTTTGAGGGGAGCAAAGCATATGAACATCCCTTATGCATCCACGGTTACGAATCTATGCCGAGCAGTGGGAGTGAACTGGCCGGCTCATGAGCAGTTGCAGTTGCCAGCAGCTCCGATAGATTCTGGCACTCTGAATGGGATGCAGGAGTGGACCGGTGGTGAGCCTGAGGAGCACGGGCTGGGTTATCGTCTTCCAGGAGGGCGTCCAGCACGAGGTGCTGCTATGGCCAGACCAGGGCATGGTGAGGCTGGTTCGTCGAGAGCTCAGGAGGGTGCTGGGATGGGTGATGCCCAGTATAGGAGGCTTTCACGGCGGATGGATGCCATGTATGAGACGCAGAGTAGGTTTGCTCAGGAGCTCACCCTTGCGTTAGGGACTGCTTTTCGAGGCCTTGGAGCTGATATCCAGTGGCCAGTTTTTGGTGAGGACTCTGCATACCCGCTGCCTGATACTCCACCCGCTGAGGGTGATGATGATGATGACTCCGAGTAGGTATACCCTGTGTTCCTTTCTACTACTTTCACTGAGGACAGTGAAGATTTTTAGTTTGGGGGTGGTAGTTAAAGGAATACTGTGTGTGTGTCATTTAGTTGCATATTCATGATAGTTAGTTCATATAGTTGCATAATTTATGCCATATAGTTTTTTTTTATGAATGTCAAGTAGCTCATGCATTTGCTATGATCCCTTTTACAATGATTTATCGACTGAATTGTGATATTGATGCGAGTGTAGTGATAGCATTAAAGTGATATTAAGTTGTGTAGGTTGATATGCATGCTAGAAACAATTGTAAGTCCACTAAGTCTTAAAGAATGCGTAAGGGCTAGATTGTTGTTATGATTTGGTTGTTTTCAAGGTCAATCTATTTATTATGCTTAGAATTCGATTATAGGTTCTTAGTGATAAAAACATGAAAAAGAAAATTTTTTTGGAGAAAAAAAAATATGGAAGTTGTTGCTAGTTGTGGCTAGGCGTCAAATGGCTAGTAGCCGGCTCGCTTATGTTGCGAGTAGTCTAGGGATGAGTAAGATGGAGCGAAATGCACTTGCTCAGAAGTTATAAAAAAAAAAAAATTTGCATAATTGATCAAGAGTGGGCTCTTTGGTATTCGAGTTATTAAGTTCTTAGGGGACTTTGTGCCTAGTGACCTAAGGCTTTTAGAGTCTGGGATCCGCTAACCTAACGCTCGTTACATGGATACCATTGTATAAGCCTTTTGTGGACCTCACTCATTGCACGGTCAAATAAGCATTTGAGTTGTAAATAAAAAGCATGATTCCGTAGTAAGCTCCAGAGTTCTTGTAGTGTTGTATATCCCTTTGTGCCTAGAATTTTTTATTCTTTATATAATCGTAGGATTGCCTTGAAGATAGTCTAGTCATAGTAATTGGTCTCGTTCCGAAGCATATCTGTTAAGCATTTGCACACACCACGTTTCTGGCTGTATATCCGTTTGCATGAGTTTATTGATCTTTAGTTGTCTAACTGCATTCGTTGAGATGTGACAATTTGGTTGGTTAATTGTAGTAAGGGGGATCGTTGCATTTTTATATAGATTGCATTCATGCATATTTTTATTTATTTTTGAGTCTGTTATGCTTGAGGACAAGCATCGATTTAAGTTTGGGGGTGTGATAAGTGGCATTTTACACCACTTAGAACGTCTTAAAATGGCTTAAATTGGTGTCTTGAAATCAAGTATTTTGTGTATTTAATGCATTTTTCTAGTGTTTATGCATTTCAGGGTATTAGTTGCATTTCGGGGGAGGAATCATCAAGAATAAGCCTTGGCATGTGTTCACCATTGCGAGAGGAAAGGAATGGGCAGATTACGGCGAAGAAACGGAGCAAACCTGGAATTTTTCCAGTAGGGTCCTGCGCGCCCGCGCAGCAATGCTGAGCGGCCGCGCAGCAACCTGCGTGCCCGCGCAGCTATGCTGAGCGGCCGCGCAGGGTCGGGGAAAAAGCTGAATTATTTTAGACTTCTACTTCTGTTTGGCTTCCAACTTCTATGTAATCTGAGTTTTAGGGACTATTATATAGGTAGATTTGAGACGTTTTCACAGAGATATATTAAGGAGATTATGTTTTAGATTGTGTTTTACGCAAGAAGCGAAGGAGATAAGGAAGAAGACCGATTTAGCACACCGCAACGAAGAGGAAGCATATATTCTTGTGATTCTTGTTTTGTTGTAACGTTGGATGCTAGTTTTCTTGCTTTGACTTATTTACTCTTGTGACGTACTCTGTTTTAATATAATTAGTTTAGTTATTATTTTCTTGTGTTTGTTTATCATGATTTCATATGAACCCATGATGGCGATAAGTTCTATTATAGGCTAATCGTGATCATGGGGTTGCAACGGATTTATTATGGAATTCTTTAGTTAATTGTTTAATACTTTAGTGTGTGATGATTGCATGATATCTAGTATTGGTTGCGCGTATTCGTCTTATGTGCGTCGCGAACATATAAGATAGGGTGTTAATCTCTTGTGAAGCGACGGTGGATCTTGAGATTTAGAACTTGCCATGCTAGCATAGGTTCATGTACGTTGTGCATGATTAGTGGGTAACTCTAACAGTTTTAATTGCCCTATGTAATCAAAAGGAATAACTTGTGCTTAAATCATTGTGTTGTCAATTTCTGTAGACATATAGGAACTCAACATAATTGATGACTATTCAACTTCTATCTTAATTGTGGATGCTTGGTAGAATGGTATTAGTACAATGAAAGTTGGCTTTTATCAGTTTCGTGTTATTCGATTAATATCATCACTGTCACATGATAAAGGTAATAACAATGGCTATAGAAGGAAGTAATAATGAAGTTGTGATCTCATGAGTGTTTTATTATTGATAATTTGAAGTGTTAGTTAAGTGGTTAATTAAGTAGTTAATTATAGTTAATATTTAATCAAAAATTTTAAGTGTTATCTTAACATTGAGAAGTAATCATACATTGGTGAGTGAGTTTAATTAGACAATAACTTAGTCTGAGTCTCTGAGGGAACGAACTAGAAAGTATTCTATATTACTTGCGAACGCGTATACTTGCGTGAATATTATTGCGTGTTTTCGCCCTAACATGCGTATGCGTCAAGACAGTTAAAACCACATGAATTGAAGTACCCTACGCATGACTTGGAATTAGCAGCTATAGTATTTGCACTTAAGATTTGGAGACATTACCTTTACGGGGAAAGTGTGAGATATATACGGATCACAAGAGTTTAAAGTATATTTTCACTCAGAAGGAGCTCAACATGAGGCAAAGGAGATGGTTGGAATTTATTAAGGACTATGATTGTTCGATAAATTATCATCCGGGAAAGGCGAACGTGGTAGCCGATGCTTTGAGTAGGAAGGAAAGGTTGAATATGATAGCAATACCAAAGGAATTGTCTGAAGAGATTAAGAGATTTGAATTGGAACTTTGTGATTGTGGAATAGTTGAAGAGGTTTGTCGTACAATGACTTTTCAGCCAACATTATTGGGAAAGATAAAGAAATGTCAGGAAGAAGTGATGAAGCAAGAGAATAACCAGCTAACCGGAGAAGAGATTGGTACTCAAAGGGATGAGCAAGGTATATTAAGGTTCTCCTCAAGAATTTGGATTCCTCATGTACCTGAATTGAAGAATGAGATATTGCAAGAAGCCCACAATTTAAGATTTTCAATCCATCCGGGAAGCACCAAGATGTATCATGACTTCAAGCAGAACTTTTGGTGGCCAAATATGAAGCGAGAAGTTGCAGACTGGGTTGCGAAGTGTTATACTTGTCAGAAAGTGAAGGAAGAATATCAAAGACCAAGCGGATTAATTCAGTCCCTAAAGATTCCAGAATGGAAATGGGAAAACATTGATATGGACTTTATAGTGGGATTACCACGAACGAGATCCGGACATGACGTTATATGGGTTATAGTTAATCGCCTTACAAAGTCAGCGCATTTTCTTCCAATTAATGAGAAGTCTTCATTGGACAGATTGGTCCATCTGTATGTGCGTGAAATCGTATTAAGACATGGCATGCCCGTATCGATAGTTTCAGACAGAGATCCCCGATTTAACTCGAGATTCTGGAAGCAATTTCAAGAAAGTCTTGGCACGAAGTTAAACATGAGTACGGCGTATCATCCGCAGACTGACGGTCAAAGCGAAAGGATAATTCAAACGATCGAAGACATGTTGTGCAATTGTGCAATTAATTTTGCGGGAAGTTGGGACGACCACTTGCCATTAGTAGAATTCTCCTATAACAACAGATATCACTCCAGTATTGGCATGCCACCATACGAAGCTTTATACGGACGGAAATGCAGATCACCAACTAGTTGGGATGAAGTGGGAGAAGGAAAGATTCTAGGCCCAGAATTGGTACAACAATTGCATGAGACGGTCAAATTAATTCAGAAGAGGTTACTTGCTGCACAAGATAGGCAAAGAAAGTATGCGGATCCAGCGCATAAGGATGTCAGGTTCCAAGTGGGTGAAGTCGTTTTACTGAAAGTATCACCAAGGAAAGGATTGTCTAGATTTGGCAAGAAAGGGAAGTTAGCGCCTAGATATATTGGTCTTTTTGAAATTTTGAGTCAAGTGGGGAAGGTGGCTTATGAGTTAGCCTTACCGCCTCAGTATCAGCATGTGCATAATGTGTTTCATGTGTCATTTCTTAAGAAATACAATCCTGATGCCAACCATGTGATAAAATATGAACCTATAGAAATTCAGGAAGACCTGTCATTCGTGGAGCAACCTGTCAAAATACTCGACTGGCAAGCAAAGAGTCTTAGAAATAAGTCGGTGAAGTTAGTAAAAGTACTTTAGAGGAACCCCAAGGTCGAAGAGTCAACTTGGGAGTAAGAGTCTGTTATGCGTTCCCAGTATCCTCATATGTTCTCTTAGATTCTGAGGACAGAATCCTTCAAGGGGGAGAGGATGTTACGACCGACATTTTGTGTAATATTATTTGCGAACTTTGTATAACCTTAGAGTCAATTATAAATATATTTATTGATTGTACATTTGTGTGAATGGAATTTGATGCATTATAAATTGCTTTATTTAAAAAAATGAATTTTTCAAAGCGAGAGTTTTATTAATTGCTCTTATTCTTGATTTATAGAGAATATTCTTTAACATGGGAAAATTATCTTTTAAAATTATTTCATTCACAAATGACAAAATTGATCTCATAAAATTTCTAAAAATCCAAGTTATTTTATGGTACAATTTTTATAATTTTCGAGTTTTATTTTATTTTATAAAAGTAAATCTTTGAAAATTAATTGTTTAGTAATTAGCAATTTACATGGATACCCTTGCATGCAAATACCCTTCCATTCAACTTAAAGGGCTAAAAAGACAATTCCAACCCCACTAACTCTCATTTTACTAGCCAAATTACTTCTTTGTCCTTGCATGCAAAATGACCCAATTCTTGCTATAGGGTTACTTTGGTCAATAACTAATTCCACTCACATTTAGTCAAATAAAAACCATAAAATAAGCACAAGTTGTCATGATCATTTCATTTTTCACTCCACACTCCACCCTCACCTCACTCTCTCCTCCCTCTCTTCTCCTCCCTCTCGGCTCAACCCCCTTCTCGGCCTTCCCATAGCCGAAGTCCCCACCCCCTTATTTTCTTCATTCTTTCACTCAAACATCCATCCTATATTCAAGTAATCTTACTCCCTATATGTTGTTCATTTATATTCCAAAAAATTTAGAGTGAAAAGTTTATGTGTTGATCTTGCATGTCATAGTTTTAACTAGAACTCAAAATACAATCTTGATTCTTATGGATTTAAGGTTGTATTATTGAGGGAACTACAAGGAATGGTGAAATGCCAAGTCATGAGAGTGAAGCTCTTATTTTTAATGGTCATTTCCCTTCCATTTCATTCGGCTATGACCATAAGGGAACCAAATGAATGGTTCTTAATGATGTTTCTTTGTGGCCTTGTTGATTTTGAATGTTTATGTGATGATAGCTTGATTTTGGAAGTAAAAACTTGATAAAACCCTTTGCATGCTAAGTGATCATTTAGATATGGTTAATGCTAGGCTTGCATGTTGATTTTATGATAAAATCTATTATGGAAATCATATTATTTTGGCTTGTAAATTCGAAGGCATGCATGCATAGATTCAACTAATAATTTTTGAAAGTTCTTGATCACTTGGATTGATAATTTTTAATAGGCTTTAATTTTAATTGAGTTAAGATATTGATTTTGATTTGTGCTCCTTCATATGTGATTTTAATTCAAATATATATGGAAGATTTAAGTTGTTATTTTCGAAAACTTGATGACTTGTAATTAGTGTATTGTGTTAACTCTTGTTTTGCTATATTGCACCTTAGGTAAGGATGATCTCCACTAAGCCAATATTGAGTGTGGTAGTATTAGTTCAGTAGATTTCCTTGGTTGAGGTTAGGTTTGGGTTTTGATTAATGTTTGGTTGGGTTTGTCAAGTGAGAATCATGGTGGAAAGGGGAGCATTAGATTCTGCAGAATTTCAGTTTGGTACCATGAGGTTTAGAGTGAGATTTGACCTTTTCATTGTCGTGCACTTTGAGGCCTAAGTCACCAGAAGTTAGCACTAGGAGTATACATTAGGTTTTAGGTGTTTTTTAGAGGTTTGTAGGTCATTTAGTTAGGTGCACGAGTGAAAACACAAAATATGTCCAGCAGGGAACAGTTTTGCTACAACTTAGAAATAGGAAGTTTTGACAATGTCATAGGTAGGCCCTCAGTAGGACCTGTTTGGCCTTAGTTAGAGGGAGTGTCAGGGGAGTTTTTTCAGCCATAGTTAATAGGATTTGAGTTAGAATCATGTGTGACAAGTTAATTCAAATCAGGACCCTTTTCTGTCCAGAAAATAGGGGAAACGTGGACTTTAAGCTTAGGCCTAGGGAGGCCCAAGCTAGGCCCTTGAGCCACACCAAGTTTGGGAGTTGACTTATGATCGTAAGATTCTAGTGTAGAAGTTTTAGAGGTAAACTTGAAGTGTAAGAGTGTCAAATGCACCCAAGAAACCATAGATGTCATCCTGAAATCACTATAATGAGCACATTCACCTATCACATAGTTTTAGAGCACTTATGAGTGAAGAATTGGTTGACCACCATAGTTGAAAGATAGGTTAAAGCCAGTAGAGTGAAAGGCCCAAGTCATGGTCAATAGGAATTGGATGTTTTAGTAAATGCACTTCGAGTTTGGAGGTCAAAATTTGGAATTTTGTCTAGTTTAGCGACCAAGTGACTTAAGTAAGTGGAGTGAGATCATCCAAGCTTAATGATGCAATATAGTGTGTGCTATATTATTTTGTACTTAAATATGGTATGTGAGCATATGTGGCTATATGTCCTATTATTCTTATAAGGTGATTGTAAATATGTGTGTATATAGGCCTAAGAGCCATTGTGTATAATTTCGGTTTACAAATAGGTTGAGTTGGTAAGAATATATTATAATGAGGTTATTATAATTTGTGTAGGATCTCGAGATGAGGGTAAACTTTCCATTAAAGTCGAGTAAAGCTTCCAGTTGCTCCTACCTGACAGTCAAGTCAAGCCTTTCTCAAGGCAAGTAATTCAACCTACCTTTTTGTTTACACTACAAGTGTGCGATAACCAGTTCTTATATATGATGCGAGTATTCTAATTCACCTTGATATACATGAACCAAGTGGTTTTAAATCTATCTTTGTATTATATGAAATTGCCATGAACCCTTAAGTATTTATTGCAAGTAGTTTAACTTTACTTGAAGATTGCTATGCAAGTAAATCAAAAGTTATACCATGCTAGTATACCAAAGTAATTGTGATGTTGAAACATGTGCAAGTTATACTCAGTAACCTTATCTTGATACCTAAAAGTCAGTTATTCCTTAATGTTTGTTCATGATTGCTTGATAACCCTATCCTTACCCTAAAGCATGATACTCTGTTATACTTTGAACTGATGCTCACTTTCTTTATATTTTAATACTTATGTCTTATCTGGAACCATTACCTTGAACCTAGTTTGACTTTGTTCCTCTATACTATCCGATAACCTTGCTAAATCTCATTGTCAAAATCCTTGTAAATAGAAACCTTGCAATTCCCTTGATAAAGTATAGTTTAGTGGATCATGGCCTTGAAATTTAGTGGACCTATTCCCAGTGCTTCAAAATTTATCTAGAACCCTTGATAAAGATGGTCACTGTTTAAGAAATTAACTGTCAATTGGCATCAGTTTTTAAAAATAAAAAGGTTAAAATTTGGTTTTCCAGTCCCAAAGGGGGACAAATATTTTCTTTAAATAGTGGATCTGGACTGAGACGAAAGTCTTTTCCGCTCTTAATTTGTAGGCTTAAAAGTTGCCTAGGGATCCCATTAATATTCTAGAACCCAGCGAGGTTCGGGATTACTTCGCGGCTGATCACCAGCTGTAATCCGTAGCGTCATAAAATGGTTTTTGATAAAGAAATGATTTTGAATTGATTTGTTACAAGTAAATGATGCCATCACCCAAAAGTTTATCTCTTGTTATTATTAGCTCCTGCTTCACATTGTTATTCTTTTATTTTGTTTTATGTATTATACTGTATAGCACTTGTTGAGCATTTGGCTCACTACTTGCTTTTACCCTGATATTACAGCTAGCAGATATGGTTAGATTCAAGCAGACAGCGCGTAAGACTTGTGATATTGATTTGTATGTTCTAGCTCAGGTAGAATAAGTGATCTTTTTGTGTGAGGACTCGATATTAAAAATCAGGTGTAATAGTTAATAGTGTTGGGCTGTTCCAAACCCTAAACTATAAGATCTTGGATTCAGATGTATTTATTTCCTTTTGTTATTGTAATAAGTTGTATAATATATATTGTTAAGTCGGGGTGTGACATTATCTGATTAGTTGTCATCACCATTGCATGCTAAGGTTAAGAACCATGACTTTGAATGAAGTATTTAATGAAGTTAGAATCCCATGTTTGTCTCATATAGTTAGTTCAATCACTTTTATTCTTAGTTAATTGCATGTTAGTTTAATCTTAGTTATAAACATCTCAACTTGTTATTGTCTTAGCATTGAGCAATAGCCATACCATTGTTGCATAGGTGCATAATCTTAAGTTAAATAAAAAGAGTCTATGTGGGTACGAATCTGACTTATATCTAATACTACTTGCGAACGCGTATACTTGCGTGTAATTTTAGCGTGTGTTTTTGCCCTAACAACTCCTAATTGAATCAAATTTATTTTAATTTATTAAGAATTAATTTGCTGTAACAAGTTAGCTGAGGTCTTTCCTTAAGATGAAGAATTTAACATGCTAATTTCACTTACAAGTCTAGTGAAAGTTGTTTCATCCAAAACTTTAGTAAAAATGTCAGCTAACTGTTTTTCAGTTGGAACAAAAGAAAGCCCAATAGTACCATTTATAGTATATTCTCTAATAAAATGGTACCTTACATCAATGTGCTTAGTTCTAGAATGATTAACTAGATTGGCAACAATAGATATTGAACTAGTATTGTCACACATGATAGGAATATTGTAACACTAGGCCATAATCCATTAGTTGATTTCTAATCTAAAGCACTTGAGCACAATAACTTCCAGTTTGGTGTTCTCTTCAAATATCTGAAAATCCTCTTGACATCCATTAGATATGATTCTTTAGGATTTTCTTGAAATCTTGCACACAGACATATAGCAAACATGATGTTTGGTCTACTTGCAGTCAAGTAAAGTAAAGATATAATCATTCCCCTGTAGCTTGAGATATCTACACTTTTTCTTTCTTATCTTCATCCAATTTGGTAACTATGGACATAGGAGTAGATGCAGATGAACAATCCAACATTCCAAATTTCTTCATAAGATCTTTGACATACTTAGTTTGACTGATGAAAATTTCATCACTTCTTTGGCTAACTTGAAGGCCAAGAAAATAATTTAGTTCTCCCATCATGCTCATTTTATATTCACTTTGCATGAGTTTTGAGAATCTTTGACACAACTTCTCATTAGTAGAACCAAAGATGATATCATCCACATAGATTTGAACTAGGATAATGTCATCGTTGATTGTAGAATATAGTTTTATCAATAATGTCTCTAGTGAGTTCATTCTTGATTAGAAATTCTGACAAAGTGTCATACCATGGTCTTGGTGCTTGCTTCAATTTATAGAGAGACTTTAAAAGTCTGTAAACAAAATCTGGAAATTCTGGATCTTCAAAGCCAGGAGGCTGTTGCACATAAACTTCTTCTTCTAGTTCACCATTAAGAAATGCACTTTTCACATCCATTTCATACACCTTTAAATTTGAGTGTGCAACAAATACAAGGAAAATACTTATTGCTACAAGTCTTGCAACTGAAGCAAAGGTTTCATCATAGTCAATTCCTTTTTCTTGTGAGTAGCCTTTGGAAACCATTCTTGCTTTGTTTTTAGATACAGACCATTTTCATCCATTTTATTCCCGTACACCCATTTTGTTCCAATGATGCTTATGTTTCATGGTGCAGGAACCAATTCCCAAACTTTGTTTCTTTCAAATTGATTTAGCTCTTTTTGCATAGCAGTTATCCAATCAAGATCAAGTAGAGCTTCTTCAATTTTCTTAAGCTCAATTTTAGATAGAAAGTATGCATGTAGGCATTCATTTGCACTGGCACTTCTAATACTCATACCAGCATTAGGATCACCAATTATAGTATCTCTTGTATGACTCATATCCCATTTTCATGTGTGATGATTCTGATGACTAGAGTTGTCTTCATTTTCTTCATTGTTGGCATGACTTGCAGAACCATCATCTATTTCTCTTCTGAGTTTGTGCTATCAAATTTAGGTGAGCTTTTTTCTTGAGATGGAATCTCATTTTCAGAATTCACTGGTTCACTTATTTTGTTAGGTCACACACACAGTAGAAGGGGGTTGAATACAGTGTATACTACAATCAAATCGAATTAAGAACACAAGTATGAAATACAGAATAATCTTATTAATAAAATAGTATTACAATGAAACCGTTCTCTCTCAGTGATGAACAAATATCACGAGAGCTGCTAGGGTTACAATGAATAATAGTCTTGATAAAGATAACACATCTAGTGTAAACCCTATGTTGTGTTTATATACCATACAATTACAAGATAATCTTCTAATTGATATCGAATATAAGTCTGCATCCTAAAATATATCAATTAGTTATCTTTTCCTCCAAGTCTTCTATTCTTCATAGAATTCTTCTCCATGCATACTTCTTCTTATGTTAGTCTTAATCTTCTTTCCTTTCAATCAGCCGCCTTCCTTATCTGAAAGTCTTCTTAAGTCCTGATATTATCTCCTGATGAATATCTTCTGATATCTTAAGTTCTGATAACTTAAGTTCTGATATTTTAAGTTCTGACTTCAGTATAAGTACTGATTCCAGTTAAGTCATGATTTGTCCTGTTAGTCAAGATCTGAAAACTAAACACAAATCATTATTAGACATGACATCACAAATATATCTAACAATCTCCCCCAACTTGTAAATTAGCATAATATACAAGTTCAATAAATATTTGATGTCAAAAACATTAAGTACAAATGCATATGAGAATTTGACTAGATAACTACAACTCACAGTCCTTGTAGCTTTTACCATCCTTAAAGTCTGATATCAGCTTTAGCCTGTATATCCTTCAAAATTTAACAGTTGTAGTTCTTGACTTGGCTTCAGTGTTTGATCTCTTGAATGTCATGAGTTGTTCTGAGATAGTTCTTCAAAAGAGTTCTCTCAGCATATTCAAGTTCATTTATCATCCTCCTTTTAGCATCTTTAAGTTCAACTGTATCTTCTCCTGTCTAAAAGATAGCAGCCCTGAGATCATTAATCTTTGCTTTCCTTATTTCCTGATCCAGTCTGATCAGATAAGCTTTGTCAGACTCCAAATTAAATTAAACACCCTTAATACCCAGAAAAGTAGTGATTTTGGTAGTATTGGGCTTCATCTCAACTAATTCACCATTGTGAGCTCTGTACTTTGGATAGTATGGTCTGTCAGACTTTAGAGAGTAAAGTTTCTTCTGCCTTTGAATATCAGATTTTAAGTAACTGGCAGCACCATCTATTGACCTATTCTTCACTTGAAGTACAAATAAAACATGTTGCAGTTCTTCATAATACTTCAACCGAATTGCATTCTTTCTTATCTGGAATACTCTCCCATATGTCATAAAATAAAGCATTATGTCTTCTTTCAGCTTGGAATTGTAAACCATTTGTACAGACTCCAATTGATTTAGTCTTTCTGGAGTTGTCCCTACTCCTGGTTCAGAAAGAGATGTAGGATCTAAAGTAGAGTTGTTTACTCTCTTCTCATCAACATTACCCAGTCCTGTTTTATCTCTAGCTTCCTTCTCTTGGAGCAATCTACCCTTAAAAACATTTGTTGAAGTCTTCATAGATTGAGCAGATTGTTGAGCTTTAGTAAATCCAGGTAGTAGAATTTTTGAAGGTTTAACATGAGCAATGTCAGAGGTTTCCTTTTCTTTTGATGTCAAGACAACTTGAGCTCTGTCAGAGGTTGCTTGAATATTGCTTTTCTTCTTCAAAATCAGAGTTGCATCTTCATCATATTTTGCTTCCAGATCCATAGTTGGCATATATATCTTTACAGGTTCATCAACTTTTGCCTTATCCTTGAATCTAGGATCAACTTCCACCTGTGATTTGGACTTGGCCTTAGATGCCTCAGTATATGTCCTCTCTTTGATCACAATGCCCTTAGGCTTAGGTGGTTTCTTTACAATGACTTGAGATTTAGACTTTAAATTAGATTTATCATTTTCAGCTTTCAGTCTAATCTCTTCTTCCTTCAGACTTTCAATATCCATGCCTGGATTGTCCTTTAGGAACAGCCTTTTGGAGATCTCTTCATCAAGTTTCAGAGTTTGTTCATCAGAACTCATCCTTTTACCAGTATCAGAACTTGTTCTTTGACTTGTAGTTTTGGCTTTGCTTGATAAAGAACCCCTTCCTTGACTTAGACGTCTACTCCTTTCAGAGTTTCCCTGGTCTTCATTATCATCATCCTTACCCTTCACTGGTTGATCAGTTTTACATTTGGACTTAATCACTTTCTCCCCCTTTTTGGCATCATCTGATAGAAGCAGGGAGATAAGCAATTCCACAGAGTTTTGGATTTCATTGAGTTAATCTTGTTGAGCAGCTTGATTCTTTAAAATATCAGATAGTTGAGCTTGCTGCTTTTCTTCAGTCTTTTCTATATACCCAATGCGGTCAAAGGTTGGCTTAAAAAACCTTTTCTTGTCCAATTTGACATTCATGTCTTGCTAAATCAATGTTTCTTGAATTTTGTTTACCTTGGCTTGAGTTATTGAGTGTTGACCTTGAAGGTTCCTGGTACTCAATGTAGTAACTCTGAGCTGTGCTTTGAAGTCATCATTCATCAGCATCTCATCAGCTTTAGCCAGGTGCTCATCAAGAATATTTGCAGTATGAACAAAATCAACTTTGTTCCACACCTTGATCCATTCCCTTCCTCAGTTAGTTTCACTCCAAGGTATTGGTGCATCCTCTCTCATAAACATTTTAATCAAATCAGCTTTATTAACTGTTTGTAGAAGTGCATGTCCTGAAGGACCAGCTGCATCAGCATTTACATTTGTAGTAGCTTCACCAGTATTATCAGCATTTACTTCAACAAAACTTGCAGAATCTTCAGTATCAGCATCTTGTGATAGAATAACTGTATGTGAAGCAATAGAAGATTTATCTGCATTGACATCAGCATCTAGCAGTGGAGTTGTTGGTGGAGTTTGTTGAGGAATGGTTGGAGCTTCCAAGTACAGAACCTCAGGCACATTCAAGTTGTGAATATCTATTTCAGCACTTGTACCTGGAGTATCAGCATGTACTTGATCAATTATAGGAGACACAGGAGGTGTAGGCATGTATTCTTGAGTATTCTCTGGCCCTTGAATAGGAGATTTGTGAGCTTCAGTAAAGTCTGGTTCAGTAGTGGGAAGAGATTCAATCACAATTGGGTCTTTTGAGATCAGAGATTCCTGACCTCCTTCCTCAGCTGCTGCTTCCATTCCTTCATCGGAGATTGAGGATTCTACAGTCCTCCTTGCTCTTTGCTTTTTAAGTCTCTTAGCTGATGGAGAGACTCTGGGAGATTCATCATCAGAGTTTAGCTTTCTAAGCCTTTTTAGGGGCCTAGAACTCCTAGTTTCTTGAGCTTTCTAAGAAGAGACCTTCTCAGCTACTTCAGCAACAGGTTCTGATGGTTGAACATGTACCTCATCATCAGACTCATCTCTTAAAATTATCTTCCTTCTTTTCTGCTGTGACTGAGGTACTGTCTTAGTCCTCTTTGCTCTAGAAGGAGAAGGCTTCACTTGATTATGTTTTGATGGTTGGTTGGCATGTTTTGATGTGAGTGTTTGTTGAGTGATAGTAGTAGGTGGTGATGGCTGTTGTGTGTTGGTGGGTTGGACATCAGGATATAGCAATGAATATGTAGCAGCATCAGCATTTAAAAGGGCTTGTTTTACTGTTAAAGGAATTCTAAGGGGTCTCAAAACTCCCTTCTTGTTGTCAGCAGTTAAAAGATCAGTAAAAACCCTTTTTGCTAACCTAAAAGGTTCTATGAGTTCACTTGCTAATTGTGGTTCATCTGATGTACAGTAATTGTAAATTAACTGACAGAACCTAGCAAAGTAAACTACATTTCTGTCCTCTTTCATTCTATCTCCTATAAAACATAACACAGTCTTGGCATAATCAAAATGAGACCGGTTCAAGAGTGCATACCCAATTTGTTGTGTCATAATAGGAATGGCATCAAAATTTGAGCACTTGTTGGCAAACGTCTTCATGATGCAATCGAAGAAGAAGCTCCATTCCTTTCGAATATATGGGCATTTGAGTTGACCCAACTTAGCCAAACTCTGTTCATACCCAAGATTAGCCATCATTTGCTGTAGCAATGGCTCCTCAACAGCAGAACTGAATTGACAGTTTTCAGGTAGGTGTGGAGCTTTTCAAACTATTGTCGGAGTAACAACATACTCAACCTCATTTGCTATAAACACGATGCTTGGAGTCCCATGCTTACCACCATCATCATAAAGTCATGTACGCCAAAACGTCAGAACTTGAGTTCCAGATAAATAGGATGGTTGCGTCAAAGCGAACCCAATTTCACTATGAGATAAGAAATCCTGAATAAAATGAAGTTCCGAAGGAGCTTCACTCTTAGTGAGAATGGCAGCATAGTTGTTGGGGACAAACTTTGCTCCATTAAAGATTATATCCTTGGGTGCCATTGAAAATGAGTGAGAATTTAGAGTGCCTGAAAGGTGTTTGATAAAATGTCTGTATAGAAAACTGTCAGAGTATATGAGAAAATAAGAAAAAGAGAGAGAGTATTGAATACAAAAGTAGATAAAAGATTTAAAATCTTTTCTCTCTTTTACTTATACACGCCACTTGACAGCAGTTATTGAAAAGTGGAACAGACTATACACCTGTCATCCATGCAGTAATTAAGACAAAAGTTAATGGGCACGGGAAATAAGTAATGATTACTATGCACATGCAGTTTTCAAAAAAAAACTATTCCCACTAAACAAATGATTATTACTGTCTTTATCTCGCATAAACCAATATTCTGATAAAATATAACCGTTCAAGTATTGACCTAAAAATAAATCAAGGAGATAAATACTGCCACGTCAGCATCAGAACTTGATTATTATCAGAATTTAAAAGTCATCAGAATATGGCTCCTTTACTCAAAAAGTGAATGTTGATTTCTGTAATTCTTCACACAAATACTGATATGGTTTCAACAGAACTTAATCATCAGAACTTCCATTAGAACTTGTCCTCAGAATTTATGCAACTGACACTTAAACTGTTCATCTAAAACAACATTGATCACCACAGTAATTTTCATCATTCATATGGAGTGTAAGTGTGTGCATTAAGCTAAATATCAGACAAAGAGTAAAGTCTGATTCACTTCAGTACATCTTAGAAATAAGGCATAACTAAGAACTGTGCTCAAAATCTGTCATTAGTCTGAAGTCTACTATAGAATGAGTTCATGCATGAATCCACCTCAACTATTTTGTGCTTATTTTATGCATATTTTGAAATTCCTTTTATAGTGGCTTCTTAGTGTAAGTGAGTCACAACTGCTTGTCAGAATTTATGCTATTATTAGAGTATTTCTCCAGTAATCAGAGAATGTGAAAAGTCACCAAGAAAATTTTATTTTTCTTTTCTAATGCATATTACTTAATACCAGCAATGCACTTGGGTCTTCCCTTCCACATACATTTTTCTCTAGATCTCAAAGGAGTACCTGATATTTATTTCTTTTCTTTACTTTTTCTTTTGATAAATGAGGCTTAGCAGCACTTAGTACATCCATGAGATTTACCAACATCAGAACTTAACAGATAAGAAGCATTATTCTAGTTTTTGACTTAATAATAAAATACACAAAGTAAACCTAACCAAGCTCAATATCAGAATTTGCTTGTGTTGAAAGATTTCCACATAAACAATTACTTCAAACATGGGATCTTTAGTATATTAGAGACTACTAGGTCAGCATCTAGCACAGTTATCCTCATTGGATTGAATAGTCACAGAAATATTCATATCACTATCAGAGTTTAGAAATTCATATCAGACAACAATCAGCACTTAGTTAAATTTCAATTTAAGCACAAATTACATAAAGAGAGTAATATCTGTAAATACTGATTATAAAGTCTGATGCATCAGAACATAAACTCAACAGATTTAGAGAAAGAACCTGAAACCATTCTAAGTTCATTTACTAATCTTGTAAAAGTAGCTTCACACAGTAATTTTGTGAATATATCTGCCAGTTGTTGATCTGCTGGAATGAAATGCAATTCCACTGTACCTTCCATCACATGTTCCCTTATGAAGTGGTACATGATGCTGATGTGCTTTGTCATTGAGTGCTTAACTGGATTATCTGTCATAGCAATAGCACTTTGATTATCACAGTAAATAGGGATTTTAGAAAATTTTAATCCATAATCCAGTAACTGATTCTTCATCCAAAGAATTTGTGCACAACAGCTTCCTGCAACAATGTACTATGCCTCTGCAGTTGATGTGGAAATTGACTTTTGTTTCTTGCTAAAACAAGAAACTAATCTGCCTCCAAGAAATTGGTAGCTTCCACTTGTGTTTTTCCTGTCAATTTTGCACCCTGCAAAATCTGTATCTGAGTAACCTATTAGCTTAAAGTCTGATTCCCTAGGATACCACAATCCTAGATCAGCTGTACCCTTAAGGTACTTGAAAATTCTTTTCACAGCTGTTAAGTGAGGTTCTCTTGGATCTGCTTGAAATCTTGCACAAAGACAGGTAGCATACATAATATCAGGTCTACTTGTAGTTAGATAGAGTAGTGAACCAATCATACCTCTGTAATCAGTAATATCTACTGATGTACCAGTATCCTTATCCAATTTTGTTGCAGTGGCCATAGGAGTTGTAACACCCCCAAATCCGGGGTCGGGGATCCGGGTTGTCACGAGTTCCATTTCCCTTAATAACACCCAATCTTAATAATTAATCAACTACTATGTACTGTGACCCCACAATAAACACAAACACCACATGTTATAGTCTCAGAGATGAACATCCAAAAATAATCACAAGTCATTTTATTCCACAATTATCTGCCAATACACCTTAAAAGGTTTTCTGAATAAATTTACATTTTCTTTGCCATTATTACAATTCATAAGTATACATAAATATGGTACATCAAAAGTTGAAGCCTAGTCTATTAGTAGTTCCCACCTTAGCTACAGCGACTTCAATGCCTATAGGAAGCTGCAGAACGTTTCCTATCCGCTCGCGAATTGGGAGCTTGGTCCTGTTCATCTTATCTATCTGATGTTGTGTGATGAAAGAAGAAAGCAAGGGTGAGCAGCAAGCCCACCAAAATAATATGTATAATAATTTACAATATATGAGCCTTCTCATAGTACTCATGAAAGTCTTGGTCAAAAGAAATGAACCAAGTTTGATATCTTAATGCGATGAAGTCGCAAAATATTCAGTCTATATACATATATACTTTTCAAAATCTTGGAAGTCCTCTTCCATGCATAATATACACAGAGTTCCAGTGTATAACTGTATAAAAATATCGTTGCAAGGTGATCTCATATATCTAACCTTGTCTCTACGTTTTTCTGAAAATCTTTGTCATGCATAAGATAATCATTTACTAGATATAAGTTTAAAAGATGAAGTTACAAGATACTCCAATATACTTATATCTTTTCCAAATACTACTTGAACTACCACCGTTCAAGTTATAATTAGTTTCAAAAGTTCATCACGTTGATGAGACTACAAGACCAGATTTGAATAGATTAAATCTTTAAAATATCATCAAAATAAAATGAAGTTACGAGATACTTCATTTGATGCAAACATCATTTTGAAAACTTGACCCTGCCAACACTCAACAATCACCCAACCGTAGCCTTTCTATCGAAGTGCTCTGGGTAGTGTTTCAGAAATATCCAATTGGATGATGAACTCATTACGGGAGTTTGCCGTGCCAGGAAGACCACTTATGATGATCAGTCGTAGTAGTGCAACCCCACCATTTTCTACATGTAGAGGAGAACCTGTCAGATTTACTTGTCAACCGAACACTGAACTCCTAAGGAATGGACCGCCTTAGCGGAACTTCCAGGCCATTTGGGCCAATATAATAAGGCTGGGCCGGCGCCACTCGACCACTTACGCCACTCCTAGTTCAGATGAAATCCATGACTCTGAAACGTAAAGCTCATTCCCCCTTTCCCCAAGTAGAAACTTGTTGATACGGCTCCACCAAGAAGTCATATCTAGTTGGAAAGGAGAACTCACCGATATTTTCCAGGCGATGCCTGCTAATGGATTAACTTGTTCCAAGAATTTTACTTCCCGAGTGTTGGGTAAGTAATCGATTCATTTAACAAAATAGCAACCTTGTTGCGAATATAAAACACACCACAGAGCCGGATCCCTCAGGTTTTGAGCGAGTATTTAAATCCCCTTCGAAAGGAGAATCTTAAATATAAAAATGAGTTTTGGGATCCGCTCTAACTTTTAAAAATCATTTTGAAGACTCGCAAAACATTTTTAAGAATGTTTGGAGTGATGCTGATTTAACAAAATAAATCAGTCCCAATATATTAGAAAATATCTGAATATTATTATTTAAATAATATTTCCATAAAGAATAATCTTTATAAAAATAATTGAAGTAGAAGTTTTGAAACTTATACTTGAAATGAATATTAAATATCCAAAGATATACCTATACGAAAGTACTATCTTTATTTGAATAATCAAAAGTGAGTTTGATTATCGACACCTTATTCTTTAATAAAATAAAGAATATATCTCAACAAATAATCGGAGTCATAGATCCTCAAATAAATATTCAAATAATATTCAATAAATAAAATAAGCTGAGTCATAAGCCCTCGATTGAATATTCAAGATAATATTCATTAATAAAATAAAGTTATCAAATAAACCTTATTCGATTAATAGTTTTGAAAACTATAACCATATATATATATATAAATATATATATATATATAATCTACTCGGGATCCTCGACTCCCGGTTTTAGAAAATGTTTTCACCTTTGGGTCCCTATACTAAGGGTATATGCAAATTACCGCTATTCTCTAGCATAGGTATTATCAACTGAACCAACAGATATATATGGAAAGAATACGAAACAGGCATGCATATATATACCATATCAGCATGCTTCAATATATCACAAAATTTGTTAATTAACCAACATGCATCTATCACAAGATAATGCATATACATATATACATCACAACAACAGTATAACGGGTAGAAAACTTGCCTGAGCGACTGGGGGTGATAAAAGGCTCGGGACGAGTCTGGTGACTGGGGGTGATAAAAGGCTCGGGACGAGTCTGGTAACCTATAAACAACAAGTAAGTTGGAAATAAACCAAAGTCACTTGTAAATCTATACTCTAACTACCTTAGACTCTAACGCTCGCTTTGCGCTTACTGATTCTCTTAAGTCACTCGAGTACTCTCGGCTCCACCATTTTTTATAATTTAACCATTACAAGTTTTAAGGCGATTCCTTCGCGAGTGTCTTACCAACTGCCTAACACTCTTACCATAATTGTTTCATACACTAATTAACCCTTTTTGGTCTTTAACCTATGTTTCAAGGTAAGGCGAGGGGAAAAGTTTCGTTCGCGAAACGCCGTTACTTAAAACGGTCGTTTCTCCTAAACCGTACATCGGAATCAAACGACTATATATCAAAACGAAGCTCGTAACATGAACTATCTAAACATGGCAATGGTCATAATCTAGCAGGGAGTTCTCATGTCCAAATGTTATGAACAAAAGCAGTCTAAAGTAAATCGGACATTACGACGGCTATGTTTACGCGATTACCAATGTTTAAACTACTCCAATTAACCACCAACCAACTCATAACCATCAATACAACAAAACTTCACCTAAACCATACCACATCAGTCCATAATCTCCAAGGTTTTCAACTCAAACAACCACAATCAAGACCTATGAACTATAATCAAGCTTCAATTACCAAAACACTTCCAAATCAAACCAAACTACTAATAATCACAATCCATGCTTCTCATTTCACAAAACCAACCATTAAACTTACTAAAAAATAAAGTAAAGGCTAGGGTTTGAAGTTTATACCTTCCTTGGGAGGTGTTAAGTTGCTAGGAAGCCTTAGGGAGCCTCCTACAAGCTTGATCTTTCCAGAGAAATCAAGAACACAAAGTTAGGCTTCGAAGTTTCTAAAAGTCCGATTTAACGAACTGTAAAAATGAGGGTCTTACCATGATTATTTGGACGAGACTTGTGAATAATAGTTGTAGGCCATCTCAATACCTTTCCAATGAGCTATAGAACACAATATTTGAGTGAGAAATGAAGGAGATACAGCAGTTTTAGTGTACTGGTTCTGTTTTGGCCGAGAGCAATGGAAATGGGGGAGGAAATGCTTTTGCTTTCTTGTGTTGGTGGAATAATGTGGTGGATAATGATGGGTTGTCTTGATATTTTGCTAGGTTAATAATAAACAAAGGAGTTAGTGGAAGATGATCTCACCATTTGCCATGTGTTGGTGATTTGTGGTGAGATGAGATCATCCCTAGTTAACTATATAATTAACTAGCCATTCCTTCCTAACTATCACTTGGTTTCTTGTTTGATCAACCATCCACTTGCCTTGCCACTTGAAAAGGTATTTACAAGAGTCGTTATTCATTTCTTTGTCCGGTTATCACTCAATCTCGTTGATCGTTTGATTAAATACCTTAATGGTTTTATTGATAAAATCTTCTTGGTATTTTTAATACCTAAATTAATTCTCCTTTATAATCCTTGAATTTAAAATCCTTCATCTTAATATTAATTTCTTAAATCCCTTAATGTCTGGTGGAAATCTCGGAGAAAAATAAAAGTGCTCGTTTTCAAAATCCGACAGCTTTTACATACACTTATTTTCTTTATGGAATACTAATACGATCTTAGAATTTCCATAACAGTACTCCTATATATCGTGGTCTGATAATTTTTCTTAATTAGCATTGTCAGCAAAAGTTACTATTCATCCGGGTTTCAAAAATCTCCAAAAATTGGGGTTATTACAGGAGTGGATGCACTTGAACAGTCTTGCATTCCAAATTTCTTCAACAGATTTCTGGTGTACTTAGATTGACAAATAAAGGTTCCTTATTCATTCTGCTTGACTTGAAGGCCCAAAAAATAGCTAAGTTATCCCATCATACTCATTTGATATTTTGACTGTATTAGCTTGGGAAACCTTTTACAAAGTCTGTCATTTGTAGAACCAAAAATGATATCATCAACATATATCTGCACCAAAAGTAAGTGCTTTCCATGGTTGAGATAGATTAAAGTTTTGTCAATAGTTCCTCTTTTAAATCCACTTTCCAGAAGAAACTGAGCTAACGTCTCATACCATGCTCTTGGAGCTTGCTTAAGGCCATAAAGTGCTTTATCAAGTATGTAGACATGATTAGGAAATTTTGAATCTACAAAACCTGGAGGTTGTTCAACATATACTTCTTCTTCCAATTCTCCATTAAGAAAAGCACTTTTTACATCCATTTGAAAGACTTTAAAATTTTTGTGAGCAGCATAAGCCAAAAATATCCTTATGGCTTCCAATCTAGCAACAGGTGCAAATGTTTCATCATAATCAATTTCCTCTTGCTGAGAGTATCCTTTTGCAACCAGCCTTGCTTTATTTCTTGTAATTATGCCATCACTGTCAGTTTTATTTTTTAACACCCATTTTGTACCAACAACAGATCTATTCTTTGGTCTTGGCACTAGGGTCCAGACTTTATTTCTTTCAAATTTATTCAACTCTTCCTGCATTGCTTGCACCCAATCAGCATCTTGAAGAGCTTCTTCCACTTTCTTTGGTTCAGACTAAGAAAGAAAAGAATGATAGAGACATTCATTTGATGTTGTTGTTCTAGTTCTAATACATGCTTCAGGATCTCCAATAATCAAGTCAGGTGTATGTGCTTTAGTCCACTTCCTTGCATATGGAAGGTTATCTCTAGAACTGGATGCTCCCTCATGATCCATGCTGTCTACATCAACATTTTCTGATGCTCCCCCTGAAATTATGCTCTCTGAGTTGGATTCTTCAAAATTTGAGTTTCCAGAATTATCAGAACTTGGCCCATCAGAACTTGAAGAGCCTGTTCTAGGTTTTAATGCTTCTTGAGATGTGGTTGGATCTTCAATATGCTCCCCCTGCACAGGTGCGTTGTCCTTTGGCGTAGTCACCACAGTTTCAATAACATCAGAGTTTAACCCATCAGAGTTTATAGCAGAATCGTAGCTTGTTCTAAGTTCTAATGCTTCTCAGCTGATCATGATCATTGAAATCTTCAATTCCAGTAATCTTCTTATCATCAAAAGAGACATTGATAGATTACATGACAACCCTTGTTCTTAAATTGTAGACTCTGAAGGATTTTGTGGAAAGTGGATATCCAACAAAAATTCCTTCATCAGCTTTTAGATCAAATTTGGATAGCTGTTCAGGATGAGTCTTAAGAACAAAACACTTGCATCCAAATACATGAAAGTACTTCAGATTTGGCTTCTTTTTCTTCACCATCTCATATGGTGTCTTTCCATGCTTGTTGATAAGTGTTGCATTCTGAGTAAAACAAGCAGTCTGCACAGCTTCAACCCAAAAGTAGGTTGGTAACTTTGCTTCATCAAGCATAGTTCTTGCAGATTCAATAAGAGTTCTATTCTTTCTTTCAACAACTCCATTTTACTGTGGAGTTCCAGGAGCAGATAATTCCTGCTTTATTCCATGGTCTTTGCAGAACTCTTCCATAATCATTTTCTTGAACTCAGTGCCATTATCACTTCTTATGATTTTCATAGAGACTTTGACCAATTTATCCAGTTGTTTGACATGATCAATCAAGATAGATGCAGTTTCACTTTTTGTGTGCAAGAAATACACCCATGTGTATCTGGTAAAATCATCTACTATAACCATAGCATATTTCTTATTTGCAATAGACATGACATTTGCTGGACCAAATAGATCAACATGTAGTAGGTGATAAGGCTCAAGAATTGAAGATTCAGTCTTTCTCTTGAATGAATATTTTCTTTGTTTTTCCTTTTGACATGAATCACAAAAGCCATCAGGAGCAAATACCGATTTTGGCAGTCCTCTCACAAATCTTTCTTGACTAGTTCATTTATATTGTTAAAATTTAAATGAGAGAGTTTCTTGTGCCAATCCCAGCTTTCTTCAATTGATGCTCTACTTAACAGACAGATTGCAGAACCATCAGAACTTGTTGAAAGCTTGGCTTCATAAATGTTACCATGCATGTATCCCTTCAGAACAACTTTTCCTGTAGATTTGCTTACAACTTCACAGTGTTTTTCAAAAAAATCCACATGATAACCTCTGTCACAAATTTGACTAACACTCAGCAGGTTATATTTAAGTCCTGAGACTAGAGCTACTTTTTCAATGATGACGTTCCCAAGATTGATATTGCCATATCCCAGAGTTTTTTCCATGTTGCCATCTCCATAAGAAACTCCTGGGCCAGCTTTCTTCACAAAGTCTGATAGCAGGGCTTTATTTCCAGTCATATGTCCTGAACATCCACTGTCCAGAACTAGGATATTTTTCCTGTTGCCCTGCAATCACAAAAACCACTAATGATAGTTTTAAGGACCCAGACTTGCTTGGATCCTTTGGCCTTATTAAGTTTGTTAACATATGCAGCGGATTTAACATCAGAGTTTATGTTAACATTTTTCTTATCAGAATTTACAATATCAGACTTTGCATCAGAACCTACACTAGAAGGAATAATGCTGACTTTCTTTAAAGATGGTTTTATTTGATAATAATCATAGTACAAACTATGATATGCCTTACAAGTATAAATGGAATGCCATAAACTACCACAATGAAAACAAGGATTTTGTGGTTTAAACCTAACATTCTGACTCTTAACTCCTGATTTAGGAGGTAAAGAATTTATATCCTTATTCTTCCTGGAAAAAGAAGCAAGATGGTTAGTGTTTCCACAGTTATTGCATTTCTTTCTAGGAGCATTAGGAACAGACTTATAATTATTGCTTTTATTCACACCTTCCTTTCCATTCCTATTTTTCCTAGGTGGCTGTACCTTGTTTACATTCTTAATCTCTTTCAGCTTATACTTAAGTTGCTTCTTTGTCATTAAGCCTATGTTAACTTCAGCTGGTTTATCCTGTTTTAATTTGTCAGAAGTTGACTCTGCCTTAACTTCTGTATCAATATCTTTCATCTTTTCAGAATCAGACTTTACAGTTTTAACTACAAACTTAACAGGATTTACCTTTGGCTTAGTAGTCTGTTTAACAATAATTGGCTTAATTTGTTCAGTTCCTTTTTCACTTTTATCATCTCCATAACCTAAGCCCTCTTTCCAGTTTCCACTACTTAACAAATTCTGAGTTATTCTGCCAGAGTTAGTCCAAGTCCTGATAATCTCTCTTTCCTTTTCTAACTCAGTTTTTAGAGATTGATTCAATTTTAACACTTCATCTCTAACATAAAAAGCATCATCTCTTTCTTTCTGAGTTTGATGGAACATAATTAACTCTTTTTCTAAATAGTCATTCCTTTTCTTAAAAGCCATATTTTCAGAAGTTAACCTATCACATGTTAAGGTCTGATCTCTATAGCTAATGAATATGGTTTTAAGATAAGATCTCAACTCAGTAATATCATCAGTATGAAAAGCATAAGTTGTTTGAGGTATCTTTAACTCAGCAGCTTCAGAACTGCTATCAGCATTTGCCATCAAGGCATAGTTCACCTCATGTTCAGAATCTGAAGTGTATGTCCATCTTTTCTTCTTTGTGACAAGTGCCTAGCCTTTGTCACCTTTTCCTTTCTTGCAATCAGGAGATATGTGGCCTTTCTCACCACAATTGTAGCATTTAACATTTGAGTAATCTCCTCTGTCAGACTTTCCTGCCTTGCCTTCAAATTTTCTGAATCCCTTCTTATCAGAACTTCCACTTTTCCTGGAAAACTTCTTTCCCCTTCTGAATTTCCTATAGGGTATCTTTGTGATACCCTTCACCATAAGAGCACACAATCTCATCATCTCTTCATCAACATCCATCTCAGATAGACTTTCAGTTTCTGAATCCTCATCATCATCATCAGAACTTGATGAATCTGAATCAGACTTTGTGATGAGAGCCTTTCCTTTGCCTTTCTTTGAGGTAGCCACTTTGGGGGATTCCTCATCAGCCTTAAGAGCAATTGTTCTTGACTTTCTCCCATTCCTCTTGCTTCTTTGATCCATCTCAAGTTCATGAGTTTTGAGTATACCATAAATTTCATTAAGAGTTGTTTCATCAAGAGCATAGTTGTCTCTTATAGTAGTTGCCTTCAAATCCCAACTTTCAGGAAGAGCTAAAAGGAATTTAAGATTAGTATCTTCAAGATCATATTCCTTATCCACCAGTGATAGATCATTCAAGAGTTTGACAAATCTGTCATATAAACCAGTTAATGACTCATCAGGTTTTGAGTCAAAGTGCTCATACTCTTGAGTGAGTATAGTCCTCCTGTTCTTCTTAATTACATCAGTTCCCTGGCATCTTGTTTCCAAGGCATCCCGTATCTCATTTGCAGTCTTGCAGTTAATTACCCTGTTTGACATGACATTATCAATGGCACTATGCAGCAAATGCCTTACCTTTGCATCCTTAGCAATAGATGAGATATCTTCAGCTGTATACTCACTTTTCTACTTTGGTACAGTCATTGTTGGATGATCTGCAACTACAACAGAGAGCTTGGTTGGCTTATGTGGTCCTTCATTAATTCTGTCAAGGTATTCTGGATATGTAGCTTCCAGAAACATAGTCATCCTCACTTTCCATATGGGATACTCAGAAGGTCTCAGTATGGGAACCCTAATAGTCTCATATTGACTGTGGATTTGAGTCTTTGGAGTTTCTTCAGTTTTGGTGGGCTTGGTTGGAGTTTGTTCTTCTTTAGACATGATAGTTTTGGATCTTTACTATATATGTGTTAACAGATAGGCTCTGATACCACTTGTTAGGTCATACACACTGTAGAAGGGGGTTGAATACAGTGTATACTACAATCAAATCGAATTAAGAACACAAGTATGAAACACATAATAATCTAATTAATAAAACAGTATTACAATGAAACCGTTCTCTCTCAGTGATGAACAAATATCACGAGAGCTGCTAGGGTTACAATGAATAATATTCTCAATAAAGATAACACTGAAAGGCATATGTCATAGCCTATTTGTTTATTCGAGGATTTAACTCAACTCAAATAAGAATGTAACAAGTAAATAGTGGATCTACCGTCAAAGAGATCTCTCAAAGTAACATTTGTCAAAGGATTCAGAAAGAATGTTCATCTACAGACTTGAGGAATTAATTCACTGGAAGAAGTTCAAGAAATTGATCAAGCCTCAGTGATATAAATCAAGATTGTGGATTTAATCAAGTGTCAGAGATCTTGTCGGGGTATCAGGTAATTACAGAGATTTAATCTGAAGAAAATTAAGTTATCAAAGTCAAGTCATGAAGAAACGCCAGGGAAGTTAGTCACTCATGAACCAGACAGTACATCGAGTGTCAACATTGAAGTGGTGGAATTGATTCATAATTTTCAGAGATTTTCAGAAGAGTGGTTGTTGTTCAAGAGTAGTATTAATTCTCTATTAATTAATTAAGTCATATAATTTAATTAAGAAAATAAATTATATCTGCAAAGATTAATTTATTGATTAATTAAATTTATTGATTAATTGAATTAATTGATTAATTAATTCTGAATTAATATTATGAATTTTCAGAATTGATTTTGAATTTATATTCAATATTAATTCACCATGACAATCAATTGAACTGGTATGACAATCAGATTGTCATACCGATTGTCATGCTAGTTCAGGAGATCGTCATACCGATTGTCATGATAGTTAAAGTGATTGTCATACCGATTGTCATGCCGATTGTCATGCGAGTTCAAGCAATTGTCATACCGATTGTCTTTCCAGTTCAAGTGGATTCTGTTGATTGAATTATTAAAGACGAGAGCAGCAGACATTCGAAATAGTACATTACACTTCAAACTACTCAAGAACAGAAAAAGCAGCAGCCGAACAAAACATTTCATCTCTTCACTGCTGCAATTAAAGTTCATTAATTTCTAGTATTAAAGTTAAATCCAAACCACTAGAAATCATTCTCTTGTTCTTGTGTAACTATCTAGCGGATCAAAATCCCTAGAACTTAATCTCAAATTGCTTTTAGCATTTGATCTTTTTATTGCAAAAATAGAAAAAGTTCATGTCGAATTTATTCTAGATTTGTGATAATTCATTTGAGATTAATCCATTGTAAACGATACCGTTGTTGTAACACCTTTCAAGTTTAATAATAGTTTTATTTAACTTGAATTTTGTTTCACTTTTTTATTCTGCATTAAATTCGATTAAACGGTATAGTTTGTATTCAACCCCCCCTTCTACAAACATATTGGGACCTAACAATTGGTATCAGAGCCTTCTGATTAACGAACAAATCAAGATCCTAGACTTTTGTGATTTTTCAACTCCTTGAATTTTTATTTCTTCAAAAATTCATAATGACTTCACGAAAAGTTGGAACCGTTAAAATTCCACTGTTTGATAAAGAAAATTATATTATGTGGAAGAAGAAGATGCTCTTGTTTTTACAAGTTGCAAATCCCAAATATCTGGACGTGTTAAAGAAGGGTCCGAAAATTCCGATGGTTATTGAACCAGAGGTTATAGAAGATAATGTTGTAATTACCAAAGCTAGAACCTATGCAAAGGAGCCTGAGGATTTTACCGCTGCTGAAAAGGAAGAAGCCTCCTTGGATGCCAGCCTTCAATTAATTTTAGTTGATTCCCTTGATTCCTTGATGAACAGACATGTGACGAACTGTAAAAATTCCAAACACATCTGGGAAACTATTGAGGTGATTAATGAAGGCACAGAGGAAGTTAGGGAGAACAAGTTAGAGATCCTAACCTCTGAGTATGAACATTTTAAATCCAATCCAGGAGAAGGAATTACTGAAGTGTTTGAGAGGTACAATGCATTGATCAATAACCTGAACATAAATGGAAAATATTATTCAATCAGGGAGGTCAACAAAAAGTTCCTTTTAACACTGCCAACTCATCTTGAACATAGAATCACTTCCATAAGAGAAGCAAGAGATCTGAGTGAGATTTCTTTGGAAAGGCTCTATGGTGTGTTAAAAACCTATGAGTTGGAGCAGATTCATCAGAAGGAAGTCTATGGGAAAGGTAGAGTGGTCAACACGTCTACTGCTCTAGTAGCTGAAGGTCAACAACAACAACAACAATCTCAACAGTCGGAGAGAATGGTACAGTCTTCCAAGGCTGAGGAAAATGTGATAGTAGCAGAATATGATCCTCCTACTACAAATCAATCTGGTGATGATTTTTACTCCTTGGAAGAGCTGGAGCAATTGGAAGATGAGTCAATGGCCCAGATTATCAAGAGATTCTCCAATGTCAGATTCAAGAGAAATCCCAACTTCAAGTACAAGTCCAACTACAACAGATTCCAGAAAGGTGGATCTTCATCCTCTAACACCAGCAGTGGTGGATACAAAACATGGATGGTTGATCGGAGCACCATTCGATGCTTTAACTGCAATGAGTTGGGACACTTTGCCACAGAATACAGGAAGCCAAAGCAAGTAAGAAAGAACTCTTATGATTCAAATCAGAAGAGTAACTCTGAAAGGGCTTATCTGGAAAAGGGAAGAAGCTGGGATGATACTGATAGTGAAGATGAAGAAGATGGGAATCTTGCTCTTATGGCCATTGATGGAAATACTTCATCATCAAGAAAAGAGGTAAAATTTACTGATGCTGAACTAGTTTATCATCTAGGAGGTACCTTAGATTGTGCTTGTCGTGATAATGAAATGTTAATTCAACAGATCAAAGACCTTGAGAAAGAGGTCAATGAATTAAGACTTGTGCACATTAATCAAGACAAATTAAAAGAACAAGTATCTTTTTTAGAGAATAGAGTTAACTGTTATAGACAACTCGAAACTATTCTTAAAGACAAGATCACCGGTCTTGAGACTAAGGTTAAAGTTTACTTTAATTCTTGTTTGAAGGCTAAAGAGTTCTACAATAAGCAAGATATTGATAAAACATCTGGAATAGGTTTTGATTACAATGTTGCTATTGGAGAATTAGGCATAAACTCCCCTCCTCATGTATGTGCTAAAGGTAGGGAAGTACCACATGTGCTTAAGGGTGTTGATAAACCCCTCTATAAAGAATCAATTGATGAACCATTTGATGAGACCTTCTTTATTAGTCAAGAAGAAATACATGCTGAAAATCTTGCTAATGAGAAGGTTGTTTCCAATCCAAGTGTGTCGAAAGTTCCAGTCAAAGTTGTGAAAGCAACTGAGACTAACAGAGACACACATGAGTTGGATAACAAAAATGCCATGTCTACCATGCATAATTTTCCTGTTGCTAATCCCTCTCATAAAGTATGTGGTGTTCCTAATTGTATGTCTTGTGCTTTTAATTTGATGTATGCTTATTTTAATGGTAAGCATGTTTCTAGTGATAAGACTACTCCTCGTCAGCATGTGAATAATAGGAAGCATGATAGGTCTAAGACTGCTAGTCCTCCTAAGGCTAGAAAGGAGACATGTGTGCCTAAGCCTAAACAGAAATTTGTTAAGGCTGTTTACAAGTTCAAATGTCCAGTCATTGAGAAAGTTGAGAACATTAAAGTTAAGAATGTTGTTTTGCCTGACAAAGGTCAATTCTATAAGTATGTCGGGCCCAACCAAGTTTGGGTTCCGAAGAAGGTTTAATTCATTTGTGTTGCAGGGCATTAAACAGGTGGAACCGGTAGTGTGGATTTTTGACAGTGGATCGTCAAGACATATGACCGGAGATAGAGCCCTGCTATCAAATGTGGTGGAGAAAGCTGGCCCAGTGATTACTATTGGAGATAACAGCAAAGGTTTAACTGAGGGATATGGCTATTTGCCTGAAACTGATGCTGATGAGGAGATGATGAAGCTGTGTGCTCTTATGGTGAAAGGAATCACAAAGATTACATACAGGAAGTTCAGGAAGGGAAAGAAGTTTTCCAGGAAAGGCATAAGTTCTGATAAGAAGAATTTCAGAAGATCTGAAGGCAGAGGAGGAAAGTCTGACAGAGGAGATTATACCAATGTTAAATGCTATAACTGTGGTGAGAAAGGCCATATATCTCCTAATTGCAAGAAGGTAAAGGGTGATAAAGGCAAGGCTCTTGTCACAAAGCAGAAAAGCTGGACAGACACCTCAGACTCTGAAAGTGAGGAGAACTGTGCATTGATGGAAAATGCTGATAAAGAAAGTGCTGAGAGCAGTTCTGAAGCTGCTAAAACAAAGGGCAACAGGAAAAATATTCTAGTTCTGGACAGTGGATGTTCAGGACATATGACTGGAAATAAGGCCCTGCTATCAGAATTTGTGGAGAAAGCTGGCCCAAGTGTTTCCTATGGAGATGGCAACATTGGAAAAACATTGGGATATGGCAATATCAATCTTGGGAATGTCATAATTAAAGATGTAGTTCTGGTCTCAGGACTTAAACACAATCTGCTGAGTATAAGTCAAATCTGTGACAGAGGTTATCATGTTGATTTCTTTGAAGAACACTGTGAAATTGTGAGTAAATCTAAAGGTAAAGTTGTTCTGAAAGGATACAGGCGTGGTAACATTTATGAAGCTAAGCTTTCAACAAGTACTGATGGTTGTGCAATTTGTCTGATGAGTAGAGCATCAATTGAAGAAAGCTGGAATTGGCACAAGAAACTCTCTCATTTAAATTTCAACAATATAAATGAACTGGTCAAGAAAGATCTTGTGAGAGGATTGCCAAAGTCAGTATTTGCTCCTGATGGTCATTGTGATTCATGTCAGAAGGCCAAACAAAGAAAATCTTCCTTCAAGAGCAAGACTGAATCATCAATTCTTGAGCCTTATCATCTACTACATGTTGATCTATTTGGTCCAGTAAATGTCATGTCTATTGCAAAGAAAAAATATGCGTTGGTCATAGTGGATGAGTTCACCAGATACACATGGGTGTATTTCTTGCACACAAAAAGTGAAACTGCATCTATCTTGATTGATCATGTCAAACGTCTGGATAAATTGGTCAAAGATTCTGTGAAAATCTTAAGGAGTGATAATGGCACTGAGTTCAAGAATTTGATAATGGAAGAGTTCTGCAAAAACCATGGAATAAAGCAGGAATTTTCTGCTCCTGGAACTCCACAGCAAATTGGAGTTGTTGAAAGTAAGAATAGAACTCTCATTGAAGCTGCACGAACTATGCTTGAAGAAGCAAAGCTTCCAACTTATTTCTGGGCTGAAGCTGTGCAGACTGCTTGTTTTACTCAAAATGCAACACTTATTAACAAGCATGGAAAAATACCATATGAGATGGTGAAGAAAAAGAAGCCAAATCTGAAGTACTTTTATGTATTTGGATGCAAGTGTTTTGTTCTCAAGACTCATCCTGAACAGCTATCCAAGTTTGATCTAAAAGCTGATGAAGGAATCTGTGTTGGATATCCACTTTCCACAAAAACCTTCAAAGTCTATAATTTGAGAATAAAAGTGGTCATGGAATCTATCAATGTCTCTTTTGATGACAAGAAGATTACTGGTCTTGAAGATTTCATTGATCATGATCAGCTGAGATTTGAAAATGAAGACTCAAATTCTGATAATGAAAATCCTGACAGTCTAAGTCCTGATACTGTAAACTCTGATGGATTACACTCTGATGTTATTGAAACTGTGGTGACTATGTCAAAGGAAGATGCACCAATGCAGGGGGAGCATACTCAAGATCCTACCACATCTCAAGAAACATCAGAACATACATCTGGCTCTTCAAGTTCTGATTCGTCAAGTTCTGATAAGCCAAGTTCTGATAGTGCTGAAAATCTAAATTCTGAAGAATCCAACTCAGAGAGCATAGTTTCAGGGGGAGCATCAGAAAATGAAAATAAAGACAGCATGGATCATGGGGGAGCATCCAGTTTTAGAGAAAACCTTCCATCTGCAAGGAAGTGGACAAAGTCACATACACCTGATTTGATAATTGGAAATCCTGATGCAGGTGTCAGAACTAGAACAGGTACTTCAAATGAATGTCTTTACAATTCTTTTCTCTCTCAGACTGAGCCAAAGAAAGTGGAAGAAGCTCTTCAAGATGCTGATTGGGTGCAAGCAATGCAGGAAGAGTTAAATGAATTTGAAAGAAATAAAGTCTGGACCCTAGTGCCAAGACCAAAGAATAGATCTGTTGTTGGTACAAAGTGGGTATTCAGAAATAAAACTGACAGGGATGGCATAATTACAAGGAATAAGGCAAGGCTGGTTGCAAAAGGATATTCTCAACAGGAGGGAATTGACTATGATGAAACATTTGCACCAGTTGCTAGGTTAGAAGCCATAAGGATATTTTTGGCTTATGCTGCTCACAAAAAGTTTACTGTCTTTCAAAATGGATGTGAAAAGTGCTTTTCTCAATGAAGAATTGGAGGAGAAAGTATATGTTGAACAACCTCCAGGCTTTGTAGATTTCAAACATCCAGATTATGTCTACAGGCTTGATAAAGCACTTTATGGACTTCAGCAAGCTCCTAGAGCATGGTATGAGACTTTAGCTCAATTTTTTCTGGAAAGTGGATTCAACAGAGGAACAATAGACAAAACACTGTTCTACCTCAACCATGGAAAGGACTTACTTCTCGTCCAGATTTATGTTGATGATATCATTTTTGGGTCTACAAATGATAGACTTTGCAAGAAGTTTGCCAAACTGATGCAGTCAAGATATCAGATGAGTATGATGGGGGAACTTAGCTATTTTCTGGGCCTTCAAGTCAAGCAGAATGAAGAAGGCACTTTTATTTATCAAACTAAGTACACCAGAAACTTGCTAAAGAAATTCGGAATGCAAGATTGTTCAAGTGCATCCACTCCCATGGCCACTGCAACAAAACTGGATAAGGATACTGGTAAATCGGTAGATATTACTGATTACAGAGGTATGATTGGCTCTCTACTCTATCTAACTGCTAGTAGACCTGATATCATGTATGCTACCTGTCTTTGTGCAAGATTTCAAGCAGATCCCAGAGAACCTCACTTAACAGCTGTGAAAAGAATTTTTAAGTATCTTAAAGGAACAGCTAATCTGGGATTGTGGTATCCTAGAGAATCAGATTTTAAACTAATAGGTTACTCAGATGCAGATTTTGCAAGTTGCAAAATTGACAGGAAAAGCACAAGTGGAAGCTGCCAATTTCTTGGAGGCAGATTGGTTTCTTGGTTCAGCAAGAAACAAAAGTCAATTTCCACATCAACTGCAGAAGAAGAGTACATTGCTACAGGAAGCTGTTGTGCACAGATTTTTTGGATGAAGAATCAGTTACTGGATTATGGGTTAACATATTTCAAAATCCCTATTTACTGTGATAATCAAAGTGCTATTGCTATGACAGGTAATCCAGTTCAACACTCTATGACAAAGCACATCAGCATCAGGTACCACTTCATAAGGGAACATGTGGATGAAGGTACAGTGGAATTGCACTTTATTCCAACAGATCAACAACTAGCAGATATCTTCACAAAACCACTGTGTGAAGCCACTTTTACAAGATTGGTAAATGAACTTGGAATGGTTTCAGGTTCTTTTTTCTAAATCTGTCTAGTTTTGTTCTGTTTCATTAGACTTTATGATCAGTATTTACAGAATGTAATCTCTTTGTTTATTCTGTGATTAATTGAAATATGCGTTCAAGTACTGATTGTTGTCTGATATATGTTTCTAAACTCTGATAAGTGATATGTCTATTTAAGTAACTATTCAATCCTATGAGGATAACTGTGCTAGATACTGACCTAGTAGTCTTCAATAAACAAATGATCCCATATAAGAAGTAATTATTTCTGTGGAAATCTTATGACACAAGCAAATTCTGATAATTGAGCTTAGTTGAGTTTACTTTGTTTATCTTATTACTAAGTCACAAATTAAAATAATGCTACTCATCTGTTAAGTTCTGATACTAGTAAATCTGTTGAATGTACTAAGTGCTGATAAACCTCAATTATCAAAAGAAAAAGCAAAAAGATCAAAGAATAAAATCAGGTACTCCTTTGAGATCTAGAGTAAACATGTGGAAGGGACAACCCAAGTGCATTGCTGGTATTAAGTAAATATGCATTAGAAAAGCAAAATATTTTCTTGGTGACTTTTCACACTTTATGATTACTGGAGAAATACTCTGATAATAGCATAAATTCTGATAAGCAGTCGTGACTCACTTACACTGAGAAGCCACTGTAAAATAGAATTTAAAAAGATGCATAAAATTAGCACAAAAAAGTTGAGGTGGACTCAAGCATGAACTCATTCATCAGTAGGTTTCAGGATAATGACAGCTCTTTAGGAAAATTTTAGTTATGCTTTATTTCTAAGATGTACTGAAGTGAATCAAACTTTACTCCTTGTTTGAAATTTAGCTTAATGCACACACTAATCACTCCATCTGAATGATGAAAATTACTGTGGTGGTCTATGTTGTTTTATATAAACAGTCATTGTGTCATTTTGCACTAACTCTGAGGACAAGTTCTGGTTGCATATTCTGACGATTAAGTTCTGAAGAGTATAACTCAGAACTTGTATGTGGATTTACTCAGATAGGCATTCCTTTTTCGAGTTAAGAAATTATGTTCTGATGACTGTTAAGTTCTGATATAAGTCTAAGTTCTGATATTATAGTCTAATTCTTTACTTGACTTATCTGTGGATAAAATTTGATAACAGTCTCGGTTCAAACTAGAATATGTTGAAGTGGAAGATTAATAGTCACTATGGTTAGGGTTAATGGTATTCGTACTTGAACAGTCCACTTTTACTTGTTTCTTGTGCGCATTCAACCATGTTTTCTCCTTCCAATGAATGTTATTCTTTTTCCAAGTCTGGGGAGACGGGTAGAATTAATTCTACATGTCAGCATTAAATACTTTTACGTCTCCTGGCATTCTCTTGCCTATATAAGCAGCCACTTCACATCAGCCTTCCCATCAAATTCTTTCTCACAAACTTACCTTCATACTTTTTCTTTCAAAAACACAATGGTCAGATACAACATGTTTTTGAACTACCAAAACTTCAATATGGAGCTAAGTTGTGCCGACTGGCAGCAGGAATGGCACGTCACGGCCATTCCTGAGGAGATATGGGACTCTATCCCACAGGAGGTACTGACCCACCTTCTGTTCTTCTATATGGATTACCATCGCCATCTGGAGCGATTGGAGGAGGAAAGGCTGGAAGCTCTCCGCCAGCAAGAGCGAATCATCCGACTCGCCATTCTGTTTGTCGAGAGTAGGAAGAAGAAATGATTTAATCTCGTCTTCTTCATATTTTTCTTCATCATCAGCCTTGCCCTGCTTCTTGAGCTAGGACTAAGGCTGTTGATGTTAGGTTTAGTGGCTTAGGGAAATCTTGTATAAGTACTGATGTAATTTCAATTTCATGAATGTATTTTCTTGATATATTAATGAAATTTGTTTTTGTTTCAAGATTTTGTCTCTAAGTTATTTTGTAATGCATTGATAAATCCTGATAATTATTCATATTCTGAAGACCATATAAATTCTGTTTTAATTTAAGTTCTGATTTTCCTTTATCAGTACTTACTCATATAATTTATCTTGGTCACTTTAACTTAATTTCTTTTCAGAATATTAATGTTGCAGTGAAAATTAATTAAATCAGTGGGAACGGTTTCAATTTTGAATTAAAACTGTTTCACCTTGATTAATGGAATATCTGGGTAAGTGGAACGATTTTTCCTTAAAAACAGGCAAGTGGGCAAGTAATGATTACTATTTTCTCGCGCCCAGTAACTATCCGTTATTACTGCATGTCTGACAGGTGTCCAACGGTAACATTTTTTTTCAGAGTATAAGTCCGACAGAGAGAGGATTTCTTTAATCTTTTATTTCTTTCATACTTTTTCTCTCTACTTGCTTTTACTCTCTTTCTCTCTTCTTCTCACGTTGGTTTTTCATACAGACATTTTATCAAACACCTAACAGGCACTTTTAAATCTCAATTTTTCACATGGCACCTAAGGATTTAATCATTGATGGAGCTAAGTTTGTTCCAAACAACTATGCTGCAATTCTTGATCATGCTGAAGCTCCATCTGAATTGCATTTTGTGCAAGATCTTCTTGCACACAGTGAGATTGGATATGCATTAACTCAACCTTCAGTCTTTTCGAGCCAACAAGTTCTGACGTTTTGGCGGACTGGGCACTTTGATGATGGTGGTAGACATGGCACTCCTAGTATTGTTTTCGAAATGGGTGACTCTTCTTATGCAGTTACTCCTGGTACAATACGCAAGGCTCTACATCTCCCAGAAGGTTGCACCTTTTCAATTCCAGAAGAATCAGCTCTTCAGGAGTTAATGGCAAATATGGGGTATGAAAAGAGTTTGGCAAAACTTGGGCAGTTGAAATGGGCTCATATCAGAAGAGAATGGAGCTTCTTCTTCGACTGCATCACTAAAGCTTTTGGGAACAAATGTTCGAATTTTGATGTTATCCCAATTCTGAGTCAGCACATCGGGTATGCTATTATACATCAAACTCATTTTGATTTTGCAACTGGTATAATTGGTTTTATTGGGGATAGGATGACAGAAGATAGGAATGTTGTCTATTTTGCTAGATTCTGTCAACTTATTTATACTTTTTGTACTGATGAACCTCAATTAGTCAGTTCCTCAACCCCACCTTTTAAAGTTGCAAAACGCTACTTTAATGACCTGGTAAATGCTGACACTAAGAAATCAGTGGTTAGACCATTACAGATTCCTCAGTCTGTAAAACAGATCCTAGTAAATGTTGATCCTGATACTTATAGATCTGTTTACTCTGATGTCCAACCAACAACAAACACTCAAAAACCATCATCCTCAGCACCTACCACTCATTCTACTCAACCTACCCTCAGGAAATATCTCAAATCCTATCTCTCCACTTCACAGACTGATCAACCCTCATCCTCAGCACCTACTGTGAAGCCTTCATCCTCCAAGCCAAAGAGGACAAAGACTGTTCCTTAAACACCTCAAAAGAGAAGGGGGATTGCCTTGAGAGATAAATCTGATACTGAGGACCAGGTTCCTTCTTCAGAACCTGTTGTAGGTGAAGCTGAGAAAGAGACTTCTCAGAAGGATTCTGGAATTGGGGGATCTAGGCTTCTCAAAAGGCTTAGAAGAATGACAGTTCCTGAAACTCCCAAGGAATCCAAATCAACAACGAGATACAAGAAACAGAGGGCAAAAAGGCCAGTTTCAGATGATGAAGAGGAAGCAGCTAAGGAAGGGGATCAGGAATCTCTGATCTCACAAGACAAGGAATTTGCTCCAGTCACTTCTTCTCCATCAACTCCATCTAAGGAAGCTGTTTCTGAAAAGGCTAACACACCATCTGTGTCTCCTGTTGATCCAGGCACAAGTGCTGATATTGATGTTCAAATCTTGGTTGTGCCTGAAGTAATTCTCTTAGAAGCTCCAATAGCAACTAATCCTTCAACAACACTTGTTCCTGATGTTGTTCAAACTCCAGAGTTATCTACAACACCTTATCTGCATCAAGATGCTGATGATCAGACTTTAGGTGAGCATCAGGATATGGCTGTTGATCAGAACTTAGAACCAGATCAAAAATTAGAGGATGTTGAAGCCTCCATTGCTACTCACACTGTTATTTTATCAGAGGATACTGATTCTGTAAGTTCTGATGCTGCAAATGCTGGAGATACTGGTGATGCTGCTCCAACTGCGGATGCTGATGTAGCAGGTCCTTCAGGACATGTTCCTCAACAAACTATTCTTAAGTCTGAACTTATTAAGAAGTTTGTTACCAGAGAAGCACCAGTACCTTGGAGTGAAACTCCTGCTGGACAGGAGTGGACTAAGGAATGGAATTCAGTTTCATGTGTTCCAACTGAAAAGCATCTTGCTGAGCACTTGACTAAAGCTGATGAAATGTTAAATTCTGATGATTTCAAAACCCAGCTTAGAGTCACTGCATTGAGTACTAAACATCTACAAGGTCTTCACTCAACTACTCATGCAGAGCTACACAAAATTCAGGAAGAATTTATCAAACAGGAACAAGTTTGGAAAATTGATAAGAAAAAGTTCTTCCAACCTACCTTTGACAGGATTGCTTATATTGAGAAGACTCAAGATCATCAACAAGCTCAGATTGATGATATTCTAAAAAATCAAGCTTCTCAGCAATCACAACTGACTCAAATCCAATCCTCAGTGGAATTGCTTATCTCTCTTCTACTACCTGCTGATGCCAAAAAGGGGGAGAAAGTAATTAAGTCCAAATGCAAGACTGACAAGACACTGACAGGGAAGGATGATGAAAAAGATGATCAAGGAAACCCTGGAATGGGTAGAGGTCATAGTCAAGGTAGAAGATTCACATCAAGAAAAGCTGAAATCACAAGTCACAGGACAAGTTCTGATACTGGGAAAAGAATAAGTTCTGCTGCTGGTAAAAGGATAAGTTCTGATGAACTTTTAGATCTTGATGAGGAAATGTCAAGACAGTTATTTCTTCAGGAAAATCCAGGAATGGACTTGGAAAGTTTAATGGAAGAAGAAGCCAGGCTTAAATCAGAGAAAGCCACATCTAAATCTGAAGCTTCTGGTAAAAAGCCACTTCCAAAACTCAAAGGCATTGTGATCAAAGAAAGGACACATACTGAAGCAACATTGGCTAGATCACAACCGCAGATAGATCCAAGATCCAAGGGTAAAGAAAAGGTTGGTGAACCTATCAAGGGTTATGTGCCTCCTGAGGATGAAGAAATTACTGATGAAAAGGATAATCTTGCTCTGACTTCAAGAAAAGTTCTTAAAACAACCTCTGACATGGCTCAAGTTGTTCAGAGTCAAGAAATTGTAAGTTCTGATATTCAGAAGAAGCAAGTAACCTCTAACATAGCTCAAGTTAACTTGATATCATAAGATAGACCAAAGACACTCTTACCAGGATTCACTAAAGCAAAACAGACTCAATCTTTGAAGACTACTGCAAGTGGTTTTGAAGCAAGAGTAGTTACTGGAAAGGAAGCAAAACATAAAACTGGATTGGGAAGTGCTGATGAAAGAAGAATATATAACAATACCAATGATCCAACTTCCTTGAGTGAACCAGGTATTGGAGCAACTCCTGAGAGATTGAATCAACTGGAATCTGTACAGATGGTTTACCATACCTACTTGAAAGAATACATCTTGTTGTATTTCATGACATATGGTAGGGTTTATCATATAAGACAAAATGCCATTCCATTGAAGTATTTTGAAGAATTGGAGCATGTACTATTCTTACTTCAAGTGGATGACAGAATAACAGGAACTGCTACAAACTATTTGAAAGAACAGATTCAGAGACAGAAAAGGCTTTATTCTTTTAAGTCTGACAGCACATACGTTCCAAAGTACAGAGATCACAATGGTGATATAGTTGAAATGAAGCCCAACACTGCTAAGATTATAACTACCTTTCTAGGGTACAGGGCTGTTGAATTCAATCTTGAGTCTGATAAAGCTTATTTGATCAGACTGGATCAGGATATAAGAAAAGCAAAGATCAATGATCTCAGAGCTGCAATCTTTCAAATTGGTGAAGATACTGCAGAGCTTAAAGATGCCAAAAGGAGAATGATTGATGAACTCAGATATGCTGAGAGATGTTTGTTGAAGAATTATCTCAGAACAACTCCTGACATCAGAGAGATCAGATGATGAAGCCAAGTCGAAGATCTACAACTGCTTAAATTCTGATATTTGTACAGACTGAAGTTGTTATCAGAAGTTGAATATTGGTAAAGCTTTAAGGACTGTAAGTTGTAGTTATCTAGTCTAATTCTCATGCATTTGTACTTAATGTTTTTGACATCATCAAATATCTGTTAAACTTGTATATTATGCTAATTTACAAGTTGGGGGAGATTGTTAGATATATTTGATAATGTCATGGCTAATATAATTTATGTTTAGATTTCAGATCTTACTTAACAGGACAAATCAGTACTTAACCGTTGATCAGTACTTATACTGGAAGTCAGGACTTAAGGATATCAGTACTTATATTATCAGGAGATAATCATCAGAAGTTAGATATCAGAACTTAAGTGCTGAAGGACGATCAGATAAGGACAGTAGCTGATTAAAGGAAAGAAGATCAAGATAAACATAAGAAGAGATATGCATGAAGAAGGAGTTCCGTGAAGAATGGAATACTTGGAAGAAAAGATATCTGATTGATATATTTTAGGAAGCAGAATTATATTCCATATCAATTAGTGATTATCTTGTAACTGTGTAGTATATAAACACAGACATAGGGTTTACACTATAAGTGTTATCATATTCGAGAAGATTATTCATTGTAACCCTAGCAGCTCTCGTGATATTTGTTCATCACTGAGAGGTAACAGTTCCATACTGTAACAGAGTTTATTGTTTCAATAAAGTTTTTTTCTGTTACTTAAGATATTAAAGTTCGATTTGATTGTATTATACACTGTATTCACCCCCTCTACAGTGTGTGTGACCTAACATTCTGTGATATAGGTTCAGTCTCCAATGACTTTCTTTCATTGACAGTCATGAGGTTGAAAACCCACAACTTATATCCCAGACTGTAAAGACAAACACGAAAACAGAACCAACCAACACTTTCTTACCACTAAAATAAAGTATGAATGAGCGTGAGGGAGATAGTGCCTTAGTGCACCATATAAGGAAGGTTCTGAAGTCAACCCAGCAGCTCTGTCTTCCACAAAGATGAGTAGTATTTAAACCGAGACAACTGCTAGCCCCATACATCTTCTCAAAAAGATGTAATGGCTGAAAAAGGCATAAAAACAGTTACTAGATTCACCCTCTCAACAGGGTGCGTCTATTGAAATTTGCCTGTCGGCCAGGTTATCCGATGTAGTGTCACCACCTCCAACATAAACAATTCTTGATGCACAAGGAAAGGTTACACACACAAAGGAAGAGTTGACGGAAACAAGAGTTTCGACCATTTTAAGGTCAGATTCGATTGTTCAAGGTTTTTTAATGGACCAATTGCCTTTACAGGTGTTAGGAGAGGATATTGATCCAATAGCCATATGTCAGTGGTCAGTGTCTACCTCCCCGGGCTTAAATCCCCTGGATGCATCCGCGGATAGTGGATCTGACATAGGCGCAGATCGGCAACTTATTGATAATGATTCAGATATTACCTGATGAGTCACAAGGAAATGTCTTCACAGACATTAGAAGGGAACTTTGATCTTTATGCTAAATTCGTTGGATCATTGTTTACCTTCCCAGAGTTCAAATATGGAACCCTAAAAGGGAAACTAGCAACTTGTAGATTATGACTCAGATTCATCTAACGAGTTTAACAAGGATGGGGATTTGCGAACTCTCATTGCACCACCTGTGACCTCCTTAAGGATGGCTAAGGTGATTTTCCTTGCAGGTACAGCTGAATTTTGGAGCTATGAGAGGAGTGATACACTTGTGAGAATGAGTGTAAACACGAGTGGAGAGAAGAGTGAAACACATGTGAGGTACACTAAACAGAATCACACACTCACAGTGAGAAAGAAAGAGAAACTACTTGTTATTTCTTTTCCAACCAAGTGAAATATGAGAACTCCTTAAGACAACGGCATACATTCCTTCTCTAAGGGGGAGATAAAAGGTTAAGTAATAGTTTGGAGGATTCCTCAACTAAGGGGGAGAAATAGCAGGGAGGAAAAAAAAGAAAAAAGTAAAGCACATGTACACTACACCACACCATTGTTGTTTGTAACTACGGATCCTATTGTACGGGAGAGGTGGTAAACAAAGGTGATCTCCTTTAAGCAGTTGATTCTTGTTAGGAATATGTGTATTAGTTTGATGATAAGTTAAACAAAATACTTAAGTAGAAATCTAGTGTTTGTAGCCTCAACGGATAAGACCATCTTGGCTATCCGTTGAAGGAGTAGCTTTACTTAGCAATAAGTTTAGTATTATAGCATATTTCATTCTCTGGATTCAAGTTGTAATTCTTAGATGTTGTAGGAAATTATCAGTCATGTTGACTACTAGTGGATATGCAAATAGGAGGGCTAATTGTAAATATTCCATGCCTTGTAATTTTGTATAAGTGAAGAAGTATCAACGGATATTGAAGACCTTCAACGGATAAGAAACAAAGCTTCAACGGATGTCTCTAATGCTTCAACGGATAATATCCATCAACAGATAAGTGCTTCAACGGATAAAGACTTCAACTGATAATGCATCAACGGATAAAGCTTCAACGGATAGAGCCTCAACGGATAAGGCATCAACGGATGAAAGCTTCAACGGATGCTTAGTTCATTAACAGTTGATAGTGACAATTCACAAGCTGACAAAGGCACATGGGTTGACAGAGACAAACTGGAATGTGGAAGCCTCTGGGAGGAATCAAGAAAATGCAGCATTTCCATTCTGATGCAAACAAGGAAGTATTCAAAGATTCACAGATTATCCTAGATTGCATTGGATAGAGAAATGAAGAAGAAACATGTGAAGAATCTTTTTAATTGTATTTTAGAGTTTTGTCTTCACTTGTAAACTTGGTGATATATATAAACCAAGTAGTAGCTAGTAATTAGAAATGAATTTTCCTGAGCTGTTTAGAAATATCCAGAGAGAAAATCATCTAGTTTGTACTAGGAAGCAGCTGTGATTTAATTCTTTGAATCACAGATTTTTTGAAATAACACATCTCTGGTGGAACAACAAATCCACCAGAAAAGTTTTTAAGTTCTTTGTGTTCTTTACATTTGTGTTTGAATATATATCTGTCTGTATTAGCTTCAAGCAATTCACACACTTGTCTCAAAAACACTTAGCTTTAGAAACTGCTCAAAACTTGAAAAAGTTTTGAGATTTACATTCAACCCCCCTTCTGTAAATCTCATTGTTAGTCCACTGGGAATAACAATTGGTATCAGAGCAAGCTCTTAACATACAAAGAGTTTAAAGATCTATTCTGCTAACATCATGAGTAAGAATGATATTGGTGTAAAGATTCCAATCCTGGAAAGAGATAACTATCATCACTGGAAGGTGAAGATGCATTTACATCTTCTCTCTCAAGATGAAAGCTACATCAACTGCATTGAAAATGGTCCTCACATCCCACACAAGGTGGCCACAACTGCTACTGCAACAGTTGCTATTGGACAGTCTATTCTCAAGCCAAAGGTAGAATGGACTGTTGAAGATATTGAAGAGGTCCACAAGGACAAGAAAGCCATGAACATTCTGTTTAATGGCCTGGATCAAGATATGTTTGACAATGTCATCAACAGCCAAACTGCTAAGGAAATTTGGGATACTGTGCAGCTTATCTGTGAAGGCACTGAGCAAGTTAGAGAAAACAAAATACAGCTTCTCATTCAACAGTATGAATATTTTCACTTTGAAGAAGGAGAATCATTGAATGATACCTTCAACAGATTTCAGAAACTGTTGAATGGATTGAAGCTGTATGGGAGAGTGTACCAAGTCAAGGACTCCAATTTAAAATTTTTAAGGTCTCTACCAAAGGAATGGAAGCCTATGACTGTTTCTCTAAGAAATTCTCAAGATTATAAGGACTTCACACTTGAAAGATTATATGGAATTTTGAAGACTTATGAACTTGAGATGGAGCAAGATGAGCTGTTGGAAAAGGGAAAGAGAAAAGGAGGATCAGTTGCACTTGTAGCTGACAGTGAGAAGGTTGAAACCAGGAATGAAGAAAAGACAATGCCAAGTCTCAAAATTGGCACAAGCAAATCAGAATCAAGCAAGGGTAAAGAGCAAGTAGCTGAGGATGAAGACAATTCCAGTCAGGATGACTCTGATGATATTGATGAACATCTGGCTTTTCTGTTCAGGAGATTTGCAAAGATGAAGTTCAGGAAAAATACAAAATTCACTAAGCCAAACAAAAACATGGTGGACAAATCCAAGTTCAAATGTTATAACTGTGGCATGAGTGGACACTTTGCAAGTGAGTGTAGGAAGCCAACCTCTGATAAAAAGAAATTTGAGCAAGTTGATTACAAAAAGAAGTATTTTGATTTGCTCAAACAAAAGGAAAGAGCTTTTCTCACTCAAGATGATTGGGCAGCAGATGGGGTCAATGAAGATGATGATGTGGAATATGTCAACCTAGCCCTGATGGCTAATTCTGATGAAAATGAAACTAGTTCATCAAGCAACCAGGTAATTACTACTGATCTCTCTCAGCTTTCTAAACATGAATGCAATGAAGCCATAAATGATATGTCCAATGAATTATATCATTTGCGTGTTTCCCTTAAATCACTAGCTAAAGAAAACACTAGGATCAAAGAGAATAATGTGTTTTTAAGTGATAGGAATGATGTGTTAGAGAATCAGGTAATTGAGCTTGAAAAGATTAAACTTAAATGCTTGACTATTGAGAGTGAACTAGAAGAAGTTGTTAAGAAAGTAGAAATTCTTTCTAAATAGTTAGAAAGTGAGCAAGAGGTAATCAAGGCCTGGAAAGCATCTAGGGATGTTAGTGTTCAAATTGCCAAGGTTCAGGGAATTGAATCATTCTGTGAGGATGCCTGGAAGAAAAACAAAAAGGAGTTAGAATTAATTGATGGATTGTCAACGGATGTGGAATCAACGGATGATGAAAGTTATCCGTTGAAGGAAGAAAAGGAGCATCCGTTGAAGGCTCATCAATTAAAACAGGCAAGTAATTTTAAAAATAAAAACCTTAATAAGAAGAATGATTCTACTCTCAAGAACTTTGTCAAAGAAGGAGCTAGCACATCCAAAGATGCCAGTAAGGTGAATATAGGACACATGACTTTGGATCAGCTGAAAAATAGGCTTAAGTTGGTTGAGGATAAGAAGGAAATTAAAAGAAAATCTAAAAGAAATGGGAAGGTAGGGATTAATAAACATAACAATTACACACCTGATAGGTATGCTCCTAGAAAAAGCTGTGTGCATTGTAAAAGTGTTAATCACTTATCTGATAATTGCAAATCTGTTAAAAATACTCCCATGCCTTCAAATCCCTCCATGCCTAACATGTCTATGTCACCTCTGCATGTCATGCCTGTTATGTCTCATCAGAATCCCCATGCACATTTTGCAAACATGCCATATATTAATAATCCTTATTTTACTGCATTTAGTATGCCTCAAATGCCATACAATATGCCTATGTGGAATAACATGTTTACACAATCTATGCCTTATCAAATTCAATCAAATGTGCTAAATGATTCTGTGACTAACCCTACACTTCAACCAACCACATCTGAGATCAAGGTAGACCCAAAGTTACCTAAGTCAAAAGATGCAGGAGGAATGAAGTCTAGGAAAAAGACTAACAAGGCTGGACCCAAGGAAACTTGGGTACCAAAATCAACTTGATTGATTTTGTTGTGTGCAGGGAAAAAGAAGGAATCTATGGTACTTGGACAGTGGCTGTTCAAGACACATGACAGGAGATTTCACCCTGCTCATAGAGTTTAAGGAGAGAGATGGCCCTAGCATAACCTTTGGAGATGACAGCAAAGGATTCATTATGGGATATGGCTTGATTTCAAAAGAAAATGTCATCATTGATGAAGTTGCATTGGTTGATGGTCTCAAACACAACTTATTGAGCATCAGTCAACTATGTGACAGAGGGAATACTGTTTCCTTCAATTCTGAAGCCTGTATTGTCACAAGTAAGAAGGACAATAAAGTGGTTCTAACTGGAGTTAGAAAAGGAAATGTGTACCTAGCTGACTTCAACTCTACAGATGCAGAAACCATTACTTGTCTTTTCAGCAAAGCAAGTGCAATTGAAAGTTGGCTATGGCACAAGAAGCTGTCCCATTTGAATTTCAAGACAATGAATGATCTAGTCAAAAAGGACTTAGTTAGAGGAATGCCTCTAGTGGAATTCACAAGGGATGGACTGTGTGATGCTTGTCAGAAAGGAAAGCAAAAGAAAGTATCATTCAGTAAGAAGCTTGAATCTGCAATTGATGAACCATTACAACTGCTACACATGGATCTTTTTGGACCAGTCAATATATTGTCAATTTCAAGGAAAAGATATTGCCTAGTGATTATTGATGATTTCTCTAAGTTTTCATGGGTCTATTTTCTTGGATCAAATGATGAAGCTAGTGAAATCATTATCAATCATATCAAGCAAGTCAACAATCATCCTGATTTCAAAGTAAGGAATATTAGGAGTGACAATGGAACTGAGTTCAAGAATTCAACCATGAAGTTGTTCTGTGAAGAAAATGGGATCATGCATGAGTTCTCAGCTCCAAGGACCCCACAACAAAATGGTGTGGTGGAAAGGAAAAACAGATCACTAATTGAGGCTGCAAGGACAATGCTTGAAGATTCAAAAATCCCAACTTACTTTTGGGCTGAGGCTGTTAACTGTGCATGTTACACTCAGAATATTTCTCTAATCAATCAAGCAAAAGGCATGACTACCTATCAATTATTCAAGAGAAGAAAACCAACTTTAAACTTTCTGCATGTCTTTGGTTGTAAATGTTACATCTTAAGGAATCAATCTGATCACAAAGGGAAGTTTGATGCAAAGGCTGATGAAGGAATATTTGTTGGTTATTCTGCTGGAAAATCTTATAGGGTCTACAATCTAAGAACCAACATTATCATGGAATTTGTTCATGTTGTGTTTGATGATAAAAAGATTGATGGACTAACAGATGAGGGACATCATGAAGGACTCAGATTTGATAACATTGAGATATATTATGATGATAGTAAAGATGAGAATGATGAAGAAGACATCTCAAGAAGAATTCAGAATCTGCCTTTGGATAATGTACAGAATGCTGCATCCGTTGAAAGTCATAATTCAGCTTCCGTTGAAAGAAGCAATGCAGCATCCGTTGAAAGACAAAGTGCATCATCCGTTGAAGTTCACAATGAAGCATCCGTTGATCACAGTCTGTCAACGGATAATCAATTCACTTCATCAGTTGATAGAGCTCCCAATTCCTTTCAAGGGATCAGCAACTCAGGGGGAGTTTCAACCAATCAACATTCTATCTCACATCATGACAATACTGAGGCAACCTCATCTAGAGCTAATCTACCACCTCAAAGGAAATGGACCAAGAATCACCCTTTTGAACTGATCATTGTTGATGCTACATCTAAAGTGCAAACTAGAAGGGCTACTCAAGATGAATGTCTGTATAGTAGCTTTCTATCACATGAGGAACCTAAGAGAGTGGAAGAAGCTCTATTGGATCCAGATTGGATTTTAGCAATGCAAGAGGAGCTAAACCAATTTGAAAGGAACAAAGTATGGAAGCTGGTACCCAAACCAAAGAACAAGAGTTCTATTGACATAAAATGGGTATTCAAAAACAAGATGGATGAAAATGGCATTGTCATAAGGAATAAAGCCAGATTGGTTGCTAAAGGCTATTCTCAACAAGAAGGAATAGATTTTGATGAAACATTTGCTCCAGTTGCCAGACTTGAGGCCATCAGAATCTTTCTAGCCTATGTAGCTCATGCCAATTTCAAGTCTATCAAATGGATGTCAAGAGTGCATTTCTAAATGGGGAATTGGAGGAAGAAGTTTATGTAAGCCAACCTCCAGGATTTGAAGATCCAAACTTTCCAGACTATGTGTATTATCTGTTGAAAGCACTATATGGACTAAAGCAAGCACCTAGAGCCTGGTATGAGACTTTGTCAAAATTCCTTCTAGATAATCACTTCACAAGAGGTACTGTTGAGAAAACTCTCTTCTTTAGAAATGTTAATGGCTCTAAAATACTTGTTCAGATTTATGTAGATGATATTATATATGGATCTACAGATGATAAGCTTTGTAAAAAGTTTGCTAAGTTAATGCAAAGTAAATATGAAATGAGCATAATGGGAAAGCTAACTTATTTTCTTGGTTTACAAGTTAAACAAGTTAGTGATGGAATTTTCATTAGTCAAACTAAATATATTTATGATCTTTTAAAGAAGTTTGACTTAATGGATTGTTCATCTGCAAAAACTTCCATGGCCACTGCCACCAAGCTTGAATTAAACAAGGCTGAAAATTCTGTGGATATTTCAAGTTATAGAGGCATGGTTGGCTCACTTTTATATTTAACTGCTAGTAGACCTGATATAATGTTTTCTACATGTCTCTATGCTAGATTTCAAGCTGACCCTAAAGAATCTCACTTAGTGGCTATTGAAAGAATCTTCAGATATCTCAAAGGGACTCCAAATCTAGGAATTTGGTACCCTAGAGAGTCTGGTTTTGATCTAATTGGCTACTCAGATGCAGATTATGCAGGCTGTAAAATAGACAGGAAAAGCACAACTGGCACCTATCAATTTCTAGGGAATAAGCTTGTGTCATGGTTCAGCAAGAAGCAAAATTATATTTCTACATCAACAGCTGAAGCTGAGTACATTGCTGCTGGTAGTTGTTGTGCACAGATACTATGGATGAGGAATCAACTATTTGACTATGGTTTGACTGTTGACAAAATTCCAATATTCTGTGACAACACAAGTGCCATTTCCATTACTGAAAATCCAGTGCAGCACTCAAGAACCAAGCACATTGACATCAAGTACCACTTCATTAGGGAACATGTGATGAAAGGTACAGTGGAACTTCATTTTGTTCCAAGTGAAAAGCAGATTGCAGACATATTTACCAAGCCACTTGATGAATCAACATTCACAAGATTAGTAAGTGAGCTAGGTATGCTTAATTATTCATAAATTTATGCCCTCTATATAATCTGCTTTGAAGCCTGAAATGAATTTGCTGCAAGAACAAAGTTGGCTTTTAGTAAAACTTATCCTATCAACGGATATTCCCTATCCGTTGAAAGCCAAAATTGTTCTATCAACTGATATTCATTATCCGTTGAAAGATAAATACATTTCTGATAATTTTATCCCTCAACGAATAAAATAGTGTTGATCATCAACGGATAACTATTTACCTTATCCGTTGAAGTGTCACATCAGTTACTTTCAGTAAGTCACAGCCGTTGATTTCTTTACTTAACCGTTGATACAGATATACACTGTTGTATATATTTGTTTTAAAGGCAGTTTAGAATTTCTACAGTTTTATTTATTCTTGAACGGCTGTAATTTACTTAAAAGTATCATTTTATTTACATTTTAATTCAAGAAAGTATAAAAGCCCATTGAACTCTTATTTTCACTTTACGCTTTCTTACAATTTTCATTCTCCTTCTCTCCCAAAATTCTCAAGTTTTTCTCTGCAACCTCTACTCACAACAATGGCACCAGTAGTCAAAATTATGTCTCAAACAGGATTTGTTTATGAAAAGAATAATTTTGTAGCCTTGGTTGAAAAGAATGAAGCCCATTCTGATTATCACAAGATGATGGATTTCATCAAAAACTGCAAACTAAGCTATGCAATGCTGGAAGCCCCAACCATCTACTGTGAGGTGATTGAGGAGATTTGGATAACTGCAGAGTTTAACTCCACAGATATGATTATTGCTTTCTCTCTCAAAGGTAAGGATTATTGCATTAACTGTGATGATATACAGTCTTGCTTTAAGTTGCCTGAGAATAATGCCATGACACCACACACTGATAAAGATGTATCTGCTATGTTAGATTCCATAGGCTATGCTTTTGATTCTACTAGTTTAGGTAGCATTAGAAGGAAAGGCCTTAGGAAAGAATGGAGTTTTCTTGGAGATGCCTTTATTAAGGTTTTCTCTGGGAAGATTAGCAATTTTGATGCCATAACTTCATCTCTTGTTAATATGCTTTATATGCTAGTTTCTGATAGGTACTTTAATTTTAGCAACTGTGTCATGCTAGAATTAGGTTCCAGATTAGGTAACAAAGCTAATAGACCACATAACATCTACTATGCTAGATTTTTTATGTTATTGGCTAACCATGTTGCTGAAGGATTGGTTATATCAAATGAGAATAATAAACTCAAATGCTGGGCACAAGAGAAAAGGGTCCTTGCAGACCTTTTGAGAATGAACCTCAACAACCAGGTGCCATTGGTATATTTGCCAATCATGAATGCACCACAGGTAAGTGAGGTAAACTCTTCTATAACTCCTACTATTTCCAACCCCATTATTTCTTTGCCTTCTAGTGTGGCCTTGGAATCTGTGTCTTTGTCCAAACAGGTTCCTACCAAAGCCACCAAAACTAAAGTTTCAAAACTCAAGTCAAAGAAAACTACCTCTGTTGTTTCTCAAAAGACAACAGTTGTAACAACTACCATAAACCCTGAAGGGAGTGAACAGGGTGTGAGTGGTGAGGGGAGGGGTGAACATCAAGAAACCCCCCAGGATAAGGTGGGAGAGGTGAGTGGTACCCAAGCCAGCCAAGTCACAGTCTCTCAAAAGACTGTGGTGGTTCAAAAGGAGTCTAACACATCCCTAGTTGCATCCTCCCAAAAGGATGTAACTATTGAAAACAGTCCCCAACCAGGGACACAGAACAAAAGAGGGAGGGACACTGACGCCACACATTCACCAATTAAAGCCTTTTCAAGGAAGAAGAAGGCCAAGACCCTAGTTTCCACACAAGGGGCACACACAGCACAGATACATCCACCTATATCTGTGCCTTCACAAATTCAGCTTGATGTGATTCCAGCAAATGTGGAGTCACAGCCCCATTCTCTCATAATAGAAACACACCAATCATCAAACTCTCCATCACCCTCTCTGGATGTGGATATGATATTCACATCAATTCCTGATTTTCCCTCATTAAAACTCAGAGAGGAGCCCCACTCAAAACCTGATGATCATCATCTTTTAGATGATTTGTTGGATCATCAGCCAATTCTTTCAGATGTAGTTGAAGAATCTGTGTCACCTCACTTAAAATCAATTCACACAGATTCAACAATTATGTCACTTTCTATATCTACATATTTTCCTTCTTCAACGGATATCTCTCATCCATTGACAAGTGGTTGTTCTTCAACAGATAAGCTTAACAGCAGTTATCCATTGATACCATCAGTTTCCACTTCAACGGATACTCCCTATCCGTTGATGGTCTCTACACACATAACAGAAACAATTCCAACTGTAGAGGACATGGTTACTATGCAATCACTTTTAGGTTTGAGGGAAGGGAGTGATCTTTTGAGTGAGAGGCTGGGTTGCTCCCAGGCAAAAGGAGAGGTTGAGAGTCACCATATGCATGCTATTTCTTCCAGCATGGCAAAAGTGAGTGAGAGGAGTGCCACCTTAGAAGGTGAGGCTGAGGGTGTGAGGGTGTGTGTGAGCTAGGGGGAGTCCCTGATGCAAGAACATAGAGAAAATGAGAGAAAGGCAGGTACAGAAGCTATAAGGGTGGATCCAGCCATTGCTAGTGAGTCAATGAAAGTGGATGATGCAGAAAAGGAAAGACAATTTCAGCAACATTACAAAGCTGTAATTGATAACATTTCCTTGGATGCTGACACTTTTACTCATCCTGTTTCAGCCTATAAATTATTGGCTGCTCAGGGCAATGTGGAGGCAGAACAGACTTTAAACATTGTACACACTTTAGAATCACTTCTCAGAGACAAAGCTGCTGTTAACAGGCTGCCTTCTCAAGCTGGTGAGCCATCTGAAGAATTTGGAGTAAATTCTAATGATGATGACTCTGATTCTTTGGATGAGAGCATGAACTTAGGGGGAGTAGCAGGCCCAAGTTCTGTTCCAGATCTTCCTGAATGGGCATGGGCAAAAGCATCAACACCAGGAGAGTTTGGTGTCACTTTGGTCAGACAAGTCATGACAATTCAGAAGGCTCTTCAGGAGACTACAGATGCTGGTACCAAGGCAATACTTCAAGCTCATCTGGAATCTCTGCATCTCTTGCAGTTGCAACATTTCAAACAGAATCTAAGTGTGGATGAGCTCAAACAGGACATTGCTGATCTGAAATCCTACAATGTTGAGAAGTTGGATTCAGTCATACCTTATGGTACTATGCAAGATTTGTTGGGGAGACTGAGGAAAGAATCTGATGCTGACAAGAGGCTGGCCAGATTGGAAACCAGAGTTCAGATCATTGAAGACTCTATGGTCATTATTCTTCAGAATCAACAAACTCAAACAAATCTACTCATGCAGCTAGCAAAAGCACAAGGCTTGACCCCTACCCTTGATGATAACAAAAAGGGGGAGAATAAAGGGGAAGGGGAAGGAGAGCCATCAACAACAGTTCAAATTTCTCAAGTGCTAGTTCCTGCCATCACCACTTCTCCAATTGTTCAAATCAAAGGAAAGCTTGATGGAATTGATCTAATCTAGATAGCAGCAGCTAAATTGCAAGTCAAAGAGCAAAGGAAGAAGATTGATGAAAAGATGCAACAAATTTTTGGTTCTACAACTTCTCAATCACAATCTGTGAAGCATAGCACAAAAGTGGAATCAATTATTATGGAGCTCAAGCCAGTAAGGAGGAATAAGGTTGGAGAGATTTCTTCCAAGGATCTGAAACCTATGGTTCTCAAGCCCAACAACAGATCCATTAAGGACTCTACAAAGAATCCTCTGAAAGAAGTGGATTTTCCTCTTCCAAAGGCTGATGAGGACAAGTTTTTGGGTAGAAGTATCACAAAGCTCAAAGAGACCATGGATGTGGCTGTAAGGAGGAACATGGTTATTATCTTCAGAGAGGGAAAGAACATATGTGTGATGCAAGGACATCCCAAATTCTCAATAGCCAAGAGGGAAGAAACCAGAAGGTTGAAGGAAGAAGCCAAACAGCTAAAGGCTGACAAAAGAGCACAAGCAAAGCTTGAAAAACAGCTAAAGTCAAGTCAGGTTGAAGAACAGAAAGAAATTAAAGACAAAAGTGAAGATGAAGCTATGGGGGACATGGTTGATACTGATATGGAAGAGAGAAGTAAGGAAAGAGAAGAATGGCAAAAAGGGAACAGAAAGAAGACCAATGCAAAGTGAAAGATGGTAGATAAGACTGAAGAAACCCAATCAAAATCCAAACCACTACCCTCTATTCCTGAACCCATTGTGTCTGACCCCTTCATGAACATTCATGGTAAAACAATCATTCCCAAGGAGGAACTAATTGATTAGGACACCATCAAATTGCCCACCTTCCTAACCTCTTCTCCACCATCAAAGAAGCAGAAAAGAAGAATCAAATCAACACCCTCTAAAGACTCAATCAAATTCACACAGAAGCCTAAACCTAAGCCTCAAGCCTCTAAGGATGATTATGTTCACATATGTGACATAAAAGAATTTTCAGACATTGAACTCTATCTGGAGGAAGTAAGGGGAATAGCTGCCTACAGACAGCTACCAGAAAGACTAGTGTTCAAAAACAAAGGAGATGGGGAAAGAACTTGGCCTCTTTACAGAATTCTGAATGAAGGCTACTCTACCTTGATTAGAGTCTACTCAGCCATACAAAGGGATTCTGGCTTTACCAGAACTGCCAAGACTGAGATTCTCAACAAGATTGCCAACATAAGGAAAACTTGGAGGGAGCCCAATGCTTTTCCTAGAACATTACTCATTCAAGAAAGAGGAATTACAGTTCACAAATCACCTCATTGGTTGATGGAGTTCAGAGACAACAAAGGAGTCAGAAGATTTTTCAAAATTGAAGATCAGCTCAAGATTGCCAGTAATGAAACTCTCAAGGATATGCAATCTAAGTTGGACATCAATGAAGAAGATGAAGCTGAATTCTACAGACAACTTCAACTTCAAATAGAGGAGAATGACAGGAGGCTAGGAAAGAAAACAAGGAATCAAAGGAAAAGAAACTAATCTGCTCAGGCTAAAGGAGCACCCTTGGAAATAATGTAATTCTTCAATTTCATCTCAGCATACACATTTTTGCAGCACTTTTGAATTTCTGCTTTATTACAGTTTATATATTTGTCAAGTGTTTTGTTATCATCAAGCTAAACCCAAATTTATGCCTACAGTTCTAGTAGACATAAATAGGGGGAGATTGTTAGGAATATGTGTATTAGTTTGATGATAAGTTAAACAAAACACTTAAGTAGAAATCTAGTGTTTGTAGCCTCAACGGATAAGACCATCTTGGCTATCCGTTGAAGGAGTAGCTTTACTTAGCAATAAGTTTAGTATTGTAGCACATTTCATTCTCTGGATTCAAGTTGTAATTCTTAGATGTTGTAGGAAATTATCAGTCATGTTGACTACTAGTGGATATGCAAATAGGAGGGCTAATTGTAAATATTTCATGCCTTGTAATTTTGTATAAGTGAAGAAGTATCAACGGATATTGAAGACCTTCAACGGATAAGAAACAAAGCTTCAACGGATGTCTCTAATGCTTCAACGGATAATATCCATCAACGGATAAGTGCTTCAACGGATAAAGACTTCAACTGATAATGCATCAACGGATAAAGCTTTAACGGATAAAGCCTCAATGGATAAGGCATCAACGGATGAAAGCTTCAACGGATGCTTAGTTCATTAACAGTTGATAGTGACAATTCACAAGCTGACAGAGGCACATGGGTTGACAGAGACAAACTGGAATGTGGAAACCTCTAGGAGGAATCAAGAAAATACAGCATTTCCATTCTGATGCAAACAAGGAAGTATTCAAAGATTCACAGATTATCCTAGATTGCATTGGATAGAGAAATGAAGAAGAAACATGTGAAGAATCTTTTTAATTGTATTTTAGAGTTTTGTCTTCACTTGTAAACTTGGTGATATATATAAACCAAGTAGTAGCTAGTAATTAGAAATGAATTTTCCTGAGCTGTTTAGAAATATTCAGAGAGAAAATCATCTAGTTTGTACTAGGAAGCAGTTGTGATTTAATTCTTTGAATCACAGATTTTCTGAAATAACACATATCTGGTGGAACAACAAATCCACCAGAAAAGTTTTTAAGTTCTTTGTGTTCTTTACATTTGTGTTTGAATATATATCTGTCTGTATTAGCTTCAAGCAATTCACACACTTGTCTCAAAAACACTTAGCTTTAGAAACTGCTCAAAACTTGAAAAAGTTTTAAGATTTACATTCAACCCCCCTTCTGTAAATCTCATTGTTAGTCCACTGGGAATAACAATTCTCATAGGGGGAGAAGCAAGAGAGATATGCGCTTCTCAACAGGAAATGTGGTTGTACAAAAGAAGATGAAACTACTTGAAGATATGTTCAGTCTAGAGGAACATCTATTTGGAATCTGGAAAATGTTAAATATAATCCAGAACTTTCCTGCTATTTACTTTGTATTTCTGTTTACATCTTTTTCTTATTTGTTAGTTGAGTTATCCTCTAGGTATTTGTTGTTATTGTCTAACAAACAAATAGGGGGAGATTATAAGGCATATGTCATAGCCTATTTGTTTATTCGAGGATTTAACTCAACTCAAATAAGAATGTTACAAGTAAATAGTGGATCTACCGTCAAAGAGATCTCTCAAAGTAACATCTGTCAAAGGATTCAGAAACAATGTTCATCTACAGACTTGAGCAATTAATTCACTGGAAGAAGTTCAAGAAATTGATCAAGCCTCAGTGATATAAATCAATATTATGGATTTAATCAAGTGTCAGAGATCTTGTCAGGGTATCTGATAATTACAGGGATTTAATCTGAAGAAAATCAAGTTATCAAAGTCAAGTCATGAAGAAACGTCACGGAAGTTAGTCACTCATGAACCAGACAGTACATCGAGTGTCAACATTGAAGTGGTGGAATTGATTCATAATTTTCAGTGATTTTTAAAAGATTTTCAGAAGAGTGGTTGTTGTTCAAGAATAACATTAATTCTCTATTAATTAATTAAGTCATATAATTTAATTAAGAAAATAAATTATATCTGCAAAGATTAATTTATCGATTAATTGAATTAATTGATTAATTAATTTCAAATTAATATTATGAATTTTCAGAATTGATTTTGAATTTATATTCAATATTAATTCAGCATGATAATCAATTGAACTGGTATGACAATCAGATTGGCATACCGATTGTCATGCTAGTTCAGGAGATTGTCATACCGATTGTCATGATAGTTAAAGTGATTGTCATACCGATTATCATGCTAGTTCAACAGATTGTAATGTCGATTGTCATGCTAGTTCAACAGATTGTCATGCCAGTTTAAGCAATTGTCATACCGATTGTTTTGTCAGTTCAAGTGGATTCTGTTGATTGAATTATTAAAGACGAGAGCAGCAAACATTCAAAATAGTACATTACACTTCAAACTACTCAAGAACAGAAAAAGCATCAGCCGAACAAAACATTTCATCTTTTCACTGCTGTAATTAAAGTTCATTAATTTCTAGTATTAAAGTTAAATCCAAACCACTAGAAATCATTCTCTTGTTCTTGTGTAACTATCTAGCGGATCAAAATCCCTAGAACTTAATCTCAAATTGCTTTTAGCATTTGATCTTTTTATTGCAAAAATAGAAAAAGTTCATGTCGAATTTATTCTAGATTTGTGATAATTCATTTGAGATTAATCCATTATAAACGATACCATTGTTGTAACACCTTTCAAGTTTAATAATAGTTTTATTTAACTTGAATTTTGTTTCACTTTTTTATTCCACATTAAATTCGATTAAACGGTATAGTTTGTATTCAACCCCCCCCTTCTACAAACATATTGGGACCAAACAAACACATCTAGTGTAAACCCTATGCTGTGTTTATATACCACACAGTTACAAGATAATCTTCTAATTGATATCGAATATAAGTCTGCATCCTAAAATATATCAATTAGTTATCTTTTCCTCCAAGTCTTATATTCTTCATAGAATTCTTCTCCATGCATACTTCTTCTTGTGTTACTCTTAATCTTCTTTCCTTTCAATCAGCCGCATTCCTTATCTGAAAGTCTTCTTAAGTCCTGATATTATCTCCTGATGAATATCTTCTGATATCTTAAGTTCTGATATCTTAAGTTCTGACTTCAGTATAAGTACTGATTTCCAGTTAAGTCCTGATTTGTCCTGTTAGTCAAGATTTGAAAACTAAACACAAATCATTATTAGAGATGACATCACAAATATATCTAATATATTTGTTCTTCTACTTTATTATCTACATTATTTTCACCTTCTTCTTCAGAATCACTATCAAGGTTGAGATTATTAAATTTTAAAGCTTCAGCTTCATTTTCATCAAGACATTCCAAGCCTGGATAATTGTCATCATCAGATGTCACATATGTGCTCTCCATTATTTTATTTTGCTCTAGCACATAAATTCTATAAGCAGTCATTTCCCATGAATATCCAAGAAAAATAGCTTCAAATACTTTTGAGTCAAATTTCCCAACATACTCAGAGTTGCCTTTTAACACAAAGCACTTGCTTCCAAACACATGAAGATGCTTAACTGTAGACTTCCTCTATGACATGATTAAGTAGGGTGACATGCTAATATTTTTGTTCACCAAATATCTATTCTAAGTATTGCATATTGTGTTAAGAGCTTCTTCCCAAAAACTGGTTGGCAACTTGGTATCCTGCAGGATTATCCTTGCAGCTTCAACTAGAGTTTTGTTCTTTATTTCAACCACACCATTTTGTTGAGGTATTCTTGGAGCAGAGAACTCTTGAGTGATGCCTTTGTCTTTACATTATTCATTTAGTATAGAATTTCTAAATTAAACACCATTATCACTCCTCCATATTTTCACTGAATTTTGATCTTCAGCCTGCTTCTCAATCTTCTTTATGTGTTCAATGATAATGTGGGGAGTTTCATATTTTGAAATGCATAAATTTCACCCAGTCATCCACCATCATCAGTGCATACTTCTTTTTAGTGATGGACATAATATTTATGAAACCAAACAAACCCATATGGATGAGTTGTAGTGAAGCATTAATGGAGTTCACAGCTTTGCTTTTATAACTTGATCTCTTCATTTTGCCTTTTTGACAAGCTTCATAAACTTCATTTTATGCAAATTCGAAAGTTGGCATGTCTTTCACTAATTCTCTCTTCACAAGAGTATTGATTGCTTTGTAGTTTAAGTGAGAGAGTTTCTTGTGCCAGAGTTTGCTTTGCTCACTTGATGCCTTGGTGTAGAAGCAACAAATTTTGTCCTTGTTTGTTGAATTCATGTCTGCAACAAACAGGCTTCCTTTTCTTACTCCCTTTAGAACAACTTTACCGGTCTTTTTGCTTGTGATTGAGCAATTTTCTTTTTCAAAAATAACCTTGAAACCCTTGTCTGTGAATTGACTGACACTTAGAAGATTCACTTCAAGACCTGCAACCAGTGTTACATCCTAAATGACAATATGTCCACAAATTAAACTGCTATATCATTTATTGTTGTCTCCAAAGGTCACCAAAGGGCCAACCATCTCCTCAAACTGTGATAGCAGGGCTTTATCACCTGTCATGTGTCTAGAGCATCCACTGTCAATGATCCACATGCATTTATTCTTCTTGCCCTTCACACAATAAGGTTTAAGTGTGTTTAGCTACCCAAGCAGTGTTGGGCACTTTCTTCTTCTTGACAGATTTAGCAGAAGTAGAACTTGAACAATAAAAAATAGTTGTCTTAGTTTGATTAACATTTTCTTCTTTGATTACAAATCTAAGGTTAAATTCTTTTAAATCTTGTCTCAACTTATGACAGCTAGTCATAACTTTCATATTACATGGAATGCAATCAAACTTATCACATAAAGGATAAGGGTCATCAGCTTGAGCTTCATTATACTTGCAGGCTCCATACTTTGGCTCACTAACAATCTTTTTACAACGATGAGTTAGATGATTTGTTGAGCCACATCTTTGACATTGCTTCCGGGGAACATCTGCAACATAGGCATAGTTGTTGCTTTTGTTGACATCTATGTTTCCATTTATGTTTTTCTTCTTCTATCCTATGCTTTTATTTTTTATTTCAGTTACTGGTGTCTTAATGACTGAACTAACTTCAGACTTTTTCTCACATTCAGTGTTGTGAGTTTGTTTGGCATTTTTCTTCTCTTCATCTTCATCTGCAACTTATTGCTTGATGAGAAGCTCCTCTTCACTGAAGTTCACTTCACAGACTTTGAACAAGGGTGCATTCACCTTTTTAAGCACATCAGGAACTTCTTTGTTCACACTTTCCTTTCCCTTGTCAGTTTTACTTTTCTTTTGAGATGCACCAGCGTCATAATCCAATCCAATAGCTATGTTAGCACAGGACTTGTTCTTTTTATGGTATTAACCAACCAATTGAGATGCATTTTTAAATGACTTAAGCTCAAGATCAATTTTCTCAATTTTGTCTCTCAATACAGCATAACCTCTTCTGCACATTTCAGCTTGTTTTTGAGATACTCATTTTTTTGTCTAACTGCTTCTAGACTAATAAGCTGCAGCTCTAGATCTTGTTTCTCAATTTCATATTTTTCATTCACTTTTGACAGCCTACTCATTTCCTCAGTAGCAGCCACCATGCTTGTGTGAATGTGAAATCTTTCTACACTCATCTTTTCAACAGTTTCCTTATATTGTAAATCATTTAAATCAATGGTGGTTATGATATGTACCTCAGATTTTGATGCAGATGACTCTCCTTCCTCCAAAACCATGAGAGCATAATTTTCATACTCTTCAGCATCATCTTCATCATCTGTTTCATCCCAACTCTTCCTTTCAGCAATATAAGCTTTTCCTTGTTGTTTCCTCATAAGTGCTTCATACTTAGCTTCAAGCTCCAAATAAGCCTTATATTTCTTCACCTTCTTTGGCTTCCTGTATTTTGGAGCAAAGTGACCAAGTTCATCATAGTTGCAGCATCTAATCTTTGATCTGTCCATAGATCCTGACTGATAGCCACCTTTGGCAGTTACATTTGTTTGAGTCTTTTCTTTCTAGTTGTTGTTGTGGGATGTTTGACCTTTACCCTTGAAGTACCTAGGCTTCTTGACTCTTATGTTTGAAAATTTTCTTGCAAGGTAGGCCATAGACTGATCCATTTTATCCAACTCATCAAGAGTATAATACTCATCCTCTTCCAACTCCAAAATGACTTATTTTTTAGGTTCCTTGTTCCTCTGCTCAACAGGTTGCATAACTTGAGTTTGAGATTCAGTTTCATATTCGGGTATTTTCTTGTCATTTGCTATCAAGGCACTTGACACATCTACAACATGTCCTTGACTTAGCTTTTATGACTTTCTCTGCATCAACTCCAGCTCATAGGTTTTATGAATGCCATATAAAACCTCCGAAGTTATTCTCCCTAGATCTCACCCTTCTCTTATTACAGAGATCTTTTGTTCTAGATGGTCAAGAAGAATTAGAAAGAATTTTAGGTTGACCTCCTCAGCTTCATATTACTTATTTTGCAGCTGCAAATCATTTATCAGTTTGTTGAATCTTTTAAAAAACTTCAGTAATGCCTTTTTTTAGGTTAAGCCATGAAACTCTCATATTATCAGACTAGAACCCTTCTTTAGTTTGACCTCACTTCTTCAGTACTTTCACACGGAATCTCTATCTTTCCCAGATCTGCTTGGCTGACTCACAGTTGATAATGTTTTTGTACATGATATTATCAAGAGATTCAATGAGAATGACTTGCAAGCTACTATCAAGTGAAACTTTCTCCTTTTCTAGTTCAATATGTGTAGATGAAACTTTAGGAGCAAAGTGACCAAGAATGACCATATCATCATCAGTTGCTTCAGGTACCCTCACCGTAGGAATGAAGGGTCCATGCTTGAAAATTTCAAGATATAGTGGATTGGAAATCCTGATGAACAACATCATCTTTTTCTTCCATAGAGTATACTTCACTTTGTCAAAGACAAGAATCTTAATACTGCTAAGTTTCTGTGCACTCATACTTCTAAGATCTAATCTGTTTACTTTCAGATTTTGCTCTAATACCACTTGTTAGGTATGATTGCAACACAGAGGGGGTGAATGTGTTTTCTTTGTTTTTTTGATTATTTGGAAGTGTTCTCGGCTTTTAAAACTTAATATCTAGAATTGAATTTGTAGTGATAAAAGAATGAAAGTAAAGACACAAGTAAATTATCAAAAACTCACTTGATTTATATTAAATCTAATTTATTTGTACTATAAATCCGTGTTCTTGAAAATAAGAACTCAACTACTTCTCTTGAGAGAATATAAGATTTTCTAGATCTGTTTTGTTACAACTAAACAAAGGACTCATGACATGTTGTATATAACAACATGCACAGGTTACAAAGATTACACCAAAATGGACAAACACAAATTCTAAAGTCTATTTTTCTATTTCCATTTTTTAAGTACAACAAATATCTATACAATCTAACAGGTCTGTGACCCTCCTTTATCCAGTTCATCTTGCCCCTTGATCTTGCATTCTTCAAGCTGCATTTGTTGAATTTTCAATTCAGTGATAGAATTGTTTATTGACTAATAATCTTGTATCTTCAAGTTGTTTGTACTCTGAATTTTGAGGTTGTTGTCGAGATCTATTTTTCAGTATAGAGAAGTCACATATCGATATGTGGAATGACTTATTGATATCTCTACTTCTCTATAAGTCTTATGACTTGTCGATATCTCCAATTCTCTACACAGGCTTTTGACTTGTCGATATCTCCAGTTCTCTACATGGACTTTTTGACTTGTTGATATCTCTTTGGACTTCTTTATAAGTCATTTTGACTTCTCGACATACATCTCTATACTCCCTGATCTATGACTTGTCGATATCTGACTTAGAACATTTTTCAATAATTAACATTATTCAAATCCAAGTTCTATACTTCTCGCTGAGGCATGATCAGGATTGATCTTCTTCCAGAGTTTTTTCCTTAGTTTGATGGTTGTTCATAAAAAAATCCTCTAGTCTAATCTCCTTAATATTTTTACAGACTCGAGAAATACAAATACAAAATATAATAAGATTATCATACAACTGATTCGTAGGGTTGTTAAAGTGAATTAATCTTGTTATGTACATGCATGTCTTACATAACATAATCGATTATGACAGTCTGATATATGGGCATGTTATTCGGATCGAGTGCAACCGAGAGTTAAGATCTTAACTCTTCTTTTATGCTAGCAAGTCTGTGTTAGGCATTCTTAAGATGAGCCATGATTGGGTGAGTGTAAGATACACAGAAGGATGGTACACTGTGATAGTTGATCGCCTCACTGATGTACCGGGGTGAAAAAATGATCAGTTAAATCTTGAATCAAGTGTTAAAGTGCCAGATAAGAGTTCTTTTATATATTTGTGATGTGTTGTTGATTATTTATGGTTGAATTTAAATATTTATTGCTCTTGGCACCCCATTCTTACTATAATTGTGAAATTTCAGTCATCTATACTTGTTGAGCGCTCGATTGTTCACTCTTGTTATTCTTATATTCCCAAACAGTGAAAAATGAAGCGGTGACCCGTATTACCAGGCAAGGCAACGAAAAGGGGAGGAGTATATTCGCAGTGACAACGTTTAGCTATATAAATCTTTAAACTATTATCTCTAATATTGAATTATGACTTTTCCCGGACTTGTACCTTATCTTCAAGACTCGTAGTAGGATTTCTATTATAAATGTAATAAACAAGTAAGTGTGGCGACTTGATCCTGAGATCTGTGAAGTGACGTCCACAGTGAACGTTATTTTATATTATGATTTGTAATGTTAATACAGGTGTGCGAAACATGGTACCGTGGTGACCCGAATCTACGAAAGGGTGGATTTTGGGGTGTCACAACGAATCTACGAAAGGGTGGATTTTGGGGTGTCACAATAAATAAAAGTAATAATTTATGTATCACAAACTTCCTTCGATATATAATAGGACAACATGAAAATAAAATTCATGAGACATTTTATTCTTATATTAAAATGGCAAACTTACCTCTGTGTTTAATATTTAAATAAAAAAATGGTAAAGGTGGGAATTGAACCCGAGTCTTTCGAGTTACTTATGAATCTTTATACCACTACACCATATTGTCATTTATGCTCTTTATCATACACGTATGATATGAGTTTGATAAATAATACATATTTTATTTAAATTCAAACATAATTACTAGAATATTTGTAAATTTAATTATAAGAACTTGAATTAAAGATAGAAAGTTAAGAATAACACATAAACATGTTATTACTTTATTTATTAAACAATTTTTAGTTTAAAAAAAAGTCTCGTACTTTTTTGATACTTTATTATAAAAAATAAATAATTGAAAATATAATTTATTTTATTCTAAAAAAATATCAAAAAAAATTACTTCAATAATTATTCAATATATGTAATAAATATTTAGATATGCTAGAATTCTAAATAGTCAGTGTAGAATTATAAACAGTCAATGTAATCGAATTATATATATGTGTGTATATCAATATGTGTACTAAATATTTAAATATGCTAGAATTATAAATAGTCATTGTAGAATTATAATAGCCAATGTAGTCAAATTATATATATATATATATATATATATATATATATATATATAATCAGTTGACTATTGTAGTGTTTAATTTAATTCATTTTATGCTATTTAAATTAAAATATTATATTGGTTGATAATTTGAAAGGATTTATAAAAAATTATCGAATTGAAAAATATTTAATTTTAGGAAAATAATATACAACATTTTCAAATTATTATAAGAAAAAAAATTAGAATCACAATCGAAGAAACTTGAAAACGATTTGAATGACAATATTGGTACAAATTTTCTTCAAATTTTTGAGAAAAAAACACATGAACGTCAAATATTAGTCTTTACAATAAATAAATTATCTTTTTATTGCAGTCATGATTAATGCTCGATTGAGTAAATTTAGATATGTAATAATTATTATAAATATATGTTATTTGAGAAATAAATTGACTAATCATATGTAATAATGATTAGACATTTACATAAATTAGATAATTAACTTATAAATAAATGAGACCAGCATAATTTACTCAAAAATATAACAAACAATAATTTACATATGCACACATATTACTTTATCTTTACTAATTATAAAAGATTCAATACTAACTTTGTATTTAGATACATTGATACACTAGAAAATAACAAATAAAAAATCTTTTTTTGATTTTTTCAATGTGTTAAAAACTAGATGGATTATGCCAATTTTAATTGATAAATTATGATATTGACAATTATCCATCATCTTATAAAATTAGGACCTTGTTTAGTAAATTTAAAAACTAAGATTACCTTGTCAATTTTAGTTAATGGATTCTGATATAGACAATGATATAATACTTAGACTCTAAATCTTAAATGCTAACATTTTTCATAATAATTCAATTTATATTAACGGTAGTGTAAATTCTACTTTGTTGAATATTATAATTGTAGGTTATTATGACTTTTGTTAGACAATATTAATCTTTTTAAATGGAGGATCATTACTCATATATTATTTGACCAAAACTCAAAATTATTGCTTAACTTTGCATTTATTAAGTTCTAGTTTACTTTTTGTGAACAACATTATTCTTTAAATTAGATTAAATTCATTATAAATGTACAATAATTACACTACTTGTATTCATTAAGTCAATACAAATTACATTATACAAACAAGAAAACATATAATTTATTTAATAAACAATATTAGAAAACTTTGCTTATGATATAAGTGTCTTCCACAAAAATCATATACATTGATAAACAAGTCATTTGTATTTGATATATTTGAGATAATACACTAAATTTCTCCATGCAGTAATTAGTAATTACTATTATCCCCTGTGCAAAGTTGACAAAAACCGCTAATACATTAAATATATACATGGTGAGTGAATAACTTATCAATTCATAATTTCACATACACGTCATTTTTTTATGTTTTTATCTCTTGTCTTTGTAAGTACTCCTTCGGTTTTATTTTTTATACGAACATTTTCATGTTTGTCCATATTTCAATATTTCAAGATTTCAATATATTTTGAGTAGTTAGTTAAAAATATATTTTTTTAATTTTTTTATAAATTGAATATATACATATTGTTTATATCTATTTACAAAAAAATTAGAAATAATATTTCTAATTATTCAATCAAAATATATTAAAATACGTGCAAAAGTCAAAGCATCATATAAAAAATAGAAAAAATTAGTTGGAATTAAAGAATTTTATCTACCCAAGGTAATTCAATCTTTTTTACATCCTTCCTTTTTTAAGTATATATTTTTACTTTCTGTAAGTAATTTTTTCTATAATTTTATTCCAAGTACATACATAGTTTACTAAGTTTTGTGACCTTACTTTTATATGTTCATTTTTTATTTTACAATAATTATTATTATTCGAATTAAGTATAAATATTTTTTGATTTAAGAATAGTATTTGCATTTTTTTTCAAGTAATTCTATTACATTAAATTACATGTTAACAATTATTTTATTAAAAGATATTAGTTAATCGGACAATTTCGGTTAACAAATCTAGAGGTGCACAAAAACCTATAAGGCTGAATTTTATTCGGAATTTAAAAAGCCCATTTTTTTAAAAAAATGGATTGAGCCGAGTTTTTTTAAAAATTGGGCCAGGCCGGGTCGGGCTTCCTAAAAAATATGAGGCCCATTTTAGGCCCGCGGTCCGGCCCTTATCAGGCCTTTTTTATATAATAAATATTATTTCATATTTCATGTATAGACGTGTGAGTAGTCTAGGTGTCCAAAAAAATAATATCGCGAACTATAGTAGAATAATTTAAATACCGATACAAAAAATTGTTTTTTGATATAATAATATATACATAATTATGATTATTTAATATAGTTATATAAAAGATTATGTACATAACCAAAATTTAGTATGGTCATGTAATAATATATAATAATAAACTAATGCTTGTTGTCCGGTTAAAAAAGCCAGAAGTTTGGCAGTTTATTACTCAAAAAATTATCCTGATTGCTATAGTGATTCTTAACTTTTGTGCAATAATTACTTAACCTAAATTTCTAAATTTAAATATAACTTAATTAGTTTTAGTACTTGATAACTCTATTTCTTCTCGGGTCTTCTCCTCTCTCACGTAAACCAAAGCCCTATCCGCGTGGTAGATGGTGTGTAGTTAACCTGCTAGGTAGGGGACTCTACAAAACAAAACCGGATGGGGGATTGTGTCCCCGTGACAACTCCGGTGTGAGAATAAGAATGCGGTTTTCTTGAAGAAGAAGAAGAAGAAGGAGGAAGAATGAGCTATTCAAAATATGTATAGTGGTGTGTGTATATGTGTGTAGCAAACAAACATTTTTCAACCCCTAAAACCCTTTTTTCGGGGCCTTTTATATGCCTCAAGATTTAGGGTTTTAGGGGTTTGTACCTCTTCATCCTAGCCCTTGATCATTCTTGGTTGGTGAGTGATTGGACGATTTGGATGGACTGTGGGGCCGGATGCCCTTCTTCCACCAGTGTTGTCTTGAGATCCTTACATATGGACGCCTGGGATGCAATTATTCCATTTTGGGTAACATGAGACAGTTGATATTTTTGTCCTGTGTCACATGGCCCCGGGGACCACCCCGGTTTGGGCCTGGGGTGTTCTCTATCTGGGCTTTTGCTTCACTTTATTTGAGCTTGATTATTCATGGCCTATCATTTGCCTCCCACTCCCTTATGCAGGTTTTCCCGGATGGGGGAGTAGTCTTTTTTTCCGGAGTGTGTGTTATAACCTGCGTGACTCATAAAAAATATATATACGAAATGTTGCAGTTCCCCCCCACCTTTTCTCCTCAAAAGTCGCCCCTGTTAAATAATTATTGTTGTGTAATTATGCTGTGGTTATTATTTGGATGCACAGGATTCTGCCACGTGTCTGATTTTAACGGCCCTGATTTTGGAACGGTTGAGTGGGCTTTTACCTCCTTTGTGTCTATAAATACCATTCCTTTGTCATTTCTTTTTTCTTTACGCAATTACAAACACCAAACACTCTCTATTTTCTTTCTTCAAGGCAAACTTCGAGATGCCTGCTCTTTGAAGCCGTTCTATTTCTCCTGCCTTGTAAGTACTTGAACTTTGCCTTTCATTTTCTCTTTCTCGTGATTGTGCTTTGAGTTAACAAATATTTGTAGTCTGAGTTTCTCAAATGCATGCGTATCCAATATCCGGATCGGTTTACTTTTGTTATGTCGAGTTTTTGGGAATTGAATGTGTATTTGATGTTGTTCTTCGTTGAGAGTTTTAGGCTTTGTTTTCATAAAAAATGATTGATATTTATAGAGAACTGGGTTTATTTTTGGCTTATGTATATGTAAGGAAAAGGGGTTTGATTTCGACGAACACTGGGTTTGTGTTTTAATGCTCATCGCTGCTTTTTGTGTTTTGTCATAAGTATATATGTGTATGTATAGACTGTATGATGTATACTAGTATTTCGATTCTATGGTTAATTGTTTCTGAGTAACTTTCTGTTTTTTCTTCTTTTTCTTTTCTTCCCGAAATGGCATAGACTCTGGGGTTATATGGTTAGGAGAGCGAGAGCGAAACAACTAGCTAACCTTAAACGTAGGCCCGACCGTCCCCACTTCGAATTCCCTGACCATTCTTCTAGTGACTCTTCCCCGGAACCTGATAATATGCCTCCCCAATGACAGCCCGTAGTTGAGGAATTACCTACCTTCCTTCTGAATCCTGGGCAGACCGTGGGTAGGTGAGATGGGTCTTGGGTAGATATAGACCACTACTTCATTCAGACTCGGGAGAATAGCCCTCCCAATGACTATTACTTCAGGGATCTCTTTGATGCTTATAGGCCCGGGGAAAGAAACTTATGATGGGGCACGTATGGATGAGCTTTTTTATAATGCTCCCGGGACCGGCTATGTTCCAGCTCCCCGTCACCCCGACATTTCCACCTATACCTTCGAGCAGATAGATGACGTAGTAAAAACAGTTTTTCACTTTGGGGATGATATGGAGTGGAGGTGGCCCGAGCCTCACGAGAGGGTTTACCACCTACTTGTGGGTGGATGGGTAGTTATTCCTTTAGAACATCTCTGTAGTATGAGGCCAAAATTTCACCAGTTCACTAAGTCTCTATGCTGTGATGTCTACGGAATACTTTTTACCCAGCTGGCCCCGAACTCTATTAAGTGGGTTTTCTGGTTCCTCGCTTGTTGTCACGTGAAGAAATATTTGTCCACCTTCAAGCTTTTCCACTACCTCTTTAAGATTAAGAAGTCCACCCTGCCTCCCCTATTCGAGTTCACATTTAACATAGATGGTTGTGGGTTTCCTGCTGATGCCAAGAGTGCCCCTGCTTTATTTTGAATTCGCTCAGGGGCTGGCACCAGGAGTTCATCTTCGTCCGGGGTGGGGACCTGGAATTTATTCCTATGTACAAAAATGCTTTAAAATATAACAGGTTCCCAATCGAGCGGCTCGGTGGAGCTGCCTTGGCGAAGATGTATGACTTTGTGGTGGCTCTGGGTGTGCAGTGGACACGGGATACTTTTTAGATAACCAAACGTTGTATAATATTGGATGTAAGTGTTTTATTCAGTAGTTTTTCCCTTGTATTTTTCCTTGACATATATTCGTGCCCCGATGTCTCCTTCCTAAACTATTGTTCCCCTGTGCAGGTCTCCCGTTGCTCAACCCTTTCTATGACACCGTGTCGCAACAATTCAAGGATTTGGTTGGTAGGTTCAAGAAGATCGGTGGTGCCGTGCAACTGGATTCGGGGAAGAAGAAGGTTGGTGTTGGTAGTGGCTCGCAGGCCCAGGATGCTGGTTCCTCGGGGAACGGCGTGAGGCAGAGTGTTCCGAAGGTTACTACGCCTATTATTCCGGGGCCTGAGGAGGTGGAAGTGCTGGAGTTGGAGGAAGAGGAAGTGGGTGCTCTGAACCCTCGCAAGAGGAAGGCAGCGGAAGATGCGGCTGGTGGTTCCGGGACCCCCCGGCGGAGGAGGGTGGCTATCTCGGGTCCTACTGAGGAGGAAAGCCAGAAGCTGGTAGAGGAGGATGCCCTGAAGAAACTCTTGGCCCGGATGACTCTTGACGACTGCCGGAACGAGATGTTTGATAATTATGCCTCCCCTGCTGATTTCGAGTGCTATGCCAAGGAGGATTTGGATACTTTCCTCGACAATCTCGTTCAGGATATTCCGGAGGTATGAGTACTCCCTTATCGTCTTTACTCTTTTCCTTTTGTATCATCACTTAGTCTTTTTTATTCCTTTTCTGGCTAACGCCCAGATCAGCGGCTGCTCTACCATCCTTCACAATTACCGTGTGAGGGAGGCTAAGAGAAAGGCTACGGTGAAGGATTTGGCTGGCGAGAAGGAAATATTCGCCAAGTACAGGGAAGTGAAAGAGAGGGAATCCCGGGAGCATAAGCAGGTCGTTGCTGAAGTGGTGAAAGCTCGGGAGGCTGCTGAGCAGGTGGTTAGATCCCTCCGGGCGGAGGTGGAGAACTTGAAGAAAGAGCTTGCTGCCAGGCCTCGAGCAGATGAGGTCCTTGAATCCTTCCGCGGTACCCCAGCCTACTACGAGGAGCTCAACAACAAGATCTTTGAGAAGGTTAATATCTGCTGGGACATTGTTTCCGCTTATCTAGCTGAGAATGCGGGCGGTGACATGGACGGGTTCATAGAGTTTTACCTCACAGAAGAGCTCCGTCGTGAGGAAGCCAAAGCTGCTGGAGAGGGCACCTCCGGGGCGCAGCCACCTCCCCCTCCCGAAGATGTCCGTGAAAAGACTCATCCTCCTCCCGAGAACTGATGGATGAAGACCCAAGCTTCGTGCCTTGTAATTGCTTTCTTAGTTTGTTTTCGTTCCAGACTTAGACCTTGTGGCTTTTAAACTTGTTGCTTAAATTTTGCATGACTTTGGTTTGAATTTGGTCCGGGGCTTGTTTTGCCCCGGGTAAGTATGTAAATATATATCCCTTTCTGTCTTTAGTTTCTGCTATTTTTTCGTTAAAAATTCTCTAAGTATACTTGGTTGTGTGTCATCCCCGGGATGGGCTTAGAACTTTTTAACAAAACAAAATAAATAATTTTCTAAATACACATGGTTTGTGTAATGGTCCCCGGTATGGGGTTAAAACTTTTAACTGAGTAAAAATGTCTAAGCACACATCGTTTGTGCAATCGTCCCCGGGATGGGGTTAAAACCTTTAGTTGAGTAAAAAATTCTAAGTACACATGGTTTGTGTATTGGTCCCCGGGATGGGGTTAAAACTTTTAACTGAGTAAAAATTTCTAAGTACACATGGTTTGTGCAATCGTCCCCGGGATGGGGTTGATTTCTATTTCACTGAAATTTTTCTGAGTTATATAGCGACAGTAAACAAGCAACATAATAGTATTACCTTAAGCTATGGGGCGCTTAAAGTGAAGCTTTTCATTCAATTCAAAATAAAGCAAAAATTACATTCTGGGGTGAATGAGAAGAGTGTTTACATCAATTTGTCATAGCATAAAAGCAGAGGTGACTCCAGTATGTGCGCCTTGCCCTTACTGGTAGAACTTCCTTAGGCGGGCTCCGTGCCAAGTATTTGGGACTTCGGTCCCACTCAGATAGCTTAGCTTGTAGGTTCCTGGGCGGAGCACTTCCTTAACTATATAGGGCCCTTCCCAGTTGGGTTGCAACTTCCCTTGGTTGGTTGGGTCCGAAGCCTCGGTGTGCCGAAGTACCCAATCTCCCGTTTCATACTCCCTGAATTTTGCTTTCTTTGCGAAGTAGAGCTTTGTCTTTTCTTTATAGCTTTCCATATTTTTTATAGCCCGATCCCTTACTTCGTCCAGGAGCTCCAGGTTGGTCTTGAGGCCTTCAATGTTTGAAACTTCATCAAAGTTGGTGACCCTGTGGGAGGGAGACCCGGTTTCGATTGGTATGCGGGCTTCATTGCCATAGGCAAGCTTGAAGGGGGTCTCTCCAGTTCCTGTCCTGGGGGTGGTCTTATAGGACCACAAGACTTTTGGGAGCTCATCTGGCCAAGTTTTCTATGATTCTTCCAATCTTTTCTCCAGGCCCCTGAGTATGGTTTGGTTAGTCACTTTGACTTGTCCATTTCCTTGAGGGTGTGCTACGGACGCCTTTTATGCTTGATTCCGAGTTCTCTCAAATATGCTTCGGAGTCAGACCCAACGAACTGTGGACCGTTGTCGGAGACTAGAATCACCGGGATCCCGAATCGCATAATGATTGAATCCATAAATTTTATACAATCTTGTTGATTTATTGTCCTCATGACTTTAACTTCTGCCCATTTTGTCATATAGTCAATGGCTACCAGAACGTAGCAGAGGTCGCCTTTTGGTCGGGGAAAGGGGTCCGTTATATCTATGCTGTCACACCCCCAACTTTAACAGCAAAATAAATATAGCTATTACATTATTTTAATGAAGAATACACAACCAAATCCAAGATCTTACAGTTTAGGGTTTGGAACAGCCCAACACTACCAACTATTACATCTGATTACAAATACCGAGTCCTCACACAACTATTATTACTTATTCTACCTGAGCTCGAACATAAGCATCAGCATCACAGGTCTTATGGGCAGTCTGCTTGAATCTAACCATAGCTGCTAGCTGTAATATCAGGGTAAAGCAAGAAGTGAGCCAAATGCTCAACAAGTGCTAACAACACAACACAAAACATAAATCGAGATATACTTTTAAGAATGCCAATGGAAAGACATAACTAATGATAACGAGAGATAAAACTATGTGAGATGGCATCATTTTGCTTGTATCAAAATAATTTTAAAAATCATGTCTTAATCAAAATCATTTTATGACGCTACGGATTACAGCCGGTGATCAGCCGCGAAGTAATCCCGAACCTCGCTGGGTTCTAAAACATTAACGGGAATCCCTAGGCAACTTTTAAGCCTAATATAAGTGTGGAAAGGACTCGCGCCTCAGTCCAGATCCACTATTCAAGAAAACATTTATCCCCCTTTGGGACTAAAAACCCATATTTTATTTATTTCAAAAGCTAATGCCGAATTGTAACAAAATCTCTTTTAACAGTACATATTTTTACTAAGGGAATATAGATCAACTCGAAACACGGGAAATATGGTACTAAATCTCAGGGCCATGATTCACAAAACTTTACTCTATTAGGGTAACCAAAAGGTTTTCATATGTCAGAACTTGGACAGGAAAATATGGTGAGACTAATGGATAATATGAAGGGGTAATTCCAAACTGGGCTTAAAGCAATGGTTTCTCGTCAAGGTACAGGTGTTGGATCATTAAGAAGATAAGCTTCAAGAATACTATGGGTGTTAAGGTAATGATCTCTAGCTCAGGATGAATGTATATATCAGAATTGTCAAGCTTTAGGATAGGAAAGAGGGTATCAATCAATGAGGAATCATGTTGGTAAGTTTCTGACTATCAAAGTTCAAGGTAAGGTTCTATAGGGGTTCAAGTATCAGGATGAGATATCAATACTTAGGAATCATCATCATATTAATCAAGAGGATCAATCAAGTAATATAACAACTCTTTATTTTATCATGGCATTTAACTATCATGAAAAGACTTTTGAACTACTTGCAATACATACTTGAGGGTTCATGGCATCTCTATGTAATTCAAAGATAAGCGAGAGATACGCTTGATTTAAACATATCAAAATGACTCAGGATAATTGCATCGATAAATATGAACTGTTTATAGTAAATATGAAGGTCAAGTTGAATCACTTGCCTTGAGATAGGCTGGTCTGATCTGACTGGTAGGAGCAACTGGAGCTTCACTCGACTTTTATGGCAAGTTTTCCCTCGTCTCGAGATTCTACATAAATAATAATAATCCTCATTATAATATATTCTTACCATCTCAACCTATTTACAACCCGAAATTAAACACGGATGGCACTTAGGCCTATATGCACTTAATTTATATCCACCTTTATATTTCAAATGTACACACGTAGCCACATAATCACATATCGTATATTAATACCAAATAACACCATAATGCAATACTAGGGTTGGATGATCTCGACTCACAACTTAAGTCACTTGGTCGCTAAACTAGACAAGATCTTCAAATTTTGGCTTCCTAACTCGATGTGCCTTTCCTAAATTATCCAAAACCTATTGACCCTCACTTGTGCCTTTTGCTCTACTGACCTTATACTATCTTACAACTATGGTGTTCGACCTAATACTCACTTCTAAGTGTTCTAAAACTATGTTATAAGTGAAAGTGCTCACTGGTGCAAATTTCAGAATGACAACTATGGTTTCTTGAGTACATTAGACACTCTTAAACTACAATTTTTCCTTCAAAACTTTTACACAAGACTCTCCTGACCTAAGGGCATCTCACAAACTTGATGTGGCTCAAGGGCCTGGCTTGGGCCTTCTTGGGCCTAAGCTAAAAGTCCAAGGTTCCCCTGTTTTTCTGGGCAGAAAATGCCCTGACTTGAATTAACTTGTGACACATGGTTCTAACTCATATCCTATGAACTATGGTTGGAAAAACTTCTCTGACACTCCCTCTAACTAAGGCCCAATTGGGCCTAATGAGGGCCTACCCATGACATGGTCAAATCTCCCTATTTCTAAGTTGCAACAAAACTATCCCCTGCTGGACAGATTTTGTTATTCTACTTGTGCACCTAACCAAAAGACATGCAAACCTCCAACCAACTCCAAAAACTTTTTATATACTCCCAATACTAACTTTTGGTAGCTTGGGCCTCAAAGTGCACACCAATGACATGGTCAAAACTCACTCTAAACCTCAGGGTGCTATACTGATTTTTCTGCAGAAACTATAACTCTCATTTTCCAAAGTTTTGACTTGACAAACTCAACTAACAACAACTCAATACTTAAACCAAGACTTATACATGGTATTCTAATGAACTAACTCCCTTATTCTCAAAATAACCTTGGTGAGATCATCCTTACCTAAGGTACAATTATGGCAAAACAAAAGAGACTACACTTCACAAATCACAAATCTTCATGCTTTTGAAACAACAAGATATATATTTTTATAAAAGATAACCACGAATTATTACCATGCAACAAGAAGCATAAATCAATATTAACACATTATTCCTACTGAAATTAAGGCTCACTAACAAAATCTTTCCAAATGATCAAAATCTTACAACATTCTAAGAGAAATCCACATGCATGCATGCCTTCGGGTTTTTCAAACCAAAACAACACATTTTCTACATATGTTTTATCATAAAATTGACATGCAAGCCTAGCATAAGATATACCTAGATGATCACTTAGCATGCAAAGAGTTTTATCAAATTTTCACCATAAAATTCAAGTCATTATCACATAAACATGCAAAAATTGATTTAAGCAACAAGAATAGTCTTAAGGACCATTCATTCGGCTCCCATATGGTCATGGCCGAATGAAATGGATGGGAATGGCCATTTAATCATCAAGAGTTTCCCTCTCAAGATTTGTCACTTCTCCATTCCTTGTAGTCCTCTCAAAAACAACCCTAAACTCACAAGAATCAAGGTTGTATTTTGAGTTTCACTAAAACCTTTACATGCAACCTTTAAACTTAAACTTTTCACTCATCACTCTTTGAATTATGTATGATAAAGATATAGGAAGTAACATTTACTTGATTGTAAAGTGGGAGCTTGAATGAAGAATGAAGAAAAGGGAGGGGGGTATGGCTTCGGCCAAAAAGCCGAGAGGAGAGGGGAGAGCCGAGAGGAGGGGGAGGAAAGGAGGAGTGTGGAAATGGTGGGGTGAATGTGGAGTAATAATCATGTTAGTTTGGTTTTTATTTGGCCAAAAGTGAGTGGATTTGAGATTTTACAAGAGTAACCTTCCAATATAGTTAGGTAGATTTGCATGCAAGGGTAAAGTGGTAATTTGGTTAGTAGAATGAAAGTGAGTGGGGTTGGAAATGTCTTCCTTTCCCCTTAGTTGAATTGGAAGAGTATTTGCATGCAAAGGTATCCATGTAATTTGCTAATTATAACAAATAAAATTATAAAGATTTATTTTTATAAAATAAAATACAAGTTCAAAAATTATAAAATTTATACCATAAAATAACTTGGATTTTTAGAGACTTTATAAAATCATTTTTAAAATTTGTGAACAAAATACCTTTTAAAAGAAAATTTTTCCAAAGCTTAGAATATTCCTTATAAATCAAAAATAAAGAAATTAAATAAACTCTTGCTTTGAAAAATCATATACAACACAAAGCAAATTTATAGTGCAAAAATTTTCACTCACAATAGTGTACAATCATTGAATATATTTTCATTTGACTTTAATATTATACCCAATCCACAAATAATATTACCTAAAATGCCGGTCGTAACATCCTCTCCCCCTTAAGGGATTCTGTCCCCAGAATCTAAGAGAAAAGATGAGGATGCCAGGAACGCATATCAGACTCTAACTCCCAAGTCGACTCTTCGACCTTAGGGTTCCTCCAAAGTACTTTTACTAACTTTACTGACTTATTTCTAAGACTCTTTACTTGCCAGTCTAGTATTTTAACCGGTTGCTCCACAAATGACAGGTCTGCCTGAATTTCTACAGGTTCATATTCTATCACATGGCTAGCGTCAGGATTGTACTTCTTAAGCAACGACACATGGAATACATTATGCACATGTTGATACTGAGTGGTAAGGCCAACTCATAGGCCACTTTTCCCACTTGACTCAAAATCTCAAAAGGACCTATGTATCTAGGTGCTAACTTCCCTTTCTTGCCAAATCTCATCAACCCTTTTCTAGGTGACACCTTCAGCAACACAGCTTCGCCAATTTGGAATTGAACGTCCTTACGCGCTGGATCCGCATACTTCCTCTGTCTATCTTGAGCAGCAAGCAACCTTTTCTGAATTAACTTGACCGAGTCATGCAACTGTTGTACCAATTCCGAGCCGAGAATTCTTCCTTCTCCCACTTCATCCTAACTTGTTGGTGATCTACATTTTCGCCCGTACAAAGCTTCGTATGGTGACATGCCGATACTGGAATGATAGCTGTTGTTGTAAGAGAATTCAATCAACGGCAAATGGTCGTCCCAACTTCCTGCAAAATCGATTGCACAACTGCGCAATATGTCTTCAATCGTTTAAATTGTCCTTTCACTCTGGCCATCAGTCTGCGGGTGGTACGTCGTGCTCATATTCAACTTTGTGCCAAGATATTCCTGAAATTGCTTCCAGAATCTCGAGTTAAATCGGGGATCTCTGTCTGAAACTATTGATACGGGTACTCCATGCCTTAGTACGATTTCGCGCACATACAGATGAACCAACTTGTCCAGTGACGACTTTTCATTTATTGGAAGGAAATGCGCCGACTTCGTAAGACGATCAATTATAACCCATATTGCATCATGCCCGGATTTCATTCGCGGTAGTCCCACTATAAAGTCCATAGTGATATTTTCCCATTTCCATTCTGGAACCTTCAGGGGCTGAATTAATCCGCTTGGTCGTTGATGTTCTGCCTTTACTTTCTGACAAGTATAGTACTTCGCAACCCATTCTGCCACGTCTCGCTTCATATTTGGCCACCAAAAGTTCTTCTTTAAGTCTCGATACATCTTGGTGCTTCCCGGGTGGATTGAAAATTTCGAATTGTGGGCTTCATGGAGGATCTCATTCTTTAATTCAGGTACATGGGGAATCCATATTCTGGATGAAAACCTTAGTATCCCTTGCTCATCCCTTTGAGTATTAATCTCCTCTCCAGATAACTGATTCTTCTCTTTTTCCATTACTTCCTCTTGACACTTCTTTATCTTTTCCACTAGTGTTAGCTGAAAGGTCATTGCACGACAAACTTCCTTGACTTTTCCATAAGCACAAAGTTCCAATTCCAATCTTTCAATTTCTTCAGATAACTCTTTTGATGTTATCATCATATTCAATCTCTTCTTCCTACTCAGAGCATCGGCCACTACGTTCGCCTTTCCAGGATGGTAATTTATCAAACAGTCATAGTCCTTGATCAATTCCAGCCATCTCCTCTGCCTCATATTGAGCTCTTTTTGAGTAAAAATATACTTTAAACTCTTGTGATCCGTGTAGATTTCACACTTCTCTCCATAGAGGTAATGTCTCCAGATCTTGAGTGCGAACACTATGGCGGCTAGTTCCAAGTCATGCGTCGGGTACTTTAACTCATGCGGCTTCAACTGTCTTGACGCATATGCGATCACTTTACTGTGTTGCATCAACACACAACCCAAACCCTTATGTGAAGCGTCGCTGAATATTACAAAATTCCCTTGATCATCTGGAAGTACCAACACCGGAGCTGTTACCAACTTCTGCTTTAACTCTTGAAAGCTATCTTCACATTCTGCACTCCATTCAAACTTTTGATTCTTTCTGGTTAACTTGGTCAATGGCGTGGCGATCTTCGAGAAATCCTTGACGAATCTTCTATAGTATCCGACCATTCCTAGAAAACTTCGCACTTCCATAGGAGTCTTTGGCCTCTCCCAACTCATAACTGCCTCAATCTTTTCCGGATCCACTTTAACTCCCTCATTTCCAATAACATGCCCCAAAAATTGAACTTCCTTTAACTAAAACTCACATTTGGTAAACTTGGCATACAACTTCTCTTGTCGGAGTATCTCCAATGTTATCCAGAGGTGCTGCTTATGTTCTTCTTCCGACTTAGAATAAATAAGGATGTCATCAATGAATACCACGACAAATTTGTCCAAATACTTCTTAAATACCCGATTCATCAGATCCATAAATGCGGCCGGAGCATTGGTCAATCCAAACAGCATTACTAGGAATTCATAATGCCCATATCTGGTCCTGAATGCGGTCTTAGGAATATCTTCTTCTTTGATCTTTAATTGATGGTATCCCGATCTCAAATCAATCTTCGAAAAGCATTTTGCTCCCTTCAACTGATCAAAAAGGTCATCTATCCTTGGTAGCGGGTAGCGGTTCTTGATCGTCACCTTATTCAACTCCCGGTAATCTATGCATAGACGCATACTCCCATCTTTCTTCCTTACAAACAGAACAGGTGCTCCCCATGGCGACGTACTTGGTCGTATCACTCCTTTATCCAATAATTCTTGTAGCTGGCTCGCCAACTCTTTCATTTCTGCTGGTGCCATCCTATATGGGGCCTTTGAAACTGGTTCTCGAACTCGATTTGTCGATCTGGTGGTAAGCCTGGTAGTTCGTCGGGAAACACATCCGGGAACTCATTAACTACAGGGATATCTTCCATTCTGAGGTTGCCTCTCTCTGAATCCACTACATATGCTAGGAACGACTCACAACCTTTTCTAAGTAACTTCTTAGCCTGAACAACTGTAAGAAATAGTTGCTCTTGCCTCTGCCCCTTAAATACTACCTTCTCTCCACTCTTCATCTTTAAATACACTCTCTTGGTCTTACAATTTATCTGAGCACTATTCTCTCCTAACCAATCCATTCCTAAAATTATATCAAACTCTCCCAACTTGAAGAGTATCAAGTCGGCTGAGAACTTATACCCCGAAATATCAATCTCACACTTTGGACAAAATTGATTCACAGGAATCTTCTCTTGGTTCGCAATTACCATATTTACTACCTCACTCATAACCATTTTATCACATTGGAGCTTATCAACAAAAGATTCTGATATGAAAGATCTTGTTGCTCCCGAATCAATCAATACTTTAGCTTTGACATTATTGAGTAAAAGTGTACCTGCTATCACCTCAGAATTCTAAACAACATCCTTCATCTTCAAATCAAATGTCCTTGCTGTTGCTTGCGGGGTTGGTGCAGGTGGTGGAGGTAATGCCAATACCTCAATTGGCACGCTTGCACTGGTACTTGCCACGTTCATCAGAGCTTTGACTGGTCCGGTTGCCTTACACTCCCTATCCATGTGTCCAGTCTTCCCACACTTGTAGCACGTAACTCCTGGCTTCGGCATCTTGCACTCATTCGCCAAATGTCCCTTCTGATTGCACCTTTAACAGGTCATGCTCAGCTTATTGCATACTCCGGGGTGCCTTCTTCCACAGTGCTTGCATTCCGGTCTCTGGAACCTGTTTTCTCCAACTTGCCCTTGGCTTGCCTGGTTGTTCCCTTTTGATTCTTGCCTTTTGCCCAAATTTCCCTTCTTTTGAAAATTTCCGCCCTTCTGGAAACCAATCCTCTTTATATTCCGATCTTGCGAACTTTCAGCTTCAGACTTTTCTCCATAAAATGGAACCTTCCTCTTCTTGTTATCCCTCTCTTTCCTTGACTGCATCCCATTATTCTCAATCAGAGCAGCTTTCTGTACTAATCCCGCATAAGTTTCAACCTCAAACATAGCCACCCTATCTCTGATCCAAGGCTCCAATCCTTGCTGAAATTTCTTTGCTTTTTCCTCCTCAGTGCTAGTATACTTTGTCACAAACCTTGACAACTCAGTGAACTTCTTCTCATACTCCAATACAGTCATGTTCCCTTGCTTCAACTCAAGAAATTTTAGCTCCATCTGATTCTGCATGTACTTAGGGTAATACTTGTCCAGAAATAACTTCTTAAATCTCTCCCAAGAAACCTGTTGAGTGACTTCTATAGCCTTTACTGATTCTCACCAATAGATGACTTCTCCCTTCAAGAAGTAAGTAGCATATGGCGTCTTCTGATCGTCTCCTAACTGTACCAACTCAAAAGCCCTTTCCATCTCCTTGAACCATGTGTTAGCTATCACTGGATCAGTGGTATCATAAAATGCAGGTGGATTCACATTCTGAAAATCCTTGAAGGTGACAATTTGTCTAGGTGGTACTGGTGGTTCAGGTGGTTGGTGTGGCTCACGGTTATCTTGGTTTTCAATTCGTTGTTGAAGAGTTAGTTGTTGTTGAGCTATAGCATTGGTTTGCTGTTGCAAGGTTTCCAGTAGTCGAAGAATATTTGGGTCTGTGGTGGAGGTGGTTGTTGGGTTCTTCTTTTTGAGAGGCATGATCCTGAAATAAGAGTTGTGTCAAAACAGATTTGAATGATAAAATAATTTGAGGGTATCGCATGGCATTCTCATTTACATATGGGGTCAAGTTTCCAAATTAAGCAGATATGATGATAAAAACATAAAATAACAGTTGAGAGCAAATGGAACAATAGCTAATAATTATTGAAATTTTAAAGGTCACAGTACATAGGATTGGGACATAGTCTGATTCTAGGAATAACAGGCTTATTTAAAGGAAAAACGGAAACAATTGGGGATTCCATAGAGTCTGATAGTACAACAATATCAAAGGTAAATGGAAAGAACTAAGGCTTCACTCCATCTGAACGGGGCTTGGTAGTCTTTTCCTCTCGAAGCGTCTTCACAATGCTCTGGAGCTCATCTGCCACCATCTGAATGACATACTGGCTGGTACGGTCCCGGTGCGCTGGCATCTCCTCAAGCTTAGTGTTGACGTACTGAACCAAGGTCTCAAGTCTCGCAGTCATCTGCTCCTTGGGCTTCCCTTCGTAGTTTCGGCTGTCCGGATACACGTTCTTCAGTCGGTCTATCAGTCGGTCGTACTTGCCCTGAAGCATGTCGAACTCGCGCCTCAACTCAGCATACACTGTAAAAGCAATAATATCGTCCGACCCAGAGGATGACGAGGAATGCGCCCTTTGTTGACAACCAATAAGAGGAGTATTAATAATAATTTACTTAACCTACTCTCTCGCATAATATCTATAACCTACACACAAATCCTATAACCTATTTGGGCTGTCCAGGGACTCTAAACCGTAGCTCTGATACCAAACCCTGTCACACCCCCAACTTTAACAGCAAAATAAATATAGCTATTACATCATTTTAATGAAGAATACACAACCAAATCCAAGATCTTACAGTTTAGGGTTTGGAACAGCCCAACACTACCAACTATTACATCTGATTATAAAATACCGAGTCCTCACACAACTATTATTACTTATTCTACCTGAGCTCGAACATAAGCATCAGCATCACAGGTCTTACGGGCAGTCTGCTTGAATTTAACCATAGCTGCTAGCTGTAATATCAGGGTAAAGCAAGAAGTGAGCCAAATGCTCAACAAGTGCTAACAACACAACACAAAACATAAGTCGAGATATACTTTTAAGAATGCCAATGGAAAGACATAACTAATGATAACGAGAGATAAAACTATGTGAGATGGCATCATTTTGCTTGTATCAAAAAAATTTTAAAAATTATGTCTTAATCAAAATCATTTTATGACGCTACGGATTATAGTCGGTGATCAGCCGCGAAGTAATCCCGAACCTCGCTGGGTTCTAAAACATTAACGGGAATCCCTAGGCAACTTTTAAGCCTAATATAAGTGTGGAAAGGACTCGCGCCTCAGTCCAGATCCACTATTCAAGAAAACATTTATCCCCCTTTGGGACTGAAAACCCATATTTTATTTATTTCAAAAGTTGATGCCGAATTGTAACAAAATCTCTTTTAACTGTACACATTTTTATTAAGGGAATATAGATCAACTCGAAACACGGGAAATATGGCACTAAATCTCAGGGCCATGATTCACAAAACTTTACTCTATTAGGGTAACCAAAAGGTTTTCATATGTCAGAACTTGGACAGGAAAATATGGTGAGACTAATGGATAATATGAAGGGGTAATTCCAAACTGGGCTTAAAGCAATGGATTCTCGTGAAGGTACAGGTGTTGGATCATTAAGAAGATAAGCTTCACGAATACTATGGGTGTTAAGGTAATGATCTCTAGCTCAGGATGAATGTATATATCAGAATTGTCAAGCTTTAGGATAGGAAAGAGGGTATTAATCAATGAGGAATCATGTTGGTAAGTTTCTGACTATCAAAGTTCAAGGTAAGGTTCTATAGGGGTTCAAGTATCAGGATGAGATATCAATACTTAGGAATTATCATCATGTTAATCAAGAGGATCAATCAAGTAATATAACAACTCTTTATTTTATCATGGCATTTAACTATCATGAAAAGACTTTTGAACTACTTGCAATACATACTTGAGGGTTCATGGCATCTCTATGTAATTCAAAGATAAGCGAGAGATACGCTTGATTTAAACATATCAAAATGACTTAGGATAATTGCATCGATAAATATGAACTGTTTATAGTAAATATGAAGGTCAAGTTGAATCACTTGCCTTGAGATAGGCTGGTCTGGTCTGACTGGTAGGAGCAACTGGAGCTTCACTCGACTTTTATGGCAAGTTTTCCCTCGTCTCGAGATCCTATATAAATAATAATAATCCTCATTATAATATATTCTTACCATCTCAACCTATTTAAAACCCGAAATTAAACACGGATGGCACTTAGGCCTATATGCACTTAATTTATATCCACCTTTATATTTCAAATGTACACACGTAGCCACATAATCACATATCGTATATTAATACCAAATAACACCATAATGCAACACTAGGCTTGGATGATCTCGACTCACAACTTAAGTCACTTGGTCGCTAAACTAGACAAGATCTTCAAATTTTGGCTTCCTAACTCGATGTGCCTTTCCTAAATTATCCAAAACCTATTGACCCTCACTTGTGCCTTTTTCTCTACTGACCTTCTATCTTACAACTATGGTGGTCGACCTAATACTCACTTCTAAGTGTTCTAAAACTATGTGATAAGTGAAAGTGCTCACTGGTGCAAATTTCAGAATGACAACTATGGTTTCTTGAGTACATTAGACACTCTTAAACTACAAGTTTTCCTTCAAAACTTTTACACAAGACTCTCCTGACCTAAGGGCATCTCACAAACTTGATGTGGCTCAAGGGCCTGGCTTGGGCCTTCTTGGGCCTAAGCTAAAAGTCCAAGGCTCCCCTGTTTTTCTGGGCAGAAAATGCCCTGACTTGAATTAACTTGTGACACATGGTTCTAACTCATATCCTATGAACTATGGTTGGAAAAACTTCTCTGACACTCCCTCTAACTAAGGCCCAATTGGGCCTAATGAGGGCCTACCCATGACATGGTCAAATCTCCCTATTTCTAAGTTGCAACAAAACTGTCCCCTGCTGGACAGATTTTGTTATTCTACTTGTGCACCTAACCAAAAGACATGCAAACCTCCAACAAACTCCTAAAACCTTTTATATACTCCCAATACTAACTTCTGGTAGCTTGGGCCTCAAAGTGCACACCAATGACATGGTTAAAACTCACTCTAAACCTCAGGGTGCTATACTGATTTTTCTGCAGAAACTATAACTCTCATTTTCCAAGGTTTTGACTTGACAAACTCAACTAACAACAACTCAATACTTAAACCAAGACTTATACATGGTATTCTACTGAACTAACTCCCTTATTCTCAAAATAACCTTGGTGAGATCATCCTTACCTAAGGTACAATTATGGCAAAACAAAAGAGACTACACTTCACAAATCACAAATCTTCATGCTTTTGAAACAACAAGATATATATTTTTATAAAAGATAACCACGAATTATTACCATGCAACAAGAAGCATAAATTAATATTAACACATTATTCCTACTGAAATTAAGGCTCACTAACAAAATCTTTCCAAATGATCAAAATCTTACAACATTCTAAGAGAAATCCACATGCATGCATGCCTTCGGGTTTTTCAAACCAAAACAACACATTTTCTACATATGTTTTATCATAAAATTGACATGCAAGCCTAGCATAAGATATACCTAGATGATCACTTAGCATGCAAAGAGTTTTATCAAATTTTTACCATAAAATTCAAGTCATTATCACATAAACATGTAAAAATTGATTTAAGCAACAAGAATAGTCTTAAGGACCATTCATTCGGCTCCCATATGGTCATGGCCGAATGAAATGGATGGGAATGGCCATTTAATCATCAAGAGTTTCCCTCTCAAGATTTGGCACTTCTCCATTCCTTGTAGTCCTCTCAAAAACAACCCTAAACTCACAAGAATCAAGGTTGTATTTTGAGTTTCACTAAAACCTTTACATGCAACCTTTAAACTTAAACTTTTCATTCATCACTCTTTGAATTATGTATGATCAAGATATAGGAAGTAACATTTACTTGATTGCAAAGTGGGAGCTTGAATGAAGAATGAAGAAAAGGGAGGGGGTATGGCTTCGGACAAAAAGCCGAGAGGAGAGGGGAGAGCCGAGAGGAGGGGGAGGAAAGGAGGAGTGTGGAAATGGTGGGGTGAATGTGGAGTAATAATCATGTTAGTTTGGTTTTTATTTGGCCAAAAGTGAGTGGATTTGAGATTTTACAAGAGTAACCTTCCAATATAGTTAGGTAGATTTGCATGCAAGGGTAAAGTGGTAATTTGGTTAGTAGAATGAAAGTGAGTGGGGTTGGAAATGTCTTCCTTGCCCCTTAGTTGAATGGGAAGAGTATTTGCATGCAAGATAGCTATGTAATTTGCTAATTATAACAAATAAAATTTATAAAGATTTATTTTTATAAAATAAAATACAAGTTCAAAAATTATAAAATTTATACCATAAAATAACTTGGATTTTTAGAGACTTTATAAAATCATTTTCAAAATTTGTGAACAAAATACCTTTTAAAAGAAAATTTTTCCAAAGCTTAGAATATTCCTTATAAATCAAAAATAAAGAAATTAAATAAACTCTTGCTTTGAAAAATCATATACTACACAAAGCAAATTTATAATGCAGAAATTTGCACTCACACTAGCGTACAATCATTGAATATATTTTCATTTGACTTTAATATTATACCCAATCCACAAATAATATTACATAAAATGTCGGTCGTAACATATGCCCCAAACGGCAAATGGGATTGGAGATAATACCGAAGCTAGCAGGCTCGGGCTTTGCTTGGGGACATTGCTGATCTTCTGGCACTGAGGGCATTTCTTGACATAGGCGATGGAGTCAGAGTGGACTGTAGGCCAGTAGTATCCTTGCCTGATGACTTTGTAGGCCAGAGCTTTGGCTGCCAAGTGATCTTCGCAGATGCCTTCATGAACTTCCCGGAGACAGTAGTTTGCTTCCTCCGGGTCTACACACTTCAAGGTGGGCGCTGATAAGGTTCTTCTGTATAACTGGCCATTTTCTGGGAAGAAACGGGCATCCTTATGCTTCAGGTATTTGGATTTGTTCTGGTCTTCCGGGAGCGTTCCGTCATTCAGGTAGGCTATGTAGGGAGTCATCCAGTTGTTCGGGCTGCTGATGCACAAGATCTCGACCCGTTCTGTGCTAGGTGCCCCGAGCTCTTCAAAATATACCAAACTGCTGAGATCCGAAGTGTTCCACACGAGCTTGGATAGTTCATCGGCCTTGGAGTTTTCTTCCCTGTTTATCTGGAGGATGGTGATATCAAGGATGGTTTCCAGGATACCTCGTACCATTGCTTGATATCGTGTTAGTTTGGCATCTTTCGTAATATACTCTCCACTGGTTTACATGACTATAATCTGAGAATCGCTATAGATGATCATCTTCATAACCCCGAGGGACTTTACTAACCTGAGCCCGGAGAGGAGTGCCTCATATTCAGCTTGATTGTTCGTTGCTTTGAAGGCAAAGGTTATTGCTCGTTGAATGGTGAAGCCTTCTGGGCTAATCAGAATGAGGCCAGCCCCGGACCTTTCGGCCGTTGATGACCCATCCACATAGAGCTTCCAAGAGTTTGTGCCTGGGTTGGCGTCTTTATGGTCAATCCCGCTGGGAACCGGTGGTTGCTGCTCGGGGAAGGTACATTCCATAACGAACTCTGCCAGGTCCTGGGCCTTTATCACCGTCCGTGGCATAAACTTGATGTTGAACTGGCTTAACTCAATGGCCCAGTTGACTAGCCTTCCGGATGCATCCGGCTTGTAAATGATTTTTCTGAGTTATTGATCTATGACCACTCTAATTTCTCGGCCTTGGAAATATTGCCTTAACTTCCTGCTGGAGTGCACGAGGGCCAAGGCGAATTTTTCCAAATTTGGGTACCAAGTTTCAGCATCTTTGAGGACTTGGCTAACATAGTAGATGGGGATCTGGATTCCTCCTTCCTCCTGGATTAGAGCAGAAGAGACGGCTTTGGGGCCAGCGGGGATGTAAAGAGATAAAGGCTCTCCGGGTTTGGCTTTTAATAGCATCGGGGGGTTCATCAAATGTTGTTTAACCTCTTCAAAAGCTGTGTTGCATTCTAGAGTCCACTCAACCAATTTCTTGTTCCGGGTGCCTTTCAATAGCTCGAAGAATGGGAGACATTTTTCCGCCAGCTTTGGGTTGAACCTACGTAGGGCCGCTAGGCATCCTACTAACTTCTGGATGTCCTTCTGAGTGCGGGGTATCTTCATTTCCATTATGGCATTGATTTTTTCCGGGTTTTCTTCGATCCCTCTTTCGCTGACTAAGAAGCCCGGGAATTTGCCTGAAGGTACCACGAATGCGCATTTCTCCGGGTTCAACTTCATGTTGTACCCCCTCAAGTTGTTAAAGCACTCCTTGAGGTCTTTGATGTAATCCGGGATCGTGAGTGACTTGGAGATCATGTCGTCTATGTAAGAATCCTAAATTTTTTAATATTTTAAAACTTCAGTGAATAATAATTGGATGTGATTATGTAAAAATTTTGAGTTCACCATAAATGAATAGTGGAATCTTGAGAATCCGAGAACATATTCTGGTTTAACGAGCGAAATAAGTGAATGCAAAAGCCGTCGAAATTCGAAGATTCCCCCCATACTACGTGTTTTAGAATCCATAAAGAATGGTGTAGAACCGGGAATACTACGTTAAATAAACATCTCATCAAGATGTTATTAAGTTCAAGAGAAAGGAATGGAAGTGATTAAAGGATTATAGACGATAAACGAAATCCTTGCGAAACGAAATGTTATACGGGAAAATTATCGGAATAAAATGATAAGTGCATGAATGATAATTAAATGAGGAAGCAATTGGAAGCCATGCAAGTCGGCCATGCATAATCCTACACCCAACTAGTAGTTAGAAGTGTAACTAGTAGTTAGTCAATCAAACTAGAATAATGTTGTGAATAGTAAAGGGGGAGACAAGGAGTACATGCACCATACCTCCATATTTCTCCCATTCAACACACAATCACAAGCCATACTTCTATTATTTCTTTGTCCAAGTGCATATCTTATACATATATCCACATATGTATACTTATAACCTAACACACTTTCAAGAGCCAAGCAAAAGAAAGTCATTCTCTCCATCCTTCTCCATTTCCGAATTTCCAAGAACCCCCAAGAAATAAAAATTCATAACTTAAGATCTACCCACTTAAATATCATGAAATTTTAACCATATCTGCTCCATATCATAGGTAAGCTTCGTACAAAATTTCAGACTCAAATAATTTTTCTTCAATTTTATAAAGATGTTTGAAGGAGATGCTGAATAGTAACTCCGAATTTTACTAACTCGTTTTCTTAATTTCTCTTGTTAGTCTAAGGCTTGTTAGGGATAGATCAATCTTCTACAAGTTTAATACACTCCTTCTAGGTGTTCTAAGGATCCAATAAGGTATAACTCTTCACCCTTAAAGATTTTATGGTTGGATTTTAAGGATTATTGTTATATGGTTTCAAGATTTAAGAGATTGTGAATGCTTAAGGTTTATATGTTTAAATCTTGTTAAGTTTTAAAGATTATGAGATGTGGTTCTAGGATGTTACACTAGATGATGTAAAGAATGAGTAGATGAGTGAATCTTGAAGATTATATGTGTTAATGTTGGTTACAAGTAGTGGAAATGGCAAGATCCTATTGTGGTTGTTAAGTAGTGGACTTGTTGCACATGTTCTGGTTTGTGCAGAGAATTCGGCTATGAAATAATCTGTAAAGTGTGAACCACTAGACATTAAAATTTAGATATTGTTTTTTAGTTTCGGTACATATAAAGAACGTCACGAGGTGATTTACGGTTTAGGAGTTATGGCCGATTTAGTGAAAAGCATTTCTGTGAGAACACAGTTACGGATTGTGGAGTTGTGTGATGATTTTGGAACCCTACAAATTATAATTTGACTATGGAAAAATCATGGTAACTGGATATTACAGTAAGGAAGAAGACCCAAAAATAATTTCATTAAAATATTAATTTTCCAATTTTATAAAAATGTTGGAACCAAAGTCGCGCGGTAATGCTACATGACGTGTAGCCACTGCCTAGCTACTGCCCTGTTTTGATTAAATCTGGGAAATTTGTTTTCTAAAAAGGAAAAAATTTGTTTTTGATTAAAAATTAGAAGTTATATAGATCATGCACACAAAGATGGCGTATCGATTGATTTAATGGTTTGTGTGTTATGAGCGTTTTAGTAAAACTAGCGCGAATAGTAGAACTCCATAGTCGACCGAACTTTGGGAATGTTTTCACCTATTTAAATTCATATTTTCAAATCGAAAATTTTGTGATAATTATAAAAAAAACACTCAAGAAGTCCTTGAGGTGGTTTCGCATTTAAATCTTAATTTTTTCGATTTATTAAAAATGCTAGCGTGCAAGTCGCGTAATAGTTATTCAATGAGAAGTCAACTATGGAAGTACTACTTTGACCGCCCGTTTTGGCCAAGTTAATAATATCATTTGGAGATGATCAAAACACGAGAGTTGTTAAGGATTGTAAGAAGAACACATAGGTGTGTCGAACGAGACTTTAAATGGACAGTAACAAGGTGTGAGATGTCGTAAGTTAAATGAACCCGAGAAAGTGAAGATCGGGTAGAGTGAGTCTACGTAGAATAAGTCGATCATTGGTTAACCCGACTAACCGAGGTTATATTATGTCTTGGTAGAGGTTCCAGGACCGAGAGGGATACATCAAGGTAGAGCTTGGACATCAGGCAAGTTACGAAACCCTATCACAAATTATCCATGCTATATTTACTGTTGTGATATTGATGCCATGATTTACAGTTTGAAAATATATGCTAGTCTGTGATATCAATACATTCAAACTATGCGATTGTTTACAAAAACAAACTTTTTTTTATTCGAGTATGAGAAATTGAAACATAATTTTATTATAATACAAGATAGTGGGAGTCAGAGATATTTTAAATTGATTTAATTCTGGAACGAGCCGGACGCGGAAGATCTCTATTTCAATAAACAAAGTACTTTTGCGTAACATACATATTAAGCGAACGATTGAGATTTAATTTATAACTATAAGAGATAATCGAATATTCACTCAAGGGATATCATATTTGATTATTAATTTATAAGTAATACCTAAAGAGTTACTAAAATATCCGGAAAATACTTAAAGAGATATTGAAAAGTTTTTAAATCAATTCACTCTGTCTAAAATGCATGTAACCATTCGAAGGAAAAATTATAAGATGTCAAATCATGTCTTAAGTATTTAATTAAGATTTTTATCAATTCATTGAACCTTATTGAGAAACATTTTGTACTTAAGGTTTTATCAATTCATTGAACCCTTCTTAAAAATATTATGAGACCGTAAATATTTAATATTCCGTACCTCTAAAAATCATTTAAAAATAGACATAGTTCCCAAGGATACTTTCTAAAGTATTCAAAATTTCTCGGAAGAGATCAAACATCTGAAACTTATCAAAACCTTAGGGAACTTAGTCTAGAAGCATAAGGGTTTTGCTTCCTCGCTCAATGAAAATCAAATGAACAATATATGTAAAACTTTACTACGGTTATGGTTTGAAAATGAATTTAAATTTAAAACTCCGACAACTCCCAAGGATCAATTGAATTAAAAGTGATGAATAAATCATCTTATTAAAGATCAACTCTAAGCGATCTATTCCGTCAAAAAGGATTTTTAAAACAAAAGTTAGCATTATTTTGGGACTGGAATGTGGCCTGCACGGCACAGAGAGGTATAGGGCAGTGACCAGGCGCGGAGTGGGGCAATGTACGGTTATATGGTCTATGTGACCATTGACTTTCAGACTTGCATGGCAATGGGCAACCACCGTGTAGTGTCTTGATAAGCCCAAAGGTGGCTAGGTTTGTATTCCTTCTACTAGTAGAGAAAATTTTGTACTCGGCTGATCACCGGTACGTGGTTTATTCCAGTATAGTCCCTTTCTTCCATTTTGGAAAATTGTTGTGCAATCTATAACAGAAGGCTGACAAGGCTGAGTTTTAAATCATGAGATACATGATGTGAATATCAAATCCAGTTTATAATTCTGGTTCGAGTAAAATCTTTAAGTTTGAAAAAGAGATGGATAAAAGTATAAAGTGGATATAATGTTACAGTTGATTTTGAGAATATTACAAGTTTGACAAGCATATATGTTTTCAGAAATCTTTGAAAAATGTGAAGTACATTTATTGTTATATATATATATATATGTATACATATAAATATATATGTACCTTGATGAGCCATAGTGCTCACTCTTGCTTTTATATATTATATCACAACAGATAGCCAGTATGCTGGAGAGAAGGAAATTGCGTGGAGAATACGTAGATTGCCCACAAACTCTTTGCAGCTTTGCTCAGGTGGACCAGAGTATGCAGATAGGATGCGGTACGAGTTAGAAATATTCATAACTTCATGTAGAGGTTATGAGTAATAGTGTGAGATCCTGGAAAGTGTATTTGATGTGTAATAACATATGTTATTGGTTATGTATTGTTTTCAAGATTATAACTTGTATGTGTGAAGGATTGGGGTCTATGATGTGGTTTTGTTGGATCATGGAGATTAACACATGTGACAAAGGATTGGATGGATATGTGACGACCCAGATTCCTAACCCCGGATTTGGGGGTGTTACAGTCTACATAAGATTCCATATTCCTCCCCAGTTGGCTTTTGAAGATGGTGTTCATCATTTTTTGGTAGGTAGCCCCGACATTGATGAGCCCGAAGGGCATCATTATAAAAGCGTAGACTGTCCGATGAGTAATGAAGGATGTTTTGGCGATGTCTTCGGGGTTCATGCGGACTTGGTTATACCCTGAGAAGGCGTCCATAAAGCTGAGCATCGTGTGACCCGAAGTCGCATCGATTAGCTGATCGATATTGGGGAGGGGATAGGAATCTTTTGGGCATACAGTGTTGAGACTCGTGTAATCGACACACATTCTACACTTCCCTTTTGGCTTCTTGACTAACACCACATTGGCTAGCCAGTCGGGGTACTTGATTTCACAGATGATGTTGGCCTTGAGCAACTTCTCTACTTCTTCATCTATAGCCAGTTGCCGCTCTGGGGCGAAGTTTCTCCTCTTCTGTTTGATTGGCCTTTTCCGCGGGTCTACATCCAGACTGTGCATCGCCACGGTCTGGTCTATCCCGGGCATGTCCTCCGGTGTCCATGCGAACACGTCTGCATATTCTTTTAGCAGCAGGGTAAGTTTTTCTTAGAAGGATGTCTCTAAGTCTTTTCCAATCTTCAGCTTCCGGGTGGGGTTCCCGGGACCCAATTCTATCTCCACAATCTGTGCAACAGGTTCTACCATGGTCTTTTCCTTTACTTTCATAAGTTTTTGTATCCGGGCATCGGTGTTGGTCACGCCGTACCCCGAATCCTCTATCATGTTGACGTCTACCCTTGGCTTTTTGCTGAGATGTTCACGATGTTTCTTCCGGCTCAGGCCTTTTGGTAAGGCCATTACCTTCTTCCTGTTTTCGGGTTCGGTTTCTGCCATTACCAAGGCCTGCTTATAACATCTCCCGAACACACCCTCATCCCCTTTAAGTTTCCCGATGCCTCCCGGGGTGGGAAACTTTAGCTTCAAGTGAATTATTGAAGGGATGGCCCGGAGCTTGGTGAGAGTAGGCCTCCCCAAAATCATGTTATAGGAGGATGTAACACTTATCACATAGAATTTCATGACATGAGAGACTTGCTGGGTGCGGTGCCGAAGACCATGGGGAGATATATTACCCCACAGATTGGGATCATATTATTTCCAAATCCGTAGAGGGGGTATTCGAGGCATGGGTCCATACGAAGGTGTCCCAACTTCATCCTGTTAAGTGTGTGCTCAAAAATAATGTTAGTCGAGGAACCATTATCGACCAAGATTCTTTGTACCTTATTGTTGGTGATGTCGAGAGTCACGACTAGGGCTTGGTAATGCTCGGGATCAAGGCCTTCATAGTCAGTGTTGGAGAAGTATATGGGTTCATCTTCAACAGGCTGGATCATCATGACATCACTGTCCATGTCTGGGCTCCAGGGCGAGGAGGAGGTTCGCCCAAGATCACGTTGACCACGTACTTGCCGCTACTAGAGGACTTATCTTTGTCATTAAGTCTCATTTGCAGGTACTGGTTTATATTGCCTTTCTTGATCTGGTCTTCAATAAACATTTTGAAAGAGAAGCAGTTTTCCATGGTATGGCCATGATGCTCATGATATCCGTAATGTTTCTCTCGCGCCCTGTTCTCAGGAGGTGCTAGTAACGGCTTGGGAGGGTAATAGAAAGGTTTCCCTTTGACCTCTCTTAAGATGTCAGCCCGGGGTCGGTTGAGTGGTGTCCATTCGGGCTTTGGCTTAGGCTCTCTTTTGGGCTTGGGTTTCCTTTCAATCCTCTGAGGTCTGAAGTAGTTATCCCGGGGTGGGGTTCCCTGAGACTGCTGTACATAGTTGGTCTGCCTGTCTGACTTGTACCTCTTTTCTTTTCTGTAGGAGGAGCGATGTTCCGGGGACTCATCATCGTCCCAGATTCGTCTGTTCATCTTCATGGAGGTGAGGAAGTCATTTCCCTTGATAAACTTTGAAGCCATCGCATAAGCAGAAGTAAGGCTTTGTGGCTCTTTATGGATCAGGTCTTTGACGTAGCCCTTGCATGAAACCGGGTGGAGGTTTCGCCGGAAAATATTGACGACTTCCTTTTCCTCAAGGTTGGAGAGCTAGTTGACCGCTTCTTAAAACCTCTTGATGAATTCGGGCAGAGTTTCTCTGCTTCTTTGTTGAATGGTTTCCAAGTGGCACATCTGGAGCTCGTTCATGCGGTTTGCCCAAAATCTCTTTAAGAACATTTTCCGAAAGTCTCTCCAAGAGTCGATGCTCCAGGAGGAGATTCCGCTGAACCATTTCTGCACCCCTCCCTTTAATGTTGAAGTAAAGAAATGACACTTGGTTAGGTCGTTGTAATCGTATATATTTGAGATCTGTTCAAAGTAGTTTAGATGCTCTTCGGGGTCGGCAAGCCCATCAAAAGAATCAAAGTTGAAGTGTTTGAGGTTGGATTCCCTGGGGGTGGACTCCAGTTTTCTGGTAAAGGGCGTGGCCGCCGCTCTGACTTTCACGTCTCCCTCAACTTTTCTTTTGAGATCCCGGAGAGCCCGGGCCATTTGCTCTTGTTTAGATTCCTTCTCCTGCTCAGAATCTGAGGAGACATGAACTCTTCGTGTCTTCTTCTTTTGTTTTGCTTCCTCCTCTTAGATCCTTTTTTTAATATTGGCCTTGGCCTTGGCTTTCTCTTCCTTTCGGATGCAGTCCCGGAGTGCAGCTCTCTTGATTTCATCCCTGGCGTCTTCTGACGGCCTCTTGGTTTTGCCAATTCGGTCCAAGACTGAGCCCCGAGATTCTTCGGAATGTTCCTCCTGGTCCCTGGGGTGGGTTTCAGGAGTCTTGTGGTTCTTTTCCTTCCATAGGTCCATAACCGCTTGGATTTGCTCCGAGGTCATGTTCCCCCAAGGGTTTGTAAAAGTTTCTGCATACTTGTGGGATGCTTTCTTTATAGTTAGTCTCTCGTCTCTGGGCTGGAGTTGAGATGAAGCGCGAGTTATGGGGGGCTCCTCTTCTATCTCCCCCATCTCGCCATCCCTGGGCGGGACAACGGTGGGCTGAATAGTTCCCGAGACCGAAGTTTTGCTCTTTCTTGTGGCCATTTTTTCAGAACAGAGTATGGGAAATAGTAGCAGAAGTGCAACAAGGTGTGTGACTGTTTTGGAAGGAAAGATATGAAAAACTTGTGAAGAGAGTGAGGGTAGTGTTCTTACTTGAGAGGGGGTTTTCTTGACTCTTAGAGCTGTGTAACGTAACTGGAGACGGCACCACACCACCGGAGGTTCAGCCCCTCCTTCTAGCGCCAATGATAACTCTATTTCTTCTCGGGTCTTCTCCTCTCTCACGTAAGCCAGAGCCCTGTACGCGAGGCAGATGGTGTGTGGTTAACCAGCTAGGTAGGGGACTCTGCAAAATAGAACCGGAGGGGGGTTGTGTCCCCGTGGCAACTCCGGTGTGAGAATAAGAACGGGGTTTTCTTGAAGAAGAAGAAGAAGAAGAAGAGGGAAGAAGGAGCTATTTAAAATATGTATAGTGGTGTATGTATATGTGTGTAGCAGTCAAACATTTTTCAACCCTTAAAACCCTTTTTGGGGGGCCTTTTATAGGCTTCAAGATTTAGGGTTTTAGGGGTTTGTACCTCTTCATCCTAGCCCTTGATCATTCTTGGTTGGTGAGTGATTGGACGGTTTGGATGGACTGTGGGGCCGGATGCCCTTCTTCCACCAGTGTTGTCTTGGGATCATTACATATGGACGACTGGGATGCAATTGTTCCATTTTGGGTAACATGAGACAGTTGACATTTTTGTCCTGTGCCACGTGGCCCCGGGGACCACCCCGATTTGGGCTTGAGGTGTTCTCTATCTGGGATTTTGCTTCACTTTATTTGAGCTTGATTATTCATGGCTTATCAGTAGTATAATATAAATTTTAATAATATATTAAAAATGTTTTATATTATTTAAATTTTTGAATAAAAAAATCAGTTTTTATTTATGATTTTTGAAAAAAGGAGGCCGGGCTGAATCAGACCGGACTTTTTTCCGAATTAGGTTTTTCGGGTTTTTTTTCAGATTGAATTAATTTTGGATTGTGAAACTTTTTAAATACCTGCAAACAAATCAGATGCAACTTGATTAGTTTTGATTCATACAAGATTACAAGATTTGCCGTACATTTTAAAAAGGGGGGCCGGTCTCTAGCAACCGCTTGCTAGAGTCGGTTGTACAACAAACGGTTTCTGAGCCGTTGGATGGTTGATCCAACGGCTGATAACAAAAAATATATATAACGGACCACGGAAAAGAACAGCGGTACGAGAAATTACGAAAATACCCTCACCCTATGGACCGCGGTAATTTTTCGCGGCTGGGTTCATTGTTTTTTAAACAAAACCTAGCAAACAACACAGACACGGGGTAAAACACACAAACACAAACACAGCGCCGCAGAGCTGCAGAGGAGGCGAAGTGAGGAGGCAACACACGCAGAGATGCACAGCACCCGCAAATCGCACTACAAAGTCCCTGAATCATTTCTTTTTTCTTAATTAAGGTATAAAATCGATCCTCTTTAATTATTTTCTATTTTATTTAACTGTTTTTTTGTGTTTTTGTTATAGAAAAATTATTTATGTAATTCGAAATTCGAAATTGTAGGGTTAATAAACGTATGAATTAGAATATAATTAAATTCGAATTAATATATGATTTGTAATATAATTAATTCGAATTTCTACATTTTTCAGGGTTAATAATTTAGGGTTAATTTGAATTGGTTAATAATATTTGAAATTTTAATTCGAATTGGTTCATAATTATCAATTTTAATTCGAATTTTTAATAATTATGTATTAAATTTGATATTTTTATTGTAAATTTTGAATTTTTAATGTAATTTTCGAATTTTGAAAAATATGAATGAATTTTTTAGGATAAATTTTGTGTTAAATTCGAATTAGTTTGGAAAATTAATAGGATAATTCATTAATTCAAATTTTTAGGAAAATTAATAGGATAATTCGTGATAATTTTGTCAAATCGAAAATCGTTAGGAAAATTTTTGTGTTAAATAGTAAATTCAAAAATTTAGGAAATTTATTTATAATTCGAATTTTAATTTTAAAATTTTAGGATAATTCACCATAATTTTGTAAAAGTTCGAATTTGTAATGTTAGTGTAAATTGGAGTTATTGTTAGTGTATACTGAAAATATTTATTTGAAGTATATACATTTATTTCTGGCCAGTTTAATTGAGAATCATTTGAATGTTTACATGTTGTCTAATATTATATATTGTGAACAATCTAGTATCAAATGGGATACAAAATATTAGATTGTTAGATACGGTAATATAATATAATAAGGTTCACAGCACTGGTGGTGTTGGACAATCCACTGGTATGGCTGTAGTATTATTTAGATTAGTTTATATTGACTAATAAATAATACTAGTATACTTTGTGTATATTGAACAGGATCAAATTTAGAATTGTTCCCTTAATACTGATTAAGAAGGAGAACTAAGATTCTATGTTATTATTAATGCTTAGGTTCTTAATCCGGAAATAATAATTGACACGTGTATATTATTTACATGCTTTGATTTATAAATGAAGTAATTCTTTTGAATTATATCATTATATTTTGGGTGATGGAATTATATACATGGTGGATATTATTTATTGAAGGAATCCATGTCCTGATAATATTCGGGTTAATGATGTCCCCTTGAAAGCTCAAAAAGATTTAATTATGTGAAACCCTGCAGGTGGAATTTATTCTGGCATAATTAAATAAAGGTTGAGTGGATGATCAAGGATAAAAGATATTAATTAAATAAATTATCAGTAATTTATTTAATTAATGGACATGTGATATTTTAATCATGGGGAATTTAATAAGCAAATAATATTGGAGCCGAATTAATTAAATTGTTGTATTAGGAAAGAGAGTGCAAATATTAATTCTTTAGTGGATTGAATTAATATTTAATTACATTGGGCTAGGCTCAAGATGTAATTAGAAGGCCCAACCTAATTATCCATGGTCCCTATTGTAGCCTATATATATTCTTATTCTCTTCTTGCTTGGTAGGGTGTGAAAATATATTGTAGCCACCAAGGAGCAAGAAGAGAGGATAACTTGAGAAGACGGATGCCACACTTCACTCAAGGGAATTTGGGAATACAATAGAAGAGCGTGGAATCAACCATTAACAAGGTGATTTTCTTTTCATAATCTTTATCGTAAAACGTAGTAATACCCCAAGTCCGTGGTTCCCAACAATTGGTATCAAGAGCCTGGTAATGGGTTCTACGTTTTATGATATAATGTCCATGTCATAATTATATATGCGTGTATATAGTGTTTTGCTTGTATTGGTTTTGATGCAGGTTGTTAATCCACTATTATGGCCATGTATATTTTAATTATGTGTTTGGATCCCACGTGGTTTAATCGTGGTTAATTTTTTGTTTTGGTTTCCACGTGGTTTAATCGTGGTTGTAATTTACACGAGGGTTGATCGTGTTAGAATAGATTTTACAAAATTAGTTTTGTATTAGATCTATTTTTTTGTAATTGTTCCGGGTATTTTGTAATAATTATGTGCGATCGGAAATCAATTCCGGTGGTTTTTTTGTTCCGCTGTGCAATTACAAGGGGCTGCTGTTGGTGTTCGGATCGAACAAACCAAAACAAAACTCAACAGAAAGGGAACTGGCGGCTGGCGCGTGCAAAATCTGGAGAAACAGGGGTAACGCAGGCCGGACCTGCGCAACAGGTGAAGTTATGGCGGTAACGCAGGCCGAACCTGCGTAACATGCCTATTTTGGCTGTAACGCAGGCCGTACCTGCGCAACACACCCAGATTGGCTGTAACGCAGGTCTGGCATGCGCAACAGGTGCTGGTGGCAGAAATCTTTTTCTCGAGAGCTGGATTTTTTTTTCAAAGGGCCATGATAGTGGAAAATTTATTTTAATTTTTTCCATTAATTTTTTATTTATTGCTTTAAATTTATTGATTATGTTTGTCATTAATTATGTGTGAAATTCCTTTAAAATTGCATGTTTAACATAATTAAGACGACATGGACATAAATTTTATTTATTGCTTTAATTAAATGTTATATGTTGCTAAAATTATGTGTGTATTTTGAATGCATGTTAGACATAATTGTAACGACATAGGGCCCCATTTAATTTTAAAATTCCTCAATTTTAATAAAAATTCTAAGTGGGAGAGGGAATTAATATGAAATTAAATCCCATGGTCTCCATTATTGTTTGTATGTAATTTAACATAAAGACGAATATAAATTATATATACGTCACCCATCGTGGCATGTAATTTATGGTGTCTAGAATGTTATAGAAATTACTAGAACAAACTTTTTAAATTAATAAATTTTAAAAAGAAATAAATACGAATTTTCTTTATTTCTGATATGGGGCGATTTTGTCAAAAACGGGTTCATCGAACTTGTAAGGCTGTGGGTATTAAGCGAGACCGATGTGACTCCTCCAATATCTGGAAATCAAACCATTGATGAATATTGAATTGAAGTATTCTATTCAAGGTAAAATTACGAATATTGGAAGGTATACACGCCGCCCATCGTGGCGTACCAAGTTCCATAGATTTCGAATAATTTAAGATTTGATGATGGTATACACTTAGCTATGAAAAATAATATAGTCCACCCCAACGTGGCATATTGTTTAGTAATAGGACCGAAGTAACATTTAAACAAAATTAGGTGGTATACATGTCACACATCGTGGCGTACCAGAAACTTATGGTGTTTAGATGTTAGTGCATTTAATTTTAATAATTGTTAGAGGAATCAATAGCTCTTAATAATTAATGCACCCTTATGTGATTTTTTATGCATGATTCTCAGGATAAAATGGGCTTTAATCCACTATTTACCATACTTAAGGATAACAAACTTACCGGACCTAACTATATTGAATGGAAACGAAATTTGGACATTGTGTTGACTGCTGAGGAGTACAAGTTTTGCACTTATGAACCCAAGCCTGATCAGCCTGCTGCTGATGCTCCTGAAGATGAGAAAGAGTATTATAAACGGTGGATTAAGGCTGATGAGATGTCGCGATGTTATATTCTGGCAGCAATGTCGGGTGTTTTGCAGCATCAGCATCAGTCTATGGCCATTGCTTCGGATATGCTCTTTAATCTCAAGGAACTTTTTGGAGATCAGAATAGGGCTGCTAGGCAAGTAGCCATGAAGGCTTTAATGAACACTCAGATGGCTGAAGGCACACCTGTAAGGGATCATGTTCTCAAGATGATGTCACATCTGAATGAGATAGAGATCCTTGGTGCTGAACTTGACGGGGAAACCCAGATTGACATTATCCTTATGAGCTTGTCCAAGAGTTTTGAACAGTTCTGCTTGAATTACAACATGAACAAGAGGCAGTATAGTCTCGCGGAACTACTGACACAACTTCAGGTAGCTGAAGGATTATTTCGGCAGAGTGTTCAACTGAATGTGGCTGAGAAAGGTTCTTCCTCCAAACCGAAAGGTATTAAGAAGAAGAAAAAGGCTCAGACACAAAAAGCTGTGAAAGCAGTGGGAGTTCAGGGTGGTGTGAAAAAACCTAAGGGAAAGTGCTTCAGATGCAAATAGTCAGGTCACTGGAAACAGGATTGTCCTCTTCCTAAGAAGACAAACAATACTGGTATGTCTCTTTCTCTAATTACAGAAACATTTATAGCGGCTATATCTACGAGCACTTGGTGTGTAGATACAGGAGCCACTGATCATGTTTGTAATTCTATGCAGGGGTTTCGGCTATCCAGAATGCTTAGAGATGGTGAGATACACGTGTTCATGGGAGATGCTACGAAAGTAGCAGTAGTTGCAGTAGGAGTTATTCATTTATCTTTTGGTTCCGATAGGATTTTGGTTTTGAACAATTGTCTTTATGTACCTTCTTTTAGAAGGAATTTAATTTCGGTTTCTAAACTTGCTTTGGATGGTTATAATGTTTGTTTGGATCGTAATGTTTCTATTATGATGAATAAATGAATTATATGTTCTGGTACATTGCAAGACAATTTGTATATAATTAATCCTAGTCAACCTGCACTACAACTGCAATTTAGGGAATTGAACAACACATCTACTAACTCTAATAAAAGAAAGGAACCTTCTAGTATGAACCAAACATATCTTTGGCACTTGAGATTAGGTCATATTAACTTGAGGAGGATTCAAAGACTGGTAGTAGACGGGCCTTTAAGCTCATTGGCAGTGGAGCCATTTCCAGTTTGTGAATCCTGCTTAGAAGGTAAAATGACTAATAGGCCTTTCAAGGCAAAGGGGAATAGAGCCAAACAACTGTTAGAATTGGTTCAATCTGATTTATGTGGACCCATGAATATCCAAGCAAGAGGTGGTTATGAATATTTCGTCACTTTCATTGATGATTATTCTAGATATGGATACATTTATTTGTTGCGCCGTAAGTCTGAGTGCTTTGATAAGTTCAAAAAGTACAAAGCTAAAACGGAGAAGCGACTTAATAAAAGTATCAAGTCACTACGATCAAATCGTGGTGGCGAATACTTGCTTGGAGGATTTAGGGAATATTTATCAGAAAATGGGATAGAATCCCAGTTAACTGTACCAGGCACACCCCAGCAGAACGGTGTAGCAGAGAGAAGGAACCAGACTCTTTTAGAGAGTGTTAGATCGATGATGAGTTATTCAGATTTACCCAAGTCTTTTTGGGGACATGCCTTAGAGACAGCAGCTTATCTTCTGAACTTAGTACCTTCTAAGTCGGTTCCTAAAACCCTCTTAGAATTGTGGACCGGGGATAAACCGAGTCTAAGACATATTCGAATATGGGGTTGTCCAGCACATGTGCTGAACAAGAACGTGACTAAGTTAGAATCTCGTACAGAAGTAAAGTTGTTTGTAGGCTACCCCATGGGAATGAAAGGGTCCGAAGAATCGGGATATCATTGTTAGCACCAATGCAAGATTCTTAGAGGAGGAATATATAATAAATCACAAATCCATGAGTAGTGTCATTTTAGAGGAACTAGTGGGAGGGACAGGTAATACCCATGAAGCTGTAGTACAAGTAGAACAACCACAACAAAATGTACAACCTGTCACTAATACCGCACCAGTGTCTCGTCGTAGTAGGAGGGTTGTTCAACAGCCTGATAGATTCATGTTTTTGGGAGAGTCTTCAGACTTGGTCTCTGGTGAACATGATGATGATCCCCGTACATACGAAGAGGCAGTACAAGACAAAGATGCAGATCTTTGGCAAAAGGCGATGGAATCTGAGATAGAATCAATGTATTCTAATCAGGTCTGGGAGCTCGTGGAACCACCCAAAGGTATAAAACCTATTGGATGTAAGTGGATCTATAAGAAAAAGAGGGGATTAGATAAAAAGGTGAAAGCCTGGAAAGCAAGACTTGTTGCGAAAGGGTATACTCAGAAAGAAGGTATCGATTATGAGGAAACCTTTTCACCGGTAGTCATGCTTAAGTCAATCCGTATTCTTTTATCTATAGCAGCTCATCTCGATTATGAGATTTGGCAAATGGATGTCAAGACAGCTTTTCTTAATGGAAGTCTTGAAGAAACCATCTATATGCAGCAACCAAGATGATTCATTAAGGAAGGCCAAGAGCATCTGGTATGTAAGCTTAAGAGGTCTATTTATGGACTTAAACAAGCTTCTAGAGACTGGAATATTCATTTTGATCAGGCAGTCCAGTCATATGGATTTGATCAAAGTCCAAGCGAATCGTGCGTGTATAAGAGAAGTGAAGATAATGCAGTGGTTTTTCTAGTACTATATGTAGATGACATTTTACTCATTGGAAACAATGTTGAGATGTTGTCATCAGTAAAGGCATGGTTGTTCAAATAATTTGACATGAAGGACTTAGGTGAAGCGACATACATCCTTGGGATCAAAGTTATAAGGGATTGCAAGAAAAGGATGTTGGCTTTATCTCAAGAGCCCTACATTAATGAAGTATTAGCTCGTTTTAACATGCAGAACTCCAAGAAAGATTTTCTACCTTTTAAGCATGGAGTTACTCTATCTAAGAAGCAGTGTCCTTCGACACCTAAGGATATAGAGAGCATGAAAGCAGTTCCTTATGCTTCAGCATGTGGAAGCTTAATGTATGCTATGTTATGTACGAGGCCTGAAATCTGCTTTGTTGTAGGCATGGTTAGTAGATATCAGTCGAACCCAGGTCAGGAACATTGGAGTGCAGTAAAAACTATACTCAAGTACCTGAAAAGGACTAAGGAGTATATGTTAATTTACAAGGCCTCAGATCTATTTCCTTTGGGATATACTGATTCAGATTTCCAATCAGATAGGGATAAGAGGAAATTAACCTCGGGATATGTTTTGTACTTTGGGAGGTGGAGCCGTTATATGGAGGAGTGTAAAGCAGAAATGCATTGCAGACTCCACCATGGAGGCCGAGTACGTGGCGGCCTCTGAGGCTGCCAAGGAGGCTGTATGGTTCAGGAACTTCCTTTTGGACTTAGATGTGGTACCTAATTTGCCTAGGAGCTTGACAGTGTATTGTGATAACACTGGTGCTGTGGCAAATTCAAAGGAACCGCGAGACCACAAAGCAGCTAAACATATTGAACGTAAGTATCATCTCATACGAGGAATCGTAAAGCGAGGGGATATAGTTGTGGCTCACATATCATCAGAAGACAACCGGGCAGATCCTTTCACAAAGAGCTTGCCAGCCAAGATTTTTGACAAGCATGTGGGAGCGATAGGAGTCAGATGGATGGACACATAGATTTTTATGTAATAGTGGATTAAATAAACACTGATGTACACATAGAATATTTTGAGTATAAGTGGGAGATTGTTAGTGTACACTGAAAATATTTATTTGAAGTATATACATTTATTTCTGGCCAGTTTAATTGAGAATCATTTGAATGTTTACATGTTGTCTAATATTATATATTGTGAACAATCTAGTATCAAATGGGATACAAAATATTAGATTGTTAAATACAGTTATATAATATAATAAGGTTCACAGCACTGGTGGTGTTGGACAATCCACTGGTATGGCTGTAGTATTATTTAGATTAATTTATATTGACTAATAAATAATACTAGTATACTTTGTGTATATTGAACAGGATCAAATTTAGAATTGTTCCCTTAATACTGATTAAGAAGGAGAACTAAGATTCTATGTTATTATTAATGCTTAGGTTCTTAATCCGGAAATAATAATTGACACATGTATATTATTTACATGCTTTGATTTATAAATGAAGTAATTCTTTTGAATTATATCATTATATTTTGGGTGATGGAATTATATACATGGTGGATATTATTTATTGAAGGAATCCATGTCCTGATAATATTCGGGTTAATGATGTCCCCTTGAAAGCTCAAAAAGATTTAATTATGTGAAACCCTGCAGGTGGAATTTATTCTGGCATAATTAAATAAAGGTTGAGTGGATGATCAAGGATAAAAGATATTAATTAAATAAATTATCAGTAATTTATTTAATTAATGGACATATGATATTTTAAACATGGGGAATTTAATATGCAAATAATATTGGAACCGAATTAATTAAATTGCGGTATTAGGAAAGGTAGTGCAAATATTAATTCTTTAGTGGATTGAATTAATATTTAATTACATTGGGCTAGGCTTAAGATGTAATTAGAAGGCCCAACCTAATTATCCATGGTCCCTATTGTAGCCTATATATATTCTTATTCTCTTCTTGCTTGGTAGGGTGTGAAAATATATTGTAGCCACCAAGGAGCAAGAAGAGAGGATAACTTGAGAAGACGGAGGCCACACTTCACTCAAGGGAATTTGGGAATACAATAGAAGAACGTGGAATCAACCATTAACAAGGTGATTTTCTTTTCGTAATCTTTATCGTAAAACGTAGTAACACCCCAAGTCCGTGGTTCCCAACAGTTATGTTAGTGTAAAAGTATGGATGTAATTAACATATGATTTTGTTGTAAATTATGGGTAGTTATTTCGGATATATTGTGAACTTGGTGTTTATATATGTGGTGATTGTTTTTATTGTGTACGTTGTGGTGTTTTTATTGTGGTGATTGATAAATTATGTTGACAATATTTTCAGGTATGGATAATTTTGGTGATTTCGGGAATATGTTGTCGGGTCCGAATGCGCGTAATATTATTTGGGATAATCGGTATCATGTTAGTGAGGATGTTTGGGATGGTGCAGGGAGAGATGAGTTGCAGAGTTATTCGGGGAACAAGTCATTGCACTGGTGGAAGTTAAGGAGGCCACAACGGGAATTGCTACACATGCTTGGGTTTGGGATTTTTGCAGACCCTGCTGTTGTCTTGGCTACTGACACTCGGTTGATATCTACTTTGGTATAGCGTTGGAGACCTGAGACCAACACTTTCTTCATGAGGCAGGGGGAGATGACTGTTACACTGGAGGATGTAGGGTTTATTCTAGGATTGCCAGTTCAGGGGGATGCACTGACTTGTGGGGTGATAGAGAACAAGGCTGCGTATTTTGCTAATAACTAGTTTGAGCCTTTGACCGAGGAGGAGGTGAATGAGGCTTTGTATCGGAATAACATCAAGTTAGGGTGGTTGTTTGAGAGATATGGTGCACAGAAGCCTGAGAAGAACAATATGAGGGCCACGGTTGTACATACTAAGGCGTATATGCTATTTCTTATGGGTTGTATACTCTTCCCCAGTATCAACCGGTCTTTTGTTCATGTTTGGTATATGCACCCATTGATTAATATGCGGGAGATTCCTTATTATTCTTGGGGTGCAGCTGTGTTAGCTCATATATATCGGTGTTTGGAGATTACTGTAAGAAAGGGCAGCAAGAGCATTGCTTATTGTGTCTGGGTGTTACAGGTTTGGTCTTACGAGAGATTTTCTCGTATGGCATGCCTTTGTGATCTCCCGGTCAGGAGGATTATCTGGTTGCTGAGGGATGGGCCTATTCTAGTGATACTCGTGTCGGGGTTTTGAAGAAGCGCGGGATGTCAGGTCCTCACCACAACTTACCGTTGTATAGGGGTGAGTTTGATGGTGTTGTTGGTGATGAGGTGGTCTGGAGGCCGTATGCTAGGTTCGAGGATGTTATGGACAATGAGATGATACAGGCACAGTTAGCTGGGTGCGGTCGAGTTCCCCTTGTATGTTATGACATGGTCGAGTGGCAGCATCCGGAGAGGGTGGCGAGACAGTTTGGTTCTAGTCCCCAGATTCCACGGGCACCGGTGAACATGGTTGGTTACAGGGGGCTAAGGATGCCACGTTTGCAGGGGAGGATTGGCTGGTGCGGTGGTTTATTGATATTGGCAAATGGGTTAGGTTCTGTTCAGATTTGGATGGACTTGTTGATGACTCGATAGACATAGCTTCGGAGGCTGATTACATGGCGTGGTATGCTGATATATCTCGTATGCGCATAGCGAAGCCCGATCCACAGCCTCAGCAGCAGTACAAGACGAGGTAGTGGTATGATAGCCTCGAGGGATATGAAGTTGTAAGTGTTTTATAAATATGTATATTTCACATTAAACCCCCACACACTATAAAATTTGCATTCACACGTATTTCATCTTGATGATATGATATCCTTGTGGAATTAATGAAAAAATGTTTGCTTGTTTTTGTTTGTAGATGGTTGTCGGGCTTAATATGTTGAAGCAGCTGGATGCTAGGGTTCCTCCTGAGTTTGTGGAGGCATTTGGGAGGATTTCTGGTACCTTCCTCACATCATTCTCTCGGTTGATGAAGAAAATCAAAGGACCCGCCTACAGACCTCCCACATTTCAGAACATAAAATCAGATTTCATTGCACCTTTGGCTGACGACTTTGACATTCCAGCCATTCCTGCCCAGGATGTCGTTGACATGACACAGCCATCCCAACATGTGTCTCAGCCACCCCAGGCTATTGCCTCATCTAGTAGGCCCGCGAAGCTTGCATCCCGTAGGATGAAAGAGGAGAAGTGGAGTATCACTAAGAGTCTCAGCATGACAAAAAAGAATGCTATATATTAAGATTGGGGATGGGGCTTTGGGATGGCGCCGAGGAATCCCAGTGGTCTTAGTGTTCAGGACTATCACGTCCATGCATCAGCTATGCAGAGTCTGGCTCCAGGAACATGGGTTGATGACAGAATCATATACACTTATATGGTATTGTTTGTTACTCGTTGCTAATATATTTTAGTTGTCTAATACATTTTAGTTGTCTAATATATTTTAGTTGTCTAATATATTTTAGTTTTTGCATTCATTTTAGTTGTTGCATTCCTTTTAGTTGTTGCATTCATTTTACTTGTTGCATTCATTTTACTTGTTGCATTTATTTTACTTGTTGCATTCATATATTTTTTCAAGGAGTGCTAAGGAGTCGGGAGGAGGAGATTCACACTGGAGGTATATGGGAGAGGAAACCCGTCTATTATTTCATGGATCCCTACTTCATGGTTCTTGGGAAAGGACGTGTGAAGAAAATCAGAAAAGCATCGAGGGTCGGTGGAGGTACATTGCAGAGGGCATGGAATAAAGCATTACGTAGTTTTACTATTTTTTCCAGTGCTATTGTTGGTCCTTCTGTTCTCGAGGCGGACTATATATTCATCCCATTTTGTGTCGGAGATGTGCATTGGGTTTTGTTCATGTTCGGTACTAGACGATTTGAAGGTCTTATCATAGATTCAATGAATGACGAGCCGGATTATCGTGAGGATATACGAGTGGTGGTATGTTCCTCTACTACTACTGTCTTCTATATAGTCCTTACCAATTGTATATTATATTCATTCTCGGATCATAATTTCATTGCAGTCATGGTTGTTTCCGAGGCTATTGCATATGATACACCCAGTCGAGGGGCGTGACCCTACTTCAGCCGAGGTCCTAGCTCTACCGTCTAGGCTAAAGCAACGAAACTCTAATGATTGCGGTGTTTATGTGATGAAGTACATGGACTACTTCACACAAGGATATGACTTAGCCGAGGTACCGAATTGGTCGCAGGAGGAGGTGGATACCTTTAGGTATCAGATAGCCAGAGAGCTTCAGCTAGGGAAGGCAAGGGGGATTCCCGGGATTCGTATGCGTAGGCGTCACGAAGCTTCGTAGTACTTACGTACTTGGATTTCATTTCGTATTTAGTTGTATTTTATTTGATTTTAGGTTGTCGGATTACGTACTTGGATTTCATTTGATTTTATATTGTCGGTTTACGTACTTGGATTTCATTTGATTTTATATTGTCGGTTTTATTTGATTTTATTGGTGGATTTTGTGGATTTTGGATTGTTTTGGATTTTGGAGGATTATTTTCGTGAATTATGCTGGATTTTGGAGGATTATAAGTGTGTGGGATTTTTGTTGCCAATTTTGGTGAATTTGGAGGATTATAGGTGGTGAATTATGCTGGATTTTGTTGGCAATTTTTATGAATTTGTGCAGGTTGGCTGTCTATATACAGTCTGAATTAAAAAAAAATCCCTGCCCAACCGTGGAAATTTTTCGCGGTCCCTCTTTAGCCCAACCGCAGAAAATTTCTGCGGTCCGTCCCTTTGGTTTTTTTTTCCAAAAAACAGAGCAGAAACAGAGCCATGCATGCAAACCTTCTGTTGAAATTGCTTAATTTTTGGAAGTTAGTCATAAACTAACTTCCAATAATCCAAACCACTCTCAAAAGTCTTAAAATATGGTATTGAGTGATTTTAAAAAAAAAATTTAAAATTTTTCAATATTTAAATAAAATTTAAAATTCCTTAAAAAGTCAACAAAAGTCAACATTTTGTCCAAATGTTAGAAAAAACTTTTCAATACATTTCATAACAATTTCTAATGTATAGTTCGACTTGTAAATTTTAATTTTCAATCTCAAATTTATAGGTACACTTTCAATCTCAAATTTCATACTTGGATTTATATAAAATTCATATAAATTCATATAAAATTTAATGAAAATACATAGGTTCGAATGAAAATTACACGATCAATACAATCCACTAAATTTTATGAAATATATTGGTCCTAATTAAAAATACCTAGGATATTAGAAAGACCACCGGATAACCGGTGTTGAGCAACTCCTTGTGTAGTATCCACGAAGCATGCAATATGGTAGAGAACAAGTACACAACCATCACAGATATGGCCTTTCGTAAGTTTCCACGGGTAAGGGTTGGAGTCGTTCCAAATGGTAACGGTAATCGTATTCGAGCCATCGTAGAGACGAAATCTTGCAAAACATGTCCCGCATTCCCTCTCCGTCCCTCCCGTTAGGTGTGAAACCCAACCCTTCACATATTCGATGCGTATTTGGTCCATATTACAACCCTCACGAGGCCTCAAGTTTACAATATCGGCAATTCGATCACATTTAACAAACTTACCGCCATTCCATCCGGATTTTTTCCAATTTCCATCGGGCGTGTTGTTGCCCAAATTCAAGATCGGAAGGAAGTACGGATCCGGATGAGAGTTCACCAATCTCCACGGTTCAGTACCCTCCATCCAATTGCATGCCTCGATCCAATTTTTGGCCCTATAAGCCTCCTCATCGGGTGGGTACAAGTCTGTTTCCTCTTCCTCCACATGGGACGGCTCGTCATTGTCCACAAGGGGCATCAACTTGGCACACGCATCTTCCATCTCACTAAAGGTTGGTGAGACCACATCTTCCTCGTCATTGTCCTCATACCACGAGTCGCTTGGTAGGGAGTCCGAGATTGTGTTGCTAACGTGGGAAACCGAATCACAACTATGATCGGAGTTGTTGTCACCACTATACTCGCTAGTCATGTTACCTATCACAATAAAACACAATTATATTACAATAATTGGCAATTATATGACAATAAAACATAACAAAAAAGAAAGTAATGTTAAACACTTAAAATTCAAATCCATTTAAAGATTACATCATTCGGTTACAAAATGCTACACTACTAATTATATTGCGATTCTTGAACATTTTTAAGATCTTCTAGTCTACTAGCACACTTTCTTTTATCATGGCCTTCCATTTGACAATAAGTGCACCTTCTTGGCGGCTTCTCCTTTTTACCAATCGATTCTATGGGACTTTTGAAACGAACGTCCTTCTTCCTCCCTGTAGTTTGGGACATAATAGGGTCAAGAATTGGTTCTTCATGAGCACTTGCATTTGGAGCATGCGAATTGCTTTCGTAAGATTTAATTCCATCAACGCTCATTCTTTCGAGAATTGGTATTTCTCGATTCATCACTCCAACGGCATAATCATACCGTTCCTTGGATGCAATGCTACTTTGACAAAAACTCATGGTTAACATTGTTATGCTATTAAATCGATCGGTTGAGGTCATCTCATGACTTTGTCCAACATCCAAATTGTAAGGCAACACACCAGCAACTCTATTGTCATGCATTGTCCACGTACACATTCCCAAAGAGCTTGCTTTTTCGAATGCCACAAAATAAACATTTCTTCTCGTACACATTCCCAAAGAGCTTGCTTTTTCGAATGCCACAAAATAAACATTTCTTCTCGTAGGCTCGGACATGGGCCTATAACAACTATAGTACGTATAAACATCCCCCATTCCCTCCCCTTCTTCACTAGCTCGTCGGTCTTTTTCAACAAAGTATTTTGAAGACTCAACCAATTCATCTTGAAATCTTTTAAACATTTCCTTAGTGTAGATACAAGAAGCATGATACTCCAATGTGGTATGCAATTTAATGGGACGTTTTAGATTAATGGTGACATAATCTTCTTCCTTCTCCCTCATGAATTGCCTTGCCAATGCTTTTTGGGCATTTTCAATGAATTCCTTCAAACCCGTTGCCGAACTCACATACTTATCAAAGAAAGAATTCATCCCCTCACTCCTCGATGTACTATTTTGAAACGCCGAAAATTTGTTTCTAGTATATGCAGGAATCCACTTGTGCTTCAACTCATATAACCCATTTAACCATTTATGATCTTGCAAGTGATACTTTTCCACAAACGACGCCCATCTAGCTTCAAAAATACATTCGGTGAGAGATATATAAATGCAATTGTTGAAGTCCGTCTTGAATTCCGGAAAAGCCGAATAATAATGAGCTAATTTCTCGGGGAATTTTTGACTAATGTGCAAAGAACACAATAAATGGGTAGTATTCGGGAGTACAACCGCAATAGCGCTTGCCATGACTTGATCTTGATCCGTGATTATAGTCAATGGAGGATTATTCCCCACACCTTCAAGCCAAGTACGAAGAATCCACTCAAAAGTCGACGCGTGTTCATCCCGCATCAATGCAGACCCGAAAATTACCGATTGATAATGATGATTGACTCCGGTAATTGGGACAAATGGCATTGCATACCTATTTGTCCGATAAGTGGTATCAAAAGCCATAACATCGCCAAAATTTTGGTAAGCCATTACACATCTCGGATCAATCCATACTAGACATTTCAAGCGATTCTCTTCATCGACTTCAGTCCTAATAAAATATTTAGAACCACTTTCTTTATTCAACCTATGCAACAAGTCCAACCCCGCTTGGGCGTCACTAATCTCAAACATTTTCTTCCTCTCGTCTCTTAACACATTCCTAACATGTTGAACATTGAAACCAACTTTGTCATTACCTCCATGAATGTTACCAATCATATTTATCACTTGACAATTACGAACCCCCGAACCATAAAGCGTTTTAATCAAACTACGGGTCGCGGTGTTGACATGTCTTTCTCGTTGTACCAAATTCATCTTACTAGGGGAAACAAGACCGTGGTTGTGTACCAATTCAAGGCTAGTTACCTCCCAGTGACGTTTTTTCTTTTGATAATTGACATACATCCTCACCTTACACTCGCTTTTAGGAAGAACCTCTCTACGCCGTTTATTTTGACTACTCTCGGCGACGACACTTTTTTCCATAAAGCCTACAAACATATAAACGACCATATATCTCGTTGTCTTTATTACGATGGCTAGCTTGAATTTTAATAGCAAATTCATTTCGTAAAGCATAAGCCCTAAAAAAATGACCGGCCTCATCCACACTTTGAAAAATTTGATTCAAATATGGAACCCCCCCATCAACATTTTCATACAAATTTGCATCCTCTACATTATCATCTTCATCTTCCTCCTCACCCTTAACATTATCACTATCATTTTCAACCTCGTTTTCAACCTCATTTTCATCATTTTCATCTTCAACATCAACCAAATCGTCATCTAAATTAATAAATTCCTCATTTCTATCTACAAAATCATTATCTTCAACATATACAGGGGTTTTAAGTTCTTCACTAGTATTTAAATCATCAAGATGTAAACTATGATCAATAGCCTCTTTTTTTTCATTTTGATGTTTATGACGAAACATACGAGCAAATAATTTATCCGCCATGAAAATGTAAAATTTAAGACAAGAAATATACCTTGAGTTGATAAAACTACTTGGATTTCTTGATGAAAATGCTCCAAAATCGCCTAATTTGGTCATTTGGAGAGTGAATTTTTGTTGTGGAAAAAACTATTTTTTGTGTGGTATAGGGGGGCTGTTGGGTTGTTGGGATAAGGGGGTAAGATTACCAACCGCGGAAAATTTCAGCGATTACTCCGTACCAACAGCGGAAATTTTCCACGGTCCGTCCCCATCCAACGGCTATAAATACGTTTGTTATAAAACGGTCTACAACAAACCGTTCCCCTTTAAAAAGAGCATGACCAAATTTTTAGGAGATTTATGGCCACCACAAAATTTTTATTAATAAAAAAGAAAAGGCAATTAAAAATGTTACTACGATAGTATATTTGAAGTTATATGTAAATGGAGAAGTAAGATAGGAAGTGAATCGGGTTTTGCAATAAGGAAAAGAGGGGCAAAATGGGCGGCGAATCTGGCAGCAACAGAGCAGCTGTTCAGGCCACCAACGACGATGCTTCCGCTAGTAAACTGTAAGTTAAACTACAGGGTGGAGAATAGGGAATCAAATTAGTTGACCAGAGGGAGGATAGTGATTTTTCGAGTGTGTTTTGGAAGGATTTGACCCGACCCAAAGCCACCATTAGCCATTTTTATCAATTCAAAGGCGTTTAAGTAATTTTTATGCGGTGGAGGCTGTATTATGTTCGTCTCTTGCTATTTCTTCATTTTTATCTACCAATAATTTTTCTTTTGTTTTTCTGTAGATCTTGCATCAAGAAAGGATACATGAAAGATGACTATATTCATTTGTTTGTTAAAAGGCCTATAAGGAGATCTCCCATAATTAATCGTGGTTTGTATTCTTTTCTCACGAAAATTAAATTTAGCTTTCTCTTTCATATCTGTGATTTATATTTCAACTTCTTAATCATATAATGTCACTTTCCCTTGTGTTTTTCATTATTAAATATGAAATCTTAAGGTTATTTTGCGCGTTGGGCTGCTTTTCGGAAGCTTCTATATCAGTTTCTGATTTGTGAATTGAATGGTGATGGAAGCCATACAAGGAAACAGATATTGTCGCTTGGAGCTGGCTTCGATACAACCTTCTTTAATTTGCAGGTCATAGTTTCTTTTGGTCTGTACTTCTTTTTGTGTATATTTCGTGCGACCATCTAAACTTTAAACCCTTTATACCTTGACATCTCAAGTAATTCACATAATCATTTGTTTCCCCATTGGACACATGTGAGGGAGGTTGGCTGACACCTGAAAATCAGTGAAAATTTAATGTACCAAGTATGATATATATGTGTGTCATTGTTAACCATTTTTCTTGTTTCTCAGTATAGGATATAATCTTACGTAAACACTATCTTTCGCTAGTCCACTTTTAAAGGTTTTAGTGAGAGAAATTGTAGAACTAACTATTTGGTGGTAGAAGACTCCGAGTTTCTGTCTCCAATCAAGGACACTATCTCTCCTTTCTTTTCATTTTTTCTGATTCGTTTTCCAGTACTACCCTTCTTTCGAAGGATTATAATTCTCAAATGGTTAATGTTCAGAAGGTTGTAATACAAGTATTAAGGTTCGTTACGTGAAATCTGAAAACCACAACTTGGATAGTCAAGGTTATTTTAATATTTAAGCCTTGAAAGAGAGAATATGTGGCTGCGTACTTGAAATTGTATATGTTAAAACTCTTATGGTACCTTGAATCATAGAAGCTACCCAATAACATGTCTATTGTGCAAAAACCTGTCAAGTATACTTTAATATTGATTCGACTCCTCACCTTACATCATTATGTTGGAGAAGCACATTATCGGGATCAAAAGGCTTGTATTGTTAAAATAATGTGATTACTGTGTCCTACCAATTTCTACAATAACTTATTTTCTGCAATTGATTTCGCCAAATGTGAGAAGTTTCTCTCAGTTTGCTCCAGTTGGTACTGATTCCACTCCTTGATTAATTCAAACATAATTATGAAAATTATCCAAGCTACCCCATCTATTTAAAGAAGGTTTTAGGTTCTTTGCTGGCATGAATTGTTCTGTATGCTTTATGCCTGCATCAAGTCATCAACTGCTAGTAATCTCCGATCAAGACTATTATTGGGTTGAGGTATTAACTTTATGAGCTTTGAAAGAATTTGGTCATCTTGTAACGGGATCCAGTAAGCCAAGTTTTAAACTTTAATTTAGGAGAGAAATAAAATGGAAAGAAGAGAAATTTCTGTTGCAGTTTTCCTTGGTGTTCAGGAGAGAAAGGAAAACAAAACTGCCCTTATTTTTTTCTCGAAAATTTCCCGTAAAAAAGTGTGATGGTTTGGTAGGAGAGAGTGAGTTCATTAGTTTCCTTTTAGTGCCTTGAGAACCCCTCGATTGTCTCTATATATTTGTCTTCATTCACATCAGACTACGGGAGGAAGCAATAATTGTAAAAGTTAGTTATTTTCTTTCGGTTCCTCTCAAGTTAAGAGCACATGGAAGAACTTTATATGTGATAGTCTCTTTCTTTTTTACATTTAAGAAGAGTGCATGAGAGGAAGTTGCCACATTGTTTAGTTTCTATCTTACAATTACTTTCCGCCTTCTCTATTTATAATCACCGTCAAACTGCACAAAATATTAGCTGTCACATGCTTTATAATTTATATGTTCATCTACTGTCTGGAGTCAATTGTCAGTTTGTATATCTAAGCATCAATGAGAACTATACCTGTTCAGCATTATATTTGTCCACATCTTGTGTAAATTATTGGACTGCATAAAAAATTTGGTATTCTGAATATCTTTAACAGGATGATGGTAAAGCACCACATCTGTACGTGGAACTCGATTTTAAGGAGGTACAACCTTTTTGTTCACTTTTCATGTTCAGCATTTAAGTTTCAATTTCAATAAGTAAGTATTTTTCTGTATTACCACTAACAGATCTAAGTTGCCCACTCGCACATGTTGCAAGAAAATATAAAAAATTTAGGTTGTATCTTCAGTTCAATTTTTTTCCTTCTCATTCTTGCAAGGAAGTTAAACTTAGACTTTTTTTGTTAGGTGACTTGTAAGAAGGCAGCTCTTATTGAAAGCTGTACACAGTTAAGAGACAAAGTTGGTGGATCAGCGTCAATTTCTCGAGGTATTTTGATAATATTTCTATGAATTGATGAGGAAGTTTATTGTTTTAGATGTTTTCTGGGTCCATAATGTTAGTATTGCATGTAGTTTACTCTGTTGTTTGAAATTTACTGTCATAATGGTATTTTACTCATATAATTCTTTAGTTAGTAATATTTAGAAAGTTTGTCGGATTTTATTTTCTTTTCTCCTACGTGAATTTGGAGTTTTATCATAGATGAGTCTTAATGTACAGTATGGACATGATTTTTGAAATTGAAAGTACAATTTTGACCTTGATCACATCAGTACTTCCTTTGAACACAGTAAACATTGTATGTGTTCAATACTGCCCTTTTCCTGGTTGATAATTTTTGGAATAGTATCTTTTTCGCTGCCGTCATTTTACTCTAAACCGGTACGTGATAGTTTTCCAGTTACTTTCTTGATATACTCTTTTTTTATTTAGCATATACATATTCACCAGGTGTGTGTAGTGTTTTTGGTAACTCGGTCAATCGTATCTACTTCCGAGCAGCCGGTTTTTTGGTTCCTTGTCTAGTGCCAAATGCTTCAAGAGCTTCTTTGTTGCTGCGGTGCAGTCTGTATTATAATAACAGTGCCTGAGCTGACTACCTGATTAAACCAGACAATCAGTATACTTTTTTATTTCTGGATATTATGGTGTTTTTGCATGGTTAAATATTGTCAGTACCGCATGATAAAATTTTTGGTTGTGGGTTGTTGTGCTGTTTATGTTTTAGGCGTGCATATCTTGTTTTATTGTGTTGTCGCCATCTTATACTCATTAGTCAATAGTTACAGGCATGGAATCTTTATTTCCCTAACTGTTACTGTAGTGTAAATTGTAGTATTAGTGCGTCTAGTCGTCTATGATAGTTTTACAGAGCTACTACATTCGGTATGTTCTACCTGGGTGAGAAAATTGTGGTGTCGGGCTTCAAATCTATTTGTTGTCTTTCTAGTTGCAATGGCATCTTTTGGTGCCTTTTTTCCTCGCCTTTATATCATTCCTCTTTTGACATGTATCCACTTCCTCGTAGACGTTTGCTTTATGGTAAATTAAACCGATTAACGTGAATCGGATTCTCAATCCAGTGTGTTAGTGTTTGGCTGAGCAATTTAATGATTGGAAATTGGAACCTCATTCTTATTATCCGCGTATATCATTCCCTGCACAATTCTTGGAATTCCAAATCATTCCGAATCCTATGTACCCCCATTCCATTTCCTTTCATTCCTATGACCCATTCCCATAAACAATCCAAATACCCCCCAACGTCATTCACAATGATCCAACCTTTCTTCAGATATATGCGAGTTTTTGTGTGCGTTAATATCATGGTAAATGGCTCAAGATGTGACGGTGTGTTTTCAAAGGAATGCCAATTCAATGTGATAGCATTCTCTGTTGTGGGGGATTGACGCATGTTAAAATTTTAGTTACTGCCATATCGGTAATTTCATTGGCTTATTGTTACTTCGTCTTTAGATCCCAAAACTGTACTCAAAATGTAGAAAGAGATTCTATGATAATTGTATTATACCTTTGGTAAATACTCAACAAGTTCTGCTTTCTGCATAAGTACATATCTACGAGGGTAGAAATGGATCAAATGATTACGGTTCTTGTATCCTTTCTAAAGCATCACTTAACTTAAATTCACTATTGTACTACTAAGTTTGGCCTATATGCATGCAGAGCAAGGAGAAGTACTCGGTGATCACTATAAGCTACTTCCTGTTGATTTGCGTGACATTGATAAGTTAGACCATATCTTAAAATTGGCTTCTTTAGACCCAAGGTATGTGCTACGGTCACATTTAAAGTCATTTGAACTTGCAATATCGGCAAATCATTCTTTAGTAGTACACTAGTACTCTAATGATTAAAATTCCGAGTACCTTTTTAGTTTGCTATTGCATAGGAGTAGTTAATAATATTGTTTTGACACAACAAAACAAAATCTTGAAACCAAAATCTGATATAAATACTGATTTCATCTTTGGAAGAGACATGTGCAAAGGTATTGTCAAACTTGAAGTGAATTTGGGCTCGAGTAAAATTCTCCTAAAGCAATAAAACATGGTATTTTTTCAGCAATAATATGGCATTATGCCTATTAAAGCGTCTTCACATTTACCATAAAATTTGATGGTCTTGATATTATTTTTGTGTTAGTATTGAATTTTTAATCTTTGTAATTTAATGTGGGTGATATGTTTTGGAGACAAGTTCCTTGATTAAAATCAAATCTATTTACTACCAAAGTATTTGGGCGTGGGAACATAATCTGCAGTTTACTACCAAATTTACAAACCTAGTCCAAATAAAGTAGAACTACTTCCTTTTCTTTTGAAAACCTGTTATTATTTAGGAAAGTTGGTGAAAAAAAAATAAGAGTAGGAAAGTGAATCGACTTTCAGTAAAAACTCCTGTCTTACAATATATTACAAAGTGCAATATCATTTATCACACTAAAGCACCTGCATAAAGAAATATTAAGGACAATTATATTTGTGACAATTCATTAGATGTAATCTTCCATTTTTCAATTGGAGACGGGAAAACATCTGTTATTGTATCTGTTTTAGGAGATCAGATCCTAATTTTTTTTTATTTGTATAGTACTATTTCCTATAGAACCTCGCTTGTATATTGGGCTGTTCTGTATTTTTGTTTACACTCTCGTTCTGTTTCATGATAAAGCTTTTTAATGCAAATATTTCAACATAGTGCTGAAGGAATGATTTAGCTGCTTCAATCTGATGTTGCTATCAGCTTGCCAACATTTATAATTGCAGAATGCGTTTTAATATACTTGGATCCAGAATCAAGTCGCAGTCTAGTTGGTTGGGCTTCAAAAACATTTTCTACAGCAATATTTTTCTTGTATGAGCAGGTTGTTGCAACTTCTTGATAGTGACATCCTCCTTTTATTCTTTCTTGTGCTATTTTTTCCTGTGCTTTCCTTCCCACTTCAGTCAGGCGTTACAAAATTTTCAGTAGCCTTCTTAGTTTTATAGATTAGATCTTACAGCTGATTGTCAACATTTTTTTTGTCTTGATAGATACACCCGGATGATGCTTTTGGTCAGCAGATGATTATGAATTTGGAGGTGATATAATTTCTTACTTCCTTGATGCAGGCTTAGTAGAAACTATGTGCTCCCTAGTCTAGAATGTTATTATTGAATTGCTGATCGCTTGTCCTCCAGTTTATTTCTTTTACTTATTCTTCTTAGATTGAAATGTCATTGTGCATGAAGTGGCAACAGAATCATGTCATAGTAAAGATGAAACTGGTTGATGAATTGTACTCCCTTATCTTCAGAATGTTGCTCAGTATAGAATTTTTTTCTTGTCCCAAAAAAGATGGGTTAGGTATAGTCTGTACATCGTATCAGTCATCTATTATCTGTGACATTCTATATTTGATGTATGTGCAAATGTACTTTTTAAAGATAATTTTTTACGGAAGAGGGAGTATAATATTACTGAAGGCGTACAGCCTAATTAATACAAGTCCATGATAGAGGGTTTTGGCTACGCCAAATATATATTTAACTAGTTTATTGCTATGCAACTTGCTTTTGACAGTGTTAGTGAAACCATTTACGTTTTCAAGGATCTCAAAGAGAATAGATTAAGAAAATTGTACATTTTGATATTATAGGGTGTTTGACCCTTTTTTATTGTTTCAGAGTCGAGGCTGTGCACTACTGGGCATAAATGATACACCAACCTTACGTGCAAAGGAAAAACTTTTTCTAGATCAGGGATGGCAGGTACTTGCTCAAGCTTAAACAGTATTATGGTACCAATAGAGAATCGTCATTCTTCTAGCTATATTTTGATCATATTATTAACTTTTTTTTTCTTTTTCTTTTTTGCTAAACGATATTATCAACTTAATTAGATGAAGATCATTGCTGAAACAATATATTAGTTGGCAGGCTTTGTTATTTTTCCAACTAGATTTGGTTCGGGTGATGATCTGGAATGTTGCTTTTCTGGACTTTGATGCCAGTGGGCCTTTGACTAAGCCACTACAACTAAAGAGCTAATTAATATGGTGTTTTTTTTTAATTCTTAAGATATGGTTCCTCGTTCTTTTGAACCTCACTTCCTGAGAATGATTTTTTGTTGTTGCATGAGAGGATAGGATGCATATAATGGTCTTTCAAAAGCGTACTTCTTGTAAATATGCTCGAGTAGAAAACTTTGTATATGCTAATTATGAGAGCTTGCAGAGAGCTACTGCTTGGGACATGCTGAAAGTGTATAGAAATTTTATTGAAGCTCAAGAAAAGCGAAGGTATGTGCTCACTTCATCATGTTGCCTGTTAAGATATCATGGTAGTTGTAAGTATGGCATTAAATTAATATTTAGAGTTTTATATATATTTTTTGACAAATATGGCGTCTAGCCTTACAAATGAGTATATGTTCTCATAAATTCTCGGGGTGAGCGAGGATCGAACCCAGGACCTGGGACGGCTGATGATAAACTCTTAACCAATTGAGCTATCCAACCATGCTCTAGAGTTTTGAATATTAAGATCAGTTATCATGTATTCATCTTTAAGTACATAGGTTCTTATTTACCCTTGCAGTCTTAAAATGTTTACCAATAATATGGTCCTCATTGTATAGACTAGTTTATGTCATCTGTATATTGATTTTTTTTGTGCTCTCAAGTTTGTGGGCTACTTGATGCAGCAAAACCTAGGGAGGGATTATAGAAAAACAATGAAAAGATAGGCTTGGGTGTAGTAATTGCAAAGTATTCACTATCCCAAGGATAAGGTATGGAGTACCCTAAGTATAAGTTTAATAACAGAACTACTACCCTTATGTTACAGCTCCGGAGGGCGAAAATATGATGGATCGCAAGTCGCAGCCCAATAAAGGAAAGATAAATTCTCTAACTCGACTTGATGATCAAATTAAATAAGCTGTCAAAATAATAAACGATTACATCTCCTTGTATTGGAGTGGAACCCTAAAACTAATTCTAATAATAGGTACTTCTAATCAATATTTACTTCTTAATACTAATCCTTTTCACAATTGCGTAAATGAAACTCCTCCTCTTGCTTCAAGGAACTATATATTAGAATAAACAGTTGTCTTTAAAAACGAGGAGTTGTATGTTAATAATTCAAAATTTTATCATCGCGTGGAGGAGGCATATTAAATTACCTAAGAGAACCTTTGTGACTGTATTCGATAAGAATGCGTAGTTTTCTAAATTCCTTGGTCTTGTTTGTAACGTTAATGTGATTGCACTTTATAGATTTCAGACTTTCTCCTTGTAAGAATAAAGACCGATGCCTTCCCAGATATTCTTTCGACTTTTCTGCTCCTATTTACTTTGTTGCATGATTGGCATCTTCTTCTTTTTAAAAAAAAATAAAAAAATTCTCCTAAATCATGTCTCTGGCATAACATACTTTTGAGAAAGGTAATCATGTCCATGTTCAAATGATCAGGATAGAAAGATTGGAGCTGTTTGATGAATTTGAAGAATGGCACATGATGCAGGTAATTATTGCTCTATGAATTTAATAGCCAGTATAGAAAAGAAATAAAAAAAATCTTAATGTTCTGGTGTTTAATACTGAAAATCTTCTATAACATGATTTGGGAGAATTAGCAACAATGTCGCCCATTGGTATGAAAATATTGTACTTTCTATGGAGAAGTTGCTTCAACTTCAATGTCAGTTTAATTATGTAAAGTGTATGGGATCCATTACAGTTTGAGAAGCATATTCTTTTAAAATCATCTGTAAATAGTGGTCTTTTTCGTGCTTACTCCAAGTGTACATTTAAAATGCATCAATTATATCAAGATTGTATCCAACTGAAAGATGTCAATATGACTTCTAAATTGTGACAGCGAGTAAAAATTAACAATGGTTCTTAAGTAAAGAAGACAAACATTGCAGTAAAGATTAAAATTCAACTCAAGAAGACATGCGACTCTTGGACACGTTCTAAGTATGATAGTACCTTAGCTCTCGGTTCCTGCATTCATTCATTTTACAGTTCAGAATGTTTATGTAATTTTATCAACAAATGCTGGGTTTTGTGCAAGTGTGTGACACTAGTACTTGCTTATAGTTATACGATTAGATCATTGATCTTTGAACAAAAATACGTAAGCGTTCTTGTAGGGATCGTAATCTGACTTTCAAGTGAGGGAAACTGGCGAATGACATGTTTTTATTTTGCTTGCAATTAGTTTAGTGATGTAATAAATCTCAAGAGATGACTTCTAGGACTGGTTTTTACCTGATTGCTTAAAATAGTTAAAATAAGTCTTTAGTATTTCTCACATATTAGGTTATTATATCTCCAAATTTGTATACTGTTCTAATGTTTCTCCTTATGAATTATTAACGTACAGGAGCACTATTGTGTGGCTTGTGCAATCAACGATGCAATGGTATGTTAGCATATATACTGACGGAATTTACCCAATATTTATTACCAATTTTTTTCTCTTGATTAATCCTACAGGGTCTATTTGTGGATTTTGGTTTTCCTAAAGATGAGACCTTGTCTGGTTCCACCTTGACGGGTTCCCCATGAAATATTAAAGATCTTCTTGGTTAAATTCTTGAACTGAAGTACAGAAGATTGCATGATCTTCTAGTATTGTGTGAAGCAAATGACACCCTTCCATTGATGTCAGGTCAGAAGTGGTCTCTCGGCTAGTTACAAATAGCCCTACCCATATTACCCAAGAGACAATGATGTTTGTGGATTTACTTAACTGTATATTGTTTGACCTCAAATGAGCCACTCTTCTTTTTTGCTAGCTGTTTAGCAATGAAAACATGGTAGGACCTTATAATCACCAAGATGACTCGTCCTGTGGATTTTGTTATCTTTAACTTGCATGTTGGGTTCTTGTTATAAATGATGTTCATTCACACTTTTCGTGTGACTTTGTATACTCTTGATTCTACCGCCCAAATTTGTACTACCTTGTTGAAATTATATTTTTGTTTCTCACTTAAATCCGGTTCTTGCTGGTAGGACCATGGAGCAAATTAAGATGCCATAGGTTCAAACCTTCTCCAGTATTGAAACTTTAGGCACATACATATTGCTTCTACATATTTGAGAGGAAGGGGGGAGAATGGAGATGGGAGCAAAAGCAAATAAAGGGTTTGTGGGGGCCCTTAGAAAAAAGTCTTTTGTGCTAGTGGGAGGACTAGTGTATTTGAGGTTTCTATTTCAAAGGAGTTGAAAGCAAATGGGGACCCTTATTGTGAATCAAACTTTTAAGTGAAAAAAATAGTAGTAGTATCACTATCACACACTACCCACCTAGTGTATTTCATTATGCTATTTGTTCTATTCTTCCACTACGTACTTTGTAGGCACTGGTTGGATGCTTGATTAGAGAAAAGGCCCTAAAATCAGGGCAGATTTTATCCTGTGTCAGCTTTCGGTTTAAATCTTTGGGGGTCAGGAACTGAGCACAACAGTTTTTGTAGAGTATAAATATTAAAATTTTCCCATATAAATCACTGGAAATTTGTTTGTTAAGTAACCCAATTTGTCAGTTAGCTCTAAGAAATAAGAATAGAAGAGTGGTAGTGACCTCTATAATGTTCGTTAGGTTTTGGATTCTAGTAAAAGCTGTGGGGGTGTTTCACCAGACTGGCAACTCACATATTTATTCTAAAAATAGTACTATCATTTTGGAAGATTTGTGTGAATTATTGCGTTCTTTTTTATATCATTTTATTTTGCTCCATAGTTGTCAGTTTTGTACTATTAACTAATATATTTCTCTTTCTGTCAAATATGGTCCCCTTATTTTATTTTATTTTCTCTCTGTGATCTCTGTTTCCGTTAGGTGCTGGTCTAAAGTACTACAATTTGGTAAAATAAAATTGTTTAAATACCACAATATAAGGAGAAAATATGGCTCAATATACTCATATGATGGCCTCGACTCTTGTGTGATTCAACAACGTGTCCTCCATATGTAGATTTTTTAACAAATGTTTGAGATCTGTGGCAGTTAGATCTGTGTTATTGTGTAAACTCCGTTTTTTATAACTTGGATACAGGTCTTTTATATGCGTATTGTATGTATTATCTTGAACAAAGACTCTGAGATTGATCTGGATTTTAAATTACGTGTGAACTTGCTTAGGCTATTTTTTGATGAACAATGGACCAAAATGTCACTTTTGAGTGTTAAATGGTCTAAAATGTCATTTTTGAAAATGACCCAAAATGTCACTTCAAAACGGCATAATGTTCTGTTTTGGTACTTTAATTTTTTTTTAAAATTTTTTATAATTTGCAAAACGTTGGTTGAAGTAGCGTTTTGGCTCAAAACGGTACATCATATAGCGTTTTGTACCAAAACAGAACTTCATCTACCGTTTTGCGTATAAAAAAAAATTCAAAATGCCAAAACGTTACACGAAGTTCCGTTTTAGGTGTTTTACATAAACGATACACGATATACCGTTTTGAAGTGACATTTATGACCATTTTTAACCCCCAAGTGACATTTAGGGCCACCACCCTTTTTTGATTTAGATACATATTCGAGGAGTCCAAATCTTTTAATGAGAGTTTTATAATTAAATTGATCGTGAAATGATAGTGAAAATTTGAAAGAGGCAAGTAAAAAAAGTAGACAGAAGATGATACTTTAATGAGAAACCATGGAATCCCTCCCTTTGATTTAGATATATATTCGAGGAGTCCAAATTTTTTAATGAGAGTTTTATAATTAAATTGATCGTGAAATGATCGTGAAAATTTGAAAGAGGCAAGTAAAAAAAGTAGACAGAAGATGATACTTTAATGAGAAACGATGGAATCCCTCCCTTTGATTTAGATACATATTCGAGGAGTTCAAATTTTTTAATGAGAGTTTTATAATTAAATTGATTGTGAAATGATAGTGAAAATTTGAAAGAGGCAAGTAAAAAAAGTAGACAGATGATACTTTAATGAGAAACCATGGAATCCCTCCCCATACCCGTAACAGTTCACAAAATTATTTTCAAATGCTAATGCGTGCTTAGTTGATAATTTTTCTGACAATAAAATGGAATCTCGTATGCATATATATATGCTTCCATAAGTTAAAACATGATCAATATCATATCACATTATTTAAGAAAATATTTCGGAACGAATTCGAGTTACCTAGCACTCCTCTATTGTGACACCAAATTTAAACCTATTCAAGAAATCCGTAGACGACGACACATTTACCATCCTACTGTACTTGATATTTCTCGTTGAAGTAATTTTTCTTTTATACATAATTCTTTGGTTATATTCTCTTGATCACCATTTTTAAAAAAATAATAAAATTCCATGATCACCTTGTTGACGTGATGTTTGGAGGAAGAAATGTAAACAAGAAAAAGCGAAACAAAATTTCTCTTATCACTGATTGCCTTTAGAATATTTGTCTCGTAATTTTTTTTTTTTTTAAATTTTCTTCTCTATTTTTTATTGAGCACTACTCTACCAATAAAATAATGATTCAAAACATAGATATCATAATTGCATGAAAAGAAAATGTTAATACGGTGAAACTCATGTTAAATACATCATGAGGACACTTGCTTTAATTGTTGAAATTTTTAAAAATAATTTTCGTAGTACTTTGTGTAATGCATTATTTTTAAGGAGCGATCAACTTTATTCATGAAAACCAAAAAAAAAGCGTACAGTGATTTTGAACGGGTGTGTAACTGCGTATATATAATTTTGCACATAATAATCCGCTTCATTTGCCTTTTTACGAAGCAAATTTGTAAGTTTAGTGTTAGGTGAAATGTTATCTGAAGAGGTATTTTTTTATTGACAGAGGAACTGAGTGAAAAGACATGCGTCTCCTGAATGCATAATTAACAATTCTTGAAAAAAAAATACTTTTTTTATCTTTAAATAACAAAATGTTATGAAAATAACAATTCCTTAGTATTATACTATGATATTATTTTACTATGATATTTTTTTACTAATTTCCAACTTTGACCGATTCGATCGATTTTTGACTCTAATCGATCGAATCGGTTAAAGTTGGAAATTAATAAAAAAATATATTTTTAAAGTGAAAATTGAAGTTTTTTGAAAATAATAATTAAAATTTAATTTTTAATAATTAATATTAAATTATATTAATGATGAATTTGTGTTTGAAGATGATCAGAAATGCTAGTAAATTATATTAACCGCTCGTAAGACGGAACTTATATATATTAGTAGTCAACAAGTAGGTAGTAATTTTGTAACTACCGAGTAGTGACCAATGAATAGCTAGTAATAACTAATTATTATAAACCATTTAAATATTAATTATGAACTAGTAATGATGATTTTTTTATAAATTTTATCATTTAAAAATCAATAATGAATTAATGATATGTTATTTTATTTTTGTAAATCTTATGGAAGGTAAGTGACATTTAAATAGAATTATTTATTATTATTTCTTAAATAAATTGTTTCCGATTAATACTCCGATTAATTAATTCGATTAAATAACTAAACTATCCCTCCACCGGACAATTCCAATTTTCCACTTTTTAAAATACTAAGCATGACCTTGAAACCTAACCCAATCCACCTTTCTTTTGTAGGATTATTAAAAATTGAATTTCTTTTCATAAAAACTAATAATATTGAAATGTTATGATTAATGACATTCACATTATCAAGATGAAAATGTGCAATATATAATGTTTATGTCTAAAAATATTACATATAATATGTATTAGAATATATTTAATGTACGATATAATTTATATTATATGTATATATTTCAGGTATTTTTCGGGTTTTGGTTTTGGATCAGATTTCGGATTTCGGATCGGGCAGTAAATCTAATATCCAAATTCAAATTCGAAATTTTTTTGGGTCTAAAATTAAATCCAAACTCAAATCCAAAAAATCGGGTTCGATAAATTATAAATTTCAGATCAATATTTTTCAAATCGAATTAATTTGTTAATCCCTAGGATTATCTCCACGTTGGCGCAAACAAGGTGGAGGAACAAAATCAAAAAGTCCTAAATTAGTTGTGCATATACGTAAATTGGTACCCCATGTATATTTGTCTTTAAAGAAAATAGAAAGCTAAACAAAGACGACTTTAAATAAAAATTATTTGACAATTTTAATATATATTTTCAAATGATTTATTTTTCTTAATAATTTGATTTAATGGGATCTGAATATATTATGAATAATATTTTCTGAAAAAATTATTTTCTACCTACATATTTTGTCAAACAAATAACGTTGCTTATGTTATGTTCTTATATAAATTTGAAATTGAAACAATAAAAATGGGTGAAATTTCAATTTATTTTTTTATAAGTTCATAAATAATATATATATATATATAATAAAGTACTATCTTAAATCTCTTGCGATGCACGGGTTTGTTAATATTCAAATAATTTTAAAATATTGTTTATTCTATCATATAATAATTTTAATATATTTATGTAAATATATAATAATTATAGATTTATAATAAAAATAAAAAAGAAAAATTAGGAAGAAACTGTAGATGTAATTTATTATGATAAGACTATTCAACATTTATATCTAGTAGTTTAACATTTATATAAGATTATTTATTTTTAATAATTAAAATATAGAAATAACTGTTCAAGCAAAATATACCATATTTTAATTATTATATTATAGTATAATATAGATATGAAAGAGAGAAAAGAAATCCAACCATTATATATTACCGTGCAACTTTTGATAACGAATTGATTTTAACAAACAACGTTTATTTATTCAAATATATCTAACTGTGTTATACTAGGATAAAATATTTCAAATGCATAACATTCTTAGCAATCATAGATTTTAATATGTCATTTCATCGACCATCGTTAAAACCATCATATCCAATCACATAAAAGCTAAATAAAGAAAAGAATAGTATTAGGTCAACAAAAAATCTTAATATAAAATTTTATTAGAAAACACGGATTTAAAAATTCGAAGGGTTGACTAGTTCAAAACTTTTGTGACTGTTTTTGAAACATGAAAAACTACAAAATGAAATAAGCTACGTAGATATAAAGCATGTAAAATACGGAACGGTTTAGATCAATTTACTTTATATAAGATATAAAGAAACAAGTTACAAAGGTATAAAACATGTAAAATATTGAAGGGTTTAGGTCAATTTACTTTATATAAAACATAAAGAAATCGATACTACAACTCCAAAAAAATATGTATTTTTATCGGCTTTTTTTCAAGAATAGTTTTTTAGTTTAATTTACAGACAGGGAAAATATTACAAAAAATATGTTCTTTGTTTCGCACAGCTAAAGATAGGATGTGCACAATATTAATTGAACAATAGATTTCATTATATGGCTTTAATAGAATTCACTATATATCTCTTCTAGACTTCACGATATTTAACTTTGAAAAATTCCTGCAACTTATTGACTTCAAAAGTCTTCTTACTTCAATTTGTTGCTTGAACAATCTTATTATCCTCTGTCGTCCCAGATCCTGGGTTCGATCCTGGCTCACCCCGAGAATTGTTGAGAACAGATACTCATTTGTAAGGCTATAAGCCAAAATTAGTCAAAAAAAAAAAAAAAACTATTATGCACAAGACTTTTGCATAAAGATCCTTAAACTCTTATAACATATTGAGCTATCTAGAAGATAAAGAATAAAGGCCCGAAATCTCACAGATTTCGGGTAAAAGGCCCGAAATCACACCGCCTAGTCCAAGTGGCCCTTTCTCTCATTTGTAAACGTCGAAACTTATTGCGTTTTCATAACTTTACTAAATTAACCCTGAACAACACATACTCTGTACTTGTTCCCAGCATAGCAACGCGATTTTAATTTGCGTTTTACATAAAACGAAATTTGAAATTGCGTTTCCTCATTGAAAAAACTCTTTTATTTATTTATTTAGTACAACGCAAACTAAATTTGCGTTTTCTTTTTTGCAGTTTTATAAACTATTTTAAATTAAAATTTAGAAGTACAACGTAAATTACAATTGCGTTTCCATGTTAACGAATTTTTAAATTGCGTTTACAATAAACTTATAAATTGTTTTCATAATTTGCAACAATATTTATAAATTGGTTTCAATGTTAACGCAACAAAATATTGCGTTTCTCTTCAGACTTCCGAAACGCAAATTTATTTTGCGTTTTCAAGTGGTACAAAAGGCCATCTCATCGCGCCGGTGAAATTTAGGGCCATTCCTTCAATAATTGTGGTAATGAGAGCCAACACCCGAAGACAAACAAGACATAGACACCTATCACTAGTTCGTATTTTAAGTAGGTGAGTTGTGCTGGTATAGACATGTTATGTACCTAACAAAGTTTGTAAGTATACTTCAATTTATTCTTACCTATGCTCATACAAACAATCTCATGCAAATAGATAGTGCTATTTCGATAGCTTTTGACCGGATGATGGGGGCGTGTAGGGATGCTAACTCATGCATGCTTAAAACAGTTCCTTACAATTCGTAATTTGAATCTTATATGTGTTGCCATCAATCTATTCTAACAATTTTATGTCAAATATTTTTTAATGTGCCGTTTAAAATGGCTTTTGACCGTGTGAAGTAGCCTTGTATGGCCTTTTTGAGGTATGATTTTATTGTCTAATGACGATTTGTGTCGTTTATGTATAGATAATTTTTGCATGATTATTTTTATTGAGTGATTAATTACATTTTAATCAAATATTTAATTTATATATTTTAGTGAGGTATCTAACTAAAAGTTTCTCTTTGGTTAGATTTATATTTTATCTATCATATAATACATATATATTCTTAGTATTTTACGATATGAGTTAATTTGTTTGTTTGTTTTTCAGGTGCGACTACTAAGGTGTTCTATTGTTAGGTAATGAATACAACACACGGGGGAATGTGCTTTGGATTTATTTTAAGCTTTTTTAACTGTTATGGATGTGGTGAACAAAGTAATCTAACTTGTAGAGATAAAGTGTTTTAACAGAAATAATAAAACATGCACATGAACACACTATCTTCAAAATTTACTTAATTTTATATTAAAAATCAACTATGTCTTGCTACAAATTTTTGGGTTCTTTTTGATAAAGAACTCAGCTTCATTCTTGAGAGAGTTACAAGAATTATAAATCTATTTGTTACTCCTAAAATAAAACATTCAGTGTTTACTTTATAGAACAGTAAACACAGGTTTTACACAGCATGCAATAGCATGTACTAAACCCTACTTTAAGTTAACTAAAACTTTCTATTTCTGGATTAGTGTATCTTTGCAAATTGTGCATGTTTGTGACTTTACTTTGTCAGTTAATCTTGGCCTTTGATCTTGTACTATTCAAACTGATTTTTGTAGACTTTTCAAATTAATGATTGATTTTTTTGTTGATTGATAATCTTGGATCTTTAACTGGTCTGCATTCTGTACTTTGAGTTTTACATCGAGATCTCCAGTTTGTTATGTAGAGAACTCGACATCTCGATAAGTATATTGACTTATCGAGATCTCTTATTTCTCTATAGTTGTTTTGACTTATCGAAGTTTCTGAGTTCTCTATAATAAAATTTGGCTTTTCGAGATCTCTAAATTTCTGCATGTAGAAAAGACTTGTTGATATCTCTGAAATCTCTATTGGCATATTGACTTATCGATATTTCTGAGATCTCTAATGAGAGTTTGACTTGTCGATATCTCCAATCTTCACATCTTCAATTTGTCTTGTCGATATCTCTGAATTCCTTATTGCAGAAATGACTTGTTGATATCTCCAATCTTCATATCTTCATTTGGCTTGTCGATATCTCTGAGACTTCTCTATAAGCTAATTTTTGACTTATCGATAAGTCATTTTGGAGTTCTCAAATGACTTCTCTATATGACTTGATCTGTGACTTGTAGATTTCTTGACTTAGAATATTTTTCTCAGAACAGATTTATTTAACTCCAAGCTTCTTCACACTTTCTCTGAGGCATGATCCTCTTGATCTTCTTCCAGAGTTTATTCTTAGACTTGAGACTGTTTACAGAAAAATACTTCAGTCTAATCTATTTACACTTTTACAGACTCAAGTAATACAATACAAAATGCAAACTTAGATTATCATACAACTTACTTAGGACTGTCAATTTGACTTAGTCTTATTATAGTGCAGGAATGTTTTGCACAACAATCTCCCCCAATCTGTGAGAAGATTGCTTATCACAAATTCATGCCTGGTAACAAGACTGTTATTCCCTAACAATATTTTGCTTCCAGTGGTGATAATTATCTTTGTCCAGAAATGGAATTTTGACTCCAACATCCTTCTTATTCATCTTACTGTTTGTTGTGATCTTTACACTCTTTGTACTTCAAGAGCTTGCTCTGATACCGATTGTTATTCCCTAACAATATAACAAAAATTACAGAAGGGGGTTGAATGTAATTCTGGCTACTTTTTCATATTTTAAAACAGTTCTAACTTGATAAATATAACAGTGTTTGGTTAGCAGTTGTGCGGAATAAAAAGATGATAGAAATCAAAACACTAAGTAATAAAAACAAAAGTTTTTAAAACTTTCTGGTGGATTTGAAAGTATCCACCAGATATATATATATATATATATATATATATATATATGAGTTAAGTTCTATGGAGACCACTTTTTTTTGGAGACCTTGGAGACCACTTATGTTCTGCAAGCAAAATATTGCACAAAAACATTGCAAAACATATTATTTTGCGAATCATGCACTACAAAAATCCTTATTTTATTCAAAATTTTGAATATCATATATGTATCGCATGTAAAACATTACAAAAATATTTTATTCTGCAAAACATGTTAAGTTTGCAGAACATTTGTTTAGCTTGCAGAACATACAAATTTTACTTATTAAACTTAAATGATCTTCAACAATTTTAATGAATTAGTGATACTTGTAAAACATACTTCATAAAATAATATATTTTAAAGTGTTTTGATTGCAGAACATATGTGGTCTCCAAGGTCTCCGATGAAAAAGTGGTCTCCATAGAACTTTCTTCATATATATATATATATATATATATCAAATGAGAACCCTGTGAAGCTTGAGTAGCTCACAGCTGCTTACAAGTTTGAACAACTAAAGCTACAGAGAAATGCTTACAGGATATAGCTTGATATTTTTCTCTGAAAAATGTATCTGCTTAGTTCGATAGATGTTCTACTTGCTACACTTGGTTTATATATCACCAAGTTTATATGATAATAAGACAAGATAATAAAACAAAACATATCTAGTCTAACTTCATGCTACTTCACTACTCTATTCCAGCATCTTTGAATATCTTCACAATTGCATGGAAATGGTAATGCTTCTTTGTTCTCAAATTCCTGCTCAACAGGATGCCACATTCCTTTTGCAAACACCCGACGCATGTGACTGTGTTGTCACTGTCAACAACTATTTGAATTTGATCATCCATCGGGTCTATGCTTGTCATCCGTCGGGAAGCTTTGTTGATCATCCGTCGGGAGTCTTGTAGATTATCCGTCAGGTGTCTATTTGTCACTTGACTCCATTTCACTTATACAGAATTACAAGACATTTTATATTTACAATTATTCAACCTATTCTGCATATTAATCTAGTAGCCAACATGACTTACAAATCCCTAAGCAATCTACTTGACTTATACATGTTGTTTGCAGAAATGTGCTACAGTTCTTATTATTACATAAGGTATACTCACTCGATGGATGTTAATCTGTCATCCGTCGGGACTGTAAAGTTTATCCGTCGGGACTATATTAGATCATCCATCGAGTGCTATAAAATTCATTAAGTTAAATCTACTAAGGTGTTTTGTTTAATTTATCATCAAGTTCACAACATATTCCTAACAATCTCCCTCAATTTGTGTCTACTGGAATTGTAGCCATAAATTAAGAGAAACTTGATGATAACAAAACATCCTAAAGATACAGATTGAAAGGTAGTAGATAAAACTGATAAGTGCTACAAAATTCACTGAAAATTGAACAAAGCAAAGTGTACAAAATATTGCTCACAATCATTATCAAGGTGCTCCTTTAGTCTGAGCAGATAAATCTATTTCCTTGATTGTCTGGATATCTTCCTAAGCCTCCTATTGTTCTCTTCTATCTGATTTTGGAATTGTATGTGGAATTCAAGTTCATCAGCTTTAGATAAATCCAACATTTCTTGCATTTCCAAAAGAGTCTCATTGCTAGAGATACTCAGTTGGTCATCCAGTATGAAGAATCTTCTAACTCCCTTATCATCCATGAATTCCATCAGCCAATAAGGCCTCAAATGCACTCTCTTTCCTGTGAAGGGAATATACAGAATTTTTGGAAGTGCATCTTTGGCTCAATTACTCCTTAGCTCCTCAATTTTCTTTAGGACTATTCTCCTTGCAGTCACATTAAATCCAAAGTTCTTCTTGAAGGATGAATAGACCCTTATCAGTACAGATTGGCTTCTTGAAGAATCCTGTGAAGTGGCCATGTGATCTCTTTCCCTCCCCTGTACTTGAACACTAGCCTTTCAGGAAGATGTCTGTAAGCATCAATCCCTCTTATTTCTTCCAATTCTTCCAAGTAGAGGTTTATTTCAGAGAACTCCTTGATGTCACAGATGTATAAGAGATCTTCCTTGTTGACTGTGGGTTGAGATTTGGTTAGGGTCTCGGATCTAAGAGACACAGGCTTCACTTTCTTGATTGCTCTAGTCTTTGTTTTCTTTGGCTTGTTGAAGATAGGAAAGTTTAGTTCAGGAATTGGAAAACTATCCCAATCTACTGGCTCATCCTTTGGAATTATGGGCTCACCATGAATATTCCTAGTTGGATCCACCACCTTGAATTCTTCAAATACCACTGAGGGTTTGGTTGTCTGAGTTAAAGTTGTAGACTTTTTGGGAATGTAGTCTTCCATTTCCTCATCACTGAAGTCCAATTTTCTTTTGGAGGGGAGCTTGTATCTGAATCTTCTTTTCTGTTGTGGTGCATCTTGCACTTTCTGAACTTGAGGTTCATCAATTACAGATGGTTGTGCAAAAATCTATGTTGTAGTCTTCACAACTTGAAGTTTGGCCAAGATAGCAACTTGCTCCTTATTTTGTTTGAGCTTCTTAGCATTCAAGGCAACCTGCTTCTTTTCTTAATTGATTCTTTCCTTTTCTTCCTTCTTAGCTTCTACAAACAGAGGGTGTCCATCCACCACACAAATTTCTTTACCATTTCTGTAGATTTTGGCAATTCTTCTTTTAAGTGCTGAATCAGTAAGATCTTTGAAAAATGCAATTGACCTAGCTAACAGCTTCTTCTCATCTGACCTAGGTGTCTCAAACACAGTATCCATATGATTTTTGTCTGAAAACTTTGAGTAGTTTCTTTTAGGCTTCAGGACCAGATTTGCCTTTGGAGACTTTATGCAAGATGTTTGACCCTTTTCCAGGATAATTCAAACTCATCTCATTCACAGAAATCTGCTTGACTTTAGAGTGATGATTAAAGATTTTGTCTGATTTCTGAATTGGTCCAAATTTCTGTTGAATTTCTTCATCTATTCTTCTCCATTTTTCTTTTAGTTCCTTCTCAGCTGCTGCTACATCAATCTTTAGCAGTTTGTCATTTGATTCCAGTTTTACTGCTGCCAGATTGATGATGTCAATGCTGTCCATGGCTGGTGGCTTAGTGAAAGCAATTGTTGGCACAATTACTTTGCTGACTTGAATGTTGAGATGTTTTACCCCCTTACTTGATGAGCCTTTCTCCCCCTTTTTGTTAGCATCAAGTTGCTGAGTGGAAGGGAGTTGGGCAGCCACCAAGTGTTGGAGCAAAGCAGTCTGAGTTTCCTGATTAGCAAGTATCTTGGCCATTGACTTCTTCACATCAGATAATCTAGAGTCCATGGCCTCAACCTTTCTATTTAGATCAACTTTCTTCCTCAGTTTATGAGCTATCTCAGTTATGGTGGATCCAGGAAGTCTAGCATCCAACCTTGCTATGAAACCCTGTTTTACTTCAGAAACATCTTGCTTTATTTCATCTTTGACTGTATCAGAGAGCTTGAATCTTGTGCAGCTGAAGAGCTTCAAGATATGCTGTAAGTAGTCTCTTTGTGCTTGCATTTGTAGATGCTTGAATGGATGTTTGGGTATCATGAATGAGCTTGAACAATGTGGATTGGAGATGTGAGTATGAACATTCTTTGGTTAACATCCAGGAAGGAATGTCTGCATCTCCCCCTATGCTCATGCTGTCTTCCTCATCATCCCCACCAGCATCCCCATTAAAATCTCCAGCCAGTTCAAAATCACTGCCAGTATTGGATGACATAGAAGTGATTGCATACTTTGCTCTTTGTAGAGAATCAGTTGTGTGCACAAGATTGAGCATCTTTTCAGCCTCCTCATTGCCCTGTTGTAACACCCCCAAATCCGGGGTCGGGAATCCGGGTTGTCACGAGTTCCATTTCTCTTAATAACACCCAATCTTAATAAATAATCAACTACTCTGTACTGTGACCCCACAATAAACACACACACCACAAGTTATAGTCTCAGAGATGAATATCCAAAAATAATCACAAGTCATTTTATTCCACAATTATATGCCAATACACCTTAAAAGGGTTTCTGAATAAATTTTACATTTCTTTGCCATTATTACAATTGATAAAGATACATAAGTCTGGTACATCAAAAGTTGAAAGCCTAGCCTATTGGTAGTTCCTACCTCAGCTACAGCGACATCCACGCCTATAGGAAACTGCAGAATGTTTCCTAATCGCTTGCGAATCGGGAGCTTGGTCCTGTTCATCTTTTCTATCTGTTATTGTGTGATGAAAGAAGAAAGCAAGGGTGAGCAGCAAGCCCACCAAAATAATATGTATAATGATTAACAATATATGAGCCTTCTCATAGTACTCATGAAAGTCTTGGTCAAAAGAAATGAACCAAGTTTGATATCTTAATGCGATGAAGTCGCAAAATATTCAGTATATGTACATATATACTTTTCACAATCTTTGAAATCCTCTGACGTGTATAATATACACAGAGTTCCAGTTTATAACTGTATAAAAATATCGTTGCAAGGTGATCTCATATATCTAACCTTGTCTCAACGTTTTTCTGAAAATCTTTGACATGCACAAGATAATCATTTACTAGATATAAGTTTAAAAAAGGAAGTTACAAGATACTCCAATATACTTATATCCGAATACTACTTGAACTACCACCGTTCAAGTTATAATCAGTTTCAAAAGTTCATCACCCAGATGAGACTACAAGATAAGACTTGAATAGATTCAATCCTTGAAATATCATTATAAATAATGAAGTTACGAGATGCTTCATTAAGTCCCGATATATAATATATTCATATATATCTCCCATATATTTCCTGAAAACCTCTATCATGTAAAGTATGAACAGAGTTACAATATTCCATAAATTTGGAAAGGAAAAGAATTTTGGCATAAACCCGATATCTTGTTGATCAGGCAAAGATACCAATAAGTAACCTTTTCTACTAGTAGATGGATGAATCCCCCACCGGTCATCACCCTGGCCACATAAGGACCTTGTGCTGGACCGCCACCCGACCTCTTACGCGTTGATAGACTGCCACCCAGCCACTTACACTTTGATAGACCGTACCCCGGCCTGTCGCTTATGCCGACTCAATTAGATGGGCTTACTTCCCGAACGTTGGGTAAGTAATCAATTCATTTGTTTTCTCAAAACAGCAACCACATTGCGAATGTAAAATACATCACAGAGCTGGATCCCCCAGGTTTTGAGCGAGTATTTAAATCCCCTTTGAAAGGAAGATCTTAAATATAAAAATGAGTTTTGGGGTCCACTCTAACTTTAAGAATCATTCTGAAGACTCGAAAACATTTTTAAGAATGTTTGGAGTACTGCTGATTTATTAAAATAAATCAGTCCCGATATATTCGAAATATCTGAATATTATTATTTAAATAATATTCTCATAAAGATATTTTTATTAAAAATATTCGAAGTAGAAGTTTTAAAACTCATACTTGAAATGAATATTAAATAATAAAATATATACTTATACGAAAGTATTATCTTTATTTGAATAATCGAAAATAAGTTTGATTATCGAAATGTTATTCTTTGATAAAATAAAGAATATTATTAAATAATAAGCGGAGTCGTAATACCTCGAATGAATATTATAAATAATATTCATTAAATAAAATAAACGGAGTCATACATTCTCAAATGAATATTCAAATAATATTCATTAAATAATATAAACTGAGTCATAAGCTCTCGAATGAATATTCAAATAATATTCATTAAATAATATAAAGTTATCGAATAAACCTTATTCGATTAATAGTTTTCAAAACTATTCATATATATATATATATATATATATATATATATATATATATATATATATATATATATATATATATTATACTCGGGAGCCTCGCCTCCCGGTTTTAGAAAAAGTTCACCTTTTGATCCCCTATACTAAGGGTAAACTCAAATACCGCTTATCTCTAGCATAGGTATTATGCAACTATAAGCATTTGAACCAACAGATATATAAATCAAAAATATGAAATAGGCATGCATATATACCATATCACATGCTACAATATATCGCAAGAATTTGCTAATAACAAATATGCATTTATCGCAAGATCATGCATATACACATATACATCACAACAACAGTTATACGGGTAGAAAACTTGCCTGAGCGACTGGGGGTTACAAATGGCTCGGGACGAGTCTGGTAACCTATAAACAACATGTGAGTTGGAATTAAACCAAAGTCACTTGTAAATCTATACTTTAACCAAATTAGACTCTAACGCTCGCTTTGCGCTTATTGATTCTCTTAAGTCACTCGAGTACCCTCGGCTCCACCATTTTTAATAATTTAACCATTACGAGTTTTAAGAAAATTCTTTCACGAGTGTCTTACCAACTGCCTAACACACTCTACATAAATGTTTCATACTCCAATTAGCCCTTTTTGGTCTTTAACATATGTTTCAAAGTAAGGCAAGGGATAAGGGTTCGTTCACGAAACGTCGTTACTTAAAACGGCCGTTTCTCCTAAACCGTACATCGCAATCAAACGAACCACATATCAAAACAAAGCTCGTAACATGAACTATCTAAACATGGCAATGGTCAAAACTTAGCAGGGAGTTCTAGGGTCCTAATGTTATGAACAAAAGCAGTCTAAAGTAAATCGGACATTACGACGGCTATGTTTACGCGATTTCCCAAATTTAAACCAATCCAAATCAATCACCAATCAATCCCAATTCATTCATACAACCAACATCCATCCAAAATGCACTACAACAGTCCCAACACCTCAAGTTCTTCCAATTTATGTTATTCTCATCATGAACTTAAACTATACTTAATTCCTTTAACAAATCAACAAGATTCAACATTCATACCACTACCACTCCAACCCAAACTCTAAACAAACAAGCTTCATGCTTCACATATACTATATTACTCATAACCATTCCTAAATACTCAAAACTAAAGCTAGGGTTTGGAGTTTATACCTTCTTGAAGCTTCTTAACACAATCACAAGAGCTTTGAATGCCTAAAGAACCTTGATCCTTGCTTGTATAACCTTAAACTTTCATAAAAATTCAAGAAACTAAAGTTATTTCTTTGAAAGTTACTATTCACCATCTTCTTCCTTGAATTATTGGAAGAGATTGTGAAGGAATTTGAAGCTTAAACTCATGGAATAGCTATATCTATGCATAAGGAGTACTAGATAATTATCTTACCAATTAAGGAAGCTTGGAACTTGAATTTTGAAATTCTTCTTCTTGAAAATGGGGAAAAGCCGAGAGCAAGCTTGGAAGAAAGAGATGATTTTGTGTTTTTGCTTTGATTTGTTTTTGGTTGGTTGTTTTTGTTTAGATTTTGGTTAATTACCTTAATAACCTTGAACTTTGTGTGGTTATCATTCATCCACACCTCCTTCCCTCCTATATCATGCTTATGATGTCGTCATCCCTTACTTGCCCTCTTCTTATTGGTTGTATGACCTCATCATCCCTAACCTCCTTGATTAACTTCCTAATTGTTTGCCTAATGACCGCTGATCTGTTATACGGTTCGCTTAACTTCCGTTCTCGTTTCTCGTTTGAGGGATCATACCCGGGATCTTATTACCTGGGTTTCCTTAACCTTTCTCAATACATTATAATACTTTTATGATCCTCTCTTATAATCCTTTATTTTAAATCCTTTTTATCCTGTTACCTTATACTCAATTCTTTCCGTATCTAGTGGATTTCCGGGAGAAATCAAAGTGTTCGGATTTGGATTCTGACGATCTTTACATATACTTATATACCCCGTAGAGTACTAATAATATCTCAGAAGATCAATAAAAGAACCCCTACATAGTGTGGCATGAAAAGTTTTCTCATTCAGCATAATCTGCAAAATCACTATTCATAAGGGTTTCAAAAATTTCCAAAAATTGGGGTTATTACAGTCTCCCCTCCTTAAAAGGATTCCGTCCCGGAATCAGATAGAAAATGAATAGGTATACTCTCTTAGCATTACACTTTCTAACTCTCAAGTAAATTTTCCCACATTATGGTTCTTCCATCAAACTCTTCCTAGTTTGATAACCCTTCTCCTAAGCACTTGTTCCTTTTTCACTCTATAACCCTTCCTGGTTGCTCCATATAGGTTATATCGGGTTGCATGTCTATGCGCTTATATGCCCCTATTTATCTGGCATCCGAATTACACTTCCTTAACATTGATACGTGGAACACGTTATGAACTTGCTACAGGTTCGGGGGTAGGGCTAGCTCATAGGCTAACTTCCCAATATGTCTTAATATATCCAAGGGTCCAACAATTCGTGGACTTAAACTTTCCTTTCTTTCCAACCCTCATCAATTCTTTTCAAGGGAATACTTTTAACAATACAAGGTTCCCTCCTTCATACTCTTTGTCCTTTCATTGTCAAATCAGCATACTTCTTATGTCCATCTTGGGCTACTCCCAGCCGTCCTCTGATTAGATCTATTATATCCCTGGTCCTTTGGACTACTGCGGGTCCGAGCATCTTGCGCTCTACAGCTTCATCCTAACATAAGGGAGATCGACATTGTCTTCCCTCAAGGATCTCATATGGCGACATCTCGATAATGACATATGATCTATTGTCGTAAGAAAACTCAATCCGTGTTAAGTGATCATTCCAATTTCTTTCAAGTCTATTACACACACTCTCATTATAGCTTTTAGCATTAGAGCTTTTGCTTCTCAATACCCATTCTTTTCCAGTTCGTAATCGCTACTACCTTCCGTTCCTAATATTATACTGGTTATACTTTTGCTCGTTAGCGTTCTATAACCTTTAATAATCACGTCAACCTTAGTATCACGAACGCGTTAGAATCGGAATACCACCGTACTGATACTACTTCCTTTAGCTGCTTCCATCTTCGAAAGCTTGATCCATCATATAGAAGTAAAGGAATTTGTTGAGAGATCACTATGATCATGAACACTTGTTCTATTGCATAGTTAGTACAGAAGGTGGCCATCCTTTAGTACTTGACAAGCAATTAAACAACATGTGGTATCCTACTAGGCTTCTATCACACAGATAGATAGTCATTCGGCAATACCTCCCCTTCTGGAAGGGTTGTTCTTCTCAGCTTATATGAAATGAAAAGAAGAGAAAATAACGAATTGAAGAGAATTGTATATATGAAAAAAAATATACTGTCACAAATATCTGGCTTGGAACCTACCTCTGAATTATAGAGGTTTATCATAGGAGAACAAAACATATTTGTATATATATCAACATCAAGTATTATCGCATCGCATTTCGCATGCTTAAATATTTTTGCTATTCCGTCCATCATTCTATGGACCCATGCTCTTCCTCGAGCTTATACCCAATCACCTTTGAAACTCCCTCGATATCAAAAATCGAATCTGGGATCTCATTCTAGACATCATCGTTACTAGAATTCTATGCTTGCATCGCAACCTTCTTCGTATAGTAATACGACTCTCTATTGATAAGAAGGAATAAATATTCAATAGGTAGATACTCTACTTAATTAGTCTATCAATGATAACTTATACACTACCACGACCCGATTAGTGGTATTCAATCTCAACATCCATTCCAATACAACTCTCACGGTTGTAATCAGCTCATTACTCGCAGAATCATTGCTGTATTACTATGGTCCACCACTGACCTACTGTCGTCATTCACTTTCCATGAAATCTTAATATCTAACTATGCGGAGTCCATACATGTCGTATAAAATACTTCTAAGGAGTTAACATAACCACCAATCATAATTCATGAAGAACACTCCAAACTCTGACGTACTTTCATGACATGAAGCATATAAAATTGCAGAAGAGTTTCAATCAAAGCACCGATAGCAAGTTAATACCATTCTTAATCATATATCTTCCATAGAAGACTTAACTCAAGGGTTTGTTTAGTCCTTTTTGAAATATGGTCCTGGATTATTCTCAAGATAGTACCTTCTGAGATAGATAGCCCACTCATGGCGATTACACGAATTAAACCTTTACCAACTACTATTACGGTTGGGTATTGCACAGTCATCAGAAGGAATATCAATCTTCCAGACCATAATACAACCTGTATAGTTTTAACCATCATCACTGTATTCCTTTGGCACAAGCGCCTATAATTATCCTCTTACCTTTAAAGTATCGGCCACCTCTTTGGCCTTTCCTGATAGTAAAATTTCCTTACAGTCAATGTCATTTTAACCACCTCCAAATAAATTTTCTACCTCATTTCAATCACTGCTTATGTGAAGATGTTTTCCTTAAAATCTGAAGAGTAAAAAAAAATATCACCATTTTTCCATAAGTTATTGCCTCAGTCTTTAGAGGTTAATCACTGTCACGACTGACTCTCAATCATAATTAGAACATCTTTTATCTTAAGTCCTAATTGCCCTGAACAATTTCGACCATTACTGGTTCGATCCATACTTTCTCGTGGTTTAACACGTGCCCCACTTGGCATCATTATAATTATGTCACATTTCCTTTATCAATATTTCTATTCTTGAGAATTTTGAATATTACCTTTCTCCTTGTAAAACCTCTAAGGTTATCCTTGAATCGTTCCTCATGTATTCCCTAGATACAGGGCATATCGAGATACCATTTATTAATACCAGAATCATTGTCTATATACTTCTGAAAAAAAATTTCTCCACTGATTCTTAAAGGTTGTTATTACCTTAATCCTTTCCAATTCATACTGTCAAAACTCATACTATCCCTATTAAGGGTGAAATGCCAACCTTTATGCATTCCCCTAGGATTCGTTTTAAGTTACCGATGTTCTATCCTTAACTCCACCTTTAAAAAGGTACATGCATCCTTCCATGGATAAATCAAGTCATATATCCCTAATAAGGGTGTCTTATTCAATCATTCCCACCTCGATAGTATATGCCTAATTTCACAATAACATCTGTATTCAAAATGAGGTCAATCAATATGGCCTCCAAAAGATAACAACGGTTATCCGCTTTTCTTGCCTAATTTGGTAACGATAACAAGGATGTTTTGGAAGATATTGGTCGTGTTCAACGTGAACCTCTTCTTAATAATTCCTTATTTACTTTTGTTGTTTATCTCAACAGTCACCTCAATGTTGGGATATCTTTCATACCCGGCGTCTCCCTTTCTGGGTATCGAGCCACCGGTCTTACACTTCACATTCTTGAAGGTCACTTCCTTCATCCAATTTTCCTAATTTCTTACTTCCTTGTCTCCTCAGTCTATCCGCGTCTCATTATTTATCCTTCGAATTATCTCACGGTTTCCTCGAATCCTCCCAACTTACAGGGGATAAAATATATGTATCTCTTATGCCTTCAACCATCAATTTTAACTCATGGTGAATCACCCTCATCCTGACGATTACATACTTTTCTATTTCTATTGCTACGAGTCTTTAGGGTTTCCTCATACCCAACTCCTTTATCATTCCTCAAACTCTGTTGCCTTTATATTCCTTTCCACTTCAGTTTCTTTTTATTTTCCTTTCTCTTATCATTATTTCATGAACCAACACAACATAAGCATTGATTTCAAACATCCCGTCATTCTGGATTCGTGTCCTCAGAATGAATCTTGATAACTTTTACAACTTAGATTCATAATTCATCATACTCGTCTGCCTTTGTTCTGGCTCTAAAGCTTTTACACTATCTCCATAACCTTGGGAAGTACTTTCCTGAAAACAATTGATTGAACTTAAATCAGTTTATTATAATCTCTTGCTCCGTGCCTTCCTTGGCCTTTCACCAGTGGGTGGCCTCTCTCTTAGGAGGGTAAGTGACAAAATAGTCTTTTGTGATTCGTCAATCATTTAGAATCTCAAATGATTCCTATATTTCCTTTAGCCAGGCTCTTGCCCCGACTGGGTCAACCTGTTCCTTGGAACTCTGAGAGCTTAGCGATTTAAAGGTCATGAAAGAATTTCCTACCACATTATTTCCTCAAGGTGGTGGTTGGGAATAAAGTATAAGTTCTGTTTAGACAGGTCCATGAATTTCCGTATAGGAGTACCGTCCCGGGTCTCCTGATCTCGCTCGACTTCTATTTTCTCAGTCTAAATATTTCTTCCTACTCCCCATAATTGGGGTCATCTTTTAATTTAAACTCCTCATTTTCCACTTTAGTATATTCTGGGTTCCTTATATCTTAATTGCGACCTCCCTGATTATCACATTCAAGGTTTGCCCCTAATCTTATTCTTTGTGGGGGCATATTAATTGGAAAATTTTTGAGAATCTCTGGATATTTGTCTTACTTACTTTGCTTAAGTCTTTCCCTCGTTCAGTCCTTGCACGATTGCAAATTATGAATTCTCAAGTTCGATAAACTTCATGACACTCTCTTAAGTGTTAATAGAGCAATTAACAATGTGATCTTATCACAAACAAACTGATCTGAACTGAAATTAACGAATATATACATAACCATTTGTTCGAGGGTACAACAACTAAACACATTAAAGAGAATTACATCATTTGATCTGATTGCTTCTATCCCAAAAGTACTACCATAGATAATCATCTAGTCATTAAAACTAATCATCCATAACTTAGGCTAATCCTCCAAAAGCGGTGCTGCATGAAATTCTTGTCAGATTGCTTAGACTCTGCACACTATCATGGATCAAGAAATGCGGGCACGCACAACATCCCTAACCTGCTCCATTAAAGCGGTGATGAGGTCTAAGATAGTTACAAGTAGAGCTGGATCAATCTGACCCTCAAGATGGCCTCTAGCTGTAACACGGGTGGTAGCCTCAATCCTTTCCATGCTATACGCTAATCCTACCGGAAGTACTCCGCCTTCAATCCTTGGTGCAGTAAGTCGGTCCAACAGATCACTTCTAACATTACGGGCCTCAGACAGGCCACCCAAAGTCATGTAATAATTGGCGATAAGAGAAGCCTGAGTGGTTGCATCTAGCAGTCCATGGGGTGCAGGTGGTGCAGGCCCAGAGGATCCAAATGGATAACCCAACACGGTATCAGGTGACAATGGTGCAGGAGATAAAGGTGGCATTTCCTCAGTAGGTGCTGGGCTCTGTACAGGGGAGGGAACATGAATTGGTGGAACCTCATGGATGTCTTCAGGAACCTCGGGAAGAGGGTCTGATACTGGTATAATTGGTTCTGTGGAAGGCCCCACTCCTTCTGCCCTCATTAACCTTTGTGCCCTCGGTAACTCTTCATCCTCTAGTGCCACCCTCGCGGCCATTCTTGCTCTGGTAGTCGCCCTGACTACGGTCATCAATTCCTCAGCGGTCCTCTCTTCATTCTCGTCAGGATCCTCCACGAGATCCTCCTCGGCAACAATCCCTTCTGGGATAACATCCTCAATCGCAACATTCTCAATATGAATCTCATCCGGTCCCTCGTTAGGGTACTCTATCAGATTCACAATTTGATCTCCAACATGTAATAAAACATCCTCATGCTGATGCTCCTGAACCTCAGGGTTCGGTGCCCCGCTGCCCTATACGAGAACGAACTATGTTACTATCACGATATTTATAAGGGTTCCCATAAGGGTTTTAACTGTCAGTACTACGTTAGGTAGTCCGACTATGAACTTGGCAAGAGTTCTTATTATCTTAGTGAACTTATTATCTTAACGTCACATCATCTCTGAGGTTTATAACGCTTCACTCTGATACCATTTCTGTAACACCCCCAAATCCGGGGTCGGGGATCCGGGTTGTCACGAGTTCCATTTCCCTTAATAACACCCAATCTTAATAAATAATCAACTACTCTGTACTGTGACCCCACAATAAACACACACACCACAAGTTATAGTCTCAGAGGTGAATATCCAAAAATAATCACAAGTCGTTTTATTCCACAATTATATGCCAATACACCTTAAAAGGATTTCTGAATAAATTTACATTTCTTTGCCATTATTACAATTGATAAAGATACATAAGTCTGGTACATCAAAAGTTGAAAGCCTAGCCTATTGGTAGTTCCTACCTCAGCTACATCGACATCCACGCCTATAGAAAACTGCGGAACGTTTCCTAATCGCTTGCGAATCGGGAGCTTGGTCCTGTTCATCTTTTCTATCTGTTGTTGTGTGATGAAAGAAGAAAGCAAGGGTGAGCAGCAAGCCCACCAAAATAATATGTATAATGATTAACAATATATGAGCCTTCTCATAGTACTCATGAAAGTCTTGGTCAAAAGAAATGAACCAAGTTTGATATCTTAATGCGATGAAGTCGCAAAATATTCAGTATATGTACATATATACTTTTCACAATCTTTGAAATCCTCTGACGTGTATAATATACACAGAGTTCCAGTTTATAACTGTATAAAAATATCGTTGCAAGGTGATCTCATATATCTAACCTTGTCTCAACGTTTTTCTGAAAATCTTTGACATGCACAAGATAATCATTTACTAGATATAAGTTTAAAAAAGGAAGTTACAAGATACTCCAATATACTTATATCCGAATACTACTTGAACTACCACCGTTCAAGTTATAATCAGTTTCAAAAGTTCATCACCCAGATGAGACTACAAGATAAGACTTGAATAGATTCAATCCTTGAAATATCATTATAAATAATGAAGTTACGAGATGCTTCATTAAGTCCCGATATATAATATATTCATATATATCTCCCATATATTTCCTGAAAACCTCTATCATGTAAAGTATGAACAGAGTTGCAATATTCCATAAATTTGGAAAGGAAAAGAATTTTGGCATAAACCCGATATCTTGCTGATCAGGCAAAGATACCAATAAGTAACCTTTTCTACTAGTAGAGGGATGAATCCCCCACCGGTCATCACCCTGGCCACATAAGGACCTTGTGCTGGACCGCCACCCGACCTCTTACGCGTTGATGGACTGCCACCCAGCCACTTACACTTTGATAGACCGTACCCGGGCCTGTCGCTTATGCCGACTCAATTAGATGGGCTTACTTCCCGAACGTTGGGTAAGTAATCAATTCATTTGTTTTCTCAAAACAGCAACCACGTTGCGAATGTAAAATACACCACAGAGCTGGATCCCCCAGGTTTTGAGCGAGTATTTAAATCCCCTTTGAAAGGAAGATCTTAAATATAAAAATGAGTTTTGGGGTCCACTCTAACTTTAAGAATCATTCTGAAGACTCGAAAACATTTTTAAGAATGTTTGGAGTACTGCTGATTTATTAAAATAAATCAGTCCCGATATATTCGAAATATCTGAATATTATTATTTAAATAATATTCTAATAAAGATAATTCTTATTAAAAATATTTGAAGTAGAAGTTTTAAAACTCATAATTGAAATGAATATTAAATAATAAAAGATATACTTATACGAAAGTACTATCTTTATTTGAATAATCGAAAATAAGTTTGATTATCGAAATATTATTCTTTAATAAAATAAAGAATATTATTAAATAATAAGCGGAGTCGTAATACCTCGAATGAATATTATAAATAGTATTCATTAAATAAAATAAACGGAGTCATACATCCTCAAATGAATATTGAAATAATATTCATTAAATAATATAAACTGAGTCATAAGCCCTCGAATGAATATTCAAAAAATATTCATTAAATAATATAAAGTTTTCGAATAAACCTTATTCGATTAATAGTTTTTAAAACTATTCATATATATATATATATTATACTCGGGAGCCTCGCCTCCCGGTTTTAGAAAAAATTCACCTTTTGATCCCCTATACTAAGGGTAAACTCAAATACCGCTTATCTCTAGCATAGGTATTATGCAACTATAAGCATTTGAACCAACAGATATATAAATCTAGAATATGAAACAGGCATGCATATATACCATATCACATGCTACAATATATCGCAAGAATTTGCTAATAACAAATATGTATTTATCGCAAGATCATGCATATACACATATATATCACAACAACAATTATACGGGTAGAAAACTTGCCTGAGCGACTGGGGGTTACAAATGGCTCGGGACGAGTCTGGTAACCTATAAACAACATGTGAGTTGAAATTGAACCAAAGTCACTTGTAAATCTATACTTTAACCAAATTAGACTCTAACGCTCGCTTTGCGCTTACTGATTCTCTTAAGTCACTCGAGTACCCTCGGCTCCACCATTTTTAATAATTTAACCATTACGAGTTTTAAGGCGATTCTTTCGTGAGTGTCTTACCAACTGCCTAACACACTCTACATAAATGTTTCATACTCCAATTAGCCTTTTTGGTCTTTAACATATATTTCAAAGTAAGGCGAGGGGTTAGGGTTCGTTCGCGAAATGTCGTTACTTAAAACGGCCGTTTCTCCTAAACCGTACATCGGAATCAAACGAACCATATATCAAAACGAATCTCGTAACATGAACTATCTAAACATGGAAATGGTCAAAACTTAGCAGGGAGTTCTCGGGTCCTAATGTTATGAACAAAAGCAGTCTAAAGTAAATCGGATATTACGACGGCTATGTTTACGCGATTTCCCAAATTTAAACCAATCCAAATCAATCACCAATCAATACCAATTCATTCATACAACCAACATCCATCCAAAACACACTACAACAGTCCAAACACCTCAAGTTCTTCCAATTTATGTTATTCTCATCATGAACTTAAACTATACTTAATTCCTTTAACAAATCAACAAGATTCAACATTCATACCACTACCACTCCAACCCAAACTCTAAACAAACAAGCTTCATGCTTCACATATACTATATTACTCATAACCATTCCTAAATACTCAAAACTAAAGCTAGGGTTTGGAGTTTATACCTTCTTGAAGCTTCTTAACACAATCACAAGAGCTTTGAATGCCTAAAGAACCTTGATCCTTGCTTGTATAACCTTAAACTTTCATAAAAATTCAAGAAACTAAAGTTATTTCTTTGAAAGTTACTATTCACCATCTTCTTCCTTGAATTATTGGAAGAGATTGTGAAGGAATTTGAAGCTTAAACTCATGGAATAGCTATATCTATGCATAAGGAGTACTAGATAATTATCTTACCAATTAAGGAAGCTTGGAACTTGAATTTTGAAATTCTTCTTCTTGAAAATGGGGAAAAGCCGAGAGTAAGCTTGGAAGAAAGAGATGATTTTGTGTTTTTGCTTTGATTTGTTTTTGGTTGGTTGTTTTTGTTTAGATTTTGGTTAATTACCTTAATAACCTTGAACTTTGTGTGGTTATCATTCATCCACACCTCCTTCCCTCCTATGTCATGCTTATGATGTCATCATCCCTTACTTGCCCTCTTCTTATTGGTTGGATGACCTCATCATCCCTAAACTCCTTGATTAACTTCCTAATTGTTTGGCTAATGACCGCTGATCTGTTATACGGTTCGCTTAACTTTCGTTCTCGTTTCTCGTTTGAGGGATCATACCCGGGATCTTATTACCTGGGTTTCCTTAACCTTTCTCAATACATTATAATCCTTTTATGATCCTCTCTTATAATCCTTTATTTTAAATCCTTTTTATCCTGTTACCTTATACTCAATTCTTTCCGTATCTAGTGGATTTCCGGGAGAAATCAAAGTGTTCGGATTTGGATTCTGACGATCTTTACATACACTTATATACCACATAGAGTACTAATAATATCTCAGAAAATCAATAAAAGAACCCCTACATAGTGTGGCATGAAAAGTTTTCTCATTCAGCATAATCTGCAAAATCACTATTCATAAGGGTTTCAAAAATTTCCAAAAATTGGGGTTATTACACCTGTACAGCTAGAGTTTGATAATCTGTAGTGGGATGAGTAAATGTCTCGGCATCTAGGGAAATAGAATATATGACAACTTGATATTCTTGCTGAAATAGTCTCTTCCTTTCTGCATCACTGACATTCATTGACTCACTAGCAATGGTGTCCACCCTTATCACTCCTGTACCTGTATTTCTCTCATAATATCTCTTTTGTTGCATCAAGGGCTCCCCTTGGCTTCCCACCCTCACACTCTCACCTTCACCATCTAAGGTGGGACTCCCCTCACTCACTTTTGCTAGTCCTGAAGAAATGGACTGCATATGTTCACTCATTTTCTCTCCTTTTTCCTGGGAGCAACCTAGCCTCTCACTCAATTCACTCCCTGCCTTCAGTCCTAAGAGTGATTGTACTACTACTAAGTCATCTACACTTGTGACAATTGTAGGAATTTGAAGTTGTGCAGAGACTCCCGAAGGATGAGGAATATCCATCGGGATAGTAGTTTGGCTAGCCGACCTGATGACTGCTGTTAGGCACATCCGTCGGGATACAATCACTACTCGACGGATGAATAATATCCACCGGGATAGAAGAAATGAATGAGTTTGGAGTGGAGACTATTGTAGACTCTGTGCAGATTGATGAAAATTTGGGCACATATGTCTCAATAGACTCAGAAAGAATTGGCAAGTGAGCCAACAAATCATCCAAAAGATGATGCTCACTTGCTTGGATTTTTGGCTTCTTCAATAAAGTTAAAGATGGATAATTTGGAAGTGATTCATATCTACATCCAGTGAATGTGTGGGTGAATTTGGTATTTCAGGAGCTTCAATTATTAAAGATTTTGGCTGTGACTCCACATTTATTGGAGCCACATCAATCTGACTTTGAGATGATGCAATGACTGAGTGACACTTTTACCTATCTTATTAATTTCTCCTAACTTATAACCTAACTCAAACATGATCAAGTCACTGAGATTAAATACTTATCAGTAACTAACATATAAAGCATGTTAAGCATGGAGATGTTAACAGACAAAATTGCTAATTTTACCAGAAAATACTTTAGTTACCACATCATACAGATAACTCCATTCCTTTCTAAGACCTAACCTCCTAATTTCACTTAACTTAGAAGTAGAAAGTGCGTTGACCATAGAATTTAGCATGTTAACTATATCAGTATCTGTGTGTGGAACAGTAGCAGTGTTATATGGAATTGTAAAGCATGCTTTGATAATATAACTATTGATGCAAAACTGCTTGCCTTTAAGTGTAAAAGTTATGGTTTTGTCAGATGAGTTGTACACGACAGTTGTCCATATCTCCTCCACAACTTCACAGTAGATTATGGGTTATTTCGGTATAGCATAACAGAGTTTACATCTCTTCACAAAGTCCACCATCTTGTGAAAGTCTCCAGACTGTGGAATCTCCTTGTTCACAAGATCTACAAAGTTGTTCTTTTCATAGATATATCCATATTGAGACATGATTTTGACTACTGGTGCCTTTGTTAGAGAATGAGAAATTTGCAGAGAGAATATTTGCTTTGGAGAAGAAAGGAAGTTAGAGCAATTGATTTGAGAATGATAAAAGAGTAGAATAAAAATGAATTCTGTTTTTATACTATCTCAGAAATAAACTGTCAAAAATAATAAAGTGAAGTAAAGTAACCAATCAAAATAGCCCAAAATAGCCGTTTAAAAATAAATAAACTGTAAAAATTCTGTCACTTTGTTAGTCGCTAAACATGCGCTAATAATAAACGCAAGTATATGAGTTCGCAAGTAGTATAGAATCTTTTCTAGTTCGTTCCCACAGAGACTGTATTGGTTAACTGTTTAATTTATGCACCTAAGCAACAATGTATGGTTATTATCCGATGCTAAGACGATAACAAATTGAGATTGTTTATAACTAAGAATTAACTAATAATTATAACTACGAGAATAAGATTGACTGAATTAATATATATGACAAATATGGGATTTTAACTTCATTAAACACTTCATTCAATAGCCTTATTATTCTTAACCTTAGCATGCAATGGTGATGATACTAATCAGATAACACGAAACTGATAAACGCCAACTTTCGTTGCACGAGTACCATTCTACCAGACATCCACAAAAGAGATAGAAGCTGAATAGACACCAATTATATTGAGACCCTATATATCTATAGAATTTGACAACATAGCGGTTTAAGCACAAGTTATCTATCTTGATTATATAGGGAAAGTAAGATGGTTAAAATTACCTATGAATCATCCATGACAAATACATGAACCTATGCTAGCATGGCAAGTTCTAAATCCTTAAATTCACTTTCGCTTCATTAAGAATTAACACACTATCTTATAAGTTCGCGACACTCATAAGACGAATACGCATAACCAATACTAGGATATCATTCAATCACCACATACTAAGGTATCAAAACAATTTAACTAAAGAAATCCATAAATAAATCCGCTAGAACCCCACGATAACAATTAGCCCATAATCAGACTCATCATCAACGTGGGTTCCGATGAAAACATGATATATAAAACGTAGTCTTTATACGAATAATTAAACCAAGTTTAAACAAGAGTATAGGTTCAGCAAAACAAGAGCAAGCATCCAAATTACAACTCAAAACAAAGATTCACAAGAATAAACTAGATCGTCTTCGCCTTTGTTGAATTGTGCTAAAGGTCTCTTGTCGTCTTCTCCTTGCGCTCTGGTCTGTCTCTTTATTAAAACGACCTAATATGAATATATATAGTAGCCCTCAACAATATGGAAGCCTTCCCTTTTAGAATTGTATTAGAAACAGGATTCTTGAATTCGGCATCGGCGCGGCTGTGCGCTATCACAGCGCGGGCGCGCTGTATTTCTGGAACCCCAACGCGGCTGCGCGCTATCACAGTGCGGGCGCGCCATCCTTTTGGGAAATAACTCAGATTTCTTCTTAAATCTCGCTGCTTCGAGCTGGCTTTCCACGAGCTTTTATTCCAACATCACCTGGACACCAAATTAGCACCAAAATAATGCTAATTCACCTGATTACCTGAATAATGCCTGAAATGCAAAAACACTAAAAAACACATTAAAACACTTAACAACTTGAGTACAAATGCATCAATTCAAAGCTTATTAGAGCATAAATAAGTGTCATAAATGCCACTCAACACACTTATCCGTCGTGTTATACTTACAAACTATAAGTATACCCGATGGATAACGTTCAGAGTTTTAACGACTAAGATTGAGACAATTCGACGGATGAGGATAAATCAATTATCCGCCAGGTTATAAAATAATCCAGAAAAGTAACTGATTCTTATTAACAAATAATATTCCGACAGATGATCAAACCCGATGGATAATGAACATTTGTCGGGATGTAAATTTTGACTTAGACAAAATTTCATCCATTACAGAAAAATCAATTAAGTTTCTGGCTGCATTATAACATGCAAAAATATCTAAAATAATTCAAGAATAATTAAGCATACCTAACTCACTTACCAACCTTGAAAAGGTGGATTCATCAAGTGGCTTGGTAAAGATATCTGCAAGCTGTTTTTCACTTGGAACAAAATGAAGTTTCACAGTACCATTCATCACATGTTCCCTAATGAAGTGGTACTTGATGTCTATGTGCTTTGTTCTTGAATATTGTACTGGATTTTTAGTGATGGCAATTTCACTTGTGTTATCACAGAAAATGGGAATTCTATCCACTTGTAGACCATAGTCCAACAATTGATTTTTCATCCATAAAATTTGTGCACAACAACTACCAGCAGCAATATATTCATCTTCAGCTGTAGAAGTAGAAACTGAATTTTGCTTTTTACTGAACCAGGACACAAGCTTGTTCCCTAGAAATTGACAGGTTCCTGTTGTACTTTTTCTGTCTATTTTACAACTTGCATAATCTGCATCTGAATAACCAGTTAGATCAAAACTAGAATCTCTAGGGTACCAAATGCCAAGTTTTGGTGTTCCCTTGAGATATCTGAAAATTCTCTTAATAGCTACTAAGTGAGATTCTCTAGGATCAGCCTAAAATCTAGCACAAAGACAAGTAGCAAACATTATATCTGGACTAATAGCTGTTAAGTACAGAAGTGAGCCAACCATGCCTCTATAGCTTGAAATATCCACAGACTTTTCAGTAGTGTTTAATTCAAGCTTAGTTGCAGTGACCATGGGAGTTTTTGCAGATGTGCAATCCATTAGATCAAACTTCTTTAAAAGATCATGAATATATTTAGTTTGACTAATGAATATTCCATCACTAACTTGCTTAACTTGTAAACCAAGAAAGTAAGTTAGTTCTCCCATCATGCTCATTTCATACTTACTTTGCATCAATTTGGCAAACTTTTTGCAAAGTTTTTCATCTGTAGAGCCAAATATAATATAATCTACATAGATTTGAACAAGTATACTAGAGCCATTAACATTTCTAAAGAATAAAGTTTTATCAACAGTACCTCTTGTGAAGTGATTTTCCAAAAGAAACTTTGATAAAGTGTCATACCAGGCTTTAGGTGCTTGCTTCAGTCCATAAAGTGCTTTCAAGAGATAGTAGACATATTCTGGAAAATTTGGATCTTCAAAACAAGGAGGTTGACTGACATAGACTTCCTCCTCCAAATCTCCATTTCAGAAAGGCACTTTTGACATCCATTTGATAGACCTTGAAATTGGCATGAGCTGCATAGGCTAAGAAAATTCTGATGGCTTCAAGTCTTGTAACAGGAGCAAAGGTTTCATCAAAATCTATTCCTTCTTGTTGACAGTAGTCCTTAGCAACCAATCTAGCTTTGTTCCTGACCACTATGCCGTTTTCATCCATCTTGTTTCTGAATACCCACTTGGTGTTAATTGGATTCTTTCCTTTAGGTTTGGATACCAGCTTCCATACCTTGTTCCTTTCATATTGGTTTAGCTCCTTCTGCATAGCTAAAATCCAATCAGGATCCAATAAAGCTTCTTCTACCTTCTTTGGTTCTTCCTTAGATAGGACGCTGCTATATAGACATTCTTCTTGAGTTGCTCTCCGTTTTGAACTCTAGAAGATGCATCACCAATGATCAGCTCAAAAGGGTGATCTTTAGTCCATTTTCTTTGTTGAGGTAGATTAGCTCTAGATGAAGAAACCTCATTGTTGTCTTGATGTGTGACTGAGTTTTGATTATGAGAAATTCCCTCTGAGTTTGTGAATCTTTGATTTGAGAAAGGGGAACTTTCTGTAGGTGATCTATTCTGACTTTCAGCTTCTCTTAATGTTCTTACGGATGATGCACTTTGTGTCCCGACGGATAAAGCTGATTGTCTTCCGACGGATAAGGCAGATTATCTCCCGACGGATGAAGCATTTTGTAACTCGACAGATGTTGAATTATGTGCTTCATTAGTTGTATATTTTTCTGCATTATCCTTATTCACTGTTTCTTGATCACTTTCATCATCACTGTCATCACTAACCATCTCCATATTATCAAACTTGAGGCTCTCATGAAAATCTCCATCTTATAGTCCTTTAATCTTTTTATCATCAAACACAACATGTACTGATTCCATAACAATGTTGGTTCTTCGATTGTAGACTCTGTATGCTTTTCCCACAACATATCCAACAAAAATTCCTTCATCTGCTTTAGCATTAAACTTCCCATGTTGATCAGTTTGATTTCTTAAGATATAACATTTGCAACCAAAGACATGAAGAAAATTTAGAGTTGGCTTCCTGTTCTTGAACAATTGGTAGGGAGTTATGCACTTTGCTTGATTAACCAAAGAGATATTCTGAGTGTAGCAGGCAGTATTCATAGCTTCATCCCAAAAATATGTTGGTAACTTTGATTCTTTAAGCATTGTCCTTGCAGTTCCAATAAGAGATCTGTTTTTCCTTTCCACTACTCCATTTTGTTGAGGAGTTCTTGCTGCAGAAAACTCATGCATAATCCCATTCTCTTTACAAAATGATCTCATCACAGAATTCTTGAACTCAGTTCCATTGTTACTCCTGATTCATCTTACTTTAAAATCAGAATGATTGTTGACTTGCCTTATGTGATTGATGATGATTTCACTAGCTTCATCTTTAGACTTTAGGAAATATGTCCAAGAGAACTTTGAGAAATCATCCACAATTACTAGGCAAAATCTTCTCCTTGAGATGGACAACACATTGACTGGTCCAAACAAATCCATGTGTAGCAATTGCAAAGATTCTTCAATTGTTGAATCAAGCTTCTTCTTGAATGATGCTTTGATCTGCTTTCCCTTTAAAAGAGATATGTCCTAAGTCCAATCATGTATGAGGATTTAGGAATAACTTTTATGTAATCTGTTTTGATTTCATTGATATTAATAAAAGGTTTGTTTTGTTTTTATTGCGGGCTCCATCTATTTAAATGTTTAAATAAGATATACCACAGTTTAGAGTAAAGCCTTTTTATGGATTGTGATGAGATCATAATAATGAGACCTAAAAGATGATAACTCTAAACTTAAATAGTTCCTGGTCATAGGATTACTAACTGGTAATTAATAATCCGCAAAGATCGGTACATACTATGCTTGCTTCATTATGAAGGATGTCTGTTCTCATAGACATTTGTGAGGTGACACTATAGCTAGTATGTAGGTGCTTATTATAGAATAAGTTCATTGAACATGACTCACACAGTTGAACAACTGATGGAGTTCACTCACATGTCAGCAGTTGTTCACATAGTGATAGTTGTACAAGTATCCTTAGACTTGAGGTCATCATAATCATCTTGTGTACACTGAACTATACTTTGGTTTAGTTTTTAGTCTCAAGGGACAATTATAAGGGCTTTACTGGGTATAGGAATTTGTACACGTAGATAGTGTATGATCAATAAAGGATCTACCCCTTCCAGTGTAGGAAGAGAATGTTCAATGCTGATCCACTTATGTTAGTTCAGGAATCTCTGGCCAGAGTGAATGAAATTAGAAAGGAGTTTCTAATTTACATTAAATAGAATTAAGCATAGTGAATGGGAAAGCAAGTGATTAAATAAGATAGGCTTGACACAAGTTCCATGCCTTATATTTAATCGTGACATTGCAGGGTAGAAGGAATTAATTGTACGGTAACTACTCACTGAATAGGTTCTTGGTATTCTAAGCAGTGAATTCGTATTATCCGGATAGTCGCGATATGCTGAGAAGTATCCCTCACGATGTAGAATAAATATGATTAATTAATTAATCATATTTAATGAATTAGAGAATTTATATAAATAATGATGAAATAGTTTTATTATTATTTATTTCTATTACCGGCTTAATATTGAAACTACAGGGTCACACCATAAAAGAGAATGATTTAATGGTGGAAGAATTAATTAATAATGCTGATAATTATTTATTTATGAAATAAATAATTAATTGGAAAATTTAATAATTGATTAAATGAGATTTAATTGATTATAAATTAATTAAGAAAAGGTTCTTAATATTATTAATTAAGAATTTAATTTTTGGAAATTAAATCAAGTGAGAGAATTATTTCTAAAAAGTTTAGAAAAAAGATTAATAATTAAAAGGTGTTTTTATTATTAGTGAGAATAATAAAGGGTTAATAATAATAATATTTTATGGGAAAATTTTCAGCTGAAAATTTTGCCTATAAATATACTAATATAGACCCTATTTTTGCCTCAACCAAAAAGATTTACAAAACCCTAATTCTCTCCATCTCCTCCTCCTTCATTACATCATTTTCTTGGTGGATACCGGTGGAGTGCTTCACACTTGAGGAGCAGCTGCTAAGGATCTCCGTTCATCATTCTTGGATCGCTATTAAAGACCTCCATCTTTCCATTAACATAAAGCTTCTTAAGGTAAACATACTGAACTACGAATTAAATATTATTTTTCGCATGGATCCTGCGGAGGGTTTCGTTTTTTTTTAAGATTAAATTTACGTTTTCGCTGCGTTTATGTGCTAAAAACCCTTCACCCTTTTGGCATGCATCACACAATCCATCCTTAGTAAACTCCACTTGAGGAATACCTCTAACCAGTTCTTTCTTGATAAGTTCATTCATGGTCTTGAAGTTTAGATATGACAGCTGTGCCATAGCCAACTTTCATCTTGACTTGCTTTACTGAGAAGACAAGTGACAGATTCTGCATTTGATGAGTTGAAGTCAACTAGATACACATTCCCTTTTCTCACTCCAGTGAGAACCACTTTGTTGCTCTTTTTGTTTGTCACAACACAGGCTTCTGAATTGAAAGTTACTGAGTTGCCCTTATCACAAAGCTGGCTGATACTCAACAAATTATGCTTGAGACCATCCACTAGGGCAACCTCTTTAATGATGACATTGTCTTTTCAAATCAAGCCATATCCCACAGTATAACCCTTGCTGTCATCTCCAAAATTAATACTTGGGCCAACTCTTTCCTTGAACTCAGTGAGCAGCGTAGAATCTCTAGTCATGTGCCTTGAGCAACCACTATCCAGATACCAAAGATTCTTTCGGTTTCCCTGCACACATCAAAATCAAATCAAGTTGATTTTGGTACCCAAGTTTCCTTGGGTCCTGCCTTGTTAGCTTTCTTCTTTGGTTTTTTAGGTTTGATCTCATTTGACTTAGGAATTACTGATTCATCCTTAGTCATCTGAGTTGGACCTTTGAAACCAGTCATTAAAACATAATTATCATGCACATTTTGATTAACAGGAAAATGCACGTTATTTGCAAACATGTTATTCCAGTAAGGCATGCTAAATGGTATTTGAGGCATACTAAATGCAGCATAATAAGGATTAGGTGCAACTGGCATGTTAGCAAATTGTGCATTCATATTCTGAGCAGACATAGCATTCATAAGCATGGTAGGCATGGAAGTCATATTGGAAAAAGAAGAGGGTACAAGCATGGAAGTAGGCATAGCAAGTTTGCAATTAATAGATAAATGATTAACACTACCACACTTAACACAGATTTTATTGGGTGCATATTTGTCAGGTGTGTAGTTGTTATGTTTGTTAATTCCTACTTTCCCATTTCTATTATTTTTCTTTTTATCTTCTGTTTTAACCTCAATCTTTTCTAATCTGTCATTTAATTGCTTAATAGACAGATGACCAACATTAACTTTCTTTTCCTTCTTGACTTGACTTGATTCTCCTGGAATAAAGTTCTCAGAAACTGATCCATATTTCTCATTCAACTTAGCTAGCTTAGCTTTGCTAATAGGTTTACTCATAGCCGATGGATGTGGCTCCTTGTCACTCGACAGATAATCCTTCTGATTATCCGACAGATGATTTTCATCATCCATCGAGTCCATATCTGTCAGCAATCCTTCAACCAAATCAGACTCAAGCTTCTCTTTACTCTTCTTCCAGGCTGCATCACAAAAGGACTCAATACCTTAAACTTTAGTGATTTGAGCATGGGCATCTCTGGATGATTTCCATGCTTTAATCACTTCCTGTTCTCATTCAAGCTGCTTCTTTAAAATCTCTTCTTTCTTCAAGGACTCAGTTAATTCATCCTTAGCAATCTTACACTCAATTCTCAATTTTTCAAATTCAATAAACTGAGACTCTAGCACATTATTCCTCTCACTTAAAAACAAATTGTTTTCTTTAATTTTAGCATTTTCCTTAGTGAGGGACTTAAGTGTAACACGCAAGTGATATAATTCTGTGGACATGTCATTTATTGCATCATTACACTCATCTTCAGATAAATGTGCTAGGTTAGTGGTGATTACCTGATTGCTTGAAGAACTTGTTTCTGTTTCATCAGATTTGGCCATTAGGGCTAGATTGATATAGTTTGTTTCTTCATCTTCATCCAAACCATCTGCAGCCCAGTCTCTCCTGTGTGTTGAAAGCTCTTTCCTTTTGTTTGAGCAACTCAAAGTATTTCTGTTTATAATCAACATGCTTAAACTTCTTCTTACTAGAATCAGACTTTCTACATTCACTTGCAAAATGCTGCCAAGCAATATTTGAAACATTTGAATTTGGATTTATCCACCATGTTTCTACTTGGATTGGCTGCTCTAAAATTCTTTTTGAATTTGAGCTTGGAAAATATTTTGGATAGGAATGTTAGATTTTCATCAATATCACCCATGCCATCTTGGCTCAAGTGATCTTCATTTTCAGCTACTAGCCCTTTACCCTTGCTTTCACAGACCTTTGATGTAGACTCAACAGCTTCTACCTTCATCTCTTTCTCCTTTTATAACTCTGCAACCAGTGCTATGGACCCTCCTTTCTTCCTTCCCTTCTCCGTCCTCTCATCTTGCTCTATTTCAAGATCATAAGTTTTCAGGATGCCCTACAGTCTCTCTAAGGTAAATTCCTTGTAGTCCTATGAATTTCTCAATGAGACTGTCATTGGCTTCCACTCCTTTGGAAGAGATGTAAGGAACTTGAGGTTAGATTGTTTGATAGACTCTTCCATGCAACTTCAGAGCATTTAGTAGCTTTTGAAATCTACTAAAAATATCAGTGAGAGACTCACTTTCTTCACAGTTGAAATGCTCATATTGCTGAATCAATAGCTGCATCTTTTTCTCCCTTAGTTGCTCAGCACCATCACACATAATCTGGATTGTGTCCCAAACCTCTTTGGCTATTTTACAGTTAATAATATTATCACACATATCACCATCAACTCCATTGAACAATATAATCATGGCCTTCTTATCTTTCCTGACTTGCTCAATATCAGGGTCTGACCATTTATGCCTAGGTTTTGGAATAGATAGCTCATTGCCAGTTGTAGCTCTCATTGGTACATCAGGACCTCTTTCTATGCAATCCACATAGGCCTCATCTTGGGAAAGAAGATGTAGGTGCATTTTCACCTTCCAGTGGTGATAATTATCTTTGTCCAGAAATGGAATTTTGACTCCAACATCCTTCTTATTCATCTTACTGTTTGTTGTGATCTTTACACTCTTTGTACTTCAAGAGCTTGCTCTGATACCGATTGTTATTCCCTAACAATATAACAAAAATTACAGAAGGGGGTTGAATGTAATTATGGCTACTTTTTCAGAATTTAAAAGAGTTCTAACTTGATAAATATAACAGTGTTTGATTAGCAGTTGTGCGGAATAAAAAGATGATAGAAATCAAAACACTAAGTAATAAAAATAAAAGTTTTTGAAACTTTCTGGTGGATTTGAAAGTATCCACCATATATATATATATATCAAAGAGAATTGTATATATGAAAAAAATATACTGCCACAAAATATCTGGCTTGGAACCTACCTCTGAACTATAGAGGTTTGTCATAGGAGAACAAAACATATACGTATTTATATCAGCATCAAGCATTATAGCCTCGTATTTCCCATGCCTAAATATTTTCGCTATCCCGTCCATCATTCTATGGACCCACACTCTTCCTCGAGCTTATACATAATCACCTTTGAAACTCCCTCGACATCGAAAATCGAATCTGGGATCTCATTCTATACATCATCGTTACTAGAATTCTATGCTTGCACCGCAACCTTCCTCGTATAATAATACGACTCTCTATTGATAAGAAAGAATAATTATTCACTAGGTAGATACTCTACTTAATTAGTCTATCAATGATAACTTATACACTACCACGACCCGATTAGTGGTACTCAATCTCAACACCCCTTCCAATACACTCTCACGGTTATAATCAGCTCAATACTCGCAGAATCATTGCTGCCTTACTATGGTCCACCACTGACCTACTGTTGTCATTCATTTTCCATGAAGTCTTAATAGCTAACCATACGGAGTCCATACATATCGTATCGAATTCTTCTAAGGAGGTAACATAATCACCATTCATGATTCATGAAGAACACTCCTGATCCTGACATACATACATGACATGAAGCATATAAAATTGCAGAAGAGTTTCAATCAAAGCACCGATAGCAGGTTAATACCATTCTTAATCATATGCCTTCAATAGAAGACTTAACTCAAAGGTTTGTTTGGTCCTTTTTGAAACATGGTCCTGGCTTATCTCAAGATAGGACCTTCTAAGATAGATAGCCCGTTCATGGCGATTACACAAATTAAACCTTTACCAACTACTATTACGGTTGGGTATTGCACAGTCATCAGAAGGAATGTCAATCTTCCAAACCATAATTCAACCTTCACATTTTTAACCATCATCACTGTATTCTTTTGGCACACGCGCCTATAATTTTTCCTTTTACCGTTAAAGCGTCGGCCACCTCTTTGGCCTTTCCTGATAGTAATAGTTCCTTACAGTCAATGTCTTTTAACCACCTTCAACTAAATTTTCTACCTCATTTCAATCACAGCTTATGTGAAGATGTTTTCCTTAAAATCTGATAAGTAAAAAAAAAATATCACCATTTTTCCAAAAGTTATTGCCTCAATCTTTAGAGGTTAATCACTGTCACGACTGACTCTCAATCATACTTAGAACATCTTTTATCTTAGGTCCTACTTGCCCTGAACAATTTCGACCTTTACTGGTTCGATCCATAATTTCTCGTGGTTTAACACGTGCCCCACTTGGCATCATTATAATTATGTCATATTTCCTTTATCAACATTTTTATTCTTGAGAATTTCGAATATTTCCTTTCTCCTTGTAAAACCTCTAAGGTTATCGTTCAATCGTTCCTCCTGTATTCCCTATATACAGGGCATATCAAAATACCATTTACTAATACTAGAACCATTGTCTATATACTTCTGAAAAATTTCTCCACTGATCCTTAAAGGTTATTATTACCTTAATCATTTCCAATTCATACTGTCAAAACTCACACTATCCCTATTAAGGGTGAAATTCCAACTTTTATGCATTCCCCGAGGATTCATTTTAAGTTACCGATGTTCTATCCTTAATTCCACCTTTAAAAGGTACCTGCCTTCTTCCATGGATAAATCAAGTCATATATCCCTGATAGATTATCATATTCATCATTCCCACCTCGATAGTCTATACCTAACTTCATAATAGCATCCTTATTCATATTGAGGTCAATCCATATGGCCTCCAAAAGATAACAACGGTTATCCGCTTGTCTTGCCTAATTTGGTAACGATAACAAGGATGTTCTGGAAGATATTGGTCGTGTTCAACGTGAACTTCTTCTTAATAATTCCTTATTTACTTTTGTTGTTTCTCAACAGTCACCTCAATGTTGGGATATCTCTCATACCTGGCGTCTCCCTTTCTGGGTATCAAGCCACCGGTCTTACACTTCACATTCTTCAAGGTCACTTCCTTCATCCCATTTTCCTAATTTCTTACTTCCTTGTCTCCTCAGTCTATCCGCGTCTCATATTTAACCTTCGAACTATCTCAAGTTTTCCTCAAATCCTCCCAACTTACAGGGGATAAAATATATGTATCTCTTATGCCTTCACCCAGCAATTTTAACTCATGGTGAATCACCCTCATCCTGATGATTACATACTTTTTCTATTTCTATTGCTACGAGTCTTTAGGGTTTCCTCATACCCAATTCCTTTATCATTCCTCAAACTCTATTGCCTTTATATTCCTTTCCACTTCAGTTTCTTTTTTTTATTTTCCTTTCTCTTATCGTTATTTCATGGACCAACACAACATAAACATTGATTTCAAACATCCCGTCATTCTGGATTCGTGTCCTCAGAACGAATCTTGATAACTTTTTCAACTTAGATTCATAATTCATCATACTCATCCGCTTTTGTTCTAGCTCCAAAACTTTTACACTATCTCCATAACCTTGGGAATTACTTTCCCGAAAACAATTGACTGAACTTAAATCAGTTTATTCTAACCTCTAGCTCCGTGCCTTTCTTGGTCTTTCACCAGCAGGTGGCCTCTCTTTTAGGAGGGTAAGTGACAGAAACAGTCTTTTATGATTCGTCAATCATTTAGAATCTCAATTGATTCCTCTATTTCCTTTAGCCAGGCTTTTGCCTCGACTGGGTCAGCTTGTTCCTTGGAACTCTGAGAGCTTAGCGACTTAGAGGTCCTGAAAGAATTTCACACCACATTGTTTCCTCAAGGTGGTGGTTGGGGATAATAGTCTAAGTTCTGTCTAGACAGGTCCATGAATTGCCGTATAGGAGTACCGTCTCGGGTCTCCTTTCCTTACTCGACTTTCTGTTTCCTTAGTATGAAATGTTTCATCCTACTCCCCATAATTGGGGTCATCTTTTAATTTAAAATCCTCATTTTCCACTTTATTATATTATGGGTTCCTTCTATCTTGATGGCGTCCTCCCTGACTATCACATTCAGGGTTTGTCCTTAATCTTATTCCTTGAACTATGACTTTCATCCAAGATCTCATCTTTAAGCTCTTGAACATTTGGAACCCAAATTCTATAGGAATACCTCATTATTCCCTTATCATCTTTCTCGGTATTAATCTCATATCTATTTGTTGGCTCTCTGCCTTTATTCATCACTTTTTCTGGCACAATATGTTCTTTTCCGATAATTCGGTCTGTATTGCAATCTCAAACAGCTTTTCGGTATGGGCTCCGGTTACCTTCACTTCTATTTCCATTTTCTCAAAATCTCTTATAACTCTCCCAAGGACATTATCATCTTGAGTCTCTCCTTTCTACTAAGGGCATCAGCCACCACATTGGCTTTCCCCGAATGATAAAGAATCTCCCAATCATTATTCTTGATTAGCTCTAACTGCCTCCTCTGGCATATGTTGAGCTCTTTCTACGTGAAAATGTACTAGAGCACTTATGGCTTAGGTAATTCTCGCACTTCTCTCCATACAAGTAGTGCCTCCAATCTTTAGGGTAAACTATTGCCACGAGCCTAAGCTCATGAGCGGGGATATCGAATTTCATACTACCTTAATTGTCTTGACATGTACGCGATTACCTTACCGTGCTGCATAAGCACGCACCCTAAGCCCTTGTGCGAAGCGTCACTACACTTCACAAAATCTCCTTTTCCATCAGGCAACGCCAGCAAAGGGGCCATCACCAACCTCTGCTTCAGTTTTTGAAAGCTGTTCTCGCATTTCTCTGTCCATTCGAACTTCTCAGTCTTACGAGTAAGCCGCGTTAAAGGGGCTACTATCTTTACAACTTGAACGAACCTCCGGTAGTGACCGGCCAATCCTACCTCTGGTAGTCGACCAAACCATGGTCATCAATTCATCAGTGGTCCTTTATCCAATCCTGTCAGGATCCTCCATGGGATCCTCCTCAACAACTATCCCTTCTAGGACAACATCCTCAACCGCTAAATCCTCAATATCAACATCATCCGGTCCTGCATTAGGACACTCTATCGGATCCACGATCCGATCTCCAATTAGTAATAAAATATCATCGCGATGTTGCTCCTCAACCTCAGGCTTCGGAGTCCCGCTACCATATACGATAACGAACTACGCTCCTATCACGATATTTATAAGGGTTCCCATAAGGGTTTTAACTGTCAGTGCTACGTTAGGTAGCCCGACTATGAACTTGGCAAGAGTTCTTATTATCTTAGTTAACTTATTATCTTAACGTCCCATCATCTCTGAGGTTTATAACGCTTGGCTCTGATACCATTTCTGTAACACCCCCAGATCCGGGGTCGGGGATCCGGGTCGTCACGGTCTTTCTTTCCATAATATCACTTCACTTAATTAATAATAAATAACCTTATGCTGTGACCCCACACTAACACACACCACAACCCGTTATAGTCTCAGAGATGAAATTTAAATAAGTACAAGTCTTTGAATCCACAATTTAAAAGTTATTACAACCCAAAATGATTACTTGATAAATTTACAGTTAATTGCCATTATCTGCCACAAGTTATAATTATACATAATTGATTCTCAAAAGTAGATGGTCTGATCTACAATAGGTCTACCTCTGCAGCTATAGCAGCTACAACATCAACGGGAAGACGCGGAACGCTTCCCACGCGCTTGCGCTGGGTCTGCTGGAGTCTGGCCATCTTTCCTAACTGTTGTTGTGTGATGAAAGAAGAAAGCAAGGGTGAGAAGCAAGCCCACCAAAATAATATGTATAAAGATTAACAATATATGAGCCTTCTCATAGCACTCATGAAAGTCTTGGTCAAAAGAAATGAACCAAGTGGATATCTTAATGCGATGAAGTCGCAAAATATTCAGTATATATATATACATATATACTTTTCAAAATATGGGAAGTCCTCTTCCATGCATAATATACATAGAGTTCCAGTGTATAACTGTATAAAAATATCGTTGCAAGGTGATCTCATATATCTAACCTTGTCTCAACGTTTTTCTGAAAATCTTTGTCATGCATAAGATAATCATTTACTAGATATAAGTTTAAAAGATGAAGTTATAAGGTACTCCAATATACTTATATCTTTCCCAAATACTACTTGAACTACCCCCGTTCAAGTTATAATCAGTTTCAAAGGTTCATCACATAGATGAGACTACAAGACAAGATTTGAATAGATTCAATCTTTGAAATATTTTGAAGAAAATGAAGTTATGATATACTTCATTAAGTCCCGATATATATATATATACACCTATATATATACATACGTTTCCTGAAAACCTCTGTCATGTAAAGTATGAACAGAATTGCAATATCCAATAAATTTGGAAGGGAAAGAATTTTGGCATAAACCTGATATCTTGCTGATCAGGCAAAGATACCAATAAGTAACCTTTTCTACTAGTAGATGGACGAATTCCCCACTGGTCATCACCCTGGTCGCAATAGGACCTTATGCTGGACTGCCACTCAGCCATTTATGCATTTGATGGACTCCCACTGAGCCACTTACACTATCATGGACGCCCACTGAGCCCATGTTGCTTATGCCGACTCAATAGATGGACTTACTTCCCGAACCTTGGGTAAGTAATCAATTCATTAACCAAAACTGCAACCTTGTTGCGAATATAAAATACACCATAGAGCCGGATCCCTTAGATTTTTGAGCGAGTATTCAAGTCCCCTTAAAATGGAAGATCTTGAATTTGAAAACAAGTTTTGGGATCCGCTCTACCCTTTTTAAATTCATTTTGAAGACTCGAAAACATTTTTAAGAATGTTTGGAGTAATGCTGATTTATGAAATAAATCAGTCCCAATATGAAAGAAATATCTGAATATTATTATTTAAATAATATTCCCATAAAGAATAATGGAGGTAGAAGTTGGAAAACTTATACTCGAATGAATAGCAAATAATCAAAGATATACTTATACGAAAGTAATATCTTTATTTGAATAATCAAAAATAAGTTTGATTATCGACACCTTATTCTTTAATACAATAAAGAATATTATTAAGTAATAAGCGGAGTCATAATACCTCGAATGAATACTATAAATAATATTCCTAAAATAAAGGAGTCATACATCCTCAAATGAATATCCAAGTATTATTCAATAATAATATAAACTGAGTCATAAGCCCTCGAATGAATATTCAAATAATATTCAAATAATAAAATGAACTGAGTTATAAGCCCTCGAATGAATACTCGAATTAATATTCAATAAATAATATAAAAGAGTCATAAGCCCTCGAATGCATATTCAAATAATATGCAAATAAATAATTAAAAGGAGTCATACGCCTTCGAATAATATTCGAAATAATATTCAATAATAAAATAAAGTTAAAGTTATCGAATAAACCTTATTCGATTAATAGTTTTGAAAACTATGACCATATATATATATATAAGTATATATATATATATATATTTATATCCATATATACAAAATCTACTCGGGATCCTCGACTCCCGGTTTTTGAAAATATTTTCACCTTTGGGTCCCTGTACTAAGGGTATATGCAAATTACCGCTATCCTCTAGCATAGGTATTATCAACTGAATCAACAGATATATATGGAAAGAATGCGAAACAGGCATGCATATATATATATACCATAGCAGCATGCTTCAATATATTGCAACATTTGCTAATTAACCAACATGCATCTATCGCAAGATAATGCAAATACATATATTCATCACAACAACAGTTATAACGGGTAGAAAACTTGCCTGAGCGACTTGGGGTGATAAAAGGCTCGGGACGAGTCTGGTAACCTATAAACAACAAGTAAGTTGGAATTAAACCAAAATCACTTGTAAATCTATACTTTAACTAACTTAGACTCTAACGCTTGTTTTGCGCTCACTGATTCGCTTAAGTCACTCGGGTACCCTCGGCTCCACCATTTTTAATAATTTAACCTTTACGAGTTTTAAAACGATTCCTTCACGAGTGTCTTACCAACTTCCTAACACACTTAACATAAATGTTTCATACATTAATTAACCCTTTTTGGTCTTTAACCTATGTTTCAAAGTAAGGCGAGGGAAAAAGTTTCGTTCACGAAACGCCGTTACTTGAAATGGTCGTTTCTCCTAAACCGTGCATCGGAATCGAACGTACTACATATCAAAACGAAGCTCGTAACATGAGCTATCTAAACATGGCAGTGGTCATAATCTAGCAGGGGTTTCTAGGGTCCTAATGCTATGCACAAAAACAGTCCAAAGAAAATCGGACGTTATGATGGCTATGTTTACGCGATTTCCAATATTTTAAACCATTCAAGACCCTCCCAATTCAACCTCAAATCCAACATACAACCAACATCCATCCTTATCACATCATAACAACCCCAACCAATTCAATTTAATCATTTATACTTATGCCTAAGCTTAATTTAACCATACTTAAGTTCTTTTCATCAAAACCTCAACATTTACCATTCCATTTCACTACCATTTCAAATCCCAAACTCTAATCACAACAACAAGCTACAATATCATCCTAATAATCAAAATCATCTTATAATATATAGGAACCTAGGGTTTGGAGATGGTATACCTTCCTTGAAGTGGTGGGAGGAGCTAGGAAGCCTTAAGAAGCTTTGAGAAGTCTTAGGAAAGCTTGGATCTTCAAGAAAAACAAGAAAAACTTCAAGTTAAAAACTTGAAAACACTATTCATAGTCTTCTTCTTTGATTAAATGAAGAAGATTGAGAAGGAATTGATGGCTTAAACTCATGATATAGCCCTAACTAAGCATGAAGATGATTAGGGAATTAACTCACCAATTTAGGAAGCTTGGATCTTTGATTTTGAATTTCTTGCTCTTTTGAATAGTAAAAAGCCGAGAGCAAAGATGAACCATGCCTTGGTTGCTTTTTGATTTTGATGAAAAATGATTTTGCTTGGCTTGGTTGGCTTGTTTTTGTGTTTGATTTAGTAAATTACCTAGTTGCCCTTGATTTTGTGTGGTTAAAAAGTCACCACATCTCCTTCCTTTTTTGTCATGCCTATGTCACCTTGCACATGTCATAATGCTCCCACTTGTCCACACCTTGTGGTTTGATGATGTCACAGTCCCTGGCTTCTTGTACAAGCTTGTCTCTTGGTCACTTATTTGTTTTACGGTTCGCTTATCTTTCGTTCTCGTTTATCATTTGAGGGATCATACCCGGGATCTTATTACTTAGGTTCCCTTAACCTTTCTCAATATATTGTATTCCTTCTATGATCCTCCCTTATAATCCTTTAATTTAAATCCTTTTTATCCTGTTACCTTATACTCAATTCTCTCCGTATCTTGTGGATTTTCGGGAAAAATCAAAGTGTTCGGAATTGGATTCTGACGATCTTTACATACACTTATATATCACATAGGGTACTAATAATATCCCATAAGATCAATAATAGAACCCCTACATAGTGTCGCATGAAAAGTTTTCTCGTTCAGCAAAAACACTATTCATAAGGGTTTCAAAATTTCTCCAAAATTGGGGTTATTACAAATTTGATCATCCGTCGGGTCTATGCTTGTCATCCGTCGGAAAGCTTTGTTGATCATCCGTTGGGAGTCTCTTAGATTATCCGTCGGGTGTTCAATTTGTCACTTGACTCCATTTCACTTATACAAAATTACAATATATTTCATATTTACAATTAATCAACCTATTCTGCATATCAATCTAGTAGCCAACATGACTTACAAATCCCTAAGCAATCTACTTGACTTATACATGTTGTTTGCAGAAATGTGCTATAGTTCTTATTATTACATAAGCTACTCACTCAATGGATGTTAATCTGTCATCCGTTGGGACTGTAAAGTTTATCCGTCGGGACTATATTAGATCATCTGTCAAGTGCTAAAAAATTCACTAAGTTAAATCTACTAAGGTGTTTTGTTTAATTTATCATCAAGTTCACAATATATTCCTAACAAAGACTAACCCCAAGCTACAATGAAAAATAAAACTTTACATAACAAACTAACAGAATTACAACTTTTATACATTAAATGATTTCTTGAGTTTGAAAGTTACATTTATCAGATAAATGTCTCATCTCCAGTTTCTTTTCTAATGAGGTCCTTTAACTCTACAAGTACTTCCAGTTCCTCTATGATTGGTGTCCCTCTTGGAGCTTCTACTAGTTTGAGCTTATCATCTAATGGATAATTGTACACGAAACCAACTCTAATTCTTAAGAATCTGCCAACCTTGATGTTTAGAAATTATCCATCCTTGGTTATTCTGCTCATCCCCTTTGTCTTGAGTTCTTCATATCTTTGTATATACATTTCTATCTCCTTAATATACTTTCTTTTCCTCTCCTCACTTTCAGCCTTATCTCTTGCTCTTCTTTCCTCCCTTTCTACCAACCATTCAGCCAACACAGATCTCCATACCTTAGTTGTAATGTCCTTGTCCTTCAGTAAGCTTATCACCCTTTTGATCTCTGTGGGTGAAAATGTGTCCATTAATTTTCTGCCAAGACATGTGAATGTTCCATCCTGATAGTAGATTCTTACTTCCCTCAGTGTTACAACCCAAATTCTGACTATTTCTTCAGCTAATTGTTGAAAGCGGTCTTCATCTGAGATGCACCCGTTTAGAGGTAGAAAATCACTTTGATTGAAACAGTTCCAGATGGCCCTCTCAGTAACTTGCATTTTTTTTGGTTTTCTCCCAACAGATTTGTAATAAATTTTGATTGATGGCTTAACAAAAGGTAGGTTTGAGATTTTCTTTAGAGATGTTTTGCTTGAGGTGATTGGTATTTTTACAAAGGTGTTAGCGATTTGTTTGTACAAGAATTTGGGTTTTGAGGTTTGAGGTGGTTTAGTATTTGAGTTTGTTGGCTTAGAAGGTTGAGCTTGGTTGATTTGGATTGGTAGGGTTTGCTTTTGTGGTTCTGAGGTGTCTTATTTCTTCTTTCTTCTTCTCTCTTCTTCTCTCTTCTTTTCATCTTGCTTTTTCTCATCTTGCTTCTTTTCTTTGCTACCAGTTGCTCTAGAATTTTGACTTGGATTTGAGCCAGAAGGTGGTCGATCATCTTGATTCTACTCATCATTATCCTTGTCATCCTTTTGTTAGTGTTTGTGCCCTAGAGACAATACTATGATGTTTTAGTGTAAGATATTTGGATTATTAATATTTATGTTTTATCGATTATTCCCTTTATAATTTATTAATTCTTAATTGACTGTGATATAAATGTTAGATTAATAAATATCCTTGGAATATGATATACAATTCTATATCTCTAAGTACGTGACTTAGAAATGAGATTATGAGAATAGTATCAATATTTCTAAAGGTCCCTAGTCGAGTATTATTATTAAGGGATAATAATAATGTATTAAGACTGGTGTGTTTGTTGACTGATGATCACATCTCATTGATCATATGTATAGCGATACTAAAGTAAAAAAGACAGGCATATGTAAATGTACATGGTGCTGAACAGACCATATGTGAGATTCTACATGTCTGTTGTTTCATAAGTAATTCTCACAGTGATAATGATGTAATGGTCCTCAGACCTGAAGTCATTATATTTCTATACGAGAATTAATATACATTGATTCCATTAAAAGTTATCCTTGACCGGGTAATGATAAAAGTGGACATTAGGTATATTATAAATCATATGAGAAATATGAATGACCTAGATGGGATTTAACCCTCCTATTTTAGGAGTGATATTATTGGCCTCTTGTGTGAGCTAGACTATGAAATGCGTGGCCACGCTCAAATATTCATTTGGTATGATAGTCTACTCATTGATCAAGAAAACTTGGATTAAACTATGATGAGGATGACACATTACATGCCTCTAGTTTAATCTATAATATTTGGTTAAAGGGATTATATTACATTGTACATTATTCACGAAAGGTTTAATCGATCACCGATTCAATTATTATTATATGGGTAGCAATGATGTATTACTAGATGCTGCTCATTGTTTACGATTTTAAATTAGATTTAAAATTCGTTTCTAACAAAATAATAACCTATAGGGTCACACACAAAGAATGCTTGAAGGATTATTTAATTTAAATTGGATTTAAATTAAATTAAAGTAGTTCGAATTATTTATAATATTAATTAAGTATGAATTAATTAATTGGATAAATAATGATATTCGAATTTACTAATATCAATTATGAAATTTAGTTGTTAAATAATTAAGTTTGACTTAATTATTATATAAATTGGAATTTTGAATTAAAAATAACTCCTAATTAGTTAAGAGTTATAATTCTTTTTCTACTCTCTATATAATATATCCTGTGTGGCTAATTTTATGTGCAAGACTTTTATTAAAACCCTAGTCACCAAGAGAGAAGATGGAGAGAGCAAGAAGAAACGGGTTTGTGCTAGTACACATCCAATCCTTGAGTTCAAGCATTCGTGTGGATACCGATAGAGCATAGATCGCGAGAGCGGGATGCGTGGTGATTGAACAATCTTTGGATCTCAATTATTCAATCAATTTGTAAAGCTTCTTAAGGTAAACAATCTGATCTACGAATTAAATATCTATTTTTCGCATGGATCCCGCAGTGGGTTTCAAAAATTCTGGTTTTTCACGTTTTTAATCACTGTTTCCGTTGCGTTTATGTGCTCAAAATCCTTCACCTTTAAGTTGTATTGTAAGTTTGGCAACATGGTATCAATATTCACAAGGTATCTATCAAGAATTCTGATCATCTCTTCATATTCAGTTTTCTTGTTCTTTTTGCATTTCAGATCAAATTAGAGAGTCATTATCAGCCTCATGTTTCCTCTTACACAATTTTTAGGGACAGTGAAGAGTTTTCATATTTTTAGATTGAGAACAAAGTAGGCCACCCCTTTGCTTGGATATAGGTAGGCTTCAGTAAAAACATCTATCTGAGCCTTTTTGAGTTCATGTAGCAATTGGGTGTCCTCTGGAATTAATAAATGTACTTTATCAATCACTACATCCAACTCAGATGCTCTCAATTTTTGAATATTGGAGAGAGAGACACCTGTAGACATCTGTCCAATCCATAATCATTCACATTTGCTACAATCCTCTTCTCCAGAAAGTTATCAACTTTGACAATCACCACTCTAATAAAGTTGATGTTGTTGGCCAATGCTCTTTTGTAGGTCATGTAGTTGTTATGGAAAGCCACCCTTAGAAGTCTGTCCTTTTCAACATCTTTAGATAATTGAGCTTTTGAAGAGTTTTGACCAGCTTGAGTAGTGGATGTCAATTTTCTAGACTCCTTTGAGTTACCAGCATCCCTGGATTGTTGATTCACAAGTTCTATCTCCTCATTAGTCTTGGAACAGGCATGAGTAGGGGAGTTGGTATTTCTGGCCTCACAGTCTCAAGAAGTGCACGAAATGGAATGTTAAGTTTTCCCATGATGGCTCCCAAAGATACAGAGTTTTGCATTTGTAAATGCTTGTGGGAGTCCATCAAGGTTTGTATATCTGCCTGTTGACTCTGCACCAAAGAGGTAAGAGTTTGCACTTGAGCTGTGAGTGAGTCATTGTAAAACTGCAAAGTTGAAACTTGTTGTTGATCTTGTCTTCATGACTAATCAACTTTATTTCTAGAGCTTTACCAAAGAGGTGAAAAGCTTTGAGTTGAGCTTAGTAAACTTCATTGATGGCATCATATACATCTTGTGGAGTCAGGACCTTGGCATTGCTTCCCAGTATGGGTACATATTCATCTCTAAACCTAGCCAAGACCTGATCTATCTCCAAAGAAAAGTCCTTAGACAACCAAGCATCCACATTTCCATCTTTCTTATCTTCATTAAGTATTTTCTGCTTCCGCTTTTCAACTTCTTCATTATAGGTTAGCATAATAGCTTGATAGTCTTGGTCGCTAATATCTGAGGTAAGAAGATGCTGTTAGATGTTGGCTAGACCAGAACTTTGATCAACAAGGAGATCATCTACAGTTGTAGGTTGAGTTTCAACTGCCTGTAGCCATTGGGAGATGATGTATGGTTGTTATAGTTGAGATGTAGAAGGTTGATCTGATGGGTTGAAACCACCTGTAACTAAGGTCACAGTTTGACTCACAGATTTCTTTATGATTTTGACAGTTTTTTGTTCCTCACTTGTGGCGGGAACCACCATTTGAATTGGAGGGGTGTTAGCTAGGTTACTATCATGTACACTAGCCTCAAACCCTTGCTCATTTTGTAGTGAGCTTGCACTTGAATGTACTAAAATTGCCTCCCCTATAGCAGGATCATTGGCAATTGAACTACTAGCTTCAATTGTGAGAACAATCTCAGCTAGGGTTGTGAGGGGAGTTGTTCCCACAAGAGGAACCTCCAATTGAATTGGAAAGGATTTAGATAGCTCCCCCTCAGGAGTACTACCCTCAAACCTTACAACCTGTGAAGGTTGATTTACACATGAAGGTGCATTTATATCTATCACACGGTCTTCAGTGAAAACTAATGAAACCCCTGTGTTTGTTTTGGTGTCATCAAGGTCTACCCCAACATGTAGCCTCTCACCAACTAATTTTGGTTCCTGGGTGGTGATCACAGTTTCTAGAACCATGTCACTTGAAGTTAGCAACTCTTGAGAACCAGAATCAAGAGTTTCATTGTAGGAAGAATAAATTTGAGATATAAGATTTTGAGTGTCAGCATTGAGTGTTGGCAGCTCCCCCTTAGTAAATGAGGGAGCTTCAAGAGATGTGATTTCCGTGTGTGTGCCATCCTTATTTTTCCTTCCATAAACTTGAATTGCTTCAAGTGTTTGTGCAGACTATTTACAGGGTGCACTAGGGAGAGTGCTCTTTTCAATAGAGACACCCTGTTGAGAGGATTCCCCTAGAGTCTATTTTTTATCCCTATTTTACAACTATATCCTTTTGAGATGATGCAGAGGTGGCTTGAGTGGTCAGCTCAGTTTGTTTAGCCTTTTTTGTCTTTTTGACCAATGGTGACGCTGGCTCTGTTTGTTCCTCACCACTTTCATTAATATTGACAAGGTTGCCTGCTTTCTATTCTTTTTACTCACTCCATCCTTTTGAGAGGATGAAGTGGTTTGCTTCCTAACAACTAATGGTACAGAAGAAATGGTCTCAGCATGGGAAGGTCCCTGTTGGTGTGCCTGTGTTTGTACTTCCACATGTTCAGGGACCATTGTTGTACTAGATTGTGCAATATTTGTCCTCATATCAGGCATGGGGTAATGATAGGTCCTAAATCTCTTCAACATGGATGGAGTTAATTTAAGCCCTACCTGTACCTTCTTCTTTGTAATAAGTGATCCAAATAGAATTTTGGATACTTGTTTACGGTTGCCTATTAGTGATCTATCTATACCTTCTAGCACATGTATGTCATTAACTTTATCATTTAAAGCAGATATAATAAATCTAGGTAGAAAAATTTCTTTACCTCCTGATGCTATAGGCATTGTTAGCCTGGTGCTCAGTTCCTCCAAAATGTAGTGACCTACATTGATCTGTTTATTGTGAGCTATTGAGTAGACCAGCTTCTGGTTAACACTTGAAATGTTGTCAAACCCTGATTTTCTGCAGGTGAATGCCCTTATTATTGAATCAAATAAAAAAGACCATTCCCTTCTCAGGTTCTTTTTTTCAGGCTTGCCAAGTTAATCTTTTCAGAATAATTGAAGAAGTCCATGAATTCATAAATCTCCTCCTAAGTTGGAACCTCCACCAGCTTGTCAGTAGGGATGCCCAAAGCCATTTTGACATCATCCTCAGAAATCTCCACCTGTTGGCCCTTGATTGAACAATTTACAAAAATTGAAGCAGCCTGATTGTCATGCACTACTGTCCTGGTCACAGCTATAGTCCAGAAATCCCTTATAATATCCAAGTAGAGTATGGGATTTGCAGTAAGAGCCCCCATAAAGTATGTCTCTGACAAAAACTTCACAAAGCTTTTGAAAGCTTCAAGAGCTTGTTTGCATCTAAAAATGCAAGAAAGTTGGTTTCCTTTGGGATAAAGGGTACAATAGTGTTTGATGCCATTGATTAGTATTTGAGGTTTAGTGGGTAAGAGAAATTTAAGAGAAAGAGTTCGAAATGAGAGAGAAATCGGTTTGGATTTGAGAGTTCTAGGTCACTTAGAGTTCTCGAAAGCGTAAAGAACTATATGTATAGATGTCTGATTATATATAGTAAAAGCAAATAACTTATCGAGAACTCAAAAATAAATGTTTGGAATTTGCTTATCGAGAAGTCATTTTGAAGAGTGAATTATATATCGATAAGTCATTTTAATTTACTCTTTTAGAGAACTAAAATTGACTTGTCGTGATGTCAAATAAATACCCAGTTTGTCCAAATTGGACTGAAATATTCCAAAATTCTATTGATTAAATCAAAAATTTAGAATGAATTTATTTCAAAAGTAATATTTTGAAAATAATTTATTAGTTAAATTATTTCAGTCTGAGTTAAAGATAAGTTTAAATAAACTTGTAGAGACCTTAAAATTACTCATTCAAGATTTCTACAATGACTTATAGAGAAGTCATAAAGTGACTTATCGAGATGTCCATTCGATAAGTCTATTAATGACTCATTCGAGAACTCATTCGAGGAGTCATAATAACTTATCGAGAAGTCCACGAGAAGTTTACCAAAGACTTATCGAGAACTCATTCGAGAAGTCAAAACAACCATTTGAGAAGTCCAAAATTGACTTATCGAGAACTTATTCGAGAAGTCACAAAATGACTTGTCGAGAAGTCATTTATACTTATCGGAACTCAGTTCTCTATATACTTTTGCTGCATTTTAATTCTGTCTTTTATCATTTACATATATTGACAATATGAAATTACAAAGTGACATTTTACTTAGAATTTGAGAAATTCCAAGTTAATGAATATAAAATGAAAAATAAATATGCAGAGAAATCTGAAATATTTATAATCCATATTCCAGTTAATTTCCAATTAAATGTCAGCTAATTATTTAGTAAAAATGTCAGCTAATTATTTTTCCGTTGGAACAAAAATGAGTTCAATGGTACCAATTGCAGCATGTTCTCTAATGAAATGGTACCTTACATCAATGTGCTTTGTTCTAGAATGATTAACTAGATTAGCCATAATAGATATAGCACTAGTATTGTCATACATAATTGGAATTTTGTGTAGCACTAGGCCATAATCCATTAGCTGATTTCTAATCCAAAGCACTTGAGCACAACAACTTCCAGTAGCTATGTATTCAGCTTCAGCTGTGGAAGTTGACACAGATTATTGTTTCTTGCTATACCAGAATACAAGTCTTTATCCAAGAAATTGACAACTTCCACTAGTGCTCTTTCTGTCAATCCTGCATCCAACAAAATCTGTATATGTGTATCCAACAACTTCAAAACCCGTTCTCTTAGGATACCATAATCCCAGATTTGGAGTCCCCGTTAAGTATCTGAAAATCATCTTCACAGCCATCAAATGTGATTCTTTTGTATTGGCTTGAAATCTTACACACAGACATATTGCAAACATGATGTCTGGTCTACTTGCAGTTAAGTACAATAAAGATCCAATCATTCCTCTAACTCTTGCCCTTTTTATGTTCATCCAACTTTGTAGCTGTAGACATGGGTGTAGATGCAGGTGAACAATCCACCATACCAAACTTTTTCAATAAATCTTTGACATACTTAGTTTGGCTGATGAAAATTCCATCACTTCTTTAACTGACTTGAAGTCCAAGAAAGTAACTTAATTCCCCCATCATACTCATTTCATATTCACTCTGCATAAGCTTAGAGAATATTTGGCAAAGATTTTCATTTACAGAACCAAAGATAATATCATCCACATAGATCTAAATGAGGATCATATCATCACCATGCTTCTTGTAGAAAAAAGTCTTGTCAATAGTACCTCTAGTGAATCCATGCTTAATCAAAAATTCTGACAGTGTGTCATACCAAGCTCTAGGTGCTTGTTTTAGTCCATAGAGAGCCTTTAGTAACTTGTATACAAAATTTGGAAATTTTGGATCTTCAAAGCCAGGTGGTTGTTGCACATAAACTTCTTCTTCCAACTCGCCATTAAGGAAAGCACTCTTGACATCCATTTGATATACTTTAAAATTTGAATGTGCAGAAAATGCAAGAAAAATCCTTATTGCTTCAAGTCTTGCAACTAGAGCAAAAGTTTCATCATAGTTAATTCCTTCCTCCTTGAGTAGCCTTTTGCAACCAACCTTGCTTTGTTTCTGGTGACTATTCCATTTTCATCCATTTTGTTCCTGAGCACCCACTTTGTTCCAATTATAATCCTGTTCATTGGTGCAGAAACCAATTCCCAAACTTTTTTCCTTTCAAACTAATTTAGCTCCTCTTGCATAGCAGATATCCAATCAGGATCAAGTAGAGCTTCTCCAGTTTTCTTTGGCTCAACTTGTGAAAGAAAACATGCATGAAGACATTCATTTGTAGTTGCACTTCCAGTCCTCACTCCAACATTGGGATCACCAATAATTGCATCTGTATTGTGATTTTTATCCTAATTCCTTGTGTGAGTTTGCTGACTTGTGTTTTCTGCTTTTTCTTCATCATTGGTATGACTTCCATAATTTTCTCCTCTTTCTCCCCCTGAGTTTGTGCTATTAAATCCAGTTGTTTGAAATGAGCTACCATTCTCATGATTCACTTGATCAGTAGACTCTTCATTGATTCTATTATTTCTGTTGACTTCAGTTTCATCCTCAGAATCACTATCAATTTTGAGACTTTCAAATTGTAAGGTCTCATCTTCTTTTTCACTAAGGCATTCCAAGCCTGGACATTTGTCATTATTAAAAGTGACATCTGTGCTTTCCATAATTTTCTTCTGTTCAATCACATAGATTTTGTATGCAGTTCTCTCCAATGAATATCCCAGAAAAATTGCCTCAAAGACTTCAGAGTCAAATTTTCCCACATATTCAGAGTCGTCCTTCAAAACATAACACTTGCTTCCAAACACATGAAGATGTTTCATAACACGCTTTCTTTTAGACAATATTGAGTAGGGTGACTTGCCAAGATTCTTGTTAATGAGGTATTTATTTTGATTATAGCATGCAGTGTTCACAGCTTCTTCCCAAAAACTTGTTGGCAGTTTTGCATCTTATAACATTGTTCTAGCAGCCTCTACTAGTGTTCTGTTCTTTCTCTCAACTACCCCATTTTGCTGAGGTGTTCTAGCAACTGAGAACTCTTGAACAATGCCCTTGTCTTTGCATAATTCGGTTAAAGTTGCATTCCTGAATTTTGTTCCATTATCACTCCTCAATTTTTTCACATAATTCTGATCTTCAGCGTGTTTTCAATGTTCTTGATGTGTTTAATTATAATGTGTGGAGTTTCATCTTTAGAATTCATAAATTCTACCCATGTATATCTTGAGTAGTCATCCACCATCACAAGTGTATATCTCTTTCTTGAAATTGACAGGACATTAACTGGTCCAAATAAGTCCATGTGAATAAGTTGCAAAAGTGCACTTATAGAATTTATAATTTTACTCTTGTGACTTGATCTTTTCATCTTTCCTTTTTGACAAGCATCACAAACTTCATCTTGAGAAAACTCCAGGTTTGGCATATCTCTCGCTAACTCCTTTTAGACTAGAGTATTGATTGCCTTGTAATTCAAGTGAGACAGTTTCTTATGCCACAACTTGCTTTGCTCTATAGATGTCTTGGCGTAGAAGCAACAAATTCCATCCTCATTTGCTGAGTCCAAGTCTGTAATAAATAAGCTTCCCTTTCTTGTTCCTTTCAGAGCAACATCACCAGTCTTTTTGCTGATAAAAGTGCATTCTTCTTTGTCAAATGAGAACTTGAATCTTTTTATGAAAATTGACTGATACTAAGGAGATTCACTTCAAGACCAGCTACCAGTTCTACATCTTCTATGATAATATTTCCAGAAATCAATTTGCCATATCCCATTGTGAAACCTTTGTTGTTGTCTCCAAAAGTCACTAATGGGCCATCCTTCTCCTCAAATTGTGATAGTAGGGCCATATCACATGTCATATTTCTTGAGCATCCACTATCTATAATCTATATGACTTTCGTCCTTTTTCCCTGCACACAATGAGGATTAAGCGTGTTTAGAAACCCAAGCAATATTGGGTACTTTCTTCTTGTTTATAGAATATGCAGAATTATAATGAGTGGATTCAGATAGAATAGTGTTCATGGACTGTTGTGCATTCTCCCTTTTTGATGCAGACTCAACATTTACTTCTTTGAGGTCTACTCTCAGCTTATGACAACTCTTCATCAGTTTCAAGTTGCAAGGGATGCAGTCAAACTTGTCACAGAATGAGTAGGGATCATTTGCATTTGCTTCATTGTACTTGCATGCTCATCCTACTGGCTTGCTAATAACCTTTTTACAAAAGGTGAGTTAGATGATTCACAGAGCCACATTTTTGAAATTATTTTCTTGGAGCATATGCAACAAATGCAAAGTTGTTGCTTTTGTTTATCCCAATTTTCCCATTTCTAGTCTTCTTTTTCTTTCTTGCATCTTTAGTTTTAACTTCCTTGACAGGTGTCTTTTAGTCCTGGTTGATCATGGGCTTCTTTTCAATTTCAACTTTAGAAGTTGGAATTGTTTCTGCATATTTCTTTTCATTGTCTTCATCAACAATTTCTTGCTTTATGATCAACTTTTCTTCACTGAAATTTACTTCACAAGCTTTGAATATAGGTGAACCAACCTTTCTCAGTATAACTGAGACATCTTCATTTTCAGTTGCTTTTCCTTTACCACCTACAAATTTCTTGTTGCTATTCAAAGGATCATAATCAAGGCAAATAGCTATGTTAGCACATGGCTTATTTTTCTCATGGTACTGACCAACCAACTCAGATGCATTCCTGAAAGACTTTAACTTTACTTCATTTTTTTCCAGCTTCTCCCTCATCACAGCTTCAATTTCAGCAGCATACTTCAGCTTGTTTTTTAGATAATCATTTTTTTGCTTGACTGACTCAAGCTCTACAAGCAGCAGATCCAACTTTTGCTTCTCACTCTCAAGATTCTCATTAGCTTTTGTTAGCCTACTGACTTCCTCAGTAGCTGCTACCATGCTAGTGTGTATATGAAACATCTATACACTCATCTTTTCCACAGTCTCCTTATATTGACTAACATTTAAATCAATAGTGGTTAGAGTTGGTACCTCTGATTTTGATGTGGATGCTTCTCCATGATCAAAAGCCATTAGTGCATAGTTTCCATCTTCTTCATCCTCATCATCATTGTCAGTGTCATCCCACTTCTTTCCTTCTGCAATATAGGCTTTTCCAGACTGTTTCTTCAAGAGAGCTTCATACTTTGCTTTCAGTTCCAAGTAAGCTTTATCCTTCTTCACCTTTTTGGACTTTCTGCATGTTAGGTCGCACAACACTATAGAAAGGGGTTGAATACAGTGTTATAACAATCAAATCGATCTTGAACACAAGTAACAGTAAATAGATATATTCAATATAATAAACTCTGTTACAATGAAACTGTTCTCTCTCAGTGATGAACAAATATCACTAAGAGCTGCTAGGTTACAATGTATAATCTTCTCGATAATGATAACACATATAGTGTAAACCCAATGTCTGTGTTTATATAGTACACAATTACAAGATAACTTCTAATTGATATGGAATATAATTCTGTCTCCTAAAATATATCAATCAGATATCTTCTACAAGTCTTCCAGTCATATAACTTTTTCCATGCATATCTTCTTTTGTTTTAGTATTGATCTTCTACTGTAAATCAGCTTCCTTCCTTAACTGTAAGTCCTCCCGCACTTAAGTTATGATATGACCTTAAGTTCTGATATGAAGTTCTGACTTTCAGTAAGTCCTGATTTGTCCTGTTGTTAAATTCTGAAAACTAAACACAAATCATACTAGACATGACATCTCAAATATATCTAACAATCTCCCCCAACTTGTAAATTATGCAAAATATACAAGTTAATAGATTTGATGATGTCAAAAACATTTAAGTACAAATGCAATGAGAGTTTAACTAGATAACTAACTACAACTTACAATCCTTGTAGCTTTTACCAATTGTTGTAGCTTTTACCAATCTCACTGAGTCAATCTGAATCCATAATGATTCTTGACAAAGTGTGATATCAGCTTTTCTTCTTTAATCCTTAGGACTTGAGAGAGTGTAGTCTTGACTTGCTTCACCTCTTCATACTGACTTCCAATCTGGTAGATTATAATCCTTAAAGCAGAGATATGGTTTCTTTCTAAACCATCATTTAGTCTTATTACCCTAGGATGAGAAGAATCTTCATTGTAGCATAGACATTTCTCTTTCAGTATCTCTTCAAGCTTTGCAGAATTCTTCTTCATTGGAATTTCACTTCCATCATCTTCAACAATATTAGGAACAAATTCTGTAACACTTGAACCGGAAATTCTTGCTTTATCTCTGATGGTCTTCAATATGAACTTTGACCATCTCCTGGTAATATTAGACTTTACCTCTAAAAGGTAATGAAAGAATTGAAGTTCTTTCAGTGATTTTTTTAGCACATCTGATTCTGTCATTTGATATATCCTTCCATCTTCAAGAAATAGAATCAGATTTTCTTTCATATTGTGCTTGTTATGAACATCCAGTACCACTTGAACAGATATAACTTTATCAAGATGTTTCTGTGTAACATCTTCAAGAGGTCTGTCAGTCAATAAAAATGGATCTCTATTAACAACTTCAACTCCTATTTTAATCTTAGATTCATCAGAACCTAGCCCAGCCCTGTCTCTTGGTTCTCTAGCATTTAACCCAATAGTCATGAAAGTAGAAAATAATTGGCTTTTCTTTGGATCTGATGGTTTGACATTTTTCCACAGAAGTTTCTTTTTATCAGCTACTTCCATTTTATCTAAATCAACTTGAGCACTATCAGAGGTTGACTTGATGACTTTATCAGAACTTGCTGTTTCTTGCTATTCTTCACTCTGAACAACTTGAGCCTTATCAGAGGTTGTCTTTGATTCTTCAGAAATCTTCTTTTTTTTTTCCAGATTTTGAACATCTTCATCTTTAGCAAGATTATCATCAGTAACTTGAACAATTTTGCAAACTGGCTTTATCAGAATTTGAGGAATTTTCATCTCCGATGGCTTGGTTGGTTCATCAACTTTTCCTTTCCCTTTGTCTTTGGGATCAATCTCAGATTGTGATCTAGTCTTGGCTTTAGATGCCTCAGTTTGTGACTTCTCCTTGATCATAATGCCTTTTTCCTTAGGCCTTGGAGGTTTCTTTGTAATAGAAGCTTTTGGCTTTAGATTTATCTTTTCAGCTTTAAATCTAGCTTCTTCCTCCTTGAGATTTTCTAAATCTATTCCTGGATTATGTTTCAGAAATAATCTTCTAGCAATTTCCTCATCAAGTATCTGAATCTTGGGATCCTTGTAGTAGACTGTTGTCTGCTTTCCCTTGAGCTTCAGAGTTTGTATGAACTTTTGAGAATCTTGACTTCCACCTTGTATCATAACATCAGGTTTTGTCAGACTTTGCTCATCAGAACTTGATATCAGATTTTGAGTTTTAGTACTTGCTATCAGATTTTGAGTTTGAGCAGCTTCAGAACTTGTCTTCTTTTGAGTAGAAGATTTGCTTGCATCAGCAATTATTTTCCCTGAAGAAACTTTGATGCTCTGCTCTTTTCCCTAAGCATCAACAATTAGTTTCCCTGAAGAAACTTTGTTGTTCTGCACTTTTCCCTGAACTTGACCTTTACCCTTGCTAGGGTTTCCCTGGTCATCAGCTTCATCATCTTTCTTCTTCAGTAATTGATCATTTGAGCATTTGGAATTAACTATCTTCTCCCCTTTTTGGCATCATCTAATAGTAGAAGTGAGAGAAGAAGTTCTACTGAAGATTGAATATCATTCAATTGAGCCTGTTGAGAAGCTTGATTTTCCAGAACCTCAGAAATTTGGGCCTGTTGCTTCTCTTGAGTTTTCTCAATTGCTTTTACCTTTTCAGAAATAGGTCTGATAAATATCTTTTTGTCAAGCTTGGTCTCCATTTCTAGATTTTCAGCTTTTTCTAGAAGCTTATCAACCTTTTCTTGAGTTGCACAGTGTAGACCTTGAAGATTCTTAGTAGATAGAGCAGTGATTTTGAGCTGTGTCTTGACATCAGAATTTATCACAAGCTCATCAGCTTTAGCAATGTGCTCTGTCAGAACTTTAGAGCTTGGAATGAAATCAGTTTCATTCCACTTCTTGGTCCACTCTACACCTCTGTGAGTATCATCCCAAGGAACAGGTGTAGCTTGCTCAACAAACTTCTTAACCATTGCTTCCTTTCCCAGAATGGGAGCTGGAGTATCGACAGAAACACTGTCTTCAGAACTTAAAGAAGATTCATTATGTTCAGACAACACTAGAGTGTGTGATGCAACTGGAGATTCAGCAACAACTTCATCTAAATTCTGAGCATTAGAATTTATCTCCAGATTTGATGTAGATGGTGTAGATGGTATCTCAGCATCAGCATTTAAGATAGGAGAATGAGTTGGAGATTGCTGAGTTTTTGTTGGTGGAGCTTCCAGATAAAGAACATTGGGTATATTCAGATTGTGAATATCTATTTCAGAATTTGTAGCTTGTTCTTCAGCATCATCTATAGCTTCAATAGGAGAGACATGAGGTGTTACCATTGTATCAGGAACAGTGTCTTGGTCTTTAGCTGTAGGTGGAAGATTTTCAATGATAATTGGCTCTTTTGAGATCATAGATTCCTGATCTCCTTCCTCAGCTTCAGTTGTATCCTCAGATGTAGGCTTAACATTATACCTCTTTACCCTCATTTTCTTCAATCTCCTTTCCAATGAAGGAGTTGCTTTAGTAGCAAAATTTACTGATCTATTTCTCTTCAAAGTATCAGAACTTTGAGCTGCAGTTTCTTTCTGAGAAGTGATATTCTCAGCTTCAACTGTCACAGGTTCTGATAAATGAACCTATGCTTCCTCTTTAAATGTAACTCAGGATATGTCGATTCAAATTCAACATTTGTTTGTCAAATCAACACAAATTATTAGTAACCACAATTTTAATCAAAACATTCATCAAGAAATACAGTTCAAGTGGATGAAGTAAAGATTAATAGGTTTCAATGAGAACATTCACATTCACATAATACGAGATAAACAAAGACTAAATCTTGCAATCAAAAGAAATTTCATTAAAATATCCAAAGAGTACATTTCATGAAATTTATAGATTACATGCAAAAGATTACAAGATAATCCTAGTCTAAGATAAATAACATTAACAACCTAGGTCTCAGAAGGAAAGCTATCAATTAGTTCCTCGTGCTGCTGATAAAAAGCACTGCAAGACAGATGATTCGTTCTTGCTGAAGAAGAGCCTCTCTCTGTTCTTCTTCCAAGCGATTAAGATGGAGTTGATAGTCCATCTAAAAGAATAAGAGATTTGACTGAACCTCTTGTGGAACCATGTTCCATATCTCAGCAGGAATGACAGTGATGTGCCATTCCTGTTCCCAATCACCACAACTGAACTCGACGTTGAAGGTTTCATAGTTCATAAACATGTTTACAAGAACCATTTTTATGAAGGAAGAAAATGGTGAGAATTAAAAGAGAGAGAATGATTTTTTGTGAGAATAGAAGATGATTTGTCTGAGATGAAATATTGGTTAAATAGCCAATGGAATATCAAGGGACTAGAGGACTGATTAATGACTAAGTGTAGAGTTAACTTAATAAGCGTCTCCCTAGACCGATGTGTAATAATTTAGGCAATATGTGAACAGTCAATAGTTAAAGCAGGAGTTAATGGGCACGGGAAATAAGTAATAATTACTGTGCGTATGCAGTTTTTCAAGACAAACACATTTACCACTAACCCAAATGATTATGACTGTTTTTATCTCACCTAAATATATTCTGATTATATATGACCATTTCAGTATTTACCACGAATAAGTCAAGTAAAGAATAATGCCACGTAAGCATCAGAGTTTCCATCAGGATTTAATATCAGAACTTGACTTTTATCAGATTTTAACAGTCATCAGAACATGGCTTCTCAACTCAAAAAGGTAATGTTTGTATCTGTGCTTCTTCATACAAATACTGACTTAATTCTTCAGAGTTTAATCATCAGAACTTCCATCAGAACTTGTCCTCAGAATTTACGCATATGACACTTAACTGTTTGTCAAAAATAACTTAATCACCACAGTAATTTTCATCCTTTATATGGAGTGATAGTGTGTGCATTTAGCAAAATATCAGATAAAGATTAAAGTCTTATATACTTCAGTACATCTTAGAAATAAGGCATAACTAAGAAAAGTGCTTAAAATCTGTCATTAATAATAAAGTCTACTATAGGATAAATTTGTGCATGAGTCCACCTCAACTGTTTGTGCTTATTTTATGCATCTTTTGAAATTCCTTTTTACAGTGACTTCTCATTGTAAGTGAGTCACAACTGCTTATCAGAATTTATGCTATTATCTGAGTATTTCTCCAGTAATCAGAGAACGTGAAAAGTCACCAAGAAAAATTTATTTGCTTTTTTAATGCATATTACTTAATACCAGCAATGCACTTGGGTCTTCCCTTCCACATATTTACTCTAGATCTTAAATGAGTACCTGACTTTTATTTTATTTTCTTTTCTTTTCTTCAGATAAGTGAGGCTTACCAAGCATGTGGTTCATCTTTAAGATTTACTGACATCATAATTTGACAGATAAGAAACAAGAATCTAGTTTATGACTTAGTAATAAGATACACAAAGTAAATTTGACTAAGCTCAAAATCAGAATTTGCTTGTGTTAATGAGTTTCCACATAAACAACTAATTCAGATATGGGATTTCTAGTATGTTAAAGACTACTAGGTCAACATCTAGCACAATAATCCTCATTGGATTGAATAGTTACAGAACATTCAAATCACTATAGAGTATAAAGATCCACATCAGATAACAATCAGCATTTAATGTATTTCAATTTAAGCACAGATTACATGAAGATAAGACAATCTATAAACACTGATCATAAAGTCTGATACATGAGAACAAAAACTAAGCAGATTTAGAGAAAGAACCTGAAACCATTTCAAGTTCATTTACCAGTCTTGTAAAAGTAGCTTCACATAGTGGTTTTGTGAAGATATCTGCTAGTTGTTGATCTGTTGGAACAAAATGCAATTCCACTGTAACTTCCATCACATGTTCCCTTATGAAATGGTACCTTATGCTGATGTGCTTTATCATTGAGTGTTTAACTGGATTACCTGTCATAGCAATAACACTTTGATTATTACAGTAAATAGGTATTTTAGAAAATTCTAACCCATAATCCAGTAACTGATTCTTCATCCAAAGAATCTGTGCACAACAGCTTCCTGCAGTAATATATTCAGTTTCTGCAGTTGATGTGGAAATTGATTTATGTTTCTTGCTAAACCAAGAAACTAATCTGCCTCCAAGAAACTGGCAGCTCCCACTAGTGCTTTTCCTGTCTATTTTGCATCTTGCAAAATCTGCATCTGAGTAACCTATTAGCTTAAAATCTGATTCTCTAGTATACCACAATCCTAGATCAGCTGTACCCTTGAGGAACTTGAAAATTCTTTTCACAGGTATTAGATGAGGTTCTCTTGGATCAGCCTGAAATCTTACACAAAGACATGTAGCATACATGATATCAGGTCTACTTGTACTTAAACAGAGTAATTTCTACTGATGAACCGGTATCTTTATCTAACTTGGTTGCATTGGCCATGGGAGTGGATGCAGTTGAACAGTCTTGCATTCCAAATTTCTTGAGTAAATTTCTGGTGTACTTGGATTGACAGATAAAAGTACCTTCTTCATTTTGCTTGACTTGGAGTCCCAGAATATAACTAAGTTCTCCCATCATACTCATTTGATATCTTGACTGCATTATCTTTACAAACCTTTCACAGAGTTTGGCATTTGTAGAACCAAATATGATATCATCAACATATATTTGTACCAAAAGTAAGTCCTTTCCATGGTTGAGGTAGAACAGTGTTTTATCAATTGTGCCTCTGTGAAATCCACTTTCCAGAAGGAATTGAGCTAAAGTCTCATACCATGCTCTTGGAGCTTGCTTAAGGCCATAAAGTGCATTGTCAAGCCTGTAGACATGATTTGGAAATTTTGAATTTATAAAACTTGGAGGTTGTTCAACATACACCTCTTCTTCCAATTTTCCATTGAGAAAAGCACATTTCACATCCATTTGAAAGACTTTAAACTTTTTGTGAGCAGCATAAGCCAAAAAGATTCTTATAGATTCCAATCTAGAAACTGGTGCAAATGTTTCATCATAATTAATACCATCCTGTTGAGAGTAGCCTTTAGCAACCAGCCTTGCTTTGTTCCTTGTAGTTATGCCATCACTGTCAGTTTTGTTTCTGAACACCCATTTTATGCCAACAACTGATCTGTTCTTTGGTCTTGGCACTAGGGTCCAGACTTTATTTCTTTTAAATTCATTTAACTCTTCCTCCATTGCTTGCACCCAGTCAGCATCTTGAAGAGCTTCTTCCACTTTCTTTGGTTCAGTCTGAGATAGAAAAGAGTGATAGAGACATTCATTTGATGTTGCAGTTCTAGTTCTGACACCTGTTTCAGGATCTCCAATTATCAAGTCATGTGTATGTGATTTGGTCCACTTCCTTGCAGATGGAAGTTGATTTCTAGAACTAGATCCTCCCCCATGATCCATGTTATCTCCATCAGCATTTTCTGATGCTCACCCTGTAGTTATGCTCTCTGAGACTTCAGAAATTGAGTTAGATCCTTCAGGATTTGAAGTATCAGAGTTTCCAGTATTATCAGAATTTGGCTCATCAGAACTTGATGAATCAGAACTTGAAGAGCCAGTGACGATTCTGATGCTTCTTGAGAGTCTTGAATTGTGGTAGGATCTTCAGCTTGCTCCCCCTGGACAGGTGCATTTTCCTTTGGAGTTGTTACCACAGTTTCAATGACATCAGAACTTAACCCGTCAGAACTTACAGGATTAGAGTTTAAGTCATCAGAATGTACAAAATCAGAATTTAAATCTTCATTTTAAAATCTCAGCTGATCGTGATCATTGAAATCTTCAAGTCCAGTAATCTTCTTATCATCAAAAGATACATTGATAGATTCCATGACAACCCTTGTTCTTAAATTGTAGACTCTGAAGGCTTTTGTGGAAAGTGGATATCCAACAAAAATTCCTTCCATCAGCTTTTAGATCAAATTTTGATAGCTATTCAGGATGAGTCTTAAGAACAAAACACTTACATCCAAATATATGAAAGTATTTCAGATTTGGCTTCTTTTTCTTCACCATCTCATATGGTGTTTTTCCATGCTTATTTATGAGTGTAGCATTCTGTGTAAAACAAGCAGTCTGCACAGCTTCAGCCCAAAAGTAGGTTGGTAGCTTTGCTTCATCAAGCAAAGTTCGTGCAGCTTCAATGAGAGTTCTGTTCTTTCTTTCTACAACTCCATTTTGCTATGGAGTTCCAGGTGCAAAAAATTCCAGTTTGATTCCATGCTCTTTGCAGAACTCTTCCATGATTGAATTCTTGAACTCAGTGCCATTATCACTTCTTATAATTTTAACAGAATCTTTGACCAACTTATCCAGCTGTCTGACATGATTAGTTAGAGTAGATGCAGTTTCATTCTTCTTGTGCAAGAAATACACCCAAGTGTACCTTGTGAACTCATCCACTATAACCATAACATATTTCTTTTTTGCAATAGACATGACATTGACTAGACCAAATAGATCAACATGTAGTAGGTGATAAGGCTCAAGAATTGAGGATTCAGTTTTGCTCTTGAAAGAAGATTTTCTTTGTTTTGCCTTTTGACATGAATCATAAAGGCCATCAGGAGTAAATACTGATTTTGGCAGTCCTCTCATAAGATCTTTCTTTACTAGCTCATTTATGTTATTGAAATTTAAATGAGAGAGTCTTTTATGCCAATTCCAGCTTTCTTCAATTGATGCTCTACTCAACAAACAGATTGCAGAACCATCAGAACTTGTAGAAAGTCCGGATTCATAAATGTTACCATGCCTGTAACCTTTCAGATCCACTTTTCCTGTAGAATTGCTTACAACTTCACAGTGTTCTTCAAAGAAATCCACATGATAACCTCTGTCACAGATTTGACTCACACTTAGCAAATTATGTTTAAGTCATGAGACAAGAGCTACTGTTTCAATGATGACATTCCCAAGATTGATATTGCTATATCCCAGAGTTTTTCCCATGTTGCCATCTCCATAAGAAACTCATAGGCCAGCTTTCTCCATAAAGTCTGATAGCAGGGCTTTATTTCCAGTCATATGTCCTGAACATCCACTATCCAATACTAGGATATTTTTCCTGTTGCCCTGCAATCACAAAGACCACTAATGGTTAGTTTTAAGGACCCAAACTTGTTTGGATCCTTTGGCCTTTTTATGTTTGTTAGCATTTGCAGTGAATTTAGTTTAAGAGTTTATGCTAACATGCTGTTTATCAGAACGTATATCAGACTTTGCATCATACTTTACATTAGAAGGAATTAAAGTAACTTTCTTCAAAGAAGGTTTTATTTGATAATAATCATAGTACAAACTATGATATTCCTTACAAGTATAAATGGAATGCCATTAACTACCACATTGAAAACAAGGATTTTGTGGCTTAAACCTAATAAACTGACTCTTAACTCCTGATCTAGGAGGTAAAGAGTTTATTCTTTTATTTTTCCTGCAAAAAGAAGCAAGATGGTTAAAGTTTCCACAGTTATAACATTTCTTTCTAGGAGCATTAGGAACAGGCATATAATTATTGCTTTTGTTCACACCTTCCTTTTCATTCCTATTTTTCCTAGCTTCCTTTACCTTGTTGACATTCCTAATCTCTTTCAGCTTATGCTTAAGCTGCTTCTTTGCCATTAAGCCTATGTTGACTTTAGCTGGTTTATCTTGTTTTTCTGTCACAGACTCTTTCATCTTTTCAGAATCAGACTTTACAGTTTTAGCTACAAACTTAATAGGATTTACCTTTGGCTTAGCAGTCTATTTAACAACAATTGGCTTAATTTGTTCAGTTCCTTTTTCACTTTTATCATCTCCATAACCTAAGCCCTCTTTCCAGTTTCCACTACTTAACAAATTCTGAGTTGTTCTTCCAGAGTTAGTCCAAGTCTTGATAATCTCTCTTTCTTTTTCTAACTCAGTTTTTAGAGATTTATTCAATTTTAGAAATTCATCTCTAACATAAAGGGCATCATCTCTTTCTTTCTGAGTTTGATGGAACATAACTAACTCTTTTTCTAAATAATCATTCCTTTTCTTAAAAGCAAGATTTTCAGAAGTTAATCTTTTACATGTTAAAGTTTGATCTCTATAACTAATAAACATGGTTTTGAGATATAATCTCAACTCAGTAATATCATCAGTATGAAAGGCATAATTTGTTTGAGGTACCTTCAATTCAGCAGTTTCAGGACTGCCTTCAGCATTTGCCATCAGGGCATAGTTCACCTTATGTTCAGAATCTGAAGTGTCTGTCCAGCTTTTCTTATTTATGACAAGTGCCTTGCCTTTGTCACTTTTTCCTTTCTTGCAGTCAGGAGATATGTGGCCTCTTTCACCACAGTAATAACATTTGACATTTGAGTTGTCTCCTCTGTCAGAATTTCCTCCCTTGCCTTCAGACTTTCTGAACCCTTTCTTATCAGAACTTCCATTTTTCCTGGAAAACTTCTTGCCTATCCTGAATTTCATGTAGGCTATCTTTGTGATTCCCTTTACCATAAGAGCACACAATTTCATCATCTCTTCATCAATATCTATTTGAGGTAAACTTTTAGTTTCTGAATCATCATCATCAGTATATATGATGACTCTGAATCAGACTTTATGATGAGAGCCTTTCCTTTGCCCCTTTTTGAGGCAGCCATTTTAGGAGATTCCTCCTCAGCCTTAAGAGCAACTTTCCTTGACTTTCTTCCATGCCTCTTGCTCCTTTGATCCATCTCAAGTTCATGAGTCTTGAGCATACCATAAATTTCATCAAGAGTGGTTTCAGTAAGGTCATAGTTGTCTCTTATTATAGTAGACTTTAAATCCCAATTTTCAGGAAGAGCTAAACGGAATTTTAGATTTGAATCTTCAAGATCATATTCATTATTCACCAGTGACAGATCATTCAAGAGTTTGACAAACCTGTCATATAAGTCAGTTAAAGACTCATCAGCTTTTGAGTCAAAGTGCTCATACTCTTGAGTGAGTATAGTCCTCCTGTTTTTCTTGATTGCATCAGTTCCCTAGCATCTTGTCTCCAGAGCTTCCCATATCTCCTTTGCAGTCTTGCAATGTATTACCCTATTTGACATGATATTATCAATGACACTATACAGCAAATTCCTTACCTTTGCATCCTTGGCAATAGATGAGATGTCTTCAACCGTGTACTCACCTTTCTCCTTTGGTATGGTCTTTGCTGGTTGATCAACAACTACAACAGAGAGCTTGGTTGGCTTATGTGGTCCTCCATTAATTCTGTCAAGGTATTCTGGATCTGTAGCTTCCAAAAATATAGCCATCTTTACTTTCCATATGGGATAGTCAGAAGATCTCAGTATGGGAACCCTAATAGTCTCATATCGACTGTGGGTTTGAGTCTTTTGAGTTTCTTCAGTTTTGGTGGGCTTGGTTGGAGTTTGTGCTTCTTCAGACATGATTGTTTGGATGTTTACTGTATGTGTGTTAATAGATAAGCTCTGATACCAATTTTTAGGTCACACAACACCGTAGAAGGGGGTTGAATACAGTGTTATTACAATCAAATCGATCTTGAACATAAGTAACAGTAATTAGATATATTCAATATAATAAACTCTGTTACAATGGAACTGTTCTCTCTCAGTGATGAACAAATATCACTAAGAGCTGCTAGGTTACAATGTATAATCTTCTCGATAATGATAACACATATAGTGTAAACCCAACGTCTGTGTTTATATAGTACACAGTTACAAGATAACTTCTAATTGATATAGAATATAATTCTGTCTCCTAAAATATATCAATCAGATATCTTCTACAAGTCTTCCAGTCTTCTAACTCTTTCCATGCATATCTTCTTTTGTTTTAGTATCGATCTTCTACTATAAATCAGCTTCCTTCCTTAACTGTAAGTCCTCCCGCACTTAAGTTCTGATATGACCTTAAGTTCTGATATGAAGTTCTGACTTCCAGTAAGTCTTGATTTGTCCTGTTGTTAAGTTCTGAAAATTAAACACAAATCATATTAGACATGACATCTCAAATATATCTAACACTGCATTTAGTAGAAAAGTGACCCAGCTCATCACAATTGAAGCAACTTATCTTTGATCTGTCCACAGATCCTGTTTTGTAGCCACCTTTGCTAGCTGAATTGTACTGAGCTTTTGGATTCCAATTATTGCTGTTGGAAGATTGTCCCTTACTTTTGAAGAATCTTAGCTTCTTGAATCATCTGTTGGAAAATATTCTAGCCAAGTAAGCTATGAATTAATCCATTTTATCTATAGCTCATCCAGGGTGTAATATTCATCTTCCTCTAGCTCTAACACAACTTGCTTCTGAGGCCCTTTGTTCTTTGGTTCTACAGGTTGAATAACTAGAACATGATTGTCTTACTCATTTTCACTTTCTTCTCTGTCATTTACAATCAAAGCACTGGAACCATCAATAACATGTCCATGATATGCTTTCAATGGCTTTCTGTGCAGCATCTCAAGTTCATAAGTTTTCAAGATTCCATACAGAACTTCTAAAGTCATTTTGCTTAGATCTCTTCCCTCTCTAATAGTTGATATTTTCTGATCAAGATGATCAAGAAGAGCTAGCAGGATCTTGAGGTTAACCTTTTCAACCTCATAATATTTATCATGTAGCTGCAAGTCATTTATCAACTTATTGAACCTTTCAAAAACTTTAGTAATTCCTTCTTTTGGTTTAGCCATAAACCCCTCATACTGAGAAACCAGAATCCTCCTTTGGTTTGACCTAACTTCCTCTGTTCCTTCACATAGAATCTCTATCTTCTCCAAGATCTGTTTGGCTGTGTCACAGTTGACAATATTATTGTACATGACATTGTCAAGTGACTCAATTAAAATCAGCTGCAAGCCACTATCTAGAGAGACCTTTTCTTTTTCAGGTTCAGTATATTCTGAAGGATCTTTAGGAGCATAATATGCTGGAATAACCATGTCTCCATCTGTAGATTCCTCCATTCTTACCATGGGGGTGAAAGGCCCATTCTTGAGGATCTGAATATATAATGGGTTGGCCAACCTTATGAACAACATCATTTTCTTTTTCCATAATATGTAGTTAGATCTGTCAAAGGTAGGGATTTTGATACTGCTGAGCTTCTGTGTATTCATTCTTCCAAGATCTTTAATCTGTTTACTTTCATATTTTTCTCTGATACCACTTGTTAGGTAATGAATACAACACAGGGGGGTGAATGTGTTTTGGATTATTTTTAAGCTTTTTAAACTGTTATGGATGTGGTGAACAAAATAATCTAACTTGTAGAGATAAAGTGTTTTAACAAAAATAATAAAACATGCACATGAACACACTATCTTCAAAACTCACTTAATTTTATATTAAAATCAATTATGTCCTGCTACAAATTTTTGGGTTCTTTTTGATAAAGAACTCAGCTTCTTTCTTGAGAGAGTTACAAGAATTTTAGATCTATTTGTTACTCCTAAAACAAAGCATCCAGTGTTTACTTTATATAACAGTAAACACAAGTTTTACACAGCATACAATAGCATATACTAAACCCTACTTTAATTTAACTAAAACTTACTATTTATGGCTTAGTGTATCTTTGCAAATCGTGCATGTCTGTGACTTTACTTTGTCAGTTAATCTTGGCCTTTGATCTTGTACTCTTCAAGCTGCTTTTTGTAGAATTTTCAAATCAGTGATTGATTTGTTTGTTGATTGATAATATTGGATAACTCGAGATCTCCAGTTTGTTAATAGATAACTCGACATCTCGATAAGTATAATGACTTATCGAGATCTCCTATTTCTCTATAGTTATTTTGACTTATCAAAGTCTCTGAGTTCTCTATAAGAGAATTTGGCTTGTCGAGATCTCTAAATTTCAGCATCAAGAAAAGACTTGTCGATATCTCTGAAATCTCTATTGGCATATTGACTTATCGATATCTCTGAGATCTCTAATGAGAGTTTGACTTGTCGATATCTCCAATCTTCACATCTTCAATTTGTCTTGTCAATATCTCTGAATTCCTTATTGCAGAAATGACTTGTTGATATCTCCAATCTTCATATCTTCATTTGGCTTTTCGATATCTCTGAGACTTCTATATAAGCTAATTTTTGACTTGTCGCTAAGTCATTTTGGAGTTCTCAAATGACTTCTCTATATGACTTGATCTGTGACTTGTAGATTTCTTGACTTAGAATGTTTTTCTCAGAACAGATTTATTCAACTCCAAGCTTCTTCACACTTTCTCTGAGGCATGATCTTCTTCCAGAGTTTATTCTTAGGCTTGAGACTGTTTACAGAAAAATACTCCAGTCTAATCTATTTACACTTTCACAGACTCAAGTAATACAATACAAAATGCAAACTTAGATTATCATAAAACTTACTTAGCTGTCAATTTGACTTAGTCTTGATATAGTACAGGCATGTTTTGTACAACATCTATATTCAGACTATTACGACCGGCATTTTATGTAATATTATTTATGGATTGGGTATAATATTAAAGTCAAATGAAAATATATTCAATGATTGTACGCTAGTGTGAGTGAAAATTTTTGCATTATAAATTTGCTTTGTGTAGTATATGATTTTTCAAAGCAAGAGTTTATTTAATTTCTTTATTTTTGATTTATAAGGAATATTCTAAGCTTTGGAAAAATTTTCTTTTAAAAGGTATTTTGTTCACAAATTTTGAAAATGATTTTATAAAGTCTCTAAAAATCCAAGTTATTTTATGGTATAAATTTTATAATTTTTGAACTTGTATTTTATTTTATAAAAATAAATCTTTATAAATTTTATTTGTTATAATTAGCAAATTACATGGCTACCCTTGCATGCAAATACTCTTCCAATTCAACTAAGGGGCAAGGAAGACATTTCCAACCCCACTCACTTTTATTCTACTAACCAAATTACCACTTTACCCTTGCATGCAAATATACCTAACTATATTGGAAGGTTACTCTTGTAAAATCTCAAATCCACTCACTTTTGGCCAAATAAAAACCAAACTAACATGATTATTACTCCACATTCACCCCACCATTTCCACACTCCTCCTTTCCTCCCCCTCCTCTCGGCTCTCCCCTCTCCTCTCGGCTTTTTGGCCGAAGCCATACCCCCACCCTTTTCTTCATTCTTCATTCAAGCTCCCACTTTGCAATCAAGTAAATGTTACTTCCTATATCTTGATCATACATAATTCAAAGAGTGATGAGTGAAAAGTTTAAGTTTAAAGGTTGCATGTAAAGGTTTTAGTGAAACTCAAAATACAACCTTGATTCTTGTGAGTTTAGGGTTGTTTTTGAGAGGACTACAAGGAATGGAGAAGTGCCAAATCTTGAGAGGGAAACTCTTGATGATTAAATGGCCATTCCCATCCATTTCATTCGGCCATGACCATATGGGAGCCGAATGAATGGTCCTTAAGACTATTCTTGTTGCTTAAATCAATTTTTGCATGTTTATCTGATAATGACTTGAATTTTGTGGTGAAAATTTGATAAAACTCTTTGCATGCTAAGTGATAATCTAGGTATATCTTATGCTAGGCTTGCATGTCAATTTTATGATAGAATATATGTAGAAAATGTGTTGTTTTGGTTTGAAAAACCCGAAGGCATGCATGCATGTGGATTTCTCTTAAAATTTTGTAAGATTTTGATCATTTGGAAAGATTTTGTTAGTGAGCCTTAATTTCTGTAGGAATAATGTGTTAATATTGAATTATGCTTCTTGTTGCATGGTAATAATTTGTGGTTATCTTTTATAAAAATATATATCTTGTTGTTTCAAAAGCATGAAGATTTGTGATTTGTGAAGTGTAGTCTCTTTTGTTTTGCCATAATTGTACCTTAGGTAAGGATGATCTCACCAAGGTTATTTTGAGAATAAGGGAGTTTTTTCAGTAGAATACCATGTATAAGTCTTGGTTTAAGTATTGAGTTGTTGTTAGTTGAGTTTGTCAAGTGAAAACCTTGGAAAATGAGAGTTATAGTTTCTGCAGAAAAATCAGTATAGCACCCTGAGGTTTAGAGTGAGTTTTGACCATGTAATTGGTGTGCACTTTGAGGCCCAAGCTACCAGAAGTTAGTATTGGGAGTATATAAAAGGTTTTAGGAGTTGGTTGGAGGTTTTCATGTCATTTGGTTAGGTGCACAAGTAGAATAACAAAATCTGTCCAGTAGGGGACAGTTTTGTTGCAACTTAGAAATAGGGAGATTTGACCATGTCATGGGTAGGCCCTCATTAGGCCCAATTGGGCCTTAGTTAGAGGGAGTGTCAGAGAAGTTTTTCCAACCATAGTTCATAGGATATGAGTTAGAACCATGTGTCACAAGTTAATTCAAGTCAGGGCATTTTCTGCCCAGAAAAACAGGGGAACCTTGGACTTTTAGCTTAGGCCCAAGAAGGCCCAAGCCAGGCCCTTGAGCCACATCAAGTTTGTGAGATGCCCTTAGGTCAAGAGAGTCTCCTGTAAAAGTTTTTAAGGAAAACTTATAGTTTAAGAGTGTCTAATGTACTCAAGAAACCATAGTTGTCATTCTGAAATTTGCACCAGTGAGAACTTTCACTTATCACATAGTTTTAGAACACATAGAAGTGAGTATTAGGTCGACCACCATAGTTGTAAGATAGTATAAGGTCAGTAGAGCAACAGGCACAAGTGAGGGTCAATAGGTTTTGGATAATTTAGGAAAGGCACATCGAGTTAGGAAGCCAAAATTTGAAGATCTTGTCTAGTTTAGCGACCAAGTGACTTAAGTGGTGAGTCGAGATCATCCAAGCCTAGTGTTGCATTATGGTGTTATTTGGTATTAATATACGATATGTGATTATGTGGCTACGTGTGTACATTTGAAATATAAAGGTGGATATAAATTAAGTGCATATAGGCCTAAGTGCCATCCGTGTTTAATTTCGGGTTGTAAATAGGTTGAGATGGTAAAAATATACTATAATGAGGATTATTATTATTTATGTAGGATCTCGAGACGAGGGAAAACTTGCCATAAAAGTCGAGTGAAGCTCCAGTTGCTCCTACCAGTCAGATCAGACCAGCCTATCTCAAGGCAAGTGATTCAACTTGACCTTCATATTTACTATAAACAGTTCATATTTATCGATGCAATTATCCTGAGTCATTTTGATATGTTTAAATCAAGCGTATCTCTCGCTTATCTTTGAATTACATAGAGATTCCATGAACCCTCAAGTACGTATTGCAAGTAGTTCAAAAGTCTTTTCATGATAATTAAATGCCATGATAAAATGAAGAGTTGTTATATTACTTGATTGATCCTCTTGATTAACATGATGATGATTCCTAAGTATTGATATCTCATCCTGATACTTGAACCCCTATAGAACCTTACCTTGAACTTTGATAGTCAGAAACTTACCAACATGATTCCTCATTGATTGATACCCTCTTTCCTATCCTAAAGCTTGAAAATTCTGATATATACATTCATCCTGAGCTAGAGATCATTACCTTAACACCCATAGTATTCGTGAAGCTTATCTTCTTAATGATCCAACACCTGTACCTTGACGAGAAACCATTGCTTTAAGCCCAGTTTGGCATTACCCCTTCATATTATCCATTAGTCTCACCATATTTTCCTGTCCAAGTTTTGACATATGAAAACCTTTTGGTTACCCTAATAGAGTAAAGTTTTGTGAATCATGGCCCTGAGATTTAGTACCATATTTCCCGTGTTTCGAGTTGATCTATATTCCCTTAGTAAAAATGTGTACTGTTAAAAGAGATTTTGTTATAATTCAGCATCAGCTTTTGAAATAAATAAAATATGGGTTTTCAGTCCCAAAGGGGGATAAATGTTTTCTTGAATAGTGGATCTGGACTGAGACGCGAGTCCTTTCCACACTTATATTAGGCTTAAAAGTTGCCTAGGGATTCCCGTTAATGTTTTAGAACCCAGCGAGGTTCGAGATTACTTCGCGGCTGATCACCGGCTGTAATCCGTAGCGTCATAAAATGATTTTAATTAAGACATGATTTTTAAAATTGTTTTGATACAAGAAAAATGATGCCATCTCACATAGTTTTATCTCTCGTTATCATTAGTTATGTCTTTCCATTGGCATTCTTAAAAGTATATCTCGATTTATATTTTGTGTTGTGTTGTTAGCACTTGTTGAACATTTGGCTCACTTCTTGCTTTACCCTGATATTACAGCTAGCAGCTATGGTTAGATTCAAGCAGACTGCCCATAAGACCTGTGATGCTGATGCTTATGTTCGAGCTCAGGTAGAATAAGTAATAATAGTTGTGTGAGGACTCGGTATTTGTAATCAGATGTAATAGTTGGTAGTGTTGGGCTGTTCCAAACCCTAAACTGTAAGATCTTGGATTTGGTTGTGTATTCTTCATTAAAATGATGTAATAGCTATATTTATTTTGCTGTTAAAGTTGGGGGTGTGACACAGACATTAAAGTCTTACTATCTAAGTGTCAGGAGGTAACATGCGTGCTTTTTGGTTATATGATAAACTTTCTTGAGTGAAAGAACTCCCTTATTCCGGATTTTATCACGAGCATTTCATGACAAAAAAGTCATTCCTGAAAAAAAATCTCATGCAAATTTTCATTAATATAAATCTTTGATGATGGTAGAATAGTAATTGACACCAAACTTGAGATTGAATAGTCATCCAAATAATAAGTTATAGAAAATTGATTTGGTTAGAGAATGAATTTATTTTCATTCAAAAATTCTTATTACCTTTGTATATCTTCACTTTAAAAATTGATAAAACAATTCTAACATGTGTTTATAATATTTCGGAGTGGATTCATACTGTGACGGCTCAACCCCGGGGTCAGGAGTTGACGTCACTAAATATAACAAACCATAAATATAAATTCTGAGATTATTATTAATACACTAACACGACCCCAAAACCAAGATCCGATTCAGGTTCAAGTATGATTTAAGCTACTCAGTATTACACAACCATTTATTAAAAAGTATGACACACTAACTTATTCAGAAACTCAGCAGACCGCACATGGTCTGATACAAACTACCTCAGCGGAGCCGGGAACGGAAGGGGCTGAAACTCTATTCTGACAAGGTCTGATAGATTTTCTAGGCATATGTGATATACATATAACAGGTTGCAAGGGTGAGCATATAATCGCTCAGCAGTACCGACATATGAATATCAGAGTAAACCAGTAATGTAAACAGTTATAGGAACATAACTATAAAACAATATGAAAACAATAGCATGTAAATCATTTCAAATCTCTGTCAAAATAACAATAAAAGAAATTGGATATCACTACCTAGCAAGCTCTTAATAAAACAACGTAGTTGTGTGCTGTGTAAACACTAGAGTCCATTTTTAGCATGCTATTCACATTTATAATTCAACAGTATAAATCACTTTTCTGTCACGAGAATCACAAAACCAAATCAGATACGCAATGGATATGTGAAGACAGCTGATCAGGCTATCAACACCAGATGGCTCAATCTGCCATCCCATAAACCTGTTCCGGAAATCAGAGACTAGCTAGGTCTCTGACCTGCTGGACTAATCGGTTAAGTAGTGCGCGCAACTGAGTTAACCGCTTACGCAACCTCAATAGGCCACTCTGGCCCCTATGTATCCAATATCTGATTGTTTTTATCCAGTTTTCAAATCACTTGTACCTATCTCAGTTTAAAATAGTTCATTTAATAGCACACATAAAATTGGTTCACAAAGATCATTTTCATTCAGAGATAGGTACCTTTTTGAAGTTACTTTTCCCCAAAACAGATTTTAAACAAATAATTATACCTATAGGGGATACGTAGCTTAAAATGTTTCTGTTCCTACACGAGAATAAAACAACAGTTTATTCATATATATTGAACCAAAAAAGTATGGTCAGGGGTACTTGCCTTGAGACGTTTTCTCGGGATTCCTAGGGTAGTTGTGGTTGACTGACTTTAGTCCTCGCAAACTTTGACTGGAATCTACAGTAACTGAATACCCTAATTAGTTATACCGACATGCTTGATATCCTCGAACTTAACTAACCCAATCTGATATCCCGACTCGTATAATGTATATACATATATTCACGTAAAGATATTTACGATAAGAAAACATTTAATATAATATAGTACGCTTCACATATTTAAATTAATTTTCGGGAAAATTTGGACAATGACTCCTCTATTTATTGGACTACCCGTCGAAACATAATCGCCGTCCAATTCCCAACAATCACAATTTTACAATTTACGCCACAATACAACTTTTATAATAAATAAATATTTACGTTCCGAAAATAATTATACGAATTACTTTATTTATTTTATAAATTTAGGACTCAAATTAAAATCATCACCATCCACCGTCTACTCACCGAAGTTCATCATCAACGGCAGTAAAATTTATTGGTGCTAAAAAATATTAGTGTGTCCAAATATATTCTACCGATTAAAATTAATAATTCCTGCACAAAATTATTTATATCACGAACACTCGATTAATAATTTTCTGCAAAAAGAATTAAAAATTCCATTTAGAAATAACCATTCGAACCAATACAGGGAATCAACCAACATATCACACAGCACACACGCGCTAAACGCGCCACCACACACAACCACAATCACCGCTGCACATACACGAAACACACACACGCACACACTCACGCACACACAAGCAAACATATACACACAAGCATATCTGTATATATATATATATATATATATATATATATATATATATATATATATATCTGAACAGGGATGAAATCGGGGGTTTCGCCGGAGTTCCCTGCCGGAGACTCACCGGAAAATGAAATCGGGCAGGGGAAAAAGTCACAGAACCGAGGGGGAGAAATAAGAGGAGGAAAGGGGAGGGGAGATGCGAGAGGAGGAGAGACAGAGAGATGAAACGAGAGAGACAGAGGAGGGATTGTAGAGATAAAGTGAGAGAGATAGAGAAGAGATTAAGGAGAGAGAGTAATCAAATTAAGGGGATAAAATTGATTTATCTGATTGCAATTTCTAATTTCCCAAGAATTTGCCATGTATCTGAATCAGCCAAACACTCTATTGCATGTATTACACGTGTATCTGTCTCGCTTTTGTTTAAATTCTGGTTCGTTTTCTTTTAAAATAACGAACTAGCTGCGCATCAGAATACATCGAAAAGTTCCAAATTTTATACCAAAATTCTCTAAATATTCAAAAGTTAATAAAATAAAATTTTCATAATTAAATACGAATTATTCAGACGCGCACTATATCTGTATTTAACAAATTAACGAATAAACGCGCATGTGAATTTAATCAGAAAAATTCCTGAAATAATTTTAAAATTCTAAAAATATTAAAAATTTAATAAAATATGAGTTTTGTAATTTTTGAAGCAACCTGGAATTAATTACTAAATTTACAAATAAATGTAATCAGAAAATCATTTAGTGCTAAATAATTAATGAAATATTGAATTCTATATTTTATAAAATCCCAAAAATACTTATTGAAATTCTAAAACCTTAAAACAATTTCAGAGATAATTCAAATATTTATAAAAATAAATCTGCAATAAAACCACTTTTAAAAGTGAAACAAAATAATACAGCTCAATAATTAATTCTATAAATAATCCTCACACACCAATAATCACACGTAAATAATAATAAACAACACACAACTGTCAGAACCAATACACATATTTTATACAATTAATTATTCAACAATTACATATTAAAATAATACAAAAATATATGAGTCATTATACGTACTCTTATTCCCTTATCTCTATATATGTACTTTGTGGGAGTAACTTGTATAATACATGGACGAATAGAGCATTTTCCAAATTTTAGCATAACTTATAATAGCATACTTATAATATCATAATGTTATATGTTTGATATAATTGATGATACCAGAGTTTACTATCAATATTTGCTATCAAAGTCTGCAACTGAAGATATAAGCATTTATTGTATCAATATTTGACAGAGAATAACTTATCAAAGTTTGTTATCAGAGTTTATATATCAGTATCTGTCAAGGTTGGATTCCAGGAGAATATTGATCTTGTTAAAGAAGATAATATTTACAGAATATGTCAGTGTAGACTTATTTGTAGCATTCAAAAGTTGGATATAAACTGTAATTTCTTTTTCATGTATATCATATCGATTAGGTTGATAGTGTAACTATGCAGTATATAAGCACAAATTAGGTTTATACTATATGTATTGATTAATGTTTTATCATTCATGAAATCTAGCAGCTCTCAAGGATATCCGTTCACCCTTTGAGAGAGTACTTTGTAATTGTAAATCAGTTTTTTTCATTAATACGATAACTTTTTCTTTACAATACCGTGTTTGATTGATTTGATTGTCATAATTTTATTTACCCCTCTCTACATTCACTTAAAGACCTAATAATTGGTATCGAAACTTGTTATTGATGCACAAATAGTTAAGATCCAGATAAATAATCAATAAATGACTGGCAAGGGAAATCAAACACAACCACCACCAGTCACCAATACAAACAATAATAACATCAACATATATGAAATTATTCAAGTTTCAATCTTTAAAGTGAATGAATATCCCATATGAAAGGTTATGATGGCTATGTTTTTGAAAGCCACAGATTCTGAATATCTTGACTGGATATATGATGGTCCTCACGCACCAAAGAAGTTGAATTTTACTTTTACTGATGAAGTTGAAAAGATGGTTGCCAAGTACAAGAAAGATTACACTCCTAGAGATTTGGCCTCTGTCATGAAGGATGCAAAAGTGAGACATCTTTTGCATAGTAGTCTGGATAGTGTCATGTCAATTAGGGTTATTGGATGCAAAACTGTTAAGAAGATATGTTATACCTTGGAGGTGAAGTGCCCAAGTACCTTTGCCATCAAGAAAAATAGAAGAACAATACTCACACAAGAGTATGAGCACTTTGACTCAAGAGCTGATGAGTCATTGATTGTAATATATGACAAGTTTCAAAAGTTGTTAAATGACTAGTCACTTGTAGATAAGGAGTATGATCCATAAGATTCAAACTTGAAGTTTCACATTGCTCTTCCTAAAAAATGGGATTTGAAGGTCACATTCATAAGAGATAATTATGATCTTGAAGATACATCTCTGGATGAGATTTATGGGATGCTCAAGACTCATAAAGTTGAGATGGAACATAAAAGCAAGAAAAAAGAATCAAAATTAAGACCAGTTACATTGAAGGATGAAGGGAAGCTAAGGAAAAGGTCTGTGACAAGAGGCCATTATAAAGGAAATGCCATGCTTGCAAAGTCTGATACTGAGTCATCAAATACTGATAATGACTCAAATACCGATATTTCCACAGAATCTGACAGTGATAACTGTGAGGATGAGAAGCTTATGTAGATGGTTGCTTTGATGTAAGAAGCTTTAAAAAGATGGTATATAAGGATTTCAAGAAGAGAAAGAAATTCTATAGGAGAGGTTCCAATTCTTCAAACTATGATGGAAAGATCTAGAAGAAATTAGATGGCAAGGAGTACAGATCAGGCAGAGTGGGTACGTCCAAGATCAAATGCTATAACTGTGATGGGGTTGGGAATTTTAAAACTGATTGCAAGAATCTAAAAGATGAAAGGAAACAAGCATTGATCACAAAGAAAAAGGACTGGGCTGACACTTCAGACTCTGATGAAGATGAAAACTATGCACTCATGGAAAATATTGATAATGATACCCAGTCTCCTGAAATTTAGATGCCTCAAACAAATCTTCATTTTGATTCTGATGATATTGTTGAGTTGAGATTATTCCTTAAATCTATCCTTGTTAGCTATATGGAGCAGACTCTTAAAATTCTGATCTAAGAAAAAGGAATGATCATCTATAAGCTGAGTTAATTTTCATATTAGAGTTTTAAAAAGAAAGAGACGATGTTGTCTATGTTAAAGAAAAATTACTTGAAAAACATGTTTGTCTTGAAAAAGAATTATCTGAAGAAAGAGATATAATCAAACTTTGGACTAACTCGGGAAAATTAACTCAAGGATCATTTGAAAAAAAATGCCGGGGTTTAGGATTAGGTTATGCAGACCAACCTAATACTGATAAAGGAAAAAAATGAGACTGAGAATTTTAAACTAGTAAACACTGATAAGCAGACTAAAAAATGTTAAGTTCGACTAAAATGCTGATGGACTCAAATCAATAAATGAGAAGGGTTCCACTTCAAAACCTAAGTCAACCTTAATTACTGATAAAACTCAACATGTTAAAGAAAATACAATAAATATTGGTTTAATGTCTTAGAAATAGCTTAAGCAAAAGCTAAAAGACATCAAAATGAAAAAAAGTAAAAATAACTTAAAAAGAACAAAAATGGTAAAGTAGGTTTAAATAAGGAAAACAAGTATAAACTCTTTCCTAATGCACTTTAAAGACATATTTAAAAAGTGGTAATACTAATCATCTTGCTATTACTTGCAGGAAGAATAAAAGAATAATATTTCCCCTTCTAAATTATAGTTTAGGAACATGACAGTTTGATATAAACCATATGCACCTTGTTTTCATTGTGGTAGCATTTGACATTTTATATACATATGTAAAGAATATCACAGTCTGTATTATGATTATTAAGGACTAAAACCCTCTTTAAATAAAATAAAAGTTATTTTTGCATGTGTATCTTCTAATATTAAGAATGTTAACATAAACACTGATATGTAGACTTCTCCTGCAAAAGGTAACAAACTTAATAAGGCCAAATGATGCAAGAAAGTCCAGATCCTTAAAAATTCTAACTAGTGGACTATCTGATTGCAGGATAATAGAAAAATACCCTATTCTTGGATAATGGATGCTCCGGACACATGACTGGAAATAAAGCCATGCTATCGAAGTTTAAGGAGAAGGCTGACCCAAGTTTCTTATGGAGATAGCAATATAGGAAAGACTCTTGGATATGGCAATATCAAACTTGGAAATAGCATCATTGAAAATATAGCTCTAGTTACACGACTCAAGCATAATCTAATGAGTATGAGTCAAATCTTTGACAGAGGTTACCATGTGGATTTCTACAATAAAAAATATGAAATTGTCAGTACATCAAGTGGCAATGTTACAATGATAGGCTATAGACATGGTAACTTATATGAAGTCAAGCTTTCCACAAACACTGATAGCTCTGCAATATGTCTGCTAAGTAGAGCAATTGTGAAAGATAGCTAGAATTTGCATAAAAGATTTTCTCACTTAAACTTCTACAATATCAATGAGTTTGTGAAGAAAGATCTATAAGAGGATTGCCCAAAGCACATTTTACTCGTTATGGCCTATGTGATTCATGCCAAATGGCCAAACAAAGAAAATCTTCATTCAAAAGTAAGACTGAATCCTTAATTCTTGAATAATTTCATTTATTACATATTGATCTTTTTGGTCCAGTCAATGTGATGCCTATAGCCAAAAAAGGTATGCACTTGCCATTGTTATAGAGTATACTAGGTACACATGGTTGTATTTTTTGCATACAAAGGATGAGAATGTCAATGTGTGTGCCCTAGAGACAACACTATTATATTTATATTATGGGACAATAATAAATACATTGAGACTAGTGTGTTTGTTGACTGATGATCACATCTCATTGATCAAAGGTATGGTGATACTAAAGTCAAAACACAGGCACATGTATTATATAAATGGTGCTGGATTGACCCGTTGTGAGATACTACATGTTTATAGTGTCATAAGTTAATCTCACAGTGATAATAATGTATTGGTCCTTGGACCTGAAGTCATTATAATTCTATACGAGAATTAATAAACTTTGATACTATTGAAAGTTATCCTTGACCGGGTAATAATAAAAGTAGATATTGGGTATATTATGAATCGTATGAGAAATATGAATGATCTAGATGGGATTTATCCCTCCTATATTAAGGAGTGATATTTTTGGCCTCCTGATTGAGTAAGACTATAAAATGCATAGCCGTGCTCAAATACTGATTTGTTTAAATAGTTTACTCATTGATCAAGGAAACAAGGATTAAATGTTATAGAGGATGACACAATGCATGCCTTGAGTTTGATCAATAATATAAGGCTAAAGGGATTATATTATATTGTACATTATTCACGAAAGGTTTAAATGAATTACCAATTATTATTATTATTACTTGGGTAGAAATGATGTATTACTAGATGCCACTCATAGTTTATAATTTTATTATTAAAAAATAAAATTATTGCCAACGTAATATTAACCTAAAGGGTCACACACAAAGAACGTTTAAACGGAGTGTTATTTAAATTATGAATTTAATTTTTTTTATTGTTAATTCAAATTTAATTATTAAATTATTAAGTAAAACTTTATTAAATATATATAATAGAATTCAATTTTAATAATATTTAAAGCCCGAAATCAGAATGGGTTTTTAGAAGCCCATTAGTTTTAGGATTAAGCCTTAATATCTCTCTCCCATATATATATATTAAGATGTATAGTTTTGGGGTTACTTGTCATATTTTTGTTTTTAAGAAAAACCCTAGCATCTCTATGTTTTAGAGAGGCTAGAGAAAGAGAGAGAGAAAGAGGCAATCTATTCGGCTAGTACCGACGCCGGTGATCGTTGGACGATCGTACGCTCGTGTGGATATCTTTAGAGAGCAGATCTTTATAAGGAGGGTTGCTGCGATTTATCAAGCTAAGGACTTCCATTATTATCATATGGAAATCTTTACTAAGGTACATGATCCTATTCTCCATAATCATCTAATCATTATACATAGATCTTGTGGAAGGGATTCAATTTTTTTGCTTTATTGAACTTTTCCGTTATGTTTTATGCTCGAATCCCTAACAATGGTATCAAAGCTATGTGTATAATTGGATGATTTGATTATGTGTTTGATAATTTTTCAATATATTATAGCCTGAATCAGATCTGCCATGCGTGTATATTGATACCATTTTTATATGAGATTTAATATGCATTCTGTTATGTTGATTCATGATCAAACTGGTATATAGTGTTTTATGCATATTCACGTGATGTGTATATAAATATATATGATGATACTAGCACATTTTTATTTTCCATGATTGATTAGTATGCGATTTGTATGTTATGCTTGATGTTTGGTTTATATATCGTGATATAAACTGTTGGACAGATGGTGTATGGACATGATCTGTTTAACAAGGAATGATTAGTATGTATATAATACATGCTTCTAAAACTGCATATGATGCATTAGTGGCAAAGACTGGAAAAGATAAAATCTGTAGCTCTGAAATTGATGATTTCTGAATAAGAATGTTTTTCTGGAAAAAAAAAATTCTTTTTTGAGCCCGCCCCTGGACCCCGCCCGGGGGCTGCCGCCCACGAACCCCCGCCCAGGGGCTGCTGCCCCCAGACCCCCGCTATATGTTTAAAGTTCTTTATTTGTTTACGTGCGGATGGTGCTGGTTATGGCCTTAAGACCTTTAGATTAAAATTTATTATTTTCGTTTTATAAATACGACTTGCATGTCATTTTCATTATTCTTATAATTGTTTAACCACGAATATAACTCGAGTTTTCTTATGTAAGTACATTAGTATAAGTTATTTCAATGTAATGTACTTCTAGAAGGGGTGATCCAAGAGGAGGAGCAACTACGGAGACAAGAAGAATGAAGACTTGTAATTATATTTATATTTTTCACCATAGATTGACCTTGATCATTTTAATAGCTTGAAAGGATCACATAAAATAAAGGCCATAACCAAGCACATTTACATACGACACTTTACATATTGATGTATGGATGTATGTGTAGAATAGTTAATGATGTATGCTTTAATTAGATTAATCATGTATGAATGTATGTATTAGATACGTCACCCATGCCATGCCTGCTAAACAAGATAAAATCTGTGATGACTCAAGATATTAATATTTAACAAACGACCATGAGATTCTCGTATTTCGGAAACACATAATAAAATATGAATTTTCTTTATTTCTGATATGGGGCGATTTTGTCAAAAGCGGGTTTATTGAACTTGTAAGGTTGTGGGTTTTAAGCGAGACCGTTGTGACTCCCTCACTACCTGGAAATCGAACCATTGATAAATACTGATTTGAAGTATTTTATTCAAGGAAAAATTGAGAATCTCTTTATGATGGGATCATGATTATTTTAATATTAACAAAATCCTAAAGTTTATATTAAGTTGTTTAGATGCCTTCCAATATGGCCAACGCGTTAACCCCTAGATCGATAAGGAATGGGTTCGCCAGAGCGAAGTACTCCCATCTATCGTGGGAAGGCGTGTTGAAGTGTATGGTACTTTTTAGACCTTTGGGTTTGACTTAACTAAGTTACCATAATAGGATTGTGAACTTAGAGGCATAGAGTTTGGCGAGATTTATTGGATGAATACGAATAAATGTTGTTCCACTAAACTATCCAAGAGTTATATAATTGACAAATGTTATCTACCCAAATAATCTTTTTATTGGGAGAAAAGCCAAAGCTGACCTAAGATATGATGAAATATGGATCTTGGCTCACTAGAAAGTATATATAAGATATTCTTTCCGAACTAATAGTTAGGGCTATCAATTTGATAAAAATAGTGGGAGATAAATATTTTGAATATATATGAATAATCACTTGAACATAATTTAATAATCATCTGTAGACTAATTTATCTTATGTATTTTAAACATTGTAGATATCAAATGGCAAACAATTCAAAAAACTTCTCGGTGCGATCAGTCCTTGAGAAGGACAAGCTAACAGGAACAAAATTCTTTGACTGGCAGAGGAACTTGAGGATTGTCCTCGAACAAGAGCGCAAGCTCTATATAATAGATGTTCCGCGCCCTGCACCTCACCCTGAAGGATCATCCCATGCTCAACATACTGTTTATCAGAAACATATCGATGATGACACGGATGTTCAATATCTCATGTTAGCTACCATGAGTGGTGAACTTCAGAAACAACATGAGAATATGGATTCTTATGATATGATTGAGCACCTTAAACATATGTTTGAAGGACAGGCTCATCAGGAGAGGTTGATACTTTCAAATCATTGAACGCATGTAAGCATGAAGAACGTGATCTTGTTGGACCACATGTTCCAAGGATGATAGGGTATATTAAGTACCTTGCCAAATTGGGTGCCCCGATTGCTATGGAGCACCAGATTGATTTAATTTTTCAATCTTTAAACAACAGCTATTCTCAATTTGTGATGAATTACAATATGAATTAGATAGATAAGAACGCCACCGAATTGTTGGCAATGTTTAAAACTGCTGAGACCAACATTCAGAAGGCGTCCCCTGCTTCCATATTGATGGTGAATAAGGGGAAGGCCAAAGGAAAGAGTAAACGGAAAGGCAAAAGAAAGATGAGATCTAAATCTAATGCCAATTCGAAACATGATCCGACCAAGGCTTTCAATCCTAAAGATGGTGTTCAAAAGGTTGGTGATTGTCACTAGTGCAAGAAACCAGGTCACTGGAAGAGGAACTATCATACTTATTTGGATGATCTGAAGAAGAAGAAGGCTGATATTGCCGCTTTTGATTCAGGTATTTATGTTATAGAAGTCAATTTGTGTACTTCTACATCTTGGGTATTAGATACTGGATGTGGTTCTCACATTTACATAAATATGCAGGAACTGTGGGGAAGTAGGACATTGGCAAAGGGAGAAGTCGACCTACGTGTTGGCAATGGAGCAACGGTTGATGCTTTAAGTGTAGGGACTTATCATTTATCGTTGCCCAGTGGGCTTATTTTAGAATTAGATAACTGTTTTTACGTGCTTGCAATATGCAGAAACATTATTTCGGTTTCTTGTTTGGACAAGAAAGGTTTTTCATTTTTGATTCAAAACAATAGTTGTTCCTTTTCATTGAATAATGTTACCTACGTGGATGTACATTTGTTTAATGGTTTATATGTTCTTGATTTTGATACTCCTGTCTATAATGTAAAAAGTAATGATAATAAAGTGTTAAAATGAAAGACTCAAATCAAACATACCTCCAAAATTGTCATTTAGGTCAAATAAATGAGAAACATATTTCCAAGTTACATCAAGATGGCTACTTGGATAAGTTTGATTTTGAATCATATGAAGAATGCAAATATTGTCTCATTGGGAAAATGGCTAAAGCTCCTTTTACCGGACAAGGTGAAAGGGCCATCAAACGATTAGGACTTATACATAGTGATGTATGTGGTTTAATACGTACGATGGAAAAAGGTGGCTTTTACTACTTCATTACGTTTACTGATGATTTCAGTAGATATGGGTGTACCTTTTGAAAACCAAATCCGATTCATTTGTAAAGTTCAAAGAATACAACGCCGAATTGGAAAAGTAAACAGAGGAAAGTACAAAAGTTCTACGATCAGATTGTGGAGGAGAATACTTAAGCCTTAAGTTTAAAGGTTTCTTGAAGGATTGTGGTATCATATCACAGCTTACTCCTCCTGGAATGCCTCAATGGAACGAAGTTTCTGAGAGGAGAAACCGTACCTTGTTGGATATGGTGCGATCGATGATGAGTCTAGTAGATCTTCTAATAAGTTTATGGGCTTATGCTCTAGAAACGACTGCATATACACTAAACCGAGTTCCAACTAAATAGGTTCAAACGACACCATGTGAGATATGGACTGAGAAATGTCATAGCATGTCGTTTATAAAAGTATGGGGATGCGAAGCATTTGTTAAATGCTTGGTCTCTGACAAGCTAGGAGCAAAATCAGATAAATGTTATTTTGCGGGATATCCTGAAGAAACAAAAGAGTATATTTTCTATAATCCTACCGAGAACAAAGTGTTTGTTGCTCGAACCGCTATATTTCTTGAAAAAGAGTTACAATCCAAGAAAAATAGTGGGAGGACTATAGATCTCGATTAAGATCGAGTTGTAAAAAATAACAATGAACCAGAGTTGGTAAATTGGCAGGATGTACATTAAGATGTTCCTGCTCCAGAAATACAGGTTGTTCGTAGATCTAATAGGGCTTGTCATGAGCCATAGAGATATTATGGATTTTTCTTGACTCAAGATGATGATGTGATGCTCATAAAAAATGATGAGCCTCTTACCTACCAAGAAGCTATGAATAGTCCAGACTCCGAGAGATGGCTAGAGGCCATGAAATCCGAGATGGAATTCATGTATTAAAATAAAGTATGGACTTTAGTTGATCCACCTGAAAGGGTAAAACCTATAGGGTGCAAGTGGGTTTTTAAGAAGAAAACTGACATGGATGGTAAAGTACATACCTATAAGGCCGGGCTAGTGGCAAAAGGTTTCAAACAAATTCATGGTATAAACTATGATGAGACTTTTTCACCAGTTGCTATGGTCAAGTCCATCAGGATTTTTCTAGTAATAGCTGCTTACTACGACAATGAGATTTGGCAAATGGATGTCAAAACCTCTCTCTTAAATGGGAGCCTTGAAGAGGATGTATACATGATACAACCTGAGGATTATACCAGTGTAATCCAGGTGAGGGTCACTGGACAACTATCAAGAATATTCTTAAGTACTTAAAGAGGACTAAAGATTCATTCTTGGTGTATGGAGGAGATGAGAAGCTAGTTGTAAAGGGTTACACTGATGCTAGCTTCCAGACAGACAAAGATGATTCAGTATCTCAGTCAGGTTTTGTGTTTTACCTTAATGGAGGTGTTGTAAGCTGGAAGAGTTCAAAGCAAGAGATAGTAGCTGATTCTATAATGGAAGATGAGTATATTGCTGCCATTGAAGCATCCAAGGAGGCTGTTTGGATACAAAAATTCACAACGAGACTTGGTGTGGTTCCATCGATCACAGATCCAGTTGATCTTTGCTGTGATAATAGTGGAGCCATCACACAGGTTAAAGAACCAAGGTCTCATTCCCGGGCAAAATATATACTTAGGAGATATCACCTTCTTCGAGAGATTAACGAAAGATGAGATATACATATATGTAAAGTGCATACTGATGTTAATGCTGCAGACCCACTGACTAAGGCTTTGTCGTAATAAAAGCACGATGGTCATACTAGTTCCATGGGTATTAGATACATTGGTGATTGGCTCTAGTGCAAGTGGGAGATTGTTAGTGTGTGTGCCCTAGAGACAACACTATTATGTTTATGTTATGAGACATTTGGATTATTAGTTATGATTCTATGGACTATTTTTTAAAAATTTATTATATCTTTATTTTCTGCAATAAATGTTAGATTAATAAATGTCCTTGGAATATGATATGTAAATCTATATCTCTAAGTACGTGACTTAGAAATGAGATTATGAGAATAGTATTGATATTCCTAAAGGTCCCTAGTCAAGTATTATTGTTAAGGGACGATAATAAATATATTGAGACTAGTGTGTTCGTTGACAGATGATCACATCTCATTGATCATAGGTATGTCGATACTAAAGTCAAAACACATGCACATGTATTACATACATGATGCTGGATTGACCCGTTGTGAGATACTACATGTTTATAGTGTCATAAGTTATTCTCACACTGATAATGATGTATTGGTCCTTAGACCTGAAGTCATTATATTTCTATATGAGAATTAATACACTTTGATACTTTTGAAAGTTATTCTTGACCGGGTGATAATAAAAGTAGACATTAGGTATATTATGAATCGTATGTGAAATATGAATGATCTAGATGGGATTTAGCCCTCCTATATTAAGGAGTAATATTTTTGGTCTTCTGATTGAGTTAGACTATAAAATGCATGGCCGTGCTCAAATACTGATTTGTTTGAATAGTTTACTCATTGATCAAGGAAACAAGGATTAAACGTTACAGAGGATGACACAATGCATGCCTCGAGTTTCATCTATAATATAAGGCTAAAGGGATTATATTACATTGTACATTATTCACGAAAGGTTTAATTGAATCACCAATTATTATTATTATTATTAATTGGGTAGCAATGATGTATTACTAGATGCCACTCGTTGTTAATCATTTTATTATAAGAAAATAAAATTATCGCTAGTGTAATAATAACCTAAAGGTTCACACACAAATAACGTTTAAATGGAGTGTTATTTAAATTATGAACTTAAATATTTTGTTATTATTAATTTGAATTTAATTATTAAATTAATTAAGTGAAACTTGATTAATTATATATATTAGAATTCGAATTTAATAGTAATCAAAACCCGAAATCAGAATGGGTTTTTAGAAGCCCATTAGGTTTAGGATTAAGGCTTAAGATCTCTCTCCCCTATATATACATTATGATATATAGTTTTAGGGTTACCTGTCTTTTTTTAAGAAAAACCCTAGCAACTTTATGTTTTAGAGAGGCTTGAAAAAGAGAGAGAGAGAGAAAAAGACAATCTATTTGGCTAGTATCGACTCCGGTGATCTGTGACGCCCCCAAACCCATCCTTACATGGACTTGGGTCACCACGATATCAATCATCGCACACCTGTAATATATTACAATCATAACCAAATATTTAAATATATTATTTAGAGTGAACGCCACTCTATAATTCTCAGGATCGAGTATCCATCATAATCTGATTATTATACAAGCTACCAGAACCTACTACAAGACCGGTTCATAATTTAACTTTATTACATAATATAGTAATCATATGGTTGTCCACTAGAGGTTATCGTCACGAGCATGCTCCTTTCCCTTTCTCTGCCTTGAGTAATCTGATAATCTGTCCACCTCATTCTTCACTGTTTTGATGAATACAAATATAGCAAGAGTGAGCATTCAAGTGCTCAACAAGTAGCAATGACTTTAAAGAAATTCAGATTTATGGAAAAAAGTATAGGTGCCAAGAGCAATAATAATTTAAATTAAATGGGATAGCAAGACATCACGATATCGTCAAAGAAGCTCTTATCTGGCACTATGCCATCAAATTCAAGATTGACTGGTCATTTCCATCCCCGGTACATCGATGATGCGATCAACTATCACAGTGTACCATCCTCCTGCGAATCTTATGCTCACCCGATCACGGCTCATAGTAAGAATGCCCAACATACACTTGCTAGCATAAAAGAAAGGTTAACATCTTAACCCTCGGCTACACTAGAGCCGAATAACATGTCCACATATCGAACTTGTCACATTATAAATTCCGTGGGTATTGAATTTCCACATTGACTAGTATAGATGTACACATCCCGAATTAATATTCACATCACTTCACATCACACTGTTCGGAATTTCATCACTTAATCTGGTCCGAACAATAAAACCAGTTTTCACGCTTGTAATATCATTGTCACATCGATATGAATGATATATCGACGTCTGTACCATATAAGGGTTATCTCAATTAATAAGAGTAACCATATCGAACAAAGTTATAGAATGTTTTCGACAAAAGAATGACTTCGAAGAAATTTAATGCAAATGAATAGAACAAATAACCATTGATTTATAAGTGGTGAGTTTTAGGAAGAATTCAATGAATTGATAAAAGATATCTTAGATTTAAAGAAGATTTAATTAATAAATCTGACTGACAAACAATGTAGATTTACGAATGATTCAGATGATTACAAGAATTTGAGTTCGTCTGATATGGAAATATTTAATTAAATAAACTGTTCTGAAAAATAGAAACAGTCGGGAATCTAGATAGGGAAATTCATCAAAGAAATTATGATTTTGAATAGTCGGCGTCAAAAATTAATCGCAATTCAGGGATTCGAAATTTAAATCCACAATATTCATCATTTATGAATAAAACATAAGTCATAAATAAGTGAAGAGCAGAGGGAAATTTTTTTTCTGGCTTCCAATATTTAGCGTACTAGAAACGAGATTTCACCTTCTCTGTCGATTTAATTCCACCTCGGGAAATTTCTAAATAATAAATCACACCAATATATTTTAGTATAAATATTTCGAAATATTTGATCTTATGCAACTCAAATAATAGTCAGTGATTTGCTGATCGTTAAGTACTTGAGTATTGATTCTAATAATTCATCTTTTTCTTACAACTCGAGGCAATTAATATTTAACAAGAACCACAAAACTAAATTAATTAATCCTTTAAATAATCCAATAATAGGCTAGATCCCAATTAATCCATATAAGTGTGGCAAATATTCAAAATATTTACTATAAATTCTCTTCAATAAAATTTCAACTTAGATATAATCCAATTCACGAAATACTTGGAATTTAACCGTTTAAACAATAAATTATTAAAGCTTTAGAAACTAATTTGCTCTTTTTCTGAGGGCTCAAATATTTATTCTCCCAAATATTATCAAATATTCTCATTTAATATTTATAAACATAATTACTCGATTATCTGATAATAAAAGAAATATTTGACCTTTGTGGTCGAAACTGAAAACGATTCTTATTAATGAAATCTTTACCAAATTTTTTATTCTACGAGGAATAAAATATAATCTTATTTATTTATGAATGACATGCATAACTAGGAATTATATTCCATTTAAATATTCAATTTGTACTCATTATATAAGCTCAATACATATTTTTCCGGAAATATCCTTTTAATACCCTATTAATAAAAAAAGGAATACATTTTCCAATACAATTCAAATACTGTATAATACACAATTAAAAATAATTCAGAATACATTAACAATACCATATTTATACTACTCAAATACTTTCAAATCCTTTCCAAATTAAAAATAAAATACCATTCATTACTTTTTAAAATACAATACAATACTTTTTAATTTAATTAAAAATACAATTAAATATCATCTTCTTCCTCTTTCTTCTTCCACCACCACCCACCAGCAACCATGGAGGTCACCGGCGGTGACCCCCGTCGGGCGGCGGTCCGACCTAATTCCGGTCAACCCCAAAAATCAATTTTCTTCCTAATTTTTCATACCCATGACTCGATCTACTCTTCTGCCAAGGTGGTTTTCTCAGATTCTTCTCGGAATAAAATTCCGGTCAATTTTCGCTCATCTCCCTCTCTTCTCTCTTCTCTCTTCTCTCTCCCTCCCTCCCCCCGTCTCTCTCTCTCTCTCTCTCTCTCTCTCTCTCTCTCTCTCTCTCTCTCTCTCTCTCTCTCTCTCTCTCTCTCTCTCTCTCTCTCTCTCTCTCTCTCTCTCTCTCTCTCTCGCTCTCGCCCTCTCGCTCTCTCTTTCTCTCCCTCTCTCTCTCTCGTGCGCCTTATCTCCCTCTCTTTCTCGCCGTCTCCCCCTTCCCCACGTAATTTTCTGACGTTACCACCACCGACGGTGGTGGCTCCGCTTTTCTCTCCAAAACATGCACAAACACTCACAAACACAACACAAACACAACACTATAATCAAATACAATCCAACATCATCCAATCATCATCCTCCTCTCCGATTTCTCCTCTCTCTCTCACAATCCATAATCTCCATTTTGTTTTATCAATTCTCTTCCCAATTATCAACCCTAATTTACTTCACAATTAATCAAAACAATAATTTTGATTACAAACCCTAGTTCATCTAAATTGGGGCAACCCAAATTACAAGCCCAAATTGATCAATTGGACCCTAATAGCCCATTAACAAGAAAAATAACCCAACAGATTTATTTATGCTAAAATCACAATCCACCATTTAATTATATATACAAAATCTTCACTTACTAAATAAATCAAAGTAATAAACTAATTACGAGTCTATAAAATACCCAAATTAGCAACAAGATCATGAATCACAATTATGGAAATAAAATCCAACTAAAATCACTTCCTAAAATAAATTGTTAAAAGAATTAGTATATATAAATAATTATTGATGAGATTAATCACCTTAAAAGAGGATGATCATAATGATTCTTGACAAAATCTTTAACCCACTACTTCACTTCTTGACAAACCAAAATGATCCTTCTTGAAAACCCAAATAAATACACTCCAATTAGCTTCTCTAAAAAATAGTTTGATTATATATGATGATCAAACTTTGAGACATAGAATTGCTAATACTCTCCCAAACCTCTTTATTTATATAAGCATTAACCAAGGTTCATTGTTTTAACCTTAGAGTAACTAGAATAGTTTGAAGCTTCTATACTAATCTAGAATTAGCTAGTAAATTATTTATTTATAAATTGGTAGAATATTCATTCTTTTATTCCAATAAAATTGAACTTAAATAAATAAAGAAATACTTGTTATTTAATTATTTCTACAAATGTCATTATAAATAATAGCAATTCACTATACAAACTATATAATTTATTAAATAAAAATAAATAATTTTTGAGAAATAAATTCGGTTCTAGCCGAATTTAATTGAAAAAAATTAAAATAAAATAAAACGTATTATAAAATTAAAAGAAGTATGGAATAATAATTAAGAGTAGGAATAATCCAAAACTAACATTATAAATACTTGAGATTTACACGAGTTCTTGAAAAAAAATATTAATCCAACAGTGAAAATCATACGAATTAATAATGGTATTAATAGCTCACACTAACCACTTTAATCCATATTTTTTTTTCTTTTACGTCTTTATATAACTAAATATGGTTTAACCACGAACCCAAAATAATAAAAGAGCATCTCACTCGCATGCGCAGAGTTTTAATAATAAAATAAAATCTTCTTTTTGCTACTCTATAAATGCTCTTACTTAATATATACCAGAAATAAAAATGTTAAAAAAATCAATTAATAAAAATTCTCGAACGAATTCGCTTGTACTATAATAATTATGTATCACATCCTGTACTCTCAAGAATGTAATAATAGTTTACCTTCTATAATTAAATACCAAGGAAATCAATTATTCGGATAATATTGACTTAAACATTGATATCAATCTAGTATCATAACTTGCGAAATTTTCTCGGGCGTTATAGTCTCTTTCCTTAAAGGATTCCGTCCTCGAAATCTGTGCAATTTGGGAATAGTGAGGGGTAATTTCTTCGCATATCTTCTTCTGGTTCCCAAGTGGCTTCTTCTATCGAGTGGTTTCTCCAGATTACTTTAACCAAACTGATTTCCTTGTTTTTAGCTTCTGGACCTTTCTATCCATAATTCGAACAGGTTGCTCTTTGTATGTCAAATCTTGTTGAACTTCTATTGGTTCGTAAGAAAGCATGTGACGATCATCATGACGATACGTCTTCAGAATGGATATATGAAAAACATCATGAATAAACTGAAGATTTGGGGTAATGCAAACTGGTAAGATACAGTGCCTACTTTCTTCAAAATCTCGAATGGACCAATGTATCTAGGACTTAACTTCCCTTTCTTTCCGAATCTCATGACTTCCTTCCAAGGTGATACCTTTAGCAATACTTTATCTCCAACCTCAAACTCTTTGTGTCTTTGTCCTAAATCAGCGAATTTTCTTTGCCTATCCTGGGCAGCTATTTACCTTTTCTTAATAATTCCGATACATTGAGTTGTCTTTTGAACTAATTCAGGTCCATAAATCTTTCTTTCTCCTACTTCTTCCCAACATATTGGAGATCTGCATTCCTACTATAGAGTGTCTCGAATGGAGCCATTCCTATGCTTGAATGGTAACTGTTGTTGTAAGCAAATTTTACCAATGCCAAATGATTATCCCAATTTCCTTTGAAGTTTAAAACACAAGCTCTTAACATATCTTCTATTTTCTGTATAGCCCTTTCACTCTGTCCGTCTGTTTGGGAATGATATGTGGTACTCATTTTTAATTTCGTGCCTAAGCATTCCTGGAAACTTTTCCAGAATTTTGACATAAACCTCGCGTCTCTATCTGACACAATGGATATTAGTACTCCATGTCTAACCACGACTTCCTTCAAATATAAATTGACTAATTTTTCTATAGTGTATCTTTCATTTATTGGAAGAAAGTGTGCAGATTTGGTGAGTCGTTCAACTATAACCCAAATGGTGTCGTTGTGGTCTTAGTCCATGGCAAACTGACTATAAAGTCCATGGTGATGTGTTCCCATTTCCATTCAGGAATCTCTAAAGGTTGTAACAGGCCACTAGGCCTCTGATGTTCAGCCTTTATTTTCTGACACGTTATTCACTTACCTACCCATTTAGCAATTTCTCTTTTCATGTTGGGCCACCAAAAATTTTTCTTTATGTCTTGGTATATCTTTGTGCTTCCAGGGTGGATAGAGTATCTTGAATTGTGGGCATCGTTCATAATCTCTTCCTTTAAGTCTGACATATTGGGGATCCAAATCCTTGATGCAACTCTTCGAACTCCTTGGTTATCTATTACACTTAGAATCTCTTCTCCCGTCAGGTTGGCCTTATTAGTTTCCATGATCATTTCCTGATAGCGTCGAATCTTTTCCATTATTTATGGTTGTACTCGTATCTCATAATTCCTTTCATTCGCTTGAGCTGGAATCTTTATTTCCATTTCTATTTTCTCAATTTCTCGTATTAGTTCTCTAGAGGTCACCAACATCTTCAATCTTTCTTTTCTGCTTAAAGCGTCCGCGACCACATTTGCCTTTCCAGGGTGGTAATTTATGGTGCAGTCATAATCCTTGATCAGTTCTAGCCATCTCCTTTGTCTCATATTCAATTCCTTCTGAGTAAATATGTATTTCAAGCTTTTATGTTCTGTATAGATTTCACATCTTTCTCCATACAAGTAGTGTATCCAAATTTTAACCGCAAAAATTATCGCTGCTAGCTCCAAGTCATGCGTGGGATACCTAGTCTCATAATCCTTCAATTGTCTTGAAGCGTAGGCGATGACTTTTCCATTTTGCATTAGCACGCAACCTAGGCCCCTGAGAGATGCGTCGCTATAAATTACGAAATTTCCCGAGTCGTCTGGTAAGGTTAGTACTGGGGCAGAAGTCAATCTTTTCTTAAACTCTTGGAAGTTCTCTTCGCATTTTGAGGTCCATTCAAATTTTTCACTCTTCTGTGTGAGTCTGTTCAAAGGCGGAACTATCTTCGAGAAATCTTGTACGAACCTCCGGTAGTAATCGGCTAATCCCAGAAAGCTTCTAACTTCGGTCGGCGTCTTAGGTCGTTCCCAATTTGCTACAGCATCAGCCTTTGTAGGATCTACTGATATTCCTTCACTACTAACGATATGTTCTAAGAATTGCACTTTGTCTAGCCAAAATTCACATTTTGAAAATTTTGCATACATCTTTTCCTTTTTCAGAGTTTCCAATACTAATCCGAGGTGTTCTGCGTGTTCCTTGCGAGATTTAGAATAAATCAGAATATCATCGATAAAAACTATTACAAACTTATCCAGATATTTCTTAAATTCTCGGTTCTTTAAATCCATGAAAGCAGCAGGGGCATTCGTTAATCCAAATGGCATCACTAATAACTCATAGTGTCCATACCTTGTCCTAAACGCCGTCTTTGGCACATCCTCGGGTTTAATATTTAACTGGTGGTAGCCAGATCTTAAATCAATTTTTGAAAAACATGCGGCTCCTTTAAGTTGGTTGAACACATCTTCAATCCTTCGTAGAAGGTACCTATTCTTGATGGTGAGCTTATTTAATTCTCGATAATCTATGCATAATCTCATAGATCCATCTTTCTTTTTCACATATAAAACTGGTGCTCCCCACAGTGATACACTGGGTCGAATCACTCCTTTATCTAGCAATTCCTGTAGTTGCGTAGCCAACTCCTTCATCTCTACGAAGGCCATTCGATATGGGGTTTTAGAAACAGGTCTCGTTCCTGGAGCGAGATCAATTGTGAATTCGATTTCTCTATCGTGGGTAATCCGGGTAGGTCTTCGAGAAATACATCCTCAAATTCCTTTACGACAGGGATTTCTTCCAGCCTAGGAGTTGAATTTTCCGTATCTATAACGTGAGCGAGACATGCTTGACAGCCTTGGCGTCGCATTCTTCTGGCTTGCAACATAGTGAGAAACTTACGGGTTTGTTTCTGACCACGAAGAATTACTTTGTTATTATCAAGACTTTTTAAGATAACACTCTTTAACATACAATTAATCTGAGCATCGTATCGCGTCAACCAATCCATTCCTAGTCTTACGTCAAATCTCCCAATTTAAAAGGAATAAGAGCCACAACAAAAGGTTTTCCTTGAATCTCTATCGTACAATTAAGGTATACTCGGTTAACAAATATAACTTCTTGATTTGCAATTTCTACCATCATATCTTCCTCTAGCGATGTTAATTCTAATCCCAACTTATTCACGAAATTCTTAGATATGAAGGATCTAATAGCGCCAGAGTCAAATAACACACAAGCATTTGTATAATTTACTAGGAGCGTACCTGCGATGACATCATTATTAGTGATAGCATCTTTTAAGGTCATGTTGAAAGTGCGTGCAATAGATTTGATGTTGGTGTTCTTGGCATTGCTTGAATTGCGGTTGTGTTGAGTCGGAGGTGCCATAAATCTGGGTACTTCACTTTCCTTCCTCGTTTGACGACATTCGCGTGCGTAGTGTTCTTTCCTTCCGCAGTTGTGGCAAGTGATGGCCTTGTCCTTGCAATTACTAGCATGATGTCCTTTCTTCTTGCATACATAGCAAGTAATGTTCTCTTGGCGGCATTGTCCACTATGTTTTCGTCCACAGGTTTTACAGTATGACGGTGGTGGTCTTCCTTGAAGTAGATTCGTAGTTTGAGGAGTCCGAAACTTAGCCTCATTTCCTCGATTATCTTGATGTTCAAGCCTTGGTCTATCCATCCTTCGATCCTCCCTTTTCCCAGATGGTTTCTTGTTCTTACTTCCATCAAACTTTCTTCCAAAATTTTCAGCATTGTTTGAAAAATTTCTCTTTACACCTCCCCTATCCTTGGGATACAGATCATTCCCGTTCTCTATAATTGAAGCCTTGTGTACCAAAGTCGCATAGTTAGAGATCTCAAGTACTGCAACTCGATTCTAAATCTATGGTCATAAACCTAGTTGAAAACTCCTAGTTCTGTTTTCTTCAGTGTCAACATGGTAGGGTACGAACCTGGAGAGTTCTGAAAACTTATTCTCATATTCCACGATAGTCATGCTTCCTTGCTTCAGCTCCAAAAACTTTAATTCCATTTGTTGTTCCAAGTGCTTGGGTAAATATTTCTCAAGAAATAAAGAAGTAAATCTTTCCCACGGAATTGCCGGGTTTTCTTCGATGACTCGCTTAGCTTCCCACCAATAATTTGCTTCATCCTTTAACATAAACGCAACAAATATGGTTTTCTTGTCTTCTTCCACTCCCACAATCTCAAAGGTTTTCTCAATTTCTCGGAGCCAAATCCTAGCCTCTATGGGGTCAGTTTTTCCCTTGAATTCAGGTGGGTTCAGTGATTTGAAGGATTTAAAAGTTACAGTAGACTGAGTTTGCTCTGCTCGGCGCCTTCTAGGTTCAGGTGGATTCTGGGTTTGTTATTGCAGAAACGCAAGTAGAAGAGCAATAGGGTCATTTTTAACTGGGGGTGGATTCTGATTTTGATTCTGTCCTTCATCTAGATTTTGACCTTCTTCATCAGCTGGTTAAGGCTGAGTGTTTTCACTCTCTTCCACCTCAGGGGTTAGTATTGAGTTCTTTGAGGGCCTTTTCCTTCTTTTCCTAGGCGACATCTTTTCACTAATAAGAAGAAAATATCAAGCTTAATCAAATTGGACCAGCAGGGTCTAAAACAGTTATGACACTCTAATATTGTTGAAATATGGGAACCTATTAAATCTCAATGAATCTTATTGAACTTGTCAGAGTCTTTCAGGAAAAGGTATTATTGATACTTATTTCTTAAGGCCTCTTTTTTTTTAAAAAGAAAATCGAGCGTTGTTTGGAAAAACACAGGTGTAAATCATTTCACTTGCAAAAGTGTCACAAGAAAAAAATTTATTTGAACGGAAAAAGATCATTTTGAAAGTTGCGTAGTTGAGTTGAAATTATATAGAAAATTTTATGCATAAATTATGGGTTGTCCCAAAAGGGTTTATAAAGAATTGGTTTAGTTTGGTTCAAAACTTATTTTCGAAGATGTTTATATAAAACCTTTAGTGAACTACAAGAAACGTTTGACATAAAGTTGTTCAGAGAAAACATTTGATGTAGTGGTGTTTTAAAAAAAATATTTTTGGTCGTTCGTTAATTTGACAAGTTCATTAAGACATATTCAAATCAGAATGCAGCAGGCATAATATTGTGCGAAAAAGTAAACAAATGTAGCATCATAAAAGATATATCCCATAATCATCACGAGTTTGATACAATAATATACAATTCCAGTTTGACCCATATGTCCAAAATACCAACAGTACAATGATCGTGAAAGCATAGTACATACTAAGTCCATACTATACAAGGATCTAGAAGTCAAAAGTCTATACATATATATCCAAAACCCGAAACTGTAGCATAATAAAAAGAAGGTGTAGTCCCATCATCATCATCTCATCGACTCTACTACTCGAGTCGACATCATCAATATATATACTACATCAACAAAAAGGAATGTGCAAGTGATAATATATACCACTCCTCAAAAAGCAAAAGTCACATCTATGGGGTTATATCAATGTGGACCAAATAGCTCATCCACCCGCTGTAAGAACTCCTCTCTGCTCTGATCAATCATCCTGGTAACAGTAGTCCTATCCACAGCTCCTAAACTAGTAGATGGCATCTCAGTAATCTCGGTCTGTAAGCTAGCAATAACAGTGGTAGCGATCTGATGCATAACCTCTCGAGAAAAACTCCTCCTAACAGAATCTGCCTCAGGTGCAGGCACAGATGGTCTCTCAGCAATCAATCTCATCAAAGCATCCCGGGTAGCAAACACCTCTCGATATCTAGCATATGCTTCATCATACATCTGTCGAATCTCCTCATACATAAAAGTTGGAACAGTAGCCACCGGATAGCCTCCCAAACCATCAAACATTGTTGGAAAACCCTCAGTCATTCCCCCTAGGCCTACAGTGGTAGGGGTAATAGGAATAGTAGAAGCAGGGGGTGCAACATCATATACTGGCATAATAGAAGGAAAAGGTGCCAATACTGGAGAAGATGGATCTATGTCCATATCTAGGGGCTCAGAAGCAAGAAATCCAGTAGGTGCCATAGTCTGTGTAGATATATGCTCCAGATCAGCAGTAACCATAGTCTCGAAATAATACAGGTCAGCAGTAGGCATAACTGGTGTACCAACACTCAGTGGGGTAATCTCCGGTAACTCTGGATGGAAGTGAGTCTCTAAGTTAGCAGCTAAATGATCCTCCTCATGAGGGGTCAAAACAACAGGTATCTCCTCTGTAGCTGGAATGACCGGTGAAGGTATCGGAGTCAAGTCTGACAAGCTGGTGAACGTGTGAATGACATCTGTGGGCTGAACCATAGTGACATGGGAACCAAAAGCCTCAACTCTAAGTGGGGAATCAGTCAAATTAATAACAACAGGTGGAGCTCTAGGTGGTTCTGGAATCTTCTAGACAGAAAAATCCTCATTATCACTAGATATCACTATATAGGCCTCAGAAGGGTCTGTATTCGAACTGGATCCAATACTCTCTCCCGGAAAAGGAGTAGAAGATCTGTCTCGAGCTGCTCTGTATCCTGACATCTGAATTACAATAATAAGAATAAGATATAGAGATATTTTCTAATATAAAGGTCTTATAAGTCAAAAGGGTCAGTCTCGTGCTGATCCCCTATCTTAGCTTTGTAACATATACTCTGGTAGTTATAAAATACTTTTATCTATACTCTCTCATATACGGTTATATCTCTAGGATTCGCATTCCTAGTAAATATAACTACAGCTCTGATGCCAACTCTGTGACACCCCCAAACCCATCCTTACATGGATTTGGGTCACCACGATATCAAGCATCGCACACCTATAATATATTACAATCATAACCAAATATTTAAATATATTATTTAGAGTGAACGCCACTCCATAGTTCTCAGGATCGAGTCTCCATCATATTCTGATTATTATATAAGCCACCGAAACCTACTACAAGACTGGTTCATAATTTAACTTTATTACATAATACAGTAATCATATGGTAGTCCACTAGAGGCTGTCATCATGAGCATGCTCCTTTCCCTTTCTATGCCTTGAATAATCTGATAATCTGTCCGCCTCATTCTTAACTATTTTGATGAATACAAATAAAGCAAGGGTGTGCATTCGAGTGCTCAATAAGTAGCAATGACTTTAAAGAAATTCAGATTTATGTGAAAATATAGGTGCCAAGAGCAATAATAATTTAAATTAAATGGGATAGAAAGACATCACGATATCATCAAAGAAGCTCTTATCTGGCACAATGCCATCAAATTCAAGATTGACTGGTCATTTCCATCCTCGGTACATCGATGATGCGATCAACTATCACAGTGTACCATCCTCTTGCGAATCTTACGCTCACCCGATTATGGCTCATCATAAGAACGCCCAACACACACTTTCTAGCATAAAAAAGGGTTAACGTCTTAACCTTCGGCTACACTAGAGCCAAATAACATGTCCACACATCGGACTTGTCACATTATAGATTCCGTGGATATTGAATTTCCACGTTGACCAGTATAGATGTACACATCCCGATTTAATATTCACATCACTTCACATCATATTGTTCGGAATTTCATCACTTAATCTGGTCCGAACAATAAACCAGTTTTCACACTTGTTATATTATTGTTACATTGATATGAAGGATATGTCAACGTCTGTACCATATAAAGGTTATCTCAATTAATAAGAGTAACCATATCGAACAAAGTTATAGAATGTTTTCAACAAAAGAATGACTTTGAAGAAATTTTATGCAAATGAAGAGAACAAATAACCATTGATTTGTAAGTGGTGAGTTTTAGGAAGGATTCAATGAATTGATAAAAGATATCTTAGATTTAAAGAAGATTTAATTAATAAATCTGTCTGACAAACAATGCAGATTTATGAATGATTCAGATGATTACAAGAATTTAGATTCGTCTGATATGGAAAAATTTAATTAAATTAACTATTCTGAACAATAGAAACAGTTGGGAATCAAGATAGGGAAATTCATCAAAGAAATTATGATTTGGAATCGTCGGCGTCAGAAATTGGTCGGAAGTCAGGTATTCAAAATTTAAATCCACAATATTCATCATTTATGAATAAAACATAAGTCATAAATAAGGGCAGAGCATAGGAAAAAAAACTTGCCTGGCTTCCAATATTTAGCATACTAGAAACGAGATTTCACCTTCTTTGTCGATTTAATTCCACCTCGGAAAATTTTTAAAAAATAATAAATCACACCAATATATTTTAGTATAAATATTTCAAAATATTTCATCTTGTGCAACTCAAATAATAGTCAGTGATTTGTTGATCTTTAACTACTCGAGTATTGATTCTAATAATTCGTCTTTTTCTTACAACTCGAGGCGATTAATATTTAACAAGTACCAAAAAACTAAATTAATCCTTTAAATAATCCAATAATAGGCTAGATCCCAATTAATCCATATAAGTGTGGCAAATATTCAAAATATTTACTATAAATTCTTTTTAATAAAATTTCAACTTAGATATAATCCAATTCACGAAATACTTGGAATTTAATCGTTTAAATGATAAATTATTAAAGCTTTAGAAACCAATTTGGTCTTTTTATGAGGGCTCAAATATTTATTCTCCCAAATATTATGAAATATTCTCATTTAATATTTATAAACATAATTACTCGATTAACTGATAATAAAAGATATATTTGACCTTTGTGGCCGAAACTTAAAGACGATTCTTATTTAATAAAATCTTTACCTCACACCCCAAATTTTTTATTCTATGAGAAATAAATTATAATCTTATTAATTTAATAATGCCATGCATAACTAGGAATTATATTCCATTTAAATATTCAATTTGTACTCATTATATACGCTCAATACATATTTTTCTGGAAATACCATTTTAATACCCTACTAATAAAAAGGGAATAAATTTCACAATATGATAAGTGGCATTTTATACCACTTAGAACGTCTTATAATGGCTTGAATTGATATCTTGAAATCAGGTATTTTGTGTATTTGATGCATTTTTCTAGTGTTTTTGCATTTCAGGGTATGACTTGCGTATGTAGGAAGAATTCATAAGAAATAAGCCTAGGGAAGTGCTTGGCATTGGTTGTGGAAAGTTGGGGGCAGAACGCAGCAAATTCAGGAGCAGAATTTAAGATTTTTCAGAAGGTGTTTGGGCGCCCGCTCAGGATGCTGGGGCGGCCGCTAAGGAGCTTGGGCGCCCGCTTAGGAATCTGGGGCGGCCGCTCAGGGGCGAGAAATTTAATTCTGATTTTTATAAATTCTTATTCTGATGGACTTCTGAGATGGCAGGTTCTTGTGGGCTTCTATATAAGTAGTTCTCAGAGACGTTTCACAAAAGGGTGGTATTAAGAAAGGAGCAAGGAGAGAAGGAAGAAGACCGTTTTAGCACATCACAACGAAGAAGAGGAAGCATACGTTTTCTTGTGATTCTTTTATTCGTTGTATCAATGGATGCTAGTTTTCTTTACTTTGAACCTATTTACTCTTGTGACGTACTCTAGTTTTAATAAGTATTTTTATTAGTTTATATTGTGTGTTATTATCATGTTTTCATATGATCCCATGGTGACGATGAGTTCCGTCATGGGCTAATCGTGATCATGGGGTCATAACGGATTTACTATGGATTTCTTTAGTTAGTTATTTAATACCTTAGTGTGTGATTATTGTATGATATCTAGCATAGGTTGTGCTTATTCATCTTATGTGCGTCGCGAACATATAAGATATGCTGTTAATCTCTTGTGAAGCGACAGTGGATCTCGAGGTTTAGAACTTGCCATGCTAGGATAGGTTCATGTATTTGTATGCATGATTAGTGGGTAACTCTAACCATTTTACTTGCCCTGTGTAATCATAAAGAATAACTTGTGCTTAAATTGTTATGTTGTCAAATTCTGTAGACATATAGGGTCTCAACATAATTGATGCCTATTCAACTTCTATCTTAATTGTGGATGTTAGGTAGAATGGTATTAGTACAACGAAAGTTGGCTTTTATCAGTTTCGTGTTATTCGATTAATATCATCACCGTTACATGCTAAGGGTAATAATGATAACTATTGAAGGAAGTAGTAATGAAGTTATGATCTCATGTGTGTTTAATATTGTTAATTCAAGTGTCAATTAAGTGTTTAATTCTCGTAGTTAATTGTAGTTAATAATTATTTAATCAAATTTAAGTGTTATTGTCTTGACATTGAGAAGTAATCATACATTGGTGAGTAAGTATTAATTGAACATAATTAGTCTGAGTCTCTGTGGGAACGAACTAGAATTTATTCTATATTACTTGCGAATGCGTATACTTGCGTGAATTATTAGCGCGTGTTTTGTGCCTAACAAGTTTTTGGCGCCGCTGCCGGGAAACTTGGGGCATTTATTTAGTTTATGTACTTACCATCAGTGGGCATTATGGCTCATTGATTAAGACGTGTTACTTATTGTTTCCGGTTGTGTTTCAGGTACTTTTGCGAGCATTTATGCAAACACGTTCTCGCACTCGCAGGAGAACTTTAGATACTGTCACGCCCCCAACTTAAACAGCAAATTAAATATAGCTATTACAAAATTTTAAAAGAGATAACACAACCAAATCCAAGATCTTACAGTTTAGGGTTTGGAACAGCCCAACACTACCAACTATTACATCTGATTTCGAATATCGAGTCCTCACACAAACTACTATCACTTATTCTACCTGAGCTCGAACATAAGCATCAGCATCACAGGTCTTACGGGCAGTCTGCTTGAATCTAACCATAGCTGCTAGCTGTAATATCAGGGTAAAACAAGGAGTGAGCCAAATGCTCAACAAGTGCTAACAGTACGACACAAAACATAAATCGAGATATACATTAAAGAATGACAATGGAAAGACATAACCAATGGTAACGAGAGATAAAACTGTGTGAGATGGCATCATTTTGCTTATATTAAAACAATTTTAAAATCATGTCTTAATCAAAATCATTTTATGACGCTACGGATTACAGCCGGTGATCAGCCGCGAAGTAATCCCGAACCTCGCTGGGTTCTAATAAATTAACGGGAATCCCTAGGCAACTTTTAAGCCTAATATAAGTGTGGAAAAGACTCGCGTCTCAGTCCAGATCCACTACTCAAGGAAAACATTTAACCCCCTTTGGGATTGAAACCCACATTTTATTTATTTCAAAAACTGATGCCGAATTATAACAAAATCTCTTTTAACAGTAAACATTTTTATTAAGGGAATATAGATCAACTCGAAACACGGGAAATATGGTACTAAATCTCAGAGCCATGATTCACAAAACTAAACTCTATTAGGGTAACTGAATGGTTTTCATGTATCAAAGTTTGGACAAGGGAATTTAGTGAGGCTATTGGATATCATGAAAGGAAGTGCCAAATTGGGCTTAAAACAATGGTTTCTCATCAAGGTTCAAGTGCTGGATCATCAAGAATGTAAGCTTCATGAATACTAAGGGTGTTAAGGTATGAAGAAATGATTTTTAGCTCAGGATATATCAGAATTGACAAGCTTTAGGATAAGAAAGAGGGGTATCAATCAATTAGGGACAACTTTGATAAATATTTGGCTTTCAGGTATCAAGGTAAGGTTCTATAGGGATTCAAGTATCAGGATGAGATATCATAACTTAGTAATCATTAGCATGGTAATCAAGAGGATCAACCGAGTGCTATAACAACTCTTTATTTTATCATGGCATTCGAATTACTTTAATATATTGTCATGATAAGACTTTTGAACTACTTGTAATACGTACTCGAGGGTTCATGGCATTTCTATATGATTCAAAGATAAATGTACGATACGCTTGATTTAATATATCAAATGACACAGGATAGTTGTAGCAATGTATGAACTATTAGCAGTAAATACGAAGGTCAAGTTGAATCACTTGCCTTGAGAAAGACTGGTCTGGTCTGACTGGTAGGAGCAACTGGAGCTTCACTCGACCTTTATGGCAAATTTTCCCTCGTCTCGAGATCCTACATAATAATAATCCTCATTATAATATATTCTTACCATCTTAACCTATTTACAACTTGAAATTAAACACGGATGGCACTTAGGCCTATACGCACTTAATTTTATATTCACTTTTAAATTACAAAAGTACACACATAGCCACATATTCACATATCATATATTAACACCAAATAACACCATATATACCATAATGCAACACTAGGCTTGGATGATCTCGACTCACCACTTAAGTCACTTGATCGCTAAACTAGACAAGGTCTTCTAATTTTGGCTTCCTAACTCGATGTGCCTTTCCTATATTATCCAAAACCTATTGACCCTCACTTGTTCCTTTAGCTCTACTGACCTTATACCATCTTACAACTATGGTGGTCGAACTAATACTCACCTCTAAGTGTTCTAAAACTTTGTGATAAGTGAAAGCGCTCACTGGTGCAAATTTCAGGATGACAACTATGGTTTCTTGAGTGCATTAGACACTCTTAAACTACAATTTTTCCTTCAAAACTTTTACACAAGACTCTCCTGACCTAAGGGCATCTCAAAAACTTGATGTGGCTCAAGGGCCTGGCTTGGGCCTTCTTGGGCCTAAGCTAAAAGTCCAAGGTTCCCCTGTTTTTCTAGGCAGAAAACGCCCTGACTTGAATTAACTTGTGACACATGGTTCTAACTAATATCCTATGAACTATGGTTGGAAAAACTTCTCTGACACTCCCTCTAACTAAGTCCCAATAGGACCTAATGAGGGCCTACCCATGACATGGTCAAATCTTCCTATTTCTAAGTTGCAACAAAACTGTCCCCTGCTGGACAGATTTTGTTATTCTACTTGTGCACCTAACCAAAAGACATGCAAACCTCCAACCAACTCCTAAAACCTTTTATATACTCCAAATACTAACTTCTGGTAGCTTGGGCCTCAAAGTGCACATCAATGACATGGTCAAAACTCACTCTAAACCTCAGGGTACTAAACTGATTTTCTGCAGAAACTATAACTCTCATTTCTCCAAGGTTTTGACTTGACAAACTCAACTAACAACAACTCAATACTTAAACCAAGACTTATACATGGTATTCTACTGAATTAACTCCCTTATTCTCAAAATAACCTTGGGTGAGATCATCCTTACCTAAGGTACAATTATGGCAAAATAAAAGAGATCACATTTCTCAACTCACCAATCATTAAGTTTTTTGAAACCACAAGATATGCATTTTATAAAAGATAATCACGAATTATTACCATGAAACAAGAAGCATAAATCAATATTAACACATTATTCCTACTGAAATTAAGGCTCACTAACAAAATCTTTCCAAATGATCAAAATCTTATAACATTCTAAGAGAAATCCACATGCATGCATGTCCTCGGGTTTTGCAAACCAAAACAACACATTTTCTACATATATTCTACCATAAAATTGACATGCAAGCCTAGCATAAGCTATACCTAGATGATCACTTAGCATGCAAGGAGTTTTATCAAATTTTCACCACAAAATTCAAGTCATTATCACATAAACATGCAAAATTTGAGCAAAACAACAAGAATGATCTCAAGGACCATTCATTCGGCTCCCATATGGTCATGGCCGAATGAAATGGATGGGAATGGCCATTTAATCATCAAGAGTTTCCTTCTCAAGACTTGGCACTTATCCATTCTTTGTAGTCCTTTCAAAAACAACCCTAAACTCACAAGAATCAAGGTTGTATTTTGAGTTTCACTAAAACTTTTACATGCAACCTTTAAACTTAAACTTTCTACTCAAAACTCTTTGAAATATGAGTGATAATGGTATGGGAAGTAACATTTACTTGTGTAAAGAGTGGACGCTTGGTTAAGGATTGAAGAAAAAAAATGGGGATGGGGGTTTCGGCTTTTAGCCGAGAGTGAGAGGGGAGAGCCGAGAGGAGGGAGAAGGGAGGGAGGAGAGAGTGAGGTGTGGGTGGAGTATGAGAATGATCATGACATTTTCTTGTTTTTATGGTATTTGATTTGACAAAATTTGAGTGGAAAGGAGAATTGACAAGTCTATCCCTCCACTTATACTTGGTGCATTTTGCATGCAAGGGTAAAGAAGGAAATTGGCTAGAGAAATAAGAGTTAGTGGGGTTGGAATTGTCCTCTTTGTCCTTGAAAAGAATGAGAGGGTGGTTTGTATGCAAGGGCTTTCTTGTAATTTGCTTAATATGACAACTAAAATTTATAATGATTTATTTTTATAAAATAAAATACAAGTTCAAAAATTATAAAATTTATACCATAAAATAACTTGGATTTTTAGAGACTTTATAAAATCATTTTCAAAATTTGTGAATAAAATATCTTTTAAAAGAAAATTTTTCCAAGGCTTAGAATATTCCTTATAAATCAAAAATAAAGAAATTAAATAAACTCTTGCTTTGAAAAATCATATACTACATAAAGCAAATTTATAATGCAGAAATTTTCACTCACACAAATGTACAATCATTGAATATATTTTCATTCAGCTTTAATATTATACCAAATCCACAAATAATATTACACGAAGATACCGGTCGTAACAGATACTGCTGAGGAGACAGACTCAGTTCTTGATATTCCGGAGAAGATAGATTTTGAAGATTCAGATAAAGAGAGTGAGCAGAAAGAACCAATAATCATGGGTGATCATATAGTTCCAGCAGCAGATCCAGCTCTTATGGACTTTTCTTGGCCTAAAATTGATGACATTCAGTCAAGCATCCTTCATCCGACTATTCAGGCTAATACTTTTGAAATTAAGCCGGGCACTATTCAGATGGTGCCGAATTCTGTTTCTTTCGGAGGTACTGCGACTGAAGACCCCAACATGCATATTAGGAATTTTGTCGAGATCTGTAGTACTTTCAAATATAATGGTGTGACTGATGAGGCTATCAAGCTGAGACTTTTCCCATTCTCTCTGAGGGATAAAGCTAAGGATTGGTTACATTCTGAGCCAGCTAGGTCCATCACTACTTGGCAAGATCTTGCGTAAAAGTTTCTGGTGAAGTTCTATCCAATGGCGAAGACTGCAGCTATGAGGAGTGCTCTTACTCAGTTTGCGCAGCAACCAACAGAATCTATGTGCGAAGCTTGAGAGCGCTACAAGGAGATGTTGAGAAAGTGTCCATATCATGGTATGCCTGACTGGATGGTGATCACTGGTTTTTATAATGGTTTGGGGGCCCAATCTCGGCCCATGCTCGATGCAATAGCTGGAGGCGCCTTGTGGGCCAAAACCTATACTGAGGCTTATAATCTTATTGAAACTATGGATGCAATTGAGCATCAAAACCCAACTCAAAGGATGATATCGGGGAAGGTAACAGGTATTCTGGAAGTTGATGCAGCTATAACTATTGCAGCGCAGCTCCAAGCGCTGTCTTTGAAGGTCGATTCTTTAGTCAACTATGGAGTCAATCAGATAGCTATGGTCTGTGAGCTTTGTGTAGGTTCTCATGCTACGGATCAGTGTTATCTTGTTAATGAATCTGTTCAGTATGTGAATAATTATCAGTGACCGCAGCAGCCTGTGCTAGCTACTTATCATCCTAACAACAGAAATCATCCCAATTTCTGCTGGAGTAATAATCAGAATGATGTTCAGCAACCATATCAGCAGCCTATCAGTAAGCAGTTTAATCCACCTGGATTCCAACATCATAACATTATGCTCAAAGGCAATCATATCCTCAACAAGGAGGTGCTGCTCCACCTTCTATTGCTGATTTCGAGGAGCTCAAGCTGTTGTGCAAAAGTCAGGCTGTTTCTATCAATACTTTGGAAAATCAAATCGGTCAATTAGCCAATGTTGTGCTCAATCGTCAACCTGGCACACTTCCCAGTGATACTAAAGTGCCAGGCAGGAAGGAAGCTAAGGAGCAAGTAAAGGCTGTCACCTTAAGGTCTGGAAAAGTTGCTGATGCTGAAAAAGCGAAAGATGGCGAAGCTGAAGTTGTTGATGAAGAGGAGAAGCAAAAGGAGAAAGCGGCGGAACCAATGAAGACTACTGTTGAATACACTCTGCCTGAGGGTAATACAGGGGAAAAACATCTCTATCCTCCACCACCTTTCCCTAAGAGATTGCAACAACAAAAATTGGATAAGCAGTTCGGTAAGTTTTTGGAGGTGTTCAAGAAACTTCACATCAACATACCTTTTGCTGAGGCTCTGGAGCAAATACCTAGTTATGCAAAATTCATGAAGAGTATTCTTTCAAGGAAGGTGAAACTGGATGACCTTGATACCGTTGCTCTAACGGAAGAGTGCAGTGCTGTGTTGCAACAAAAATTACCACCAAAGCTTAAAGATCCAGGTAGCTTCACCATTCCTTGCACCATTGGCAAGTTGTCTTTCGATAAATGCCTGTGCGATTTGGGAGCAAGCATCAATCTGATGCCATTATCTATCTTTAAAAAGTTGAATTTGCCTGATCCAAAGCCCACCTACATGTCTCTACAATTGGCTGATCATTCTATTACATACCCACGAGGCATCGTGGAGGACGTGTTAGTAAAGGTAGATAAGCTCTTCTTCCCTGCAGACTTTATCATTTTGGATTTCGAGGAAGATAAGAAGATTCCCATAATCTTGGGAAGACCTTTCTTGGCTATAGGCCGTACCTTGATAGATGTGCAGAAAGGTGAACTTATTATGAGGGTGCAGGATCAGGATGTGACATTCAATGTATTCAAGGCGATGAAATTCTGTACAGAAGACGAGGAGTGCTTAAATGTGGATTTGATTGATTCTACGATAACTTCAGAACTTGATCATATGCTAATGTCTGATGCCTTGGAGAAAGCCTTAGTGGGGGAATTTGACAGTGAAGATGAGGATGGCAATGAGCAACTACAATATCTAAATGTTTCTCCTTGGAGGAGAAAGCTAGACATGCCATTTGAATCTCTTGGTACTACTGATCTCAAGAATGCTGAGGGAAAGCTCAAACCATCTATTGAGGAAACACCTACTGTGGAGCTTAAACCATTTCCTGAACACTTGAGGTATGCTTTTTTAGGTGATGCATCTACTTTGCCTGTTATTATTGCATCTGACCTTTTAGGTAGTGAGGAGAACAAGCTCTTAAGGATCTTGAGAGAATTCAAATCGGCCATCGGATGGACTATAGCAGATATAAAAGGGATCAGCCCTTCATACTGTATGCATAAAATTCTACTAGAGGAAGTTAGTAAGCCGACTGTTGAGCAACAGCAAAGACTTAATCCTATCATGAAAGAAGTGGTGAAAAAAGAGATTCTGAAGTGGCTAGATGCAGGAACCATATATCCTATTTTTGATAATTCTTGGGTGAGCCCCGTGCAATGTGTACCTAAGAAAGGAGGTATAACTGTGGTAGCAAATGAGAAGAACGAGCTCATCCCCACTCGAACAGTCACAGTATGGAGGGTATGCATGGATTACAGAAAGTTGAACAAAGCCATGAGGAAGGATCACTTCCCTCTTCCATTTATTGATCAGATGCTTGACAGGTTGGCTGGTCATGAGTATTATTATCTTCTGGATGGCTATTCGGGGTATAATCAGATTTGCATTGCACCAGAAGATCAAGAAAAGACTACCTTCACTTTTCCATTTGGCACGTTTGCTTTTCGCAGAGTTTTGTTTGGCTTATGTGGTGCACCTACCACTTTTCAGAGATGTATGATGGCTATATTCTCTGATATGATTGGAAACAATGTCGAAGTGTTCATGGACGACTTCTCCATCTTTGGACATTCATATGATGAATGTTTGAATAATCTTCGTTTGGTGCTCAAAAGGTGTGTGGAAACTAATTTGGTGCTCAATTGGGAAAAATGTCACTTTATGGTGCGTAAAGGCATTATTCTGGGGCATAAAGTCTCTAGCAAGGGTCTTGAGGTGGACAAAGCCAAGGTGGGAGTCATTGAAAATCTTCCACCACCTATTTCTGTGAAAGGAATCCGTAGTTTTCTTGGTCATGCGGATTTTTATCGGCGTTTCATCAAGGACTTCTCGAAGATATCTAAGCCGTTGTGCAACTTGCTCGAGAAAGATGTGCCTTTCAAATTTGATGATGAATGCTTGGCGGCATTCGAGACTCTCAAGAAGAGTTTGATAACTGCACCAGTTATTACGGCACCTGATTGGACAGAACCTTTTGAGATGATGTGTGATGCGAGTGATTATGCAATGGGAGCAGTTTTTGGGCAGCACAAGAATAATCTTTTTCATGTAGTCTACTATGCTAGTAAGACTCTTAATGGAGCGCAAATGAACTACACCACTACTGAGAAGGAGCACTTGGCTATAGTCTTTGGTTTCGAAAAATTTCAATCTTATCTGCTTGGGACAAAGGTGACAGTATTCACTGATCATGCTGTCATTTGCTATTTGGTCTCAAAGAAGGATTCGAAGTCTAGATTTATTTGTTGGGTGCTCTTGCTACAGGAATTTGAGTTAGAGATCAAAGATCAAAAAGGTACTGAGAATCAAGTAGCTGACCATCTCTCTAGATTGGAGAATCCTGGTTCGACTTCACATGATAAGACATTGATCAACGAATCTTTTGCGGATGAGAAGTTGTTCACAGTTCAGGAGGAAGAGCCACGGTTCGCAGATATTGTGAACTATCTTGTCATCAATATAATGCCTCTTAATATGAATGCAGCTCAAAAGAAGAAGTTTCTGCATGAGGTGAAGTGGTACATGTGGGATGAACCATATTTGTTTAGACAAGGAGCTGACCAGATCATCAGGAGATGTATTCCATTATGTGAGAGGAGGGGATATTACGAGACTGCCATTCCATAGTTTATGGTGGACATTATGGTGGTGAAAAGACGGCAGCTCATATTTTGCAAGCAGGTTTTTTATGGCCTATGTTGTTTAAGGATGCACATCAGTTCGTTTTAAGGTGTGATCGTTGCCAAAGAGTGGGGAATCTTACTAGAAAGGATGAGATGCCTTTAAATGTAATGCTTGAAGTCGAGGTCTTTGATGTTTGGGGAATCGATTTCATGGGACCATTTATCTCATCCTGCAATAATCAGTACATCTTCCTGGCAGTAGATTATGTCTCGAAATGGGTAGAAGTCAAGGCTCTACCGACGAATGATACAAAGGTAGTGTTGAATTTTCTCCATAAACAGATATTCATAAGGTTTGGAATGCCACGGGTAATCATAAGTGATGAGGGGTCGTATTTATGCAATCGTAAGTTCACTTCTATGATGCAGCGCTATAATGTGAATCATCATGTTGCTACTGCCTATCATCCGCAAACGAATGGTCAAGCTGAAGTGTCTAATAGAGAGATCAAGCGCATTCTGGAGAAAGTTGTTTGTCCGTCAAGGAAGGATTGGTCTTTAAAGCTCGATGAAGCTGTTTGGGCTTATAGAACAGCATACAAGACTCCACTTGGGATGTCCCCGTTTCAACTTGTTTATGGTAAGGGATGTCATTTACCTGCGGAGCTTGAGCATAAGGCTTATTGTGCATTAAAGAAGTTGAACCTTGATCTAGATGCAGCTGGGAAGAAGCGAATGCTTCAATAATATGAACTTCATGAATTTCGACTTCAAGCGTATGAGAACAACAAAATATACAAGGAAAAAGTAAAAAGGTGGCACGACAGGAAGCTATATCCTAAGTCATTCGTGCCGGGGCAACAAGTTCTTTTATTCAACTCTCGTCTCCGACTTTTTCTTGGAAAGTTGAAATCAAGGTGGTCTGGACCTTTCATCGTCAAAACTGTGTTTCCTCATGGAGCGGTGGAGATTTTTGAGAATGAGCCAGGCCAAGCATTCAAGGTTAATGGTCAGAGATTGAAACATTACTATGGGGACACGGCAAACCGGGAAGTGGTTAGTGCCGTTTTATTGTCAACTTGATCGAACTCCTCTACGTTAAGCTAATGACGTAAAAGAAGCACTTCTTGGGAGGCAACCCAAGGATTTAACCTTTAGGAACCTTTAGAAGTTAGTACCATATCGAAAAAACCCAAAAAAAAATCAGAAAATTGGGCAGAATTTTTTTTTTCTAGAAACCCCTTGGGTGCCCGCTCAGGAATCCTAGGCGGCCGCTCGGAGTCTGGAGCGCCCGCTTGGAAGTCCTGGGCGGCCGCTCAGGACCCTTCTGCCATAATTTTTTTTGCCTTATAAAAAACCACAAAAAAAAATCAGAATAACCTAAAAAATATAAAAACCCACGATTTCTCTCCCACAATTCCACGTTTTCTTTCCCACAAACCCCACTCCTACTCTAATTCTAAACCTAAATCCTACCCTATATATACACACAACCCCTCCATATACACTCCTATATACTTTCAACTTCAAAACTGTCTCCTACACTCAAAACACAACTCTTAAACACTTTTTCTCAGTTTCAATGGCACCTAAAAGATCCCGAATTATTGATAGTAGCAGCACCGTTCCAACTGCTGATTCTTCGAGGGGAATTGCTGCGAGATCTCGTTCGATGGATAAGGCTGCTGAGGAGGAGTATACTAGGCTTCTGACTAAGCCAATTTTGAAGGAGAGGGGATTTTTACCATCGGGGAGGGATGGTGAGTTGTTACCGATGATTTCAGAAAATGGTAGATTTCTTTTTGTGAGTCGCCGGAGGCGGTTCCAATGAGTGTGGTTCGCGAGTTTTGTGCGAACGCCAAGGTTGAAAAGAATGGGTTTACTGTTGTTCGTGGGCTTACTGTGGATTATCAGTCAGAGGCAATTCACCGTGTTATTGGGCAGCGACAACGGAAGCCCACGGAGGAGAATTGGAATGAGAAGACCCCCGATGATTTTGATTTGGATTTGATTGTGGCTACCCTCTGTCAGTCGGGCACGGTGTGGAAGTTTAAGACGGGATATAACGAGTATCGTTCTTTTCCGGCGGTTACGATGAATAGGTGTGCCCGTGCATGGAATGCCTTTATTTGTGCTAATATTTTGCCTACTTCACATGCACATGAGGTTACATTCGAGAGAGCAAGGTTGTTATGGGGGATCTTGAATAAGGAGTATTATGTGGACCTTGGTGAGTTCATCTACCAAGGAATTTTGAAGTTTTTGAGGGGGGCGAAACACAGCAACATCCCTTATGCATCTACTGTCACGAAGCTGTGCAGAGCAGTGGGAGTTCATTGGCCTTCTCACGAGCAGCTGCATATGCCGGCCGCTCTTATTGACTCAACGACTCTGAATGCGATGTAGGAGTGGACGGGTGGAGAGCCCGAGGAGCATGGTTTAGGATATCGTCTTCCAGGAGGACGTACAGCAGCTGGTGCTACCATGGCTAGGACCAGTCAGGTTCGTGATGAGGCAGGATCTTCTAGAGCCCAGGAAGGTGCTGGGATGGCTGATGCCCAGTATAGGAGGCTGTCGAGGAGGATGGATGTGATGTATGAGTCGCAGAGTAGGTTCGCTCAGGAGCTCACCCTTGCACTTGGGACTGCTTTTAGAGGCCTTGGAGCTGACATCCAGTGGCCCATTTTTGGTGAGGACTCTGCTTATCCGCCTCCTGACACTCCACCCTCTAAGGGTGATGATGATGATTTCTCCGAGTAGGTATACCCTGTGTTCCTTTCTTCTACCTTCACTGGGGACAGTGAAGATTTTAAGTTTGGGGGTTGTAGTTAAGGAATATTTTTGTGTGTGTCATGTAGTTGCATATTCATGATAGTTTAGTTCATATAATTGTATATTTTTGCATATTTTTTCCATATATAGTTTTTTTTATATCTTTATTTATCATGTCATTTAGCTCATGCATATACCATGATCCCTTTTGCGTTGCTTTACCGATTGATTTGTGATATTGATGCAAGTGTAGTGATAGCGTTAGAGTGATGATTGAGTCTTGTAGGTTGACATGCATGCTAGAAATACTTGTAATCTCACTAAGTCTTAGAGTATGCTTAAGGACTAGATTGTTGTCATGGTTTGATGGTTTTTGAGGTTAATCTATTGATTATGCTTAGAATTTATGATAGGCTCTTAATGATAAAAGGCATGAAAAGAAAAAAAATTGGAGTAAAAATTGGAATTCATTGCTAATTGTGGCTAGGCGTCAAATGGCTAGTAGCCGGCTCGTATTTTTATGCGAGTAGTCTAGGGTTGAGTAAGATGGAGCGAAATGCACTTGCTCAGAAATTTAAAAAAATAAAAAAAAAAGAAAAAAGGAAAAGAAAAAAAATGAAGAGTTAATGCATAATTGATCACGAGTGGGCTCTTTGGTATTCGAGTTATTAAGTTCTTAGGGGACTTTGTGCCTAGTGACCTAAGGCTTTTATAGTCTGGGATCCGCTAACCTAACGCTAGCTAAATGGATGCCATTGCATAAGTCTTTTGTGGACCTCACTCATTGCACGGTCAAATAAGCATTTCTTGTTGTTTTGAATAAAAGCATGATTCTGTAGTAAGCTCCAGTGATCTTGAAGTGTTATAAGTCATTTTGTGCCTAGAATTTATTCTTCGTATAATCATGTGATTGCCTTGAGGATAATCGAGTTATGATAATTGATTTAGTTTCGAAGCATATCTGTTAAGCATCCGCACACACCACGTTTCTGGTTGTATGTTAGTTTGCATGATTTGATTGATCTTTATTTGCCTAATTGCATTTGTTGAGATGTCATGAGTTGGTTGGTTTAGTCATTGTGAGGGGGATCACTGCATTTCATGTAGATTGAATTCATGCATGTTTTTGTTTTGTTTTTGAGTCTGTGACGCTTAAGGACAAGCATCGATTTAAGTTTGGGGGTGTGATAAGTGGCATTTTATACCACTTAGAACGTCTTATAATGGCTTGAATTGATGTCTTGAAATTAGGTATTTTATGTATTTGATGCATTTTTCTAGTGTTTTTGCATTTCAGGGTATAACTTGCGTATGTACGAAGAATTCATCAGAAATAAGCCTAGGGAAGTGCTTGGCATTGGTTGTGGAAAGTTGAGGGTAGAACGCAGCAAAATCAGGAGCAGAATTCAGAATTTTCCAGAAGGTGCTTGGGCGCCCGCTCAGGATGCTGGGGCGGCCGCTCAGGAGCTTGGGCGCCGGCTCAGGAATCTGGGGCGGCCGCTTAGGGGCGAGAAAATTAATTCTGATTTTTATAAATCCTTATTCTGATGAACTTCTGAGACGGCTGGTTCTTGTGGGCTTCTATATAAGTAGTTCTCAGACACGTTTCAAAAAAGGGTGGTATCAAGCAAGGAGCAAGGAGAGAAGGAAGAAGACCGTTTTAGCACATCGCAACGAAGAAGAGGAAGCATACGTTTTCTTGTGATTCTTTTATTCGTTGTATCAGTGGATGCTAGTTTTCTTTACTTTGAACCTATTTACTCTTGTGATGTACTCTGGTTTTAATAAGTATTTTTATTAGTTTATATTGTGTGTTATTATCATGTTTTCATATGAACCCATGGTGATGATGAGTTCTGTCATGGGCTAATCATGATCATGGGGTCATAACGGATTTACTATGGATTTCTTTAGTTAGTTGTTTAATACCTTAGTGTGTGATGATTGTATGATATCTAGCATAGGTTGTGCTTATTCGTCTTATGTGCGTCGCGAACATATAAGATAGGCTGTTAATCTCTTATGAAGCGAAGATGGATCTCGAGGTTTAGAACTTGCCATGCTAGCATAGGTTCATGTATGGGTATGGATGATTAGTGGGTAACTCTAACCGTTTTACTTGCCCTGTGTAATCATAAAGAATAACTTGTGCTTAAATCGTTATATTGTCAAATTCTGTAGACATATAGGGTCTCAACATAATTGATGCCTATTCAACTTCTATCTTAATTGTGGATGTGTGGTAGAATGGTATTAGTACAACGAAAGTTGGCTTTTATCAGTTTCGTGTTGTTCGATTAATATCATTACCGTTACATGCTAATGGGAATAACGATAACTATTGAAGGAATTAGTAATGAAGTTATGATCTCATGTGTCTTTAATATTGTTAATTCAAGTGTCAATTAAGTGTTTAATTCTCGTAGTTAATTGTAGTTAATAATTAGTTAATCAAATAAAAGGGTTATTGTCTTGACATTGAGAAGTAATCATACATTGGTGAGTAAGTGTTAATTGAACGTAATTAGTCTGAGTCTCTGTGGGAACGAACAAGAATTTATTCTATATTACTTACGAACGCGTATACTTGCGTGAATTATTAGCGCGTGTTTTGTGCCTAACACAATACAATTCAAATATTGTATAATACACAATTAAAAATAATTCAGAATACATTAACAATACCATATTTATACTACTCAAATACGTTCAAATGCTTTCCAAATTAAAAATAAAATACCATTCATTACTTTCAAAATACAATACTTTTTAATTTAATTAAAAAATACATTCAAATATCATCTTCTTCCTCTTTCTTCTTCCACCACCACCCACCAGCAACCATGGAGGTCACCGGCGGCTACCACCGTCGGGCGGCGGTCCGGCCAAATTCCGGCCAACCCCAAACATCAATTTTCTTCCTGATTTTTCATACCCAAGACCCGATCTACTCTTCTACCAAAGCGGTTTTTGAAGATTCTTCTCCGCTTAAAATTTCGGTCAATTTCCGCTCATCTCTCTCTCTCTCTCACTCTCTCCCTCCTTCCCTGTCCCTCCCTCGCTCTCTCTCTCTCTCTCGCACCTTCTCTCCCTCATCTCCCTCTCTTCTCTCCCTCTCTTTCTCGCCATCTCCCCCTTCCCCACGTAATTTTCAGACGTCACCACCACCACCGACGGTGGTGGCTCCGCTTTCCTCTCCAAAACACACACAAATACTCACAAACACAACACAAAGACAACACTGTAATCAAATATAATTCAACATCATCCAATCATCATCCTCCTCTCTGATTTCTCCTCTCTCTCTCTCACAATCCATAATCTCCATTTTGTTTTATCAATCCTCTTCCCAATTATTAACCCTAATTTACTTCACAATTAATCAAAACAATAATTTTGATTACAAACCCTAGTTCATCTAAATTGGGGCAACCCAAATTACAAGCCCAAATTGATCAATTGGACCCTAATAGCCCATTAACAAGAAAAATAACCCAACATATTTATTTATACTAAAATCACAATCCACAATTTAATTATATATACAAAATCTTAACTTACTAATTAAATCAAAGTAATAAACTAATTATGAGTCTATAAAATACCAAAATTAGCAACAAGATCATGAATCATAATTATGAAAATAAAATCCAACTAAAATCACTTCCTCAAATAAATTGTTAAAAGAATTAGTATATATAAATAATTATAGGGGATATTAATCACCTTAAAAGAGGATGATCACAATGATTCTTGACAAAATCTTTAACCCGCTACTTCACTTCTTGATAAACCAAAATGATCTTTCTTGAAAACCCAAATAAATACACTCCAATTAACTTCTCTAGAAAAAATACTTTGATTATATATGATGATGATCAAATTTTGAGACATAGAATTGCATTTACTCTCCCAAACCTCTTTATTTATATAAGCTTTAACCAAGGTTAATTGAATTAACCTTAGAGTAACTAGAATAGTTTGAAGCTTCTATACTAATCTAGAATTAGCTAGTAAATTATTTATTTATAAATTGGTAGAATATTCATTCTTTTATTCCAATAAAATTGCTCTTAAATAAATAGTTAAATAAATAGAGAAATCCTTGTTATTTAATTATTTCTACAAATGTCATTATAAATAATAGCAATTCACTACACAAACTATATAATTTATTATATAAAAATTAAATAATTTTCGAGAAATAAATTCGGTTCTCGCCGAATTTAATTGAAAAAAATTAAATAAATAAAACGTATTAAAAAATTGAAAGAAGTATGGAATAATATTTAAGAGTAGGACTAATCCAAAACCAACATTATAAATACTTGAGATTTACACGAATTCTTGAAAAAAATATATATTAATCCCACAGTGAAAATCATACGAATTAATAATGGTATTAGTAGCTCACACCAACCACTGTAATCCATATTTTTTTCTTTTAGGTCTTAATATAACTAAATATGATTTAACCACGAACCCAAAATAATAAAAGAGCATCTCACTCGCATGCGCAAAATTTTAATAATAAAATAAAATCTTCTTTCTGCTACTCTGTAAATGCTCTTACTTAATATATACCAGAAATGAAAATGTTAAAAAAAATCAATTTATAAAAATTCTTGAACGAATTCGCTTGTACTATAATAATTATGCATCACATCCCATATTCTCAAGAATGTAATAATAGTTTTCCTTCTATAATTAAATACCGAGGAAATCAATTATTCGGATAATATTGACTTAAACGTTGAGATCAATCTAGTATCACAACTTGTCAAATTTTCTCGGGCATTACATGATCGTTGAACGATCGTACGTTCGCGTGGATATCTTTGGAGAGCAGATCTTTTTCAAAGAGGGCTGCTGTGATTCATCAAGCTAAGGACTTCCATTATTATCATACAAAAAGCTTTATTAAGATACATGATCCTATTCTCCATAATCATCCAATGATTATACATAGATCCTGCGATAGGGTTTCAATTTTTCTTTTTGGTTTATGGATCTTTTCTGTTGCGTTGTGTGCTCGAATCCCTAACAGAGACTCTATCCATTCTTCTAGAACATGTAAGACAACTTGAAAAAGGATCAACACATATTGTAAATATTCTCAGAAGTGATAATGGAATTAAATTTAAGAACAACACTGTGAAGGAGTTCTACAAATTCAAAGGCATAAAACAAGAGTTTTCTGCTCCTAGAACTCCACAACAAAATGGAGTTGTTTAAAAAAAGAACATGACTCTCATAGAAGCTGCAAGAATCATTCTTGAGGAAGCAAAATCTGACAACTTATTTTTAGGCCGAGGCTGTGTAAACTGCTTGCTTTATTCAGAATGCAACCCTGATAAAACGGTATGGCAAAATACTATTTGAGATGGTGAAAGAAAAGAGGCCAAATTTGAACCCTTATTTTTGTTCTTAAAACTCATCTTGAACAGCTTACTAAAGATCTAAAAGTTGATGAAGGCATTTTTGTTGGATATCAACTATAAAAAAGCCTTCAGAGTTTACAACCCGAGAACTAAAGTGGTTATGGAGTCAATTCATGTATCTTTAGATGACAAGAAGATAGTTGGATTAGAAGATGTCAATGATCATGACCCGCTATGATTTGAAAATGAAGTACCTTATGTTGAACAACTAAATCTTGATACTTCTCCAAATAATGATAATGTAAATAATGATGGTACACGTCAAGATGAACACATATACTTGTTATTCCCAAATAATCTAATAGTAGAATTACAGAAGGGGGTTGAATATAATCCTGATTTCTTTTTTTTTTTAATTAAGAAACTTCTTTACCAAAATATATCAGTGTTTGAATATGCAAGTGTGTAGAATGAAATATGAATGTATTCAAAACACAAATTAACTAAACATAGAGATTTAAAAACTTTCTGGTGGATTGAACTTTCCACCAGAGATATATATTGATTGAGAACTATGTGATGCAATAATGCACACAACTGCTTACAAGTAAAATTACAAAGAATGAACATAGAAATTCTTAATAAATTTTTCCTTTGATTGTTTCTCCGTTCTTTCAATTGATCAGTCGATAATTATCTACTTGCTACACTTGGTTTATATATCACCAAGTTACATATGAAACATACAAACATATAAAATAAAATGTCTAAGTCTTCATCACATGTTTCTTTATTTCTCTATCCATCATATTTGTATTTCTTCAAGTAAGCATGAAAATGGAAATGCTTCCTTGTTCTCACAAACCTAGTTAGAGGCTGCCACATTTCTTTTGTATACAATCAACCCATGTGACTGTCAAGTCATTATCAACTCATATTTGAATCTGATATTCCTTGAGACTTCATCATTATCCGTTGAGTCTGTTATGGATCATCCGTTGAAGGTGCCTTATGTCATATGTTGAGAGCTTTGCAGATTATCCGTTGATGATATTTCCATAGAAATTGACACCATTTCATTTATGCAAAATTACAAGGCATCTAATATTCAAAATTATCCAACCTATTTTACATATCACTAGTAGTCAACATGACTTAGAATATCCTACAACTTCTAATCCTCTAAGACATTACAATATATATGAATGTGCTACAAAAACTTATTTAAACATAAGCTACTCTTTCAACGGATGACAGAGTAAGATTATTCGTTAAAATCTACGAACAAATTTAATTAAATCTACTAAGGTATTGTGGTGAAATATCATCAAGCCTACAACATATTCCTAACAATCTCCCCTGATTTATGACTATTAGAATTGTAGGCATAAATTGAGGAGGACTTGATGATAACAAAACACCTTATACAAAATGATAATTCAATAGTAGATAAAAATGATAAGTGGTGTAGACTTTATTGAAAATTATTAGAAGAGAGTTCACAGAAATCTCACAAGCCTTGTTCAAGGTGCTCCTCTAATCTGAGAAAATTAGTTCTTCTTCCTTGAGTGTCTAGTCTTCTTTCCCAGCTTCTCATTGTTCTTTTCTATCTGGTGTTGGAGTTGTCCGTTGAACTCAAATTCATCTTCATTAGATAGATCCAGCATCTCTTGCATTTCCTTGAGAGTCTCATTGCTTGATATTTTTAGCTGATCTTCTAGTCTGAAAAATCTTCTGGTATTTCTTTGATCCTTGAACTCCATCAACCAGTATGACCTCAAGTGCACTCTACTTCTAGTGTAAGGAATAGTTAAGACTCTTGGTAGTGCACTTGGGTCTCTCCAGCTTCTTTGTATTTGTTGAATTTTGTTAAATATCTCTCTTTTAGCCACCGTGGTGATTCCAAAGTTTTTCTTGATTGCAGAGAATATCTTAATCAAAACAGAGTAGCTTTCATTGAGAATCCTATGAAGAGGCCAAGTGTTAGGGTTTTTACTGAACTATTCGTTTGAAGTATATACTATAATAATAATCATTTGAGAATCTTGAATGCATGTTTTCATATTGTCTATATATTATATATTGTAGACAATCTAGTATCAAATGGGATATCAAAAGATTAGATTGTCAAGCTCCTTATATAATATAATAAAGGTTCACAGTCTAAGTGGTGTTAGACAAACCACTGGAAGGGCTGAAGTATTATTTAGAAATAGTATATCTTTACTATTGAATAATTCTTGTATACTTTGTGTATATTGAACAGGATTAAAATAGTAGAATAATTCTTTCTTTTATTCTGACAATAAAGAGGAACTAAGATTCTATGATATTATTATTGCTTAGGTTCTTAATCCAGATATAGTGATTGACACTTGTATTAATACACATACCTTGATTCATACATTAAGTAATTTATTGTAAATTGCGAATTTATGTATTGGGCAATGACATTATATACAGAGGGGGATATTGACTATAAAAGGAATCCGTGTCCGAAAAAAATATATTCGGGTGATGATGTCATCTTGAAAGCTCATAAAGATAATTGTGCTTTAGTCCTACAAGCCGATTTGTGCTTGCACAATTATAAGGTTGAGTGGATGATCAAGGATAAAAGATATTGATTAAATTAATTGTCAGAAATTAATTTAATTAACATACATGCGATATCTTAAACATGGGGAATTTAATAAGCAAATAATATGGGAGCCGAATTAAATAATTAATTTACGGAATTAGGAAAGGTAGTGCAAATATTAATTCTTTAGTGGATTGAATTGATATTTAATGATAATGGGCATGGCCTAGAATGTCATTGGGAGGCCCGACCTAATTGTCCATGATCCCTACTTTAGCCTGTAAATATTCTAATGCTCCTGAAGCTAGAGGTGAGAACGTGAGAACACGAGAACACAAAAATGAAATAAGATCCTAGGGTTTGAGAGAGGAAGCCATTTTTCTCAAGGAGCCTGCTAGGGTTTTGGATTTTCGTAGCTTCAAGAAGAGGTACACCTTGGGAGATCGAAGCCCACACTTCGTCCAAGGAGAAGCAGGGAATACAGTAGAAGACGTGGATTCGAATCGCTTGCGCCGTAATGATTAAGGTTAATGTTCTGTTCGCACTCATTAAATTTATATCATAAAATGCAGGTCCGAGATCATATTGTTCCAACAATTGGCATCAGATCCTGGTTCTAGGTTCTGCGTTTTATGATATGAAGTCCATGTCATAATTATATATGCATATATATATATATAGTGGAATGCTTGTATTGATTCTGTGATGCAGGGTGATATTCACTATTATGGCCATGTTTTAATTATGTATTTGGATCCCACGTGGTTTAGTCGTGGTTATTTTTTTATGATTAATATCCCACATGATTTATCGTGTTTTTTTTGTAAATCACGAGGGTTGATCGTGATAGTTTTTCCTATTCTGGTTTTTATAATGTAATAGAATAGGCTTGTTCAACTGTATTAAGTTGTATGTAATTGTCTAAGCGATTAAGCTGTAAGAAACAGAGATTTTCCGCTGCTGCATTCTATTTTCGAGGAGCTTCGCAGTTGTGGCTGCATATTTCGCTTACAATGTCCGATATGGGCTTGAAATACCTTTTGGAAATGGCAGCAGAACGAGACGGACATGCTGTAATATATCTAAAGATCTATTGCCTCAGTTTCCAAGTCGTTCTTAGGATGTTTAGGCTTTCAACCGGGCTCTCGAAGTTTTCGAGAAATTTTAAAGGATAAATTCAAGACATTCGTTGATCAAGATATCCATTGGTCAAGTCATCCGTTGATGATTAAGATATCCGTTGATCAAGTCATCCGTTGATGATCAAAGACATCCGTTGATCAGCTTATATGGGGCCATAATAGTGAATATGCTTTATTATGTTTTACATAGTTTTTGCTAATCTTGATTATTGCCACTATGTGTTTCTTGTCTGTGTTATTATACCATGTGATACTGACCCTTAGCATGCTAGAATGACATGGATATAGTAATGTATTAATTAATTCTTTAATCATGAGAGTATGCTGCTATATAATGTGTTCTTTGTTGTTGACATAATACATGTGGAATTCGAAGAAATAACATAGGACGATGTATCTAGATTAAAATCCTTAAAGTAAATACTAAGTGGGAGAGGGAATTAATATGAAATTAAATCCCATGATCTCCATTATTGTTTGTATATAATTTAACATAAAGATAAATATAAATCATATATACGTCACCCATCGTTGCGTATAATTTATGGTGTCTAGAATGTTAATGAAATTTCTAGAACAAACTACTTAAATTAATAACAAATATTGGAAGGTATACATGTCACCCATTGTGGCATACCAAGTTTCATAGATTTTGGATAATTATAAGATATCATTTGATGGCATCTGGTATAATTATGTGTAATTTAAGATTTGATGATGGTATACACTTAGCTATGAAAAATAATATAGACCACCCCAATGTGGCGTATTGTTTAGTAATAGGACCAAAGTAAGATTTAAACAAATTTAGGTGGTATACATGTCACACATCGTGGCGTACCAGAAACTTATGGTGTTTAAATGTTATTGCATTAATTTTAATATTTGTTAGAGGAACCAATAGGTCTTAATATTTAATGCACCCTTTATGTGTTATGTGATGTTTTTATGCATGATTCTCAGGATACCAGACCTAACTATATTGAATGGAAACAAAATTTGGACATTGTGTTGACTGCTGAGGAGTACAAGTTTTGCACTTATGAACCCAAGCCAGATGAGCCCGCTGCTGATGCTCCTGAAGATGAGAAAGAGTATTATAAGCGGTAGATTAAGGCTGATGAGATGTCATGATGTTACATTCTGGCAACAATGTCGGGTGTTTTGCAGCATCAGCATCAGTCTATAACCACTGTTGCAGATATGCTCTTTAATCTCAAGGAACTTTTTGGAGATCAAAATAGAGCTGCCAGGCAAGTAGCCATGAAGGCTTTAATAAACACTCAAATGGTTGAAGGAACGCCTGTAAGGGATCATGTTCTCAAGATGATGTCACATCTGAATGAGATAGAAATCCTTGGTGCTGAACTTGATGGGAAAACCTATATTAACATTATCCTTATGAGCTTGTCCAAGAGTTTTAAGTAGTTTCACTTGAATTACAACATGAACAAGAGGTTGTATAATCTCGTGGAACTCCTGACAGAACTTCAGGAAGCTGAAGGATTATTTCGGCAAAGTGTTCAAGTGAATGTGGCTGAGAAAGGTTTTTTCTCTAAGCCAAAAGGTATAAGAAAAAGAAAAAGGCTTAAACATAGAAAGCTATGAAGGTAGTGGGAGTTCAAGGTGGTGTGAAAAAGCCTAAGGGAAAGTGCTTCAGGTGCAAGCAGTCAGGTCACTGGAAACAAGATTGTCCTCTTCCTAAGAAGACAAACAATACTAGTATGTCTCTTTCTTTAGTTATAGAAACATATGTAGCGGCTACATCTACGAGCACTTGGTGTGTCGATACATGAACCACTGATCATGTTTGTAATTCTATGAAGGGATTCCAGCTATCCATAATGCATAGAGATGGTAAGATATACGTGTTCATGGGAGATGCTACGAAAGTAGCAGTAGTTGTAGTAGGAGTTATTCATTTATTTTTTGGTTCTGATAGGATTTTGGTTTTGAACAATTGTCTTTATGTACCTTCTTTTAGAAGAAATCTGATTTCGGTTTCTAAGCTTGCTATGGATGGTTATGATGTTTGTTTGGATCATAATGTTTCTATTATGACAAATAAACGAATTATATGTTCTTGTACTTTGCAAGACAATTTGTATATAATTAATCCTAGTCAACCTCCACTGTAACTGCAAAATAGGAAATTGGACAGCACGTATTCTACCTCTAATAAAAGAAATGAACCTTCTAGTTTGAACCAAACATATCTTTGGCACTTGGGATTAGGTCATATTAGCTTGAGGAGGGTTCAAAGACTGGTAGCAGACGGGCCTTTAAGCTCATTGGCAGTGGAGCCATTTCTAGTTTGTCAATCCTGCTTGGAAGGTAAAATGGCTAATAGGCATTTTAAGGCAAAGTGGAATAGAGCCAAATAAATGTTAGAATTGGTTCACACTGTATTATGTGGACCCATGAATATCCAAACAAGAGGTGGTTATGAGTATTTCATCACATTCATTGAAGATTATTCTAGATATGGGTACGTTTATTTGTTGTGCCGTGAGTCTGAGTGCTTTGAGAAGTTCAAAGAGTACAAAGATAAATTGGAGAAGCGACTTAATAAAAGTATCAAGTCACTACGATCAGATCGTGGTGGCGTATACTTGCTTGGAGAATTTAGGGAATATTTATCAGAGAATGGGATAGAATCCCAATTAACTACACGAGACATACCCCAGCAGGATGGTGTAGCAGAGAGAAGGAACCAGACTCTTTTAGAGAGTGTTAGGTCGGTGATGATTTATTCGGATTTACCCAAATCATTTTGGGGACATGCCTTAGAAACAACAGCTTATCTTCTGAACCTAGTACCTTCTAAATTGGTTCCTAAAACCCCCTTAGAATTGTCGACCGGGGACAAACCGAGTCTAAGACACATTCGGATATGGGATTGTCTAGCACATATGCTGAACAAGAATGCGACTAAGTTAGAATCTTATACAAAAGTAAGGCTGTTTGTAGGCTACCCCATGGGAATAAAAGGTTTTTTATTTTATATTCCGAAGAATCGGGATGTCATTATTAGCACCAATGCTAGATTCTTGGAGTAGGACTAAATAATGAATCACAAACCCATGAGTAGTATCGTTTTAGAGGAACTAGTGGGAGGGACAAATAATACCTAGAATCCTATAGTACAGGTAGAACAACCACAACAAAATGCACAACTTGTCACTAATACCACACCAGTGCCTCGTCGTAGTGGGAGGGTTGTTCGATAGCCTGATAGATTCATATTTTTGGGAGAGTCTTTGGACTTGGTCTCTGGTGAACATGATGATGATCCCTGGACATATAAAGATGCACTGCAGGACAAAGATGCAGATCTTTGGTATAAGGCAATGTAATCTGAGATGGAATCGATGTATTCTAATCTGGTCTGGGAGCTCGTGGAACCACCAAAAGGTATAAAAACCTATTAGATGTAAGTGGATCTACAAGAAAAAGAGGGGATCAGATAAAAAGGTGAAAGCCTGGAAAGCAAGACTTGTTGCGAAAGGGTATACTCAGAAATAAGGTATCGATTATGAGGAAACCTTTTCGCCAGTGGTCATGCTTAAGTCAATCCATATTCTTTTATCTAAAGCAGGTCATCTCGATTATAAGATTTGGCAAATGGATGTCAAGACAACTTTACGTAACGGAAGTCTTGAAGAAACCATCTATACGCAGCGACCAGAGGGATTCATTAAGGAAGGCCAAGAACATCTTGTATGTAAGCTTAAGAGGTCTATTTATGGACTTAAACAATCTTCTAGGTATTGGAACCTTCATTTTGATTAGGCAGCCCAGTTGTATGGTTTTGATCAAACTCCAAGCGAAGCATGCGTGTATAAAATATGTGAGGGAAATGCAGTGTTTTTTCTAGTGCTATATGTTGATGACATTTTACTCATTGGAAACAAAGTTAAGATGTTGTCTTCAATAAAGTCACGGTCGTTCAAATAATTTGAAATGAAGGACTTAGGTGAAGCAGCATACATCTTTGGGATCAAAATTATAAGGGATCGCAAGAAAAGGATGTTGGCTTTATCTCGAGAACCATACATACATGACGTGTTAGCTCGTTTTAACATGCAGGACTCTAAGAAGGGTAATTTACCTTTCAGATATGGAGTTTATCTATCAAAGAGTCAGTGCCCTTCGACACCTAAGGAGATAGAGAACATGAAGGCAGTTCCTTATGCTTCGACATGTGGAAGCCTAATGTATGCTATGTTATGTACGAGACATGATATCTGTTTTGCCGTGGGCATAGTTAGATGATACCAGTCAAACCTAGGATAGGAACATTGGAGTGCAGTAAAAACAATACTCAAGTACATGCGTAGAACTAAGGAGTATATGTTAGTTTACAAGTCCTTGGATTTTGTTGCCTCTGGGATATACCGATTCAGATTTCCAGACAGATATAGATAAAAGAAAATCCATCTCGGGATGTGTTTTTACTTGGGGAGGTGGAGCCGTAATATGGAGGAATGTGAAGCAGAAATGCATTGCAGATTCAACCATGAAAGCCGAGTATGTGGCAGCCTCTGAGGCAGCCAAAAAGGCTATATGGTTCCAAAACTTCCTTTTGGATTTGGATGTAGTTCCTAATTTACCATGACAAATCATGATTAACTTTGATAATACTGGTGTTGTGGAGAATACCAAGGAGCCACGGGCCCATAAGGCAGCAAAACACATAGAGCATAAGTATCACCTCATACGGCCGTTTGTTAAGCGAGGAGATATTATTGTGGCTGATATAGCGTCAAATGATAACCGAGAAGATCCTTTCATGAAGAGCTTACCAGCTAAGGTTTTTCAGGAGCACGTGGAAGCGATAAGAGTCAAATACTTGGTCACATAGTTATATAGTTGGTAGTGAATTGATTGTAATAAACACTGATATACTCAAAGAATAGCTTGAGTAAAAGTGGGAGAATGTTAGGGTTTATACTAAACTATTCGTTTGAAGTATATACAATTATAATAATCATTTGAGAATCTTGAATGCATGTTTTTACATTTTCAGTATATTATATATTATAGACAATCTAGTATCAAATGGGATAGCAGAAAATTAGATTGTCAAGCTCCTTATATAATATAATAAAGGTTCACAGTCTAAGTGGTGTTAGACAAACCACTGGAAGGGCTGAAGTATTATTTAGACATAGTATATCTTTACTATTAAATAATGCTTGTATACTTTGTGTATATTGAACGGGATCAAAATAGTAGAATAATTCTTTCTTTTATTCTGACAATAAAGAAGAACTAAGATTCTATGATATTATTATTACTTCGGTTCTTAATCCGGATATAGCGATTGACACTTGTATTTAATGCACATGCCTTGATTCATACATTAAGTAATTTATTTTAAATTACAAATTTATGTATTGGGAAATGACATTATATACAGAGTGAGATATTGACTATAAAAGGAAACCGTGTCCGAAAAAAATATATTCGGGTGATGATGTCATCTTGAAAGCTCATAAAGATAATTGTGCTTTAGTCGTGCATGCAGATTTGTTCTTACACAATTATAAGATTCAGTGGATGATCAAGGATAAAAGATACTGATTAAGTTAATTGTCAGAAATTAATTTAATTAATGGACATGCGATATCTTAAAAATGGGGAATTTAATATGCAAATAATATGAGAGTCGGATTAAGTAATTAATTTATGGAATTAGGAAAGGTAGTGCAAATATTAATTCTTTAGTGGATTGAATTAATATTTAATGATATTGGGCATGGCCCATAATGTAATTGGGAGGCCCGACCTAATTGTCCATGATCCATACTTTAACCTATAAATATTCTTTGAAGCTAGAGGTGAGAACACGAGAACACAAAAACGAAATAAGATCTTAAGGTTTGAGAGAGGCAGCCATTTTTCTCAAGGAGCCTGCCAGGGTTTTGTATTTTCAATGCTTCAAGGAGAGGTACACCTTGGGAGATCGAAGCCCACACTTCGTCCAAGGAGAATCAGGGAATACAGTAAAAGACGTAGATTTGAATCGCTTGCGCCGTAGCGATTAAGGTTAATGTTCTGTTCACATTCATGAAATTTATATCATAAACGCAGGGCCGAAATCATATTATTCCAACACAAGTGATTTTCTTTCCACCCCTGTAACTGAACACTAATCTTTCTGAAAGTCTGTTGTGGGCATCTATTTCTCTCACTTCATCTAGCTCATCGAAGTAGAGATTAATGTCTAAAAATTCTTTTATGTTATAGATAAAGAGTTGATCTCCTTTGTTGACTGTTGGTTTGGGTTTGGATAAGGATTTTAATTGGAATGGGACAGACTTGACTAGCTTGCTTGGTTTATTCTTTCTTCTTGTTGAAGTGGTTGGGATTGGGATGTTTAGTTCAGGAATAGGTAGGCTTTCCTAGTCTATATGTTCATCCTTGGGAATGATTGGCTCACCATGAAAGTTTATACCAAGATGGACCTTGACATCAGCTTGCTCCATTATGGGCATAGTTGATTGATTTGAGGTGGTAGACTAAGTTGGCTTTGGTTCTTCTTTTTCTTCCTCAAACACCAGCTTCCTTTTGGCTCTCTGCTTGCTATATCCTGTAGATCTTTGCTACTCTTTTCTTCAAAAATGAATCTCTTGGATCTTTTAATTTGCAATTGAGTGATCTTGTAACTTCTTTTCATTAGGTTTAGGAGTTGCATAGACTAGGTCCATTGGATTTTTACTTGAGCATTTTGATGGTGTTTCTTAGGCTTCAAAATCACAATGGCATGTTGATGTCTTTTAGATGCGGTTTGAATTCTTTACATGTTTCCCAACTTCATTTCATCTATTGGAATTGGTCTCAATTGAGTGATGTGCTTCACAGATTTGTCTTTTACTTGCAATTGGACTAAATTCCTTCTCGATTCTTTCATCAAGCTTCTTCATTTGTTCTTTCAGCTTAAGTTCAGATGTTGCTATGTTGATTAAGTCAATGTTGTCCAACATTAGTGGCTTAGAGAAGGTAATGGCTAGGACTATTATCTTACTAACTTGGACATGCAAATTCTCCTCCCCCTTACTAACTTGGGAATTTACATTCTCCTCCCCCTTTTTGTTATCATCAAGTATAGCAGAAGGTGGAGTTTGAGCAGCCAACAATTTTTGAAGAAGGAGTGTCTGATGTACTTGATTGAGAAGCACCTTGGTAACTGAATTCTCCATTATTGTCAGCCTAGAGTCCAATGTTCTAATTTTGTTACTCAATTTAAAGTCCTTCCTGATTTTCTGGTGAATGTCTTTCATTGTTGACTCAGGAAGTTTATACTCCATTCTTTCATTGATGTCATTTTTGACTTGCTCAATGGTGCTCTTGATCTCATCCACAGCTTGACTTTGTTGGAGAGATTAAATTTTATGCAGTTGCAGAGATTCAAGTTGGGCTTGTAGAAGACATCTGGTATTGGCATCAGTGGTGGCTTGGATGGCTGATTGAGTCTAATGGACAAGCTTGAATAATGTGGATTTGAAATGATAATCATTGCAATCCTTGGCGAAGATCCAGGATGGAGTGCTTGTGGTTGAGCTAGGTCCTGCAGCTCCCACTATGTTCATGCCAGTGTCATCAACATCATCTTCATTAAAGTCATCCCCAAAAAAGCCACCGGAATCTTACTCAAAATCATCACCAGCTGTAGGTGGAAGAGAGTTGATTGCATCCTTTGTCCTTTATATGGAGGCTGTAGTATGTACCAAATTAATAGTCTTCTCAGCATCCTTATTGCCCTGTTCAGCTAGAATCTGATATGCTGGAACATGAAAATGCCTCAACATCAAAAGAAACAAAATCTAGAACAACTTGATATTCTTGCTGAAATAGTTTCTCCTTTTTCTGCATCATTGAAATCCTTTAACTCACTAGCAATGAGATCTTCCCATTCTTCTGTACTTGCTTTTCTCTCATTTTCTCTCTCTTTTTGCATCAAGGGCTCCCCTTGGCTCACCACCCTCACACCCTCACCTTCACCATCTAAGGTGGGAATCCTCTCACTCACTTTGGCCATGATGGAAAAAATAGCATGCATATGTTCACTTTTTTCTTCTCCTTTTTCCTGAGAGCAACCCAGCCTCTCACTCATATTACTCCCTTCCCTCAGTCCTAAAAGTTATTGAACAACTACTAAGTCATTTACACTTGTAACAATTTTAGAGATTTCAAGAGGTGCAGAGACCATCAACAAATGAGTAATATCCATCGAAGTAGTAGCTGTGAATATCAATGGATGAATGCTGTTAGGCTTATCCGTCGAAGGACAATCACTTATCAACGGATGAGGAATATTGTGGCACCCTCCAAACCCGGGTTAGAAGTCTAGGGTCCACAACACACACATACACACCATATTTAAACTATTCATGAAAATAATATATATGCAATGACCCTACTTACCATAATCCACGGATCGAAGTAGTTTAAAGTATGTCCACAAGCCACAACCGTATTTATATTACAAATGTACCGAATCCTAGTTTATCTATCTTACAACGGAAGTAAAACTTTATTTCAGACTATGAACACAAACTAAGCCAAACATCATTTGCTAGCTTATTCCATTTCAACCAGAAAACCTAGCTCGCGCACTTGTCTGGGGATCCTCGCTACCACCAAATTCCTTTTTCACTGGAAAATAATATAAACAGATTTGCAAGAGTGAGCCAACTTGCTCAGCAAGTCACAATGACAACACTGAGATTAAACAATGATCAATTGAAATGATATAAGGAATCAAGTTTCTTGATAAGCAATGATTAGAATTGGAAATTCACTTTTTATTTTAAAAACCAAGGTTAGGCTGCTGATCAGTCACGCACTAACCCCGATCAAGGCTCCCAACTTTGCTCTATATACTGGATCCAAGGCACATATTGGCCTATTATGACCATGAATCTAGTCTGAACACAAATCTGGTCCATATTTAAAAACAATCCAATTCCGTAATATCAACATGATAAATAATGTAAATCAACAAGCTGAATCATAAACAACATTTATCTTGAAGCGTTGGGAAATTCTTAGTACCCTGAAGGTATAATAAGGTAATTATAAAGATTGGCTTTCAATCAAGGAAAGAATCAGAAAGTAGAAGACCAAGGGTTCAATGGTTATAAGGATTGGTCTTCTGTTATTCAAAGCATAAAGGTTTGTAGGTTAAGCAATTCTATATTAAGAGTCAATATGTGGTAGATATGTATTTGTGGAGTAGTATCGTATATGCGTGGCTCGTATATGAGAATTCAACAATCAATGGTTTACGAAGAATAAGGCTTATGGCTCAAGATCAATAAGAATCAGGGTTTAGGGTTAAGTACTTCAAAGTACTTGCAATATAGAACAATAACTATCAGGAATACTTGCAATTGATACTACAAGGAAGGGTAGAAACACTTGCCTTATCAATTCGCTTTTACTCTACTTGCACTCGTCAATTGGTTCCCACTCACTGACCGAAAAAGCTAGCAATTTGGTACACATTAGTTGTTGACTTGTATCTATAAAGGACACAAATACTCTTATTCTTATCGATGTGGGATGTTACAAACACCCCCTCTTATAGGATCGACGTCCTCGTCGATCTCACAAACACACATATGGAATCCGGGCAGTGCCTTTGCACTTCCGGCCGGGCAGAGCTCTGATACCATTTATAACACCCAAGCCCACAACCGAATGTGTACCGAACCCAACAACCCACCACAGGTCAATCCGAAAAAGCTAGCAATTTGGTACACATTAGTTGTTGACTTGTATCTATAAAGGACACAAATACTCTTATTCTTATCGATGTGGGATGTTACACTACTAGCTCAGCAAGTCACAATGACAACACTGAGATTAAACAATGATCAACTGAAATGATATAAGGAATCAAGTTTCTTGATAAACAATGATTAGAATTGGATATTCACTTTTTATTTTAAAAACCAAGGTTAGGCTGCTGATCAGTCACACACTAACCCTGAGCAAGGCTCCTAGGTTTGCTCTATATACTGGATCCAAGGCACACATTGGCCTATTATGACCACGAATCTGGTCTGACCACAAATCTGGTCCATATTAAAAAACAATCCAGTTTCGTAATATAAAGATGATAAACAATGTAAATCAATAAGCTGAATCATAAACTGAAGGGTTTTGAGCATATAAACGCAACGGAAACAGTAATTAAAATTGTGAAAAATCAGAATTTTCGAAATCCATCGCGGGATCCATGTGAAAAAAGATATTTAATTCGTAGATCAGATTGTTTACCTTAAGAATCTTTACAAATTTGTTGACGAATGGAGATCAAAAGCTTGTTCAATCACCACGCATCCTGCTCTCGCGATCTACGCTCTATCGGTATCCACACGAATGCTTGAACGCAAGGATTGAATGTGTACTAGCACAAACTCGTTTCTTCTTGCTCTCTCCATCTTCTCCTTTGGTGGCTAGGGTTTTTTTAGTAAAAGTCTTCCATACAAAATCAGCCATACAAGAGATATTATATAGAGAGTATAATAAGAATTATAACTCTTAACTAATTAGAAGTTATTATTAATTCAAAATTCCTATTTGTATAATAATTAAGTCACACTTAATTATTTAACAAATGAATTTCATAAATAATATTAGTAAATTCGAATATCAATTATCTAATTAATTAAGTCAAACTTAATTAATATTATAAATAATTCGAATTACTTTAATATAATTTAAATCCAATTTAAATTAAATAATCCTTCAAGCATTCTTTGTGTGTGACCCTATAGGTTATTATTACGTTGGCAACAAATTTTAAATCTAATTTAAAATCATAAACAATGAGCGACATCTAGTAATACATCATTACAACACAAGTAATATTAATTCAATTAGTGATCGACTTAACCTTTCTTGAATAATGTATAATGTAATATAATCCCTTTAACCAAATATTATAGATTAAACTAGAGGCATGTAATGTGTCATCCTCATCATAGTTTAATCCAAGTTTCCTTGATCAATGAGTAGACTATCATATCAAATCAACTTTTGAGCGTGACCACGCATTTCATAGTCTAGCTCACACAAGAGGCCAATAATATCACTCCTAAAATAGGAGGGTTAAATCCTATCTAGATCATTCATATTTCTCATACGATTCATAATATACCCAATGTCCACTTTTATCATTACCCAGTCAAGGATAACTTTTAATGGAATTAATGTATATTAATTCTCGTATAGAAATATAATGACTTCAGGTCTAAGGACCATTACATCATTATCAGTTTGAGAATTACTTATGACACAACAAACATGTAGAATCTCACATCGGGTTTGTCCAGCACCATGTACATATATATCTGTCCGTCTTTTTGACTTTGGTATCACTATATCTATGATCAATGAGATGTGATCATCAGTCAACAAACACACCAGTTTTAATGCATTATTATTGTCCCCTAATAATAATACTCGACCAAGGACCTTTAGGAATATTGATACTATTCTCATAATCCCATTTCTAAGTCACGTACTTAGAGATATAGAATTGCATATCATATTCCAAGGACATTTATTAATCTAACATTTATATCACAATAAATTAAGAATTAATAAATTATAAAAGTAATAATCGATAGAACATAAACATTAATAATCCAAATATCTTAAAATAAAACATCATAATGTTGTCTCTAGGGCACAAACACTAACAATCTCCCACTTGCACTAGAGCCAATCACACATGTATCTAATACTCATGGAACTAGTATGACAATCGTGCTTCTGCTGTGACAAAGCCTTAGTCAGTGGGTCTGCAACAATATCATTACTATACACTTTACATTTATATCTCCTTGATCATTAATCTCATTAACAAGGTGATATTGCTTAAGGACATGCCTAAACAGTCTCCTTGGCCGTTTCAAAAGTATCAATATATTCGGCTTCCACTATTGAATCATCAATGTTCTTGCTATGAACCATTCCAGCTAACATAACTTATATTTAGACAAAACCCAAACAAGACATAGACACATAATCATCCTTTTCTATCCAGAAATTAGGTTAAGAAACTAGTATCAGTGTAACCCTTTACAACTAGTTCCTTATCTTCTCCATACACCAAAAATAAATCTTTTGTCCTCTTTAAGTACTTAAAAATATTTTTGAAAATTATCCGGTGACCCTCACCTGGATTAGACTGGTATCTACTCGTCATGCTCAAAGCATACGAAACATCAGGATAAATACATATCATTGTAGACTTTATAGATCCAATTTCTAAAGAATATGGAGCTTTCTCAAATGGCCCTTATCATCTAATGATTTAGGGGAAATTATCTTTTGAGATCACTATCCCATGAGATATCGAAACATATCCTTTCTTTAGCTCCTGCATCCTAAAATGATGCTATATTTTATCAATGTATGTACTCCGACTAGGTCGATTAATCTTTTCAATCTATCTCTATAGATCTCGATCCCTAATATATAGGTAGCATCGCCTAAGTCTTTCACCGATAAACTATTTCTTAACCAAGTCTTAACGGCCTGTAGAGAATGTATGCCATTCCTTATTTGTTATATGTCATATATATAATACTAGGAATGTCACATGGCTCCCACTAACCTTCTTGTAAACACATGGTTCATCTTCAGTTAGAATAAAGCCAAACTCTTTGACCGTTTCATCAAAATGAATATTCATTCCCCTTGAGGCTTGCTTCAATCTATAGATCAATAGAAGCAACTTACAAACTATCTTAGCAAACATTGGATTGACAAAACCCTCAGGTTGTATCATATATACATCCTTTTCAAGGCTCCCATATAAGAAAGCAATTTTGACATCCATTTTCCAAATCTCATAGTTAAAGTAAGCAACTATTGCTAGCAAAATCCCAATGGACTTGACCATAGTAACCGGTGAAAAAGTCTCACCATAGTCTATACCATGAATTTGTTTGAAACTTTTTGCCACTATTCACGTCTTATAGGTCTGTACTTTAACATCCATGTCAGTTTTCTTCTTGAAACCCCACTTGCACCCTATAGGTTTTACCCCTTCGAGTGGATCAACTAAAGTCAATACTTTATTTGATACATGGATTCCATCTCGGATTTCATGGCCTTTAGCCATCTCTCGGAGTCTAAACTGTTCATAGAATCTTGGTAGGTGAGAGGCTTATCATTATCTGTAAGAATCACATCACCATCTTGAGTTAAAAGAAATTCATAATTTCTCCCGGGCTCATGGTGAATCCTACTAGATCTACGAATAACCTGTGTTTCTTGGACATGATTACTTTCAACATTTTGATGTACATCTTGGTCTTATTCCAACTCTGGTTCAATGTTATCATGTGGTTCTCGATCTTCATCGAGATGAATTATCTTCCCACTGATTTTATTAGAAAGTAGTTCTCCTTCAAGAAATACAGCGGCCCGAGCAATAAACACTTTGTTCTCAGAAGGATTATAAAAACTATACCCTAGTCTCACTTGGGTATCCCATAAAATAACATCTATCCAATTTTGGTCCAAGCTTGTCAGAGGCTAAACGTTTTACAAACGCTTCACGTCCCCAAATTTTCATAAATGACATGCTATGACATTTATCACTCTATATCTCATACAGAATATTTTGAACCGCTTTAGTTGGAACTTGGTTAAGTGTATATGCAGCCATTTCTAGAGCATAACCCTGGAAATGGAATGGAAGATCCGCTTGACTCATCATCGATCGCACTATGTCCAACAAGGTATAATTTCTCCTCTCAGAATCTCTATTCCATTGAGGTGTTCTAAAAGGAGTAAATTATGATACAATATCACACTCCTTCAAGAAACTCTTGAAATTGAGGTTTAAGTATTCTTCTCCACGATCTGATCATAAAACTTTTATACTTTTCCCTTGTTTGCTTTTCTACTTCAGCCTTATATTCTTTGAACATTTTAAAAGAATCGGATTGTTCTTCATAAGAACGACATATCCATATCTACTGAAATCATCAGTAAATGTTATGAAGTAGTATAAGCCACCCCTTGCCATCATACGCATTCGACCACATACATCATTATGTATAAGTCATAATTGTTCGGCGGCCCTTTCACCTGATCAGGTAAAAGAAAATTTAGTCATTTTGCCATTGAGACAAAGTTCGCATCTTCCGTATGATTCAAAATCAAACTTATCCAAGTATCCATCTATATGTAACTCAGAAATGCATTTCTCATTAATATGACTTAACGACTATGGTAGAGGTAATTTTTTTGTTTCATCTTAGAACATATAAATTGTTAACTAATTGTGCAACATTATAAGCCTTATCATTAAAATAGAATAAACAACTATTGTATATTTAATTAAAATGAAAACCTATCTTGTCCTTACAATAAATTGATTTAATGTATCCCCTAAAGGCAGGCACGTAATAACAATTTATCAAGTTCTCAATCTCGCCTATATGCGCAAAATTAGGTATCGAGTTCCTTTAACTAGAGCAACAACTTTTGCTCCAGTTTTGACCCGATACCTGAAGCTTGACCATTGCTAGTCTTCTTCTTCAGATCTTCCAAACAAGCTCGATAATTTAACTTTCAATCATCCAGTTATTTCTACAAAAATGACAATCATCTCCTTTAGCAACACCACTATCAGGCTTCAAAAGCCCTTTGGGATTGGACTTTGGTTTGGCACCGAATAAGATCAAATCTTCACCTTGCATGTCCACTTTCCTTTCCCATTTGCATTCCATGTGTACATGATCAATATGGATGTAATTCATGCCTTTACCGTGTTATTTTCAGCAATTCTAAACATGCTTAACAACTCCGTGAATGTTCTGTTTATCTCATTCCTTTTGTTCTTAACAAACTAAGAATAGAAATTGTTCAACAATTGTTTGATCAAATCAAGCTGAGTCTCTAGACTATTCTTGACACTCAAAATATCAAGGTACATATACCTATCATTTTTAGAACATTTGGTCCAACCGGATATCATTCTCCCAATAATGCAAAAATATGGTGCCTTATTATTGTTAAATCTTTCTGACGAGCCTATCCTTCAAACATCCTTTGAAGGTGCTCAATCATATCATAAGCATCATTATTCTCTTGTTGCTTCTAAAGCCCAGCACTCATAATTACAAGTATGAGACATGAAACATCAGTTGCATAATCAATTTGCTTCTGGTAAGCATTTTGTTTAGCACATATTTCATTCTCAGCTAGAAAAAATAAGGGAGGGGTTTGAGTGACATCCTTGAACCTGAGGATAGTCCTCAAGTTCCCATATCAATTGAGGAAATTATTTCATGTCAGCTTATCCTTCACAAGGACTATTACATAGAGAAGTTATTTCTGTTATTTCTCATTTGATATCTATAATATTAAAGTGCATAAAATGACTTAGTCTACAGATGATCATTAAATGATGTTCAAGTGATTATTCATATATATATATATTTACACAATATATATATCTCCCACTATTTTTATCAAATCAATAGCCCTAACTATTAATTTGGAAATAATATCTGCTATATCCTTTCTAGTGAGCCAAGATCCATATTTCACCATACGTTAGGTAAGCTTTAGCTTTTCTCCTAAAATATGATTATTTAGGTAGACAACATTTGTCAATTATATAAACTATATAACTCTTGGATAGCTTGGTGGAACAACATTTGTTCATATTTATCTAATAAATCTCGCCAAACTCTATGCCTCTAAGTTCATAATCCTATTGTGGTAACTTAGTTAAGTCAAACCCAATAGTCAAAAGTATCAATATACTTCAACACATGTCCCACAATAGATGGGAGTACTTCGCTTTGGCGAACCCACTCCTTATTGATCTAGGGTTACCGCATTAGACTTATTGGAAGGCATCCAATTAACTTTAGGGTTTTGTTAATTTTAAAACGATCATGATCCCATCATAAAGAGATTCCCAATTTTTCCTTGAATAAAATACTTCAAATCAATATTCGTCAATGGTTTAATTTTCAGGTAGTGAGGGAGTCACGACGGTCTCGCTTAAAACCCACAACCTTACAAGTTCAAAGAACTCGCTTTTGACAAAATCGCCCCATATTAGAAATAAAGAAAATTTGTATTTTATTCTGTGTTTCTTAAACACGAGAATCTCATAATCGTTTGTTCATTTTAAAATCTTGAGTCATTACAGATTTTATGTTATTTAGAAAGTATGGCATGGGTGTCGTATCTAATACATACATCCTTAATCTAATTAAGCATGCATCTTTATAAACTACTCTACACATACATTCATCATATGAGCATATATATGTAAAGTGTGATAAATTAAATATGTTTGGTTATGGCTTCATCCTATGTGATCTTTATCAAGCTAATGACAAAGATCTAGGTCAATCTAAGATGGAAAATAAATACAGGCTAACTATTACATGTCTTCTTTCTTGCATTGATTCCTTCGATGACCTCCATGTGGGATTACCCTTCCTTGATCTTAAAATTTCATGTATATTACACGAATGAAAAATAAAAACTACTCTAATATACTTACAATAAGAACTCGAGTTACATTCGAGATTTAATAATTACAAGATCAAATGACATGCAAGCCGTATTTAAAAAACCAAAACCATTAACCTAAGGTCATAAGCCATTGTTATTCCCAAGGAACTAACAATGAGATTTACAGAAGGGGGGTTAAATGTAAATTTCAAAACTTTTTCAAGTTTTGAGCAGTTTCAAAGGTTAAGTGTTTTGATGAACAGTTGTGTGTGAATTGCTTTGAGCAGGTGCAGACAAATATATATATTCAAGACACAAATGTAAAGAACACAAAGGCTTTAAAAACTTTTCTGGTGGATTTGTTGTTCCACCAGAGATGTGTATTTCAGAAAATCTGTGATTCAAAAAGATTGATCACAGCTGCGTCCTAGTACAAATTAGATGATTTTCTCTCTATATTTTTCTAAACATCTCTGGAAAATTCACCACCTAATTACTAGCTGCAACTTGGTTTATATATCACCAAGATTACAAGTGAAGACAAAAGCACAAATATAATTAAAAAGATTCTTCACATGTTTCTTCTTCATTTCTCTATCCAATGCAATCTAGAATAATTTGTGAATCTTTGAATACTTCCTTGTTTGCACCAGAATGGAAATTCTGCATTTTCTTGATTCCTCCAAGAGGCTACCACATTCCAATTATCCCTGTCAACCCATGTGCCTCTGTCAGCTTATGAATTGTCACTATCAACTGCTATTAAACTTAACATCCGTTGATGGCTTTATCCGTTGATGCTTTATCAGTTGAAGCTTTATCCGTTGATGCATTAGCAGTTGAAGCTTTATCCGTTGATGCACTCATCCATTGATGGATGTTATCCGTTCAAGCTCTGTTTCTCATCCGTTGAAGGCCTTTAATCTATCAGTTGATACTACTTCATTTACACAGAATTACAAGGCATGAAATATTTATAATTAGCCCTCCTTTTTGCATATCCACTAGTAGTCAACATGACTTATAATTTCCCACAACATCTAAGAATTATAACTTAAATACAGAAACTGAAATGTGATACAATACTAAACTTATTTCTATGTAAAGCTAGTCCATCAACGGATAGCCAGAATGGTCTTATCCGTTAAGGCTACACACACTAGATTTCTATTTAAGTATTTTGTTTAACTTATCATCAAACTAATACACATAGTCCTAACAATCTCCCCTATTTATGTCTACTTGAATTGTAGGCATAAATTTGGGTTTAACTTGATGATAACAAAACACTTAACAAATATATGAACTGAAATCAAGTAGAAATTCAAAAATGCTGCAAAAGTGTATGTACTGAGATAGAATTGAAGAATTACATTGTTTCCAAGGATGCTCCTTTAGGCTGAGCAGATTATTTTCTTTTCCTTTGATCCCTTGTTTTCTTCCCTAGCCTCCTATCATTTTCCTCTACTTGGAGTTGGAGTTGTCTGTAGAATTCAGCTTCATCTTTTTCACTAATATCCAACATAGATTGCATGTCCTTGAGAGTTTCATTACTTGCAATTTTAAGCTGGTCTTCAAGTCTGAAAAATCTTCTGACTCCTTTATTGTCTCTGAACTCCATCAACCAATGAGGTGATTTATGAATAGTAATTCCATGCTCAGGGATGAGTAGTGTTCTAGGCAAGGAATTAGACTCCCACCAAGTTTTCCTTATGCTGGCAATCTTGTTGAGAATCTCATTTTTGGCAGTCCTGGTAAAGCCAGAATCCCTTTTGATAGCTGAGTAGACTCTAACCAAGGTAGAATAGCCTTTATTCAGAATTCTTTGAAGAGGCCAAGTCCTTTCCTCACTTCCTTTATACTTGAACACTAGCCTTTCTGGGAGCTGTTTGTATGCAATTATTCCCCTTACTTCCTCCGGCTCATCCAGATAGAGTTCAATATCTGTAAACTCTTTTATGTCACAAATGTGAACATAATCATCCTTTAAGGCTTGTGGCTTGTGGTTTGGGCTTAGGTTTATATTTGTGAGTGAATTTACTTGAGGTTAGGGGAGGTGTAGATTTGGATTTTATTTTCAGTTTCTTTGGTGGTGGAGAGGTAGTTAGGAAGGTAGGAAGTTGATGGTGTCTCAATCAATAGGTTCCTCTTTAGGAATGATTGGTTCACCATGGACATTTATACTAGGATCAACAACAAAAGGCTCAGGAATGGAAGGTAGTGGTTTAAATTTTGATTGGGTTTCTACAGTGTCATCTTCACTCTTCCTTTTTGCATTGGCCTTCTTTATGTTCCCTTTCTGCCATTCCTTTCTTTCCTCAATACTCTCACCTACCACATTCCCCATATCCACATTTCTGCTTTCAATCTTGTCTTCTTCACTCTTGTCTTCAATCTTCTTCTTTTCTTCATCCTGACTTGACTTTAGCTATTTTTCAAGCTTTGCTTGTGCTCTTTTGTCAGCCTTCAGCTTTTTAGCTTCTTCCTTTAACCTCATGGTTTCTTCCCTCTTGGCTTTTGAGAATTTGGGATGTGCTTGCATCACACAGATATTCTTTCCCTCTCTATAAATGATAGCCATATTCATTCTTTCCACTACATCATTGGTCTCTTTGTGCTTTATGATGCTACCACCCAAAACTTTGTCTTTATCAGGTTTTGGAAGAGGAAAATCTACTTTTTTTGATTGACTAAAGTTTAGAGGTTTCTTTGTAGAGTCCCTGTTGAATCTAGTGGATGGCTTGATTACCATGGGTTTCAAATTCCTGAAGGAAGTTTCTCCATCCTTATTCCTCCTTACTGTCTTGTGCTCCATAATGATTGGCTCAACCTTTGTGCTATGTTTCACAGATAATGATTTTGAAGTTGTAGAGCCAAACACTTGTTGCATCCTTTCATCAATTCTTTTTCTTTGCTCCTTCACCTTCATCTTAGCTGCTGCTAGCTGGATTAGATCAATTCCATCAAGCTTTCCTTTGATTTAAAGTGTTGGAGAAGTAGTGATGGCAGGAACTAGCACCTTGTATATTTGGATGTTTGTAGATGCTCCCCTCCCACTTCCACTTTATTCTCCCCTTTTTGTTATCATCAAGGAGAAGAGTCAAACCTTATGCTTTAGCCAGTTGCATGAGAAGACTTGTTTGAGACTGTTGATTTTGAAGAATAGTGACCACAGAGTTTTCAATGACATGAACTCTGTCCTCCAACTTGGCCAGCCTCTTTTCAGCATCTGATTCTCTTCTCAGTCTCAGTAACAAGTCCTGCATGGTACCATAGGGCATGACTGAATCCAGCTTCTCATAATTGTAGGACTTCAAGTCAGCTATATCCTTCTTGAGTTCATCCACACTCAGATTCTATCTTATTTGCTGTAGCTTCATGAGATGCAGAGAATCTAGGTGGGCTTGAAGAAGAGCCTTGGTACCAGCATTGGAGGTATTCTGAATGGCTTTTTGGATAGACATGATTTGTTTGACTAAGGAGACATTGAATTGTCCTGGTGTTGACTCCTTTGTCAATGCCCATTCAGGTAAATCTGGAATAGAACTTGGGCCTTCATCTCCCCCTAAGTTCATGCTTCCATCAAATGAGACAGAGTCATCATCATTAGAATTTACTTCAAATTCTTCAGATGGCTCACCAGCTGTAGAAGGCATCAAATTGACAACAGCTTTATCCCTTTGTAGAGATTCTGAAGTATGTACTAGATTTAAAGTCTTTTCTGCCTCCTCATTGCCCTGAGTAGTCAACATTTGATAGGCTAACACAGGATGAGTAAAAGTGTCAGCATCCAAGGAAATGTTATCAATTACAGCTTTGTAATGTTGCTGAAATTGTCTTTCCTTTTCAGCATCATCCACAATCATTGACTCATTAGCAATGGCTGGATCCACCCTTATACCTTCTGTACCTGCTTTTCTCTCAATTTCTCTCCTTTCTTGCATCAGGGGCTCCCCCTGGCTCACACTCCTCACACCCTCACCTTCACCTACTAAGGTGGCACTCCTCTCACTTTCTTTTGCCATGCTGGAAGAAATAGCATGCATATTTAGACTCTCAAGCTCTCCTTTTGCCTGGGAGCAACCCAGCCTCTCACTCAAATTTTCACTCCCTTCCCTCAATCCTAGAAGTGATTTATAGTAACCATGTCTTCTAGACTTGGAATTGATTCAGTTATTTATGTAGAGACTATCAACGGATAGGGAGTATCTGTTGAAGTAGGAACTGATGGTATCAACGAATAACTGCTGTTAAGCTTATCCGTCGAAGAACAACCACTTGTCAATGGATGAGAAATATCCATTGAAGAAGGAAAAGAAGTAGAAATTGAAATTGATATAATTGTTGAATCAGTGTAGATTGATTTTAATTTAGGTGACACGGATTTTTCAACTAAGTCTGAAAGAATTGGCTGATGATCCAACAAATCATCTAATAGATGATGATCACCAGTATTTGAGTGGGGCTCCTCCCTGAGTTGTAAAGAGGGAGAATCAGGAATTGATGTGAATATCATGTCCACATCCAGAGATGGTGATGGAGAATTTGGTGATTGATGTGTGTCAATTTTGAGAGAATGGGGCTGTGACTCCACATTTGTTGGAGTCACATCAAGCTGAATTTAAGAAGGCATAGATACAAGTGGGTGCATCTGTGCAGTGTGTGCACCCTGTATGGAAACTAAGGTTTTGACCCTCTTTCTTCTTGTAAAGGCTTTTACAGGAGAGTGTGTGGCTTCAGTGTCCCTCCCTCTTTTGTTCTGTGTCCCTGGTTGGGTACTATTTTCAATAGCTGCACCCTTTTGGGAGGATGCAACTAGGGATGAGTTTAAATCCTTTTCAACCACCACAGTCTTTTGAGAAACTGTGGCTTGGCTAGCTGGGGTACCACACACCTCTCCTACCTTATCCTGGGGGGTTTCTTGATGTTCACCCCTCCCCTCACCACTCACACCCTGTTCACTCACCTTAGGGTTTATGGTAGTTGTTACAACTGTTGTCTTTTGAGAAACAACAGAGGTGGTTTTCTTTGACTTTGTTCTTGAAACTTTAGGTTTGGTGGCCTTGGTAGGAATCTGTTGGGACAAAGACACTTATTCCATGGCCACACTTGAAGGCAAAGAAATAATGGGGTTGGAGGTAGTTGGAGTTGAAGAAGTATTTACCTCACTTACCTGAGGTGCATTCATTATTGGTAAATATACCAATGGCACCTGATTGTTGAGGTTAATTTTTAAAAGGTCTGCAAGGACCCTTTTCTTTTGTGCCCAGCATTTGAGTTTATTACTCTCATTGGTTATGACCAAACCTTCAGCAACATGGTTAGCCAATAACGTAAAGAATCTAGCATAGTAGATGTTATGAGGTCTATTAGCTTTGTTACCTAACCTGGTACCCAATTCTAGCATAACATAGTTGCTAAAATTAAAATACCTATCTGAAACTAGCATATAGAGCATATTAACAAGAGATGAAGTTATTGCATCAAAATTACTAATTTTCCCAGAGAAAACCTTGATAAAGGCATTACCAAGAAAACTCCATTCTTTCCTAAGGCCTTTTCTTCTAATACTCCCTAAACTAGCAGAATCAAAAGAATAGCCTATGGAATCTAACATGCTAGATACGTCATTATCAGTGTGTGGTGTCATGTCATTGTTCTCAGGTAGTTTGCAATAGGACTGTATATCATCACAGTTAATACAGTAATCTTTACCATTGAGAGAGAAAGTGATGGTCATATCCGTGGGGTTAAACTCTGCAGTTGTCCAAATCTCCTCAATTACCTCACAGTAAATAGTTGGGGCTTCCAGCATTGCATAGCTTAGTTTGCAGTTTTTGATGAAGTCCATCATCTTGTGATAATCTGAGTGAGCTTCATTCTTTTCCACCAAAGCTACAAAATTGTTTTTCTCATAGACAAATCCAGACTGGGACATTATCTTTACTACTGGTGCCATTGTAGTGGGTAGAGGTTGCAGAGAAAAGTTGAGAGTTTTGGGAGAGAAAGAGAGTAAAAGCTTTTGAAAAATTGCAAGAAAGCGTAAAGTGAAAATAAGGGCTTTTATACTTTCTCAAATTAAAACACAAGGAAAATGATTAAACACTATTTTTAAGTAAACTACAGCCGTTTGATAATAAAGAAAATCGTATGAATTCTAAAAACTGCCTTTAATACAAATACATACATCTGTGTATATATATGTATCAACGGTTAAGTAAAAGATTCAACGGCTGTGACTTACTTAAAACAACTGATGTGACACTTCAACGGATGAGGTAAATTTTTATCCGTTGAAGATTAACACAGTTTTATCCGTTGAAGGATAAAATTACCAGAAATGTATTTGTCTATCAACGGATAATGAACATCCGTTGATAGAACAATTTTGGCTTTCAACGGATAGGGAATATCCATTGATAGAATAATCTTTACTTAAAGCCAACTTAATTCATTTCAGGCTTCAAAACAGATTATAATATGGACATGAATTTATGAATAATTAAGCATACCTAGCTCACTCACTAATCTTGTGAATGTTGATTCATCAAGTGGCTTGGTAAATATGTCTGCAATCTGCTTTTCACTTGGAACAAAATGGAGTTCCACTGTACCATTCATCACATGTTCCCTTATAAAATGGTACTTGATGTCAATGTGCTTGGTTCTTGAGTGCTGTAATGGATTTTCAGTAATGGCAATGGCACTTGTGTTGTCATAGAATATTGGAATTTTGTCAATATTTAGCCCATAGTCAAATAATTGATTCCTCATCCACAGTATCTGTGCACAGCAACTACCAGCAGCAATGTACACAGCTTCAGCTGTTGATGTAGAAACATAATTTTGCTTCTTGCTGAACCATGACACAAGCTTATTCCCTAGAAATTGACAGGTGCCAGTTGTACTTTTCCTGTCTATTTTGCAACCTGCATAATCTGCATCTGAGTAGCCAATTACATCAAAACTAGACTCTCTAGGGTACCTAATTCCTAGATTTGGAGTCCCTTTGAAATATCTGAAAATTCTTTTAATAGCCACTAAGTGAGATTCTTTAGGGTCAGCTTGAAATCTAGCACAGAGACATGTAGAAAACATTATATCAGGTCTACTAGCAGTTAAATATAGAAGTGAGCCAACCATGCCTCTATAACTTGTAATGTCTGTAATAACCCCAATTTTTGAGAAATTTTGAAACCCTTATGAATAGTGTTTTTGCTGAACGAGAAAACTTTTCATGCCACGCTATGTAGGGGTTCTGTTATTGATCTTATGGGATATTATTAGTACTCTATGTGGTATATAAGTGTATGTAAAGATCGTCAGAATCCAATTCCGAATACTTTGATTTTTCCCGGAAATCCACAAGATACGGAGAGAATTGAGTATAAGGTAACAGGATAAAAAGGATTTAAATTAAAGGATTATAGGAGAGGATCATAAAAGGAATACAATGTATTGAGAAAGGTTAAGGGAACCTAAGTAATAAGATCCCGGGTATGATCCCTCAAACGATAAACGAAAACGAAAGTTAAGCGAACCGTATAACAGATCAGCGGTCATTAGGCAAACAATTAGGAAGTTAATCAAAGGGATTAGAGAGGATGATGTCACCCAACCAATGAGAAGAGGACAAGGAGGGGAGGATGATATCATGAGGATGATGCAAGCATGACATAAGAGGGAAGGAAATGTGGTGGAATATTAACCACACAAAGTCAAGGCTACAAAGGGAATTAACCAAAAAACAAGACAAAAAGCAACCAACCAAGCAAAACAAATCACAAAACACCAAACCTTCCATTTCTTCATGAAGCTCTCGGCTTCTTTCTTAAGAATTGGGAAGTCCAAGCTCCTCCACTTGCCATTTTACAAGGTAATTATCCTAGCTTCTCCTAGTTAAGTTACATACTTCCTAGAAATCTTAGCTTCAAAATCCTTTCCTAGCATTTCCTATAAATCATTCAAGAAGATGGTGAATAGTACTTTCTTGAAATTAATTTTTTTGTTCTTGATTTCTTTGAAAGAACAAGCTTGTAGGAGGTTAGATTAAGGCTTCCATGGGCATTCCAAGGACCTTTCATGGATTAAAAGCTTCAAGGAAGGTATAACTCTTCATGGTCTTAGTTTTAAGTTTTGTTGTTTAGATTTCCTAATGTTTAGATGATGGGTTAGTGTAATGGGTGTGTAATCATGTTTAGAGCTTGTTATGAGTAGTTTAGTTGGTGAGAGGCATGATTATTGTGTGTTTAGAGATTGGTTGATTTTGTGATATTTTTGGAGTTGGAAATCTTGGTTATTAGTTAATGAACTTTAAGTAAACTCTTAGTTCATAATTGAGAAATAAGTATGAATTGGAAATATTGAATTGTTGGGGCTGTTGTAGTATGGTATGGATGGATGTTGGTTGTATGAATGATATGTGGTTGAATTGTGGTTGTTTTGAATTGGTTTAAAATTGGGAAATCGCGTAAACATAGCCGTCGTAATGTCCGATTTACTTTAGACTGCTTTTGTTCATAACATTAGGACCCGAGAACCCCCTGCTAGAATATGACCACTGCCATGTTTAGATAGCTCATGTTACGAGCTTCGTTTTGATATGTAGTTCGTTCGATTCCGATGCACGGTTTAGGAGAAACGACCGTTTCAAGTAACGGCGTTTCGCGAACGAAACTTTTCCCCTCGCCTTACTTTGAAACATAGGTTAAAGACCAAAAAGGGTTAATTAATGTATGAAACATTTATGGTAAGTGTGCTAGGCAGTTAGTAAGACACTCGCGAAGGAATCGCCTTAAAACTCGTAAAGGTTAAATTATTAAAAATGGTGGAGCCGAGGGTACCCGAGTGACTTAAGCGAATCAGTGAGCGCAAAACAAGCGTTAGAGTCTAAGTTAGTTAAAGTATAGATTTACAAGTGATTTTGGTTTAATTCCAACTTACTTGTTGTTTATAGGTTACCAGACTCGTCCCGAGCCTTTTATCACCCCAAGTCGCTCAGGCAAGTATTCTATCCGTTATACTGTTGTTGTGATGTATACATTTGTATATGCATGATCTTGCGATAAAATGCATATTGGTTATTTAGCAAATTCTTGCGATATATTGTAGCATGTGATATGGTATATATGCATGCCTGTTTCATATTCTTGAAATATATATCTGTTGGTTCAGTTGATAATACCTATGCTAGAGGATAGCGGTATCTTGCATATACCCTTAGTATAGGGACCCAAAGGTGAAAATATTTTCTAAAACCGGGAGTCGAGGATCCCGAGTAGATTTTGTTTATATATGGATATATATATATATATTTATTTATATATATATATGGTTATAGTTTTCCAAACTATTAATCGAATAAGGTTTATTCGATAACTTTAACTTTATTTATTTATTTGAATATTATTTCGAATATTATTCGAGGGCTTATGACTCTTTTATATTATTATTGAATATTATTTGAATATTCATTCGAGGGCTTATGACTCTTTTATATTATTATTGAATATTATTTGAATATTCATTCGAGGGCTTATGACTCAGTTTATATTATTTAATGAATATTATTTGAATATTCATTTGAGGATCTATGACTCCGATTATTTGCTGAAATATATTCTTTATTTTATTAAAGAATAAGATGTCAATAATCAAACTTATTTTCGATTATTCAAATAAAGATAATACTTTCATATAAGTATAGCTTTGGTTATTAATACTCGTTTCAAGTATAAATTTTAATACTTCTACTTCAATTATTTTTATAAAGACTATTCTTTATGGGAATATTATTTAATTAATAATATTCAGATATTTTCTAATATTCTGGGGACTGATTTACTTCATTAAATCAGCCTTACTCCAAACACTCTTTAAAGTGTTTTCGAGTCTTCAAAATGATTTTTAAAAGTCAGAGCGGATCCCAAAACTCATTTTTATATTTAAGATCTTCCTTTTTAAAGGGGATTTAAATACTCGCTCAAAACCTGGGGAATCCGGTTCTGTGGTGTATTTTATATTCGCAACAAGGTTGCAGATTTGGTAAATGAATTGATTACTTGCCCAACGTTCGGGAAGTAAGCCCATCTCATTGAGTCGGCATAAGCGACAGGCCGGGGTACGGTCTATTATTGTGTAAGTGGCTGGGTGGCAGTCCATCAACGCGTGAGGGGCCGGGGTACGGTCGAGCGCGAGGTCCTAATGCGGCCAGGGTGATGACCGGTGAGGAATTCATCCATCTACAGTAGAAAAGGTTACTTATTGGTATCTTTGCCTGATCAGCGAGATATCGGGTTTATGCCAAAATTCTTTTCCTTTCCAAAATTCATTGGATGTTTCAAACTCTGTTCATACTTTACATAACAGAGGTTCCAGGAAATGTTTAAAGAGATATATATATGTGGATATATATATATCGGGACTAAATAAAGTATCTCATAACTTTTTCATTCAATAATATTTCAAAGATTGAATCTATTCAAATCTTGTCTTGTAGTCTCATCTATGTGATGAACTTTTGAAACTGATTATAACTTGAACGGTGGTAGTTCAAGTAGTATTGGGAAAGATATAAGTATATTGGGGTATTTGGTAACCTCATCTTTTAAACTTATATCTAATTAATAATTGTCTTATGAATGACAAAGATTTTCAGAAAAACGTTGAGACAAGGTTAGATATATGAGATCACCTTGCAACGATATTTTTTATATACAGTTATACACTGGGACTTTGTGTATATTATGCATGGAAGAGGACTTCCAATATTTTGAAAAGTATATGTGTATATATACTGAATATTTTGCGACTTCATCGCATTAAGATATCAAACTTGGTTCATTTCTTTTGACCAAGACTTTCATGAGTATTATAAGTAGGCTCATATAATGTAAATCATTATACATATTATTTTGGTGGGCTTGCTGCTCACCCTTGCTTTATTTCTTCATCACACAACAACAGTTAGGAAAGATGGCCAGACTTCAGCAGACCCAGCGCAAGCGCGTGGGAAGCGTCCCGCGTCTTCCCGTTGATGTTGTAGCTGCTATAGCTGCAGAGGTAGATCTATTGTAGATCAGACCATCTACTTTTGAGAATCAATTATGTATAATTATAACTTGTGGCAGATAATGGCAATTAACTGTAAATTTATCAAGTAATCATTTTGGGTTGTAATAACTTTTAAATTGTGGATTCAAAGACTTGTACTTATTTAAATTTCATCTCTGAGACTATAACGGGTTGTGGTGTGTGTTAGTGTGGGGTCACAGCATAAGGTTATTTATTATTAATTAAGTGAAGTGATATTGTGGAAAGAAAGACCGTGACGACCCGGATCCCCGACCCCGGATTTGGGGGTGTTACAGAAATGGTATCAGAGCCAAGCGTTATAAACTTCAGAGATGATGGGACGTTAAGATAATAAGTTAACTAAGATAATAAGAACTCTTGCCAAGTTCATAGTCGGGCTACCTAACGTAGCACTGACAGTTAAAACCCTTATGGGGACCCTTATAAACATCGTGATAGGAGCGTAGTTCGTTATCGTATATGGTAGCGGGACTCCGAACCCTGAGGTTGAGGAGCAACATCGCGATGATATTTTAGTACTAATTAGAGATCGGATTGTGGATCCGATAGAGTGTCCTAATGCAGGACCGGATGATGTTGATATTGAGGATTTAGCGGTTGAGGATGTTGTCCTAGAAGGGATAGTTGTTGAGGAGGATCCCATGGAGGATCCTGACAAGATTGGATAAAGGACCACTGATGAATTGATGACCATGGTTTGGTCGACTACCAGAGGTAGGATTGGCCGGTCACTACCGGAGGTTCGTTCAAGTTGTAAAGATAGTAGCCCCTTTAACGCGACTTACTCATAAGACTGAGAAGTTTGAATAGGCAGAGAAATGCGAGAACAGCTTTTAAGAACTGAAGCAGAGGTTGGTGATGGCCCCTATGCTGGCATTGCCGGATGGAAAAGGAGATTTTGTGAAGTGTAGTGACGCTTCGCACAAGGGCTTAGGGTGCGTGCTTATGCAGCACGGTAAGGTAATCGCGTACATGTCAAGACAATTAAGGTAATATGAAATTCGATATCCCCGCCCATGAGCTTAGGCTCGTGGCAATAGTTTTACCCTAAAGATTGGAGGCACTACTTGTATGGAGAGAAGTGCGAGAATTACCTAAGCCATAAGTGCTCTAGTACATTCTTACGTAGAAAGAGCTCAACATACGCCAGAGGAGGCGGTTAGAGCTAATCAAGAATTATGATTGGGAGATTCTTTATCATTCGGGGAAAGCCAATGTGGTGGCTGATGCCATTAGTAAAAAGGAGAGACTCAAGATGATAATGTCTTCGGGAGAGTTGATAAGAGATATTGAGAAAATGGAAATAGTAGTGAAGGTAACCGGAGCCGGTACCGAAAAGCTGTTTGAGATTGCAATAGAGACCGAATTATTGGAAAAGAGCATACGGTGCCAGAGGAAGATGATAAGGGAATAATGAGGTATTCCTATAGAATTTGGGTTCCGAAAGTTCAAGAGCGTAGGGATGAGAACTTAGATGAGAACCATAGTTTGAGGAATAAGATTTAGAGCAAACCCTGAACGTGATAGTCAGGGAGGTCGCCATCAAGATAGAAGGAACCCATGACATAATGGAGTGGAAAATGAGGATTTTAAATTAAAAGATGACCCCAATTATGGGGAGTAGGATGAAACATTTCATACTAAGGAAACAGAAAGTCGAGTAAGGAAAGGAGACCCGAGACGGTACTCCTATACAGCAATTCATGGACCTGTCTAGACAGAACTTAGACTATTATCCCCAACCACCACCTTGAGGAAACAATGCGGTGAGAAATTCTTTCAAGACGTTTAAGTTGCTAAGCTCTCAGAGTTCCAGGGAACAAGCTGACCCAGTCGAGGCAAGAGCCTGGCTAAAGGAAATATAGGAATCATTTGAGATTCTAAATGATTGATGAACCACAAAAGACTGTTTTTGTCACTTACCCTCCTAAGAGAGAGACCACCCGCTGGTGAAAGACCAAGAAAGGTACGGAGCCAGAGGTTATGATAAACTGATTAAAGTTCAGCCAATTGTTTTCAGGAAAGTAATTCCCAAGGTTATGGAGAGAGTGTAAAAGCTTTAGAGCCAGAACAAAGGCAGACGAGTATGATGAATTGTGAATTTAAGTTGTAAAAGTTGTCAAGATTCGTTCTAAGGACACGAATCCAGAATGATGGACGGGATAGCGAAAATATTTAGGCACGTGAAATGCGATGCTATAATACTTGATGTTGATATAAATACATATATGTTTTGTTCTTCTATGACAAACCTCTATAGTTCAGAGGTAGATTCCAAGCCAGATATTTTATGGCAATAAATTTTTTTTTTATGAATATACAATTCTCTTCAATTCATTCTTTTCTCTTCTTTTCATTTCATGTAAGTTGAGAAGAACAACCCTTCCAGAAGGGGAGGTATTGCCGAATGACTATCTATCTGTGTGATAGAAGCCGAGTAGGATACCAGCTATTGTTTAATTGCTTGTCAAGTACTAAAGGCTGGCCACCCTCTGTACTAACTATGCGATATAACAAGTGTTCATGATCATAGTGATCTCTCAACAAATTCCTTTACTTCTATTTGATTGATCAAACTTTGGGAAATAGAAACAGCTGAAAAAGGAGTAATAAAGTTGTGGTAGTATTCGGAATGGAAACACATTCGTGATACTAAGGTTGACGTGGTTATTAAAAGGTTATAGAACGCTAACGAGCAAAAGTATAACCAGTATAATATTAGGAACGGAAGGTAGTAGCGATTACGAACTGGAAAATAATGGGTATTGAGAAGCAAAAGCTCTAATGCTAAAAGCTATAATGAGAGTCTGTGCAATAGACTTGAAAGAAATTGGAATGATCACTTAACACGGATTGAGTTTTCTTACGACAATAGATCATATGTCAGTATTGAGATATCGCCTTATGAGATCCTTGAGGGAAGACAATATCGATCTCCCTTATGTTAGGATGAAGTTGTAGAGCGCAAGATGCTCGGACCAGCAGTGGTCTAAAGGACCAAGGATATGATAGATCTAATCAGAGGACGGCTGGTAGTAGCCCAAGATGGACATGATAAGTATGTTGATTTGACACGAAAGGATAAAGAGTACGAAATAGGGGACCTAGTAATGTTATAGGTATCCCTTGGAAAGGATTGATGAGGTTCGGAAAGAAAGGAAAGCTAAGTCTACAATTTGTTGGACCCTTGGATATATTAAGACGTTTGGGAAGTTAGCATATGAGCTAGCCCTAACCCCGAACATGTAGCAGGTCGTAACGTGTTCCGCGTATCAATGTTAAGGAAGTGTAATTCGGATGCCAGACAAATAGGGGCATATGAGCGCATAGACATGCAACCAGACGTAACCTATATGGAGCAACCAGGAAGGGTATAGAGTAAAAGGGAATGAGTGCTTAGGAGAAGGGTTATCAAACTAGTAAGAGTTTGATGGTAGAACCACAATGTGGGAAAATTGACTCGAGAGTTAGAAAGTGTAATGCTAAGAAAGTATCCCCATTTGTTTTCTATCTGATTCCGGGACGGAATCCTTTTAAGGAGGGGAGACTGTAATAACCCCAATTTTTGAGAAATTTTGAAACCCTTATGAATAGTGTTTTTGCTGAACGAGAAAACTTTTCATGCCACGCTATGTAGGGGTTCTGTTATTGATCTTATGGGATATTATTAGTACTCTATGTGGTATATAAGTGTATGTAAAGATCGTCAGAATCCAATTCCGAACACTTTGATTTTTCCCGGAAATCCACAAGATACGGAGAGAATTGAGTATAAGGTAACAGGATAAAAAGGATTTAAATTAAAGGATTATAGGAGAGGATCATAAAAGGAATACAATGTATTGAGAAAGGTTAAGGGAACCTAAGTAATAAGATCCCGGGTATGATCCCTCAAACGATAAACGAAAACGAAAGTTAAGCGAACCGTATAACAGATCAGCGGTCATTAGGCAAACAATTAGGAAGTTAATCAAAGGGATTAGAGAGGATGATGTCACCCAACCAATGAGAAGAGGACAAGGAGGGGAGGATGACATCATGAGGATGATGCAAGCATGACATAAGAGGGAAGGAAATGTGGTGGAATATTAACCACACAAAGTCAAGGCTACAAAGGGAATTAACCAAAAAACAAGACAAAAAGCAACCAACCAAGCAAAACAAATCACAAAACACCAAACCTTCCATTTCTTCATGAAGCTCTCGGCTTCTTTCTTAAGAATTGGGAAGTCCAAGCTCCTCCACTTGCCATTTTACAAGGTAATTATCCTAGCTTCTCCTAGTTAAGTTACATACTTCCTAGAAATCTTAGCTTCAAAATCCTTTCCTAGCATTTCCTATAAATCATTCAAGAAGATGGTGAATAGTACTTTCTTGAAATTAATTTTTGTGTTCTTGATTTCTTTGAAAGAACAAGCTTGTAGGAGGTTAGATTAAGGCTTCCATGGGCATTCCAAGGACCTTTCATGGATTAAAAGCTTCAAGGAAGGTATAACTCTTCATGGTCTTAGTTTTAAGTTTTGTTGTTTAGATTTCCTAATGTTTAGATGATGGGTTAGTGTAATGGGTGTGTAATCATGTTTAGAGCTTGTTATGAGTAGTTTAGTTGGTGAGAGGCATGATTATTGTGTGTTTAGAGATTGGTTGATTTTGTGATATTTTTGGAGTTGGAAATCTTGGTTATTAGTTAATGAACTTAAGTAAACTCTTAGTTCATAATTGAGAAATAAGTATGAATTGGAAATATTGAATTGTTGGGACTGTTGTAGTATGGTATGGATGGATGTTGGTTGTATGAATGATATGTGGTTGAATTGTGGTTGTTTTGAATTGGTTTAAAATTGGGAAATCGCGTAAACATAGCCGTCGTAATGTCCGATTTACTTTAGACTGCTTTTGTTCATAACATTAGGACCCGAGAACCCCCTGCTAGAATATGACCACTGCCATGTTTAGATAGCTCATGTTACGAGCTTCGTTTTGATATGTAGTTCGTTCGATTCCGATGCACGGTTTAGGAGAAACGACCGTTTCAAGTAACGGCGTTTCGCGAACGAAACTTTTCCCCTCGCCTTACTTTGAAACATAGGTTAAAGACCAAAAAGGGTTAATTAATGTATGAAACATTTATGGTAAGTGTGCTAGGCAGTTAGTAAGACACTCGCGAAGGAATCGCCTTAAAACTCGTAAAGGTTAAATTATTAAAAATGGTGGAGCCGAGGGTACCCGAGTGACTTAAGCGAATCAGTGAGCGCAAAACAAGCGTTAGAGTCTAAGTTAGTTAAAGTATAGATTTACAAGTGATTTTGGTTTAATTCCAACTTACTTGTTGTTTATAGGTTACCAGACTCGTCCCGAGCCTTTTATCACCCCAAGTCGCTCAGGCAAGTATTCTATCCGTTATACTGTTGTTGTGATGTATACATTTGTATATGCATGATCTTGCGATAAAATGCATATTGGTTATTTAGCAAATTCTTGCGATATATTGTAGCATGTGATATGGTATATATGCATGCCTGTTTCATATTCTTGAAATATATATCTGTTGGTTCAGTTGATAATACCTATGCTAGAGGATAGCGGTATCTTGCATATACCCTTAGTATAGGGACCCAAAGGTGAAAATATTTTCTAAAACCGGGAGTCGAGGATCCCGAGTAGATTTTGTTTATATATGGATATATATATATATTTATTTATATATATATATGGTTATAGTTTTCCAAACTATTAATCGAATAAGGTTTATTCGATAACTTTAACTTTATTTATTTATTTGAATATTATTTCGAATATTATTCGAGGGCTTATGACTCTTTTATATTATTATTGAATATTATTTGAATATTCATTCGAGGGCTTATGACTCTTTTATATTATTATTGAATATTATTTGAATATTCATTCGAGGGCTTATGACTCAGTTTATATTATTTAATGAATATTATTTGAATATTCATTTGAGGATCTATGACTCCGATTATTTGCTGAAATATATTCTTTATTTTATTAAAGAATAAGATGTCAATAATCAAACTTATTTTCGATTATTCAAATAAAGATAATACTTTCATATAAGTATAGCTTTGGTTATTAATACTCGTTTCAAGTATAAATTTTAATACTTCTACTTCAATTATTTTTATAAAGACTATTCTTTATGGGAATATTATTTAATTAATAATATTCAGATATTTTCTAATATTCTGGGGACTGATTTACTTCATTAAATCAGCCTTACTCCAAACACTCTTTAAAGTGTTTTCGAGTCTTCAAAATGATTTTTAAAAGTCAGAGCGGATCCCAAAACTCATTTTTATATTTAAGATCTTCCTTTTTAAAGGGGATTTAAATACTCGCTCAAAACCTGGGGAATCCGGCTCTGTGGTGTATTTTATATTCGCAACGAGGTTGCAGATTTGGTAAATGAATTGATTACTTGCCCAACGTTCGGGAAGTAAGCCCATCTCATTGAGTCGGCATAAGCGACAGGCCGGGGTACGGTCTATTATTGTGTAAGTGGCTGGGTGGCAGTCCATCAACGCGTGAGGGGCCGGGGTACGGTCGAGCGCGAGGTCCTAATGCGGCCAGGGTGATGACCGGTGAGGAATTCATCCATCTACAGTAGAAAAGGTTACTTATTGGTATCTTTGCCTGATCAGCGAGATATCGGGTTTATGCCAAAATTCTTTTCCTTTCCAAAATTCATTGGATGTTTCAAACTCTGTTCATACTTTACATAACAGAGGTTCCAGGAAATGTTTAAAGAGATATATATATGTGGATATATATATATCGGGACTAAATAAAGTATCTCATAACTTTTTCATTCAATAATATTTCAAAGATTGAATCTATTCAAATCTTGTCTTGTAGTCTCATCTATGTGATGAACTTTTGAAACTGATTATAACTTGAACGGTGGTAGTTCAAGTAGTATTGGGAAAGATATAAGTATATTGGGGTATTTGGTAACCTCATCTTTTAAACTTATATCTAATTAATAATTGTCTTATGAATGACAAAGATTTTCAGAAAAACGTTGAGACAAGGTTAGATATATGAGATCACCTTGCAACGATATTTTTTATATACAGTTATACACTGGGACTTTGTGTATATTATGCATGGAAGAGGACTTCCAATATTTTGAAAAGTATATGTGTATATATACTGAATATTTTGCGACTTCATCGCATTAAGACATCAAACTTGGTTCATTTCTTTTGACCAAGACTTTCATGAGTATTATAAGTAGGCTCATATAATGTAAATCATTATACATATTATTTTGGTGGGCTTGCTGCTCACCCTTGCTTTATTTCTTCATCACACAACAACAGTTAGGAAAGATGGCCAGACTCCAGCAGACCCAGCGCAAGCGCGTGGGAAGCGTCCCGCGTCTTCCCGTTGATGTTGTAGCTGCTATAGCTGCAGAGGTAGATCTATTGTAGATCAGACCATCTACTTTTGAGAATCAATTATGTATAATTATAACTTGTGGCAGATAATGGCAATTAACTGTAAATTTATCAAGTAATCATTTTGGGTTGTAATAACTTTTAAATTGTGGATTCAAAGACTTGTACTTATTTAAATTTCATCTCTGAGACTATAACGGGTTGTGGTGTGTGTTAGTGTGGGGTCACAGCATAAGGTTATTTATTATTAATTAAGTGAAGTGATATTGTGGAAAGAAAGACCGTGACGACCCGAATCCCCGACCCCGGATTTGGGGGTGTTACAATGTCCACAGACTTTTCAGCCTTGTTTAATTCAAGCTTGGTGGCAGTGGCCATGGGAGTTTTTGCAGATGAATAATCCATTAAGTCAAACTTCTTTAAAAGGTCATAAATATATTTAGTTTGACTAATGAAAATTCCACCACTAACTTGTTTAACTTGTAAACCAAGAAAATAAGTTAGCTCTCCCATCATGCTCATTTCATATTTACTTTGCATTAACTTAACAAACTTTTTACAAAGCTTATCATCTGTAGAACCAAATATAATATCATCTACATAGATTTGAACAAGTATTGTAGAGCCATTAACATTTCTAAAGAAAAGAGTTTTATCAACAGTACCTCTTGTGAAGTAATTATCTAGAAGAAATTTTGACAAAGTCTCATACCAGGCTCCGGGTGCTTGCTTTAGTCCATAGAGTGCTTTCAACAGATAATACACATAGTCTGGAAAATTTGGATCTTCAAATCCTGGAGGTTGGCTTACATAAACTTCTTCCTCCAATTCTCCATTCAGAAATGCACTCTTGACATCCATTTGATAAACTTTGAAATTGGCATGGGCTGCATAGGCTAGAAAGATTCTGATGGCTTCAAGTCTTGCAACTGGAGCAAATGTCTCATCAAAATTTATTCCCTCTTGTTGAGAATAGCCCTTGGCAACCAATCTAGCTTTATTCCTTATGACAATACCATTTTCATCCATCTTGTTTCTGAATACCCATTTTATGTCAATAGAGCTCTTGTTCTTTGGCTTGGGTACCAGCTTCCATACCTTGTTCCTCTCAAATTGGTTTAGCTCCTCTTGCATTGCTAAAATCCAATCTGGATCCAATAGAGCTTCTTCCACTCTCTTAGGTTCCTCCTGTGATAGAAAACTACTGTACAGACATTCATCTTGAGTAGCCCTTCTAGTCTGCACCTTAGATTTTGCATCACCAATGATCAATTCAAAAGGATGATTCTTGGTCCATTTTCTTTGAGGTGGTAGATTGGCTCTAGATGAGGTTGCCTCAGTATTATCATGATGTGAGATAGAGTGTTGATTGGTTGAACTCCCCCTGAGTTACTGATCCTTTGAAAAGAACTGGAAGTTCTATCAACTGATGAAGTAAATTGATTATCCGTTAATAGAATATGATCAACGGATGCTTCATTATGTACTTCAACGGATGATGCACTTTGTCTTTCAACGGATGCTGCATTACTTCTATCAACGGATGCTGAATTATGACTTTCAACTGATGCAGCATTTTATGCATTATCCAAAGGCAGATTTTGAATCCTTTTCGAGGTGCCTTCTCCATCATTCTCATCTTCACTGTCATCACAATATATCTCAATGTTGTCAAATTTGAGTCCTTTATGATGTCCCTCTTTTGTTAGTCCATCAATCTTTTTATCATCAAACACAACATGCACAGATTCCATAACACTGTTGGTTCTTAGATTGTAGACCCTATATGATTTTCCAGCAGAATAACCAACAAATATCTCTTTATCAGCCTTTGCATCAAACTTCCCTTTGTGATCAGGTTGATTCCTTAGAATGTAGCATTTACAACCAAAGACATGAATAAAGTTCAAGGTTGGTTTTCTTCTCTTGAACAAATGATAGGGAGTCATGCCTTTTGCCTGATTAATTAGAGAAATATTCTGAGTGTAACATGCACAGTTAACAGCCTCAGCCCAAAAGTATGTTGGGAGTTTTGACTCTTCAAGCATTGTTCTTGCAGCTTCAATTAGTGATCTATTCTTCCTTTCCACCACACCATTCTTTTGTGGAGTCCTTGGAGCTGAGAACTCATGCATGATCCCATTTTCTTCACAGAACAATCTCATGGTAGAATTCCTGAACTCAGTTCCATTGTCACTCCTGATATTCCTCACTTTGAAATCTGGATGATTGTTAACTTGCTTGATATAATTGATAATGATTTCATTAGCTTCATCCTTTGATCCAAGAAAGTAGGTCCATAAAAACTTTGAGAAATCATCTACAATCACTAGGCAATATCTTTTCCTTGAAATTGACAAAACATTGACTGGTCCAAAAAGATCCATGTGTAGCAGTTGTAATGGTTCATCAATTGCTGATTCAAGCTTCTTACTGAATGATGCTCTCTTTTGCTTTCCTTTCTGACAAGCATCACACAGTCCATCGCTTGTGAATTCCACTAGAGGCATTCCTCTAACTAAGTCCTTTTTGACTAGATCATTCATTGTCTTGAAATTCAAATGGGACAGCTTCTTGTGCCATAGCCAACTTTCATCTGGACTTGCTTTGCTGAAAAGACAAGTAATTGATTCTACATCTGTAGAGTTGAAGTCAATTAAGTACACATTTCCTTTTCTAACTCCAGTTAGAACCACTTTGCTGTCCTTCTTACTTGTGACAACACAGGCTTCAGAATTGAAGGAAACAGTATTCCCTTTGTCATATAGTTGACTGATGCTCAATAGATTGTGTTTGAGACCATCAACCAATGCAACTTCATCAATGATGACATTTTCTTTTGAAATCAAGCCATATCCCATAGTGAACCCTTTACTGTCATCTCCAAAGGTTATGCTAGGGCCAGTTCTCTCCTTGAACTCTGTGAGCAGGGTGAAATCTCCTATCATGTGCCTTGAACAACCACTGTCCAAGTACCATAGATTCCTTCTTTTTCCCTGCACACAACAAAATCAAATCAAGTTGATTTTGGTAACCAAGTTTCCTTGGGTCCAACCTTGTTAGTCTTTTTCCTAGACTTCATACCTTCTGCATCTTTTAACTTAGGTAACTTTGGGTCAACCTTGGTCTCAGATGTGGTTGGTTGAAGTGTAGGGTTAGTCACAGAATCATTTAGCACATTTGGTTGAATTTGATAAGGCATAGATTGTGCAAACATATTATTCCAGATAGGTATGTTGTATGGCATTTGAGGCATACTAAATGCAACAAAATAAGGATTATTAACATATGGCATGTTTGCAAAATATGCATGAGGATTCTGTTGAGACATAACAGACATAGCATGCAGAGGTGACATAGACATGTTAGGCATGGAAGGAGTTAAAGGCATGTGAGCATTCTTAACAGACTTGCAGTTAGCAGATAGATGATTAACACCTTTACAATACACATAACTTTTTCTAGGAGCATACTTATCAGGTGTGGAATTGTTGTGTTTGTTAATCCCTACCTTCCCATTTCTATTAGATTTCCTTTTAGTTTCCTTTTTATCCTCAACCATCTTAAGCCTATTTTTCAACTGATCTAAAGTCATGTGTCCTATATTCACCTTACTGGCATCTTTGGATGTGCTAGCTTCTTCTTTGACAAAGTTCTTGGAAGTTAAACCAAACTTCTTATTGAGATTTTTCAAATTGTTCTTTTTAGAATCACTTGCCTGTTTTAATTGATGAGCCTTCAACGGATGCTCCTTTTCTTCCTTCAACGGATAACTTTCATCATCCGTTGATTCCACATCCATTGACAATCCATCAATTAATTCTACTTCCTTTTTGTTTACCATCCAGGCATTCTCACAGAGTGATTCAATTCCCTGAACCTTGACAATCTGAGCACTAACATCCCTAGATGTTTTCCAGGCCTTGATTACATTTTGCTCACGTTCTAATTATTTAGAAAGAATTTCTATTTTCTTAATAGATTCTTCTAGTTCACTCTCAACAGATAAGCATTTGATTTTAATCTTTTCAAGCTCAATTACCTTACCCTCTAACACATCATTTCTATCACCTAAAAACAAATTATTCTCTTTAATTCTTGTGTTTTCTTTAGCTAGTGATTTAAGAGAAACACGCAAATGATATAATTCATTGGACATATCATTTATAGCTTCATTGCATTCAATTTTAGAAAGCTGAGAGAGGTCAGTAGTAATTACCTGGTTACTTGATGAACTAGTTTCATTTTCATCAGAATTAGCCATCAGTGCTAGGTTGACATATTCCATATCATCATCTTCATTGGCTCCATCCGCTGCCCAGTCATCCTGAGTCAGAAAAGCTCTTTCCTTTTATTTGAACAAATTGAAATATTTCTTTTTGTAATCCACTTGCTCAAAATTCTTCTTATCAGAGATTCGTTTTCTACACTCATTTGTAAAATGTCCACTTATGCCACAGTTATAACATTTGAACTTAGATTTGTCCACCATGTTCTTGTTTGGCTTAGTGAATCTATCATTTTTCTTGAATTTCATCTTTGCAAACCTCCTGGACAGAATAGCCAGATGTTCATCAACATCATCAGAGTCATCTTGACTGGAACTATCTTCAACCTCAACTACTTGCTCCTTTCCCTTGCTTGATTCTGATTTGCTTGTGCCAATTTTGAGACTTGGCATTGTCTTTTCTTCATTCCTGGCTTCAGTCTTCTCATTGTCAGCTACAAGTGCAACTGGTCCACCTTTTCTCTTTCCCTTTTCCAACAGCTCATCTTGCTCCATGTCAAGTTCATAGGTCTCCAAAATTCCATATAATCTTTCAAGTGTGAAGTCCTTATAATCTTGAGAATTCCTTAATAAAACAGTCATAGGCTTCCATTCCTTTGGTAGAGACCTCAGAAATTTTAAGTTGGAATCCTTGACTTGGTACACTCTGCCATACATCTTCAATCCATTCAACAGTTTCTGAAATCTATTGAATGTGTCATTCAGTGATTCTCCTTCTTCAAAATGAAAATATTCATACTGTTGAATGAGAAGCTACATTTTGTTTTCTCTAACTTGTTCAGTACCTTCACAGATAAGTTGCACAGTATCCCAAATTTCCTTAGCAGTTTGGCTGTTAATGACATTATCAAACATATCTTGATCTAGGCCATTAAATAGAATGTTCATGGCTTTCTTGTCCTTGTGAACCTCTTCAATATCTTCATCAGTCCATTCTGCTTTTGGTTTGGGAATAGACTGTCCAACAACAACTGTGGCAGTTGCAGCTGTGGCTACCTTGTGAGGGATGTGAGGACCATTTTCAATGCAGTTGATGCATCTTCACTTTCCAGTGATGATAATTATCTCTTTCCAGGATTGGAATCTTTACACCAATATCCTTCTTACTCATGATGTTAGTAGAATAGATCTTTAAACTCTTTGTAAGTTAAGAGCTTGCTCTGATACCAATTATTATTCCCAAGGAACTAACAATGAGATTTACAGAAAGGGGGTTGAATGTAAATCTCAAAACTTTTTCAAGTTTTGAGCAATTTCAAAGGCTAAGTGTTTTGATGAACAGTTGTGTGTGAATTGCTTTGAGCAGGTGTAGACAGATATATATTCAAGACACAAATGTAAAGAACACAAAGGCTTTAAAAACTTTTCTGGTGGATTTGTTGTTCCACCAGAGATATGTATTTCATAAAATCTGTGATTCAAAAGAATTGATCACAGCTGCGTCCTAGTACAAACTAGATGATTTTCTCTCTATATTTTTCTAAAAAGCTCTGGAAAATTCACCACCTAATTACTAGCTACAACTTGGTTTATATATCACCAAGATTACCAGTGAAGACAAAAGCACAAATACAATTAAAAAGATTCTTCACATGTTTCTTCTTCATTTCTCTATCCAATGCAATCTAGGATAATTTGTGAATCTTTGAATACTTCCTTATTTGCACCAGAATGGAAATGCTGCATTTTCTTGATTCCTCCAAGAGGCTACCACATTCCAATTGTCTCTGTCAACCCATGTGCCTCTGACAGCTTATGAATTGTCACTATCAATTGCTATTGAACTTAGCATCTGTTGAAGCTTTCATCCGTTGATGGCTTTATCCGTTGATGCTTTATTAGTTGAAGCTTTATCCGTTGATGCATTAGCAGTTGAAGCTTTATCCGTTGATGCACTCATCCATTGATGGATGTTATCCGTTGAAGCTTTGTTTCTCACCCGTTGAAGGCCTTTAATCTATCAGTTGATACTACTTCATTTATACAGAATTACAAGGCATGAAATATTTACAATTAGTCCTCCTTTTTGCATATCCACTAGTAGTCAACATGACTTATAATTTCCCACAACATCTAAGAATTATAACTTAAATACAGAAACTGAAATGTGCTACAATACTAAACTTATTTCTAAGTAAAGCTACTCCATCAACGGATAGCCAGAATGGTCTTATCCGTTGAGGCTATACACACTAAATTTCTACTTAAGTGTTTTGTTTAACTTATCATCAAACTAATACACATATTCCTAACAGCCATAACCATTCACCATGCTCAATTAACATATAAGAACATGTTAAAACACATAATATGATTTTAACATATCATACCCATCATGATCTAATCATAAAAACTAAATATAGCAAAAATCAGAAAATTCGAAATTAAATCTGATAACATTAAATCGCAGATTACAGGGCTTAAACGAGGTCAAACGCCTTAAAGATCAGTCGATAATAGCTTTATCTATCTGTTTCATTCAGACGCTTAATTCCATATGAAATAGCGTATTCATTTGCCAAAATCAGACACCTGACCCAGATTTCAGTATCAAATACGATTATTATAATAAGAACAAACAAAAAACATGTATATATCAGTATATATACAGATTATATAATCATCATATGATTATACAACTCTCATTAATATCATATATTCAAAACATATACATACATGCACATATATAAACATAACAACATGTAAAACATACTAAATCGCATACAAAACAGTCATATAATATTTATACATGTTATCATCATAAAACCAGTAAACAAATAAACAAATTAAACACTTTTCGCAAGTAGCTCTGATGCCATTTAAGGGTTTTGAGCACATAAATGCAACGGAAATAATAATTAAAAACGTAAAAAATCAGAATTTTCGAAACCCACCGCAGGATCCATGTGAAAAATAGATATTTAATTCGTTGATCAGATTATTTACCTTTAGAAGCTTTACAAATTGGTTGACTAATAGACATCCAAAGCTTGTTCAATCACCACGCATCCCGCTCTCGCGATCTATGCTCTATCGGTATCCATACGAATGCTTGAACACAAGAATTGAATGTGTACTAGCACAAACTCGTTTCATCTTGCTCTCTCCATCTTCTCCCTTGGTGGCTAAGTTTTTTTTTAGTAAAAGTCTTCCATACAAAATCAGCCACACAAGAGATATTATATAGAGAGTATAATAAGAATTATAACTCTTAACTAATTAGGAGTTATTATTAATTCAAAATTTCTATTATATAATAATTAAGTCACACTTAATTATTTAACAAATGAATTTCATAATTAATATTAGTAAATTCAAATATGAATATTTATCTAATTAATTAAGTCATACTTAATTAATATTATAAATAATTTGAATGGCTTAAATATAATATAAAATCCAATTTAAATTAAATAATCCTTCAAGCATTCTTTGTGTGTGACCCTATAGGTTATTATTACGTTGGCAACGAATTTTTAATCTAATTTAAAATCATAAAAAATGAACGACATCTAGTAATATATCATTGCTACCCAAGTAATAATAATTCAAAATTTAATCAGTGACCGATTTAACCTTTCGTGAAAAATGTACAATGTAATATAATCCCTTTAACCAAATATTATAGATTAAACTAGAGGCATGTAATGTGTCATCCTCATCATAGTTTAATCCATGTTTGCTTGATCGATGAGTAGACTATTATATCAAATCAATATTTGAGCGTGGCCACACATTTCATAGTCTAGCTCACACAAGAAGCCAATAATATCACTCCTAAAATAGGAGGGTTAATACCTATCTAGATCATTCATATTTCTCATACGATTCATAATATACCCAATGTCCACTTTGATCATTACCCGGTCAAGGATAACTTTTAATGGAATCAATGTATAATAATTCTCGTACAAAAATATAATGACTTCAGGTCTAAGGACCATTACATCATTATCACTGTGAGAATTACTTATGACACAACAAACATATAGAATCTCACATCGGGTCTGTCCAGCACCATGTACATTTACATATGCCTGTGTCTTTGACTTTAGTATCACTATACATGATCAATGATATGTGATCATCAATCAATAAACACACCAGTCTTAATGCATTATTATTGTTCCCTAATAATAATACTCGACCAGGGACCTTTAGGAATATTGATACTATTCTCATAATCTCATTTCTAAGTCACGTACTTAGAGATATAGAATTGCATATCATATTCCAAGGACGTTTATTAATCTAACATTTATATCACAGTAAATTAAGAATTAATAAATTATAAAGTGAATAATCGATAGAACGTAAACATTAATAATCCAAATGTCTTAAACTAAAACATCATAGTGTTGTCCTTAAGGCACAAACACTAACATAAACAACATCTATCTTGAAGTATAGGGAAATTCTTAGTACCTTGAAGGTATAATAAGGTAATTACAAAGATTGGCTTTCAATCAAGGAAAGAATCAGAAAGTAGAAGACCAAGGGTTTGATGGTTATAAGGATTGGTCTTTTGTTATTCAAAGCATAAAGGTTTGTAGGTTAAGCAATTCCATATCAAGAGTCAGTATGTGGTAGGTATGTATTTGTGGAGTAGTATCATATATGTGTGGCTCGTCTCTGAGAATTCAACAATCAATGGTTTACGAAGAATAAGGCTTATCGCTCAAGATCAATAAGAATCAGGGTTTAGGGTTAAGTACTTAAAAGTACTTGCAATATAGAACAAGAACTATTAGGAATACTTGCAATTGATACTACAAGGAAGGGCAAAAACACTTGCCTTATCAATTCGCTTTTACTCTACTTGCACTCGTCAATTGGTTCCCACTCACTGTAACAGCCCCAAAATCCGGGGTTAGGATTGGGTGTCACCAAATAACTTTAAACAATATAGATCTGTATATTAAAACAAATATACCAACAACCCCTCAATATTCCGTATCGCTTACAGGTTATGGTGTGAAACAAGAATCTAACCTTCTAAAGTTACAATAACTAAAAACAATTTTATAACCTCTTTACTAACTTCCTCGTATTATTTACTCTGACACCTCCAAACTCCTTCAGCCGGGATCTCTCCACTTTTGATGTCTATTAAGAGCTATTCACTTTTGTCTTCATTTGATACTGAAAGAAATAAGAATTCAGAAAGCAAGAGTGAGCCAAAAATGGCCAGCAAGTATCATAATTGGTTTCCAGGTATCAGATCTAAGAAACTTCTGGAAACAATCTTTAAATTATTTTAAAACATCTTTATTTATTTAAAACAGTTGGGCGAATAAAACATCCGCCCCCATTGGCCCTTAATCATAAATTACATTTCTCTGTAAAAGAATAGTGAACGTTTCACTGATTCATTTCTTGAATCAAATCTTTTGTTTATTTTTGTAACCATAACTTTCCAAAAAGAAATGCCGTTAATGGCCATCAACAATAAATTAGACTGGATACTAGAACCAATATATGCACTATAACCTGCTGATCAGTCAGGATATAGTGCGGATCTATACCCAACTGCATAGACCCACCAATATATAGGATACCCAGGCACTATGGCCTAATAATCAAGGGTCCAACCATCTCTGACCCTTAGGGTCCAGCTCATTCCTGGCCCTCATCGTAACCATCTAGTCCGTAGAGTATTTTGATGTCAAATCACTTTGATTTCAAACCATCCTGATTCAGGGTTTACAAATAACCCGAAATAATGGGTATTTACTCAAGAGATCAATTGATAATCAAGGAACAAGATAAAAAAGGTACTTGCATGAATAAGAGTAATTGCAGCGAAATATAAAACATTTAACTATTCTGAACTTAGAATAAGAATGAAGTAATTGTAGTATATCATAAGAAGGTTTAGGAATACTTGCCTCAATTGATAATCCTCTGATCCTTAACTATTTTCCATATCACTCAGTCCTGACGTATTTGTATTCCCATTAATAGGCTACCTGACCTTTCTTGTCAATCACCATTTCAGGTTTATCTCTATTCTTGATAGGTCCCGTAAAAGGGCTATATTAAGCTAGAAGGGGGGGGGGGTTAAATAACTTAATTACCAATTTAAAAATTATTATGGCGTTTTAAAATAATTCAACCCTTTTTAAAACTTTACCGAGTAGTTATGCAGTTTATATGTGCGGAAAATAAAGTGCAAGGAAAAAAAATACCACACGGCGATTTTATCCTGGTTCGCGATGGCGCAACCTCTAATAGATTCGTTCACCCCTACGTCCAGTCCCCGAACTCCACTCTCAAACTGGGGATTTTCTCTTATAATAAACTCGCTCCTTTAGTAGGTGGAGAAGCCATTACACCCTTATAAATATTTGTCTTGGTGCGTAACACAAGGGTCACCACCTCAAAATATATGTAATACCTACACAACTTATCTTAGACAATAACTCCCCGATGTTTCTTCAAAGTTGATGTAGAACCCTTGTGTGGATCCGGTCTTGGGTCTTTCTTCTTCACGGTGCAAATACTACTAACTCCCCGTTAGTACGTATAGGACTTGGGTCTTAGAAAGAGAATCACTTCATGTCACTTCACCTCACTACAAAACTAATAAGACAATCCACCAAACAACAAGTATAGAGAAAAGATAGGTTGAACTAGTATGTTACGGTACTAGCCCACAAGATAATATAATATTCAAATAAGAATATTAAATATCAATTATGTATACTTGACTTGAGATATAGAATAATACGTCAAGTATACTTTTGATTACTCCGTCTTTATAGAATATATATTTATCGGAGTAATATAAGAAGTCTTTTATATATATAAGCAATATAGCTTATGACTTCTTTAATATTCTTCTTCTTTCAAATATGTATTTATAAATCGAAGAATACTTTAGTTACAATCTCGAAATTATAACTTATCCTTTTTAAGCTCGTAGGCTTAAGGATTTTATTATACTTATATTTTGACAATTGTAGAGCCAAAGTATACTTTTAACCTCGTGCACAATTTATAGGTTCTATATAAGCCAAGATCGAGATAAAAGGAGTGCAAGTAATTGGCTTTGGTTTGTGCTTTTGAAGTTTATGTGGATGATTATGAAGTTTACTATTTATCAATTTATAATCCCACGGAACACTAAAGATGTTAGTGGGGATTATACGATACTTTTCGTAATGATACTATATACACAAACTATACGTTGGCCAATATCCAAATAAATGAAGTGCGAATAATTGGCCAACTCGTGTGATTAAATCCATCTTTGAACTTAGACGGATGATTACAAAGTTTACTATTTATCGATTTATAATCCCACAGAACACTAAAGATGTTAGTGTAGATTATACGATACATTTCGTAATGATACTATATACATGAACTATGCGTTGGCCAAGATCCAAATAAGTGAAGTGCAAGTAATTGGCCAACTCGTGTGATTAAATCCATCTTTGATATTTGAAAAAATTACGAAGCTTACTATTGATTGAATTATAATTCCACGGAACACTAAAGATGTTAGTGAGGATTATACGACACCTTTCGTAATTATTTCTATATTCACGAAATATGTTGGCCAAGATTGAGATAAATAAAGTGCAAGTAATTGGCCAACTCGCGAGGTTTATCAAATATGAAATCTCACTCATGAGGAGTTATAGAGATTTATGAAATCTCACTCGTGAGGAGTTATAGAGATTTAAGTACTTGTATTTTATAGATCAACTTCTTTTAAAGCTTCTTTTTGAAGATCAAGTACTTTATTCGAATTCCGAGTTCGAATATTTGTTCTCTTTTCTTTGAGAACTTTCTTTATAGGAGATCTAGTATTAGAGCTTGAGATGAAGTAGAGAAATTAAGTATAAAGCTCAAATAAAAGAAACTCAAAGAAGAAGCTAAAAATTACCACTTTTGCATAACGGTCGAAAAAGTTGCCGGAAAAATTTGCCGGAGGTTCGGCCGGATTTTGGCACTATGGTAGAACTTGGGCATCCCTTCGGGAGGCTGGAGAGTGGTAGTGGATGAGCTCACTTGGTGGGATAAAGCTTGGTTGGGTAAAGCTAAGCTTGTATATCAATAACCTTGTATATATGGATATATATTTATGAGAGATAAAGTTTTTGAGAAGAAGTGTGTGTATAGAATTTGAAAGAGATGAAGAGAGGCACTTCTTGAAAAAATCCCAGCAACTTTGTGACTCTTTATCTTGGTTGAAATGGGTTGGGGTGGGGGTTTATTTATAGGAAAAGTTAGGTGGATTGAATGATGGAGATTTGAGGAAAATGGATGGTGGATGTTGTATGTCACATGGATTGATGACTTGGAAAGTAGGTTATGTTTCTTTGATATAGCCATATAAGACAAACAACTATGGGTTCAAAACTCGGCTTATATATTTGATTAAATATATATTTTCCTTTTCTTTTAATCATTGTTTAATCATTTTAATTAAGCATTAAGCACCATTATATATGACCACCCTAAAAAATATTAAATAAATACCATAAAAAATATAATAATTACCTAAATATTATAAAATTATGTCCTGCAAGCTTTGGTCAACTTTGATCAATGGTAACTAGGTCAAACATGGTCAACTGTGGGACCAACTGTCTCGAAATTTGTGCCCGGACAAAAATTATCGAAATGTTACGAAATTTTTACCATGCATAGAAAATACCATTTAAATGATACATACCAAATTTCAAGTCATTCTAGTGAGTGGATTTATTTTATTAAAATATAGACTGTTCTGTCAGTCTTTTCTTCCATGTAAAAATATCATTGGTCTTGAAATGAAGGAGATGGATCTTTTGACCAAAGTTTTGACTTGAATAAATACTTAAAATATGTTTCCTAATATATAAAATATATTTGGATGATAGGAAATGTGTTTGCGTATTTTTGAATAATTTTCTCCGGCAAATGTTGATTTTACGAAAGGAGAGAATATTATTGTATGTATACATGGAATGGGTTATAAAAATGGATATTAATATTTAAATCATGAATATTAATAAACTTTGGATAAAAATATTTTTATGGATATAAAAATATATTTTGGAGTGAAGAGTAAAATATTTTTGATATAGCACGAGTCTTCTAAGGAATATATATTTTTATATCCCTTTTTCAAACTTGTTGCCTTATTAATGTTGCAACTGAGATCTAAGACATATCATGTCTTGATATTTCTTCTTTGATTATATTTTCTTAGATATATATTCCATAACGATATAATTTTGATTTTTCGGGATAGTGGAATATCTCTTTTATATACTTGAAAATAATTTTGCTAGTTTGACTATTTTGACTTGATTTGGATCAATTAAAATCATGTCCTAATAGAGAGGATCTACGTGTATTTAAATTTAAAGTTTAATCGTACAAATACCAAAATAAATAATATATCGAAGATATCCTTTCAATCTTCCCCTTTTTGGTATTTGCCAAACAAACATAAAATTTAAAATTTTCAAGTGTGTGATTCCCCTTGGTGTATGCATGAGTTTTAAAAATATTTTTGCACAAACAGTTTATGGGACTAAGCTTGATTCCTCTCTTAGGATAATTCCTGCAAAAACCTTGTTAGTTTTATCATTTATAGAAGCACGATGATTTAACTAGCAACATCTAAGGTTTTGAAAAATAAGGAGGGGTCCAAATTCTCTTCCCATTTTGTTTGGGAGATAGCCAAAAAGTATAATCTAGTTTATCATGGTAACAACAATTTAGTGTATGAAGTATGTAATGCAAATTCAAGGAATTTAGAGAAACACTTAAGTCAATTTTTTCTTCCCTTTTTTTACTACATTTGATGGCTAGAAGTCATATTTTACTTGTGAATTTTTAGTAGCATGAATTGATGAAAAGAAGTTTGTATCTTAAGAGGTATATGGTTCATGCATACTATTCAAATTTTTCTAAAATTAACCATGGCAATATGTTTCTTTTGAGTGCACATAGTATTTGAAGAAAATGAATTTCATTTGCAGTTTTTATTTAGAAATACTATGTGTTGAACATTTCTGTTTGGATCCAAAAGATACTATTATATTTGAGTTTGTAACTGTTTGATCTTGTTTTAAGCATACTATGGCATTGTATATAACGCCTTTGTGTTTGAAAAATCATGGTAAATATTTATGCGTGTTTTATATGGCCTTTTGTATGCATGTACCTGGTTATTTGATTTCTTTATAAGTTCATACAAGTTGGGGCAGATAAATGATATACACATGTTCATGATCTGATCATTTATATCGACTAAAGTTACAAAAGTCAATCCTAACTCAATCTAACTAATGTATCAGCAACTATTACATGTCAAATGACCTAATACATTCTAAGCCAGTGCTTTTTATCAGATACAAACAAGAGAAGTAGCAGCTAACATGATTTTGAGCTAATACATTCTAGTTGATACACTGTTATCACTCTAACATACAAGCTATAACTTTTCACAGCATACTCTTTATAGATTTAGACAAGCTAATACAATCTATTTGAAACTGTCTAAATAGCAAGGAGACTTAACTAAATTATACAAACCTCTAATCAACCTAATACACTCAACTAAGTACACAAATTTGAGAAACTATACCTATTTTTCCTTAGCAGAGCCAATTTCTTTGGGTTGGTTTAAAAAGAAATGAAAAACACATGATGTGTCGTACCTTTATTTCTTGAGATCTCATGTCTGCAAGGCTTTGCTGATTGTCTTTGGCTTTGAAGTGAATGTTTGCTTCATGCCTGCAGAGGGTTAGATAATACAAAGATACTGGTTTTCCATTTTTTCAGTCCTATAATTTGTAATAGAAACTTTTAATCACTAAGATAGATATTAAGTAGTTTGATAGCTGCATTTAGTTTTAGACTCAATATTGTACATCAATAAGTCAGAGTTTCAGAAATAGCCAATTTATCTTAATTATGCATAATATAGAAATGGGCAGGCCTAATAGGTTAATAACAGTTAATTGCAATGAGTTCCAGATCATATTATAAGTGGCTAAATACAAATTTCATCGTGTTCCTGCATAGACTGGTTAGAGAAGACAAAGACATTTCATATGGTGTTAAGCTAACAGATTAAGTCAAGAAAGCTGAAATCATAAGATGAATTGAAATTACATAACAACTTGCAGAATCAGATCATGACATTTAACCAAAAGTGTTCTTATTAATCAGAGGGATTCACTGATTAAATAGAAAAAAATCATGCACCTGTTTTAAGTTTACAAATACCAGGAGTACATATACTCCATCAAATCCAACCAGCAGTTCAAATTAAAATTCAGATTAAGGCAATACAAAGTTCTTAAAAGTACATTAAACATAGATCATCAAAAGAAGTGCAGAAACAACAGAACAACACAAAATCATCGAAAAACAAGAAGCACATAGTTCACCCAATGATATTACCATTAACATCACACACATGAACCAAATCATGGAGATTTTCAATAGGTGGTCCCCTTGCATCCATACTTATGTCCTCTAACTCATGAACCATAGCTAAGTCATCAAAAATTAGAACTTGGAAGCTATTTACAATCTCTTGGTCAGTCATACAGTGGTCTCCTAGGGTAGATGCAACTAAGTTCTCAAGATACGTAATTCTGTTTTTACAAGACACAGTTATACCCTCTAGGTAGGTTACCTTTTCCTTAATCTCACTTTTTTCATTTTAACCCTCCTAAGTTCATTTTTGAGTTCATTTATCCTGACTCTGACAGACTCATAGCCAGAGAGGAAGACATCTTCTTCTCTAATTATAGGAAGAATCACAGTGGGTTCAACCTCTTGTGGTTCACAGTGTATGAGAGGAATTTATGGCGTAATATGCTCATTTGTGATATGTGAATCACCTAGATTAGGAAATTTATCAGGAAGATGAATATTGCACATAAGAAAGAAGCAAGTGATGAGGAGTCCATATGGCATGTATCCTACCAGATTGGCATTTATCATATTGAGAAGAATGACATAAGTAATGCTAAAGTTGATTTTATTGTTGTAAAGATGAAAAATCAGTTTAACATCATAAAAGTCAAAGTATTTACTTTGATTAAGTTTGGGTAGGACATTTGCCCTTATGATAAGTGCAAGATGCTGAAAAAATCCTTTAAAATGCTTAAAATGGATTCCACAGTAAACATCACACAGACCAGATGGAACATCAGACTCACACAAGACACCAAACATAAGTTCATACTCAGCTTTGTTGAACACAAACAAGGAATATATATCATGACATGGCAATTCACACAAGTGCAGTGGAAGGTGTAGTGCCCTATTAAGACTCTTATTATCAACACAAATGACTTTCTTGTTCACAGTGGTTGTAAAATGCGAGACTCCCTCTACACCCTTAATGATATTCATATTACAGTAAAACTCACCCCTGAGATGTATAAAGTATTGTCTACTCAAATAAAATACTAATCCCTCCCACTTAGCATGCCTAATGACCCTCTCCACTTAACCATTTAAGTTCAGACAAATACCAGGCTGAACATTCTTGACTATGTCAAGGAATTTCTTGGAATTAGAAGGGTTAGCAAGGTCTGATGGTGGAGGTTTAGAGGTGTTTGTGTTTGTGTTTGGTTCCTGTCTTAGGTTTGATTTCCGGTGTAGACTCTAGCTTGAAAGGGTTTGGATGGTCTAGGGTTTGGAGAGTGAGGAACTTGAAATTTGCTACTCTGATAGAAGGGGATAGTGTGATTTTTGAAATCTTTTCTGTGGTTTATTGGATGAGATGGCCTTTGGTGACTGTTTCTTTGGTTTGAAGGGTTTACTATTTTGAATGATGAGGATTTATGGTGAAGAAACTGTTTCTTTTCCATATCTTCTAGCAGATATGGATTTGTGATGGCTGGTCTTGGTTTAGGGTAGAAGGGCCTAGCATTTGGGTTCATAACTGATGAAGTGAAGTATGCAAATGAACTATTTTTGTGTGTGAATGCAGCAGATGTAAATATAAGTATATAAGCATGCATATAACATAAAATTCAATATCAGTTGAGAAAATAATTTTCTGTAAAGTAGCTTTTACTGTTTATGAACAATGATTTTCATTAAATGCAATTTGTAAAGAGTTGATGTGCAGAGGCATGGTTTGCACAATTCCAGATCCTAGGTATGTGTATAATGGAGCTAAGGTATTGTAACGCCCCCAAATCCGGGGTCTGAGGATTTGGTCGTCACTATGAAACCTCAATCCAAATCAACCTGTTTAATCAATATATAAATGCCAGTGGAAGATATTTATCATTTATGACCCCAAACTAATCCAAGATCTTTTAAGGTTACAGTTCTAGAAACAAGAATTCCAAATTCCATAAATAATTTTCACTTCCTTTTAAAACTCTTTTCAACAAATTCCAACTCAAAATTAAACCCACTAGAATAACTTCGAAATGAAGTATACTAGGCCCAACTATAAAATAACACAATTATAATATAAAATAATATAAACAACTTTATACAATAAAACTTACACTAGCCACAATAACTTTATGCTTCAGCAATACTTTGAATCTTGACGAGAATAAAACTCGTAAAACAGTGTTTACGGAAATATCGTAAACCACAATAACAAGAAACAATGATTATGGATTGAATCATAAACTTTACTCAAAACCGAACTCTTGAAATTAATACTTATTTTGATGTTATATCAAATTAGATATCAATACGAACTTTGATGCTCACAACCTACCCGCGCTAAAATAGGAAAGTCAACATCAGTCATCTGCATTAATACCACCTTTGATATTTAACAACAACTTAAATATCAACATCAATCAGCAACGAATTAAAACTGTATTGCACCTATATTCAAAACCAAAACAGTTGATAAATCATTCCTTATAAGATTATCAAAAGCAATATAATAATTTAGATTGGAATCCTCGGATGACGGTGTGTTGCCGCCGGTGATCAGCCGGCCGCCGGTGATCAGCCGCGGAGCAACATTGGTATGCCTAAGCATATCCAACTAAACAAATGGGGCACCCAAGGCACATATTGGCCTATTGGTATTATATCATGTATAATACCTCACTCTCCGCTGGACCGCCGACGCGGCCTCCTACGCAACCATCCAATCTTAAAACGTTTTACTGAGAGGGATCATAATACTCGACACCCTTAAAAACTTTTATTCCCCCATTTACTTGGGCATGAATACTCGCAAAACCAACTTATTTTTCTCAAAACCCAAAACTTTTGTAAATCCAGTAATTTGATAAGTGAAATCACTTAGCTATTCTGAACATAGAACAGCAGAAGAATACTCGCATACACACAATTATTTAATTCAGCGATATGTAAAACATTTATCGATTCTAACTGATAATAGGGAAAGCAATACTTGCATGATAAGATTCAAAATAAATATCACTTGAACAATCAGTGATGATAGGGATACTTGCCTTTGGAATTTAGTAGTTAGTCACACTTGTAAAGACGCATCTATTCTGACATTCTGCCTCAAAATATCACCGTCCTTCTTTTCAACGCTTTACTGATATGCTGCTCTTGCGATTGCTAGAAGCCAAATATCCAATGCCATTCCATCTTACTCTTTATCCAACGTCTTGTCCTGATCACTCGGATGATCCACATCTATAATTAAAAGATATAGCTTTAATCGCCTAAACGATAATCACTAAACGAACTACGCGTTAAAAGCCTATCATCTACCCATACGATAGCCCACACATAAATATAACAGAAAAACACAGGACCCTTGATCCACATACACACATATTTCACATAACACATAAACACATAACTCACTATCATATAATTCATATCACATATGACTCGGTTCACCAAAAGGTTTGACTCGGTATGTTTAAAACTGAAATCAGGTCAAAAATATGATTTATCGATCAAAACTTGACTCAGAATAACTTGTAAAACAAGCGACCTTTTGAAAAAAAGTATTTGGGTCTCGAAAGTATTTTTATTGAAAGCGGAATATTTTTCTGAGTATGTACGCGTTCGTTTTGTATTAAACGGACGAACGGTTGATTAAATATGAATTTTTGAACATTTTTCGGAATTAAAAACGGTCTCTGACTCATTTAATAATTAAATAATAAGGCTCGAACACCCGGAAATAATTTTATAATAGTTATCGAGCCTGGAAAATAATTTAAAATAATATTTTAAAGCTCGAAACTATTTTTCGGAAATTTTAAATCAATTTTAAATAATTAAATTTAATTATTAAATCAATTAAAATTAATTAATAGCTAATTAAATTAATTAATCAATTAATATTTAAATTAATTGACTAATTAAATATTTAATTATCAACTAAAATTAATTAATTAAATAATTTGAATTTATTTTTGAATTAAAAATAAATTTTCCGAATTAAAATAATAATTTTCAAAATAAAAATGAATTTTGTAAATAAGAAAAAGAATTTTGAATTATTTTTAATTAAAAATTCCCAAAAACAGTTTTATAGATTAAAACAGAATTGAAATGGATTGAAACCGGGTCGGGGCTTGGGGTTAAAACGGGTCGATTCGGGTCGGGAAGAACTGCTAGAAACCGGCCGGAACTTCCCAGACTCCGGCCACCGGAACTCCGACCCCGGTGACGACCACCGCCCTGAATCGGGGTCAAATCACCTCCGTTTGATTCGGTTTTTGATTCAAATCAGTTCTAGAGAGCTTCCCCAACATGATTCTAACATCCTAACTCTGAAACGATCACTGCATCGCAAATTTCGATCAAATCGAAGCAAAATCCGATTGCTCTGATCGGAAAATTTGATTTTAACAAAAATCGAAGCCAAACCCAGCGTATGATAGCTTAAATCGAAGCTGAGAACATTTAGAATCGAACACCACGATTTAAACAAGCCAACAAACACATTTAAACTCAGAAAATCAAAAGTAAAAACCAATAAAACTCAATACCTCGTTAATACTACTCCGGGGGTTAAAATCAAAAATTTTATTTACTAATCATCTGCAAATCAGGTAATAAAGCTATCCCTAACATCAGAATCAACAAACGATTCAAGAACAAAAAACCCCCAAATCAGCTATAAACCCTAAAATTATGAATTGAAAAATTATCTATCCTCGAATTGATTTGATGATATAAAATGATAGAGGGTGATCTGCGATTCATTTTGGTTACTCATACTTGAAATTTGGAAATCAGAATCACCTCCAAATTTGGGTTTGATTCTCAGAACTATTCAAGAACACCAAGAACACATTTTCAAATAATTTTCAAAAAATCAAACTTCAATTTCTATATGACACTGAACTCTATTTTTGAATTATAATATACCAAATTGACCAGAAAAATATTATCTACACGATGGAAGCATCAAATCACATCAACAACATTAAGAACAAATTTTCATAATTTAATTATCAAATAATTTGAATATAAATAAATAAATAAGAAAATTACCTTGATTTCTGGGCAAAAACTGATGATTGATTCAGAAAGAAGATTTTGAGAGCTTCGTTTTGATATGCTGCACGCCCGAATCGGAGTTCGATAATGCCTTCGTTCGTGTGTTTGATTCTCAGGAACGTATCAGTTTCTAGGGTTTTCTCTGTATTTACGGGATTTTAATTGGTTGCAAATGAATAAACGGAATAAATGAAATAAGAAATAGGCTATTTATATTTACGGAATATTGGTTCGTTCTGGATCATTTTAGATCATTAAATTAGTTGCTTAGCCGCTAAGTAACTACAAAATGATCCAAAAATAGATTACATAGCCGCTAAGTAACTATAAAAATGATACAATTTAATACCAGAATTGGATAATCATCAAAACCGGGCTTTTCATAAAATACCATATACGAAAATAGTGTAAAAATATCCCGTCTCTCGAGAATACGGGTTTTGTTGATTTATCGAAATGGTTATCGTATCAAAAATATTGCGCCGGGCCGCGCACGGGTCAAACCGTAATCCGGATCGAAAAATTCAAAATACGGAAAATGTCCGGAATTACCAGATTAGGTTAGGAAGGAGTTTTCGGAAGAGTTTCGGGTTGTAAAAACGTAAAAATAGTTGAGGTTGGACGATTCCCGTCTTTATAAAATAATTTTGTAATTATACAGAAAATAATTAATAATTACATAAATCATTATAAAATCATCTAACAGTCCAAAAATTACCAGAAAAATATCACAATTATCTAAATTTTATTCTGGACATATAATAATTCAAATACTTAAATAATATCACATATAAACACCCAAACATCAATTCCAATTATCAGATAATTCACCAAAATTCACATAAAAATCACATAATAATTCCAAATAATTATAATAATAATATTTGAAAATATGGAACATTACATGTATGATGTTTGATAGCTGACATATGCAAATAGTTACCAATAGTACTAGAAAATACTGTTTTAGTACTGTTAGAAGTACAAAAAGTACACAGATTTGGGAGAATGTGTGACATAAAGGTGAAATGAAGCTTACTCTACATCATAGGACCTAGCAAGTGACAAATAATGCATTTAAGAATGTCCAGTTTTGAGAAAAGATCAGTGTGGAGAGGTTGTCACCTTTTGAAAGAATTTAATTTTCAGAAATATTTTAGTTTTAAGAAGGAATGTCACATTTATTTCTTAAGACATATTGTTATTAATGAGATGCAACCAAGAGAATGTTATGCACATTTAACACAGAATAATGAATATATATTAATGCAAAAACTGTTTTCATTTAACTCAAATAGCATTCAAGGTAACACAACACTCAGACCACTTATATTAGATATAACACTTTAAATGCAGTAGGCTTAAATAAAATGCCACATAAAATTTCTAAGTGGCCATTAATCACAGCAGTGATCCAGATACAGGGATGCTCAAGGCTCCCCTGCCAGGTCTTACTGTGAGGGCTGTTTGTGCTTGTGATTTTACCTTGTACTCTAAAAGATCAATTTATACTCTTTATCAAATCACAGTTTGCATAACAGTCTTCTTTAAAATTACAGATTACATTAATTTCATGTATTTATCCAGTAAACATACATACTCATCATACATGATACAGGAAACAGATTCAGGATCAAGTTCATAGTATATAAATGTAACTGCACAAGACATACTAGGTTCAATGTATCACTTAAAAATTTATCACAGTTTATACCCCTTTAGTGCATTTGTACCATTCTCAACAAATCATAAACACAAAGCAATTTTATGATTATTTCTTTGATTAGAGAGTTTTTATGAGATGTTACTTGTTCACAATTCTTAACAGTTGACATTAATCAGACAGCTTGCACCTAGTTTAGTGATACTATGTCCTTAAGTAGGTCTGCAGGTTCTTTCATTCATAACTACTATTTGATCAGTTCCTTTACCAAAAACCTTTCACACAAATATTAAATTACAGAGACTCTTCTTCAATGAATAGAAACCAGTCAAACTATCACATTACATAAGAGATACTAAGTGAAGTTTCCTTAGAAATACAACTTTAGTTAATTCAATTTATAAAACAGGATAAAAGAAATCATTGTTTATTTTTAGACCTTAATACACAGAGAACACATACTTTCCTAGCTTCCAAAAGCTGTTTCTTAGTTGTAAAATAAAGTTTTGTTAATCAAAAACCACAAGCCCCTTAATTAAGTACAAGAATTGATTTTCCAGTTTATTCATTGAAGTAGTTATACCCTTATCTTGATTATATATCAAAAGCAACATGAACCACATTCAAATCTATACTCCCTACTCGAGTATACCAAAAACATTCATTAATCATACTCGAATTTTAACAAAAAAAAACTTGAATCACATTTAATTTTAACTTGAATATATCAAACACATCATGAACTTCATTCGAATTTAACTTAAATGTATCAAAAACATAAACCATGTTCAGATTCGATATAGCACATATAATAATCACAAGTCATATTCCGATTTATACTCTTAATTTAAATAAGATCAACAATCAATCATATGTGAACACTCCTAATCACAGATTCACAAAAATTCAAGTATGAACATCACAATCTCATAATTTTAAGGGATTAATTGGAAGAAAATAACTTTTACCTGAGCCTTAGCCTGGCCTGGCTATTAGGACTTACCTGGACTGAGTCAACTTCCGATTCACCGGTTTAAGCCACATGCACCTCTGATTTAGCCTCTTGGGGTTGTTTATTCAACCATTCCACTCGATACCAGACTTCTCCTGTCATCTAAACTAGTTAGGGTTTCATAAAATCGGAATCAAAAGTGAAGTTTTAGGTATATATAGTTAGATATATATATGAATCAAACGATCTAATGTTCGATTTGATGATTCTCGATTGATTTATGTATAAATCGTCGATTTTTATCATTAAAATCACTTTGATTTCACCAACCCAAACAAGATTATTCATTAATCGTATGTTCATGACTACGGATAATAGAATATAAGTATAATAACTGTTGAATTTCATCGAGAATCGAAGAATAATCGAAGAAATATAGATCTAGGGTTTTAGAGAATCGGAAAAGAGGAAAGAGGCGAAAAAGTAGGGTTTCAAATGAACCGTGTAAATAATATTGTGCAAAAAAATGTTTCTATTTATATTTTAGTAATTCAACGGATGCGATTTGGTTAATTATATGATCAACGGTCCAGATGCTAGGGTTTTATCAAATTGGGCTTTAAAAACTACAAATGGGTTGGGATTTTGGTTTTATGACTGGGCTGTTTGAAAATATATATACATATATATATTGTTGGATATATTTGAGATGTCATGTTTAATATGTTTCATGTTTATTTTTCAGATCTTAACAAATAGGAAATATCAGTTCTTACTGGAATTAATACTTACTGGAAGTCAGGACTTAATGTCATATCAAGACTTAAGGTCATATCAGAACTTAAGTAAGGGAGGACTTACAGTTAAGGAAGGAAGCTGATTAACAGTAGAAGATCGAGACTAATACAGAAGAAGATATGCAAGGAAAGAGTTAGAGGACTAGAAGAATTATATAAGATATCTGATTGATATATTTTAAGAGACAAAATTATATTCCATATCAATTAGAAGTTATCTTGTAACTGTGTACTATATAAACACAGACATAGGTTTACACTATATGTGTTATCATTATCGAGAAGATCATACATTGTAACCTAGCAGCTCTAGTGATATTTGTTCATCACTGAGAGAGGACAGTTCCATTGTAACAGAGTTTATTATATCGAATACATATGTTTTCTGTTACTAGTGTTCTAAATCGATTTGATTGTATTCTACACTGTATTCAACCCCCTTCTACAATGTTGCGTGACCTAACAAGTGGTATCAGAGCCTATCTGTTAATACACATACAGTAAAGATCCAAAACAATCATGTCTGAAGAAGCAGAAAATCCAACCAAGCCCGCCAAAACTGAAGAAACTCCAAAGACTCAAACCCACAGTCGATATGAGACTATTAGGGTTCCCATGTTGAGACCTTCTAAGTATCCCATATGGAAAGTGAAGATGACTATTTTTCTGGAAGCTACAGATCCAGAATACCTTGACAGAATTAATGAAGGACCACATAAGCCAATTAAGCTCTCTGTTGTAGTTGCAGATCAGCCAGCAAAGACCGTACCAAAGGAGAAAAGTGAGTATACAGCTGAAGATATCTCATATATTTCCAAGGATGCAAAGGTAAGGCATTTGATGCATAGTTCCATTGATAATGTCATGTCAAACATGGTAATTCACTGCAAGACTGCAAATGAGATATGGGATGCTTTGGAGACAAGATGCCAGGGAACTGATGCAATCAAGAAGAACAGGAGGACTATACTCACTCAAGAGTATGAGCACTTTGACTCAAAAAGTAATGAGTCATTAACTGACTTATATGACAGGTTTGTCAAACTCTTGAATGATCTATCACTGGTGGACAAGGAATATGATCTTGAAGATTCAAATCTAAAATTCCTTTTAGCTCTTCCTGAAAGCTAGGATTTGAAGGCTACTATTATAAGAGACAACTATGCTCTTGATGAAACTACTCTTGATGAAATTTATGGTATGCTCAAGATTTATGAACTTGAGATGGATCAAAGAAGCAAGAGACAAGGGAGAAAGTCAAGGACAATTGCTCTTAAGGCTGAGGAGGAATTTCCCAAAGTGGCTGTCTCAAAGAAAGGCAAAGGAAAAACTTTCATCACAAAGTCTGATTCAGAATCATCAAGTTCTGATGATGATGATTCAGAAACTGAAAGCTTACCTGAAGTAGATGCTGATGAAGAGATGATGAAATTGTGTGCTCTTATGGTGAAGGGTATCACAAAGATAGCCTACAGGAAATTCAGAAGGGGAAAATTTTTTTCCAGGAAAAGTGGAAGTTCTGATAAGAAGGGTTTCAAAAAATCTAAAGGCAGAGGAGGAAAGTCTGACAGAGGAGATTACTCAAATGTCAAATGCTACAATTGTGGTGAAAGAGGACACATATCTCCTGACTGCACGAAATGAAAGAGTGACAAAGGCAAGGCACTTGTCACAAAGAAGAAAAGCTGGACAGACACTTCAGATTCTGAAGATGAGCTGAACTATGCCTTGATGGCAAATGCTGATGGCAACCCTGAAACTGCTGAGTTAAAGGTACCTCAAACAAATTATTCCTTTCATACTGTTACTGAGTTGAGATTATATCTTAAAACCATGTTTATTAGCTACAGAGATCAAACTTTAACATGTGAAAGATTAACTTCTGAAAATCTTGCTTTTAAGAAAAGGAATGATTATTTAGAAAAGGAGTTAGTTATGTTCCATCAAACTCAGAAAGAGAGAGATGATGCTTTTTATGTTAGAAATGAATTGCTGAAATTAAATAAATCTCTAAAAACTGAGTTAGAAAAAGAAAAAGAGATTATTAGGACTTGGACTAACTCTGGCAGAAAAACTCAGAAGTTATTAAGTAGTGGAAACTGGAAAGAGGGCTTAGGTTATGGAGATGACAAAAGTGAAAAGGGAACTGAACAAATTGAGCCAATTCTTGTTAAACAAACTGTTAAGCCAAAGGTAAATCATGTTAAGTTTGTAGCTAAAACTGTAAAGTCTGATTCTGAAAAGATGAAAGAGTCTGTGACAGAAGTTAAGGAGAAGTCAACTTCTGACAAATTAGAACAGGATAAACCAGCTGAAGTCAACATAGGCTTAATGACAAAAAAGCAGCTTAAGCATAAGCTGAAAGAAATAAGGAATGTCAACAAGGTTAAGGCAGCTAGGAAAAATAGGAATGGAAAGGAAGGTGTGAATAAAAGCAGTTATTATATGCCTGTTCCTAATGCTCCTAGAAAGAAATGTTATAACTGTGGAAACTCTAACCATTTTTCTTCTTTTTGCAGGAAGAATAAGAATATAATCTCTTTATCTTCTAAGTTAGGAGTTAAGAGTTAGTCTGTTAGGTTTAAGCCACAAAATCCTTGTTTTCATTGTGGTAGTTTATGGAATTCTATTTATACTTGTAAGGAATATCATAGTTTATACTGTGATTATACAATTAGTCTTTATCTTCTGAGGAAAGCTGAAGATAAGCTGGTGAAAGATTTTGGTAAGAATCATTATGGATTCAGATTAATCCAGTAATGTTGGTAAAGCTGGATGTTCTGTAAGTTGTAGTTGATAGTCTTATTAAACTCTTATTTCATTTGAACTTAAGTGTTTTTGACATCATCAAATCTATTAACTTGTATATTCTTGCATAATTTACAAGTTGGGGGAGATTGTTGGATATATATGAGATGTCATGTCTAATATGTTTCATGTTTAGTTTTCAGATCTTAACAAACAGGAAATATCAGTTCTTACTGGAATCAATACTTACTGGAAGTCAGGACTTAATGTCATATCAGGACTTAAGGTCTTATTAGAACTTAAGTAAGGGAGGACTTATAGTTATGGAAGGAAGCTGATTAACAGTAGAAGATCGAGACTAATACAGAAGAAGATATGCAAGAAAAGAGTTAGAGGACTAGAAGAATTATATAAGATATCTGACTGATATGTTTTAGGAGACAGAATTATATTCCATATCAATTAGAAGTTATCTTGTAACTGTGTACTATATAAACACAGACATAGGTTTACGCTATATGTGTTATCATTATCGAGAAGATCATACATTATAACCTAGCAGCTCTCATGATATTTGTTCATCACTGATAGAGGACAGTTCCATTGTAACAGAGTTTATTATATCGAATACATCTGTTTTCTGTTACTTGTGTTCTAAATCGATTTGATTTTATTCTACACTGTATTCAACCCTATTCTACAGTGTTGCGTGACCTAACATATATATATATATATATGTGTGTGTGTGTGTATGTGTGTGTGTTAAAAAACATATGGGCTTGATAATGAATTGGGCCGAACATAATTTTTTTTGTTTTTGTTTGGGCTGGATACAACACATATAAAATTAACCTAGAAAATATATTTATATAATATTTTTTTTGTAAAACTATTTTTCAGAATATCCATGAGTATATATATAATAAGAATATATGTATATTGATATATAATTATAACCTATGAGAATAAAAAGCCTTTTATAAATCTTATTGAGTAAAAATATTTACTCGGAATAGTTTTATTTTCTCGGTTAATCTAAGCTATTTAAGATCTCATTAAATCCGATCAATAAATTTCTTTATTGACAAATATGAATTTATGAGACTTAAAAACTTGATCGGGAAAATATCTTTTTCGTGAGATGGCTTAAATAAACCCAGAAGATAGATCATATGATTTCTTTTTATTGTCTATCTATTTTATTGATTTCAGCATTCCTAAATCCAGACGGAGTTTAGTGAATCTTTTAGAATTCAATGGTTTCGTGAATATGTCAGCGATATTAAACTCAGTATCTATGTCAGTCATTTTTATATCGCCTTTATTGACATGATCACGTAAGAAGTGATGTCTCACATCTATATGTTTAGATCTTGAATGCAATACGGGATTTTTGTTAAGATCAATAGCACTCATATTATCATATAAGATTGAGATCACATCAAACTTTATATTATAGTCAGTTAGTGTTTGCTTCATCCACAATATTTGAGCACAACACTTTGCAGCTGCTTTATATTCAGCTTCTATTGTCGAGATGGATAAGGAATTTTGTTTCTTTGAAAACCAAGAAACTAGGCACCCACCGAGAAACTAACAAGTACCACTAGTACTTTTTCTATCGACTAAATGCCCGGCATAGTCTGAATCAGAAAAATATACTAAGTCAAATGGTATTCCTTTTGGATACCAAAGACCAACATCAGTGGCGCTACTTGAAATCTAGCACACTTACAAATACTATATTGAATGTCGGGACGACTTGTAGTGATATAGAGCAAGCTACCAATCATTCCCCGATATTTCTTTGTGTCTACAGGAATTCCTTTTGGATCTTCCGTTAATTTATCGGATGTAGATATAGGAGTAGAGATGGGTTTGGCATTTTCCATTTCAATTTTTTTCAACATCTCTTTACAATATTTTGATTGATAGATATGGATACCTTCATAAGATTACTTTATTTGAAATTTTAAAAAAAAGTTTAATTCTCCCATCATACTCATCTCGAATTCTTTACTCATATTATCAGAGAATTATTTACATAGTGCATCATTTGTTGAACCAAATATGATGTCATCTACGTATATTTGTACGAGCAATATATCATCTTTATCTTGTCTCGTAAATAAGGTTTTATCGGTCGTTCCCATCTTAAATTTATTTTCTCGGAGGAACTTGCTCAACCTTTCATACCATGCTCTTGGGGCTTGTTTTAAGCCATATAGAGCTTTATATAATTTATAGATATAGTCGGGATGTGTTGCATTTTCAAACCCGGGAGGTTGTATCACATATACTTCCTCTTCCAAAATCTCGTTTAAGAATGCAGATTTTACATCCATTTGATAGACTTTGAAAAGGAAGTTCATCTTCCTTTTCATCTAATTCTAATGGATTTTTGTGAACGGGAGTCCCGATATCCATATTTTCGAATTGTCGAATAATATTTTCAATATCATCTTGTTCGATATTTTCTTGGTTAATAAGATCTTTATATTTTGCGGGTAGTTTACTTTCATCTAATATCACGTTCATTGATTCTTCCACCATGAGCGACTTTAGATTAAACACTCTATAAGCTTTACTATTATTCGAGTATCCAAGAAATATACCTTCGTCCGATTTCGGATGAAATTTTTTAAGGTATTCTTTTGAATTTAATATGAAGCATTTGCTTTCGAATACTCGAAAGTAGATTAACTTCGGAGTTTTGCCAAAATAGAGCTCGTAAAGAGTCTTTTGCTTTATAGGTCGTAGCAAAACCCGATTAAGAATATGGCAAGCTGTTGACATAGCTTCGGCCCAAAAATATTTAGGTTGACGATATTCATTTAGCATTATCCTAGCCATTTCTTGGAGTGTTCTATTTTTCCGTTCAACTACTCCATTTGATTGTGGAGTATATGGAGCGGAAAAATTATGTGTGATGCCATGTTCATCACAGAAGTTGGTAAAACTGGAATTCTCAAATTCTTTACCATGATCAGTCCTTATATGGACTATGGTTTTTGTCACGCCCCCAACTTGAAAATACATATTATACAAATTATTATAATAGTTAACGAAAGATAGTAACACAACCGAATCAAAGATCTTACAGTTTAGGGTTTGGAACAACCAAACACTATTAACTATTACAACCTGATTTTAACATCGAGTCCTCACACAAAACTATCTCTTATTCTACCTAAGCTCGAACATACGCATCGGCATCACAAGTCTTACGTGATGTCTGCTTGAATCTAACCATATCTGCTAGCTGTAATATCTGGGTGAAAACAAGTAGTGAGCCAAATGCTCAACAAGTGCTATACAATAAAACGAGATAAAAGAATAATAATGTGAAGATAAAGCTAATAATTACAAGAGATGAACTGTTGGGTGATGGCATCATTTGTTTGTATCAAAACATTTCCAAAATCATTTCTTAATCAAAAACCATTTTATGACGCTATGGATTACAGCCGATGATCAGCCGTGAAGTAATCCCGAACCTCGCTGGGTTCTAAAACATTAATGGGATCCCTAGGCAACTTTTAAGCCTACAATTTAAGTGCGGAAAGGACTTGCGTCTCAGTCCACATCCACTATTTAAAGAAAACATTTGTCCCCCTTAGGGACTGAAAATCCAAATTTTTAATCATTTCAAAAACTGATACCAATTGACAATTAATTTCTTAAAAAGTAAACATCTTTATCAAGGGTTATAAATCCACTTTGAAACACTGGGAATATATCCACTAGGGCCATGATCAACTAGACTTTACTCTATCAGGGTAATTGAAAGGTTTCTATTTACAAGGACTTTGACAAGGAGATTTAGTAAGGCTATCGGATAATATGAAAGAGTAATGCCAGACTAGGATTAAAGCAATGGTTTCAAATAAGGTATAGGTATTAAAATATCAAGAAGATAAGCATCACTGGTTCTAGGTATGATATAGGTATTAAAATACAAAGAAAGTGATCATCAGCTCAAGGTATAACAGGGTATCACGCTTTAGGGTAAGGATAGGGTTATCAAACAATCATTAACAATCTTTAAGGGATGACTGGCTTTTAGGCTTCAAGATGAGGTTACTGAGTATACTTAGACATGGTTCAACATCACAATTACTTTGGTATACTAGCATAATAAGACATTTTGATCTACTTGCATAACAATCTTCAAATAAGGTTAAATTACTTGCAATTGACACTTGAGGGTTCATGGTATTTCTATATAATACGAAGATAGATTTGAAAACCACTTGGTTCATGTATATCAAGGTAAGTCAGAATATTCGCATCATATATAGGAACTAGTTATCACACACTTGCAGTGTAAACGAAAAAAAGGCAGGTTGAATCACTTGCCTTGAAAAAGGCTGCACTGGACTGGCAGGTAGGAGCAACTGGAAGCTTTACTCGACCTTTATGGCAAGTTTACCCTCATTTTGAGATCCTATACAAATAATGATAACCTCATTATAATATATTCTCACCAACTCAACCTATTTGCAAACCGAAATTAAACACAATGACACTTAGGCCTATATACACGCAATTTACAATCACCTCATAACATAATAGTACATATAGCCACATATGCTCACATACCATATTTAAGTACCAAATAATATCACACATGCCATATTGCAACACTAGGCATGGATGATCTCGCTCCACATACTTAAGTCACTTGGTCGCTAAACTAAAACAAATCTCCAAATTTTGGCTTCCTACTCGAAGTGCCTTTACTAAACCATCCAATTCCTATTGACCCTAAATTGGGCCTTTCACTCTATTGACTTTTTGCTATCTTTCAACTATAGTGGTCAACCTAGGCCTCACTCATAAGTGCTCTAAAACTATGTGGTAAGTGAAGGTGCTTATTATGGTAAATTTCAGAATGACATCTAAGGTTTCTTGGGTGCGTTTGACACTCTTACACTTAAAATTTTCCTTCAAAATGTCACACCCCCAACTTAACAAACAAAATATATAACTATTACAATATTTAAAAGAATGTAAATATAACCGAATCCAAGATCTTACAGTTTAGGGTTTGGAACAGCCCAACACTACCATCTATTATAATTGATTTTAATATCGAGTCCTCACACAAAACTATCTCTTATTCTACCTGAGCTCAGACATACACATCGGCGTCACAAGTCTTACGTGCTGTCTGCTTGAATCTAACCATAGCTGCTAGCTGTAATATCAGGGTTAAAGTAAGGGGTGAGCCAAATGCTCAACAAGTGCTAAATAGTACGATACGAAACATAAATCGAGATCTATATTAAAGAATGACAATGCGAAGATATAACTAATAATAACAAGAGATGAAATTTTGGGTGATGGCATCATTTGCTTGAATCAAAACATTTTCAAAATCATAACTTAATTAAAATCATTTTATGACGCTACGGATTACAGCCGGGGATCAGCCGCGAAGTAATCCCGAACCTCGCTGGGTTCTAAAATATTAATGGGATCCCTATGCAACTTTTAAGCCTACAATATAAGCTTTGGAAAGGTCTTCTTTGCCCTTTGAGAGAATAGAAGGGTGATTTGCATGCAAGGGCTTATATGTAATTTGCTAATTATAACAAATAAAATTTGTAAAGATTTATTTTTATAAAATAAAATACAAGTTCAAAAATTATGAAATTTATGCCATAAAATAACTTGGATTTTTAGAAATTTTATAAAATTACTTTTGAAATTTGTGAACAAAATAACTTTTGAAAGAAAATTTTCCAAGATTTAGAATATTCCTTATAAATCAAAAATAAGGGAAATAAATAAACTCTTGCTTTGAAAAAATCATATACTACATAAAGCAAATTTAAAATGCAGGAATTTTCATTCACACAACGTACAACCATTAAGTATATTTACATTCAGATCTAATATTATACCATGTCCAAAATTAATATTACACAAAATGCCGGCCGTAACATCCTCTCCCCCTTAAGGGATTCTGTCCCCAGAATCTAAGAGAACAGATGAGGATACCGGGAACGCATATCAGACTCTAACTCCCAAGTTAATTCTTCGACCTTGGGGTTCCTCCAAAGTACTTTCACTATCTTTACCGACTTATTCCTAAGACTCTTTACTTGCCAGTCGAGTAATTTGACAGGTTGCTCCACAAATGACATGTCTTCCTGAATTTCTACAGGTTCATATTCTATCACATGGCTGGCATCAGGATTGTACTTCTTAAGCAACGACACATGGAACACATTATACACATGCTGATACTGAGGTGGTAAGGCTAACTCATAGGCTACCTTCCCCACTTGACTCAAAATTTCAAAAGGACCTATATATCTAGGTGCTAACTTCCTTTCTTGCTGAATCTAGACAACCCTTTTCTTGGTGACACTTTTAACAAAACGGCTTCGCCTACTTGGAATCTAACATCCTTACGCGCTGGATTCGCATACTTCCTCTGTCTATCTTGTGCAGCAATCAACCTTTTCTGAATTAACTTGACTGTCTCATGCAACTGTTGTACCAATTCCGAGCCTAGAATCCTTCCTTCTCCTACTTCATCCCAAATTATCGGTGATCTACATTTTCGTCCGTACAAAGCTTCCTATGGTGGCATGCCAATACTGGAGTGATAGCTGTTGTTGTAAGAGAATTCTATCAATGGTAAGTGGTCGTCCCAACTTCCTACAAAATCGATTGCACAACTGCGCAACATGTCTTCGATTTTTTGAATTATCCTTTCGCTCTGACCATCGGTCTGCGGGTGGTACGCCGTACTCATGTTCAACTTCGTGCCAAGACTTTCTTGAAATTGCTTCCAGAATCTCGAGTTAAATCGGGGATCTCTGTCTGAAACTATCGATAAAGGTACCCCATGCCTTAGTACAATTTCACGCACATATAGATGAACCAACCTGTCCAATGACGACTTCTCATTAATTGGAAGGAAATGCGCCGACTTCATAAGGCGATCAACTATAACCCATATAACGTCATGTCCGGATTTCGTTCGCGGTAGTCCCACTATAAAGTCCATAGCAATATTTTCCTATTTCCATTCTGGAATCTTTAGGGGCTAAATTAATCTGCTTGGTCGTTGATGTTCTGCCTTCACTTTCTGACAAGTATAACACTTTGCAACCCATTCTGCCACGTCTCGCTTCATATTTGGCCACCAAAAGTTCTGCTTTAAGTCCCGATACATCTTGGTGCTCCCCGGGTGGATTAAAAATCTTGAATTATGGGCTTCTTGTAGGATCTCATTCTTCAATTCAGGTACATGAGGAATCCAAATTCTTGAGGAAAGCCTTAGTATACCTTGCTCATCCCTTTGAGTGCCAATCTCTTCTCCCGTTAGCTGATTCTTTTCTTTCTCCATTACTTCTTCTTAACATTTCTTTATCTTTTCCACTAGTGTTGGCTGAAAAGTCATTCAACGACAAACTTCTTCAACTATTCCACTATCACGAAGTTCTAATCCAAATTTCTTAATCTATTCAGACAGTTCCTTTGCTGTTGCCATCATATTCAACCTCTACTTCCTACTTAAAGCATCGACTACAACATTCGCCTTTCCAGGATGATAATTTATCGAGCAATCGTAGTCCTTGATCAATTCCAACCATCTCCTTTGCCTCATATTGAGCTCCTTCTGAGTGAAAATGCACTTTAAACTCTTGTGATTCGTATAGATTTCACACTTTTCTCCGTAGAGGTAATGTCTCCAAATCTTAAGTGCGAACATTATGGCGTCTAGTTCCAAATCATGCGTCGGGTACTTTATTTTATGCGGTTTTAACTGTCTTGACGCATACGCGATCACCTTATTGTGTTGCATTAGCACACAGCCCAATCCTTTATGTGAAGCATCGCTGAAAATCACAAAGTTTCCTTGGTCATCTAGTAGTACTAACACCGGTGCTGTTACCAATCTCTGTTTCAACTCTTGAAAGCTATCCTCATATTCTGCACTCCATTCGAACTTCTGATTCTTCCTGGTTAACTTAGTCAATGGCGTGGCGATTTTCAAAAAATCCTTGACAAACCTTCTATAATACCCTGCCAATCCTAGAAAACTTCGCACTTTCGTAGGTGTCTTTGGCCTCTCCCAACTCATAATCGCCTCAATCTTTGCCGGATCTACTTTAACTCCTTCATCTCCAATGACATGTCCCAAAAATTGAACTTCCTTTAACCAAAACTCACATTTGGAAAACTTGGCATACAACTTCTCTTGCCGAAGTATCTCCAACGCTATCCATAGATGCTGCTTATGTTCTTCTTCCGACTTTGAATAAATAAGGATATCATCAAGGAAAACCACTACGAACTTGTCCAAATACTTTTTGAATACCCGATTCATCAGATTAATAAATGCGGTCGGGGCATTAGTCAATCCAAAAGGCATTACTAAGAATTCATAATGTCCGTATCTGGTCCTGAATGCTGTCTTGGGAATATCTTCTTCGTTGATCTTTAATTGATGGTATCCTGATCTCAAGTCAATCTTTGAAAAGCACTTTGCTCCCTTCAGCTGGTCAAATAGGTCATCTATTCTTGGTAGCGGGTAGCGATTCTTAATCGTCACCTTATTCAACTTCCGATAATCTATACATAGCCGCATACTTCCATCTTTCTTCTTTACAAACAGAACAGGTGCTCCCCATGGCGACGTACTTGGCCGTATCACTCCTTTTTCCAACAATTCTTGTAGCTGGCTTGCCAACTGTTTCATTTCTGCTGGTGCCATCCTATATGGGGCCTTTGAAACTGGTTCTGTGCCCGGAGCAAGGTTGATCTCGAACTTGATTTGTCGATCTGGTGGTAAGCCTGGTAGTTCGTCTGGAAACACATCTGGGAACTCGTTAACTATGGGGATATCTTCTATGCCGGGGTTGCCCTTTTCTGAATCCACTACATAAGCTAGGAACAACTCACAACCTTTTCTAAGTAGCTTCTTAGCTTGAACGATTGTAAAAAATAGTTCCTCTTGCCTCTATCCCTTAAATACTACCTTCTCTCCACTCTTCATCTTTAAATACACTTTCTTGGTCTTACAATTAATCTGGGCGTTATTCTTCCCTAACCAATCCATACCTAAAATTATATTGAACTCTCCCAACTTGAAGAGTATCAAGTCGGCAGAAAACTTATGCCCCGAAATATCAATCTCACACTTCGGACAGAATTGATTCACATGAATCTTCTCTTGGTTCGCAATTACCACATTTACTACCTCGCTCATAATCATTTTATCACATTGAAGTTTATCAATAAAAGTTTATGATATGAAAGATCTCGTTGCTCCCGAATCAATCAATACTTTAGCTTTGACATTATTTAGTAAAAGTGTACCCGCTATCACCTCAGAGTTCTGAACAACGTCCTTCATTTTCAAATCGAATGTCCTTGCTATTGCTTGCGGAGTTGTTGTAGGTGGTGGAGGTAATGCCAATACCTCGGCTGGCACGCTTGCACTAGTACTTGCCACATCTGGTCCAGTTGTCTTGCACTCCCTAGCTATGTGTCCAGTCTTTCCACACTTATAATATGTGACTCCTGGCTTCAGCATCTTACACTCATTTGCCAAATGTCCCTTCTGGTTGCACCTATAGCATGTCATGCTCAGCTTATTACACACTCCGGGGTGCCTTCTTCCACAATGCTTGTATTCCGGTCTCTGGAATCCGTTTTCTCCAACTTGTCCTTGACTTGTTTGGTTGTTCCCTTTTGATTCTTGTCTTTTTCCCAAATTCCCCTTCTTTTGAAAATTTCCGCCTTTATGGAATCCAAACCTTCTTACATTCCGATCTTGTGAATTTCCGGCTCCAGACTTTTCTCCATAAAATGAAACCTTTCTCTTCTTGTTATCCCTTTCCTTTCTTGACTGCATCCCACTGTTCTCAATCAGAGCAGCTTTCTGTACTACTCACGCATAAGTATCAAGCTCAAACATAGCCACTCTATCTCTGATCTAAGGCTCTAATCCTTGTTGAAATCTCTTCGCTTTTTCCTCCTCACTACTGGTATACTTTGTCACAAACCTTGACAACTCTGTGAATTTCTTCTCATACTCCAGTACAGTCATGTTCCCTTACTTCAATTCAAGGAATTTAAGCTCCATCTGATTCTGCATGTACTTAGGGTAATACTTTTCCAGAAATAACTTCTTAAATCTCTCCCAAGAAACTTGTTGAGTTGCTTCCATAGCTTTTACTGATTCCCACCAATAGATGACTTCGCCCTTCAAGAAGTAAGTAGCATATGATGTCTTCTGATCATATCCTAATTGTACCAACTCAAAAGCCCTTTCCATTTCCTTAATTCATGTGTTAGCTATTATTGGATCAGTGGTATCATGAAATGTAGGTGGATTTACATTCTGAAAAGCCTTGAAAGTGATAACTTGTCGAGGTGGTACTGGTGGATCAGGTGGTTGGTGTGGTTCACGGTTATCTTGGTTTTCAAATCGTTGTTGAAGAGTTATTTGTTGTTGAGCTATAACGTTAGTTTGCTGTTGCAAGGTTTCCAGTAATCGAAGAATATTTGGATCTGTGGTGGATGTGGTTGTTGGGTTCTTCTTTTTGGGTGGCATGATCCTGAAATAATAGTTATATCAAAACAGGTATGAATAATGAAATAATTCAGGGGTATCGCATTGCATTCTTATTTACATATGAGGTCAAGTTTCAAATTAAACAGATATGGTGATGCATATAAAGGCGTAAAATAACAGTTGAGAGCAAATGGAACGATAGTGCATAATATTGGAAATCTAAAGGTCTCATTATATCAAGATCAGGATAAAGTCTGATTCTAGGAACAACATGCTTATTTAAAGGAAACAACTGGGAATTCTACGAAGTCTGATAATACTACAACATGGAATGTAGATAATGGAAAGAACTAAGGCTCCACTCCATCGGAACGGGGCTTGGTAGTCTTCTCCTCTCGAAGCATCTTCACAATGCTCTGGAGCTCATCCACCACCATCTGGATGATATACTGACTGGTACGGTCTCGGTGTGAAGGCATTTCCTCAAGCTTAGTGTTAACGTACTAAACCAAAGTCTCAAGTGTCGTAGTCATCTGCTCCTTAGGCTTACCTTCATAGTTTCGGCAGTCCGGATACACGTTCTTTAGTCGATCTATCAGTCGGTCGTACTTTCCCTGAAGCATGTCAAACTCGGGCCTCAACTGAGCATACACGGAGAAAGCAATAGTGTCTTCCGACCCAGAGGATGACGAGGAATGCGCCCTTTGCTGACAAACCAATAAGAGGAGTATTAATAATAAATTTACTTAACCCACTCTCTCGCATATTATCTATAACCTATACATATATCCTATAACCTATTTGGGCTGTCCAGGGACTCTAAACCGTAGCTCTGATACCAAAACCTGTCACACCCCCAACTTAACAAACAAAATATATAACTATTACAATATTTAAAAGAAAGTAAATATAACCGAATCCAAGATCTTACAGTTTAGGGTTTGGAATAGCCCAACACTACCATCTATTACAACTGATTTTAATATCGAGTCCTCACACAAAATTATCTTTTATTCTACCTGAACTCGGACATACGCATCGGCGTCACAAGTCTTACGTGCTGTCTGCTTGAATCTAACCATAGCTGCTAGCTGTAATATCAGGGTTAAAGCAAGGAGTGAGCCAAATGCTCAACAAGTGCTAAACAGTACGATACGAAACATAAATCGAGATATATATTAAAGAATGATAATGCGAAGATATAACTAATAATAAGAGATGAAATTTTAGGTGATGGCATCATTTGCTTGAATCAAAACATTTTCAAAATCATAACTTAATCAAAATCATTTTATGACGCTACGGATTACAGCCGGTGATCAGCCGCGAGGTAATCTCGAACCTCGCTGGGTTCTAAAACATTAATGGGATCCCTAGGCAACTTTTAAGCCTACAATATAAGTGTGGAAAAGGACTCGCGTCTCAGTCCAGATCCACTATTCAAAGAAAACATTTATCCCCCTTTGGGACTGAAAATCCACATTTTAATCATTTCAAAAACTGATGCCGAGTTATAATAAAATCTCTTAAGTAGTAAACATTTTTATCAAAAGATTATAGATCAACTTTGAAACACTGGAAATATGTCACCAAATTTTAGGGCCATGATCCACTAGACTTTACTATATTAGGGTAATTGAAAGGTTTCCATATACAAGAACTTTGACAAGGAGATTTAGCAAGGCTCTTGGATAATATGAAAGAGTAATGCCAAACTAGGCTTAAAGCAATGGTTTTCGACAAGGTACAAGTACTAGAACACCAAGAAGATAAGTTTCATGAATACTAGGGGTGTTAAGGTATGAGGAAAATGATCTTTAGCTCAAGGTATATCAGAATTGTCGAACTTTAGGGTAAGAAAAAGGGTTATCATTCAATTAAGAAAACTTTAGAGAATATCTGGCTTTTAGGTATCAAGGTAAAGTTTCTATTGGGGTTCAAACATCAGGGTGAGATGCCAATATTTTAGGAATCAATAGCATGTTAATCAAGAGGATCAATCAAGTATTATATCAAATCTTTATTTTGTCATGGCATTCCAATTACTTTGATATACTAGCGTGATACGACTTTTGATCTACTTGCAATATGTACTTGAGGGTTCATGGCATTTCTATATAATAAGAAGATAGATTTGAGAATCGCTTGGTTCAAGTATATCAAGATAACTCAGGATACTCGCATCAATATATATGAACTAATTATCACACATTTGCAGTGTAAACGAAAAATAGGTTGAATCACTTGCCTTGAGAAAGGCTGGTCTGGTCTGGCTGGTAGGAGCAACTGGAAGCTTTAGTCGACCTTTATGGCAAGTTTACCCACTTCTCGAGATCCTACATAAATAATAATAACCTCATTATAATATATTCTCACCAACTCAACCTATTTACTACCCAAAATTAAACACAAATGGCACTTAGGCCTATATGCACACAATTTATAATCACTTTATAAATACAATAGTACACATAGCCACATATACTCACATATCATATTTTAATATCAAATAATATCACACACACCATAATGCAATACTAGGCTTGGATGATCTCGATCCCCAACTAAGTCACTTGATCGCTAAACTAGACAAAGTTTCCAAATTTTGGCCTCCTAACTCGATGTGCCTTTACTAAACTATGCAAAACCTATTGACCCTAACCTGGGCCTTTTACTCTACTGGCTTTATACTATCTTGCAACTATAGTAGTCAACCTAGGTCTCACTCATAAGTGCTCTAAAACTATGTGATAAGTGAAAGTGCTCACTAAGGAAAATTTCAGAATGGCATCTATGCTTTCTTGAGTGCATTAGACACTCTTAAACTACAAGTTTACCTCCAAAACTTCTACACTAGACTCTTCTGACCATAAGGCACCTCCCAAACTCGATGTGGCTCAAGGGCCTAGCCTGGGCCTCCTTGGCCTAAGCTTAAAGTTCATGGTTCCCCTGTTTTTCTGGGCAGAAAATGCCCTGACTTCAACTAATTTGTGACACATGGTTCTAACTCAAATCTTATGAAATATGGCTGGAAAAACTCCTCTGACACTCCCTCTAACTAAGGCCCAACAGGACCTAATGAGGGCCTACCCATGACATGGTCAAAACTTCCTATTTCTAAGTTGCAATAAAGTTGTCCCCTGCTGGACAGATTTTGTGATTCTACTCGTGCACCTAACCAAACGACTTACAAACCTCCAACAAACACCTAAAACTTTTTATATACTCCTCGTGCTAGATTCTGGTGGCTTGGGCCTCAAAGTGAACAACAAATGCTCATTCAAAACTTCCCGATAAACTAGTGCATCAAATCTGGAAAAATGCAAACACTAACTAATCTCCTTCCACCTTGACTCCCGCTTAAAAACCAAGCATCCAACCCTTACCAAAGCAAACCTAGTGCATTAATGTCCTAAAATAGTTCCCCAACAGGAGGGGAGATCATCCATGCCCAAGAACAACAACATGCAACTAAAAATATAACATGCAACTCATGGAAACACTTAACAAGATTTCGGCTAAGGCATAAAGTTTAAATTCTTGCAAATTTGACTTATATCTATTACTCATCCTTAATATTCATGAAATATATCTTCTCTTAACTATTAATAAGAAATTTATCATGGAAATAGTCTATTTTAAGCACACATATTTTGAATTTATAGATTTTTAGACATAACAACATGATTTCGAAAAGAGTAGCATGCAAAACATGGTTGATCATCATTTTAATATCTTAAAACTAGAATGCATGGCTAAACATGAATATATAATGAAATTTCAGTAGCATGCAAAGGATTATAAAGCATGGTTTCTCCATAAAACACTTAGTTAACACATATATAAAATATATCTCATAGAGAGCTCTTGAATTCACAAGAATCAAGAGTTTCTCTTTAGAGATCACACAAGAACTACACATGCAACCATGAAACTTCAACTCCCAAGTCACAAAACTCTTGGGAAGTGCATAAAATGAATGTAGGTAGAAGATTTACACTAGGGAAGATGAGAAATGGAATGAAAAATGGAAGGGGGTAGGGGATGGGGTCTTCGGCCGAGAGCAACAAGGGAGGGAGGGGAGGAGAGAAAAAATGAGGTGTGTTGGAGTGTGGAGTGAGTGAAAATGACTTCTCCCACTTTGTTTTTGGTTTTATTGGCAAAAAGAATGAGTGGAAATGAGAATATACAAAAATGTCCTCTAGGTAAAGTTAGGCCATTTTGCATTCAAGGTTAGTGTGGTAATTTGGTAATCAACAAATGAGTTAGTGGGGTTGTAATTTGCTAATTATAACAAATAAAATTTGTAAAGATTTATTTTTATAAAATAAAATACAAGTTCAAAAAATATGAAATTTATGCCATAAAATAACTTGTATTTTTAGAAATTTTATAAAATCACTTTTGAAATTTGTGAACAAAATAACTTTTAAAAGAAAATTTTCCAAGGTTTAGAATATTCCTTATAAATCAAAAATAAGGGAAATAAATAAACTCTTGCTTTGAAAAAATTATATACTACATAAAGCAAATTTAAAATGCAGAAATTTTCATTCACACAACGTACAACCATTAAGTATATTTACATTCAGATCTAATATTATACTAAGTCCAAAATTAATATTACACAAAATGCCGGTCGTAACACAAAACTTCTACACTAGACTCTTCTGATTATAAGGAAACTCTCAAACTTGCGTTGTCAAGGGCCTAGCTTGGGCCTCCCTATGCCTAAGCTTAAAGTCCATGATTTCCCTGTTTTTCTGGGCAGAAAAGGTCCTAATTTGAACTAACTTGTGACACATCATTTTAACTCAAATCCTATGAACTATGGATGGAAAAACTCCTCTGACATACCCTCTAACTAAGGCCTAACAGGGTCTAATGAGGACCTACCTATGACATGGTCAAAACTTCCCATTTCTAAGTTGCAACAAAACTGTCCTCGGCTGGACATATTTGGTGTTTCCATTCATGCACCTAACCAAATGTCTTACAAACCTCCAACAAACACCTAAACCCTATTTTATACTCCTAGTGCTAGCTTCTGGAGGCTTGGGCCTCAAAGTGCACAATAATGACAAGGTCAAATCTCACTCTAAACCTCAGGGTACCAAACTGATTTTCTGCAGAAACTAAGACTCTCCTTTAACCAAGGTTCTTACTTAACAAACCCAACCAACAACAACCAAAAACCGAAACCAAACCTTAACTAGGTGTTCTATTGAAATAAATCCCTTACACTCAAAATAATCTTAGTGGAGATCATCCTTACCTAAGGTGCAATATATCAAAATAAAAGTTAACACATTACATAAATTATAAGTCATCAAGTTTTTGATAACGACAAGTTATATCTTCTTTATAAATATATACGAATTAACATCACATATCAAGGAGCACAAATCAAGATTAATATCTTAACCCTACTGAAATTAAGGCTTACTAACAAAAATAATCGAAATGATCAAAAACTTTCGAAAATCATGAGTGGTTTACATGCATGCATGCCTTCGAATATTCAAACCAAAAAAATATGGTTTCCAAAATAAATTATATCATAAAATCAATATGCAAGCCTATCATAAGCTATAACTAAATGATCACTTAGCATGCAAAGGGTTTTATCAAGTTTTTGCTATAAAATTCATGTTATCACCACCAAAAACACATAAGAAAGAAACAAGGCAACAAAACAACCTCAAGAACCATTCATTCGGCTCCCTCAAGGTCATGGCCGAATGAAATAGAAGGGAAATGACCATTAAAATCAAGAGCCTCATTCTCATGACTTGGCATTTCACCATTCCTTGTAGTTCCCTCAAAATACAACCTTAAATCCGTGAGAAACAAGATTGTACTTTGAGTTCCAACTAAAACTTTGACATGCAAGCTCAAAACTTAAATTTTTCACTCAAAACTCTTTGGATTATATATGATCAAGATATAGGAAGTAACATTTACTTGAATGGGAGATAGATGCTTGAATGAAAAATGAAAGAAAAGAGGGGGTGGGGCTCGGCCAAAAGAGCCGAGAGGGAGGAGGGCCGAGAGGGGAGGGAGGAGAAAGGAGGGGGTGGTGGAATGGTGGGGTGAAAGTGGAGTGATCATCACACTTGCTTTGTTTTTTTATGCTTTTGTTTTGACCAAAAGTGAGTGGATTTAGGAAATGACAAGAGTAACCTTCTAGCTAAAGTTAGGTAGATTTTCATGCAAGGATAAAGTGGTAACTTGGCTAGTAGAATGAAGGTGAGTGGGGTTAGAAATGCCTTCTTTTCCCCTTAGTTGAATGGAAGATTATTCGCATGCAAGGGTAACCATGTAATTTGTTAATTACTAAGCAACTAATTTTCAAAGATTTATTTTTATAAAATAAAATAAAAGTTCAAAAATTATAAAATTTATACCATAAAATAACTTGGATTTTTAGAAATTTTATGAGATCACTTTTGAAATTTGTGAATGAAATAATTTTTTTAAAAGAAAATTTTCTAAGGTATAGAATATTCCTTATAAATCAAAAATAAGGGCAATTAATAAAACTCTTGCTTTGAAAAATTAATATTCTACATAAAGCAATTTATAATGCAGAAATTTCCATTCATACAAATGTACAATCATTAGGTATATTTATAATCGGCTCTAATATTATACAGAGTTCACAAATAATATTACACAAAAAGGCCGGTCGTAACATACTCTCCCCCTTAAAGGATTCTGTCCCCAGAATCTAAGAGAACAGACGAGGATACCAGGAACGCATACCAGACTCTAACTCCCAGGTTGATTCTTCGACATTGGGGTTCCTCTAAAGTACTTTACTAAATTTACCGACTTATTTCTAAGACTCTTTACTTGCCAGTCGAGTAATTTGACAGGTTGCTCCACAAATGACAGGTCTGCCTGAATTTCTATAGGTTCGTATTCTATCATATGGTTGGCATTAGGATTATACTTCTTAAGCAATGACACATGGAACACATTATGCACATGCTGATACTGAGGTGGTAAGGCTAACTCATAAGCCACCTTCCCCACATGACTCAAAATTTCAAAAGGACCTATATATCTAGGCGCTAACTTCCCTTCTTTACCGAATCTAGACAACCCTTTCCTGGGTGATACTTTCAGCAAAACGGCTTCGCCTACTTGGAATCTAACATCCTTACGCGTTGGATCCGCATACTTTCTCTGTCAATCTTGAGCAGCAAGCAACCTTTTCTGAACTAATTTGACTGTCTCGTGCAACTGTTGTACTAATTTTGGGCCTAAAATCTTTCCTTCTCCAACTTCATCCCAACTTGTCGGTGATCTACATTTTCGTCTGTATAAAGCTTCGTATGATGGCATGCCAATACTGGAGTGATAGCTGTTGTTATAGGAGAATTCTACCAATGTCAAGTGGTCATCCCAACTTCCTACAAAATTGATAGCACAACTGCGCAACATGTCTTCGATTATTTGAATTGTCCTTTCACTCTGACCATTAGTCTGCGGATGATACGCCGTACTCATGTTCAACTTTGTGCCAAGACTCTCTTGAAATTGCTTCCAGAATCTCGAGTTAAATCGGGGATCTCTGTCTGAAACTATCGATACGGTCACGCCGTGTCTTAGTACGATATCATGCACATACAGATGAACCAATCTGTCCAATGACAACTTCTCATTAATTGGAAGAAAATACGCCGACTTCGTATGACGATCAACTATAACCCATATAGCGTCATGTCCGGATTTCGTTCACGGTAGTCCCACTATAAAGTTCATAGTAATGTTTTCCCATTTCCATTCTGGAATCTTTAGGGGGTGAATTAATCCGCTTTGTCTTTGATGTTCTGCCTTTAGTTTCTGACAAGTATAACACTTCGCAACCCATTCTGCCACCTCTCACTTCATATTTGGCCAACAAAAGTTCTGCTTCAAGTCTCGATACATCTTGGTGCTTCCCAGATGGATTGAAAATCTTGAATTGTGGGCTTCTTGCAAAATCTCATTCTTCAATTCAGGTACATGAGGAATCCAAATTCTTGAGGAGAACCTTAGTATACCTTGCTCATCCTTTTGAGTACCAATCTCTTCTCCAGTTAGCTGATTGTTCTCTTGCTTCATTACTTCTTCCTGACATTTCTTTATCTTTTCCAATAATGTTAACTGAAAAGTCATTGTACGACAAACCTCTTCAACTATCCCACAATCACAAAGTTCCACTCCAAATCTCTTAATCTCTTCCGACAATTCTTTTGGTATTGCTATCATATTCAATCTTTCCTTCCTACTCAAAGCATCCGCTACAACGTTTGCCTTTCCCGGATGATAATTTATCGAGCAATCATAGTTCTTAATCAATTCCAACCATCTCCTTTGCCTCATATTGAGCTCCTTCTGAGTGAAAATATACTTTAAACTCTTGTGATCCGTGTAGATCTCACACTTTTCTCCGTAGAGGTAATGTCTCCAAATCTTAAGTGTGAATACTATGGCTGCTAGTTCCAAGTCATGTGTAGGGTACTTTAATTCATACGGTTTAAATTGTCTTGACACATACGTGATCACCTTATTGTGTTGCATTAGCACACAACCCAATCCTTTATGTGAAGCATAACTGAAAATCACAAAGTTTCCTTGATCGTCTAATAGTACTAACACCGGAGCTGTAACCAACCTCTGCTTCAACTCTTGAAAGCTATCCTCACATTCTGTATTCCATTCAAACTTCTGATTCTTTCTAGTTAACTTAGTCAATGGCATGGCGATTTTCAAAAAATCCTTGATAAATCTTTTATAATATCCCGCCAATCCTAGAAAACTTCGCACTTCCGTAGGTGTCTTTGGCCTCTCCCAACTCATAATCGCCTCAATCTTTGCCGGATCTACTTTAACTCCTTCATCTCCAATAACGTGTCCCAAAAATTAAACTTCCTTTAACCAAAATTCATATTTAGAAAACTTGGCATACAACTTCTCTTGTCGGAGTATCTCCAATGCTATCCATAGATGCTGCTTATGTTTTTCTTCCGACTTTGAATAAATAAGGATGTCATCAATGAACACCACTACGAACTTGTCCAAATACTTTTTAAATACCCGGTTCATCAAATCCATAAATGTTGCCGGAGCGTTAGTCAAACCAAAAGGCATTACTAAAAATTCATAATGTCCGTATCTTGTCCTGAATGTTGTCTTTGGGATGTCTTCTTCTTTGATCTTTAATTGATGGTATCCTGATCTTAAGTCAATCTTTGAAAAGCACTTTGCTCCTTTCATCGAATCAAATAGGTCATCTATTATTGGTAGCGGGTAACGGTTCTTAACCGTCACCTTATTCAACTCCCGATAATCTATACATAACCGTATACTTCCAACTTTCTTCTTTACAAACAGAACAGGTGCTCCCCATGGCGACTTACTTGGCCGTACCACTCCTTTGTCCAATAATTCTTGTAGCTGGCTCGCCAACTCTTTCATTTCTGCTGGTGCCATCCTATATGGGGCCTTCGAAACTGGTTCCGTGCCCGAAGCAAGGTTGATCTCGAACTCGATTTGTCGATCTGGCGGTAAGCCTAGTAGTTCATCTGGAAACACATCTGGGAATTCGTTGACTACGGGCATATCTTCTATACTGAGGTTATCCCTTTCTGAATCCACTACATAAGCTAGGAACAACTCGCAACCTTTCCCAAGCAACTTCTTAGCCTGAGCGATTGTAAGACACAGTTGCTCTTGCCTCTGTCCCTTAAATACTACTTTCTCTCCACTCTCCGTCTTTAAATACACCTTCTTGGACTTGCAATTAATATGAGCGTTATCCTTCCCTAACCAATCCATGCCTAAAATTATATCGAACTCCCCCAACTTGAAGAGTATCAAGTCGGTTGAAAATTTATACCCCGAAATATCAATCTCACACTTTGGACAGAGTTGACTCACATAAATCTTCTCTTGATTCGCAATTACCACATTTACTACCTCGTTCATAAACATTTTATCACATTGATGTTTATCAACAAAAGTTTCTGATATGAAAGATCTCGTCGCTCCAGAATCAATCAATACTTTAGCCTCAACATTATTTAGTAAAAGTGTACCTGCTATCACCTCAGAATTCTGAACAGCGTCCTTCATTTTTAAATCGAATGTCCTCGTTGTTGCTTACGAAGTTGTTGTAGGTGTTGGAGGTAAGGCCAATACCTCAGCTGGCACGCTTGCACTAGTACTTGCCATATTTATCAGAGCTTTGACTGGTCCGGTTGACTTGCACTCCCTAGCTATGTGTCCAGTCTTTCCACACTTGTAGCATGTAACTCCCGGCTTCGGCATCTTACACTCGTTAGCCAAATGTCCCTTCTGGTTGCACCTATAGCATGTCATGCTCAGCTTATTACACACTTCGGGGTGCCTTCTTCCACAATGCTTGCATTCTGGTCTCTGAAATCTGTTTTCTCCAACTTGTCATTGGCTTGCCTGGTTGTTCCCCTTTGATTCTTGTCTTTTGCTCAAATTTCCTTTCTTGTGAAAATTTCCGCCTTTATGGAATCCAATACTTTTTACATTCCTGTCTTGTGAGTTTTTGGCTTCAGACTTTTCTCCATATAATGGAACCATCCTCTTCTTGTTATCCCTTTTCTTCCTTGACTGCATCCCATTACTCTCAATCAGAGCAGCTTTCTACACTACGCCTGCATAAATATCAAGCTCAAACATAGCCACTCTATCTCTAATCCAAGACTCTAATCCTTATTGGAATCTCTTTGCTTATTCCTCCTCACGCTGGTATACTTTATCACAAACCTTGACAGCTCTTTGAACTTCTTCTCATACTCAATTACAGACATACTCCCTTGCTTCAATTCAAGAAATTTAAGCTCCATCCGATTCTGCATGTACTTAGGGTAATACTTTTCCAGAAATAACTTCTTAAATCTTTCCCAAGAAACTTGCTGATTTGCTTCCATAGCTTTCACTGAATCCCACCAATAGATGACTTCGCCCTTTAGAAAGTAAGTAGCATATGGTGTCTTCTAATCATCCCCTAACTGTACCAATTCAAAAGCCCTTTCCATTTCCTTAATCCATGTGTTAGCTATTACTGGATCAGTGGTATCATGAAATGCAGGTGGATTCACATTCTGAAAAGCTTTAAAAGTAACAACTTGTCGAGGTGGTACTGATGGACCAGGTGGTTGGTGTGGTTCACGATTATCTTGGTTTTCAAATTGTTGTTGAAGAGTTCGTTATTGTTGAGCTATAGCGTTTGTTTGCTGTTGTAAGGTTTCCAGTAATCGAAGAATATTGGGATCTGTGGTAGATGTGGTTGTTGGGTTCTTCTTTTTGGGTGGCATGAAAAAGTTACGTCAAAATAGGTATGAACAATGAGATAATTCGAGGGTGTCACATGGCATTCTTGTTCACATATGAGGTCAAATTTTAATTTAAACGAATAGGGTGATGCATATAAAGGCGTAAAATAACAGTTGAAAGCAAACGGAACGATAGTGCATAATAATTGAAATTTAAAGGTCAAGATACATCAAGATTAGAATAAAGTCTGAATCTAGGAATAACATGCTTATTTAAAGGAAACAACAGGGAATTCTACAAAGTCCAACAATACAACATCATGAAAGGTAGATAATGGAAAGAACTAAGGCTCCACTTTTTCAGAACGGGGTTTGGTAGTCTTCTCCTATGGAAGCGTCTTCACAATACTCTAGAGCTCGTCCGCCACCATCTGGATGATATACTGGCTGGTACGGTCTCGGTGCGATGGCATCTCCTCAAGCTTAGTGTTGACATACTAAATCAAAGTCTCAAGTCTCACAGTCATCTGCTCCTTAGGCTTCCCTTTATAGTTTCGGCTATCTGGATACACATTCTTCAATCGGTCTAACAATCAGTCGTACTTGCCTTGAAGCATGTCGAACTCGCGCCTCAACTCAGCATATACGGAGAAAGCAATAGTGTCATCCGACCCAGAGGATGACAAAGAGTGCGCCATTTGCTGACAAACCATATATAGATATATAAGAGGAGTATTAATAATAAATTACTTAACCTACTCTATCGAATAATATCTCTAACTTATATATATATCCTATAACCTATTTGGGCTGTCCAGGGACTCTAAACCGTAGCTCTGATACCAAAACCTGTCACGCCCCCAACTTGACAATACATATTATACAAATTATTACAATAGTTAACAAAAGATAGTAACACAACCGAATACAAGATCTTACAATTTAGGGTATGGAACAACCCAACACTATTAACTATTACAACCTGATTTTAACATCGAGTCCTCACACAAAACTATCTCTTATTTTACCTGAGTTCGAACATACGCATCGGCATCACAAGTCTTACGTGTTGTCTGCTTGAATCTAACCATAGCTGCTAGCTGTAATATCAGGGTGAAAATAAGTAGTGAGCCAAATGCTCAACAAGTGCTATACAATAAAACGAGATAAAAGAATAACAATGTGAAGATAAAGCTAATAATTACAAGAGATGAACTGTTGGGTGATGGTATCATTTGTTTGTATCAAAACATTTCCAAAATCATTTCTTAATCAAAAACCATTTTATGACGCTACGGATTACAGCCGGTGATCAGCCACGAAGTAATCCCGAACCTCGTTGGGTTCTAAAACATTAATGGGATCCCTAGGCAACTTTTAAGCCTACAATTTAAGTGCGGAAAGGACTTGCGTCTCAGTCCAGATCCACTATTTAAAGAAAACATGTGTCCCCCTTTGGGACTGAAAATCCAAATTTTTAATCATTTCAAAAACTGATGCCAATTGACAATTAATTTCTTAAACAGTAAACATCTTTATCAAGGGTTATAAATCCACTTTGAAACACTGGGAATATATCCACTAGGGCCATGATCAACTAGACTTTACTCTATCAGGGTAATTGAAAGGTTTCTATTTACAAGGATTTTGACAAGAAGATTTAGTAAGGCTATCGGATAATATGAAAGATTAATGCCATACTAGGCTTAAAGCAATGGTTTCAAATAAGGTATAGGTATTAAAATATCAAGAAGATAAGCATCACTGGTTCCAGGTATGATATAGGTATTAAAATACAAAGAAAGTGATCATCAGCTCAAGGTATAACAGGGTATCACACTTTAGGGTAAGGATAGGGTTATCAAACAATCATTAACAATCTTTAAGGGATGACTGGCTTTTAGGCTTCTAGATGAGTTTACTGAGTATAACTTACACATGGTTCAACATCACAATTACTTTGGTATAGTAGCATAATAAGACATTTTGATCTACTTGCATAACAATATTTAAATAAGGTTAAATTACTTGCAATAGACACTTAAGGGTTCATAGTATTTCTATATAATATGAAGATAGATTTGAAATCCACTTGGTTCATGTATATCAAGGTAAATTAGGATACTCGCATCATATATGGGAACTAGTTATCACACACTTGCAGTGTAAACGAAAAAAAAAGGCAGGTTGAATCACTTGCCTTGAAAAAGGCTGGACTAGACTGGCAGGTAGGAGAAACCAGAAGCTTTACTCGACCTTTATGGAAAGTTTACCCTCGTCTCGAGATCCTACACAAATAATAATAACCTCATTATAATATATCCTCACCAACTCAACCTATTTGCAAACCGAAATTAAACACAATGGCACTTAGGCCTATATACACACAATTTACAATCACCTTATAATATAATAGTACACATAGCCACATATTCTCACATAACATATTTAAATACCAAATGATATCACACACACCATATTGCAACACTAGGCTTGGATGATCTCGCTCCACATACTTAAGTCACTTGGTCGCTAAACTAGACAAAATCTCCAAATTTTGGCTTCCTACTCGAAGTGCCTTTAATAAACCATCCAATTCCTATTGACCATAACTTGGGCCTTTCACTCTAATGACTTTATGCTATCTTGCAACTATGGTGGTCAACCTAGGCCTCACTCATAAGTGCTCAAACTATGTGATAAGTGAAGGTGCTTATTATGATAAATTTTACAATGACATCTAAGGTTTCTTGGGTGCGTTTGACACTCTTACACTTCAAATTTTCCTTCAAAACTTCTACACCAGACTCGTCTGGAAACTCCCAAACTTGATGTGGCTCAAGGGCCTAGGTTGGGCCTCCCTAGGCCTAAGCTTAAAGTCCATGATTCCCCTATTTTTCTGGGCAGAAAATGTCCTGACTTGAACTAACTTGTGACACATCATTCTAACTCAAATCCTATAAACTATGACTGGAATAACTCCTCTGACATACCCTCTAACTAAGGCCCAGCAGGGCCTAATGAGTGCCTACCTATGACATGGTCAAAACTTCCCATTTCTAAGTTGCAACAAAACTGTCCTCGGCTTGACAGATCTGGTGTTTCCACTCGTGCACCTCACCAAACGTCTTATAAACCTCCAAAAAACACCTAAAACCTTTTGTATACTCTTAGTGCTAGCTTCTGGTGGCTTGGGCCTCAAAGTGCACAATAATGACAAGGTCAAATCTCACTCTAAACCTCAGGGTACCAAACTGATTTTCTGCAGAAACTAATACTCTCTTATCACCAAGGTTCTTACTTAACAAACCCAACCAACAACAACCAAAAACCCAAACCAAACCTTAACTAAGGTGTTCTACTGAACTAACTCCCTTAACTCAAAATAAGCTTAGTGGAGATCATCCTTACCTAAGGTGCAATATAGCTAAATAAAAGTTAATACATTACACAAATTACATGTAATCAAGTTTTTGAGAACGACAAGTTATATCTTCTTTATAAATATATAAGAATTAACATCACATATCAAGGAGCACAAATCAAGATTAATATCTTAACCCTACTGAAATTAAGGCTTACTAACAAAAATCAATCCAAGATCAAAAACTTTCAAAAATCATGAGTGGTTTACATGCATGCATGCCTTCGAATATTCAAACCAAAACAATATGGTTTCCAAAATAAATTTTACCATAAAATCAACATACAAGCCTAGCATAAGATATAACTAAATGATCACTTAGCATGCAAAGGGTTTTATCAAGTTTTTTCTACAAAATTCATGTTATCACCACCAAAAAAAATTTAATGAAACAAGGCAACAAGACAACCTCAAGAACCATTCATTCGGCTCCCTCAAGGTAATGGCCGAATGAAATGGAAGGGAAATGACCATTAAAATCAAGAGCCTCATTCTCATAACTTGGAATTTCACCATTCCTTGTAGTTCCCTCAAAATACAAACTTAAATCCATGAGAATCAAGATTGTACTTTGAGTTCCAACTAAAACTTTGACATGCAAGCTCAAAACTTAAACTTTTCACTCAAAACTCTTTTAATTATATATGATCAAGATATAGGAAGTATAATTACTTGAATGGGAGATAGATGTTTGAATGAAAAATGAAATAAAAGAGGGGGTGGGGCTCGGCCGAAAGAGCCGAGAGGGAGGAGGGCCGAGAGGGGAGGGAGGAGAAAGGAAGGGGGTGGAATGGTGGAGTGAAAGTGGACTGATCATCACACTTGCTTGGTTTTTTATGCTTTTGATTTAATCAAAAGTGAGTGGATTTAGGAAATGAGAAGATTAACCTTCTAGCTAAAGTTAGGTAGATTTGCATGCAAGGACAAAGTGATAACTTGGCTAGTAGAATGAAAGTGAGTGGGGTTGGAAATGCCTTTTTTGCCCCTTAGTTGAATGGAAGAGTATTTGCATTCAAGGGTAACCATGTAATTTGTTAATTACTAAGCAACTAATTTTCAAAGATTTATTTTTATAAAATAAAATAAAAGTTCAAAAATTATAAAATTTATACCATAAAATAACTTGGATTTTTAGAAATTTTATGAGATCACTTTTGAAATTTGTGAATGAAATAATTTTTTTAAAAGAAAATTTTCCAGGGTATAGAATATTCCTTATAAATTAAAAATAAGGGCAATAAATAAAACTCTTGCTTTGAAATATTTATATTCTACATAAAGCAATTTATAATGCAGAAATTTCCATTCACACAAACATATAATCATTAGGTATATTTATAATCGGCTCTAATATTATACAGAGTTCACAAATAATATTACACAAAAAGGCCGGTCGTAACAGTTTCATTTGTTGATTTTGAATCCTTTTACATAAAGAAGAGAATGAATTAAAAGCATCACTTTTGGATTTGAGAAATTCCGTCCATGTAAATCGTGAATAATCATCTATGATTACCAACGTATATGAGCAACCTCTGAGACTTTGTATAGGAACCAGACCAATAAGATCCATATGTAATAGCTCGAGAGGTCTTGAGGTAGATACCATAAATTTTGCTTTGTGAGAGGCTCGAATTTGTTTACCAATTTTGCAAGCTTCACAAGTATGATCTTATGATAGTTTAGCTTAGATATACCTCGTACATGGTCTTTAGTTGATATATTCTTTATCAACTTCATGTTGGCATGTCCTAATCTTCGATGCCATAGCCATGGATCATCATATATAGTGATTAGGCATACGCTCACTTGCTTGCTCATGTCACATGTATAGACATTCTTATTTCGAGGGCAAGTGAGGACCAACCTTCCGCATTTATCTAGAATTGAACAATGAGTAGTGTGGAAAATTACCTTATATTCATTGTCGCATAGTTGATTAATGGAAAGGAGATTGTACTTTAATCCGGTAACTAATTGAACGTCAGAAATTTTAACTTTATCATTACCGATATCTCCGATGCCAACAATGTTTCCTTTGCTATTATATCCAAATGTTACGTTCCCCGCGGTGACCCTTTTAATGTTATTCAAGAGTGACTTGTTTTTGGGCATATGTCTTAAACACCCACTATCAAGGTACCATATGTCTTGTTTCACGGCAAGACAAACCTACAAAACCGATTAATTAAATTTATAGGTAACCCTTTGTCTTGAGGGTCCTGGGGTTAGTACATCATACATAACATTTGATTTTTCATGAAAAATCTAGGCATAGTATACTTATCATTAGGCACATAAAAATTTCTAGATGCATAATGCCTAGTTTGAGGTTGATAATACCTAGAGCTATCATGAAATCTAGGAGGATCATTATAAACTATATGACTATTAATTGCATGGTAATTTGCATACACATTCCTATTGAGAGGTTGTTTTCTTCTAAATGCATTACCATTGACATATATTTTATGTTTCTATCTTAAAACATGGGAGGTTGATGAGACCTTTGTTGCCTTTGATCTTTATATTCCCTATTCCCTATTCTTTTAAGGCATTCGTTTATCATCTTTCTTATATGATTCCTTGCGAATCCATACATGCTTCCCCTTAATTTCACCATTCTTGAATTTACAATATTGAACGGTATGTCCAATCTTATTACAATATGAACATTTATATGATGGTGATTCGGGTGAAGTCTTTATTGGTGATACAAATCTCCGAGTATTTTATTTAGGAGGAGAATTCTTATTATATCCCAAACCTTCATGATTATATGAGGTTTTTGTATGCACCATTTGATCTAACATCTTATTGCCGTTTGTAAATCTTTGAATGACTTCTTCAAGTTTTTTATTTTCTTTCTTTAAGGCATCAATCTTGTTGTTAAGGATTCTTTCTTGATCCATAACTTGAGCTATGAGTTTATGATTTTCTTATTTTAACCTTAGAGCTTCACTTTTAAGCTCATTGGTTTCTAATAGCTCATTTTCTTTATCAAGATTGTCTTTATAAGATGTTTCTTTATCTTGAACATTCGATTCATTTAAAATCTTTAAGTTCAATAGATCAACGTGAAGTTTACAAATATTATCATTCAATTTATCTTTTCACGTTCCATCTCTTCATCTTTGAGAATTAGTGATATATTCTCTGTCTCAAGATTGAGTATATTCCCTTGAAGTTTATTTACCTCAATCTTGATGAGATGGTTTTGATCTTTTAGAGATGTAATCTCATTTTCATCTTGGACTTTTGAGTCCCATCCGAGTATATTCTTTATTTTGAGTATGGTAAATTTCCTCAATTTTCATCTTCTCGGACCATAGCAAGTGAAACCTTTGTTCAACATCTTTATACTTATTTTTATAACTTACTACAAGTTTAATTAAATCATGCTTATTCATATCTAAGAGGGATAAGTTGGATTCATCTAATAAAGATTTAATTGAGATATAGTTAGATGTTACCTCTTGATTTGAAGAGGAGTTTTCCGTTGAGGTGGTTTCATCTCCAAGAGCCATTAAGCATAGATTAACCACTTCTTCACTAGCTTTATGAGCTTCTTTATCTTCACTTAGATCCTCACCATTTTCGGCCACGAGACTTCGTCTCTTTGAGAGTTTAGGACATTCTCTTTTATAATGACCAGGTTATTTACACTCAAAACACACATCTTATATTTCCTCCGAAGATGGATATTTAGGTTTTGGAGGAGTGTAAATAGGATGGTTTGTAGAGGTATTGGCATTACTATAGGTATTTATATTTTGATTACCTTTTCCTTTATTGTAACTTGTTGACGGATAATTACTCTTATAGTTGGAAGAATAATTTTGAGAGTAATTTGGCCTTCTGTTAGAGTTAAAAAACTCTTTGTTGATTATTTGATTTTAAGAAGACTTTTCCGTATCTTTGAGCTTTGCTTTGAAGCATATGACGAAGTTGTCTCGTGAGTAGAGAAATTTCACTCTCATCGAGATTTTGGAGTTCCTAATTTAACTCCTCATCGTTTTCCGAATAGGTTATCGAACTTATACTCATTTAAATTGTGCATCTCTTTTATAGTAGTAACTTTGACCTTCCGACTAGGAGGGAGAGATTCAAGCACTCTTCTATTCTTTTCATTTTGAGTATAATTCTTTCCAAGTTGAGATAACTCATCGATTATACGAGTAAATCTTATTTCCATATCGATGATATTTTCTCCTTCTTGGAGTTTAAAGTTCTCGTATTCTTGGATCAATGTTTCCATCCGAGAATCTTTTATATCAGTGGTTCCTTCATAGGTTACCACTAATTTGTTCCACATTTCTTGTTCCGTCTTGCAATTATTTACTCTTTTAAATTCTTTTTCTACAAGTGCACTTGTGAGAACTATTTCCGCCGTGGCGGCTATATTCATTATGGCTTCTTCCTCTAGATTGTATTCACTAACCTTCTTTTCAACGATGATGTCATCAACAATTTTGGTAGGAACGCGAACACCATCTTTGATAGCCATCCAAACTTTGACTCCTTGAGATCTAGCATAGATGCGAAACCTCGTTTTCCATGTTACAAAGTTGGTGCCATCAAATAGAGGAGGTCGTGAGCTTGACAGTCATTCGCCACAACCAACGGGATTAATATACGCCATTTAGGATCACATTTTGTTGTGCCTGTAAATCTGTAAATCACTTAACAAACACGTTAAAAAGCACTGCTCTGATACCAATTGATAGGTCCCCTAAAAGGGCTATATTAAGCTAGAAGGGGGTTGAATAGCTTAATTACAAATTTAAAAATTATTTTGGCGATTTAAAATAATTTAACCCTTTTTAAAACTTTACCGAGTAGTTATGCAGTTTATATGTACGGAAAATAAAGTGGAAGGAAAGAAAATACCACACGACGATTTTATCCTGGTTCGCGATGGCGCAACCTCTAATAGATTCGCTCACCTCTACCTCCAGTCCCCGAGCTCCTCTCCCGGACTCGGAATTTTCCCTTATAATAAACTCGCTCCTTTAGTAGGCGGAGAAACCTTTACACCCTTACAAATATTTGTCTTGGTACGTAACACAAGGGTCACCACCTCAAAATAAATGTAATACCTATACAACTTATCTTAGACAATAACTCCCGGCTATTTCTTCAAAGTTGATGTAGAACCCTTGTGTGGACTTGGCTTCCTTAGCTTTTGTCGGTCTTGGATCTTAGTGATCCAGTCTTGGGTCTTTTCTCTTCTTCACGGTGCAAATACTAAGAACTCCCTGTTAGTACGTATAGGATTTGGGTCTTAGAAAGATAAGTCACTTCACGTCACTTCACCCCACTAAAAACTAATAAGACAATCAACAAAACAACAAGTATAGAGAAAATATGGGTTGAACTAGTATGTTACGGTACTAGCCCACAAGATAATATAATATTCAAATAAGAATATTAAATATCAATTATGTATACTTGACTTGAGATATAGAATAATATGTCAAGTATACTTTCAATTACTCCGTCTTTATAGAATATATGTTTATCGGAGTAATATAAGAAGTCTTTTATATATATAACCAATATAGCTTATGACTTCTTTAGTATTCTTCTTCTTTCGATTATGTATTTATAATTGAAGAATACTTTAGTTACAATCCCGGAATGTAACTTATCCTTTTTAAGCTCGTAGGCTTAAGGAATTTAGTATATATATATTTTGACAATTATAGAGCCAAAGTATATTTTTAACTTCGTGGACAATTTATAGGTTCTATATAAGCCAAAATCGAGATAAAAGAAGTGCAAGTAATTGTCTTTGGATTTGTTCTTTTGAAGTTTATGTGGATAATTAAAGTTTACTATTTATCTATTTATAATCCCACAGAACACTAAAGATGTTAGTGGGGATTATAAGATACTTTTCGTAATGATACTATATACACGAACTATGTGTTGGCCAATATCCAAATAAATGAAGTGCAAATAATTGGCCAACTCGTGTGATTAAATTCACCTTTGAAGTTAGATGGATGATTATGAAGTTTACTATTTATCGATTTATAATCCCACGGAACACTAAAGATGTTAGTGGGGATTATACAATACTTTTCGTAATGATACTATATACACGAACTATGCGTTGGCCAAGATCCAAATAAGTGAAGTGCAAGTAATTGGCCAACTTGTGTGATTAAATACGTCTTTGATATTTGACAAAATTACGAAGCTTACTATTGATCGAATTATAATACCACAGTACACTAAAGATGTTAGTGAGGATTACACGATACCTTTCATAATTATTTCTATATTCACGAAATATGTTGGCCAAGATGGAGATAAATAAAGTGCAAGTAATTGGCCAACTCGCGAGGTTTGTCAAATATGAAATCTCACTCATGAGGAGTTATAGAGATTTATGAAATCTCACTCGTGAGCAGTTATAGAGATTTAAGTACTTGTATTTTTATAGATATTCTTCTTTTAAAGCTTCTTTTTGAAGATCAAGTACTTTATTCGAATTCCGAGTTCGAATCTTTGTTCTCTTTTCTTTGAGAACCTTCTTTATAGGAGATCTAGTTTTAGAGCTTGAGATGAAGTAGAGAAATTAAGTACGAAGCTCAAATAAAAGAAACTCAAAGAAGAAGCTAAAAATTACCACTTTTGGAAAATGGTCGGAAAAGTTCGCCGGAACAATTCGCCGAAGGTTCGGTCGGATTTTGGCACTATGGTCGAACTTGGGAAGCCCTTCAGGACGCTGGAGAGTGGTAGTGGATGAGCTCACTTGGTGGAATAAAGCTTGGTTGGGTGAAGCTAAGTTTGTATATCAAAAACCTTGTATATATGTATATATATTTAAGAGGGAGAAGGTTTTTGAGAAGAAGTGTGTGTATAGAATTTGAAAGAGATAAATAGAGGAACTTCTTGAAAAATCCCAGAAACTTTGTGGTTCTTTAGCTTGGTTGAAATGGGTTGGGATGGGGGTTTATTTATAGGAAAAGTTAGGTGGATTGAATGGTGGAGATTTGAGGAAAATGGATGGTGGATGTTGTATGTCCCATGGATTGATGACTTCACAAGTACGTTGTATTTCTTTTATTTAGACATATAAGACAAACAACTTTATGGGTTCAAAACTCATCTGATATATTTGATTAAATATATATTTTCCTTTTCTTTTAATCATTGTTTAATCATTTTAATTTAGGCATTAAGCACCATTAAATATGACCACCCTAAAAACTCTTAAATAAATACCATAAAAAATATGATAATTATCTAAATATTATAAAATGATGTCCTGCAAGTTTTGGTCAATGGTAACGAGGTCAAACGTGGTCAACTGTGGGACCATCTGCCTTGAAATTTGTGCTCGGACAAAAATTATCGAAATGTTATGAAATTTTTACCATGCATAGAAAATACCATTTAAATGATCCATACCAAATTTCAATTCATTATAGTGATTGGAAGTATTTTATTAAATTATAGACTATTCTTTTAGTCTTTTCTTTCGAGTAAAAATATTATTGGTCTTGAAATGTAGGAAATGGATCTTTTGACCAAAGCTTTGACTTAAATGAATACTTAAAATATATTTCCTAATATATAAAATATATTTGGATGATAAGAAATGTGTTTGAGTATTTTTGAATAAATTTCTCCGATAAATGCTGATTTTACGAACGGGAGAATATTATTATATCTATACATGGAATGGGTTATAAAAATGGATCTTAATATTTCAATCATGAATATTAATAAAATTTGGATAAAAACTCTTTTGATGGATGTAAAAATATATTTTGGAGCGAAGAGTAAAATATTTTTGATATAGCACGAGTCTTCTAAGGAATATACTTGATATATCCCTTTTTCGAGCTTGTTGCCTTATTGATGTTGCAACTGAGATCTAAGACATATCATGTCTTGATATTTCTTCTTTGATCATATTTCCTTAAAGATATATTCCATAACGATATAATTTTGATGTTTTAGGATAGTGGAATAACTCTTTTATATACTTGAAAATCATTTTGCTAGTTTAACTATTTTGACTTGATTTGGATCAAATAAAATCATGTCCTAATGGAGAGGATCTACGTGTATTTAAATTTAATATTTAATCGTACAAATACCAAAATAAATAATATATCGGAGATATCCTTTCAATTCTGAATCCATTCGTTTCATTACTACATGTAATTAGGCTTTACTTTTACAATGTATGTCTGGCTTTGAATGCCTCGAATTATGTGTATCTATCATTAAAGATACCACTCAATTAACAGACAATATATAATTGTCTAGTCTATACGTTTATCCTTATCATCTACCCACCCGATAATAACAGATAAGGATCATCTTTAATCATATAAAGTTTAATCGACACATGGACTCACAATTCACATAACACATACACACAAGGCACGTATCACATATTTTATATAACATATAACTCATTTTGTCAAAACATTTGACTCGGTATGTTCAAAACTGAAATGAGTCGAAATACAATTTTACGATAATTTCGTGACTTAGAAACATTTACAAAATTAAGTGACCTTTCGAAATGAATGATTTCATGTCATGAAAGTATTTCTAATGGAAGCAGAATATTTTTCTGGGGTCTAGACGCGTTCATTTCGTATTAACGGACAAACAATATATTTAATATGAATTTTTGAACATTTTTTAGAATTAAAACAGGTCTCCGAATTATTTTATAATAAAATAATAGGGTTCGACCACCCGATTTGGACTTTAAAATAATTTTATAATAATTATCGAGCCATGAAAATAATTTAAAATAATATTTTAAAACTCGAAACTATTTTTTAGAATTTTTTTAAATCAAAATAATTAATTAAATTGAATTAAATAATCAATTAAAATAAATAATAACTAATTAAATAAATTAATCAATTAATATTTAAATTAATTGGCTAATTGAATAATTAATTATCGACTTATATTAATTAATTAAATAATTAAGATTTATTTTGAATTAAAAATATTTTTTTCAGAATTAAATAAAATAATTAAAAATAATTAAAATAATTTTCTAAAAATAAATTAATAACAGACTATCAATTTTTGTAAATTTTATAAACAGAAATCTAAAATTTATACAGTTTTGAAACTACAGGGACTGAAGTGTAAGTTTTGTAAAAATAGGGGGAGTAAATGGCAATTTGCCATCGTCCCTGTCGAGCTTGCCGGCGATTGCCATTACCGGCGATTCCAAGCTCGCTGGGAAACTACCATCGAGTCCAGAACGGTCTTAAAATATGCAGATTTGTAGAACATCATGCTAGGAATCGATATGTACAACCATATTTTGCAAACGAGTAACGTAACAGCCGGAATATTGATCGAAAACGAAGAACGCTGCCGTGACGCCCTTCTAGGGGTAAAAAATTACACTTAAATATACGAATCGTTCTATTTCTGTACGATCTATGTGTTGGTCTAACTTGTTTCAACCCAGAATTCCTCAATCAAAAATTCCCAAATTTCGATTGAAATTATTGAAGAACATAAACCCTAATTTTATGATTCACAGAATTAAACCTTAATTTTTACATGTTATTGAACTCCAAATTTGACATATAATATACCAAAATGACTAGAAGGAAAAGATCTACAAGATTCTAGCATCAAATCACAGAAACAACATCAAAAACAAAAATTCATATTTTAATTATCAAATAATTCAAATTAAAATAAATAAATAATAAATCACCTTGATTTCTGCACTAAAATGGTTGATTGATTCAGAAAGTACTTTTCGAGAGCTTCGATTTAATATATGGCACGACCGAATCGGAGTTCGATAACGCCTTCGTTTGTGATTTTGATTTTCGAGAATGTAACGAATAATTATGGTTTTCTCTGTATTTTATCGGTTTTAACTGACTGATTATGATTATACGAATAAAATAAGATAACAAATAGGCTATTTATATTTATGGAATATTAGTTCATGTTGGATCGTATTGGATCGATAAATTAGTTACTTAGCCACTAAGTAATTGCAAAAATGATCTGATTTAATACCCGTATAGGATCATTATCCAAACCGAGCTTCTAATAAAACACTTTATATGAAAATAATGTAATATTATCCCGTCTTTCGAGAATACTGGTTTTGTTGTTTTATCGAAATGATTATCGTATCGAAAATCTTGCGTCGGGACGCACACGGGTCAAACCGTAATCCGGATCGAAAAAGTTAAAACACAAAAAATGTCAGGTATTATTAGATTAGGTTAGGAAGGAGTTTTCCGAAGAGTTTCGGGTTGTAAAAATGCAAAAACGATTGAAGTTGGACGATTCCCGTCTTTATAAAATAATTTTGTAATTATTCAGAAAATAATTAATAAATTCATAAATCATTATAAAATCATATATCACTCCAAAAATTACCAGAAGAATACCATAATTACCTGTACTTTATTCTGGATACAACAAAATTAATATACTTACATTTTATAATATATAAACATCCAAATATTATTATCAATCATCAGATAATTCATTAAAATTCACATAATAATCATATAATAATCACATAATAATCATTTATTAATAAAAATAATTACACGCTATGCCCCGGATATTACATCCTTCCCCCCTTAAAAGGATTATATCCTAGGAATCACACTAAGGATCAGATAATGATATATTCAAGTATCTCATTTCCATTTTCTCAGGTTGATCCTTCAACCTTACAACTTCTTATAAACTTTAACTTGCACGTCAATCATTACTCAACAGCCTCTTGCTGACATTGTATTCCATTAGTTGCTCATATAACTCAATTCAAGCCTCCATTTTATATATATAATGGAGCTAAATTACTCTTACTGAGTATACACATATAAACACCCTATGAACCTGCAATATGTGTAGCGGTGAAGCCAACTCACTTGCCTATTTTACATTCTTAAAAGGACCAGCACAATGCATATTAATTCTTTTTCCTTTCTAATTCTAGTAATTCGTGCTAATGAACGTTTTCAATAGTTACTGGTTGTTGAACCTTATTCCCACATGTCTTTTTCCACATGTCTTTTTGTTTAATTAACCTAGTTTGTTATCGCTTCGGATCGCATTCGAGGCTCTTTAATCGTTCCCTTAATCTTCTTGTCCATCTGCGAATGATATAATAAAACCATGGAATATTCGACTTTTAACGTTCTCGAAATTACTCGAAAAAATCTCATTTGGATAGGATTGACGCAAAAACTTATCATCATACCTTAATCACAACCGAGTATATCTGCCAAGCGAAAATCTCTTACTCCCTCTGTCCCAACCATCTCTTTACACTTTCCTTTTTGGGATGTCCCATCCAATTCTTTACATTTCAAAACTTACCACAAATAGTCAATGGGTCCCACCACTTTCTCACTTTTCCTTCCTTTTCACACTACTTTTACTCCATTATCTCCCTTTTATACATTAAAAATCAATGGGTCCCACCACTTCACCCACTTTACTTTCTCTTTTTCACTACTTTATACATATTTCTTGACCTCCGTGCCCAAACCAAACGTAAAGAATTTGTTGGAATGGAGGGAGTACTATTTAGAAGAAAATAAACTAACCTGGAGGCACCACCTGCGTATTCTAACCCATATTATCATTACTTTTGGTTTTAAGGAGTTCTTATATGAAACTAACTGCAATGCTCTTCCTTGACATCTAGTCATATATAACCTTTATTCTTTTCTTTATGTCATATTATTAGAAAGTCTTCTTTGAAATCGATGTCTTACATCATGTTCTTGGAATAAATTGAATCCCTTGAGTTAACGATGTTTAGCCGAATTCCTCTCTTTTAGTTCTGCCTTAATGTTCGTTCATCTAGGAGTGGTATATACTATTCTGGTTTGACATAATTGATCATTTATAATCAATTCCGGGATCTGATGACGTACCACCATTTCTTCAAGTAGAAACTAACCCACTTATTGGACAAGTTGTTCATTAATAAAAGAGAATGACTAGGTTTGGGATAACCTATCAATAATGATTCAACTGACGCTTTCCTTCATTTTCTCTTCATGTCTGATCACTAGATATTTCTTTTAGCCCTCGGTACTTAATCGTATTCCTGGGATGCATTCCTTATCTAAATTTACAAATGTTTCATCAAATTCTTCAATTTGAATCTGTCCAAAAATATTAGATTAAGTAATAATATCGATCAATTCCAAATCCACACTTGAATCTGATAGCGCACCACAATCTCCTTGTAGCAATATCAACTTATTCCTCAGGTAAAATATTCATTAACAAAAGAATGGATGGGTTTAGTTAACCTATCTTTAATAATTTAAATAACGCTTGCTTTACCTCTGGTTTTCAAGTAATTCTCTATATCATTCCTTAACGAGCTATACTCATTTTTGAAAAGGTTACGGTAATAGGTTCACCTTTTGGTGCTGGCTTTGATTCTTTAATAAATATGACATTTACTTGCATGTCCTTCTATTTCCATTCTTATGCCAGGTCAATTAATACCTTCATTTAAATTTCCATATTTAATAGTAGTCTAAGAATGGATTTCCTATTTTCAAATATAGGCGTTTCACTCCATTCCTTATATTAGCTCTGGCACCCTGAAATTCATAACTTATTTATATCCTGGACAATATTATAAAATTTCTTTATCATCCTTTTGATTCCAGTTCCCTTTCTAGTTAAGTTCTTCATTCGCCTGACTCATTGTCTCTTTTTAACATAAGCGATCTCTTCTTTCTAAATGTACTGGTTTGATTATCATTAGATAAGTCATTTTGTGGCTAATACTGGAATGAAAGCTTTCTATTAATAACTATTTGGATTCTTGTTAAGAGAACTATCAAAATCCATTGACAGCTATTTTCTTAGCCTTACTCACATAATCACTAATCGCATAACTTTCATTTTTAACCCACTCCAACTATTCTCTGTCACATCTTTGGCTTCTTCTCATTGAAGATATGTTTTAAATTATTGAGGTCTATGCCCGCTATACATCGTCTTTCCTGCATAATCAAAACATCCCCCTCTTTAGTTCACATTGTCAACTTATATCAAATACTTGTATTCGCGAGTTCTCCGATATTTTGGAATAATTCTTATTACATTGTCGTTTTATATTGGTATACCTTCAAATCCTTTATATAACTTTATTGCAGATGATAAAATTTCTTTAATCGTCTAACAACATCCATATTGGCGTAGTTTCTAATCTCTTCTTTATTTAAAATCTCTTCTTCATTCTCTTCCTTCCTTCTCTTGGCTCTTATCTTGACCCTTTAGTTCTTGAAAACGTTATTCTCACTCGCATGTGCAAATAACTTTTTAATTCTCTTATCTATTGCAAAGGGCATATTCATCCAATTAAGCCTAGTACGCTTGCAGTAACAACACGCTAATTCTGCTAAACTTCTGAATTCTACCGGTGTCCTTACTTCCTCCAAATTCCTCATTGCTTTGATTTCGGATCTGAAAATCACATCAGAATTTGACTTAATCTAATTGGAATCAATTTCCATCTAACTGACCATAAGTTGGTAAAATTAATCAATTAACTCTTTTAATTGATCAATCGAACCAAGTGATGACTAGCTAAATGAGATCAGAGACCAATAATATAAAGTCAGTTTGGCTATAACCACTTCTTCCAAGAACCGAAATCGCAATCATTTGGAGTATCAACAGGAATATTAATAACACACGGAAGTATACTTTTGCCTTTAAAAGTAGGGTATGTCTAAAAATTTGGGCAGCATCTCCTCTATATTATGGACTACCAGTCGGACTCAAGCCGGCACCAACAATCAATCAATCAACCAATCAACGATATCAATCCACCACCATGAACTCATCATTTCACCATACTTCAGAACATATCATACTGATACCTACATATACTACTAACTAACATAGCATACATCTTTTTATCAAACTAGGGAGATAACCATACTTTTCATTTATTCCTTCAAAATATCTCGGAAGTCCATTAATGAATATAAAATTATTCTGCTGTTTCTCAAAAACTTTATTCCAGGATTCTTCTAGTTCATTTTTTTTCAAGCTCTCTAATTAATAATTCATATCACTTATACCTGTTCATAAATCCGTTCTAAAGAAATCTTTTAATCTTATTTCCCACAGCTTATACTTGCATATGGATACTTTTAAGAACCTATACTGCATCTTTCAACCCATCAAACAAATCCTCTACCCTTGAGAATATATGTTTCTTCTCATTAGTTAACTTGTCTAATTTCTGATAACCAACACATGGTCCCGATCCATACTATCATATTTTATGAAAACTCATTTGGTTCCAAAGTGTTACTTCTTAGAAGATTTGACGCAGTTAGATCACCAGTTCTTTATTTCTATTTATATTTTCCTATATAGAACCTTCGTCGCTGGCTTAGTTATGAGCGTCAAATTCACCATAACTCATTTACTTGAGTTGGGAAGCCTAACAACTTCTTGAAGAACACATTCCAAATTCATTTATAATTAAAATTTCTTCGATTCTCAATCTTTATGACACGTATTTCTCACAAGATTTTTTATTCCCTAACAATACAACAAAAATTACAGAAGGGGGGGGGGTTGAATGTAATTCTGGCTTCTTTTCTTGATTTTAAAAATGTTCAAACTTAATACATATAACAGTGTTTAATTTTCTAGAGTGCGGAATAGAAAGATAATTGAAATCAAAACAATAAGTAATAAAACATAAGGCTTTAAAACTTTCTGGTGGATTTGAATGTATCCACCAGATATATATATATATATCATAATGAGAACAATATGAAGCTTCGAATAGCTCATAGCTGCTTTACAAGTTTAACAAACAAACTACAGAGACATTCTTGTAGAATATAGCTTGAGATATTTCTCTGAAAATAAACTTGCTTAGTTAAAAGTTCTACTTGCTACTCTTGGTTTATATATCACCAAGTTACATGGTAGTAAGATAAGATAATAAATTAAAATATATCTAGCCTAACTCCATGCTGCTTCACTACTCTATTCCAGCAACTTTGAAAATCTTCACATTTGCATGGAAATGGTAATGCTACTTTGTTCTCAAAATCCTGCTTAACTGGATGCCACATTCCTTTTGCAAACACCCAACACATGTGACTGTGTTGTCACTGTCAAACACTATTTTGAATTTGATCATCCGTCGAGACTATGTTGGTCATCTATCGGGAACTTTGTTGATCATCCGTCGGGAGTCTTGTAGATCATCCGTCGGGAGTCTTGTAGATCATCCGTCGGGAGTCTATCTGCCCCTTGACTCTATTTCACTTATACAGAATTACAAGACATCTCATATTTAAAATTAGTCAACCTATTCGGCATATCAATCTAGTAGTCAACATGACTTAGAGAACCCTACACAATCTACCAGACTAAAATATATTGTTTGCAGAAATTAGCTACAATACTTATTTGTTACATAAGTTACACTCTCGATGGATGTTAAATTATCATCCGTTGGGACTATAAAGTTCATCCGTCGGGACTATATTAGATCATCCGTCGAGAGCTACAAATTTCACTAAGTTAAATCTACTAAGGTGTTTTGTTTAACTTATCATCAAGTTCACAACATATTCCTAACAATCTCCCCCAATTTATGTCTACTGGAATTGTAGACATAAATTAAGAGAAACTTGATGATAACAAAACACCCTAAAAATACAGATTAAAATTTAGTAGATAAAACTAATAAGTGCTATAATTTTATTGAAAATTGAACAAATGAAAGTGTACAAAAAGTTCTCACAGTAATTATCAAGGTGCTCCTCTAGTCTGAGCAGATGATTTATATTTCCTTGATTGTCTGGATTTCTTCGCAAGCTTCCTGTTATTTTCTTTTGTTTGATTCTGGAGTTTTTTGTGGAATTCAAGTTCATCAACTTTAGATAGATCCAGCTTTTCTTGCATTTCCAATAGAGTCTCATTGCTAGAGATACTCAATTGGTCATCCAGTCTGAAGAATCTTTTAACACCCTTATCATCCATGAATTCCATCAGCCAATAAGGCCTCAAATGTACTCTTTTTCCTGTGAAGGAAATTGATAGAGTTTTGGGAGTGCATCTTTGGGTTTATTGCTCCTTAGATCTTCTATTTTCTTTAGGACTAATCTCCTTGCAGTGACATTAAATCCAAAGTTCTTCTTGAAGGATGAGTAGACCTTTATCAGTACAGATTGGCTTTCTTGAAGATCTTTATTAGATCTTTGGCCATGTCATCTATTTCCCTCCATTGTACTTGAACACCAGCCTTTCAGGAAGATGTCTATGAGCATCAATTCCTCTTACTTCTTCAAATTCATCCAAGTAGAGGTTTATTTCAGAAAACTCCTTGATGTCACAGATGTATAAGAGATCTTCCTTATTGACTGTAGGTTGATATTTGGTTAGGGTCATGGACCTGAAAGTCACAAGCTTCACTTTCTTGGTTGCTTTAATCTTTGTCTTCTTTAGCTTGTTGAAAATAGGTAAATTGAATTCAGGAATTGGCAAGCTTTCCCAGTCTATTGACTCATCCTTGGGAATTATAGGTTCACCATGAAAGTTCTTTGTTGAATCTACCTTGAATTTCTCATGTACCACTGAGGACTGGGATGTTTGAGTTGAAGTTGTAGACTGTTTGGGAATGTAGTCTTCCATTTCCTCATCACTAAAGTCCAATTTTCTTTTCGAGTGAAGCTTGTATCTGAATTTTCTTTTCTGTGGATGTTCATTTTACATTTGTTGATCTAGAGCTTCAGTAATCACATGTGGTTTTTCAGAAATCTCAGTTATAGATTTGACATCTTAAAGTTTGGCCAAGATAGCAGCTTGCTCCTTCTTTTGTTTGAGCTTCTCAATGTCTAAAGTAGCCTGCTTCTTTTCTTGCTTGATCCTTTCTTTTTCTTCCTTCTTAGCTTCTACAAACAGAGGGTGTCCAGCCACCACACAGATCTCTTTTCTATTCCTGTAAATTTTGACAATTCTCTTCTTTTTAACTGAATCAGATGGATCTTTGCAAAATGCAATTGACCTTGCCAACAGCTTCTTTTCATCTGGCCTAGGTCTCAAACATATGATCCACAGGGTTTTTGTCTGAGAACTTTGAATAGTTCCTTTTAGGCTTCAGAATTAGATTGTCTTTTGGAGATTTGATGCATGAAGTTTGACCTTTTTCCAAGCTACCAAGACTCATTTCATTCACTGGGATTTGTGTGACTAGTGAATGGTGATGAAAAGTCTTGTCTGGTTTCTGTATCTGACCAAATTTCTTTTGAATTTCTGCATCAATCTTCTTCCATTTATCATCTAGCTCCTTCTCAGCTGGTGCTACATCAATCTTTATCAGTTTGTCATTTGATTCGAGTTATGCTGCTGCTAGATTGATGAGAATAATGTTATCCATAGCTGATGGCTTAGTAAAAGCAATTCCTGGCACATTTACTTTGTTGACTTGAATTTTGAGCAGTTTCTCCCCCTCACTTGATGAGCCTTTCTCCCCTTTTTTATTAGCATCAAGTTGTTGAGAAGAAGGGAGTTGTGCACCCACTAACTGTTGGAGCAGAGCAGTCTGAGCTTCCTGATTTACAAGTATGTTGGCCACTGACTTCTCCACATTAGACAACCTAGAGTCCATGGCCTCAACCTTTCTATTTAGATCAACTTCTTTCCTTAGCTTTTGAGCTATCTCAGTCATGGTGGTTCTTGGAAGTCCGATATCCAACCTTGCCAGAAAATCTTATTTGAATTCAGAAATTTCTTGCTTCATTTCATCCACACTTTGACTGTGTTAGAGAGCTTGAATCTTATGCAGTTGTAGAGCTTCAAGATGTACAGTGAGTAATCTTTTAGTGTTGGCACTTGTGGATGCCTGAATTGCTGTTTGGGTGTCATGAATTAGCTTGAATAAGGTGGATTAGAGATGTGAATATGAACACTCTTTAGTTAGCAGCGAGGAAGGAATATCTGCATCTCCCCCTATGCTCATGTTGTCATCCTCCACATCTTCACCATCATCCCCAAAAGAGTCCTCATCCAATGCAGGATCACTACCAGTTGTAGATGGCATAGTAGTGATTGCATCCTTTGTCCTTTGTAGAAAAGCAGTTATATGTAGTAGATTCAGCATCCTCTCAGCATCCTCATTGCCTTGTCCAGCTAGAGTTTGATAAGCTGGAACAGGTTGAGTAAATATCTTAGCATCCAGGGAGATAGAATTTATGAAAGCTTGATATTCTTTCTGAAATAGTCTCTCCCTTTCTACGTCACTGACATTCATTGACTCACTAGCAATGGTTTTCATCCTTATAACTCCTGTACCTGCATTTCTCTCGTTTTCTCTCTTTTGTTGCATCAAGGGCTCCCCTTGGCTCACCACCCTCACACCCTCACCTTCACCTTCTAAGGTGGGACTCCTCTCACTCTCTTTTTCCAGGCTGGAAGAAACAACCTGTATGAGTTCACTCCTTTCCTCTCCTTTTGCCTGGGAGCAACCCAGCCTCTAACTCATTTCACTCCCTTCCCTCAGTCCTAAGAGTGATTGTACAACTACTAACTCATCTACACTTGTAATAATTGTTGAAATTTAAGAGTGTGTAGAGAGTACCGATGGATGAGAAACATCCATCGGGGTAGTAGTTAGGATAGCCGACGGATGATTACTGTTAGGCACATCCGTCGGGATACAATCACGAACCGACGGATGAACAATATCCATCGGAATAGAAGAAATGAATGAGTTTGGAGTGGAAACTATTGTGGACTCTGTGCAGATTGATGAAAATTTGGGCACAGATGTTTCAACAATTCCTGAAAGAATTGGTAAGTGAGCCAACAAATCATCAAAAAGATGATGCTCACTCGCAGTAGATTTTGGCTTCCCCAACAGAGTTAATGAAGGGGAATCAAGAATTGATGTGTTGATCATATCCACATCCAGAGAATTTATGAGAGAGTTTGGTGTTTGTGGTGCTTCTATTACTAATGATTTTGGCTGTGACTCCACATTTATTGGAGCCACATCAAACTGACTTTGAGATGGTGCAGTGACTGAGTCTTTAGCTTCAGTTTGCACTATGTGGGTTCCCTGTGCATCCCCATGGGTTTTAGATCTCTTCTTTCTGGCATAGTTTTGAGGTGAACTAGTGTCCCTTACCCTTTTGACCTGTGCTCCTGGTTGGGAGCTTGTTTCAATAGTAACATCCTTTTGAGAGGATGAAACTAGAGTTGTGCTAATTTCCTTATTAACTACCACAGTTTGTTGGGAAACTATGGTGTGGCTAGGCTTGGGTACACTTACCTCACCAACCTTATCCTTAGGGTTTCTTTGATTTTCACCTTGTCCCTCACCTATCTCACCACCCTTCACACTCCCCTCTTTACGTTTGGTAGATTTTGCAACTGATTTCTTTTTAGAGAAACCAGAGGGGGCTTTCTTTGTTTTGGATTTTGAAGTTTCTGTTTTTGTAGCTTGGGTAGGCATCTGTTGGGTCATTGACACAGATGCCATAGCTACACTTGAAGGCAAAGAAATTTGTGAGGTTGGAAAAGTAGTGACAGTGGTGCTTACCTCACTTACCTGAGAGCCCTCCATGATTGGAAAGTAGAAGAGGGGCACCTCTTTGTGGTGACTTGCTCTGTTCAGATCTTCAATTATTCTCCTTTCTTGAATTCAACAATCCAGTTTGTTGGTTGGGTTCTCAATAACAATATTCTCAATAAGATGGTTAGCAAGAATCATAAAGAATCTAGCATAATAGACACTTTAACCTCTCTTATTAACTTCCCCTGACTTATAGCCTAATTCAAACATAACCATGTCACTGAAATTATGATAATTATCAATAACTAGCATATAAAGCATGTTAAGCATGACAATATTGACAGAATCAAAATTACTTATTTTTCCAGAAAATACCTTGGTAACTACATCACACAAGTAACTCTATTCCGTTCTAAGACCTAGCCTTCTAATATCACTTAACTTAGAGGTAGAAAGTGCATAGCCAATAGAATTAAGCATGGTAACTAAATTAGCATCTGTATGTGGAACAGTAGTAGTGTTTTCAGGAATCTTAAACCATGCTTGAATTATGTCACTGTTAATGCAGAATTGTTTACCTTTGAGTGTGAAAGTTATGGTTTCATATTTAGAATGGTACACAGCAGTTGTCCATATCTCCTCCACGACATCACAATAGATTATGGGTGATTCCAGCATAGCATAACTGAGTTTGCAACTTTTCACAAAATCCATCATTTTGTAAAAATCTTCAGACGCCGGAATTTCCTTGTTTACAAGAGCTATAAAGTTGTTCTTCTCAAAGATAAATCCAGACTGAGACATGATTTTGACTACTGGTGCCATTATTAAAGTGAGGAAATTTTCTAAAAGAGAGAGAGTATTTGCTTTGGAGAAGAGGAGAGTTAAAGCAATTGATTTGAGAGAGATAAAAGAAAAGAATGAAAATGAATTTTACTTTTATACCATCTCAAAAATAAACTATCAAAAGTAATAAAGTTAAGTAAAGTAACCAATCAGAATAGCCCAAAATAGCAGTTTAAAATAAAATAAACTGTCAAAATTTTGTCGATTATCCGTCGTGATATACTTACAGACTGAAAGTATATCCAATGGATAATGTTCAGAGTTCCAATGACTAAGATTGAGATAATTCGACGGATGAGAATAAAACAATTATCTGTCGGTTATAAAATAATCTAGGAAGGTAATTGATTATTAAGATATTCTATTCCGATGGATGATCAAACTCGATCGATAATAATCATCCGTCGGGATGTAAATTTTAACTTAGCCAAAATTTCATCTAAAACAGAAAAATCAATTGAGTTTCTGGCTGCACGGCAATTTGTAAAAATATCAGAAAGAATTCTAGAATAATTAAGCATACCTAACTCACTTACCAACCTGGAAAAGGTGGATTCATCAAGTGGCTTGGTAAAGATATCTGCAAGTTGCTTTTCACTTGGAATAAAATGAAGTTCCACGGTACCATTCATCACATGTTCCCTAATGAAGTGGTACTTGATATCTATATGCTTTGTTCTTGAATGCTGTACTGGATTTTCAGTAATGACAATTGCACTTGTGTTATCAAAGAAAATAGGAATTTTGTCCACTTGTAGGCCATAGTCCAACAATTGGTTTTTCATTCATAAAATATGTGGACAACAACTGTCAGCTGCAATATATTCAGCTTCAGCTGTAGAAGTAGAAACTGAATTTTACTTTTTACTAAACCAGGACACAAGCTTGTTTCCTAAAAATTGACAGGTTCCTGTTGTACTTTTTCTATCAATTTTACAACCTGCATAATCTGCATCTGAATAACCAGTTAGATCAAAACCAGAATCTCTAGGTTACCAAATTCCAAGTTTTGGTGTTCCCTTGAGATATCTGAAAATTTTCTTAATAGCTACTAAATGAGATTATCTAGGATCAGCTTGAAATCTAGCACAAAGAGAGGTAGCAAACATTATATCTGGCCTACTAGCTGTTAAGTACAGAAGTGAGACAACCATGCCCCTATAGTTTAAAATATCCACAGACTTTTCAGTAGTGTTTAATTCAAGTTTAGTTGCAGTGGCCATGGGAGTTTTTGCAGAAGTGCAATCCATTAGATCAAACTTCTTTAAAAGATTATAAATGTATTTGGTTTGACTAATGAATATTCCATCACTAACTTGCTTAACTTGTAAACCAAGAAAGTAAGTTAGTTCTCCCATTATGCTCATTTCATACTTACTTTGCATCAATTTGGCAAACTTTTTGCAAAGTTTTTCATCTATAGACCAAATATAATATCATCTACATAAATTTGAACAAGTATACAAGAGCCATTAGCACTTCTAAAAAATAAAGTTTTATCAACAATACCTCTTGTGGAGTGATTTTCCAAAAGAAACTTTGATAAGGTGTCATACCAGGCTCTAGGTGCTTGCTTCAATCCATAAAGTGCTTATAAAAGATAGTAGACATATTCTGGAAAATTTGGATCTCCAAAACCAGGAGGCTGACTGACATAGACTTCCTCCTCCAAATCTCCATTAAGAAAGGCACTTTTGACATCCATTTGATAGACTTTGAAATTGGCATGGGATGCATAAGCTAAGAAGATTCTGATGGCTTCAAGTCTTGCAACAGGAGCAAAAGTTTCATCAAAATCTATCCCTTCTTTTTTACAATAGCCCTTAGCAACCAATCTAGCTTTGTTCCTAACAACTATGCCATTTTCATCCATCTTATTTCTGAATACCCACCTGGTGTCAATTGGATTCTTTCCTTTAGGCTTGGGTACCAGTTTCCAAAGCTTGTTCCTTTCAAATTGGTTTAGCTCCATCTGCATAGCTAAAATCCAATCAGGCTCCAACAAAGCTTCTTCAACCTTCTTTGGTTCTTCCTTAAAAAGGAAGTGCTATACAGACACTCTTCTTGAGTTGCTTTCCTTGTTTGAACTTTAGAAGATGCATCACCAATAATGAGCTCAAAAGGATGATCTTTAGTACACATTCTCTGTTGTGGTAGATTAGCTCTAGATGAAGTGGCCTCATTGTTTTCTTGATGTGTGACAGTTTTGATAATGAGAAACTCCCCCTGAGTTAGTGAATCTTTGATTTGAGGAAGGGGTACTATCTGTAGGTGATCTGTTTTGACTCTCGGCTTCTCTCATTATTCCGACGGATGATGCACTTTGTATCTCGATGGATGAAGCTGATTGTCTGCCGACGGATGAAGCATTCTGTAACTCGACAGATGTTGAATTATGTGCTTCATTAGTTGTAGATTTTTCTTCATTATCCTTAGCCACTGTTTCTTGATCACTCTCATCATCACTGTCATCACTAACCATCTCAACATTATCAAATTTGAGGCTTTCATGGAAATCTGCATCTTGTAGTCCTTTAATCTCTTTATAATCAAACACAACATGTACTGATTCCATAAAAATGTTGGTTCTTAGATTGTAGACTCTATATGCTTTTCCAATAGCATATCCAATAAAAATTCCTTCATCTGCTTTGGCATCAAACTTCCCATGTTGATCAGTTTGATTCCTTAAGATATAACATTTTTTAGCCAAAGACATGAAGAAAATTTAGAGTTGGCTTCCTATTCTTGAACAACTGATAAGGAGTCATGCATTTGGCTTGATTAACCAAAGAAATATTCTGAGTGTAGCATGCAGTATTCACAACTTCAGCCCAAAAATATGTTGGTAACTTTGATTATTCAAGCATTGTCCTTGGAGCTTCAATTAAAGATTTGTTTTTCCTTTCCACCACTCCAATTTGTTGAGGAGTTGTAGCTGCAGAAAACTCATGCATACTTCCATTCTCTTCACAAAATGATCTCATCACAGAGTTCTTGAACTCAGTTCCATTGTCACTCCTTATTCTTCTCACTTTGAAGTCAGGATGATTGTTGACTTGTCTTATGTGATTGATGATGATTTCACTAGCTTCATCTTTGGATTTCAGAAAATATGTCTAAGAAAACATTGAGAAATCAACTACAATTACTAGGCAAAATCTTTTCCTTGAGATGGACAACACATTGACTGGTCCAAACAAATCCATGTACAACAGTTGCAAAGGTTCTTAAATTGTTAAATCAAGCTTCATTCTGAATGATGCTTTGATCTGCTTTCCTTTCTGGCAGGCATCACATAAATCATCCTTAGTAAACTCCACTTGAGGAATACCTCTAACTAATTCTTTATTGACAAGCTCATTCATAGTCTTGAAGTTTAGATGGGATAGGTTCTTGTGCCTTAGCCAACTTTTATCTTGACTTGCTTTACTGAGAAGAAAAGTGACTAATTCTGCATTTGATGAGTTGAAGTCTTCTAGGTACACATTTCCTTTTCTCACTTCAGTGAGAACCACATTTTTGCTCTTTTTGTTTGTCACAACACATGCTTCTGAATTGAAGGTAACTGAGTTGCCCTTATCACAAAGCTGGCTGATACTCAACAAATTATGCTTGAGACCATCCACTAGGGCAATTTTTCAATGATGACACTGTCCTTTGAAATTAATCTATATCCCACAGTATAACCCTTGCTGTCATCTCCAAAAGTAATACTTGGGCCATCTCTTTCCTTAAACTCAGTGAGCAGGGTAGAATTTCTAGTCATGTGTCTTGAGCAACCACTATCCAGATACCAGAGATTATTTATGTTTCCCCACACACATTAAAATCAAATCAAGTTGATTTTGGTACTTGGGTCCTGCCTTGTTAGCTTTCTTCTTTGGTTTCTTAGGTTTGATCTCATTTGACTTGAGAATTTCAGATTCATCCTTAGTCATTTGAGTTGAACCTTTGAAACTAGATATTAAAACAGAATTATCATGCATATTTTGCTTTACATGAAAAGGCATGCTATTAGCAAACATGTTATTCCAGTAAGGCATGCTAAATGGCATTTGAGGCATATTAAATGTAGCATAATAAGGATTAGGTGCAAATGGCATATTAGAAAATTATGCATTCATGTTCTGAGTAGACATAACAGTCATAGGCATGGTAGGCATAGCAGTCATGTTGGGAAAAGAAGAGGGTGCAGACATAGGAGTAGGGATGGCAGGCTTGCAATTAAAAAACAAATGATTAACACTACCACACTTAACACATATTTTTCTTGGTGCATATTTATCAGGTGTGTAGTTGTTATGTTTGTTAATTCCTACTTTCCCATTTTTATTGTTTTTCTTTTTAGCTTCTATTTTAATCTCAATCTTTTCTAATCTGTCATTCAATTGCTTGATAGACAGATGCCCAACATTAACTTTCTTTTCTTTTCTAACTTGATTCGATTCTTCTGGAATAATTTTTTTAGAAACTGGTCCATATTTCTCATTTAACTTAGCTAGTTTAGCTTTGTTAACTGGTTTACTCACAACCGACGGATGTGGCTCCTTGTCTCTCGACGGATAATCCTTTTGATTATCCAACGAATGATTTTCATCATCCGTCGAGTCCACATCTGTCAACAATCCTTCAACCAAATTGGACTCAAGCTTCTCTTTACTCTTTTTCGAGGCTGCATCACAAAAGGACTCAATACCTTGAACTTTAGTGATTTGAGCATGAACATCTCTAGATGATTTCCATGCCTTAATCACTTCCTTTTCTTGTTCAAGCTGCTTCCTTAAAATTTCTTCTTTCTTCAAAGACTCAGTTAATTCATCCTTAGCAATCTTACACTCAATTCAAAATTTCTCAAATTCAATAAACTGAGACTCTAGCACATTATTCCTCTCACTTAAAAACAGATTGTTTTCTTTAATTTCGGAATTTTCCTTAGTGAGGGACTTAAGTGTAACACGCAGGTGATACAATTATGTAGTCATGTCATTTATTACATCATTACACTCAGCTTTAGATAAATATGCTAGGTTAGTGGTGATTACCAGATTGCTTGAGGAACTGGTCTCTATTTCATCAGATTTTGCCATAAGGGCTAGGTCGACATAGCTTGTATTTTCATCTTCATCCATTCCATCTGCAGCCCAGTCATTCTCCTGTGTGATGAATGCCCTTTCCTTTTTCTTGAGCAACTCAAAGTATTTCTGTTTATAATCAACAGGCTCAAACTTCTTTTTGATGGAATCAGACTTTCTACATTCATTGGCAAAATGACTTGCCAATCCACATTTGAAATACTTGAATTTTGACTTATCAGCCATGTTTCTGTTTGGCTTGGCTGCTCCAAAATTCTTCTTGAATTTGAGCTTGGCAAATCTCCTGGATAAAAATTCTAGATGTTCATCAATATCATCCATGTCATCTTATCTCAACTGATCTTCATTCTCAGCTACCAGCCCTTTACCCTTGCTTTCACAGACTTTTGATGTAGACTCAACAGCTTCCACCTTCATCTATTTCTCCTTTTCCAACTCAGCAATCAGTGCTATGGATCCTCCTTTCTTCTTTCCCTTCTCCATCCTTTCATCTTGCTCTATTTCAAGCTCATAAGTTTTTAGGATGCCATACAGTCTCTCCAAGATGAACTCCTTATAATCTTGTGAATTTCTCAATGAAACTGTCATTGGCTTCAACTCTTTTGGGAGAGATCTAAGGAACTTAAGGTTAGAGTCTTTTGTTTGATAGACTCTTCCATGCAACTTCAGAGCATTTAGTAGCTTTTAAAATCTACTAAATATATCAGTGAGTGACTCACTTTCTTCACAGTGGAAATGCTCATATTGCTGAATCAGGAGCTGCATCTTGTTCTCCCTTACTTACTCAGTACCATCACAGAGAATCTGTATTGTGTCCCAAACCTCTTTGGCTATTTTACAGTTAATGATGTTGTCAAACATATCGCCATCAACACCATTAAACAAAATGTTCATGGCCTTCTTATCCTTCCTGACTTGCTCAATATCAAGGTCTGACCATTCATGCCTAGGTTTTGGAATAGATGGTTCATTTCCAGTTGCAGCTCTCATAGGTACATGAGGACCTCTCTCTATGCAGTCCACATAGACCTCATCATGGGAAAGAAGATGTAGGTGCATCTTCACCTTCCAGTGGTGATAGTTGTCTTTGTCCACAAATGGAATTTTAACTCCAACATCTTTTTTGTTCATCTTGCTATTTTTTGTGATCTTTAAACTCTTTCTATTTCAGGAGCTAGTTCTGATACCAATTGTTATTCTCTAACAATACAACAAGAATTACAGAAGGCGGGGGTGAATGTAATTTTGGCTACTTTTCTTGATTTTGAAAATGTTCTAACTTAATACATATAATAGTGTTTATATTTGCTAGAGTGCGGAATAGAAAGATAATTAAAATCAAAATACTAAGTAATAAAACAAAAGGCTTTAAAACTTTCTGGTGGATTTGAATGTATCCACCAGAGATATATATATCAGAATGAGAACTCTGTGAAGCTTTGAATAGCTCACAGCTACTTTACAAGTTGAACAAACAAACTACAGATAAATTTTTGCAGAATACAACTTGATATGTTTTTTTAAAAATAAACTTGCTTAGTTAAAAGTTCTACGTGCTACTCTTGGTTTATATATCACCAAGTTACATGATAGTAAGACAAGATAATAAAACAAATTATATATAGCCTAACTCCATGCTGCTTCACTACTCTATTCCACCAACTTTGAAAATCTTTATATTTGCATGGAAATGGTAATGCTTCTTTGTTCTCAAAATCCTGCTTAACAGGATGCCACATTCCATTTGCAAACACCCAACGCATGTGACTGTGATGTCACTGTCAATAACTATTTTAAATTTGATCATCCGTCGGGACTATGTTGGTCATCCATTGGGAACTTTGTTAATTATCCATCGGGAGTCTTGTAGATCATCCGTCGGGAGTCTATCTGCCACTTTACTCTATTTCACTTATACAGAATTACAAGACATCTCATATTTACAATTAGTCAACCTATTCTGCATATCAATCTAGTAGTCAACATGACTTAAAGAACCCTAAAAAATCTACCAGACTAAAACATGTTGTTTGCAAAAATGAGCTATAGTACCTATTTGTTACATAAGCTACACGCTCGATGGATGTCAAATTGTCATCCGTCGGGACTATATTAGATCATCCATCGAGAGTTACAAATTTCACTAAGTTAAATCTACTAAGATGTTTGGTTTAACTTATCATCAAGTTCACAACATATTCCTAACAAGATTGAAGTGTGTTTCACCTTCTTACGTATTAATCGTTTGTCTGGGTCATTATTGAGAATTCCTTCATCTACTTCTATTGTCCCGTCAATTGTTTGCCTTTTCTGGTGTACACAACCTTATTTTCTTATTTGTATGGTTGATTTACCTCATACGGTTCGGTAACTACTCTAATTTATGTCAAAATCTCGTACTTCAAACGTATCATGTATACGGATTTCTGCTTCTAATTTTATGTCTTCATAACAACCACGTTATTGGCATAGTGATTCTTCTTTGCACGAAAAGGTCCACCATTTATTGGCTTGTAATTATTCATACCCAACATATAACTCCATCTGCTACACGAGGTCGTTTCACTTCTTTTAAAATATTGAAAGAATAGACCTTACACAAGAAGTGAATTTGTGTATATGATTTTGATTGAAAGCTTTGTAAAGAACAACAGTGCAACAAAACAATTGGAAGAATCCATAGGTTCATAATCATGATTTGAAAAAGAAAAAATAAATGAATGATTTGGATAAATGAGACAACCATATTTGTACTCAAGATGGCCAGTCTTTAATACTATATGACATACAACACATGATTAGGTGGCGTCCAACCCGACTCTTCGTCATTTTGACAAAGCATCACATCATAACACTGCTTGTCTCGATCAGAAAGCAATATTTTGAGAAAATAAATAATTTGGAAGGAATACAATAAATTTTCTTTCCTTCTTGTCTCATATATTTATCACTGAAAGAAGCTCGCGCATATTCAAGAATCGAGAAGAGTATATGCAGTCGTGGAAAAAGAATGACGCCGTTGACCGCCATCTATATTTCACTTATGCATACTTTCAGGGCTCGTTCGAGTAACAGATTCTAGATCCACGTCAGATGATAGATTCAAAATATCCTCTGGAAATACCTTTAATATTTTAATAATTTATGCATAATTATCTTCTTGTTGAATTTGACGTCATAACTTCTTGCTTCATCCCTGCCATGTAAGTCTTGTATTTTTAGCGTCATGCTTCCATGTTTAATACTTTAATAATTCGACCATAATCGCGTTCTTACGGAATTTATAATCATAATTTCTAATTTCTTCTATGTCGTATAGCATAATCTGCAACACCTCGACTCCGTAGATAGGAATATTATTCTTCTTCAATCATCTGGAAGATTCCTCCATTTTCTTCAATTATCCTCGAGCTTTTTTGGGTCAACAAACCCATTTTAAACTTTATTAATTCCATAAATTGGATAAATAATGTTTCCGCTCGTTGATTCAATTTTTGATACTATTAGACAAGTTTGCACTCTTCTTTCGAGAAAAATTTAAACTTCTCCATATTAGCGGGTCTACTTGGCCCTCTGAACTAACAATACTGAGTTCAATCAAGTTTTCTTCCAGGTAATCTAATACTTATAAAAACAATAACTCAAGTAGTAATTTGACAACCAAGTTTTAAAACTCATTTTGTGTAAAGATCTTTTAGAAATGTTGTTAAGAAAATCTTTTTCCAAAAACTTATTTTAGAATTTGGAAAATCGAACATCTGATCGTCCTTACTATTTGAATTGGTTGTTGTTCTCTTCAACCACAATAAAGTACCTAATTGAAGAAACTACCACCTAAGGGTTCATCCAATTCAATATCTCTTCTGCTCTTTATTGAATCCATTTCTCCTTCACTAGTCATCGAGAACTTGATTTACCGCTACATACTATTTCATTTGTAGATCTAACTCCAATGCTGACATCTGGTACTATCTTTGATGTTTTCATCGTCATCCCTGATGTCATATATATAACCAATTAACGCAATTCAGCATTCTATCTGTAGATAAGGTCGTAGCTCCTTGCTAGTCTTAGGTATACTTAATATGGTAGATATCATTCCTTGTGCAGTGCCCGTAAAGTGACAAGAAACTTCTTGCAATGATGGTGCCTTTGAAATTTCCAACGTTGGCTCTTCGTCAGCTTCAATCAACTCGTTACCTCCAGTCTAAACCTTGTCCAACTACATAATTCCAAGGTGGATCATATCAAAACTCATTTATCTTTCCTTATACAAAGTTCTTACATGAATCAATCTCCTTTTTCTTTCAAATCACATAAAAATAGGGTAATTTACCCATTCTCCGTTGAGCTGCCGACTCTTCGCAACTATAGGATCTAGGAACTCAATATATCTACAGTGTGAATATATTCGCCTTCCACTTATCTCAACAATATCCTATCTTACTAATCCATATCGGATCTACTAATCTTAACTCACACTCAACTCGAACTCAAGATGAGTATACTTAGGATCTTCCTTATCTTATATGATCTGTCAATGCAATCTTACTTCCACCTATTCTTATTTCAGGGACCAATAACCTGTAGCTCTGATACCAACTGTAACAGCCCCAAATCCGGGGTTGGGATTGGGTGTCACCAAATAACTTTAAATAATATAGGTCTGTATATTAAAACAAATATACCAACAACCACTCAATATTCCGAATCACTTACAGGTTATGGTATGAAACAAGAATCTAACCTTCTAAAGTTATAATAATTAAATACAATTTTCTTACCTCTTTACTAACTTCCTCGTATTATTTACTCTGACACCTCCAAACTCCTTCAGCTAGGATCTCTCCAATTTTGCCGTCTATTATGAGCTATTCACTTTTGTCTTCATTTGATACTGAAAAAAATAAGAATTTACAAAGCAAGAGTGAGCCAAAAATGCCCAACAAGTATCATAATTGGTTTCCAGGTATCAGATCAAAGAAACTTCTGGAAACAATCTTTAAATGATTTTAAAACATCTTTATTTATTTAGAACAGTTGGGCGAATAAAACATCAGCCCTTGTTGGCCCTTAATCATAAATCACATTTCTCTATAAAAGAACAGTGAACATTTCACTGATTTATTTCTTGAATCAAATCTTTGTTTGTTTTTGTAACCATAACTTTCCAAGAAGGAATGTCGTTAATGGCCATTAACAATAAATTAGACTGGACACTAGAACCAACATATGCATTATAACCTGCTGATCAGTCAAGATATAGTGCGGATTTATACCCAACTGCATAGACCCACCAACATATAGGATACCCATGAACTATGGCCTAGTAATCAAGGGTCCAACCATCTCTGGCCCTTAGGGTCCAGCTTATTCCTGACCCTCATCATAACCATCCAGTCCGTAGGGTATTTTGATGTCAAATCACTTTGATTTCAAAACATCCTGATTCAGGGTTCACAAATAACCCGAAATAATGGGTATTTACTCAAGAGATCAATCGATAATCAATGAACAAGATCAAAAAGGTACTTGCATAAATAAGAGTAATTGTAGCAAAATATAAAAATATTTAACTATTCTGAACTTAGAATAGGAATGAAGTATTTGCAGTATATCATAAGAAGGTTTAGGAATAATTGCCTCAATTGATAATCCTCTGATATTTAACTATTTTCCATATCACTCAGTCCTGATGTATCTGTATTTCTATTGGTAGGCTACCTGACCTTTCTTGTCAATCACCATTTCAGGTTTATTATTATTCTGAATCCATTCGTTTCATTACTACATGTAATCAGGCTTTACTTTTACAATCTCTGTCTGGCTTTGAATGACTCGAACTATGTGTATCTATCATAAAAGATACCATTCAATTAACTGACAATATATAATTGTCTAGTCTATACATTTATCCTTATCATCTACCCGCCCGATAATAACAGATAAGAATCATCTTTAATCATATAAAGTTTAATCGACACATGGACTCACAATTCACATAACACATACACAAGGTATGTATCTCATATTTCATATAACATATAACTCAGTTTGTCAAAACATTCGACTCAGTATGTTCAAAACTGAAATCGAGTCGAAATACAATTTTAAGATAATTTCCCGACTCAGAAATGTTAACAAAATTAAGCGACCTTTCGAAACGAAAGATTTCATGTCTCGAAAATATTTCTAATGGAAGCAGAATATTTTTTTGAGTTTAGACGCGTTCGTTTCGTATTAAACGGACGAACGGTCTGTTTAATACGAATTTTTGAACATTTTTCAGAATTAAAACGGGTCTCCGAATCATTTTATAATTAAATAATAGGGTTCGAACACCTGATTATGACTTTAAAATAATTTAATAATAATTATCGAGCCTTGAAAATAATTTAAAATAAAATTTTAAAGCTCGAAACTATTTTTCAGAATTTTTTTAAATCAAAATAAATTATTAAATAATCAATTAAAATAAAGTAATAACTAATTAATTAAATTAATCAATTAATATTTATATTAATTGACTAATTAAATAATTAATTATCAACTAATATTAATTAATTAAATAATTTAGATTTATTTTGAATTAAAAATAAATTTTCAGAATTAAATAATACAATTAAAAATAATTTAAACAATTTTCTAAAAAAAATTAATAAGAGAATATCGTTTTTGTAAATTTTATAAACTGAAATCTAATATTTATAAAGTTTTGAAACTACAGGGACTGAAGCGTATGTTTTATAAAAGCAGGGGGACTAAATGGCCATTTGCCATCGTCCCCGTCGAGCTCGCTGGCGACTGCCATTGCCGCCGATTCCAAGCTCGTCAGGAAACTGCCATCGAGTCCAGAACGGTCTCAAAATATGCAGATTTGTAGAACATCATGCCGGGAATCGATCTATACAACCATATTTTGCAAACGAGTAACGTAGTAGCCAAAATGTTGATCGAAAATAAAGAACGCCGCTGCCAACGTCATTTTCCGGCGTCGCCCTTCCAGGGGTCAAAAATTACACTTAAATATATGAATCGTTCATTTTCCGTATGATCTATGTGTTGGTCTAACTCGTTTCAACCCAGAATTCCTCAATAAAAAATCCCCAAATTTCGATTGAAATTATTCAAGAATATAAACCCTAATTTTATGATTCACAAAATTAAACCTTAATTTCTATATGTTATTGAACTCCAAATTTGACATATAATATACCAAAATGACCAGGAAGAAAAGATCTACAGGATTCTTGCATCAAATCACAGAAACAACATCAAGAACAAAAATTCATATTTTAATTATCAAATAATTTGAATTAAAATAAATAAAAAAGAAAATCACCTTGATTTCTGCACTAAAATGGTTGATTGATTCAGAAAGTACTTTTCGAGAGCTTCGATTTGATATATGGCACGCCCGAATCGGAGTTCGATAACGCCTTCGTTTGTGAGTTTGATTTTCAAGAACGTAATGAATAATTAGGGTTTTCTCTGTAATTTATCGGTTTTAACTGACTGATTATGATTATACGAATAAAATAAGATAACAAATAGGCTATTTATATTTATGCAATATTAGTTCATGTTGGATTGTATTAGATCGATAAATTAGTTACTTAACCGCTATGTAACTGCAAAAATGATCCGATTTAATACCCGTATTGAATAATTATCCAAACCAAGCTTCTAATAAAACACTTTATATAAAAATAATGTAATATTATCCCGTCTTTCGAGAATACTGGTTTTGTTATTTTATCGAAATGATTATCGTATCGAAAATCTTGCGCCGTGACTCGCACGGGTCAACCCGTAATCTGGGTCGAAAAAGTTAAAACACGGAAAACGTCTGGAATTATCAAATTAGGTTAGGAAGGAGTTTTCCAAAGAGTTTCGGGTTGTAAGAACGCAAAAACGGTTGAAGTTGGACGATTTCCGTCTTTATAAAATAATTTTGTAATTATTCAGAAAATAATTAATAAATTAATAGATCATTATAAAATCATATATCACTCAAGAAATTACCAGAAGAATACCATAATTAACTATACTTAATTTTGGATATAATAAAATTAATATACTCATATTTTATCATTGTTATGGATCAAAAACTATAATAATTGATGTATCTATTACTAAGGAACGTGATCTACGAGGCTCGATTTGACTGCTCTTGTGTCCCGTGACCCAATCTGCCTTAACAAGATGCCTACGTACCTTGCTAATTGCCAATCATCAAGTCAAAAACGTAGTTCTGATTTATGGGGTGAGGCCCCTTATATAGATATTGGGAGTCCTTAAATTGGACTTGGGTTAGGAGAGTTAGTTGTCTAGTTTCAGAATTAGAATGGACTTTGGAGTCCTAGGAAGTAGGAAGCTGATTCCTTATCCCATGAGGTTCCTTGGAGGCCAATCCACAAGGATTTTTATCCCCACTAGGATTTATCTTAATAGTTTTTTTCTCCCTTATTAATTAATTACGAAATTAATTAATATTTAAGGTTTTGGGCCTTCTTTGTTCCATCAGGCCTAATCAATATGTTAACCTTTTTGGTCTGAATGTCATACATCTTCTTATTGGGCTTTATAGCCCAAATCATGTGTAATTAATGCAACATTAACTACGTAATCAGGATTTATTTATTCCCTATCATTTTCCCCCCCAACTTTTGGGAAACAGTGACTAGGTTTCGCAGAAGTTAAGTTCATTCGTTCCCTTACAGGGTATCATTTTGTGTAAAGTGTGGAGCGACCTACACATTTACAATAATTTGCTTTAATCCCTATTATTTAGGAATTTATCTTCATTTCCAGGAATTTTCCCTGAACCCTGGGATTTTTCCTTAATTTTCTAGAATTTTCCCTGAATTTTCTCGATTTTTCTCTCAATTCTGGGATTTATCCTTAATTTTCTGGATTTTTCCCTTATTTATGGGATTTATCCTTAATTTTCTGGATTTATTCCCTTATTTCTGGGATTTATCCTTAATTTTCTGGATTTATTCCCTTATTTCTGGGATTTAGCCTTAATTTTCTGGATTTATTCCCTTATTTCTGGGATTTATCCTTAATTTTCTGGATTTATTCCCTTATTTCTTTGATTTATCCTTAATTTTCTTGATTTATTCCTTATCTTATAAAAATATTTACATTTCAGGAAATATTTTAAGGAATTTCCTTTAATTATTATTTTTTTCCAGGATTTTTCTTCTCTCTTTTTTTTATGCCTGGTTCGACCAGGAATCCTATTCGACCAGGATCCTGGTCGAATTATCCATCATTTTGCCCTGGTCGACAGGGTTTCGAGGAGGAAGGCTTCGAGCAGGAATCCTGGTCGAATTTCGGCCAGGATTTTCTCCCTATTTATTTATTTATTTTTTTACAGGATTTTAATCCTTTCGATCAGAATCCCTTGTTTTTGACCGAATTAGCTTCCTTAGATAGCCCTGATCGAAACTATTTCGACCTCAAGAACTTCGACCAAAATTTCTATATAATTTCTGGTCGAATAGGGTCAAGTTCTGTTCAAATTATCCCACTTTCTCAGCCCTGATCGAAACCATTTCGACCTCAATCATTCGACCAAGAACATAATATTAGTTCTGGTCGAATTAGGTCAGAAAATCAACTTTTTATCCCTATCTTCCTGAGCTTTGTTTTTGGGCCATCTTCAATTAGTTGGGCCTTTTCTGGGCTTATATTTTGGGCCTTACCTTGGGCCCATTGTTCCTGTCTGGGCTTTCCTTGCTTTTGAGCTTCCTTGGGTCCATCTTTTGGGCCTTTTTATTCTACTTATACATTTTTATTCCTTTAAACACACACACACACACACATATATATATATATATATATGACTTGGGCCCAAAGACCTGGGCTAGATTCTTTCTTCAACCTGCACTTGGGCCATGATTTGGGCTTGGTCCAAATTCTTAATTTTCTAGAACTCCTAGGTTCTCTCTGGATTCTTCCAGAAATCTCCAAAAATATCTCTTTAATTCAAATTTTATTTCTGGATCCTTTAGAACATTCTCTTCTTGGGCCCATATGGGCTTTTCTAGGCCAAACTAGCCCTTTTTTACGCCTATATAAGGATGAGATGAGAGTGTGATTTCCTCACACTTCTCATTTCATTCTTCACTCAATCTCTTCTATCCTTCCACTCTCAACACTCCTCTTCTTAGAGTTTTCCAGCCTCCCTTCCTTCCAAGGTTTCCAGGTTTCTTTATTCTCTATCAATGGCAGACAAAGGTGCTGAGAGAGCGACCAAGATTGCCCCGTCTTCAAAATGAGGTAAGGATGTCGAGATCGGCTCTTCTTACATGTCTTTGATAGATATGATCAACACTAGGGGGGACGAATATCCCTCCACTGCACATCTTGACTCTTTTAATCATTTCAACACTTGGCACAATATAGATTATGATAATTTAAATGCACGTTATAACGTTCTTCCTCCCTTTAGGCTAGTTCCAGTTTCTGGTAGCGACCGTACTTGCCACTGGAAACCCGATACTCTTTTTGTTTACACAGATGCCCTTGATGCTGGGCTTAGGTTTCCTTTTCATCCCTTCATTCCTCACCTTCTAGCTGATTTACAAATAAACCCATGCCAGCTTCCTCCAAACGCTTGGAGGAATATTTTATGTTTTATGGTTTGTTGTCTTAGGGGAGGTTTTCCCTTATCTGTAGCTGTTTTTACGAAGGTTTTTTAATGTTACAACAGTTCTTCTGGTAATTGTGGTTGGGTCTATGTTAAACAAAGGCCCAAGTGTAAGCATATTTTTAACAGCGCCTTCATTCCCGACAATAACCAAAATTGGAGGAATAATTTTGTCGGGTTAAGGTGGGAGAATGGTGACTGGGGTACCCTCTTCAGGTCTTCTTACGGGAAGGTTAGTGATGGTAGCCTCAAATCCATTCACTTAACCCCCAAGGAAACTATCATTTATGAGGAGCTTACTCGGGATGACGGTGCCACTATGAGCTGGACTCTTTTAGAGGAGTTCTCCCTCATCCACGTGGAGCTATCCTCTGTTTCTCAATATGGAATTTTTCTTCCCTTCTCATTTCCATTTTGTTTCATGCATTATTGACACCACTTATTTTGTTTTTTCTCTTGTTTTGCACCTGCTAAGGAGATCAACGAGGATAATATGCCTCTCGTTGAGGAGACTGCCAGGATGAAGAAGGCTCGTCTTGCGGGCCTTGATACTCGAGGAAAGGCTACGGAGCCTAGCTTCCTACGAAAGCACAAGGAGCCCATGGTGGAGGTTCCAGCTGAGGGAGCTGAGCGCCACAGTGCCCCTATCACTACTGCTTCTCCTGTCTCTGCTGCTACGGGCGCCTTTCAACCTCTCTGGGGATTCCACCGAGGGGATACCGTGGTTGGATCCATGAAGCACGCTTGGGATTGGTCTTACCATGGCGTAACTCCCAAAGACCTCACCGATGTGGTGGCCACTCCTGACTTGGAAAGGATAAAGCTCATGGGAGCCCATTCCTTAGCCTCGGTATGATTATTTCTTGAAAATTTTTTTTCTTACTTGTAGCATTCACTTGCCTTACACTTTTGTTTATTGTTTTGTTTCAGTCTAACGCCTACTTCCAAGGCGCTATGAGGCAAGCTGAATCATGGAAGAGGGTTTCTGACAAAGCTGATAATGCTCTTAGGAAGCAGCAGAAGAAGTATGCCGCTTTGGAGCGGAAGTTGAAGCATAAGGAGGAGGAGCTTGGGGAGTCTAACGCCGAGCTGGTGGTGCTACGAGCCGAGAAAGACAAGGCGATTGATAACTATCTGGACTCGGAGGAGTTTACCCAGTCCATGAGGGTGAGGGACGACTCAGTCTTCCCTGGGTTTTTTAGGACTGGTTAGGACACGGCCCTTGGGACCGTGAACGAGGCATATCCTGATATTAACCCGGCGGACTATGTCTGCCCTGATGATGAGGCTTTGCTGCAGAGGTTTCGTACCCGAGTAGTTGTCTCGGATTATATCCCTCAGGACCCGCTTCTTCCTCCTCCCGAGTCGTCTTCCAGGCCTGCTGCGGATGATGGCTCTTCCTCCTCCGAGACGACAGAGACTTCCTGCAAGAGCGGAGGAGATGATGATATAGATGCGGAGGAAACCTCTGCTCCTTAGAGCTTTTTCAGCCCTGGGCGGCTTATTTATTATATCTTGTCTTTGAGACTTTGTTTATTAGACTTTGTATTATTTATTCGAACCAGTTTTATTTATTGAACTTTATGCTTTCATCTTATGCACTTGGTTTACTTGTCTTGTTACTGGAATTCAAACATATTTTGGAAACTTTCTGAATTTCACAAAATATTGGGATTCATCCCTAACACAGGTCTTAATAAACCTCAAAATAAAACTAAAACATGTAAATTCTAAGCAAGCAAAGCGTCAAGGTGCTTTTCAACCTACTTGTCATCATGACAAGTGAGAATCGTGCTCAACCACCTTACACATAGTAAATCTTCAGGTTTTGCGCGTGCCAAGTTCTCGGGACTTCAAAACTATCCATAGTCTCAAGCTTATAGGTTCCTCTACCTTGAACACTCCTAAACTTGTATGGCCCTTCCCAATTTGGGGTAAGCTTCCCTTTCTGCCCTACACCAGAAGCTTCCACCTTCCTCAAGACTAAGTCACCCTATTTGAAGAAATTTTTTTTAACTCTTAGGTTGTAGTAGAACGAAGCCTTTTTCTGATATTCCACTATCTTTGCATGTGCCTCATCTCGCACTTCATCAATTAGATCCAGGGCTAACTTTTTCCCTTCCTCATTTTCCTCAGCATTGAAAGCTTGAATCCTGTGGGGGATGTGATATCTCTACAGGAACAACTGCTTCTGCCCCATATGCTAACATGAAGGGAGTTGCTCCAGTCGTGACTCTACAGGTAGTCCTATAGGCCCATAGTATTGGGAGTATTTCATCCACCCAGTTATTTCTCGACTTCTCGATCCTCTTCTTTATTCTATCCAGGATTATTCGATTTCCCACTTTCGCTTTCCCATTGGCTTGCGGGTGAGCCACAGAGGTGAATCGTAATTCAATTTCATTCTCCTCACAATACTTCTTGAATTCCTCATTGTTGAATTGTGTTCCATTGTCAATGACTAGGATGCGGGGAATTCCATACTGGCACTTGATATTTTGCCACAGGAATTTTTCAACCTGCTTAATTATGATTTTGGCCAAGGGCTTGGCTTCAATCCACTTAGTAAAATAATCAATGGCTATAATCAGAAACTTCCTTTATGTCGTGGCCATGGGGAAAAGCCAAAGTATATCCATTCCCCATATAGTAAAGGGGATGGGTGAGTTGATGGAGGTCAGCATCTCGGGGGGTTGTCTAACGACAGATGCATGCTTCTGATAGCGGTCACACTTCTTCACATACACTTTGGCATCAGCCATCATTTCTGGCCAATAGAAGCCTAAACGGGGTGTCTTATGAGCTAGTGCTCTGCTCCCAAGTGTTGCCCACAGATACCTTCATGTACTTCTTCAAGAGCCAAGTGTACCTCATCGGGCCTGAGACACCTAAAGTAAGGAACCACATAAGACCTTTTATACAAATTCCCATCTATCAAAGAGTATCTAAGTGCTCGAACAGCCAACTTCGATGCTTCAGTAGCATTATTTGGCAACCAACCGGTTTGAATGTGAGTTTTAATGCGATCTATCCATGACGTCCCCAGACCTATAGGATCTACAAGCTTAACGTCAATGCTCCGTGTCTTCAGAACATGGAAGTATACACTTCCTAAACTTTTCTCTATCTCGGATGAAGCAAACTTTGATAAGGCATCTGCCTTAGCATTTTCCTCCCTTGGAATGTGCTCAATATGGCATTCATCGAATTGGGTCATTACAGCCCTTACTAGGCGGACATATTTAGCCATCGTATCATCCCTTCCTTCAAACTCTCCCTTCACCTGGGATATAACCAGCTTCGAGTCTCCACATACCTTCAAGTTCTTGACTCTCAGTGTCCCTGCTAGGCCGAGGCCAGCTATCACAGCTTCATATTCTGTCTCATTATTTGTGGTTGGGAAGTCTAACTTCATGGCATACTCAATCAAGAACCCGTCAGGGGTTTTTAAAACCAAACCTGCTCCACTTGAATTTGTTTTTGATTCTCCATCAAAATAGAAAACCCAATATTCTTTCTCCTTATCATCCTGTTCTTTGTCCCCCTTATCAACTTCCTTGTCTTGAGGTATGGTATCTTCCTGCCCCCCGACTTCTTGGTTGGGTATGGTACATTCCACCATGAAGTCAGCTAATGCCTGGTATTTTATTGCTGTTCGTGGTTTATACTTGATATCGAATTCTCCCAGCTCTATTGCCCACTTGATGAACCTCCCACTAGCCTTGGGACTGTGAATGATATTTCTCAGGGTTTTATGAGCCTGGAAGTAAGGACGCAGCTTTTTCGAAGCCATTACCAAGGCTAAAGCAAACATCTCAATAGTTGAATAATTCAACTCAACTCCATGCAGAATTTTACTAACATAGTACACGGGTTTCTGGATTTTTAGTTCCTCTTTAACCAATACAGCGCTTAAGGGACTCTCTGAAATGGCCAAGTATAAGTATAAAATCTCATTCAAAGCTGGCTTGGCCAACAACGGGGCATGAGCCATATATTTCTTTAACTCCTCGAATTCCTTCTGTCTTTCCTCACTCTATTCAAAATCATTAACCTTCTTTAAGGACTTGAAAAATAACAAGCATTTGTCCTCAGACTTGGAGATGAATCATCCCAACGCAGAAACCCTTCCAGTGAGCTTTTGAACATCTTTGACAGTTTTTGGTGGTTCCATGTCCAGGATTGCCTTTATTTTATCTGGATTAGCCTCAATTCCTTTTTTGGAGACCATCAATCCCAAAAACTTTCCAGACCCACTCCAAAAGCACACTTTGCAGGATTTAACATCATCTTATGGTATCTCAGGACCTCGAAAGCTTCCCTCAAATGGGCTGTATGATCAATCTTTACTAGACTCTTGACTAACATGTCATCAACATAAACTTCCATGGTCTTACCGATAAGATCCTTAAAAAATTTATTTACCAACCTTTGATAGGTGGCTCCTGCATTCTTGAGACCACATACCATAACAAGATAATAATAAACACCAAAGTTAGTGATGAATGATACCTTAGGGATGTCGTCCTTATGCATCTTGATCTGATTGTATCCACTAAATCAATCCATGAAGCTCAGCCTCTCATGTCCAGCAGTGGCATCTATCAAAGTATTTATCTTTGGCAACGGGAAGCATTCTTTAGGGCATGCATCATTCAGATCAGTGAAGTCCACACACATCCTCCATTTTCCATTTGCCTTCTTTAACATCACAGGGTTTGCTAACCATTCTGGAAATTGTATCTCCTCAATGAAACCAGCCTCTAAGAGATTCTCTATCTCCTGTTTTATAGCCTCTTGCCTCTCTGGAGCAAAACTTCTTTTCTTTCGCTTCGCTGTCTTCCGATTCGGATCCACGTTCAGCTTGTGAGTAATCAATTCCGGGTCTATGCCTGGCATATCAGCTGCTGACCATACAAACACATAACTATTTTCTTGCAAAAATTTCACCAACTTCCCTCTAAGGGGCTCCTCTAATGTGGCTCCAACGAAAGTCAATTTCTCAGGATCCTCAGGAGCTAAAGGAATCGAAACCAATTCTTCAACTGGCTTCCCTCTTTTCTCATCATTCTCTCGAATATCCAGATCTTCAATAGGCAGGACGTGCCCCCTGAAAGGAATATGTCCTAAGTCCAATCGTGTATTAGGATTTAGGAATAATTTTTATGTAATCTGTTTTGATTTCATTGATATTAATAAAGACTTGTTTTGTTTTTATTACGGGCTTTATCTATTTAAGTGTTTAAATAAGATATACCATAGTTTAGAGTAAAGCTTTTTATGGATTATGATGAGATCATAATAGTGAGACCTAAAAAGATGATAACTCTAAACTTAAATAGTTCCTGGTCATAGGATTACTAACTGGTAATTAATAATCCGCAGAGATCGGTACATACTATGCTTGCTTCATTATGAAGGATGTCTATTCTCATAGACATTTGTGTGGTGACACTATAGCTAGTATGTAGGTGCTTATTATGGAATAAGTTCACTGAACATGACTCACACAGCTGAACAACTGATGGAGTTCACTCACGTGTCAGTAGTTGTTCACATAGTGATAGTTGTACAAGTATCCTTAGACTTGAGGTCATCATAGTCATCTTGTGTACACTGAACTATGCTTTGGTTTAGTTCTTAGTCTCCAGGGACAATTATTAGGGCTCTTCTGGGTATAGGAATTTGTACACAAAGATAGTGTATGATCAATAAAGGATCTACCCCTTCCAGTGAAGGAAGCGAATGTTCAAGGCTGATCCACTTATGCTAGTTCAGGAATCTCTGGCCAGAGTGAATGAAATTAGAAAGGAGTTTCTAATTTGCATAGAACTACGCATAGTAAATGGTGAGCAAGTGATTGAATTAGATAGGCTTGACACGAGATCCATGCCTTGTATTTAATCGGGACATTGTAGGGTAGAAGGAGTTTATTGTACGGTAACTATTCACTGACAGGTTCTTGGTATTCTAAGCAGTGAATTCATATTATCCGGATAGTCGCGATATGTTGAGAAACATCACTCACGATGTAGATTAAATGTGATTAATTAATTAATCATATTTAATAAATTAGAGAATTTATATAAATAATGATAAAATAGTTTTATTATTATTTATTTCTACTACCGGCTTAATATTAAACCTACAGGGTCACACCATAAAAAGAGAATGATTTAATGGTGGAGGAATTAATTAATAATGGCTAATAATAATTTATTTGTGAAATAAATAATTAATTGGCAAATTTAATAATTGATTAAATGAGATTTAATTGATTATAAATTAATTAAGAAAAGTTCTTAATATTATTAATTAAAGGATTTAATTTTTGGAAATTAAATCAAGAGAGAGAATTATTTCTAAAGTGTTTAGAAAAAGGATTAATGATTAAAAGGTATTTTAATTATTAATGAGAATAATAAATGGGATAATAATAATAATATTTATGGGAAAATTGCAGCTGAAAATTTTTCCTATAAATACTCTATTATAGACCCTATTTTATTCGAACCCACATCAAACCCGAAAACCCAAAAAGTTTGGAAAACCCAATTCTCTCCACCTCCTTCCTCCTCCTTAACATCGTTTTCTTGGTGGATACCGGTGGAGTGCTTCACACTTGAGGAGCAACTGCTAAGGATCTCTGATCGTTGTCTCCGAATTATTTTAAAAGGTTAGATTCGATCCCTCAAATTTTTATTCACGATTTATATGCTTTTATTTGGATTTTCTATGTGTAAAAGTGTTTTGCCATGCCCCCGCTGCATTAAAAATCCAACAATGGTATCAGAGCATAGGTTGTATGCATATAGATCTGTGGTAAAAATTTCAGAATTTTATATGCTTGTATGAATTAATTATGATTTTTACAAGTTATATTATGGATTAATTTTGTCTGATGAGAAATCGTTTCTCAGAATAATTTTGAATGTTGATCTGGGTTCTACAAGTGTTGTAGATCGTCTGGGTATTTTTTTCATAATTTTATGATGTATAGATTTTTTATTATGAATTTTTGAAGTTGTTTCAATTAAAATTCATAATTTAATAAGTAAATATATATATTATATATATATGTTTGTATGGCGGTAAATATATATCTGCACCTGTTGTATTGTTTGCTGTTGTATGCTGTCGGGAAAGGTACAAAAATCAGAGAAGTCAGATGCACGGTTTTCTAGGTAGCAGGCCACGACGACTAGAGCAGAAAAATAAAAAAAAAATATAGGGGTTTAACGCATTCCGGGAATGCGTTACACACCTGTGGCGCATTCACGGAATGCGTTACACCCTTTAATGTCTTAAAAGGGGTGTAACGCATCACCGGAATGCGTTACAGGGCTTGTAACGCGTTCCTGTAATGCGTTATAGCCCGTCTGTTGATTTTAAAATTAATTTTCTGGGAGTTTCGTAACTCCGTTTTAGGCGTTCAATATACCGTTGGATTCGTTTTTCCGAGACGGATCTAATGGAGTGATCAATTTTAGTTTATATAAAAGTTTTGAACTGTTTATATTTCCATGAAGTGTTTTGAAGCTGTTTTTGACTGTTTTAATTGCTTTTAAATGCTTCATGTGATACATAGAGATGTATAATGCTTAGACTAATGTGCTAGATGATGTAACATGCCTACCTTCATGTTTATTCATGTTGATATATGTGATATATGCTTAGTTTATCATGCGATGATAGATTTAGGTGAACTTAAATGAACATAAGGCGTTTGTTAGACAACCTAGTATAGTGAAATTGTTTCATAACCTTAAGAATAATATTATGAATACAATCATGAGATTCTTGTGTTTGTGAAACACGTAATTGAATATGAATTTTCGATATGAGAGAAAGGATGATTCTGTCAACAACAGATTTCTATCTGTAAGAAAGGGTTATTAAGTGACGCCTCTTGACAATGCTCCACCCGATCTGGGAATCATCTGATTATTGATTATTGATTTGAAATATTTAATTTAAAAGGAAGAATTTCTTTATAATATGATTGTGATTGTAACGTAATATAATCCCTCTAAAATTAAATAATATCAAGTAGTAATTGGCCAATGATACAACGGGCTTGTGTCGGTCATAGCCTTCCAACATGGTAGAAAGTAGTTCTTATTTTTGAATCATTGTCGTTTCGTGCCACAGCCGGGGCTTTGATTTTGAAATACGAAATACTTGTCTATTACATAGAGATGTGTATATTGAATAAGAATCTAAAGGTCGTTACGTGCCACAGCCGTGGGCCTTTGGGGACTGATTCAATTGTACGGAATGTTGGGTTAGACTTGACTTAGAATATTAAGTTTGTCATGCCACAGCCGTGACTCAATTATTCAAGAGGCTAACGTTTGATTAGGGAATAACATGAGATGTAATTGAAAAGAGTTGTCTGCCTATTGAACATTACATGGCGGTTCGTGCTACACCCGGGGTCGTGTAATGGAATGTAGGATCCCTATTCCCACTAGCATTATGAATGCTTAATTTTTCACGTAGGGGGTTGAATAAATTAAGAAAACTAGTGGGAACCACTTATGAATAAAGACCCGATTCATATAGTGTTTTAAAATGAAATCGAATATTTGCTAAGTGTTGTTATGTGTTTATCATTTACAGATTTACTTTGTACGTTATGTCTTCTGCACTATCACTCAGGAGCATACTAGATGCTCACAAATTGACTGGTCCTAATTATGCTGACTGGCTTCGAAACTTGAGAATTGTTCTCAGGATTGAGAAGCTGGAATACGTGATTGACTCACCTAAGCCTACTGAACCTGCTAGTGATGCACATAATGATGAACATGTTGTGTATCGTAAGTGGATAGATGATGAAAATGTTGCTCAATGCATCATGCTAGCTTCCATGAACATTGAGCTACAGAAGCAACATGAGCATATGGATGCTCACACTATCCTCATGCATCTACAAGAGTTGTATGATGTGGCGGGGAGGACAGCTCGATATGAGATATCGAAGGAGCTATTCGGGTGTAGGATGTCTGAGGGATCATCTGTGAATGACCATGTACTTAAGATGATCAATTTGATTGAACGTCTTGGACAACTTGGTTTTGCCATGGATGGGGAGCTGAGCCAAGACTTGGTCTTGCAATCGCTTCCGAGTTCGTTCTCGCAGTTTGTTGTGAACTTTCACATGAATAAGTTGGATGTCAGCCTGCCTGAACTCCACAACATGTTGAAGACTGCGGAATCGAATTTTCCCCCTAAGAAGAGTTCTGTTCTTCTAATTGGTGAAGGTTCCAATCCTAAGAAAAGGAAGAGGAACCCTTCCAAGAAGAAGAAAGTAGGTGAGAAAATTCCGGTTCCACCAAAAGCTGAAGACCCCAAGAGCAAAGATGTTTGCTTTCGCTGTAACAAGGTGGGGCACTGGAAGAGGAACTGCAAGGTTTACCTTGCAGAATTGAAGAAGAAGAAGGGTAGTGAGACTACCGCTTCTGATTCAGGTATGTTCATGATAGAAGTGAATATGTCATTAAATCAAATTTCTACTTGGGTATTAGATACCGCCTGTGGTTCTCAAATCTGCAATTTGTTGCAGGGACCAAGGAGAAGTAGGACTCTTGAGGAAGAGGAGGTGATTCTACTGATGGAAATGGAGCAAGAGTTGCTGCTGAAGATGTAGAATCATTTCATTTACATATGCCTATGGGCAATACTATTGTTTTAAATAATTGTTATTTTGTTCCCTCGATTGTGAGGAATATTATTCCCATATTAGATTTGGATGGTTTTTCATTTATTATCAAGAATAATGAATGTTCTATCCTTAGAGATAATGTTCTTTATGGATGTGGAATTTTAAATAATGGTCTGTATGTATGTGATGTAGAGCATGATTTACTTCAGATTGAACAAACTAATAAAAGAAAACGAGATGATGAAAATCTGGCCTATTTATGGCACTGTAGGCTAGGTCATATTAGTGAAAATAGACTTCGGACATTGCATAAGGAAGGGTTACTAGACCCCTTTGATTTTGAATCATATCCTACGTGCGAGTCTTGTCTATTGGGTAAAATGACCAAATCTCCATTTAGTGGACATGGAGAGAGGGCTGCAGATTTGCTAGGATTGGTACACACAGATGTATGTGGACCAATGTCTACGCAAGCCATGGGAGGATTTTCGTACTTCATTACTTTCATAGATGATAGATCTAGATTCGGATATGTGTACTTGATGAAACACAAATCTGAAGCCTTTGAAAAGTTCAAGGAATATAAACATGAAGTAGAAAAACAAACCAAACACAGTATTATAACTCTTCGATCAGATCGAGGTGGTGAATACTTGAATGGAGAGTTTCTAGATTATCTCAAAGAAAATGGTATAGTCTCCTAGTGGACTCCTCCATATACTCCACAGTTGAATGGGGTATCTGAAAGGAGAAATCGAACTCTGTTAGACATGGTTCGGTCCATGATGAGCTATGCAAATCTTCCAGTATTCCTATGGGGTTACGCATTGGAAACCTTGGCATATTTACTGAATAAGGTACCTTCCAAATCTGTTCCTCAAACTTCATATGAGATATGGAAAGTAAGGAAACCGAGTCTTAAACACGTTAAGATTTGGGGATGTCCAGCTTGTGTCAAGTAAGTTGACCCAGATAAGCTGGAATATCGATCCGTAAAATGTAGTTTTGTGGGATATCCTAAAGAGACTTTAGGGTATTACTTTTACACCGATCATCGGGTATTTGTCTCCAGACATGCTACCTTCTTGGAAAAATAGTTTATCCTTGAAGGAAACAGTGGGAGCAAAATTGAACTTGATGAAGTTCAAGAAGCACAAACTACTACGGTTCAAGTGGAAACATCTGTTCAGACTAAACAACCTTCTGTGGAACAGCCCATTCGTAGGTCAGAGAGAGTGTCAATCATTGATGAAGACGACCCTAAGACCTATAATGAGGCTATGAGTAGTGTTGACTCAGAGAAATGGCATAGTGCCATAAAATCCGAAATGGAATCTATGTATACCAACCAAGTATGGACTCTGATTGAAGCGCCTGAAGGTGTTAAGCCTATTGGGTGCAAGTGGGTATATAAGAGAAAGATTGGAGCAGATGGCCAGGTGGAGACCTATAAGGCTAGGCTAGTGGCAAAAGGATTTAATCAAAGACAAAGGATTGACTTTGATGAAACCTATTCGCCTGTAGCCCTGTTAAAATCTATTCGGATTTTGCTTGCGATTGCTGCTTACTACGACTATAAAATCTGGCAAATGGACGTGAAAACGGCCTTCCTCAATGGGGAACTTGAGGAGGAAGTGTATATGACACAGCCGGAAGGGTTTCTTTCCAAGGGAAATGAACACCTAGTGTGTAAGCTGCTGCGAACCATATATGGTTTAAGGCAAGCTTCTCGTAGATGGAACACCCGTTTTGATGAGACAATCAAAGAGTTTGATTTTATCAAAAACATGGATGAACCATGTGTCTACAAGAAGGTTAGTGGGAGCGCGGTAACATTTCTTGTATTGTATGTGGATGACATACTTCTTATAGGAAATGATATACCGATGTTGTAATTAGTCAAAGTATGGCTATCAAAGAACTTCACCATGAAGGACTTGGGAGAAGCTTCCTACATTCTCGGTATGAAGATCTATAGAGATAGATCTAGAAGAATGATAGGTCTTACCCAGGGTACATACATCCAGAAAGTGCTTAAAAGGTTTAGCATGGAAAACTCCAAAAGAGGTCTCATACCGATGAGTCATGGAGTGTCCCTTTCCGAAAAAATGTCTCCTAAGACACCTGAGGAAAGAGAGCGTATGAGTAAGATTCCTTATGCTTCAGCAATAGGATCTATCATGTACGTGATGTTGTGTACGAGGCCTGATGTTACTTATTCAATTAGTGTGACGAGCAGATATCAGTCCAATCCAGGTGAAGACCACTGGAAAGCAGTGAAAAACATCCTTAAGTACTTACGAAGGACTCAGGACATTTTTCTTATTTTTGGCGGTGAATCTGAGTTGAAAATAGAGGGTTATACTGACTCTAGTTTTCAATCAGAGAGTGATAGCAAATCCATGTCAGGGTACGTGTTTACTCTAAACGGTGGTGCGATAAGTTGGAAAAGTTCCAAACAGTCGACAACGACTGACTCCACAGCGGAAGCGGAATATATAGCTGCAAGTGAGGCTGCAAAAGAAGCTGTTTGGATGAGGAAATTTGTTTCTGAGTTGGGAGTTGTTCCTAGCGTCGAAGAGCCTATTGTGTTGTATTTTTATAACAACGCAGCAATAGCACAAGCCAAGGATCCTAGGTCTCATAAAAATTCCAAACATGTCCTGCGGCGCTTTCATCTGATTAAGGAGATTGTTGAAAGAGGAGATGTCAACGTCAAGAGAGTTGACACACATAACAACGTAGCAGACCCACTCACAAAGCCACTTTCTCAGAGTCACTTTGATCATCATAAAGATAAGATGGGTATTAGATACCAGAGTGATTGGCTTTATTACAAGCGGGAGATTGAAAGGAATATGTCCTAAGTCCAATCGTGTATTAGGATTTAGGAATAACTTTTATGTAATCTGTTTTGATTTCACTGATATTAATAAAGACTTGTTTTGTTTTTATTACGGGCTTTATCTATTTAAGTGTTTAAATAAGATATACCATAGTTTAGAGTAAAGCTTTTTATGGATTATGATGAGATCATAATAGTGAGACCTAAAAAGATGATAACTCTAAACTTAAATAGTTCCTGGTCATAGGATTACTAACTGGTAATTAATAATCCGCAGAGATCGGTACATACTATGCTTGCTTCATTATGAAGGATGTATGTTCTCATAGACATTTGTGTGGTGACACTATAGCTAGTATGTAGGTGCTTATTATGGAATAAGTTCACTGAACATGATTCGCACAGCTGAACAACTGATGGAGTTCACTCACGTGTCAGCAGTTGTTCACATAGTGATAGTTGTACAAGTATCCTTAGACTTGAGGTCATCATAGTCATCTTGTGTACACTGAACTATGCTTTGGTTTAGTTCTTAGTCTCCAGGGACAATTATTAGGGCTCTTCTGGGTATAGGAATTTGTACACGAAGATAGTGTATGATCAATAAAGGATCTACCCCTTCCAGTGAAGGAAGCGAATGTTCAAGGCTGATCCACTTATGCTAGTTCAGGAATCTCTGGCCAGAGTGAATGAAATTAGAAAGGAGTTTCTAATTTGCATAGAACTACGCATAGTAAATGGTAAGCAAGTGATTGAATTAGATAGGCTTGACACGAGATCGATGCCTTGTATTTAATCGGGACATTGTAGGGTAGAAGGAGTTTATTGTACGGTAACTATTCACTGACAGGTTCTTGGTATTCTAAGCAGTGAATTCATATTATCCGGATAGTCGCGATATGTTGAGAAACATCACTCACGATGTAGAATAAATGTGATTAATTAATTAATCATATTTAATAAATTAGAGAATTTATATAAATAATGATAAAATAGTTTTATTATTATTTATTTCTACTACCGGCTTAATATTGAACCTACAGGGTCACACCATAAAAAGAGAATGATTTAATGGTGGAGGAATTAATTAATAATGGCTAATAATTATTTATTTGTGAAATAAATAATTAATTGGCAAATTTAATAATTGATTAAATGAGATTTAATTGATTATAAATTAATTAAGAAAAGTTCTTAATATTATTAATTAAAGGATTTAATTTTTGGAAATTAAATCAAGAGAGAGAATTATTTCTAAAGTGTTTAGAAAAAGGATTAATGATTAAAAGGTGTTTTAATTATTAATGAGAATAATAAATGGGATAATAATAATAATATTTATGGGAAAATTTCAGCTGAAAATTTTGCCTATAAATACACTATTATAGACCCTATTTTATTCGAACCCACATCAAACCCGAAAACCCAAAAAGTTTGGAAAACCCAATTCTCTCCACCTCCTTCCTCCTCCTTAACATCGTTTTCTTGGTGGATACCGGTGGAGTGCTTCACACTTGAGGAGCAACTGCTAAGGATCTCTGATCGTTGTCTCCGAATTATTTTAAAAGGTTAGATTTGATCCCTCGAATTTTTATTCATGATCTGTATGCTTTTATTTGGATTTTGTATGTGTAAAAGTGTTTTGCCATGCCCCCGCTGCGTTAAAAATCCAACACCCCCTACTCCATCTGCCCTCAGTGAGGCCACATAACAACTTCTAGCCATTTTTTGATCTCTTATTTCTTCTCCAATCCCATTCCGGGTGGGAAACTTCATAACTGAATAGTAGGAAGAAGGGACTACCTTGATGGCACGTATCCCTGTTCTTCCCATGATAGCATTATAAGTTGAACTAGCCTTCACCACCACAAAGTCCAACATTTGTATTGCTTGCCTTGGTTCTTGTCCTATGGTTGTTGGCAACTTGATTATCCCTTCCACGGGGCACTCCACTCCCGCAAATCCATATATCAGCATATCGGTCGGGGTTAGTTGAGAATCATTATAACCCATCCTTAAAAAGGTGTCATGGAGCAAGATATCCACTGAAGCACCATTATCCATAAGGACCCTCTTAACCGGGTTGTTTCCTATTATAGGTGTTATGACCAACGGGTCGTCATGAAGAAATTTCACACCCTCTAGGTCAGAATCATCAAAAGCCATTATTATTCCTGTCCTGGCCCTCTTCGGGGCTTCTCCAACAATATGCATAACCTCCCTGGCATATGCTTTCCTGGAGTTCTTGGATAATCCAGCTGTAGTCGGTCCTCCAAAAATCGTGTTTATCACAGGTCCTCGGTGTCGTGGTCCTCCAAAGATTGCATTTATGACTGGTCCCCTAGGTTGGGGATTCCGCCCCTGATCGTCTTGGTCCTACCTACGATCTTCAAAGTTCTTTCTTCCATTGTTATTCCTATCTCTTCCTTCCCCAGTGTACTTATTCAATATTCCTTTCCGAATGAGGAACTTTATTTCATCTTTCAGTTTCCTACACTCATCGGTGTCATGACCAACATCTTTGTGAAATCTATAATATTTTCTCTTGTCTAGCTTGGTTGAATCTGCCTTCAAGGGTTTAGGCCAATGAATATCTTGGTCTTTCTCGATTTCCATCAAGATCTGGCTTCTTGGAGCGTTCAACTTAGCGTATTCAGCAAATTTTTGCCCAGGTCCTCCTTTCTTAGGGGTTGAATCAGGGTTTTGCTCAGTTCTAGGATACTTGTCCCTAGCGATATACTCTAGATCAGTTTTCCACTTCTTGCCTATAGTGGGCTCGTTTCTTACTACGGTCTTCCTCATGCTCTCTTCCACCTTGATGTACTTCCCGGCCCTATTTTGGAGCTGCAACATGCTCTCAGGGGGTGCTTGGCCAAGGACATCTTGAAGAACTCATCCCTAGTTCCCTATTGCAGTGCTATCATGGCTACCTTGTCATCAAGGTCCAGGACTTTTAAAGCTTCCTTCATGAAACGATTCAGGTAGTCTCTCAAGGATTCCTTTGCTCCCTGCACAATGCTCATAAGGGATGCTGCACTTTTCTCATGTACTCTTCCACTGATGAACTGCTTAATAAAAGCCTGACTTAATTCTCTGAAGGACCCGATAGAGTTCGGGGGCAGACGATTATACCATCTTTGAGCCATACCCGACAGGGTTTGAGGAAAGGCCCAACACTTAATAGTGTCGTTCACGGGATGCAATAATAGTGCATTGGAGAATGTCCTGACATGATTAGCGGGATCTCCTGTGCAATCATAAGCTTTGATAGTGGGCATCTTGAACTTTCTTGATATGTGGGCATTCATTATCTCTTCAGTGAATTGTAGAGTAGGATCATCAGGATCTCCAAGGGGAAGAAGATTGCTTGGATCAGCTCTTAGGACTACAGCCCTTCTTCGTGTCGGACCATCCAGGTCTATGATTGGGGGAGGATTTCTCCCCCTAGGTGGTAATGGGGGCCTAGGAACCTGGTGCGCCTCTAAGTCACGCTTCGGCCTTTAAATCTCAGCCTCATGGGCCTTGATTCTCTCATGCACTTCTTGGGGATTCACCCCTCGGATGCTCTTAGGGCATTGGTTACCATCAACCATCGGTTCTTTGTAAGCACGTGTCCTTCTTGGGGCCACTTCATCATCCGAAGATTCAGAATCTCTCTCAGTATAAGGACCAGAAAATTCCTGGTCCTCCGGGATAGGAGCCAAACCTTGTATGTAGGGGGGTGTTTGCCCCCGTGCTTCACTCCGTCCAGCATGTCCACTTCCTCCATCCTCGGGGTAAAGGGGCATCCCATAAGGGGGTTAGTGGTTACAACAGTTGATTACTCGTACCCAATGGGTCGAGAATTCACAAGTATATGTAGTTGTTGAAGTTGGGGATTCGTATCTTGAGGAGCGGGGGGAATCATCCCTTGAGGTTGAGGTTCAGTTGCCCCTACCTGGGCTCCTCCATGGGTGACGACATAGGTTGAATGCGGAGGCACCTCCACGGTTGACGAAATCGTTTGGGTTGTCCCCGCGGGTGTCCCTCCTTCAAGGACGCTGCTTCTTCTCCGTGTTCTCGCTATGGTTCTTGTTGTGCTTCCCACAGACGGCGCCAAATGTTATGGATCAAAAACTAAGGTATAATAATTGTTGTATCTATTACTAAGGAATGTGAGCTTCAAGGCTCGATTTGACTGCTCCTGTGTCTCGTGACTCAATCTGCCTTAACAAGATGCCTACGTACCTTGCTGATTGCCAAGGATCAAGTAAAAAAACGTAGTTCTGATTTGTGGGGTGAAGCCCCTTATATAGATGTTGGGAGTCCTTAAATTGGACTTGGGTTAAGGGACTTGGTTGTCTAGTCTCAGAAATAGAATGGACTTTGGAGTCCTAGGAAGTAGGAAGCTGATTCCTTATCCCATGAGGTTCCTTGGAGGCCAATCCACCAGGATTTATATCCCCACTAGGATTTATCTTAATAGTTGTTTTTCTCCCTTATTAATTAATTACGAAATTAATTAATATTCAGGGTTTTGGGCCTTTTTTCTTCCATCAGGCCTGATCTGGTCCATCAGGCCTGATCAATGTGTTAACCTTTTTGGTTTGAATGTCATACATCTTCTTATTGGGCCTTGTAGCCCAAATCATGTGTAATTAATGCAACATTAACTACGCAATCATGATTTATTTATCCCCTATCAATCATATATAAACATCCAAATATTATTATCAATCATCAGATAATTTACTAAAATTCACATAATAATCATATAATAATCACATAATAATTATTTATTAATAAAAATAATTACACGCTATGCCCCGGATATTACACTCACTAACCACTTGCTTCCCCTTTCTACGTCTTGCTTCTCTGGTAAACATCATATGTATGTATCAATACTAATTCTCATCTCATTCCACACATTACAAGCTTCTATCTACCTTTCGTTTCACCCAAATCCGACGTACGGATTGAAAGTTACAGCAAAAAAAGTCAAGCAATGCACATACAGTCATATTATACATCAATCAGATCACATGTAGCACATAGCACATATTATATTCAATCAAAATAATTTTTCAAAGAAGATTCAGTATCAATACTAATTAAATAACAGGATTCGAACACTCGAATCTGACTTTAAAATAATTTAATACTAATTATCGAGCTTTGAAAATAATTTTAAATAATATTTGAAAGCTCGAAACTATTTTTCAGAATTTTTAAATTCAAATAAATAATTAAATAATCAATTAAAATTAATTAATAACTAGTTAAATTAATTAATCAATTAATATTTAAATAATTTACCAATCAAATAATTAATTATCAACTAAAATTAATTAATTAATTAATTAAGATTTATTTTTAAACTAAAAATAATTTTCAGAATTAAAAATATTGATTTTTGAAATTTAAAATAAATAAAAACATTTTATGAAAATAATTATAAAAAGAATATATAATTTTTCTAAATAATTAATACAGAAATCTGATTTTTGCAAGATTTTAAAACTGGGATATCAAAAGTGCAAACTTTGCAAAAACTCAGGGGCTAAACTGTAATTTTACAGTCTCCCCCTGTCGCCGGGAAGCCATGGACGCCAGTCATGAGTTTTCTCGGCAACCTCCAAATGAGACCAGAACGGCTCTAAATCGTGCATATCGAACGCTTATCTTTCCCCCAATCTTTTCCTGTCATCCATTTTATAAACAAGCCCTGTGCTGCTCGGATTTCAGCCGAGAAATCAAGAACGACACCGGAGCTTCAGTTTTCCGGCGAAGCCCTTCCAGGGGTCAAATATTACAACCAAATATACGAATCGCCTTGTTTTTATACGATCTATGTGATGATACAATTTTTTTAACCCAGAATCACCATAAATGAAACCCCCAATTTCAATTAACAATATTCATAAGAACACAAACCCTAATTTCTAATTTCGAGAATCAAGCAGCAATTTGAACAAGATGGCCAGGAAGAAAATATCTACAAGATTCAAGCATCAAATCACACAAACAACATCAAGAACAAAAATTCATATTTTATTCATTAAATAATTCAAATTAAAATAAATAAATAATAAAATAACCTTGATTTCTGCACCAAAAGTGTTGATTGATTTAGAAAGATCTTTTCGAGAGCTTCGATTCGGTATAAAGCACGCTTGATTCTGAATTCGACAACGCCTTTGTTTGTGAGTTTGATTTTCAAGAACGCAGTGATTTATTAGGGTTTTCTCTGTATTTTCTATATTTTTACTGATCGATTATGATTATACGAATAAAATGAAATAAGTAAAGGGCTATTTATATTTATGGAATATTGGTACATGTTAGATCTTATTGGATCGATAAATAAGTTACTTAGCTACTAACTGCAAAGATGATCCATTTCGATACCTGTATTGGATAATTATCCAAACCGGGCTTCTTATAAAACAATTTATACGAAAATAATGTAATATTATCCCGTCTTTCGAGAATACGGGTTTTGTTGATTTTTTAAAATGATTATTGTATCGAAAATTTTACGCCGGGACGCGTATGGGTCAAACCGTAATCCGGATTGAAAAAGTCAAAACACAGAAAATGTATGAAATTATCAAATTAGGTTAGGAAGGAGTTTTTCGAAGAGTTTCGGGTTGTAAAAACGGTTGAAGTTGGACGATTCCCGGTTTTATAAGATAGTTTTGTAATTATATAGAAAATAATTCTTAAATCTGTAAATCATTACAAAATCATATAACGATCCAAAAATTACTAGAAAAATATCACAATTATCTATATTATACTCTGGACATAATAAAATTAGCATTCTCATATCTTATCATATATAAACATCTAAATATCAATATCAATCAACAGATAATTTACCAGAAATCACATAATAATCATATAATAATCATTTATTGATAAAATAATTATACACAATATTCCGGATATTACAAATATTCAATGAAGACATAGAAATAATGGAGATAGGAGTTGAAACTATTTTCGAATCTGTGGAGATTGATATTAAATTTAGGTGCAAAGATTCTTCAATAGTTTGAGAAAGAATGGGCAACTGAGCCAACAAATCATCAATAAGATGATGCTCAGGTGCTTTAGATTTTGGCTCCTCCATGAATAAGAGAGATGAAGAATCATGAAATTGATGTGTTTATCATATCCACATCCAGACAGATAGTTGGAGAGTTTTGTGTATGTAGGGTTTCGATAATGAGAGATTTTGGCTGTGACTCCATATTTGTTGGAGACACATCAATCTGAATTTGAGATGGTGCATTAACTGAGTGTTTGACTTCAGTTGGCACTGTGTGTGTGCCCTGTGACTCCCCCATTGGTTTTGATTTCTTCCTTTTGGCATGTGCTCTTGGTTGAGAGCTTTTTTCAATAGTTATATCCTTTTGGGAGGATATAACTAGCAGTGAGCTAATTTCCTTATGAATCACTACAGTCTGTTGGGAGACTTTAGTGTGGTTGGTTTGGGTCACACATACCACACCCTCCTTATCCTTGGGGTTTTTTATGTTCATCCCTTCCCTCACCCAACTGACTACCCTCAGCACTCCCCTCAAGTGAAGTAGTAGATGTTACGACTACTGTCTTTTGAGAGACAACAGAGGTTGGCTTCTTAGACATGGATTTAGATTTAGGTTTTATGGCTTGGGTAGAAATCTGTTTGGTCACTGTCATAGATGCCATTGCGACAGTTAAAGTTGAAGAAGTAATGGGTTGAGAAGAGATTAGAGCAGAAGTAGTTACCTCAATTACCTGTTGTGCCTCAAAGATTGGAAGATTGTTGAGAGGCACTCCATTTTTGAGGTTGTTCCTACTCAAATCTGCAAGAACTCTCTTTTCTTGAACCAAACAATCAAGCTTGTTATTTGGATTCTTAATAACAAGTTCGTCATAAATAAAGTTAGCTAATATCATAAATAATCTAGCATAATATATGTTCTTTGAACTCTTCTTAATATCTCCTAACTAATACCCTAATTCTATCATGACAGAGTTACTAAAGTTAAAGAACTTGTCATTCAAAAGCATATACAGCATGTTAACCATGGAATAAGTAACTGCATCCAAATTGCTAATTTTGCCAGAAAATACTTTGATAAATGAATCACAAAGAAAGATCCAGTCTTTTCTAAGGCCCATTCTCCTAACATCACCTAATTTGGTGGAAATGGAGAATAACCCAAAGACCTTAGCATGGTGGTCACATTTGTGTCTGTGTGTGGAATATTAGTGTTGTATTTAGGCAAATGAAAGCATGCTTGTATTTAATCACAATTAATACAGTAATCATTACCTTTCAGAGATAAGGAAATGGTTTTATCTTTGGAGTTGTCTAGATCTGCTCCCCAACTTCACAATAGATTACTGGAGACTCAAGCATAGCGTAGCTTAGTTTACAGTTATGAATGAAGTCCATCATCTTGTAATAGTCCTCAGAAGCAACAATGTTCTTGTCCACCAGTACCACGAAGTTTTTCTTCTCATAGAAAAATATAGACTAAGACATAATCTTGACTACAGTTGCCATTGTTGTGATTAGAAAGAAATTACAGAGAAAGGGGGTTTATGGAGATAAAGAGAGTAAAAATTGCTAAGTAATTCAGAGAGAGATAAAAGTGAAATACAGAAATGAATTGGGCTTTTATACTAACTCTGAAAAGGATGAATAAATGATTAAATTAAAATAATGTATCCAATGAATTTTTCCAAAAATGCCATTTAAAAATAAAGCAGACTGTAGAAATTGTAAAATTTATCCATCGACACATACAGGCTGTAAGTAAAGTCGATGGTTAGGGTTTGGAATTAACGGTTAAGGCTAAATTAATTCAACGAATGCATGATGTCCCTTTATCCGTTGAAAGATAAAGTACCTAGAAATATTTTGACTTTCAACGGATAATCCTTATTCGTTAAATGCTATCAGAATTTACCTTTAGGAATCCTGATTTTGGTGTCAGGATCTGACCACTTGCAAATCCTGATGCCAATGTCAGGATATGATAACTTGCAAATCCTGATTTATATCTTTAATAAATTCAAAATTATTTCTGGCTGCATTACAAATTGCTTAGACATCAAAATAACTTAGGAATAATTAAGCATACCTAACTCACTTACCAACCCGGTGAAGATGGACTTATCAAGTGGCTTGGTAAAGATTTCTACAAGTTGCTGCTTACTTGGAACAAAATGAAGTTCCACAGTACCATTCATGACATGTTTTTGAATGAAATGAAACTTGATATCAATGTGCTTTGTCCTTGAATGCTGTACAGGATTTTCAGTAATAGAAATGGTACTTGTGTTGTCACAAAAAATTGGGATCTTGTCCACATGTAGAACATAATCAATCAGTTGATTTTTCATCCACAAAATCTATGCACAACAGCTACCGGCAGCAATATATACAGCTTCAGCTGTAGAAGTAGAAACTGAGTTATGTTTCTTACTGAACCAGGACACAAGTTTGTTTCCTAGAAAATGACAGGTTCATGTAGTACTTTTTCTATCTATTTTACAACCTGCATAATCTGTATCTGAATAACCAATTAGATCAAAACCCGATCTCTAGGATACCAAATGCCAACTTTTGGTGTTCCTTTGAGATATCTGAAAATTCTCTTAATAACTACTAAATGAGATTCTCTAGGATCTGCCTGAAATCTAGCACAAAGACAAGTAGCAAACATTATATCTGGCCTATTGACTATTAAATATAAAAGTGATCCAACCATCCTCTAGAGCTTTAAATGTCCACAGACTTTTCAGTATTGTTTAATTCAAGTTTAGTAGCAGTAGCCATGGGAGTTTTTGTAGATGTGCAATCCATTAAGTTAAACTTCTTCAAAAGATCATAAATGAATTTGGTTTGACTAATGAATATTCCATCACTAACTTGCTTAACTTGTAAACCAAGAAAGTAAGTTAGTTCTCTGATCATGCTCATTTCATACTTACTTTGCATCAGTTTGGCAAACTTCTTACAAAGTTTCTCATCTTTAGAGCCAAATATAATATCATCTACATAAATCTGAACAAGTATGCTAGAGCCATTAACATTTCTAAAGAAAACAGCTTTGTCAACGGTACCTCTTGTGAAATGATTTTCTAATAGGAACTTCGATAGAGTATCATACCAGGCTCTAGGCGCTTGCTTCAATCAATAGAGTGCTTTCAAAAGATAGTAAACATATTCTGGAAAGTTGGGGTCTTCAAAACCAGGAGGTTGACTAACATAGACTTCCTCCTCCAAATCTCCATTCAGAAATGCACTCTTTACATCCATTTGATAGACTTTGAAATTAGCATGGGCTGCATAGGCTAGAAAAATTCTGATAGCTTCAAGTCTTGTAACAGGAGCAAAATTTTCATCAAAATCTATCCCTTCATGTTGACAATAGCCTTTCACAACCAATCTATCCTTGTTCCTTATGACCATGCCATTCTCATCCATCTTGTTTCTGAATACCCATTTGGTGTCTATAGAATTCTTGCCTTTTGGTTTGGGTACCACCTTCCAAACTTTATTCCTTTCAAATTTGTTTAGCTCATCTTGCATGGATAAAACCCAATCGGGATCCAACAAAGCTTCTTCTACCTTCTTTGGCTCTTCCTGTGATAGGAAGTTGCTATATAGACATTCATCTTGACTTACTTTCCTTGTTTGCACTCTTGATGATGCATCACCAATAATTAGTTTAAAGGGGTGATCTCTAGTCCATTTCCTTTATTGTGATAGATTAGCTCTAGATGAAGAGGCCTCAAAGTTGTCTTGATCTGTGATTGAGTTTTGATTGTAAAAAACCCCCCTGAGTTTGTGGATCTTTGACTTGAAGTTGGGGTCCCTTCTGTGTGTGATCTAAAATGACTTTCAACTTCTATTTATGGTTCAACGGATGTTGAATTTTGCCTTTCGACGGATGATGCAGTTTGTCTCTCAACGGATGATACACCTTGTCTTTCGATGGATGTAGAATTCTGTGCTTCATTTTTTGCTGACTAGTCTGCATTTTCCTTAGAAATTATTTCTTGATCACTTTCATCATCACTATCATCACAGTTTATCTCAACATTGTCAAATTTGAGGCTTTCACGGAAACTATCATCTTGCAGTCCTTCAATCTTCTTATCATCAAACAGAACATGTACAGATTCCATAACAATATTGGTTCTAAGATTGTAGACTCTACATTCTTTTCCCACAATATATTCAACAAATTTTCCTTCATCAGCTTTGGCATCAAACTTTCCATGTTGATCAGTTTGATTCCTTAGAATGTAGTATTTGCATCCAAAGACATGAAGAAAGTTAAGTGTTGGTTTCCTGTTCTTGAACAATTGATAAGGAGTCATGCATTTTTCTTGATTGACCAAAGAAATATTCTGAGTGTAGCATGCAGTATTTACAACTTCTGCCCAAAAATTAGTTGGTAACTTTGATTCTTCTAGCATTGTCTTTGTAGCTTCGATAAGAGATTTGTTCTATTTTTTCCACCACTCCATTTTGTTGTGGAGTCCTTGCTCCTGAATACTCATGCATGATCCTATTTTCTTCACAAAACAACTTCATTCTAGAATTCTTGAATGCAGTTCCATTGTCACTCCTGACTCTTCTAACTTTGAGATCCGAATGATTGTTGACTTTCCTTATATGATTGATAATGATTTCACTAGCTTCATCTTTAGATTTTAGAAAATATGTCCAAGTGAACTTTGAGAAATCATCCACAATCACTATGAAATATATTTTCTTTGAGATTGACAATACATTGACTGGTCCAAATAAGTCCATGTACAAGAGTTGTAGTGGTTCTTCAATTGTAGATTCAAGCTTCTTCTTGAATGATGCCTTGATCTGTTTTCCTTTTTGACAGGCATCACACAGTCCATCTTTTGAGAACTCAACTTGAGGAATGCCTGTTACTAGGTCTTTCCTAACTAACTCATTCATAGTCTTGAAGTTCATATGGGATAGCTTTTTGTGTCATAGCCAACTTTCATCTTGACTTGCTTTGCTGAAAAGACAAGTGATAGATTCTGAATTTGATGACTTGAAGTAAGCTAGATACACATTTCCTTTTCTCACTCCAGTGAGAACCACATTGTTGTTCTTCTTGCTTATAACAACACAGGCTTCTGAATTGAATGTTACTGAGTTGCCCTTGTCACATAGATGGCTTACACTCAAAGATTATGTTTGAGTCCATCCACTAGAGCAACTTCTTCCATGATGACATTGTCTTTAGAAATCAAGCCATATCCTGCAGTATACTCTTTGTTGTCTTCTCCAAAAGTATTACTTGGGCCAGCTGTCTCCTTAGACTCAGTGAGTAGAGTAGAATCTCCAGTCATCTGCCTTGAGCAACCACTATCCAGATACCAAAGATTCTTTCTGTTTCTCTGCACACATCAAAATCAATTCAAGTTGATTTTGGTACCCAAGTTTCCTTGGGTCCAGCCTTGTTAGCCCTTTTCTTAGATTTCCTAGGCTTTCTACCATCAGACTTAAGTGACCGAGGATCAACCTTAGTCCTAGGGAATTGACTATGAATCCCATGATCAATTTTAGGATTATCATGCACATTTTGATTAATATGATATGGCATAGATTGTGCAAACATATTATTACAGGATGGCATGCTAAATGGCATTTGTGGCATATTGAATGTAGCATAATAAGGATTTTGTGCAAATGGCATATTTGCAAATTATACATATTATTACAGCTTAGCTTTGCTAATTGGTTTCCTTTCAATCGACGAATGTGGTTCCTTGTCTTTCGAACGGATAATCCCTTTTGGATTTCAACGGATGAACTTCATTACCTGTTGAATCCACATCCGTTGATAATCCTTCTACCAACTCAGGATCTAGTTTCTCCTTGTTCTTTTTCCAGGATTCTTCACCGAATGATTCTATTCCTTGAACTTTAGCAATTTAGACTTGTACATCTCTTGATGACTTCCAAGCCTTGATTACCTCTTACTCTCGTTCAAGCTGCTTTCTCAAAATCTCCTCTTTTTTCATAGATTCAGTCAATTCCTCTTTTGCAATCTTGCACTCTATATTCAGTTTCTCAAACTCAATAAATTGAGTTTCTAACACAGTATTCCTCTCACTTAAAAACAAATATTATATTTAATTTTTGTATTTTCTTTAGTGAGTGATTTAAGTGTAACACGCAAGTGATATAATTCTTTTGTCATGTCATTTATAGCATCATTACACTCACCTTTAGAAAGGTGTGCTAGGTTAGTGGTGATTACCTGTAATGCCCCTAAATCCGAGGTCAGAGGATTTGCTCGTCACTATAAAACCTCAATCCAAATTAACCTGTTAAATCAAAATGCAAATGCCAGCGGAAGATATTTATCATTTATGACCCCAAACTAATCCAAGATCTTTTAAGATAACAGTTCTAGAAACAAGAATTCCAAATTCCATAAATAATTTTATTCACATTCTTTTCAAACTCTTTTCAACAATTTACAAACTTAAAACTAAATCCGCTAGTATAACTTCAAAAGGAAGCATACTATCCCAATTATACAATAAAAACTATAATATAATATAATATAATATAAACAACTTTACATAATAGAACTTACACTAGCCCGCAAACCCTGGACCAACCACCTTCCAAGAGCTTCTTCTTTGCTTCCTCGAATTACGCGGCTAAACAGCGGAAGAAATGCTCAGCAAGTTCATTATAGCATATATAGGGTCTTTTGATATAAAACCGACATCTGCATTAGAGCAGAACATTTAAAATCATATTTGCTAAAATAGAAAATTTATTAAAGAATCAGATAATTGTTTCTCATTGTATTCAAAACTCTTTTTGATTTTTTTGAGCGAAATGCTTCAGCAATACTTTGAATCTTGACGAGGCTAAAACTCGTAAAACCGTGTTTACGGAAATATCGTAAACAACAATAACAAGAAGCAATTATTATGGATTGAATCATAAACTTTATTCAAAACCAAACTCTTGATATTAATACTCATTTTGTTGTCATGTCAAATTAGATATCAATACGAACTTTGATGCTCACAACATCCCAGACTGAAGTCAACATTAATCATCTATACTAATACCACCTTTGATATTTAACACAAAGTAAGTATCAGCATAAATCGGAATCTGAATCAAAACTGCATTTCACCATTAATCCAAAATAGAAACAGTTGATAAATCATTTATTCTATGATTATCAAAAATAATATAATAATTTAGATTGGGATCATTCACCGATGGACGTACTATCACATGTTGATCAGCCCGTGTGATAGCACAAGGTCATGATTCATAGAAATATGTCCTCAAAACACGAGTACTCAAATAAAAGGCAATATATCTGCATGTGGCACAAATTATATCATAATATTTCATATGACACTTAGCAATAGCCCTCCGCTGTATCGTCCACCCCGGTCACTAATGCATTGATCCAATCTTCAAACCTTGTATTGAAAAGGGGTCATAATAATTGACACCCGAAATAATTTTATTCCCCCATTCACTTGGGCAGGAATACTCGCAACCAAATCACTTTTCTCAAAATCCAAAACATTTATAAATCCAGTAATTTGATGAGTAAAAACATTTAACTATTCTGAACATAGAATAGCAGAAAGTTCTTGCATAATAAGCATTGAATTCAGCGATATGTAAAACATTTATCTATTTTGAACTGAAAATAGGGAAAGCAATACTTGCATAATAGGATTCAAAAATAAATATCACTTGAACAATAAGTGATGATAGGGATACTTGCCTTGGAGATTTAGCAGTTCGTCACACTCGCAATAACACAATCCCTCATTCTGACATCTCATGGCATCACCACCTTTCCTTTTGACAATTCACTAATGTGCTGCTCTTGCGATCGTTAGAAGCCATATATCCAATACCATTCCATTTCACTCTTTCTCCAACATCTTGTCCTGATCAACTCGAATGATCCGCATCTATAATTAAAACATAATACTTTAATTGTCTAAATGATAATTATCGACGAACTGCGCGTCAAAACCCTATCATCTACCCATACGATAGCCCACACATAATTATAACAGCCAAACACAAGACTCTTGACCCACATACACACGTAATTCACATAGCATATAAAATTTCCTAAAAATTTTGGATATTTCAAAAATGCATTATATAAAATATTTGGAAGTCCCACAATTTTATAAAAATGAAAATACAATTTTGTGGGGTTTGACGTCCCGATAGGGGCCCGATCCGATAATTTTTATTCAATCGAAATATTTCTAAAATTCTCGGAATATTTAAAAACTAATAAAATAAAATTTTCATAATTTTTAAAATATTTATAAATCGCGCATCATATCCGCATTTTATGATTTAACGAACAAATGTGCGGGTAAATATAACCCGAAAATTTTCCGAAATAATTTTAAAATTTTCAAAATATTCAAAACTATAAAATATAAGTTTCATGATTTTTGAAATATTCTGGAATTTAATACTGAATTTACACTTATATATCAGATCCAAAAATAGATTACTTAGTTGCTAAGTAACTATAAAAACGATACAATTTAATACCTGATTTGGATAATTATCAAAACCGAACTTCTTATAAAACACCCCATGAGAAAATAATATAAAGATATCCCGTCTCTCGAGAATATGGGGTTTATTGATCTACCGAAATTTTGCGCCGGGACGCGCACGGGTTAAACTGTAATCCGGATCGAAAATGTCAAAACACGGAAAATGTCCAGAATTATCAGATTAGGTTAGGAAGGAGTTTTCCGAAGAGTTTCGGGTTGTACAAACGCAAAAACGGTCGAAGTTGGATGATTCCCAGCTTTATAAAATAGTTTTATAATTACTCAGAAAATAATTATTAAATCTATAAATCCTTATAAAATCATATAACACTCCAAAAATTACCAAAAAAATACCATAATTATCTATACTTTATTCTGGACATATTAAAAATAAAAATACTTACACTTTATCACATATACACACCCAAATATAAATATCGATCATCAGATAATTCACCAAAATTCCCATAATATCACATAATAATTATTTATTGATAAAAGGTAATTGCACGATATTTCCCGGATATTACAAGACAATTTCAATTTACCGATATCAATAAGATCAGCTTTCAAATAACTTTTAAAAATAATACATTTAAGTAAATATTTTCAGAAATTAACAAGGATCGATATAACACTTAACAATTCGCACCTTACCATTTAATAACACCAACTCGTCAAACTGGAATAAAATATCCACCATTGTATTCATTCTAAATCATAAAAGTACATATATATATATATTCAAATAATGATTATAATAATTCTAAAAATACGAGATATTACATTACCTGATTGCTTAAAGAACTGACTTTTGCTTCATCTGATTTGGCCATTAGGGCTAAGTTGACATAGCTTATTTCTTCATCGTTGATTGGGAATAAAATAAGGCCTGGGTACATAATTTATATGGCATTAATTATATCAGAATTAGGACAACAACCAGGCCCATTTGAGAGGGCCCAAAACCCTGAATATTAATTAATTTCGTAATTAATTAATAAGGAATAAGTCAGCTGATAAGATGAGTCCTAAAGGGGAAATAAATCCTTGTAGATTGGCCTCCAAGGAACCTCGTGGGATAAGGAATCAACTTCCTACCTTTTAGGACTCCAAAATCCATTCTAATTCTGAGACTTGCCCACCAAGTTTCCTAACCCAAGTCCAATTCAAGGACTCCCAACATCTATAAGGGGCCTCACCCCACAAACTTACAACTACGTTGTTTGACTTGATCCTTGGCATACAGCAAGGTACGTAGGCATCTTGTTAAGGCAGATCGAGTCACCAAACACAAGAGCAGTCAAATCGAGCCTCGAAGCTCACGTTCCCTAGTAATAAATACAATAATTATTATACCTTAGTTTTTGATCCATAACAATCCTCATCTACCCCATCAGCTACCCAGTCATTTTCTTCGGTCAAAAAAGCCCTTTCCTTTTATTTGAGCAGTTCAAAGAACTCCTTTTTATAATCCACAGGCTCAAACTTCTTTTTCTCAGAATCAGGCTTTCTGCATTCATTTGCAAAATGACCACTCAAGCCACATTTAAAACACTTGAATTTAGACTTATCCACTATTTTTTCATTTGGCTTGATTGCTCCAAAATTCTTTTTGAATTTAAGCTTGGAAAATCTTCATGATAGGAAAGCTAGATGTTCATCTATGTCCTCCATTTCATCCCGACTAGGATGGTCTTCATGCTCAGCCATTAGCCCTTTTCCTTTGCCTTCAGAAATCCTTGAGTTTGGTGCAGATTCCACAGCTTCAACCTTCATCTCTTTCACTCTCTCTTGTTCAGCTACCAATGTAATAGATCATCCCTTCTTCTTTCCTTTCTGTATCTTCTCATCTTGTTCCAACTCAAGCTCATATATATTTAGAATGTCATACAGTCTTTCTAAAGTAAACTCCTTGTAGTCTTGAGAATTTCTAAGAGAGACAGTCATAGGCTTCCAGTATTTTGGTAGAGATATAAGGAATTTTATGTTTGAATCTTTTGTCTGATAGACTCTTTCATGCAGCTTTAGTGCATTTAGTAGTTTTTGAAATCTACTAAAAATGTCACTCAAAGATTCACTGTCTTCACAATGAAAGTGCTCATACTGCTGGATTATAAGTTGTATTTTGTTTTCCCTCTCTTGTTCAGTTCCATCACATATGATTTGAACTGTATCCCAAATATCCTTAAAAGATTTACAATTGATAACATTGTCAAACATATTGCTATCAAGACCATTGAACAAAATGTTCATAGCCTTTTATCTTTGTGCACTTGCTCAATTTCTTCATCTGTCCATTCAGATTGTGGCTTTGGAATACTTTGCTCATTTCCTACAGCTCCATCAGCATCTGTAGAAACTCTTTGAGGAACATGGGGGCCTTTCTCAATGCAATCAACATACCTTTCATCTTGAGAGAGGAGATGCAGGTGCATTTTCACCTTCCAATGATGATAATTGTCTTTATCCAGAAAATGGATCTTCACTCCAACATCCTTCCTACTCATGTTGTTAGTTGTCTTGATCTTTAAAATCTTAGTTTGTCAAGAGCTTGCTCTGATACCAATTGTTATTCCCAAACAATCTAACAATAGAATTACAGGGAAGGTTGAATGTAATTCTGGTTTTTTTTAAAAAAAAAATTAAGAAACTTTTTTACCAAAATATATCAGTGTTTGAATATGCAAGTGTGCGGAATGAAATATGAATTTATGCAAAACACAAAGTAATTAAACACAAAGATTTAAAAACTTTCTGGTGGATTAAACTTTCCACCAAAGATATATATTGATTGAGACCTCTGTGATGCAATAATGCACACAGCTGCTTACACATAAAATTACAAAGAAAGAACAGAGAAATTCTTAACTGATTTTTCCTTATACTATTTTTCAGTTCTTTCAATTGATCAATCAATAATTATCTACTTGCCACTTGGTTTATATATTACCAAGTTACATATAAAACATACAAACATATAAAACAAAACGTCTAAGTCTTCATCAAATGTTTCTTCATTTCTCTATCCAGCATCTTTGTATTTCTTTAAGTAAGTATGGGAATGAAAATGCTTCTTTGTTCTCACAAACCTAGTTATAGGCTGCCAGATTCCTTTTGTATACAATCAACCCAAGTAACTGTCAAGTCACTACCAACTCCTACTTGAATCTGATGTTCCTTGAGACTTCATCATTATCTGTTGAGTCTGTTATGGATCATCCGTTGAAGGTGCCTTGTGTCATCCATTGAGAGCTTTGCAGATGATTCGTTGATGGTATTTCCATAGCTGTTGACACCATTTCATTTATGCAAAATTACAAGGCATCTAATATTTATAATTAGCCAACCTAATTTGAATATCATTCTAGTAGTCAACATGACTTAGAATATCCTACAACTTCTAATCCTCTAAGATATTACAGTATACAAGAATGTGCTACCAAAACTTATTTAAACATAAGCTACTCTTTCAACAGATGACAGAATAAGATTATCCGTTGAAAGCTACAAACACACTTAATTAAATCTACTAAGGTGTTTTGGTGAAATATCATCAAGCCTACAACATATTCCTAACAAGACTTCATGGATCATTATGAATGATCTAGTTCTAAAAACCAACTTCCTTCTGCAAGGAATTGGACTAAGTCACATAATCCTGACTTAATCATTGGAATTCCGGATAGTGGTATGAAAACTAGGAAAGCCACTCAGAATTAATGTCTCTATCATTTCTTCTTATTTCAAACATAACCAAAGGCCAATGAATTTGAAAGAAAGAAAGTATGGACACTTGTGCCAAGGCCAAAGAATAGATCAATAGTTGGCACAAAATGGGTGTTTAGAAAAGAAACTGATAGTTAAGGCATCATTACAAGGAATAAAGCATGATGTAATAACCCCAAAAATTTTGGATTTTTTGTAACCCTTATGAATAGTGATTTTGCTGATTATGCCGAATAAGAAAACTTTTCATGCCACACTATGTAGCAGTTCTTTTATTGATATTCTGAGATCTTATTAGTACTCTATATGGTATAAAAGTGTATGTAAAGATCGTCAGAATCCAAATTCGAACACTTTGATTTTTCCCGAAAATCCACCAGATAACGAAGGAATTGAGTATAAGGTAACATGATTAAAAGGATTTAAATTCAAGGATTATAAGAGAGGATCATAAAAGGAATCTAAAATATTGAGAAAGGTTTAAGGGAACCCAAGTAATAAGATCCCGAGTATGATCCCTCAAATGATAAACGAGAACGAAAGTTAAGCGAACCGTATAACAAATAAGCGGTCGTTAGCCAAGTAATTAAGGGTTAATAAAAGAGGATAGTGGATGATGATGTCATCACACCAACAAGGAGATGACATGTGTTAACAAGATGACTTAAGCTCGGTGACATAAGCATGACAAATGGAAGGATTGGTTGGTTGATTGTGAGCCATGCATTTTTCACCATGGTAAAAATCAATTAACAACGAAAGAGTATCAACCAAGCCAAGGAAAATCATAACACAAATTGGAAGTTGACTTTTCATTTCAAGAAGAGAAGCTCTCGGCTTCTTCATCTTTTCAAGGAGAAAAAAATCAAAAACCAAGATCTAAGCCTTGTTAATTTGTAAGGTAATTATCCAAGGTCCCTTATACTTAGATATGGCTATCCTAGGAATCTAAGCTCCCATTTCCTTCACAATCTCTTTCAATAAATAAATTATTGAAGAAGAGAGTGAATAGTGTTTTCAAGAACTTGAATTTTTTGATCTGGTGTTTTTGTTTAGATAAAGCTTTTGTAAGGATTTTCAAAGGTTGTTTCAAGCTCCTTAGTTACTTCTACACACCAAGGAAGGTATAATCTCTTACCCTAGTCTTACTTTTGAATATTTAGAGCTTGCTATGATTGGTATAGTTCATGGGAAGCATGGTTCATGTATATTTAGAGTTTGGTTGGATTTGTAATGAGTTTGAGTTATAAATTGAAAAGCTTTTTCCAATTTATGCTCTGTGGTGTATTTTATGTTCACAACAAGGTCGTTGTTTTGATAAACGAATTTGATTATTTTCCCAATGTTCCGGAAGTAAGTCCATCTAATTGTGTCGGCATAAGCGACAGGCCGGGGTACGGTCTATCAAAGTGTAAGTGGTTGGGTGGCAGTCCATCAACGCGTAAGAGGCCGGGTGGCAGTCCAGCACAAGGTCCTAATGCGGCCAGGGTGATGACTGGTGGGGGATTCATCCATCTACTAGTAGAAAAGGTTACATATTGGTATCTTTGCCTGATCAGCAAGATATCAGGTTAATGCCAAAATTCTCTTCTTTCCAAATTCATTGGATATGACAACTCTGTTTATACTTTTCATGGTAGAGGTTTACAGGGAATGTATGAGCGATGTATATAGGTATATATATCCGGACTTAATGAAGTATCTCGTAACTTCATTTCTTTTTAATTAAATAATTTAAGGATTGAATCTATTCAGGTCTTAAGTTGAGGTCCCATCTATGTGATGAACCTTTGAAAACTTATTATACTTTGAACAATAATAGTTCAAGTAGTTTTCTAAAATGATATAAGTATAGTGAAGTAATTGGTAACTTTATCTCCCTTTAAGTATAATCTATCTATAGACCCAGCGCAAAAGCGTGGGAAGTGTCCCGCGTCTTCCCGTTGATGTCATAGCTGCTATAGCTGCAGAGGTAGATCTATCTGTAGATCAGGCATTCTACTTTTGGGAATCAATTATGTATAATTATAACTTGTGGCAGATAATGGCAATTAACTGTAAACTTATCAAGTAATCATTTTGGGTTGTAATAACTTTTAAATTGTGGATTCAAGGACTTGTACTTATTTCAATTTCATCTCTGAGACTATAACATGTTGTGGTGTGTGTTAGTGTGGGGTCACAACATGAGGTTATTTATTATTAATTAAGTTAAGTGATATTGTGGAAAGAAAGACCGTGATGACCCGGATCCCCGACCCCGGATCTGGGGGTGTTACACATGATTAGTTGTAAAGGGCTATTCTCAACAAGAAAGCATTGACTATGATGAGACTTTTGCTCATGTTGCAAGACTTAAAGCCATTATAATCTTTTTGGCCTATACTGCTCACATAAAATTCAAAGTTTTCCAAATGGATGTGAAGAGTGCATTTCTTAGTGGTGAACTTAAAGAGGAAGTGTATGTTGAACAGCTATTGATCCCAAGTATCCAATTCATGTCTACATATTGGATAAGGCACTATTTGGACTAAAGCAAGCTCTAAGATCCTAGTATAAAACACTTGCTCAGTTTTTATTGGAAAGTGGTTTCAAAAGAGGTACCACTGATAAAACTTTATTTTATAAGAATTATGTTAAACTTGTTATTAGTTCAGATATATGTTTATGATATCATTTTTAGCTCTACTAATGATAAACTCTGTGAGAGATTTGCCAAGCTTATGCAGTCCAGATATTAAATAAGTATGATAAGAGAATTAAGTTATTTTCTGGGTCTACAAGTGGAATAGAATGAAGAAGGAATCTTCATTAATCAAGCTAAATATAACAAAAAATTGCTGAAAAGTTTTGGAATGCGAGATAGCTCAATTGCTACAATTCTCATGGCCACTACAATTGGTTAGATTTAAATACTGGTTCATCAATAGATATAATAAATGATAGATGTATGATATGCTCACTCCTATATTTAACTTCTAGTAGGCCTGATATCAGGTATGCTACCTGTCTATGTGCAAGGTTCCAAGATGATCCAAGGGAACCATATCTTATAGATGTGAAAAGAATTTTCAAATATCTCAAGGGCACCATGAACCTTGGTTTGTGATACCCAAGAGACTCATATTTTAAGCTAATAGGATATTTAGATGCTGGTTTTACAGGATGCAAAATAGACAGAAAAGGCCCTTCTAGAAGCTTCCAATTCTTGGAGGCATACTGGATTCTTGGATTAGCAAGAAACATAAGTAAATTTCCACTTCATTGCTGAAGCTGAGTATATTTCTGCAGGAAGCTGTTGTGCACAGTTTCTTGGTTTACCAAGTTAATGCAGTCTAGATATCAGATGAATATGATGGGAAAATTGAGGTGTTTTATGGGATTACAAGTCAAGCAGACTGAAGAAGGGATCTTCATTAATCAAGCTAAGTAGACCAAAAATTTGTTGAGAAGGTTTGGAATGAAAGATAACTCAATTGATATAACTCACATAGCCATTACAACCAAGTTAGAATTAAATACTGGTTCATCAGTGGATATACTAAGTACAGAGGTATAATTGTCTCACTCCTATATTTAACTTCTAGTAGGCCTGATATCATATGCTACCTATCGGTGTGCAGGGATCCAAGCTGATCTAAGGAAACCAAACCTTACCGCTGTAAATAGAATTTTCAAGTATCTTAAAAGAACCATAAATATTGGTTTATGATATTCTAGAGAATCATACTTTAAGGTAATAGGTTACTCAAAGGTTTATTATTGGATGCAAAATATACAGGAAAAGCACTACTGGAAGCTGTCAATTTCTTGGATGTAGATTGGTTTGTTGGTTAAGCAAGAAACAGAAGTCAATTTCCACTTCAATTGCAGAAGCTGAATAAATTGTTGCAGAGAGCTGTTGCGCATAGATTATTTGGATGAAGAATCGATTTATGGATTATGAGTTAGAATATTCTAAGATTCTAATATATTATGATAACTAGAGAATGACAGGAAATTCAGTTCAATATTCAATGACCAAACACATTAGTTTAAGGTATCATTTCATTAGGGAACATGTAATGGAAGGTAAAGTGAAATTATACTTTATACGCACAGATCAACAACTAGCAGATATATTCACCAAGCCTCTTTGTAAAGCTACCTTTACAAGACTAGTGAATGAATTGAAAATGATCTCAGGGTACTTTTTAAATGCTGATGAATAGCTGTTAATCTCAAAGGCATAGGCAATTCAGAGTTTGATATATATTAAAAATGATAAATATTTATAAGTATTTTCTTCTCTATTTATGTTAAACAGTGATACCATGTACTGATGTTGATTTATTAAGTAACGTTAATAGAGAGATAAATTCTGATAATTTACTTTTTTCAGTGTTCAGTATGAATAAACTATGATATTGCTAAAATACTGATTTCAATCAAGGGTGGGTCAACTGGACAAACTTTGATGTATTTTGAATTTTAGTAAAAATAAAATTATTTAGTATATTTATTAATTATTGTATGTGGATTAATCATAAATTATTTTTAATGATTATAGTTGTAAATTAGCAGTGTGTAAAAAAAGAAACGGTTCAGTAATTGTAGAAATAACTTTCTGTAACCGTTCACGTAATTACTTCTCCCTTTTTACCTATTCTACTATTAATATTGTTCCACACTATCTATGACACGTGTCCCACTATGTGAGCCATTTTTTAGTAAAAGAGTTTAAAGTAATACAAAATCAAATATAATATATTTTAAACTATTCACTTTACTGATTCATCTCTATCTCCTCTCTTTTACTCTCTTTATCTATCTGTTTTTAAATTCTAAAACCCTAATCAAATTTTTGAGCTTTCTCAAAAAACATTTTTTATGGCTTCTAAATTAGCAACTAAACCCTTTGTATACAACGGAGCAAAGTTTGTTCGAAATAACTATGCTGCTATTCTCGAGAAAAATGGCATAACCATGATTATCATATTTTCAGGATTTATTGGCTTCGAGTGAGGTGGGATATGCTCTTACTAACCCTCTTGTAATCTATAGTAACAATTTTCTTGCTCTTTGCAAAAAATATGTTTTTAATAATGGGGGACAACGGTGGCACTCCAAGCATCATTTTTGAGTTCAATGGTGAATCCAAGCTGGTCACTCCTCACACAATCAGGGAAGCTCTCCATATTCCATCTTACTCTAGTTACACAACCTTTATAGTTGATGTTGAGATTAAACAATTTTTGACACAGATTGGACATAATGGGGAGATGAAGAAATTAGGTCAATTCAAAAGACATGGCTTTTGTAGAGGATGTAACTTCTTTTGTGGTTGCATCATAAGGGCATTCAAGAATAAAAGTTTAATCTTTGTTGTATTGTCCATCATGTCATAAAAAAATTGGGTACTCTCTAGTTCACTCTACTAACTATGACATTGGTAGAGTAATTTTATGTTTCGTACGAGATAGGTTAAATGATGATCCAAACACTATTTACTAAGCTAGATTCTGTCATCTTAGGTTTAACCATTATTTCCCCAATGTTTCTATTCATGTTAATCAGATAAAATTAGTGTTTAAGTTGCATTAAAGAGATTTTTTATATTTGATTTCTAAAACTGAGTCCAAGTCCTATATTCCTGCTGTTGTTCTTCCAGTTGAAGACATGTGCGTACCTACAAGGCTTCTTGAGGCTTTGCACTTAATTTTGTGCAAGGTGTCATGCTACATTTATGTTGGTGAGACTGCATAGCTGTATAAACAGTTACGTGATAACTCAACACGATAACAACACTAGAACAGGACAGGTTAATAATACTACATCTACACAAGAAATCAGGAAGAATGAAGACAAGGAAAATACAAAGAATCAGAAGATTAGAAGAAGGCCTGAAGTCTGTTTACAGGTCAATGAAAGAAGTTCATTAATATGATCATGCCTCAATGAAGAACAAAGGTTAAAGACTTTCAGGGTTTCAGAAATATTGAAAATTCAGTATACAAGTGCTACCGGAAGATTTCAGTGTATTGGCATTGATTGAAGATAGACAGTGTTGGAAGCATAGGAATCTGAAGAATTGAAGACATGGCATAGACAGAGGTTAATGAAGATGTTGTCTAGAGTACCAGAAAGGATTCCGGTGAAAGTACAATTGTTTATTGACAGTCAGTGTCTGAAGCGACTAAGTTGAGGCGAGCTTAACAATGTAATCAAGGCTATAATACGAAGACCTGAATCGGGGTTAGTCGTCTGTGAACCAGACCAGTTGCACTAGGAGTCAACAGCTCATGAAAGGAATCTTGGTATTATTTATAGAAGAATTATTAAGTTGAGGAACGTACTTGGATTGAACGTTTATCTGTTAAAGTACGAGAAGAGGTGCGCGGGGTATACAGCTAAACAGCTCAGGGGACTGGCGAAGCTCAAAGTTTAATTGTTAAATAAATAAATTATTTAATGGACTTTAAATATAATTTATTTAAGAAACTTAAAAAGATTTATCTTATAAACTTTAAATAAGTTTATTTTATAAATCTAAATTAGTTTATTTATATAAGTTATATTTTAGTTTATTTTATAAATTAATTTAATTACAATTTAAACTTAAAAAGAAAAGAAACAAAAAAAAGAGAAAAACAAAAAAGAAGAAAACAAAAAAGAAAACAAAAAAAAAGAAAGGAAAGAAAATCAAAAAAAGAAAAAGCAAAAAGAAAAACAAAAAACAAAAACAAAAAGGAAAATAAAGAAAACAAAAGTAACATGTGTTTGTTTTTGTTTTGGTGGTTAACAACTACATGTACCTGTGAGTACATGTTGCCACAGAGGCTTCCCCTCCCCCCTGTCGCCACACAATCAAATTTACTCCCTCTTGCATCCTTTGTCTCCAAAGAAAGGTTTGTTCGCCACAGAAGTACTCAATTCTACGCCACACAATTTATGGATAAAGTCTACACTTTGTAGCAGATCTGATTAGTTCTGTTTATCTTCTTCTCCAACAAAAAGAGAGTTGATAATACAAGAAGCGGAGATTTATAGAGAAGCTCTGGCACCTTGAATATCCGTTTACCTTCTCACTGGAGTAACGTTATAATGCCCGATTTAACTCTTGTATATTCATAGGGGCATTATAATCGTTACCCGGTAATTAAATCCTAGTACAAACAAAAGATAGATCATTGTATAGGATTTAATTTGTAAATCTTTGTAGAAGCTAGGAACTTTATTGTTCTTAGATAGTAGCCGGTTAATTTATTTACCGGAGTGTAGCAACACCCTTCGTGGATTTATATACGAATATATACTTCCCCGAATATCTTGTGTTCCTCGTTTTTATCGTTCCAAACACTATTCCTCTCAAAAACACGAAACCACTAAGATTCGAAAGAATTTTTTAATTTAGTGATTATCGTATTCAACCCCCCTTTTACGATAATTCCGGACCTAACAATTGGTATCAGAGCTGACTGATTGATACACAAATCAGGATCCTTAGATAAATTTATTTTATTAATTTTTTATTTATATAAATTTATTTAGTAAATTTGATTTAGAAAATTTATTTTATAAATTTAATTTAAATAAGTTTATTTATGAACTTAATTTAAATAAATTTATTTTATAAATTTAACTAAATTAATTTACTATTTCAATTTTAGTAAATTATAGTTTTTAATTTTAATTTATTTTTGATTTATTGAGTTGCCTTTAGGTGACCATATTTGTTTATATACACAATGCAAAGCAGCCTCTGTTTGTTTGTGTATTCATGGTTCCAAATCAACAGAAGGAAATGCAATTACAATTAGCTGCCTTTTTTTGTTTGGCTGGCAGCTTAATTTTGCACGGGAAATAGAGGAGCTAACACGCGGGAACAGCCGAGTATAGGCTGGACACATGCGCGCAATGTACCGAGACACGCACGCGCGGGTGAATGCAACAACAGGATTTTTGTGCACTTCACGCGCGGAACTTCTGCTGGTAAGTTGGACGTGCGGAGCACGCACGCGGTTGACAATGTCCGATTTTGTGTTAGTCGCCATAGGCAGAACCCGTGGAGCTCCTGGTGTAGTTCGATCGCCACAGGGAAAACAACCACACGATTGGAAATTAACAAGTAATCTGCTGCGACGTCTCCAAAGTCGCCACAACCGATTTTTTTTCCAGCAGTCGCCACATAAAACGATCGCCATAGAATAGAAAAGTCGGCACAGAAGGAAAATAAAAAATGGCGCAAATAACTCTCTTGTGACCACGGGCAGCAATCTGATCGCCAGAGAAATTTTACTTCAATTTTTCTTTCTCCCCTAATTAAATATTTTTGATATATTTATTTTTCCATAAAATTTAAATTTAAATTTACGTTTGATTTAATTTTTAAGAAAATTTGAAATTCTTGAAATTTAATTTTCTCGTAATTATATATTTTTGATTAATTTATTTTCTAAGAAAATTAAAAATACTGGAAATTTAAATTTCTATAAAATATTAAATTAAGGGTAATAAAAGGATTGATAGACTTAGGATTCCTCCGGGATTTTTAAAGTGGATTTTAATCTTTTGAAGAAAACAAAGACCATGTGCTATTCAGACGGGAAATGGTTTTCTTACTCCAATGGAACTGATTTCAAGACCTACAGACGAAAATTGTGGAACCTCCTCAAAGGCTTACTTTATAGGATACCACTGGGTTTTCAGACGCATGGAATGAATGAAATTTATACGGGTACAGTTTTTCTCGGTGATTTTAAGACAACTCTATGATTCCAGATTATATAGTCACACAGTGGTTTGTACCAATGCTACATTTATCAGGGAATCAATTAGATCATACAGGCAGGAATTTTGAAGGTCAGAGAGAATAGTTGGGACAAACAAACATCTCAGTTACATGCAGTATAGTTGGAAACTCAGGATAGAATGTAAGAGTTACTGATAGCTGAATCAAAAGAAGCTCAGGTAGTAGTACTTGAGGGACTGGACGTCAGGGCAGTGTTTCACATGTCAGGGAAGTTTGGTCGTATCAGATTCACAAGGAATACATAAGCTACATCCAAGGATCAAGCCTATCTATTCCGAAGTAGAGATTCTTACAGACTCGGTTCAAGGGGTGATTACAAGACTGAGAATGGGACATAAACAAGATTTGATAGCTACAGGTTTGACAAGACATATGTGTCAAGTAACTATCAGGGGTTTTGCTACTACAAAACAAGAAGTTTGACAAACAAGGATGGGTAGGGATTCAGTTGAAGAGTTGAGACAAAGGTGGAATGTTTTCTTAGGGAAGCAACCAATCAAAACTTATAGTGCACGGGAAAGAGTTGGGATGGATCAGATGACGAGAATCATGAATATCTTGCTTTCAAAGCAATCTCTGAAGATGATCCAACTCACATATCTCATGTTTCAATTTCTTGAACCACTGCAATATTTTGTTTTCAATATTCAATGCATGATAAGTTCTTAGTGTTTAAATGTTTAACACTTGCACAAGCATGAGAGCATCACACGTAGATAGTGTTGAACTAGTTCACTAGATTATTTTTCTGGTATCTAGGATTGATGTTTAACTTGTGCATGTTACATTAGATGATCTTAAATATGTGTTTGAATATTTGTTGAACATGATTAATTCCTTTAGTGAGATATATGTTTTCCAGCATATAAGACTTTTGTTTTTGCTTATTCTCTGTATCCTATTATAATATGATTTGCTCATTTATTCTGAATTATTTGTTAAGGTGTATTAGTTTATAATTGGATTGAAATAGCTAGATAAGATACATCAATAGGATTGGACTAGATAGAATTAGTGATTTATTTGTTAATTATGTTTGTTCCATATCATGTCTGTCTTGCTTAATTCTTATGTGTAATGTTTCTGAATGAATGCCATGTATTCTTAATACAATGCTTGCTTAATTGTAGAAAGCATGTTTAGGATCACAATAAGGCATAGACTGCTAGTTCTCCTTATGTAAGGTTGGAATCATTTTTCTCCTAGCCTGAAGAAAAATCTGTCAATGGTAGTAAAACGGAGAAAATGGATAGTCAAAGATAAGAATTAGCATGACAAGGTTGCAGCTGTTGTTATCTCTATTTATAATAATATCTCTAACCCATCTGGACCCAAACTGATAAGCTGGGTAACAAGAACTGTTAATCCATTTGTGAGTGCATGACATAACAGGTCAATTGATTCATATGTATTCTTGGTAATTCATATATAAGGAATATGATCAAAGAAAGAGCCTCACAATCAAATATGGTTGACAAAAGCTATTCGGTTAATAATCTTTGGAGATGACAACAAAGGTTTTCATTATGGGACAAGCTATGCAGAAAAGGGATGTCATCATGGATTCAACAATTTCTATCACGGATAACAACTAATTATTGGAGTCATTGATAACAGTTGAAGCAACTTCCTTGCTGGAGAATCAAGGCACAAATCCTCTTATCAGACAGTTCTGTATCAAAGAAAAAATGTCAATTCAATGAAGGATTAGTGTCTCATCTGAAGCAGGAAGATTGAGAAGCTTGCTCTTCTTTGAGTAAGGAAAGGAAATGCTCGTGGCTAGAATGGAAACTCTGAAAAGGTGAAGTCAATGGTTTCTACTGAAAAGCTTCATCTGACAAAAGTTTAGCTATGGCATTGGAAGCTCTCACCTTTGAACATCATCTCAAGGTACTCATTTGTGAATAGGGTTTAGTGAGAGGACTGCCTCATCTAGAATTCAGGAGACGATAAATGTGAGGCATGTCGGAAAGAGAAGTCAAAGACGACATCACATCAAAGCAAAGATATACCTTAGTGATTCTGGTTGACTACTCTTATGAAACAAAGTTGTTGTTCGTGCGTTCTCAAGACAAGACATCACAGATGGTGATTGATCATATCAGGATATCAAGTTGGAAGCAACTGTATTTGAGACATATTCAGCACAGGGAGCTCCGTATCAAAATGGAGTGGTACAAAGGAAGAACCAGAACTTGATTAAAGCTACAAGGGAAATATCAATCTAATCAAGACTTTCTAAATACCAAAGGGCTGGAGCAGTAAATACAGTTTGCAACAAGTTAGATCAAGCCTTGATCAGGATGTATACATGAAGACCACTAATGAGTTAATGGCCAACAGAAGCAAACACTAGATAACCTCAAAGTATTTGGAGAGAATGTTCTACAGTTAGGATATTTTCCATGGCTACTCACTGGAGTCTACAACCTACAGGGCATTTGTGGTTGATCAACAGAAGATGATTGACAGTCTAAGTGCACAGTTCAACAACTCAATGCTCCAAGCTGTTACAGGAGAAAATTAATGATATTGATGATTCATATCTAAGCAGTGGGATGGCAGTGTATAACACAACTCATTTCATCAATGAAGCCATTGAGCAAGGGTAAGAATTTTCAGGAAATCCCAGCAACAGCTTAGGGGGAGCAATAGAAGGATCAACTAGTCAAACACAACACCACATTGAAAATTCATAGGACACAACAAGAACATATCAGCTGAGATAAAGGGTTTGATGTCAAGTCTATTCACAGAGTCTAGTTCTTAAGTGATCCATATGGTGGAGTAATAATTAGCAGGGCTACTGAGTGCGAATGATTATCTCTCTAATTTTCTATCTGAAAAAGTAACTGAGAAAGTTATAGAAGCTCTGATAGATCCGGATTGATTGGGTGATTGCAAAGCAAGATGAACTCAATCAGTCAGCAAACAGATTGTAGGGATGCTGGTATCCAAACCAAATTACAGCTTTATAATTGGTACTAGGATAACCAGAAGTCAAGCTGGATGACAATGGCATTGTTACAAGGGACAAGGCCAAACTGGATGCTAGGTTATTATCAGGAAGCAGTATCTAACAGTTAGCACCAGTGACGAGACTTAAGAATATTATGACATATCAGGCACCTGATGCACATTACACTTAGAATTGGAGTCTAGTAGATGTGTACAAGTGCACTCCTGGTTGGTGAGTCAAAAGAGGAAGTCAATGCACAATAGTTCATGGACTTTACAGTTGCAGATCTATTGGACTATGTATATCTCTTCTTCATAATCTCACTTCAGGTTGGTATGAACTAGTGTACTACTCAAGCAATCGGCAAGGACATGGTATGGCACTCTAACTAAAGTTATAATTTAATATAAACTAGTAGAGTCATTATACTAATAACTCTCTTATCACTAGGCACAAACATATTGTTTTATATGTGTAGTGATATAATGATAATGTTATATGTTGGTCTACTAACAAAAACTTGTGCAAGATTATTTGCTAAGTAGTTGCAGAGTAGCTATGGAGGAGCGTGTTGGAAAGGTTGCAATTCTATTTGGAATTACTTTAAGCAAGCCATTAGAATAATTTTTTTAGGAGCCCAAGCAAGATAAAAGAACAATTCTTTTAGGAGCACAAGTAAACCAAAAGAATGATGGCAATACAAGTAAGTTAAGGATCTTTTAAAGATGCAAAATTTGGAAATTCTGAACATGCCAAGACTACTTACCAATAGAAACCACTAAAGCTTGATCAGTGCAACTCAGGTATAATGACAAGCTATAGAGGTATGACGAGCTCACTCTTTTACTCAAATGCTAATATACAACATGTAATGTTCTCAAGATGCCAGTGTGCAAGGTTCCAAGTGGATCCTAGAGAATCCAATCTTATAGCTATTAACAAGATTATTAGATATCTTAAGGGACTACCAACTCTTGGAGTAAAGTACCCTAAAGATATTGTGCTTAAAATTATGCAGATACAGATTATGCAGGTTATATTGTGCTTAAGATGTTTGGCTATATAGATACAGATTATGCAGGTTATAAGAAAGACAGGAGAAGCATTTCCGAAGCTGTCAACCTAAGTGACAGGAGAAGCATCTCAAGAAGCTGTCAGCTTCGTGGAAGAAGATTGATTTCTTGTTATGATAAGAAACAACCTCAAATCCAATAACTCTGTGAACACTCTATAACAAGGTACCTTCACACCAGGTATCATCACTTTAGAGAGCATGTCATTTTAGTCAAAGAATTACTGACAGAAACATTTATTAAATCACTTGATTAAGTTAATTTTTCAAGACTGGTTTGTAAGTGTGGGATATCATTTATTGCATATTAGTTGGAAATCACATCTGTAAGGAATTCTTCATATAAGTTCACAAGTATTAAATCTTCAATATTTAAAGGACTTGTGAATTTATCAGTAATCCAGTACCTCGTACTTAGTGCTACTATCTTGATTATCATGATTACAATATCATATACATTTATGGTAGTTAAGTATTATAGCATTAAGTTTGAATATTATTTTAATTGATTTAAATTATGACTGTAGACAATTCCATTCCATATCAGTCTCATAATTTGAATTATATTAAAATAATATGCAGCATAGTTATTTGTATCATGTATGAATAATTATGATACTTTTAGTATTAGTGATATTATTTAGAATTTTTGTTATAAGTAATCAATGCTTAATTCTAAAATCACTAATATTGAAAGTTGAAGTATTTTCTAAGTTATGTGTATAAAACTCTCAATATTTTATATAATTAGAAAGTATTTCTAAAATTACTAATTATCCAGAGATTGATTACCATGTATATAAGTCATATATCCTATTGGTGATTATTCAAGGATAATTATAAAAATATTTAAGTGCTAATATCTACCTCATAGATATTTAGTATTTATTTATTTAATATTTATTTTCGGTTGTTTGGATTATGGAATTTGAAGCAATTCAATGATTTTATTTGCTCCATAATTCAAACTAATTTAAAATAAATAAGCAGCATGATTGATTATAACTAAATTTGTCAATAATTGATATCTAGTATATTGATTGTAACTTATGTGTTATAAGTTAATTATGAGATTTTGGTTTTAGTGAATTTAACAATGTTTACATCTCAAGAATTCACTGAAATCAGAATCATGATTGTAGCATGATTAGTTGAATGCTAATTCTTGACTTATATCAATCAATTATATTTAGTTAAGAGTTTAACTATGAACTAATTGTGAAGTATTAGTATTTGTGACATTACTTAGAACTCCTCTAAGTAATCAATGTTTATCCTCAGTCACTTATACTAATATAAAAAGTGTAAAAATCTTTCTTAAAAGTACAACTATGGTTATAATGTTTGATGCTTTATTATAAATAACTATATGTTGTCCACTTAGAATAATTTTTATACTTACTTGCAAATTCCTAAACACTTTGATAATAGATGCAATACTCAATGGATCAAAGTATATGGAACTTAGAATGGTTTTCTAAGATTGCAAACAAGACAATGTTGGTTAATGTTGCTTTAATTATCGAACCAATATTGTTTGAGATATTACAGTTGTTAGGAGTTAACAATTGTATGATATATGAAATTGAATGCTGATATCTTTTTGATAGATAATTGGTATTTAATTCATTAATATCTTATTTTAATATTTAAAATAGGACGCAAAATAATTATTGGTATCTAAAGTACTTGACAAGTATCAGACAATGATATAATTGTGAGATTTTAAGTTCTAGTGAATTTATATGCTTTGCTATATCTAAAAGATTCACTATAATTTTAAATTAGCAGCATAGTCAGTCTTATTAAGGATATTTATTAATAAACAATTTTGTTGATTATAATCTTATAAAGATAGATTATGGAGCTTTTGATATGAATGAGAATTGCTTAGACTTTACCCTAAGTGATCAATGCTTTTATAAAAACTCATTCATATTAAAAGACAAAATCTTTCTTTCTCTTCTTAATACTGCTAGGTCATCGGTCTATGTCTTATCAAATCATTTATCTTTTTAGGCATAAAAATAGACTTGTGCACTCGAACAGTTTTAGGAGTAAATCAAACTTCTTTCTACATTGGTGATTGCTTATTTCATTAAAATCTTTTAAAATCACTATTGTACATCATTTCTCTCAAAAGATTAAATGCATGACTTTCATTCATTATAGATCTTAAATGCATTTTATCTCTATATTTCCATATGTTCTGTGATACAGGTTCAGCCTCTAATGGCATTCTTTCATTTGATAGTCATGAGGTTGAAAACCCACAACTTCTATCCCAGACTGTAAAGACAAACACAGAAATATAACTAACCAACACTCTCTTACCACTAAAATGAAGTATGAATGAGCGTGAGGGAGAAAGTGCCTTCAGAGATGAGTAGTATTTAAACCGAGACAACTGCTAGCCCCCATACATCTTCTCAAAAAGATGTAATGGCTGAAAAGGCACAAAAATAGTTACTAAATTCATCCTCTCAACAGGGTATGTCTATTAAAATTCGCCTGTCGGCCAGGGTATCCGATGTAGTGTCACCACCTCAAACATAAACAATTCTTGATGCACAAGGAAAGGTTACAAACACCAAGGAAGAGTTGATGGAAACAAGAGTTTCGACTATTTTACGGTCAGATTCGATTGTTCAAGGTTCTTTAATGGACCAATTTCCTTTACAGGTTTTAGGAGAGGATACTGATCCAATAGCCATATGTCAGTGGTCAGTGTCTACCTCCCCAGGACTAATAAACCTGGATGTATCTTCGGATAGTGGTTCTGACATAGGTGCAGATCGGCAACTTGTTGACAATGATTCAGATATTACCTGATGAGTCACAAGGAAATGTCTTCACAGATATTAGAAGGAAAATTTGATCTTTATGCTAAATTTTCTGGATCATTGCTTACCTTCCCAGAGTTCAAATCTGGAACCCAAAAAGGGAAACTAGCAAATTGTAGATTATGACTCAGATTCATCTGACGAGTCTAACAAGGATGGGGATTTGTAAACTCCCATTGCACTACCTGTGACCTCCTTAAGGATGGCTAAGGTGATTTTCCTCGCAGGTACAGCTGGATTTTGGAGCTATGAGAGGAGTGATACACTTGTGAGAATGAGTATAAACACGAGTGGAGAGAAGAGTGAAACACTTGTGAGGTACACGAAACAGAATCACACACTCACAATGAGGAAGAAAGAGAAACACCATATCCCATTCCATATCCCTAAACATGGTTCTTGATACTTCGGGTCTCAAATCTGTTTATGATTGGAACGTAACTCTTAGGGACCTAACATTTACAGATTGAATTAGAATACTTCGGGACCTTTGGGAGCTCACAATTGGTAACAATTGGTAATCTCACATTTGAGAGGTATAAGGAGTTGGGAAGATTGGTGAACATGATGATAAACAGTGAAGTCATTCTTGCAGCATTTAAATGGACATGGTTGATCAGACTATGACTTATTATTATTAGTGTATACTGAAAATATTTATTTGAAGTATATACATTTATTTCTGGCCAGTTTATTTGAGAATCATTTGAATGTTTACATGTTGTCTAATATTATATATTGTGAACAATCTAGTATCAAATGGGATACAGAATATTAGATTGTTAAATACGGTTATATAATATAATAAGGTTCACAGCACAGGTGGTGTTGGACAATCCACTAGTATGGCTGTAGTATTATTTAGATTAGTTTATATTGACTAATAAATAATACTAGTATACTTTGTGTATATTGAACAGGATCAAATTTAGAATTGTTCCCTTAATACTGATTAAGAAGGAGAACTAAGATTCTATGCTATTATTAATGCTTAGGTTCTTAATCCGGAAATAGTAATTGACACGTGTATATTATTTACATGCTTTGATTTATATATGAAATAATTCTTTTGAATTATATCATTATATTTTGGGTGATGGAATTATATACATGGTGGATATTATTTATTGAAGGAATCCATGTCCTGATAATATTCGGGTTAATGATGTCCCCTTGAAAGCTTAAAAAGATTTAATTATGTGAAAACCCTGCAGGTGGAATTTATTCTGGCATAATTAAATAAAGGTTGAGTGGGTGATCAAGGATAAAAGATATTAATTAAATAAATTATCAGTAATTTATTTAATTAATGGACATATGATATTTTAAACATGGGGAATTTAATAAGCAAATAATATTGGAACCGAATTAATTAAATTACGGTATTAGGAAAGGTAGTGCAAATATTAATTCTTTAGTGGATTGAATTAATATTTAATTACATTGGGCTAGACTCAAGATGTAATTAGAAGGTCCTACCTAATTATCCATGGTCCCTATTGTAGCCTATATATATTCTTATTCTCTTCTTGCTTGGAATTGGGTGAAAACATATTGTAGCCACCAAGGAGTAAGAAGAGAGGATAACTTGAGAAGACGGAGGCCACACTTCGCTCAAGGTAATTTGGGAATATAATAGAAGAGCGTGGAATCAACCATTAACAGGGTAATCCTCTTTTCGTAATCTTTATCGTAAAACGTAGTAACACCCTAAGTCCGTGGTTCCCAACAATTGATATCAAGAGTCTGGTAATGGGTTCTACATTTTATGATATAATGTCCATGTCGTAATTATATATGCGTGTATATGGTGTTTTGCTTGTATTGATTTTGATGCAGGTTGTTAATCCACTATTATGGCCATGTATGTTTTAATTATGTGTTTGGATCCCACGTGGTTTAATCGTGGTTAATTTTTGTTTTGGTTTCCACGTGGTTTAATCGTGGTTGTAATTTACACGAGGGTTGATCGTGTTAGAATAGATTTTACAAAATTAGTTTTGTATTAGATCTATTTTTTTGTAATTGTTCCGGGTATTTTGTAATAGTTATGTGCGATCGGAAATCAATTCCGGTAGTTTTTTTATTCCGCTGTGCGATTACATGGGGCTGCTGGGGTGCTGGGGCAGCTGGGGTGCTGGGGCTGCTGGGGTGCTGGGGCTGCTGGGGCTGCTGGGGTGCTGGGGCTGCTGGTGCTGCTGGTGCTGCTGGTGCTGCTGGTGCTGCTGGGGCTGCTGGTGCTGCTGGGGCTGCTGGGGCTGCTGGGGCTGCTGGGGCTGCTGGGGGCGTCGGGGCGCGCTTGGGGTAGATTTTTTTTTGAGAGCTGGATTTTTTTCAAGGGCTATAATAGTGGAAAATTTATTTTAATTTTTTCCATTAAATTTTAATTATTGCTTTAATTTATTGATTATGTGTATCGTTAATTATGTGTGTAATTCTTTTAAAATTGCATGTTTAACTTAATTAGGACGACATGGACATAAATTTTATTTATTGCTTTAATTAAATGTTATATGTTGCTAAAATTATGTGTGTATTTTGAATGCATGTTTAGATATAATTATAACAACATAGGTCCCCATTTAATTTTAAAATTCCTCAATTTTAATAAAAAAATTCTAATTGGGAAAGGGAATTAATATGAAATTAAATCCCATGGTCTCCATTATTGGTTGTAGGTAATTTAACATAAAGATGAATATAAATTATATATACGTCACCCATCGTGGCATGTAATTTATGGTGTCTAGAATGTTATAGAAATTACTAGAACAAACTTCTTAAATTAATAAATTTGAAAAGGAATAAATACTGATTTTCTTTATTTCTGATTTGGGGCGATTTTGTCAAAAACGGGTTTATCGAACTTGTAAGGCTGTGGGTTTTAAGCGAGACCGATGTGACTCCTCCACTACCTGGAAATCAAACCATTAATGAATATTGAATTGAAGTATTCTATTCAAGGCAAAATTACGAATATTGGAAGGTATACACGCCACCCATCGTGGCATACCAAGTTCCATAGATTTCGAATAATTTAAGATTTGATGATAGTATACACTTAGCTATGAAAAATAATATAGTCCACCCCAACGTGGCATATTGTTTAGTAATAGGACCGAAGTAAAAATTTAAACAAAATTAGGTGGTATACATGTCACACATCGTGGCGTACCAGAAACTTATGGTGTTTAGATATTAGTGCTTTTAATTTTAAATAATTGTTAGAGGAATCAATAGCTCTTAATAATTAATGCACCCTTATTTATGTGATGTTTTTATGCATGATTCTCAGGATAAAATGGGCTTTAATCCACTATTCACCATACTTAAGGATAACAAACTTACCGGACCTAACTATATTGAATGGAAACAAAATTGGACATTGTGTTGACTGCTGAAGAGTAGAAGTTTTGCACTAATGAACCCAAGCCTGAACAGCCTGTTGCTGATGCTCCTGAAGATGAGAAAGAGTATTATAAACGGTGGATTAAGGCTGATGAGATGTCGCGATGTTACATTCTGGCAGCAATGTCGGGTGTTTTGCAGCATCAGCATTAGTCTATGGCCACTGCTTCGGATATGCTCTTTAATCTTAAGGAACTTTTTGGAGATCAGAATAGGGCTGCTGGGCAAGTAGCCATGAAGGCTTTAATGAACACTCAGATGGCTGAAGGCACACCTGTAAGGGATCATGTTCTCAAGATGATGTCGCATCTGAATGAGATAGAGATCCTTGGTGCTGAACTTGACGGGGAAACCCAGATTGACATTATCCTTATGAGCTTGTCCAAGAGTTTTGAGCAGTTCCGCTTGAATTACAACATGAACAAGAGGCAGTATAGTCTCGCGAAACTGCTGACAGAATTTCAGGCAGCTGAAGGATTATTTCGGCAGAGTGTTCAAGTGAATGTGGCTGAGAAAGGTTCTTCCTCTAAGCCGAAAGGTATTAAGAAGAAGAAAAAGGCTCAGACACAGAAAGCTGTGAAGGCAGTGGGAGTTCAGGGTGGTGTGAAAAAGCCTAAGGGAAAGTGCTTCAGATACAAACAGTCAGGTCACTGGAAACAGGATTATCCTCTTCCTAAGAAGACAAACAATACTGGTATGTCTCTTTCTCTAGTTACAGAAACATTTATAGCGGATATATCTACGAGCACTTGGTGTGTAGATACATGAGCCACTGATCATGTTTGTAATTCTATGCAGGGGTTCCAACTATCCAGAATGCTTAGAAATGGTGAGATATACGTGTTCATGGGAGATGCTATGAAAGTAGCAGTAGTTGCAGTAGGAGTTATTCATTTGGTTCGGATAGGATTTTGGTTTTGAACAATTGTCTTTATGTACCTTCTTTTAGAAGGAATTTAATTTCGGTTTCTAAACTTGCTTTGGATGGTTATAATGTTTGTTTGGATCATAATGTTTCTATTATGATGAATAAACAAATTATATGTTCTGGTACATTGCAAGACAATTTGTATATAATTAATCCTAGTCAACCTGCACTACAACTGCAATTTAGGGAATTGAACAACACATCTTCTAACTCTGTTAAAAGAAAAGAACCTTCTAGTTTGGACCAAACATATCTTTGGCACTTGAGATTAGGTCATATTAACTTGAGGAGGATTCAAAGACTGGCAGTAGACGGGCCTTTAAGCTCATTGGCAGTGGAGCCATTTTCAGTTTGTGAATCCTGGTTGGAAGGTAAAATGACTAATAGGTTTCAAGGCAAAAGGGAATAGAGCCAAACAACTGTTAGAATTGGTTCACTCTGATTTATGTGGACCCAAGAATATCCAAGCAAGAGGTGGTTATGAATATTTCGTCACTTTCATTGATGATTATTCTAGATATGGGTACGTTTATTTATTGCACCGTAAGTCTGAGTGCTTTGATAAGTTCAAAGAGTACAAAGCTAAAACGGAGAAGCGACTTAATAAAAGTATCAACTCACTACGATCAGATCGTGGTGGCGAATACTTGCTTGGAGAATTTAGGGAATATTTATCAGAAAATGGGATAGAATCCTAGTTAACTGCACCAGGCACACCCCAGCAGAACGGTGTAGCAGAGAGAAGGAACCAGACTCTTTTAGAGAGTGTTAGATCGATGATGAGTTATTCGGATTTACCCAAGTCATTTTGGGGACATGCCTTAGAGACAGCAGCTTATCTTCTGAACTTAGTACCTTCTAAGTCGGTTCCTAAAACCCCCTTAGAATTGTGGACCGGGAATAAACCGAGTCTAAGACATATTCGAATATGGGGTTGTCCAGCACATGTGCTGAACAAGAACGCGACTAAGTTAGAATCTCGTAAAGAAGTAAGGTTGTTTGTAGGCTACCCCATGGGAACGAAAGGATATTTATTTTATAGTCCGAAGAATCGGGATGTCATTGTTAGCACCAATGCAAGATTCTTAGAGGAGGAATATATAATGAATCACAAACCCATGAGTAGTGTCGTTTTAGAGGAACTAGTGGGAGGGACAAATAATACCCATGAAGCTGTAGTACAAGTAGAACAACCACAATATAATGTACAACCTGTCACTAATTGTAACACCCCCAGATCCGGGGTCGGGGATCCGGGTCGTCACGGTCTTTCTTTCCACAATATCACTTCACTTAATTAATAAATAACCTTATGCTGTGACCCCACACTAACACTCACCACAACCCGTTATAGTCTCAGAGATGAAATTTAAATAAGTACAAGTCTTTGAATCCACAATTTAAAAGTTATTACAACCCAAAATGATTACTTGATAAATTTACAGTTAATTGCCATTATCTGCCACAAGTTATAATTATACATAATTGATTCTCAAAAGTAGATGGTCTGATCTACAATAGATCTACCTCTGCAGCTATAGCAGCTACAACATCAACGGGAAGACGCGGGACGCTTCCCACGCGCTTGCGCTGGGTCTGCTGGAGTCTGGCCATCTTTCCTAACTGTTGTTGTGTGATGAAGAAATAAAGCAAGGGTGAGCAGCAAGCCCACCAAAATAATATGTATAATGATTAATAGTATATGAGCCTACTCATAATACTCATGAAAGTCTTGGTCAAAAGAAATGAACCAAGTTTGATATCTTAATGCGATGAAGTCGCAAAATATTCAGTATATATACATATATACTTTTCAAAATATTGGAAGTCCTCTTCCATGCATAGTATACACAAAGTCCCAGTGTATAACTGTATAAAAAAATATCGTTGCAAGGTGATCTCATATATCTAACCTTGTCTCAACGTTTTTCTGAAAATCTTTGTCATTCATAAGACAATTATTAATTAGATATAAGTTTAAAAGATGAGGTTACCAAATACCCCAATATACTTATATCTTTCCCAATACCACTTGAACTACCACCGTTCAAGTTACAATCAGTTTCAAAAGTTCATCACATAGATGAGACTACAAGACAAGATTTGAATAGATTCAATCTTTGAAATATTATTGAATGAAATAAAGTTACGAGATACTTTATTTAGTCCCGATATATATATATCCACATATATATATCTCTTAAACATTTCCTGGAACCTCTGTTATGTAAAGTATGAACAGAGTTTGAAACATCCAATGAATTTTGGAAAGGAAAAGAATTTTGGCATAAACCCGATATCTCGCTGATCAGGCAAAGATACCAATAAGTAACCTTTTCTACTGTAGATGGATGAATTCCTCACCGGTCATCACCCTGGCCGCATTAGGACCTCGCGCTAGACCGTACCCCGGCCCCTCACGCGTTGATGGACTGCCACCCAGCCACTTACACAATAATAGACCGTACCCCGGCCTGTCGCTTATGCCGACTCAATGAGATGGGCTTACTTCCCGAACGTTGGGCAAGTAATCAATTCATTTACCAAATCTGCAACCTCGTTGCGAATATAAAATACACCACAGAGCCGGATTCCCCAGGTTTTTGAGCGAGTATTTAAATCCCCTTTAAAAAGGAAGATCTTAAATATAAAAATGAGTTTTGGGATCCGCTCTGACTTTTAAAAATCATTTTGAAGACTCGAAAACACTTTAAAGAGTGTTTGGAGTAAGGCTGATTTAATGAAGTAAATCAGTCCCCAGAATATTTAGAAAATGACTGAATATTATTATTTAAATAATATTCCCATAAAGAATAATCTTTATAAAAATAATTGAAGTAGAAGTATTAAAACTTATACTTGAAATAAACATTAAATAACCAAAGAAATACTTATATGAAAGTATTATCTTTATTTGAATAATCGAAAATAAGTTTGATTATTAACACCTTACTCTTTAATAAAATAAAGAATATATTACAGCACATAATCGGAGTCATAGATCCTCAAATGAATATTCAAATAATATTCATAAATAATATAAAAGAGTCATAAGCCTTCGAATGAATATTCAAATAATATTCAAATAAATAAATAAAAGAGTCATAAGCCCTCGAATAATATTCGAAATAATATTCAATAATAAAATGAAGTTTAAAGTTATCGAATAAACCTTATTCGATTAATAGTTTGGAAAACTATAAACATATATATATATATAAATATATATATATATATATATATATATATATATATATATATCCATATCCATATAAAATCTACTCGGGATCCTCGACTCCCGGTTTTAGAAAATATTTTCACCTTTGAGTCCCTATACTAAGGGTATATGCAAGATACCGCTATCCTCTAGCATAGGTATTATCAAATGAACCAACAGATATATATTTCAAGAATATGAAACAGGCATGCATATATACCATATCACATGCTACAATATATCGCAAAAAATTGCTAAATAACCAATAGGCATTTATCGCAAGATCATGCATATACAAATGTATACATCACAACAACAGTATAACGGATAGAATACTTGCCTGAGCGACTTGGGGGTGAGAAAGGCTCGGGACGAGTCTGATAACCTATAAACAACAAGTAAGTTGGAATTAAACCAAAATCACTTGTAAATCTATGCTTTAACTAACTTAGACTCTAATGCTAGTTTTGCGCTCACCGATTTGCTTAAGTCACTCGGGTACCCTCGGCTCCACCATTTTTAATAATTTAACCTTTACGAGTTTTAAAACGATTCTTTCGCGAATGTCTTACCAACTGCCTAACACACTTACCATAAATGTTTCACACATTAATTAACCCTTTTTGGTCTTTAACCTACATTCCAAAGTAAGGCGAGGGAAAAAGTTTCGTTCGCGAAACGCCGTTACTTGAAACGGTCGTTTCTCCTAAACCGTAAATCGGAATCGAACGAACTACATATCAAAACGAAGCTCGTAACATGAGCTATCTAAACATGGCAGTGGTCACAATCTAGCAGGGGTTTCTCGGGTCCTAATGCTATGCACAAAAACAGTCCAAAGAAAATCGGACGTTACGACGGCTATGTTTACGCGATTTCCCAATTTTATACCATTCAATTCCATCACCAAACAACCCCAATCCCTTCATACAATCAAAGTCCATCCATATCACATCCTAACAGCCCCAAAACTCAATATTATGAACTTTATACTACCCTCAAACATGAACTAAAAGCTATACTTAAGTTCATTAACCAATAATCAAGATTTACAACTTCAAACTCATTACAAATCCAACCACACTCTAAGTATACAAGGATCATGCTCCTCATGAATTATAACAATCAAAACCATTCCTAATACTCAAAAGTAAAGCTAGGGTTTGAAGTTTTATACCTTCTTGAAGCTTTTAATCAATGAAAGATCCTTGGAAAGCCCATGGAAGCCTTGATCTATGCTTAAGCTACCTTGTCCTTACAAATAAAATCAAGAATCAAAAATTTGTTCTTGAAAGTTACTATTCACCCTAAACTTTTAGGAATTGATTAACTAGGTAAACCTTGGATTCTTCGATCCAAACTTATAGCATAACTAAGTTATGAATTATGGAAGCTAAAGAAACAAACCTTATAATTTTTGAAGGTGTGTAGCTTGAGTTTTTAAAAACTCCTCCTTGTTTTTCTTGAAAAGGCCGAGAGCAAGATGAAGAAGAAAGAGAGATTTTTGTGGTTTTGCTTTGATTTGATTTTTGGTTGGTTGTTTTTGTTTTGTTTTAGGTCAATTACCCATTTACCCTTGATTTTGTGTAGCTAATATTCCACCACATTTCCTTCCCTCTTATGTCATGCTTGCATCACTTTGTGATGTCATCACCCCTCCTTTGTCCTCTTTCTATTGGTTGGATGACATCATCCCCCACTAATCCCTTTGATTAGCTTCTAATTGTTTGCCTAATGACCGCTGATCTGTTATACGGTTCGCTTAACTTTCGTTCTCGTTTCTCGTTTGAAGGATCATACCCGGGATCTTATTACTTAGGTTCCCTTAACCTTTCTCAATACATTATATTCCTTTTTATGATCCTCTATTATAATCCTTTAATTTAAATCCTTTTTATCCTGTTACCTTATACTCAAATCTCTCCGTATCTTGTGGATTTCCGGGAAAAACTAAAGTGTTCGGATTTGGATTCTGACGATCTTTACATACACTTATATCCCATATAAAGTACTAATAAAATCTCAGAATATCCATATCAGAACCCCTACATAGTGTGGCATGAAAAGTTTTCTCATTCAGCAAAAACACTATTCATAAGGGTTTCAAAAATTTCTCAAAAATTGGGGTTATTACACTAATACCGCACCAGTGCCTCGTCGTAGTGGGAGGGTTGTTCAACAGCCTGATAGATTTATGTTTTTGGGAGAGTCTTCAGACTTGGTCTCTGGTGAACATGATGATGATCCCCGTACATACGAAGAGGCAGCACAAGACAAAGATGCAGATCTTTGGCAAAAGGCGATGGAATCTGAGATAGAATCAATGTATTCTAATCAGGTCTGGGAGCTCGTGGAACCATACAAAGGTATAAAACCTATTGGATGTAAGTGGATCTACAAGAAAAAGAGGGGATTAGATAAAAAGATGAAAGCCTGGAAAGCAAGACTTGTTGCGAAAGGGTATACTCAGAAAGAAAGTATCGATTATGAGGAAACCTTTTCACCGGTAGTCATGCTTAAGTCAATCCGTATTCTTTTATCTATAGCAGCTCATCTCGATTATGAGATTTGGCAAATGGATGTCAAGACAGCTTTTCTTAATGGAAGTCTTGAAGAAACCATCTATATGCAGCAACCAAAAGGATTCATTAAGGAAGGCCAAGAGCATCTGGTATGTAAGCTTAAGAGGTCTATTTATGGACTTAAACAAGCTTCTAGAATATTCGTTTTAATCAGGCAGTCTAGTCATATGGATTTGATCAAAGTCCAAGCGAATCGTGCGTGTATAAGAGAAGTGAAGGTAATGCAGTGGTTTTTCTAGTACTATATGTAGATGATATTTTACTTATTGGAAATAATGTTGAGATGTTGTCATCAGTAAAGGCATGGTTGTTCAAACAATTTGAAATGAAGGACTTAGGTGAAGCGGCATACATACTTGGGATCAAAGTTATAAGGGATCACTAGAAAAGGATGTTGGCTTTATCTCAAGAGCCCTACATTGATGAAGTATTAGCTCGTTTTAACATGCAGAACTCCAAGAAAGGTTTTCTACCTTTTAAGCATGGAGTTGCTCTATCTAAGAAGCAGTGTCCTTCGACACCTAAGGATATAGAGAGCATGAAAGCAGTTCCTTATGCTTCGGCATGTGGAAGCTTAATGTATGCTATATTATGTACGAGGCCTGACATCTGCTTTGCTGTAGGCATGGTTAGTAGATATCAGTCGAACCCAGGTCAGGAACATTGGAGTGCAGTAAAAACTATACTCAAGTACCTGTGAAGGACTAAGGAGTATATGTTAATTTACAAGGCCTCAGATCTATTTCCTTTGGGATATACTGATTCAGATTTCCAATCAAATAGTGGATTAAATAAACACTGATGTACACATAGAATATTTTGAGTATAAGTGGGAGATTGTTAGTGTATACTGAAAATATTTATTTGAAGTATATACATTTATTTCTGGCCAGTTTATTTGAGAATCATTTGAATGTTTATATGTTGTCTAATATTATATATTGTGAACAATCTAGTATCAAATGGGATACAGAATATTAGTTTGTTAAATACGGTTATATAATATAATAAGGTTCACAACACAGGTGGTGTTGGACAATCCACTGGTATGGCTGTAGTATTATTTAGATTAGTTTATATTGACTAATAAATAATACTAGTATACTTTGTGTATATTGAACAGGATCAAATTTAGAATTGTTCCCTTAATACTGATTAAGAAGGAGAACTAAGATTCTATGTTATTATTAATGCTTAGGTTCTTAATCCGGAAATAGTAATTGACACGTGTATATTATTTACATGCTTTGATTTATATATGAAATAATTCTTTTGAATTATATCATTATATTTTGGGTGATGGAATTATATACATGGTGGATATTATTTATTGAAGGAATCCATGTCCTGATAATATTCGGGTTAATGATGTCCCCTTGAAAGCTCAAAAAGATTTAATTATGTGAAAACCCTGCAGGTGGAATTTATTCTGGCATAATTAAATAAAGGTTGAGTGGATGATCAAGGATAAAAGATATTAATTAAATAAATTATCAGTAATTTATTTAATTAATGGACATATGATATTTTAAAAATGGGGAATTTAATAAGCAAATAATATTGGAACCGAATTAATTAAATTATGGTATTTGGAAAGGTAGTGCAAATATTAATTCTTTAGTGGATTGAATTAATATTTAATTACATTGGGCTAGGCTCAAGATGTAATTAGAAGGCCCAACCTAATTATCCATGGTCCCTATTGTAGCCTATATATATTCTTATTCTCTTCTTGCTTGGAATTGGGTGAAAACATATTGTAGCCACCAAGGAGCAAGAAGAGAGGATAACTTGAGAAGACGGAGGCCACACTTCGCTCAAGGGAATTTGGGAATACAATAGAAGAGCGTGGAATCAACCATTAACAGGGTAATCCTCTTTTCGTAATCTTTATCGTAAAACGTAGTAACACCCTAAGTCCGTGGTTCCCAACAGTTATATCTTTTCCAACCAAGTAACATATAAGAACTCCTTCAGACAACATCATACATTCCTTCTCTAAGGGGGAGATAAAAGCTTATATAATAGTTTGGAGGAATCCTCAACTAATGGGGAGAAATAGCAGGAGGAGGAAAAAGGTAAAGCACATGTACACTACACCACACCATTGGTGTTTGTAACTACGGATCCTATTGTACGGGAGAGGTGGTAAACGAAGGTGATCCCCTTTAAGCAGTTGATTCTCATAGGGGGAGAAGCAAGAGAGATATGCGCTTCTCAACAGGAAATATGGTTGTACAAAAGAAGCTGCTGATGATTACTTCAAGACTGAGAAGTATTATCTGGAAGAGATTTGAAGAACCAAGGAAATGAAGATGAAACTACTTGAAGATCAGTTCAGTGCTAGAGGAACAAGTATGTAACACCCCCAGATCCGGGGTCGGGGATCCGGGTTGTCACGAGTTCCATTTCCCTTAACAACACCCAATCTTAATAAATAATCAACTACTCTGTACTGTGACCCCACAATAAACACACACACCACAAGTTATAGTCTCAGAGATGAATATCCAAAAATAATCACAAGTCGTTTTATTCCACAATTATATGCCAATACACCTTAAACAGGTTTCTGAATAAATTTACATTTCTTTGCCATTATTACAATTCATTTATATACATAATCTGATACATCAAAAGTTGAAAGCCTAGCCTATTGGTAGATCCTACCTCAGCTATGGCGGCATCAGTGCTTCTAGAAAACTGCGGAACGTCTCCTAACCTCTTGCGAATCGGGAGCTTGGTCCGGTTCATCTTGTCTATCTGATGTTGTGTGATGAAAGAAGAAAGCAAGGGTGAGCAGCAAGCCCACCAAAATAATATGTATAATGATTAACAATATATGATCCTTCTCATAGTACTCATGAAAGTCTTGGTCGAAAGAAATGAACCAAGTTGATATCTTAATGCGATGAAGTCGCAAAATATTCAGTATATATATATATATACATATATACTTTTCAAAATATTGGAAGTCCTCTTCCATGCACAATATACACAAAGTCCCAGTGTATAACTGTATAAAAAAAATATCGTTGCAAGGTGATCTCATATATCTAACCTTGTCTCAACGTTTTTCTGAAAATCTTTGTCATTCATAAGACAATTATTAATTAGATATAAGTTTAAAAGATGAAGTTACAAGATACCCCAATATACTTATATCTTTCCCAAATACTACTTGAACTACCACCGTTCAAGTTATAATTAGCTTCAAAAGTTCATCACATAAATGAGACTATAAGGCAAGATTTGAATAGATTAAATCTTTAAAATATTATCAAAATAAAATGAAGTTACGAGATACTTCATTTGATGTAAACATCATTTTGAAAACTTGACCCTGCCAACACTCAACAATCGCCCAACCGTAGCCTTTCTATCGAAGTGCTCTGGGTAGTGTTGCAGAAATTATCCAATTGGATGATGAACTCATTACGGGAGTTTGCCGCGCCAGGAAGACCACTTACGATGATCAGTCGTAGTAGTACAACCCCACCATTTTCTACATGTAGAGGAGAACCTGTCGGATTTACTTGTCAACCGAACACTGAACTCCTAAGGAATGGACCGCCTTAGCGGAACTTCCAGGCCATTTGGGCCAATATAATAAGGCTGGGCCGGCGCTACTCGGCCACTTACGCCACTCCTAGTTCAGATGAAATCCATGACTCTGAAACGTAAAGCTTGTCCCCACTTTCCCCAAGTAGAAACTTGTTGATACGGCTCGACCAAGAAGTCGTATCTATTTGGAAAGGAGAACTCACCGATATTTCCCAGGCGATGCCTGTTAATGGATTAACTTGTTCCAAGAATTTTACTTCCCGAGTGTTGGGTAAGTAATCAATTCATTTATCAAAACAGCAACCTTGTTGCGAATATAAAACACACCACAGAGCCGGATCCCTCAGGTTTTGAGCGAGTATTTAAATCCCCTTCGAAAGGAGGATCTTAAAAAAAATGAGTTTTGGGATCCGCTCTAACTTTTAAAAAAATCATTTTGAAGACTCGCAAAACATTTTTAAGAATGTTTGGAGTGAAGCTGATTTAATGAAGTAAATCAGTCCCCAGAATATTTAGAAAATGTCTGAATATTATTATTTAAATAATATTCCCATAAAGAATAATCTTTATAAAATAATTGAAGTAGAAGTATTAAAACTTATACTTGAAATGAATAGCAAATAATCAAAGATATACTTATACGAAAGTAATATCTTTATTTGAATAATCAAAAGTAAGTTTGATTATCGACACCTTATTCTTTAATACAATAAAGAATATTATTAAGTAATAAGCGGAGTCATAATACCTCGAATGAATACTATAAATAATATTCATAAATTAAAGGAGTCATACATCCTCAAATGAATATCCAAGTAATATTCAATAATAATATAAACTGAGTCATAAGCCCTCGAATGAATATTCAAATAATATTCAAATAATAAAATAAACTGAGTCATAAGCCCTCAAATGAATACTCAAATTAATATTCAATTAAGTAAAATAAAGGTATCGAATAAACCTTATTCGATCCATATTTTTAAAAACTATATCCATATATATATAAATATATATATATATAATATACTCGGGAACATCGACTCCCGGTTTAGAAATATGTTCACCTTTTATCCCCTATACTAAGGGTATACGCAATTACTTGCTTATTTCTAGCATAGGTATTATGCAACTATAAGCATTGAAATCAACAGATAGATAACCAGATTACGAAACAGACATGCATATATACCATATCAGCATGCTCCAATATATCGCAAAATTTGCTAATAACAATCATGCACTATCACAAGATAATGCATATACATATATTTACATCACAACAACAGTATATCGGGTAGAAAACTTGCCTGAGCGACTGGGGGTTACGAATGGCTCGGGACGAGTCTGGTAACCTATAAACAACAAGTAAGTTGGAATTAAACCAAAGTCACTTGTAAATTTATACTCTAACCAACTCAGACTCTAACGCTCGTTTTGCGCTTACTGATTCTCTTAAGTCACTCGAGTACCCTCGGCTCCACCATTTTTAATAATTTAACCTTTACGAGTTTTAAGGCGATTCCTTCGCGAGTGTCTTACCAACTGCCTAACACACTTACCATAAATGTTTCATGCATTAATTAACCCTTTTTGGTCTTTAACCTATGTTTCAAAGTAAGGCGAGGGGAAAAGTTTCGTTCGCGAAACGCCGTTACTTGAAACGGTCGTTTCTCCTAAACCGTGCATCGGAATCGAACGAACTACATATCAAAACGAAGCTCGTAACATGAGCTATCTAAACATGGCAGTGGTCATAATCTAGCAGGGGGTTCTCGGGTCCTAATGTTATGCACAAAAACAGTCCAAAGAAAATCGGACGTTACGACGGCTATGTTTACGCGATTACCAATATTTATACCACTCCAATTCTTTACCAATTCACTACAAACCACCCAACCATCATCAATACATCAAACACAACTTATATCAAGGCAAAGTCAGTCCATAATCTCAAGGTTTTCCAACTTATTCAACCGCAAACATGATCTACTAACCATAACTTAAGATTCATTAACCATTAACCAAGATTCATATCCAAAATCACCACAAATCCAACCAAACTATCTAACATACATGGATCTTGCTATACATACATGGATATTTCTATATATACATTAATCCATCCATAAACTCATCAAAACTCAAAGTTCAAACTATAAGTTAAAGGTGAAAGTTGTTTATACCTCCTTGAAGCTTCCTAACACAACCCAAGAGCTTTGAATGCCTAAAAGAACCTTGATCCTTGCTTGTATAACCTTAATCTTTCATAAAAATTCAAGAAAACTAAAGTTATTTCTTGAAGGTTACTATTCACCATCTTCTTCCTTGATTTATTGGAAGAGATTGTGAAGGAATTAGGAGCTTAAACTTATAGCATATCAATATCTATGTATAAGGAAGCTTAGATAATTACCTTGTGATTTAACAATGCTTGGAACTTGATTTTTGAAATTCTTGCCCTTCAAAAAGATGAAAAGCCGAGAGCAAGATGATGAGAATGAAATGATTTTGTGTTTTTTGATTTGTTTGGCTTAGCTTGGTTGTTTTTTGTTTTGTTTTTGGTTAATTACCTTAATAACCTTATATTTGTGTGGTTATAAACCAACCACACCTCCTCCTTCCCTATGTCATGCTTACATCACATTGCTATGTCATCCTCCCTTCCTTGTCCTCTTCTCATTGGTTGGGTGACATCACTTCCTCTAATCCCTTTTGATTAACTTCCTAATTGTTTGCCTAATGACCGCTGTTATACGGTTCGCTTAACTTTCGTTTTCGTTTATCGCTTGAAGGATCATACCCGGGATCTTATTACTTAGGTTCCCTTAACCTTTCTCAATATATTATATTCCTTTTATGATCCTCTCCTATAATCCTTTAATTTAAATCCTTTTTATCCTGTTACCTTTTTTCTCAAATCTTTCCGTATCTAGTGTATTTCCGGGAAAAATCAAAGTGTTCGGATTTGGATTCTGACGATCTTTACATACACTTATATCCCATATAAAGTACTAATAAAATCTCAGAATATCCATATCAGAACCCCTACATAGTGTGGCATGAAAAGTTTTCTCATTCAGCAAAAACACTATTCATAAGGGTTTCAAAAATTTCCCAAAAATTGGGGTTATTACAAAGTATTTTTTCATTTCAGTTACTCAAGAAATCTGGAAATGCAGTATTTGATCCAGAAAACCAGTAGCATTATTTACAAGTCCTGGTACTTTACTTTTTCTAGTTGTTAGTTGAGTTATCCTCTCTATTTAATTTGTTTGTTAAGTTTAACAATCAAATAGGGGGAGATTGTTGGTGAGACTGCGTAGCTGTATGAACAGTAACGTGATAAGTCAACACGATAACAACATTAGAACATGACAGGTTAATAATACTACGTCTACACAAGAAATCATGAAGAATGAAGACAAGGAAAATACAAAGAATCAGAAGATTAGAAGAAGGCCTGAAGTCTGTTTACAGGTCACTGAAAGAAGTTCATTAATATGATCATGCCTCAGTAAAGAACAAAGGTTAAAGACTTTCAGGGTTTTAGAAATGTTGAAGATTCAGTATACAAGTGCTACCGGAAGATTTCAGTGTATTGGCATTGATTGAAGATAGACAGTGTTCGAAGCATAGGAATCTGAAGAATTGAAGACAGGGTATAGAAAGAGGTTAATGAAGATGTTGTCTAGAGTACCAGAAAGGATTCCAGTGAAAGTACAATTGTTTATTGACAGTCAGTGTCTGAAGCGATAAAGTTGAGGCAAGCTTAACAATGTAATCAAGGCTATAATACGAAGACCTGAATCGGGGTTAGTCGTCTGTGAAACAGACCAGTTGCACTAGGCGTCAACAGCTCGTAAAAGGAATCTGGGTATTATTTATAGAAGAATTGTTAAGTTGAGGAACGTACTTGGATTGAACATTTATCTGTTAAAGTATGAGAAGAGGTGCGTGGGGTATACAGCTAAACAGTTCAGGGGACTGGCGAAGCTCAAAGTTTAATTGTTAAATTAAATAAATTATTTAACGGACTTTAAATATAATTTATTTAATAAACTTAAAATGATTTATCTTATAAACTTTAAATAAGTTTATTTTATAAATCTAAATTAGTTTATTTATATAAGTTATATTTCAGTTTATTTTATAAATTAATTTAATTACAATTTAAACTTAAAAAGAAAAGAAACAAAAAAAAAAGAGAAAAAGAAAACAAAAAGAAAATAGAAAACAAAACAAAAAAAAGGAAAGAAAATAAAAAAAAAAGAAAAACAAAAACGAAAAACAAAAACGAAAATAAAGAAAACAAAAGTAACATGTGTTTGTTTTTGTTTTGGTGGTTAACAACTACATGTACCTGTGAGTACATGTCGCCACAGAGGCTTCCCACTACCCCCATGTCGCCACACAATCAAATTTACTCCCTCTTGCATCCCTTGTCGCCACAGAATGGTTTGGTCGCCACAGAAGTACTCAATTCTCAGCCACACAATTTATTGATAAAGTCTACACTTTGCAGCAGATCTGATTACTCCAACAAAAAAAGAGCTGATAATACAAGAAGCGAAGATTTATAGAGAAGCTCTGGCACCTTGAATATCTATTTAACTTATCACCGGAGTAACGTTATAATGCCCGATTTAACTCTTGTATATTCATAGGGGCATTATAATCGTTACCCGGTAATAAAATCCTAGTACAAACAAAAGCTAGATCATTATATAGGATTTGATTTGTAAATCTTTGTAGAAGCTAGGAACTTTATTGTTCTTAGATAGTAGCCAGTTAATTTATTTACCGGAGTGTAGCAACACCCCTCGCGGATTTATATACGAATATATACTTCCCCGAATATCTTATGTTCCTCATTTTTATCATTCCAAACACTATTCCTCTCAAGAACACGAAGCTACTAACCGAGCACTAAATCTATATCCGCTAAAGATTTGAAAGAATTTTTTAATTTAGTGATTATCGTATTTAACCCCTCTTCTATGATAATTCGGGACCTAACAATTTATTACTGATGGGAACCCTCTGTAGCTTACATAGGCCTTACAACTCAAACACAAACCCAAACACAAGCCACCTCAGGAATCTCCCAACAGGCACCTGTTATAGAATCAAAGAAGGTAACCAAGTATGATATTCCTCAAGCATCAGGCCCTATAACTCCCTCTAGTTAACCTAGGCCCTACAACTCAAACACAACCCAAACACAAGCCACCTCAGGCGTCTCTCTATAGACCCCGATATAGTATCAAAGAAGGTAACCAAGTCTGATAATCCTCAAGCATCAGGACTTGGGCCTTTTCAGAATCCTTCCACCAAACTTGTGGAAAAAGAAGGTAGAAGTAAGACATGATCTTCCAAATATACTCAACAACCTTCATCTACTCATAAAAGGAAGTTTCTGCCTAAAAAGACAGAATCTGATGAAGAGGACAATGCTCCTCTATCATCAAAATTCAAAAAATAAAAGTCTGATATATCTACGGCTAGTCAAGGTTCAAGCAAAGAGGCCAAGCTATCAAAATCTGGTTATTCATCACAGGGTACAACAACCACTCAACAAAAGCCAATGAGTGATATGGGGAAACTAATTGATGATGCTACTGTTGAGATTTTTGATTCTCATGTTAAAGAAAAGAGGAAGACTAAATATATAGAGGTCATTTTTGAACAAGTTAATAGAATGAAAAGTATTCAAGAAAAGAGAACATCTGAAGGTAGAATCCTCCCACTGCACTACTTGTATTTTCTACGAAGAAGTTGAAGAAACAAACCCAATAATCAGTAAAAGAGAATATTGATAATCTCTTTTTGGACCTAGCAGACAAGAACCTGCATCTCAAAGGGGTGCAACAGCTACTGAAGGTCCATTCCCAAATGAACCTTCATCTCAAAGGGATGAAGACGACTTATATGCTGATCTTGGTACCGTGAAGGTTTGTTTGTAAACAATGATGATTTTGTAAAGTCTGATGCAGTACACCAGTCTACTTCTGCTGCATATGAAGACTTTGTTAAAATTTATGACTCAGATTTAGAATAGAGCCCACAAGAACCTGTTACAACAACTCAAAAATCTCAAGTAACAACATATTTAGTGCCCTTCCACACATACAAATAGAAGTTGCACAAGGTCAAGCTTCTGAAGAGTTTAGCTCCTGATATTTTATCAAGTGGTGAGGAACTGTTGGTTGATGAAGTTAGAATGGTACATGGGATACCAAATACTGATATGATTCTTTACATCTTGCCTCTCTCTTCCATGCCTATGGATCATTCTTCTTCATCTACACAAGGTATAAATTCTGACTCTTTTTTATCAGTGTTTACTTTAAATACTAATGCTGTATTGTCAGAATTTACTTTTGCCTCATATACTGATGAAATGATCATGTACAGTCTTTCACATGAGACTATGAGAAATGCTTTAGTGAGACTGTGCAATGATCAATTGCAGGATTATGGATTGGAATATTCTAAGATTCTAATATATTGTGATAACTAGAGTGCCAGGAAATGATATGAAATTCAGTTCAACATTCTAGGATCAAGCAAATCAGTATAAGGTATTATTTTATCATGGAACATGTGATCGAAGGTATAGTGGAATTGCACTTTGTACCCACAGATCAACAGCTGGATCATATATTCACCAAGCCTCTCTGTAAAGCTATATTTGCAAGACTAATGAGTGAATTGGGTATGATCTCAGTATCCTTCTCAAATGCTGATGAATAGCAGTTAATATCAAAGGCATAGGAAATTTAGAGTTTGGTATCTACTGAAAGTGATAAGTACTGATAAGTGTTTTCTTCTCTATATATGTTAAATATGGATACCATGTACTTATGCTGAGTAATTATATAACATCAAACAGAGTGATAAATTCTGATAATTTACTCTTTCTAGTATTTAATATGAATAAAATATGATATTTCTTAAATACTGATATGAGTCGAGGGAGGGTCAACTAAGAAACTCTGATGTATTTGAATTTATTCAAAATAAAATGATTCAGTAATTTTATTAATTATTGTGTGTCGATTATTCAAAAATTATTATAATGATTACAATTGTATATTACTCGTGTGTAAAAAGGAATAGGCGGTTCGGTAATTATAGAAATAACTTTGTGTAACAGTGCACGTAATTACTGCTTTCTTTTTATCTGTTCTACTATCATTTTTGTTCCATATCATCTAAACCGCGTGTCCCACCATGTGAACCGTTTGTCAGTAAAAGAGTGTAAAGTAATACAAAATCAATTTTTTTGGTTCTATACTATTCACTTTATTGATTTATCTCTATCTCTTCTCTTTTACTATCGTTATCTCTCTGTCTCTAAAGTCTGAAATCCTAATCAGTTTTTTGAGCTTTCTCCACAAACAGGTTCTATGTCTTTTGAATCAGCAACTAAACCCTGTGTATACAAAGGAGCAAAGTTTATTCCTAATAACTATACTACTATTCTCGACAAAAATGGCATAAATTAAGATTAACATATTTTTCAGGATTTATTGAATTTGAGTGAGGTGGGGTATGATCTTACTAACCCGGTTGTAATCACTAGTAACAATGTTCTTGCTCTTTGGAGAACAAGTTTTGATAATGGAGGACCAAATGGTAGCACTCCGAGCATCATTTTCGAGTTCAATGGTGAATCCAAACTGGTCACTCCTCACATAGTCATAGAAGCTCTATATACCCCGTCTCACACCAGTTACTCAGCATTCATAAGTGATGCTGAGATGAAATGATTTCTAACACAGATTGGACATAATGGGGAAATGAAGAAATTAGGTCAATTGAAAAGACATGGCTTTTGTAGAGAATGTAATTTCTTTTTCGATTGCATCAAAAGGGCATTCAACAATAAAAGTTCAAACTTTGACGCCTTGCTCATCATGTCACAATAAATTTGGTACTATTAGATTCACTCTACTAATCATGACTCCGGTAGAGTAATTTAATGATTCATAGGAGATGGGTTAAAAGCCGATCGAAACACTGTTTACTATGCAATATTTTGTCAGATTATTTTTAACCATTATTTCCCCAATGTTGTTATTCCTGCTAATCAGATAATACCAGTATGTAAGTTGTATAAAAGAGATTTTTCAGATTTTTTTCTAAGGATGAGTCCAAATCATGTGTTATTGCTCTTGTTTCTCCAGTTGAAGCCATGGACTTCTACTTGCAAGGCTTCTTGAGGCTTATGCATTTAATTCTGTGCAAGGTGCCATGCTACATACAATTACTGATAGAAATCCCCTATATCTTACCCAGACCTTACAAATAAAACATAAACCAAACACAAGCCACCTTAGATATCTCTCAACAGGCACCTGTTGTAGGTACAAAGAAGGTAATAAAGTCTGATGCTCGTCAAGCATCAAGACTAATGCCTTCTAAGAAACCTTCTACTAAATTTATGGAAAAAGAAGGTAAAAGTAAGAAATGATCTTCCCCATCTGCTCAACAACCTTCATCTACTCACAAAAAAGGTTTGCGCCTAAGCAGCCAGAATCTGATGAAGAGGAAAATGCTCCTTTGTCATCATAATTCAAAAACTAAATATCTTATATAGCTACATCCAGTCAAGGTTCAAGCAAAAAGGCCAAGCTATCAAAATATGGTCATTCATCATAGGGTACAACAACCACTCAACAAAATCCAATGAGTGATATGGGGAAAATAACTGATGATGCTCCTGTTGAGATTTCTAATTCTCATGTTAAAGAAAAGATGAAGACCAAACATATAGAGGTCACTTTTAAACAAGATGATAGAATGAAGGATATTCAAGAAAAGAGAATATCTGAAGGTAGAAATCCTGCCACTGGACTACTTGTCTCTTCCAAAAAGAAGTTGAAGAAACAAAACCAACAAGCAGTAAAAGAGAATATTGATAAATCTCTTGTTGAACCTAGCAGACAAGAACCTGCATCTCAAAGGGGTGCAGCAGCTAGGGAAGGTCCAGTCCCTCTATAATCTTCATCTCAAAGGGATGAAGTAGATATATATATATTGATTTTGGTACTGGTGAAGGTTTATTTTCAAACACTTATGATCCAGTAAAGTCTGATGCAGCACACCAGTCTGATGCCGATGGATGCTTCTTCTTCGTCTATACAAGGTTTTGTCAAAATTTACTTTTACATCATATACGGATGGGATGATCAGGGATAGTCTTATTTTTGTAGAAAAATATATCTATAGCTTTCCTGGTGAGACCATAAGAAAAAATTTAGAAAAGAAAAAGAAATAATGAGGGGGTAGGCTTCTAACCTTGCAAAAGGAGAGGTAGATGAATGAAAGGGTTTAGTTAACCCCAGTGAGGAAACTCTGATTATTAAAAGTCATGAAATGAGTGGTGTGAGAAGAAGTGAGACTACTTTTAAAGAATATAGAGATCTAAGTGGTTCCTTGTTTTCCTTTGTAGGTACTCATAGTTTATCAGAAATAGATGTTAATCCCCAGCCTGTATTCCCTCGGTCATACTCTGGTGCACCTAGTTCTTCTACCATCATGCCGACATTCACCATGTAAGTATAAATATTGACACTTTACTGCAGTCCATTCAAATTGGTTCACAATCCACAATCCATGTTATGACTAATGCATTAAAACTTTCCAATCTAATTATTCTTCCATCTTCTACAATCCAAGTAAGGTATATGACATTTCGATACCATCATAACAAGCCTACTCAAGCTACAATGTTTACTTTGCATGAACAAATTGAGTTTACCATTTTTCTTAGTGATAGGTTTCAATGTACTATCCTGATTATATCTTTGAAAACTCATAATGTTATAAGATCTTAGAGTTTCTCATGCAATAATTTTGTGCATAATAGTTATAGAATAAATCAATTTGGAAGAAGTTCAGTAAAGATTGTTCAAACAACAAATTGAAGATAGAAGACAAATAAAGTTGTAGAAAAGTATAAGTTCAATATCGTGAATTCTAGAAGAGTAATATTGTGAAGTCCATCAGAGTTTACAGCTAAACTGTGATATAGTCCAAGTTTGTCCTGTGTCGAGAAGTTCAAACTTATAGTACATCGAGAATTCTGATTCTATATTACATCGAGAAGTAAAGAAAAATGATAAATAGTGAAGTGTGGAATTACACTACATCGAGAAGTTCAAAGTAAACTCTGATAACATATTCAAATTAAATGGATTTCACGATATCTTCACTCGACCTCTTCACAACAAGACAAATGAAGGTAAAAATTACCAGAAATGAAGAAACAAATCACAACAGCATCTTGTATAAGCAGGTTGTAAAGAATAATATAACGTAATATGTAAATGAGGAATTTTAACCCAGCATAAAATAGAAACAGATAAATAATATTAACTGTGAAGCACAGGATCCCTGAAGATAAAGAATGGATAAATACAAAGAATTAAAAGATGGAATTAATGCTCTAAGTCCGTAACCATGCCATGGAAAGAAGTTCATTAATATGTTCAACCTCCGTGAAGAATAAAATATCAAAGGACTTCTAGTGACAATGAAATGTATTGGTTTGAAGTATTGGAGATCAAGAGTTTCAGTGATTGAAGCAATAAATGATCAACAAGTTGTTTCAGCTCAAAATTGTAAATAGGATTGGGTAAGTCCAATTCAGTGCTAGTCGTTTGTGAACCAGGCCAGTGCACTAAGCTTCCGCACATCAGAAAAGGATTGATTTAAATTCATAAAGAAGAAATGAAGCTGATACAGACAAGTGTAAATAGAACTGGGAAAGAATTGAGCTTTACTTGAAAGACCAGTCTAATATTTTAAGGGTTAAATATCTTTCCCTTCTAGGCCCCACTAGAGAAAATTTTAAGGCATGGAACAATTTCCCTTGTAGGCTCCATTAAAGAAAATTCTAAGGCAACAACCTTAATCCTCTTGGAAAAATAGAGAGAGCTAGAGCAAAGGCAAGAGGTTGTTCTCTCTTGGCTTCAGTGCAATAATTTTTATGGCATAGAGTTTCACTCTAGGCGCCAGTGGAGTTCCCATTGTTCACTTTAGGCGCCACAAGAGACTTGGTTAATTCATTTGAATTTTGAAGCAATTCACAAGACTTGGTCAATATTTATCAACGTGTAAAAAGTGAATTGAGAAGTCTACACAAGAAGTAGAATGAAATTCAATTTATTCAGTTAAGCAACCGACTGTGTCTTTACGAAGCTCCATTGAAGGCTCTATTTATTAAGCTTATAAATATACCGTTACACTGTTGAATTTATTGTAGCTAATCATTTATTTAATTATAGTGTAGCAACCTCAAAATTTATATTAATAAAATAATATATTTCTCAATTTTTTTGTTTCCATTTTGATTTGGTACATTTGATGAAGAACTTGAAACGGATCAAAAAAGATTGTAGGTGTCATATTTAACCCCCTCTTCTACGATACTTTGGAACTAATAATTGGTATCCGAGCTTGTTGATTGATATAAAAATCAAGATCCGGAGAAAGAAACCTAATCAAACAAGTTCTTGAAATTTTTTCTTGAAATTTTTTATTTTCAAAGATTCTCAATCTTGAAAGTTTTGAATCTTAAATAATTTTATTCTGCCAAGATTATGAACAACCAAAGAATTGGAAGTATCAAGTTTCCACCATTTGATCGATAAAATTACAATATATGGAAGAAAAAGATAATGTTGTTCATTAAAGCTTCGAATCCATTATATATTGGGATATTACTGAATGGTCCTTAAGTTCCGATGAAAGTAGTTGATGAATCGACTACCACTACCGGTGTAAGAATTCCTTCTATATCCACTTCCAGGGATCCGTCCAAATAAACGGAGACCAATAAGGAGCTGATAAATATGGACAGAAGCCTTCAACTTATAATAGTGGAATCGATTGACAAAGATATGAGTCATCAATTCTTAGGAGTTAGTAGTGCAAAAGAAATGTGAGAAACTATTGAGCTGTTAATGGAAGGTACTGCTGAAGTAAAAAAATAGAATGGATGTCCTAACGACTCAATATGAAGCGTTTAAACTACAACCTGGTGAAACACTGTCTTTCCCCTTTGAAAGATATGCAATACTGCTGAGCGAATTGAAGTTACAAGGAAAAGTTTACCCGGTACGTGAGTCTAATAGGAAGTTCATGCTGAATCTACCAATTCACTTAGAACAGAAAAACATATAAATTAGAGAAAGGCTTGACTTCATCACTATGCCCCTGGATGTGATTTATGGAAATTGAGAACCCATGAATTGGAACAAGAGCAGAGAGCTATAATCTATGGCCATGGTTCTGTTGATAGCAAGAGTATGACACTTGTAAAAAACACTACAGTTGTTGCTTGTTAACCTAAAACTTCTGAAGCTAAGGTTGCACCTTCCTTGACAATCAAGGAAATTGTTGTAGCTGAAATTGCTCAAGGTGAGCCGAAAGATGAAATTGAAGAGTTGGAAGATAAATCAATGGCTTGCATGGCTTCAAAATTCAGTCATGGATTTAGAAGAAAGCCCAACTACGGAGTTTACCATATTGATTTTCGGAACACCTAATTAATTTAGAAAATAATTTATTTCATGAAAAATGATATTACTAGGCCCCTACCGGGACGTTAAACTCCACAAAATCATAATTTTTTTTTATAAAATTGCGGGACTTTAAAATATTCAATATTTTTGCATTTTTGAATTATTCATAATTTTGGGGAATTCTGACATAATTTTTATATTTATTGGATAAAAAAATATTCCCCTTAATTATTAATTTGGGCTAATAATTTCTATAAAATGATATAAATAGGCCCTAAATAATTTTGGGGGTCCTATTTTGTAATTATAAATAGATTTTAATTATTAATTATTTTTATAAAAATCAGAAAAATATATTAAAAATTAAAAAAAATCTCTAAAAATTAGGGTTAGGGTTTCAAGAACTGTTCTTGGAATCAAACCATGATTTTGAGGTGATCTGGAAAGCGAACTATGTCGTGTTTATAGTCAATCCAAAGCTCTTGAGGAGCTCTATCAGATTATGGAATCAAAATGATTTACAGATTGATAAATTTTCAATTTCAAATTTTGGGATTTATGTTCAAAATTGGGGGTTTTCATTTCTAGGGTTATTGAATAATTTTGATGTTATAAATAGGTTGCCCATGATCTCTATAGTCGATTTATGTGTTTACTTGTATCATTCTATTGCTGAATTGATAGTGTCAAGTTTTGGAGATTTTTTTTATTTTTACTCTTTGATTTTCAGGATTAATCATGCTCTAAATGTTAGTTTGGATTATGTGTAATGACTATATAGTTCCCGAGCTTGATTTTGACATATGAATCACGAATTTTATTTAAGAATTCATAAATTTACATTTTTGGCCAGAGTTGGGCTCGAAGCTCGTCGGTTTTAATGGGTTTTTTATCTCGATTTTTGTGTTTCTTGATTATTTGTTGATGCTGCAAGTTTATATGAATTGTGGGGTTGCTATTGTTGATGTTGGGATTGAGAAATGGTTTAAAATGTTTCGATTCGGTCCAAATGGGAGCTTGCCGAAAGAGGACGAACTCTCCGATTTCTAGGTTTGAACCCGGATTCCGGTCGAGGTCCAGCCACCTCCCGCCAGCCAACCCCGCCCCCAGATCTTCTAAATCAGAACCAAGCATCAGCTAAACTGTTTTTGAAAATTTTGTCTAAAAATTATTTCTGAATTCATTTATTAATTCCAAAAATTGAATTTTAATTTAAATTAATAAGGTTAATTTTTATAAATAATTAACTAAATAGTTTTTAATTCTAAAAAATTATTTCTTTTATTATTTTTAAAAATCCAAATTCGATTTAATTATTTATAATTTATTTGGATTAATTATTTATGATTTAATTAATTAATTAATTAATTTAATCAATTAATTTTATTTATAAATAGTTAAATAAAATGTAGTTATTTAAAATTAAGCCAAATAATATTCTAAAAATTATTTTGAGCTTTAAAAAATATACAAGGGTATTGAATATTCAATTAATATTATTATTAATTGAATTATTCGTATTTTATTCGTAGTAAATAGGCAGTTTGCCTGTTTAATACGAGACGAACGTGTCTAGACTGAGAAAAATATCCCGCTTCTATTAAAAAATAATTTTGAGACATAAATCATTTTGTATCGAAAGGTCTCTTGTTTTGTAAACATTTCTGAGTTAGATATATTTCGAAAAGTCGTATTTCGACTCGATTTTAGCTTTAAACATATCGAGTCAAATGTTGTTACGAACCGAATCATGTGTTATATAAATTATGTGATATGTGCCTTATATGTTTACGTGCTATGTGAATTATGTGTACACATGTCTCTTAAAATTTTATAATAGAATATATGATCCTTATCTATTATCATCGGTTAGGTAGACGATAAGGAGAAACGTATGAACTAGATAATTATATATTGTCGGTTGATTGTAATAATATTTTTATGATAGATACACATAGTTCGAGGAGTTCAAGGCCAGAAAAATAGATTAAAAATAAAGCTTGTTTATATGTGATACATGAAACGAGTAGATACATAGATGAGGTGAACATATAATGGTGATTGACGAGTAAGTATCAGATAGTCTGTCGACGGAAGTAAAGATATACCAGAGTTGAGTTATATGACAGATGATTAAAGTTCATAGCGTCATTCAATTGAGGAAAGTATCTCTTCCCTATTCTAAATTCAGAATAGTGAAATATTTTACCTTTCGCTGCAATAAATCTTAATTATGCAAGAATCCCTTATTTTTGTTCTTTTATTATTATTTATGATCTTTTGAGCCAATAACTATTGTTCTGGATTATTTGTGAACCCTGAATCATGATGTTTTAACCAAAATGGTTTATCATCAAAATACTCTATGGACTGGTTACAAAAAGGACGAGGGTGGAATGGACCCCAAGGGTCAGGGATGGACTGTACCCTATAATTTATTAGGTCGAAATGGTATGGGTACCCAATATGATGATGGGTCCATGCGGATGGGCATAGATCCGTACTGTATTCCAACTGATCAGTGGAGTATAGTACATATGTTGGTTCTTGTCCAGTCTAATTTATTGTTGATCTCCATTAGAGGCATTCCTTCTAGAAAGTTTCATGAGTATAAAAATGAACAAATAATTAATTTAGGAGATGAATCAGTGAATTGTTTGTTGTTCTTTTTCAGAGAAATATGATCTATGATTGAAGGCTAATAAGGGTCAATATTTTATTCGCTCAATTATTTAAAAAATATGATCTATGATTGAAGGCTAATAAGGGCTGATGTTTTATTCGCTCAATCATTTAAATAAACAAAGATGTTTATGAAATCATTCAATGATTGTTTCCAGAAGTTTCTTTTGATAATGATGCATCATCATTTATATATTTATATTAATATATAGGTTTATGCTATTTAAAGTTATTTGGTGACACCCAATCCTGACCCCAGATTTTGAGGTTGTCACAGTTGATATCAGAGCTATAGGGTATTGGTCCCTGAAATAAGAATATGTAGAAGTTAAGATAAGATTATTGGGTATATACATGATGGTCTTGGTAGCTACAGTAAAGAAAATGTCAACAGAGATTCATATAAAATTCATTAATATGTTCAGGCAACGGAGGAATAAGGTTGAAGTCATTTAAAGTAGTTATTTGGATTAGTGTTAAGACCTAAAGGAGCTCGGCTAAGTCTTGAACCTTCATGCTGTCGGAAGCCAAACGTATGACAAGAGGTTTAATTCAAGCTCCGTGGCTAGTCTGCGCCCTTTAGAATTTTCAAACTTAGCGAACATTCTATGTGAAGTTGATTGTATCTGGTAGAAGACTTGACAATGGTTTGTAAAGATTATCGTACGAAGGCCTGAGAGTGGGACTAGTCGCCTATGAACCAGACCATTGGACTAGGCATTAATGATTCATGAAAGGAAACTAAGTACTATCATTAGAAGGATTTTTAAGTGAGGATTCGTATCTGAATATGAAGGTTATATGGTTTATACGAAGACTCTGAGGGAAGACTTGAAGACATGATAGTTTAAGGGTTACAAAGTTTTACATAATTTATTTCAAAGTGATTACTACCTGGTTGTAGGAGTCACCATGGCCACTCTATTACTTATCAGAAGCAATAATCTTGAATTAAAGCTTAATATTTAAGTGCCAGAGTTTGTCTTGACTTAGTAAGAGCATTTAAGAAGAAACTGGAGCAGAAACTATCTCAAGAATGCATGTTCTCTACTCTAGGCGCACTTAGCTTGTCCGAGTACCTAGATGGCACAACTAATGGTATTTCTAAGTTAAAAAATGCAAACTAGAAGCTAAGTGGTGCAAGTGAAGCTCCTAGTTGGTATAATGGTCGCCAGTGATGCTTCATCTAGCCCTTGTAGGCGCAAGTCAATGTAAAAATAAAGACAAAGTGTTCTCTAAGAATCTAGAAGGCGCAAGTAAGGCCTTTCTCTTACTACGAAGTGCAAATCGATAATTTTTCTAAGGCAAATTGTATCCAAGGGAGTAGTTGGTGCAAGTAGAGTATTCAAGGCATGTAGTAGGCGCAAGTTACCTATAAATCTAAGGCAATTTGTCATCCTGGAATGGCTTTGGCGCAACTAACCTCCTTACAATCCATTGTGGCACAAGTAACTTCATTTTGTAAATAAATGAAGTGCTAATTCACTCCATCAAGCAAGTAAACATTGAAACATCTTCCATAGACGCAAGTTGCACATTTGCGAGCTGTTAATTCTATATACTTGGTTATTATGATGCCACATGTCCACTCTCTCTCTCTCTTGCTCTATCCCCTACCCACCAGTCTATGTAATCAATATAAGCAAACTGGGAATCCGATCTCTTCTTTCTTCAATAGTGTGGTTGTTTATTCTAAGCACACCAAAATGCTTGATTTGACAAGGAGAGGTCATGCCCAATTATTTAATCACCAATTAAAGACTTACACATTAGATACACTCATCATTTATAGTTTCTTTGATTGTATTTGTAATCATTTGATAAGAGCTATAGGTTTTTAAAGTGATAGATACAAGCCATAGTTTTGATAGCTTATAATTTGTATTGGCTTTATCTTTTTGTAACTTTTAATATTTATTCAAAAATGTAAGAAATCCCTTATGGTTTAATTTCTTAATACAAGAATTATTCTGTGAAAGTTCTTGTGTTTGTATATTTCATTTTAAAGTTTCAATATCCGCTGCATTTTTAGAGTTAAAATGAAGAACATACATGCACCCCTTGTATGTACCTTTTCGACCTAACAATTGGTATCAAACCTTATTGATCGATATATACAGATCAGATCCGTTTGATTAGCAAGTTTTGTTGTTGATTTTAATTGTATAGAGTATTGGAGTGCTTTCAGTGTGTAAATCTAATTTTGGGTTTGTTGTTTTAACATCACTAGATTTTGGTATTGTTGACTAACAGGGTATTTGTATTTTGAGGCGTTGTATTGCGAAATTTTCTCAAATCTGAAAATATGAGTTCTCAGAAAGTTAGTAGTAGTAAGGTTCCTCAGTTCAATAAATTGCAGTATAATCTATGGAAGAAGAAGATGTTTTATATATTTGGACTTCAAATCCAAAATATATGAATTTCTTAAAGAATGGAAAATATGTGCCTATGAAGGAGAATCCAACTAGGGATGGCAATCGGGTCGGATCGGATCGGGTATTGCTGAATCCATATCCAAACCCGAAAATTTTATCCATACCTGAACCCGATCTGAACCCAAAAAATATCCGAAAATGAATACCCGAACTCGATCCATCGGATTTCGGATCGGATTCGGGTATATTTGAAACCAAATTTTTTTTGAATTGGATATTCGTACCCCGAACCCGAAACTCGAAACCCGAAACCCGAAACCCGAAACCGAAATATGAAAATTTGTATAATTTTTGATATATCAAGTGCTTGGGATCGAACACGCGACTTGCAGTGAAAGAATTTTAACATGTTATCTTCAACCACTCCACAACATCATTAATTGTGTTATTATATGTATAACTAATATTTAAAAATTAACTCAATTGATACCCTTTTTTTAGATTTATTACTAAAAGATGTTTTGTTAACCTTATAAACCTTATCACCCGTTTAAATAATTGGATAATTATGTTTCATTAAACTTTATAATTAATTAATTTTTAACATAAATATAAAAATATATGTTCTAAAAATTATATAATAATATATATAATGTATATTATAATATATATATATATTATAATTTGTAATATATAAAATTCTAATATTATATATATATATATGATTATATATATATAATAATTCGGGGTTTTTTTTATTTCAGGTTCGGATCGGGTTCAGATAGAGTTTCAGATTTCGGATCTGATTTCAGATCAGTATAACTAATATCCAAATCCAAATCCAAAAAAAATTGGGTTTAAAAATTAAATCCATATCCAAATTCAAATCCAAAAAATCGGGTTCGGTAAATCCAAAACTTCGGGTTTCGGATCGGGTATCCGTTAGATCGAATTATTTTGCCATCCCTACATCCAACCATCACTGGAACTCGAATGTCATGTCCAAAATCAGAATGGACTGCTAAAGATAAAGAGTTGATTGGTTTGGATGAAGGTCTCCATCTTATTCTGGTGGATTTTATGGATGATGATATGAGTCACCAAATTATGGTATGTGAGAGTGCCAAGCACTTGCGGGAGACCATGGAATTGCTGATGAAAAGAACTGAAGACGTCAGGTAGAATCGACTTGATATTTTCATATCTCAGTATGAGGTATTTAAATCTCTTCTTGGAGAAAGTATAACTCAAATTTTTGTAAAGGCTGAACAAATTGTTGAATGAACTGAGTGTCCTTGGAAAGACTTACCCTCAAAGAGAAATCAATCGGAAGTTTATATTGGTCCTACCTCACCCTCTAGATAATAAATCTTCATCGATTCAAGAGCGAGATGATTTTGAAACAATGTCTCTTGAGAAGTTATATAAAAACATGAAAACTCATGAGATGGAGCAAGAACAAAGGAAAATCATATATGATGGAGGAACAATCGATGGAAAGAATGCTGAACAGCTCAAGACCACTGCTCTTTTTGCAAGTGATTATAAAGAGCTAGACATAATTGCTGAAAAGCCAATGTCTAAAGTGGAAACGCTCTTTGAAGCTGAAATGGATGATGGAAATAGTCAAACTATTTCTAGGACTAGTCCTCAAGCTTCATATTCTTTAAATCAAGCTGACAACAACTCGGGGGGGGGGGGCAGAATAAGAAGCAAAACAAGGATTCTCTAGTCAGACTCAACATAATTCTGGAAATGCTGAGTTATCAAGAGCTAATCTACCAAGACAAAAAGAATAGAGTAAAGATCATTCTTGGTATTTGGTACTTAGTGATCCAGATAGTGGAGTTCAGACTAGAAGAGCTACATCAAATGAATATTTATGTTTTGGGTTTATATCTCAAATAGAACCAAAGAAAGTAGATGAAGCTCTTGGAGATCCGGATTAGGTGATTGCTATGCAAGAGAAACTCAATCAGTTTAAAAGATAAAAAGTGTGGAAGCTTGTACCCAGGACTAAAGATAAATCTGTGATTAGAACCAAATGGGTTTTCAGAAACAAGCTTGATGAAGATGAAATTTTAACAAGAAATAAGACGAGACTGGTTGCTAAGAGATATTCTCAAGAAGAAGGGATTGACTATGATGAAACCTTCGTACCAGTTGCTATACTTGAAACCATTAGGGTGTTTTCCGAATTTGCAGTATATTAAAATTTCATGGTATATTATATGGATATGAAAAGTTTTTTCCTAAATAGTGAGCTTGAAGAAGAGGTTTATGTGGAGCAATCTTCTGGCTTCATAAATCCTGAATTAGTATGACACTCTCTCAGAATTTCTTCTTGAAAATTATTTCACTAAAGGTGTCATAGATAAGACCTTATTTCATAAGAAAGCATAAAAATGATATTATACTTGTGCAAGTCTATGTTGATGTCATTATATTTGGGTCTACGAATTATGCACTTTGTGCAAGGTTTGCTAAGCTTATGCAGAGTAGGTATGAGATGAGTATGATGGGTGAGTTGAATTTCTTTCTTGGACTTCAAGTGAATCAGAAGTCATATGGTATCTTCATTTGTCAAATGTAGTACATCAGAGATCTTCTAAAGAAATATAAATTGGAAGATTCAACACCTGCAAAGATTTCAATGGCAACTGCCATAAAACTTGATCAAGACAAGTCTGGTAAGAAGGTGGATATCACTAATTATCGAGGCATGATTAGATCACTGTTCTACCTAACTGTGAGTCATCCACATATTATATTTGCAACATGCTTTTGTTCACGGTTCCAAGATGATCCGAACGAATCACATCTCATAGCCGTCAAAAGAATTTTTAGATATTTGAATGGTATATGTAATCTAGGTCTCTGGTATCTAAAGATACGGGCTTTGATCTCATCGGCTACACAGATTCTAATTACAATGGTTCTAAGATTGATCGGAAGAGTACTTCAGGAAGCTATCATTTTCTTGGAAAAGGACTGTTTTTTTGGTTTAGTAAGAAGCAGCATTCAATTTTTACATATATTGCTGAAGCTGAATACATTGTTGTCGGAAGCTGTTGTTCTCAAATTCTTTGAATGAGAAACCAACTCCAAGACTATGGACTTGACTTGAAGAATATTCCTATCTACCGTGACAACATAATTACCATAATAATCTCAAACAATCCTATTTAGCACTATATTAATATAATGTATCATTTCATAAGAGATCATATAATGAATGGTATTATAGAACTAGTTTATGTTCCCACAACGGATCAAACTATAGATAGTTTCACGTAGCCACTTGACGAAGTTACTTTCAACAAGTTGGTTAATGAACTTGGCGTGTTGAATTTGTCCAATTAATTGGAAATCAACAAATGTAATTTGGTGGGGGTAAACTTTACTATCCCCTATGATGATGCTTTGAGGGGAATGTAAGTTTATATATCTATTTTCATTATATTTTTCCATGTTTGTAAACTTATTTGAAGCTAACGGATTATCATGCTTTACATGATATTTGCTAGTCGGTAAGTAAGTTTTTTGTTTTTGAAGCAAAATATGAGTTGTTTGAATGTTTACATACTCTATGCTTATCTCTGATGCAAACACCTATGATATTGACATTTATTTTAGCACACATGCATTTCATTCATGTTGTACTCTGCTTTAAGATCCTGAGTGATATTTGAGTTCTAGACCCTGAGTCACTCTGATGGTAGATTTCTGGGTCACTCTGATTTTCCAATTATCATATGTTAGAACAAATATGTAGCATAACTAGTGATATGTTTATGCCATGAGTATAATATAATTGGTATAGCCTTGTTGAATACACTTTTGATATAAATAATTGATCTTATGATTTTGATTCTTGATTTTAATTCTTATGATCTAATGATCCTATACTGCTTAAACTTTGACAAGGATATTTGATCCTGTAGTGTTAAACTCTGATTGCTTTATGCAAATCCTATTATTTTAGAAAAGTTCTCAACCCCTTTTTGTATTTGACTGATATGAACTGTTTTGAGCTAATGAGTTTTGATTGGATAGTATTGCCAAAAGAATCAAAAAGCATGATCATCTGAGACATCCTTCATGAATCCGTATGGTGGTAAGTAAAGGTAGAACTTCTTTGGACCTGAAATCACTCTGATACTGATCACTAAATTCTCTGATATTATACCTTGGAATTTTGTGATCATCAACCCTCAGTGGTTTTAGGAACTGACTATGAGCCTTTAAACCCCATAGATTCTGACCCAAGTCATTAGAACCAAATACATCTCAAGCAGCATCCTTAACTTGCTCTGATATATTCACCATATTTTGCTCCGATTCATGTAATTTTTCTTGAACATCAGCTTGATGGTCAAATGAAATTACCACTTTGTATTGGAGTTGTGTTGAGAATGAGGGAGATAGTGTCGAGCAGCACCACATATGGAAGGAAGGGTCAAACCTACACCTCTGTCTCTTACAAAGTAGTGGAGTACCTAAACCTCGAGACAACTGTAAGCCCATCTGTATTCTCTCAAAAGAATATAGAGCTAAAAAGGCATATAAACTATTACTAGGTGCATTCTCCCAACAGAAGTTCAATGAAGATTGTTCAAGCTGCAAATTAAAGATAGAAGACAAATAAAGTTGCAAAAAAGTATAAGTTCAATATCGTGAAGTCTAAAAGAGCAATTCGTGAAGTACACCAGAGTTTACAGCTAAAATATGATATATTCCAAGTTTGGCATATGTCGAGAAGTCCAAACCTATACTACATCAAGTAGTCTGATTATGTATTACACCGAGAAGTCAAGAAAAATTCTAAAAAAGGAAGTACAAAATTACACTACATCGAGAAGCCAAAAGTAAACTTTGATAACATATTTAAATCAAATGAAGTTCACGATATCTTCACTCGACCTCTTCACAACGGGAAAAAAGAAGGTACAAATTACCAAAAATCAAGAAATAAATCACAACAACATCTTCTACGTAGAGGTGGGCCATGGACAAATGTCAAGCCTACAGAAAAACTTGGAGGAAAAGAAAACAAGGCAAATAAAAAAAAGATCATGAGAAAATAACGGAGAGGAGGCGGGCCTGAAAAGGCTGCTACGTGTCCCCTAGTAGGATAGGATTATCTACTGTAAATGGATGAGCACTCAGGGTAGTAAAACACAATATTAATATTGTGTTCATCCTATCTTTAGCTTTGTAAAACAGTGAGCAAAAACTGATTGTAATATTTTCTCTCTCTATAAATCAACTCAAGAAACTGTTCTTGAGAAGAAGCTAATAAAAACAACTTTGTTTTTCTTAGGTATATTGTGTATAAAGTGAATTGATAGAATCTCGTATCTTTACTCGCTTTCAATTGCAATGGCTTATTAATTTTTTTAGCATTTTCAGCTTCAAATAAAAGAGTTTGAAATTTTCAAACTAGTAATTCACCCATGCCAAGCTTTTAGTTCCTTGTTCTCCAATAAACCATGTTATTGCAGAAGAAGAGGTTGCAGAATAGTCCATTATTAATGTCGATATTCCAGAATCTACTTGTATCTATGAATCACCTACTCATTCACCGGCTATAGAGGTTTTGGAGATAGAACCTTTGCAAGCCAGGGATTCAGTAGACACTGATGCTCACATGCTACTTCTCTTCAATCCTTAAGGAGTTAAAGTTCTTGTCACTGATGGAGCAACATATAAAGCTCATGTGATTCATGATACTGAGGTTTCTGAAGATGTTGGTTCTCACACCGAGATTCTTGATGACACCATACTAAACTCTGATGCTGAAGGAGAAGTGGATCAGAAAATTAAAGAGCCAATTGCTGTTGATGGAGCTTATATTCAATCTTCTGATGGGGGAGATGATGATGATGATGATGATGATGACATTAATGCTTCTTAGATCAATGTGGCCTTAGATTCTGATGAGGACTTGAATGAAATCATATTTTTTGAAGAAATATTGTAATATCCAGAATATATCGTGTAGTTATTTTTGTCAATAAATGAATATATTTTTTTATCGTAAGATTATTTTGATATTTTTTAGTAATTTATATGTCATTATATGATTTTTTAATTAATTTATATATTCAATAAATTATTTTTTGAAATTAATTAATAATTATTTTGATTATTTGGGAATCGTCAAACTTCAACGATTTTTACGTTTTTACTACCCGAAAGTTTCGGAAAAACTCATTTCTAGCCTAAATTGATTATTTTGAGCATTTTTCGTGTTTTGACTATTTCGATCCAAAGTACGGTTTTACCTATACGATTCGCGATACAAATTTTATGATATTATTTTCATTTCGGTGAACCGATAAACTAGATATTTTTGATATACGAGATATTTTGATTAAAATACTATCCCATCTTATCGTAGTACTTGCAATACTATCTTATCTTCTTGTAGTACGTATAACCAAAAGTGTTAAGCCCCAAAACTGTATTTAAAAGCCCGATTTTGATGTTTATCCTAAAATCGGTACCGAATTGGATCATTTTGATTAATATTTAGCTATTAAGTATTCTATTTTTATAGCCGATATGATCCAACGGGTTACCAATATTACGTAAATATAAATAGCCCTTACAGTATCTTATTTTGTACAGATAAACATAAACAAACAATAAAATTATATAATTATCCATAGAAAATACGAATATTCATCGCGTTCTTCATAATCAAACAGAGATTTAAATGCGTTAGAGAACTCGGATTTTGGCGTGTGAGTAACCAAAACAAATCTCTTGAAGTATAGAATCAAGTTTTATGATCCATATACCTGTAGATTCAAGTGGTACTTTTCTATATTTTATTTAATTTCAAATTTAATTATATTAAATTAGGACTTTTTGATTTTGAAGCTGTTTATGTGATTTGATGCTTGTTCAAATTTGAGTTTGATTCTCTATAATTGAAATTCGGGTTCTTATTCGGTTTATATGTTTTCAATTGAATTTGCGGGTTTTTGATCTAGGGGTTATTAGTGAAATTGATTGATACCAGTGTGTAGACGAAAGTGATATGTCCTAAGTCCAATCATGTATGAGGATTCAGGAATAACTTTTATGTAATATGTTTTGATTTCATTGATATTAATAAAAGGCTTGTTTTGTTTTTATTGCGGGCTCTATCTATTTAAATGTTTAAATAAGACATACCACAGTTTAGAGTAAAACTTTTTATGGATTGTGATGAGATCATAATAATGAGACCTAAAAGATGATAACTCTAAACTTAAATAGTTCCTGGTCGTAGGATTACTAACTTGTAATTAATAATCCGCAAAGATCGGTACATACTATGCTTGCTTCATTATGAAGGATGTCTGTTCTCATAGACATTTATGTGGTGACACTATAGCTAGTATGTAGGTGCTTATTATAGAATAAGTTCACTGAACATGACTCACACAGCTGAACACCTGATGGAGTTCACTCACGTGTTAGCAGTTGTTCACATAGTGATAGTTGTACAAGTATCCTTAAACTTGAGGTCATCATAGTCATCTTGTGTACACTGAACTATGCTTTGGTTTAGTTCTTAGTCTCAAGGGACAATTATAAGGGCTCTACTGGGTATAGGAATTTGTACACGAAGATAGTGTATGATCAATAAAGGATCTACCCCTTCCAATGTAGGAAGAGAATGTTCAATGCTGATCCACTTATATTAGTTCAGGAATCTCTGGCCAGAGTGAATGAAATTAGAAAGGAGTTTCTAATTTACATTAAATAGAACTAAGCATAGTGAATGGGAAAGCAAGTGATTAAATAAGATAGGCTTGACACAAGTTCCATGCCTTGTATTTAATCGTGACATTGCAGGGTAGAAGGAATTAATTACACGGTAACTACTCACTGAATAGGTTCTTGGTATTCTAAGCAGTGAATTCGTATTATCCGGATAGTCGCGATATGCTGAGAAGTATCCCTCACGATGTAGAATAAATATGATTAATTAATTAATCATATTTAATGAATTAGAGAATTTATATAAATAATGATAAAATAGTTTTATTATTATTTATTTCTACTACCGGCTTAATATTGAACCTACAGGGTCACACCATAAAAGAGAATGATTTAATGGTAGAGGAATTAATTAATAATGGCTGATAATTATTTATTTATGAAATAAATAATTAATTGGCAAATTTAATAATTGATTAAATGAGATTTAATTGATTATAAATTAATTAAGAAAAGGTTCTTAATATTATTAATTAAGAATTTAATTTTTAGAAATTAAATCAAGTGAGAATTATTTCTGAAGAGTTTAAAAAAAGGATTAATAATTAAAAGGTGTTTTAATTATTAGTGAGAATAATAAAGGGTTAATAATAATAATATTTTATGGGAAAATTTTCAGCTGAAAATTTTGCCTATAAATATACTATTATAAACCTTTTTTTGCCTCAACCAAAAAAGATTTACAAAACCCTAATTCTCTCCGTCTCCTCCTCCTTCATTACATCGTTTTCTTGGTGGATACCGGTGATGTGCTTCACACTTGAGGAGCAGCTGCTAAGGATCCCCGTTCATCATTTTTGGATCGCCATTAAAGACCTCCATCTTTCCATTAACGTAAAGCTTCTTAAGGTAAACATACTGAACTATAAATTAAATATTATTTTTCGCATGGATCCTGCGGAGGGTTTCGGTTTTTTTTTTTAAGATTAAATTTACTTTTTCGCTGCATTTATGTGCTAAAACCCTTCAATGGCACCAGAGCTACTTGCAAAAAGTTTTTAATTCATTTATGTGTTTAACTGTTTTCGATATATGAGCATGTACGTGATTTGCCATGATTTGATGTTGATATAATATGCTTATATATGTATGGTTTTGAATATATGATATTCATGTGAGTTGTATAATCATAAGATGATTATGTAATCTGTATATATACTGATATATACATGATTTATGTTTGTTCTAATTATGCGAATTATATTAGATACGGATTCTGAATTGGCTGCTGCAGATTTGCTGAAATCCGGGTCTGGTGTCCGATTTACGCAAACGAATACCCTATTCCATAAGTAAATGAGCGTCTGAACAAAACTGATAGCATAAGCTATCAACAACTCGTGTGTAAGGCGTTTGACATCGTTTACTTCCCGTAAACAGTGATTCTTGTTTTTCTAATTTGATTCTGATTTTTCTGATTTTTGTCATATTTTCTTTTTATTATTAGATCATGGATAATATGATATGTTAAGATTAGATTATGTGTTTTAACATGCTTTTATGTGTTGTATGAGCATGGTGGATGGTTATGGCCTTTCGACCTTAGTGTAATGGTTTTGGTTTTGGTTTTAAATACGACTTGCATGTCGTGAATCTTTGTAATCATAAATCTCGAATGTAACTCGAGTTATTCTTGTAAGTTCATTATATTAGTTTTACTTTCAATCATGTAATGTAATTGAAGACTCAAGAAGGCTATCCAATGGAGGTGATACAAAGAAGAAGACGAGGCATACAAGAAGTCTAAACAAAGAAGAAGACTTATGTAATAAGTAGTTGTATTTATTTCCATCACCATATTAGATTGACCTTGATCTTTATCATGAGATTGATAAAGATCACATAGGATGGGGCCATAACCAAACACATTTACTTTATTGCACTTTACATTTACTTGTTTATTTAATTTTATATATGAGATATATGCCTATGTTTACCATGCGATGATAGATTTAGATGAACTTAAATCAATATAAGGCGTGCTCTAGAAAATCTAGAATAGGAATCGTTTCTTGCCTTAACAATAAATTTTATGAATACGATCATGAGATTCTTGTGTTTATGAAACACGTAATTGAATATGAATTTTCAATAGTGAGAGAAAGGATGATTCTGTCAACAACAGATTTCTATCTGTAAGAAAGGGTTATTAAGTGACGCCTCTTGAAAATGCTCTACCCGATCTGGGAATCATCTGATTATCGATTATTGATTTGAAATATTTAATTTAAAAGGAAGAATCTCTTTATAATATGATTATTATTGTAACGTAATATAATCCATTCAAAATTAAATAATATCAAGTAGTAATTGGCCAATGACACAACGGGCTTGTGTCGGTCATAGCCTTCCAACATGGTAGAAAGTTGTTCTTATTTTTAAATCATTGTCGTTTCGTGCTACAGCCGAGGGCTTTGATTTCGAAATAAGAAATACTTGTCTATTACATAGAGATGTGTACATTGAATTAGAATCTAAAGGTCGGTACGTGCTACAGCCGTGGGCCTTTGGAGACTGAATCAATTGTACGAAATGTTGGCTTAGACTTGACTTAGAATATTGAGTTTGTCGTGCCACAGCCGTGACTCAATTATTCAAGAGGCTAAACTTATATTAGGGAATAACATAAGATGTAATTGACAAGAGTTGTCTGCCTATTGAACATCACATGACGTTCCGTGCCACAGCCGAGGTTGTGTGATGGAATGTAGGATCCCTATTCCCACTAGCATTATGAATGCTTAATTTTCACTTAGGGGGTTGAAAAAATTAGATAAACTAGTGGGAGACACTTATGAATAAAGACCCGATTCATATAGTGTTTTGAAATGAAATTGAATATTTGCTAAGTGTTGTTATGTGTTTATCATTTACAGATTTACTATATTCGTCATGTCTTCTGCACTATCACTCCGGAGCATACTAGATGCTCACAAGTTGACTGGTCCTAATTTAGCTGTTTGTTTTCACTGTAACAAGTTGGGGCACTGGAAGAGGAACTACAAGTTTTACCTTGCAGAATTGAAGAAGAAGGGTAGTGAGACTACCGCTTCTGATTCAGGCATGTTCATGATCGAAGTTAATATGTCACTAGGTCAAATTTCTACTTGGGTATTAGATACCGCCTGTGGTTCTCATATTTGCAATTTGTTGCAAGGACTAAAGGGAAGTAGGACTCTTGAAAAAGATGAGGTGATTCTACGTATGGGCAATGGAGCAAGGGTTGCGGCCATATCTGTAGGATCATTTAGTTTACATATGCCTACGGTCAAGACTATTATTTTGAATAATTGTTATTACGTTCCCTCTATTGTGAGGAATATTGTTTCTATTCCTATGTTGGATGTGGATGGTTTTTCATTTATTATTAAGAATAATGAATGTTCTATCCTTAGAGATAATGTTCTTTTTGGACGTGGCATTTTAAATAATGGTCTGTATGTATGTGACATAGAGCATGATTTACTTCAGATTAAACAAACTAATAAAAGAAAACGAGATGATGAAAATATGACCTATTTATGGCACTGTAGGCTAGGTCATATTAGTGAAAATAGACTGCGGACATTGCATAAGGAAGGGTTACTTGACCCCTTTGATTTTGAATCATATCCTACATGCGAGTCTTGTCTATTGGGTAAAATGACCAAATCTCCATTTAGTGGAATTGGAGAGAGGGCTGCAAATTTGCTAGGATTGGTACACACAGATGTATGTGGACCAATGTCTACGCAAACCATGGGTGGATTTTCGTACTTCATTACTTTCATAGATGATAGATCTAGATTCAGATATGTGTATTTGATGATACACAAGTCTGAAGCCTTTGAAAAGTTAACAAAGAATATAAACATGAAGTGGAGAAACAAACCAAACATAGTATTATAACTGTTCGATCAGATCGAGGTGGTGAATACTTGAATGGAGAGTTTCTAGATTATCTCAAAGAAAATGGTATAGTCTCACAGTGGACTCCTCTATATACTCCACAGTTAAATGGGGTATCTGAAAGGAGAAATCGAACTTTGTTAGACATGGTTCGGTCCATGATGAGCTATGCGAATCTTCCAGTATTCCTATGGGGTTATGCATTGGAAACCTCAACATATTTACTGAATAAGGTGCCTTCCAAATCTGTTCCTTAAATACCATATGAGATATGGAAAGAAAGGAAACCGAGTCTTAAACACGTTAAGATTTGGGGATGTCCAGCTTATGTCAAGAAAGTTGACCCAGATAAGCTGGAATCTCGATCCGTAAAATGTAATTTTGTGGGATATCCTAAAGAGACTTTGGGGTATTACTTTTACACCGATCATCGGGTGTTTGTCTCCAGACATGCTACCTTCTTGGAAAAGGAGTTTATCCTTGAAGGAAACAGTGGGAGCAAAATTGAACTTGATGAAGTTCAAGAAGCACAAACTACTACGGATCAAGTGGAAACACCTGTTCAGACTGAACAACCTTTTGTGGAATAGCCCATTCGTAGGACAGGGAGAGTGTCTCGCCAACCTGAGAGGTATTATGGCCTTGTAATTGAGAATGACAATGAGTTGTCAATCATTGATGATGACAACCCTGTGACCTATAATGAGGCTATGAGTAGTGTTGACTCAGAGAAATGGCATAGTACTATGAAATCCGAAATGGAATCTATGTATACTAACCAAGTATGGACTCTGGTTGAGGTGCCTGAAGGTGTTAAGCCTATTGGGTGCAAGTGGGTATACAAAAGAAAGATTGGAGCAGATGGCCAGGTGGAGACCTATAAGGCCAGGTTCGTGGCAAAAGGATTCAAACAAAGGCAAGGGATTGACTTTGATGAAACTTTTTCACCTGTAGCCCTGTTAAAATCAATTCGGATTTTGCTTGTGATTGCTGCTTACTACAACTATGAGATCTGGAAAATGGACGTGAAAACGGCCTTCCTCAATGGGGAACTTGAGGAGGAAGTGTATATGACACAACCAAAGGGTTTTCTTTCCAAAGGAAATGAACACCTAGTATGTAAGCTGCTGTGAACCATATATGGTTTAAGGCAAGCTTCTCGTGGATGGAACATCCATTTTGATGAGACAATCAAAGAGTTTTGTTTTATCAAAAATATAGATGAACCATGTGTCTACAAGAAGGTTAGTGGGAGCGCGGTAACATTTCTTGTATTGTATGTGGATGACATACTTCTTATAGGAAATGATATACCGATGCTACAATCAGTCAAAGTATGGCTATCAAAGAACTTCACCATGAAGGACTTGGGAGAAGCATCCTACATTCTCGGTATGAAGATCTATAGAGATAGATCTAGAAGAATGATAGGTCTTACCCAGGGTACATACATCCAGAAAGTGCTTAAAAGGTTTAGCATGGAAAACTCCAAAAGAGGTCTCATACCGATGAGCCATGGAGTGTCCCTTTCCGAAAAAATGTCTCTTAAGACACCTGAGGAAAGAGAGCGTATGAGTAAGATTCCTTATGCTTCAGCAATATGATCTATCATGTACCCGATGTTGTGTACAAGGCCTGATGTTGCTTATTCAATTAGTATGACGAGCAGATATCAGTCCAATCCAGGTGAAGACCACTGGAAAGCAGTGAAAAACATCCTTAAGTACTTGCAAAGGACTCAGGACATTTTTCTTGTTTTTGGTGGTGAATCTGAGTTGAAAATAGAGGGTTATACTGACTCTAGTTTTCAATCAGAAAGTGATAGCAAATCCATGTCAGGGTACGTGTTTACTCTGAATGGTGGTGCAATTCAGATTGTTAAAAGAGGAGATGTCAACGTCGAGAGAGTTGACACACATAACAACGTAGCTGACCCACTCACAAAGCCACTTTCTCAGAGTCACTTTGATCATCATAAAGACAAGATGGGAATTAGATACCAGAGTGATTGACTTTAGTACAAGTGGGAGATTGAAAGAGATATGTCCTAAGTCCAATCATGTATGAGGATTCAGGAATAACTTTTATGTAATCTGTTTTGATTTCATTGATATTAATAAAAGGCTTGTTTTGTTTTTATTGCGGGCTCTATCTATTTAAATGTTTAAATAAGATATACCACAGTTTAGAGTAAAGCTTTTTATGGATTGTGATGAGATCATAATAATGAGACCTAAAAGATGATAACTCTAAACTTAAATAGTTCCTGGTCATAGGATTACTAACTGGTAATTAATAATCCGCAAAGATCGGTACATATTATGCTTGCTTCATTATGAAGGATGTTTGTTCTCATAGACATTTGTGTGGTAACACTATAGCTAGTATGTAGGTGCTTATTATAGAATAAGTTCACTGAACATGACTCACACAGCTGAACAACTGATGGAGTTCACTCACGTGTCAGCAGTTGTTCACATAGTGATAGTTGTACAAGTATCCTTAGACTTGAGGTCATCATAGTCATCTTGTGTACACTGAACTATGCTTTGATTTAGTTCTTAGTCTCAAGGGACAATTATAAGGGCTCTACTGGGTATAGGAATTTATACACGAAGATAGTGTATGATCAATAAACGATCTACCCCTTCCAGTGTAGGAAGAGAATGTTCAATGCTGATCCACTTATGTTAGTTCAGGAATCTCTGGCCAGAGTGAATGAAATTAGAAAGGAGTTTCTAATTTATATTAAGTAGAACTAAAAATAGTAAATGGGAAAGCAAGTGATTAAATAAGATAGGCTTGACACAAGTTTCATGCCTTGTATTTAATCATGACATTGCAGGGTAGAAGGAATTAATTGCACGGTAACTACTCACTGAATAGGTTCTTGGTATTCTAAGCAGTGAATTCGTATTATCCGGATAGTCGCGATATGCTGAGAAGTATCCCTCACGATGTAGAATAAATATGATTAATTAATTAATCATATTTAATGAATTAGAGAATTTATATAAATAATGATAAAATAGTTTTATTATTATTTATTTCTACTACCGGCTTAATATTGAACCTACAGGGTCACACCATAAAAGAGAATGATTTAATGGTGGAGGAATTAATTAATAATGGCTGATAATTATTTATTTATGAAATAAATAATTAATTGGCAAATTTAATAATTTATTAAATAAGATTTAATTGAATATAAATTAATTAAGAAAAGGTTCTTAATATTATTAATTAAAAATTTAATTTTTGGAAATTAAATGAAGTGAGAGAATTATTTCTAAAGAGTTTAGAAAAAGGATTAATAATTAAAAGGTGTTTTAATTATTAGTGAGAATAATAAAGGGTTAATAATAATAATATTTTATGGGAAAATTTTCAGCTGAAAATTTTGCCTATAAATATACTATTATAAACCCTATTTTTGCCTCAACCAAAAAGATTTACAAAACCCTAATTCTCTCCATCTCCTCCTCCTTCATTACATCGTTTTCTTGGTGGATACCGGTGGAGTGCTTCGCACTTGAGGAGCAGCTGCTAAGGATCTCCGTTCATCATTTTTGGATCGCCATTAAAGACCTCCATCTTTCCATTAACGTAAAGCTTCTTAAGGTAAACATACTGAACTACGAATTAAATATTATTTTTCGCATGGATCCTGCGGAGGGTTTCGGTTTTTTTTAAGATTAAATTTACGTTTTCACTGAGTTTATGTGCTAAAAACTCTTCAGTAGATCGTGCAAACAGAAATCGATTGTTGTTGCCTTGATGAACAAACGATATCGGAATTGGGCTTATCGGAGAAACGAAGAACTCGCCGGTCGGCAAGTTTTCTTCGAGTTATTCCGACCAACTCTGGGGTTATCTTTTGGATTGAATTGCATGATTAATTACAGGTGAGTTTAAATATTAATTGATTAATTAATTTAATTAGTTATTAATTAATTTTAATCAATTATTTAATTGGATTTAGTTATATCTTTTGATTTAAAAAATTCTGAAAAATAGTTTCGAGCTTTAAAATATTTTTATAAATTATGTTCAAGGCTCGATAATTATTGTTAAATGATTTTAAAGTCAGATCCGGGTATTCGAACCTTGTTATTTATTTATAAATTGATTCCGTTACCCGTTTTAATTCTGAAAAATATTCAAAAATTCATATTAAATACCAGAAAAATCATTTTAACCCCGAACCCTTTTTTGAAAAATTATTTTTATCGAATACCTTACATGTTATGTGTTATGTGCTATCTGATTGATGTGTAATATGCCTATGTGTTCATTGTTTGACTGTTTTATTCATAAATTTCAATCCGTACGTTGGATTTGGGTGAAATGAAGGGTAGATAGAAGCTTGTAACGTCTATGTGACGATTAGAATAAGATGAGAATGAGTATTGATAGATACTTGTGATGTCTAGAAGAGGAAGCGAGGCGTAGAAAAAGAAAGCAAGTGTTCAGTGAATAGAACTAATAGACGAGTGCAAGTAAAGTGGAAATCAGTTGAGATAAGATAAGTATTTCCGACCTTTCTTGAGATATATTGCAAGTGTTTTGAACCACTCTTGAGAAATATAGCAAGTATTCCAGAACTATCTTGAGATCTATAGCAAGTTTATTTTTGAACCTTCTTGAAATATAATGCAAGTGTTCTGAATAGTTCTTGTTTTATATTGCAAGTGCTTTGAATTGCTTAACCCTAAACCCTGAGCACATCATTTGATATTTGAACTGTAATCCTTATTCTTTGTAAACCATTGATTGTTGAATTCCCAGATACTAAACCACATAAATACGATACAACTCCATAAACACATATACACCATACACCAGTTACTGAAATGGATTTGCTTAACGTACAAACACTCATACTTTCTACAATACCTTGCAACATCAGAACACCAATCCTTGTATAACCACTAAACCATTGTTCTTCCGTTACTTGATTCTTTTACAGGATTGAATCCATTTTTCATACATACCTTGATATACCTTTGAGAAATTCATAAACTACCTTATATTTTAAGATGAATGTCTTATCAATGTTGTTTATGATTTTGTTTTATTGAATTACATTGCTTGTCATATTGAATTGTTATATAATTGGATGGTTTTCTAAAATATGGACCAGATTCGTGGCCAGACCAGATTGGTGGTCATATTAGGCCAATGTGTGCCTTGGATCCAGTATATAGAGTGTAACACCCTCCAAATCCGGGATTTAGATCTAGGGGTTACTTGTCAACTACCAACATAATTAGACATGTACAATGATTATAAAAACATATGTTTAACCCCTTCATAAAACTACTCAGGATCTTTAAGGTTAAGGTATAAAGACAAGAATAAAACACTACCTTTATTACAATCTCAAATTTGAAATCTTACAGAACTCTCTTTATTAAAAACCAGGTATCTAAACAAGCATTAAAATTAAGTTCATTTTATTCTAACACACACAAGATCTATCTACACTAAACATATTCTGGAAGTTCAAAGCTCTCCTCTTGAATCGGGATTAGCACTCTTGGTGTCAGTGGCTCCCGCATTTTGACTCACTTATTTACAACTCGAGTGGGGATGAGTTTCATTCTATATTTTTACTGAAAAACAAAGTGAGTAACAACAAAAAGGGTGAGCCATAATTGCTCAGCAAGTCCGCAAAATATATACAGTACTATAAGAAAGCTAAGTAAATCTGATATGAATTAGTAAATCAGATTCTATATGTATATGTGTATCTCTGTAAACGATAAAGAAGGTCGTTATCGATGATTATCAATAAACTAGACTACACACAAACAATCACAGTACTATACTCTACCGATCAGTCAGATATAGTATGGATCTATGCCATTCATATAGACCCATATCGTAAGAAGGTACCCAGGCTTATTTCTGGCCTTCGTAATTAATTCAAAGGTCCAGTTCATCCCTGGCCCTAATCGTAACCATCTAGTCCATAGGACAGCCATCCCGAATAATCGATAAACTTCGATGATATCTCAACATTAGGATATATATATATATATTACATGATATATTGGAATATGAATAGAGTACTTAATGTATCAAGAGTAATCATGAATCAAAATAAAAGTATGGTCAAAAGGACGGTAATTATGTACTAGTGTATGTAAATAGGAACTATCAATATTCAATAAGTCAAGAATTTCGATAAGATAAATCAATTCACTATTCTGGATTTATAATAGGTTTTCATGGTACGCGATCTACCTCAAGTGTATCACAATTCTCTAACACTGACTTGAGCATCCTTGATGGATTCGTATCTATCAAAGAAAGATACCAATTTAATTGACGTGTATCTCAATCGCATATCAATTCGAGTTTACGCAATCCCTAACGTCTACCTGCATAACTGACTAGTATAATAATTAACTAGCATTTAGGACTCGTCTGATCACATAAATCACATAACACATAAGTTAGATATTCACTCTAGGCTTTAAAACAGTTTTAGAATTGAAATCGAATCACTATTCGCATTATCGAACAATATCTGACTCGTTTCCTAATTTTTGGAATTTATTAGACTCGTATTTCTAATAATTGGGTCTATAAATAAATAAATATCCAAAGCCGACTCATTTTCGGAAGAAACTAAGATTTAAATTTTTTTATCGGAAGCAGATCGTTTTTCTGAGTTTAGGGGCGTTCTTTCGTTTAAACGGATAGACGGTTCAATTAATATTTAAATAATAAGAATAAATCATTATTATTCAAAATAAATAAATATTCAAATTAACTAATTATTGAATATATTTTTAAATAATTATTTAGGAAAAATCAGAATTAAAAGTGATTTTTCCATTATTTTAGGAATTAAAATTAATTTAAAGCAAATTATCCAAATAAATTGATTAATTATCTAAATAACTAATCAATTTAAATAAATAATTTCAAATTTTGAAAAATATTTCAGATTTATTTATAAAATAAATCAATTAATTAATTAAATTAATTATATTTAAATAAATAAAACTGATTTTTAGAATTTGTAAAAATAAAAGTAAAATGAAAAATAAAAACTATTTTATGAAAATAGATTTGGGAAAAACCGGATCAAAACCAGGTTGGAACCGGGTTTGAATCCGGGTTCTCAAGAACACCAGCAGGTCGCTGGCCGGTCTTAAATTCGACGACGTAAACCCAGATTCCGTCAACCCTATATCGATCAAATCAAATAGATTTTGATTGATTCGTGCACCTATTTTATTCCTCAGCATCTCAGCAACACCACCCTTCTGTTCATATCACTCGACCGTCCCAGAGTCATCTTCTCTGGTGAAAAACCGAGAAGCTCCAGCCACTATCCCCTCCATCTCCGGTGAGCTTGATTCCCATCGATTCAGGCACCATTTGGTTCGAGTTTTATATGGATTCGATTGTAAACCACGTTCTAAGTAACAATCAAGTATCAATTCAGTCGCATAACCCCTAGAACAGATTCTCCGATCAAATCAATGTAAATTCCGGCCAAACTCCGATCTCACTCATTTGTACATGAAATCACACGTTTTATATGTCAAATTAAAGCTATAAATTAACAAAATCAAAACCCTATACTTAAACATATCTCAGGTATCTCTAAAATCAAAAACGATTAAGTATAAATTTACATAAACCCTAGAATTCGAATTACACTAATTAGCTATAGTTTGATGATATACATGATATAAATTGATTGTACACAACCATATGAAGCTATTCAAGCAATCAATTTCATCAAATAACCCTAGGATTAAAAAGCCGTAATTCAGCGAAGAACCCTATAATTACAAATCGAAAATCCATGAATCAAAATATCAAATTTATCACATAATCGGATAAAGCAGTTCAAATCCTTCAATTTGAGTACTTACATGATATGATTTGGATTCCAGAAACGTTCAAAATCACTGATTGTTTTTCAGATCTCAAGAACCCTAATTCCTAATTCTACAAAGAATTTTGATATATTTTTTGATTTTTATTGATTTTTATATATTTAATTGATGAAAATCAGGCTATTTATAATTACAAAAAAATACCCCTAATTAAAATTAAGGCCCTAATTATATCTCTTAATAAAATTAATTGGCCTTAATTAATAATTTATGGGGAATAATTTTTAAATTTTTAATTTCAAATAAATACAATATATATGCCAAAATTTCCCAAAAATTATAAATAATTCAAAAATGCAAAGAAATGAAATATTTGATAGTCCCATGATTTTATAAAAATAAAAATACGATTTTTGTCGGGTTTTTAGCACCCGTAGGGGCCCGGAAAAGTCATTTTTCACGAAACGAGAAATTTTCTAAATTAACTGGATGTTTAGAATATCGATATGATATACGCCATATTAGGAAAAATAAGGCCAATTATTTTATATGAAATATCAGCTATTAAAACAAAGTTTGGGTAGTATAATTTTTGATATAAAAGAATTTAACCTGAAATAAAATACCCAAAAATACCTGGAAAATACCTCGAACTACACGGAACACATACAACATGTAACAACTAATATTTTATGATTAATCACACCTAGTGATATAATAAAATGCATAATACACCTCTATTATGATATAAAACACCCGTAATTTTTCAGTCGTTACATCCTTCCCCCTTAAAAGGATTTTGTCCTCAGAATCTCGCTATGAAAATAACTGACGATACTTTTCTAACATTTCACTCTCAAGCTCCCATGTTGACTCTTCAACCATATAATTTCTCCACAAGACTCGTACTAATGGTACAGACTTATTCCTCAATACTCTCTCATGCCGATCTAGAATTCTTATTGGTTGCTTAACATAGGATAAATCAGCTTGAATATCTATCGGCTTGTACACTATCACATGCTTCGAATCAAGATTTTATCTCTTATACATTGACACATGAAACACATTATGAATGTGCTGCATATGAGGCGGTAAATCTAATTCATATGCAACTTTTCCTACTTTCTTCAATATCTCAAATGGACCAACGTAACGCGGCTTAAGTTTACCATTTTTTCCAAATCTGGTCAATCTTTTCCATGGTGATAGCTTTAACAACACAAGTTCTCCCTCATTGTATTCCATATCCTTTCTGGCTTGATCTGCATATATTCGTTGCCAATTCTGCGTTGCTTCTAGTCGCTTTTGAATAAGTTCCATTTTTTCTTTGGTTTGCTGGATCAATTCTGGACCTAAAATCTTGTGTTCACCAACTTCATCCCAATACACTAGAGATCTGCACTTTCTTCCATATAAGGCTTCATAAGGTGGCATTCCAATGCTTACATGATAGTTGTTGTTGTAAGAAAATTCCACCAACACTAAATGTTCATCCCAACGGCCTTCAAAGTCCAATGCACATACTCGTAGCATATCTTCGATTGTCTGGATTATTCTTTCGATTTGCCCGTCCCTCTGTGGGTGATATGGGGTGCTCATATTTAACTTAGTGCCCAAGCATTCTTGAAATTATCTCCAGAATCTCGAATTAAAATGAGGATCTCGATCAGAAATGATTGATACAGGAACTCCATGTCGCATCACAATCTCCTTGAGATAGAAATGCACTAGCTTGTCAAGCGAAAATCTTTCATTGATCAGAATAAAATGTGTTGACTTCGTTAGTCTATTAAATAATAACCCATATTGCATTCTGATTTTCCCTGGTTCTTGGAAGTCCTACTACGAAATCCATCGCTAGATGTTAACATTTCCATTCCGGAATTTCTAGTGGGTGCAATAATCCACTTGGACGTTGATGTTCAGCCTTGACTCATTGACACGTATCACATTTACTTACCCATTCTGCTATTTCCTTTTTCATGTCTGGCCACAAAAAGTTTTCTTTCAGATCCCTATACATCTTTTTTCTCCCTGGATGAATACAGTATCTTGAGTTGTGAGCATCCCGTAAGATTTCTTTTTTCAATTCTGCTACGTTAGGTACCCAATTCTCGAGGAAAATCATAGAATTCCCTGGTCGTACTCTTTGCTTGTAATCTCTTCTCCTGTTAAGCTATTGCTTTCATGACTCATTATCTCCTATTGACATCTTCGAATCTTTTCCAACAGCTCTAGTTCAAACATCATTGTATAATTCATCTCAGTGGACTCTTCTGGAATACGAACATCAATTTTTAATTTCTCAAATTCTATGATCAACTCTTCCAAAGAAGTTAGCACATCTATCCTTTCTTTTCTGCTCAGCGCATCTGATACAACATTTTCCTTTCCCGGATGATAGTTGATTGACACATCATAATCATTGATTAATTCTAGTCATCGTCGTTGCCTCATATTGAGCTCCTTCTGAGTGAAGATATATTTCAAACTTTTGTGGTCAATGTAAATTTCACACATTTCAGCCTACATATAATGTCTCCAGAGTTTCAGTGCAAACACGATTGCAGCTAAGTCCAAGTCATGCGTCAAATATTTCTGCTCGTAAGGTTTCAATTGTCTAGAAGCATATGCAATCACGTTACCATGCTGCAACAATACACATCCATGTCCTCGGTAGGAAGCGTCGTTGTAAATAACAAAATCTTCTTGATCATCTGGTAAAACCAATACAAGTGTGGTGACGAATCAATTCTTCAATTCCTGAAAGCTTTCCTCACATTTTTCATTCCATATGAATTTCTCATTCTTTCGAGTCAACTTGGTTAATGGTGCAACTATCTTTGCAAAATCTTTGATGAACCTTTGATAATAACCAGATAATCTCATGAAACTTCTAACTTCTGTAGGTGTCTTTGGTCTTTCCCAGTTCCGAATAGCTTCAATCTTTGCTGGATCAACTTTAATTCCTTCAATACTAATCACATGGCATACAATTTGTACATCTCTAAACCAGAATTCATATTTAGAAAATTTTGCTTAAAGTTGTTCTCTCCTCAAGATTTCTAAAGCAGTTCTTAGGTGCTCTGCATGCTCCGCTTCAGTCTTCAAGTAGATCAAGATGTCATCAATAAATACAATCACGAACTTGTCCAAGTATTTCTTGAAAACTCTGTTCATCAGATCCTTGAATTCTGCTGGTGCATTCGTCAAATCGAACACCATTACGAGGAACTTATAGTGACCATACCTGGTACGAAAAGTAGTTTTAGGAATATCTTCTGCTTTAATCTTTAGTTTATGGTAAACTGATCTTAAATCAATCTTAGAGAACTATGATGCTCCTTTTAGTTGATCAAACATATCGTCAATCCTTGGTAAGGGATACTTATTCTTGATGGTTAACTTGTTCAACTCGCGATAGTCGATACATAGTCACATACTACTATTTTTTTTTCTTGACAAACAGTACTGGTGCACCCCATGGGGATACACTCGGTCTTATGATCCCTCTTTCCAAAAGATCTTGTAATTGCATCGCCAATTCTTTCATCTCAACTGGTGTCATTCGATATGGTGCTTTCGAAACTGGTTCAGTTCCTGGTACTAGGTCAATGGTCCACTTTATTTCTCGATCCGGGGGTAAGCCTAAAAGTTCATCTGGAAATATGTTTGGGAATTCACATACGAATGGAATGTCTTTGATTCTGGGATCTTCCTTGTTAGCATCCAATACATAAGCTAGATAAGCTTTACACCCTTTACGTAGAAATCACTTAGTCTGCATCATCGTAAAGACTTTCTTCTTCTATTTCTCACCCCTAAATATTATCGTTGCATTGTCCGCAATTCCTAAATTCACTTTCTTATTCGCACAATTAATTTGAGCATTATGACCGGCTAACCAATCCATTCCTAATATAACATCAAATTCTCCCAACTTGAAAGGTATCAAGTCAGCATAGAAGTGATGTCCTGCTATTTTGATATCACACTCCGGACACACCCGATCCATGAGAACTTGGTCTTCATTCGCTAATTTTATAATTAACGTATCGCCCAACCATTGAATTTCACAGTATAATTTGTCAACAAATTCTTCATAAATAAAAGATCTTGTTGCTCCAGAATCAATCAGTACTTTTGCATTCACGGAGTTCATAGAAAGCATACCAGCAACTATGCTCGGATTCTGCACTGCCTCCTTCATGGTCATGTTGAAAGTTCTCGCCCTAGACTGATTTTGTTATAGTGGTGCTGGTGGTGCCATAATCCTCGGAATGCTTGCTACCATAGCTGCTCCTTTACAATCCTTGGAAATATGTCATTTCCTTCCATATTTGAAACAAGTATATGAAACTTACTGGAATAGTGTCCCTTCTAATTACATCGAAAGCATGTAATGTTCGGTTTATTACAAATTCATGTATGTTTCCGTCCACATGTCTTGTAGTATGGCAATGGTGGTCTTGTGATCCTTTGTTGTTTCGGGGTTTGGAAACGATTACCTGTCCTTTGATTTCCTTGGTCTAGCCTTCTGAAATTCATATTTGTTCAGGCTTGAAATCCGGACTTCCTGTTATAACGATTCTGAAAATTCCCTTGTCCCCTTTCCTTTTGGGACATATCACTTTCTCCTTCAATAATCATGGCCTTCTGAACTACGGTCGTATATGTTGGCAACTCAAACACTGCTACTCCACTGCGGATCCATCACTTCAGCCCTTGTTGAAATCTTTTAGCTAGCTTCTCCTCAGTATCCACTTGTTTTGGAACAAACCTAGCCAACTCGGTAAACTTGGCTTCATACTTAGTCACTGACATGTTCCTCTGTTTCAATTCCAAAAACTATATTTCCATCTGATTCTTCATGTAGCGGGGAAAGTACTTTTCCAGAAATTACTTGGTGAACCTATCCCATGTTACGATATCAGTACCCTCTAAAGCCTCTTCGGCTCCCACCAATAATTGGCTTCCCCTTTCAGAAAATAACTGGCAAAATCCATCTTCTGATCAACCTCAACCTTTACTAGTACAAACGCTTCCTTCATCTCTTTCAGCCATGTCATGGCTTTGGTAGGATCTGTCAAACCCTCAAATTCAGGAGGTTTTATTGACTGGAATTCTTTAAAAGTAATAGTAGGCATGACTGGTGGTGCTTGTAGTTTATGGCAAAGTGGTTGTTGCAATATCTGTTGTTGAAATTATTGTTGATGTTGTTACATCTGTTGTTGCATCATAACCATCTGCTGTTGCATCAAATGAAACATCTGGTTCATGGTATGGTTGTTTTATTCCTCAGAGTTGTTATTAGAAGTCTCAAATCTAGTCTTTCTCTTAGGTACCATTGTTCTGGTGATAAGACACATAATTCATTTAATAATTCATTAAATAGTTGAAAATAAATAAAGAAACAATTTAACTTTCATTGGAACAGAAGATTTAAGCAAATCAATTTTTTTATAGCTCCATTCCACACAACATCATTATTAAATAATTTGTTTTTCCTTTAACAAGTCAAACATAATTTTAAAAAATATAAAAAAGGATACAAGACAGTTAAAAAAATGTAAATACTGTAAAGACTGAAGGTTAAATAAATAAAAGATAAGAGGTTGAAAAAGGTTTATTCTATACAATAACACCAGCGTCAGGTGTGAGTGCTTGCTACAAAAGTCTGCCAAATACTGCTACAGGATACAAGCCAAAACTATGAGCTAGAAATACCTATTCTCACTACTACTACTATGCCTTCCTCTATGTACATATATAAAATATGATACAACCATGTCTCACTATCTAATCCGGTCTCAGAAGCCTGGTGGGACACGATCCACCTCCTGTCGAAGCATCTCCAAAACAGACTAAACAAGTCTGATAGCCTAGTAAAACTCCGCATAACTGTGTCTACCCTCATAAACCAACTCTCCCAGCTCTCGGGAAGCTCTATAATATGTCTGCATGAGTCTCTCCCATAAAAGATAATCTGGCTATAGCGCTGCTAATGGACCCGCCTCCCGCTGCTCAAATAGACCAAGTATCTCGTGGCACTGCGCTCTCCAATACTACATGTCCTCCCGCATACTGACAAACTCATGGTACGGAACTGTACGAGGCTCTCTGACCCCTCCTGCTGGCTCTCGGGAAGGTACCCTCTGAATCTCAACAATATCCTGCTGCATACCCATAGGCTGATCTACCTCATGATCCCCCATGCCCTCTATCGGTGGTATATGGGAAATCTCAGGAGCAGGGGCATATATGGCCAAAGGGACTGGAGCTAATGCTGGCTAAAACTGTGGCTCAATTTCATTTGGGTAATGATACTCTGGTGGCAATGGTGGTGGCAATAGGGGCTCGAAGAACTACAGGTAATGCACTGGATCAGGTAAATCCACTAGATCAGGTAACTGTGCTGGTGGTGGTATCTGCTCTGGTGGTATCTGCACTGGTGGTATCTACACTGGTGGTACTACTATAGCCTGCTCTCTCTGTCTCCTCTCTGAAGAAGTCTCCATCTAACAAAACAATCATGACACAAGAGAAGGTCAACTTTCCAATTCTAGAACTTACAAATTCCTAACCTATATCCTAACACAACCCTAACAATCCTATTCTTATCTTATGTGATCTTCCTATCCTATCTTAGTCCTAGTGTTCTTGTCTCAGGGACCAAAACTTATAGCTCTGATGCCAAACTGTAATGCCCTCCAAATATGGGGTTTAGATCTAGGGGTTACTTGTTAACTACCAACATAATTAGACCTGTACAATAATTATATAAACATATGTCTAACCCCTTTATATAACTACTCAGGATCTTTAAGGTTAAGGTATGAAGACAAGAACAAAACACTACCTTTATTACAATCTCAAATTCAAAATCTTATAGAACTCTCTTTATTACAAACCAACTATCTAAACAAGCTTTAAAACTAAGTTCATTTTATTCCAACGCACGCAACATCTATCTACACTAAACCTGTTATAGAAGTTCAAAGGTCTCCTCTTAAATCGAGACTAGCACTCTTGGTACCAAGGGGGTCCCGCATTTTGACTCGCTTCTTTACAACTCGAGTGCAGATGGGTTTTATTCTCTCCTTTTACTAAAAACAAAGTGAGTAACAACAAAAAGGGTGAGTCGTACTTGCTCAGCAAGTCCGCAATATATATACAATACTATAAGAAAGCTAAGTGAATCTGATATGAATCAGTAAATCAGATTCTATATATATTTGTGTATCTTTGTAAAGGATAAAGAAGGCTATTATCAGTGATTATCAATAAACTAGATTGGACACAAACAATTAGCAGAGTACAATATGGATCTATGCCATTCACATTGACCCACATCGTAACAAGGTACCCAGGCTCATTTCTAATCTCCGTAATTAATTCAACGGTCTAGTTCATCCCTGGCCCTAATCGTAACCATCCAGTCCATAAGATAAGCATCTGAAATAATTGGTATGCTTCGATGTTATCTCAACATCAAGATATACATCAGGATATAGATATTGCATGATCTACTGGAATATGAATAGAGTATTTAACGTATCAAGAGTAATCAGGAATCAAAATAAAAGTGTGATCAAAAGAACAGTAATTATGTACCAGTGTCTGTGAATAAGAACTATCAATATTCAATAAGTCAAGAATTTGGATAAGATAAAGCAATTCACTATTCTAGATTTAGAATAGGGGAAAAACTTGCTTGGTACGCGATCTACCTCAAGTCTATCACAATTCTCTAACACTGGGTTGAGCTTCCTTGATGGATTCGTATCTATCAAAGAAAAATACCAATTTAATTGACTTGTATCTCAATCGTATATCAATTCGAGTCTACGCAATCCCTAACGTCTACCCGTATGATTATAACTGACTCATATAATAATTAACTAGGATTTTGGACTCGTCTAATCACATAAATCACATAGCACATAAGTCAGATCGTCACTCTAGGCTTTAAAATATTTTTAGAATTTAAATCGAATCACTATTCGCATTATTGAACAATATCTAACTCGTTTCCTAATTTTTGGAATTTATTAGACTCGTATTTCTAATTATTGGGTCTATATATAAATAAATATCGAAAACCGACTCATTTACGGAAGAAACTAAGATTTAAAACTATTTTTATCGAAAATAGATCATTTTTCTGAGTTTAAGGGCGTACGTTTTGTTTAAAACATATATACGGTTCAATTAATATTCAATTAATAAGAATAAATCAATTATTATTCTAAATAATTAATTTTTCAAACTAACTAAATAATTCAAAATGTTTTTAAATAATTATTTAGGAAAAATCAGAATTAAAAAGGATTTTTCCCTAATTTTTGGAATTAAAATGAATTTAAAACAAATTATCCAAATAAACTGGTTAATTATCAAAATAATTAATCAATTTAAATAAATAATAAATTAATTAATAATTTCAAATTTTGGAAAATATTTCAGATATATTTATAAAATAAATCAATCAATTATTAAATTAATTAATCAATTTATTTAAAAAAATAAAACTGATTTTTAGAATTTATAAAAAGAAAAAAAAAGAAAAAAAATAGTTTTATGAAAAAAGATTTGGGGAAAACCTGATCAAAACCGGGTTGGAACAGGGTTTGAATCTGGGTTCTCAAGAACACCATCGGGTCGCCGGCTGGTCTAAAATCCGGCGACGTAAACCCAGATTCCGTCAACCCTATATCGTTCAAATCAAATCGATTTAGATTGATTCGTGCACCATTTTTATTCCTCAGCATCTCTGCAACACCACATGTTATTCATATCACTTGACCATCCCAGAGTTATCTTCTCCGGTGAAAAACTGAGAAGCTCCGGCCACCATCTCCTCCATCTTTGGCGAGCTTGATTCCCATCGATTCAGGCACCATTTGGTTCGAGTTTTATATGGATTCGATTGTAAACCACGCTCTAAAAAACAATCAAGTATCAATTCAGTCTCATAACCCCTAAAACAGATTCTCCGATCAAATCAAAGTGAATTCCGCCCAAACTATGATCTCACTCATTCGTAAAAGAAATCACACATTTTATATGTTAAATTAAAGCTATAAACTAACACAATCAAACCCCTATACTTAAACATATCTATCTCTAAAATCAAAAACGATTAAGTAAAAATTTACATAAACCCTAAAATTTGAAATACACTAAATAGCTATCATTTGATAATATACATGATATAAATCGATTGTACAGAACCATATGAAGGTATTCAAGCAATCAATTTCATCAAATAACCCTAGGATTAAAAAGCCCTGATTTAGTGAAGAACCCTAGAATTACAAATCGAAAATCCGTGAATCAAAACATGAAATTTATCACATAATCAGATAGAGCAGTTCAAATCCTTCAATTTGAGTACTTACATGATATGATTTGGATTCCAGAAACGTTCAAAATCACAGATTGATTCTTAGACCTCAAAAACCCTAATTCCCAATTCTCTAGAGAATTTTGATTTATTTTTTGATTTTTATATAATTAATTAATGAAAATTAGGCTATTTATAAATACAAAATAATACCCATAATTAAATTAAGACCCTAATTATATCTCTTAATAAAATTAATTGGCCCTTAATTAATAATTTATGGGGAATAATTTTTAAATTTTTAATTTCATATAAACACAATATATATTCCGAAATTTCCCAAAAATTATAAATAATTCAAAAATGCAAAGAAATGAAATATTTGATAGTTCCATGATTTTATAAAAATAAAAATATGATTTTTGTGGGGTTTTTAGCACCCGTAGGGGCCCGGAAAAGTCATTTTTCACGAAACGAGAAATTTTCTAAATTGACTTGATGTTCAGAATATCGATATGGTATACGCCATATTAGGAAAAATAAGGCCAATTATTTAATATAAAATATCAGCTATTAAAACAAAGTTTGGACCGCATAATTTTTGATATAAAAGCATTTAACCTGAAATAAAATACCCGGAAAATACCTCGAACTACACGGAACATATACAGAACATAACAGCTAATATAATAAAACACATAATACACATTTATTATGATATAAAACAGTCGTAATTTTTCAGTCGTTACATAGAGCAGAGTTGTGTGCCTTGCTCGGGGTTAGTGTGTGACTGATCAGCAGCCTAACATTGATTTATAAAATTAAAAGTGAATATCCAATTCTAATCATTGCTTAACAAGGAAATTGATTCCTTTGAATCATTTCAATTGATCATTATTTAATCTCAATTATTGTCATTGTGACTTGCTAAGCTAGTTAGCTCACTCTCACAACTCTTTAATGTTCTTTTCTAGTTAAGAAGGAAGTTGTTGGTAGAGAGGATCCCCAGTGTGCGAGTTAGAATTCTTGGTTGAGTTGGATCAAGCTAGCAGAAGTTTATATTTTAGTTTTGATTTATGACATGTTAGTAAGAATGTTTTAATTATTAGATGTAAGTTAAACTAGATGGGATTTGGTATGTTGTAATGTAATTAAGGTTATGGCTTGTGTTCATACTTTAACCTGTTGCGATCCGTAGTTGTGTAGTGTCGAGTCATTGCATATGTTATTTCATAAACAGGTTTATATTGTGTGTATGTGTTGTGAAGTCCAAACTTCTGACCCGGGTTTGGCGGGCATCACAGGTTTGGTATCATAGCTACAGGTTATAAGTCACTTAAACAAGCCTAGATTTTCGGGTTTGGGTAGAGGGTTAGGATTAGATTTAAGCAATAGAAAGATAGGACGTCGAGAGGTTGACTGTGACTGTATAGTAGGTTTTTGGTATGATCCGTGTTATGATTTGAGATTCTTATCTTGCGGTGTCGATTTTCAGATAGTAGTAATAGCAGATCCTATTATTCTTTTACCATCAGATCATTCGGAGCCTTATGTTCATGGACCATTATCCCCACCCAGATCCGATCCACACCTTGTTCTTCCACTAGTGTTAGCTATATTACCTCCTGTTGTGACAGCTGCACCTCTTCGAGCTATTCCACCACCCTCTGATGTGAGACCACCTATTCGAGGACCCCTACCTGCTGATTCTGTTTCTACCGGATACTCAATTGCGAGTGTATATTTTCAAGTTACCCCCACACCCTGTTCCATACCATCAGTTTGAGGCTATTTTTTTGGAGCGACAGACCCTATTTGCACAGATTTAGGAGCTACCGCACTTTGTAAGGACCACATATGTTGCCAGGAGTATGAGGGAGCTTAGAAGTGAGATTCATGTGTTCCGGAGGGTATCTGAGGCTGGTCTATATGGAGGTACTAATGAGTATACTGCCCCAGATGCTCTTGTAGAGTGGGACAGATGGGTTCTTGAGGAGCTTGCGAGGCTTGGACCAGAGTATCCATGGAGCTAGATGACAGTATTGTTGTGATATATGTTATATGTATATTAGTGGTATAGTGTGTATCGGCAGACTTTTGTTTTGTATCTATAGACTAGACTTGCTGACTAGTGGGTAGGCATGTTGTACCTTTTCTTTTGCTAAAGCGTTTCACGCTTGTACTATCAACTTTGGCATATATATATCAATACCTTTTCTTTTCCAGCATTGTCATTTACATTATCACAACATGTCGTACCTTATGCTATTTACAACACCAATTATAAACTCTTGTGATGACATATGCCATGTCCCTTGATTGTTTATATTCTGTAAAGAAGCATGCAATTTACTTAGTTGAATGATTGAAAATGTTTTCAAAAAGAAATACCTATGTTTTATAAAAAAAAATTATAAAAAGGGTTTGATTTAAAGGCTAAATAAGTTGTTTGATTCTTTACAGAAGATGCCTCCCAGAAGAAACACTCGTTCTACCACCCAGAATGAAGAAACTAACAACAACAACCAAGATAACAATAACCAGAATGCAAATTCAGGTCCCATAGACCCAACTGTTTCCCAGATTCTTCAAATTTTTGCCCAACAAATAGTTAAACGGACTCAACAACAACAGAGCCATGCCAATCCACAGGTAACTTTTAAGACTTTTCAGGCGATGAACCCACCAGAAATCAAGGGTTCTTTAGATCCAAATAAAGACAGAGTTTGCAAGTTATTATTTGAAGAATGAAGCCACCTATTGGTGGGAGACTGTTAAGATATTGGAAGGTACGGATGTTATTTCTTGGGATAGATTCAAGGAGTTGCTCTTAGAGAAGTATTTTCCTCAGTTTGTTCAGGACCAAATAGAATTAAAAATTCTAGAGTTGAAGCAGGGGAATATGTCAGTAGCGGATTATGAAAGTAAGTTTGAGGAATTTTCTAGGTTTTTGCCATCTTATGTAGACGCAGACATGAAGAAAGCTAAGAAATTTCAACAAGATCTTAATCCATGGATTAGAGGGGAATTGTCTAGGTTTGTGCCATCTTAAGTAGACGTAGACAGGAAGAAAGCTAAGAGATTTCAGCAAGGTCTTAAGCCATGGATTAGAGGGAAGGTAGCTATATTTGAATTGGATACGTATGCAGCAGTGGTACAAAAAGCTATTATTGCAGATACGGAGAGTGAAATGTCACAAAAAGAGAATGAGAGTAAGAAAAGGAAGATCAAGTAAAGTGAAGGACAATCGCAAGCAGGGAAGTTTCCAAATTTTAGTAATCAGAAGAAAGGAAAGTTTAATCCAGGAAGGAATTTTAATTTTAAGAAGCAAAATTTAGGCAGCGGAGGAGAAGGCAACCGTCCAGCCATCGGACACCATTTGCATCTGCAAAGGCTAGCTTTACCAGAGTGTCAGGTATGTGGAAAAAAACATGGAGGAATTTAAAATAAGTTGAATGTGGTATGTTATAGATGCAACCAGAAGGGGCACTATTCAAGGAAGTTCCAGAATCAACAAGCGAGAGAGCAAGCCAATAAGTATCAACCTATCAGGAATCAAGCAAGCAAGGTTCTAGCAATTGGGTTTACATATTTCAAGCGTGGAAAGCTAGGGCATATAACAAAGGATTGTAAAACACCCGCCACAGTCAGTAATGTGTTGAGAATCATGGGATCTACTCCAATAGTGAATGAGCCTTCAAGAGCTAGAGTTTATGATATGTCGGTGAAGGATGCTATTCAGGACACGGATGTAGTGGCAGGTACGTCAACTGTGAATTCTTTATATGCTAAAGTTTTAGTAGATTCGAGAGCAACTCGATCATTTATTTCTCAAGGTTTTGTTGATAAGTTGAATTTCCCAATTGAGTTGTTAAATGAAGTTATGAGTGTAGAACTAGAAAATCAAGAACCTGTATCTATTAACCAACTATGTACCAGTTATGAGATTGAGATTTCTAGAAATAAGTTTCATGTAGACTTGATACCGTTTAAGTTAGGAGAATTTGATGTTATTCTAGGAATGGACTAGCTATCTAAGCATGATGCTCAGATAGACTGTCGTAATAAGAAGGTAATTTTGAATACGTCAGACGAGAAAGTAGTGATTTTAAAGGTCAAAGGCAAGCAAAGAAGTTTTTATCGATGATTCAAGCTAAAAAGTTAATGTGACAAGATTACGAGCATTATATGGCATATGTAATAGATAGAAATCAAGAGCCAGCAAAACTTGAAGATATTCCAGTGGTAAATGAGTTTCCAGATGTGTTTCCAGACGAGTTACCAGGACTTCCTCCAGATTAAGAAATTGAGTTTGCAATCGACTTAGCACCTGGAACGGAACCTGTGTGTCACGCCCCGACTTAACAATATATATTATACAACTTATTACAATAGTTAACAAAAGGAAATAAATACATTTGAATCCAAGATCTTACAGTTTAGAGTTTGGAACAGCCCAATACTATTAACTATTACAACCAACCCTTGAATCTAACCATATCTGCTAGCTGTAATATCAGGGTGAAAGCAAGTAGTGAGCCAAATGCTCAATAAGTGCTATACAATACAATACATAAAACAAAATAAAGGAATAACAATGTGAAGGAAGAGATAATAATAACAAGAGATAAACTTTTGGGTGATGGCATCATTTACTTGTAATAAAACAATTCAAAACCTTTTCTTTATCAAAAACCATTTTATGGCGCTACGGATTACAGCCGGTGATCAACCGTGAAGTAATCCCGAACTTCGCTAGGTTCTAGAACATTAATGGGATCCCTAGGAAACTTTTAAGCCTACAAATTAAGAGTGGAAATGACTTGTGTCTCAGTCCAGATCCACTATTTAAAGAAAATATTTGTCCCCTTTTGGGACTGGAAAACCAAATTTTAACCTTTTTTATTTTTAAAAATTGATGCCAATGGACAGTTAATTTCTTAAACAGTGACCATCTTTATCAAGGGTTCTAGATCAATTTTGCAGCACTGGGAATAGGTCCACTAAATTTCAAGGCCATGATCCACTAAAGTATACTTTACCAAGGGAATTGCAAGGTTTCTATTTACAAGAATTTTGACAATGAGATTTAGCAAGGTTATCAGATAGTATGAAGGAACAAAGTCAAACTAGGTTCAAGGTAATGGTTCCAGATAAGACATAGGTATTAAAATATAAAGAAAGTGAGCATCAATTCAAGGTATAACAAAGTATCATTCTTTAGGATAAGGATAGGGTTATCAAGCAATCATGAACAAACATTAAGGAATAACTGACTTTTACGTATCAAGATAAGGTTACTGAGTATAACTTGTACATGGTTCAACATCACAATTACTTTGGTATACTAGCATTGTATGACTTTTGATTTACTTGCATAGCAATCTTCAAGTAAAGTTAAACTACTTGCAATAAACACTTGAGGGTTCATGGCATTTTCATATAATACGAAGATAGATTTGAAACCACTTGGTTTATGCATATCAAGGTGAATTAGAATACTCGCATCATATATAAGAACTAGTTATCGCACACTTGCAGTGTAAACAAAAAGGTAAATTGAATCACTTGCCTTGAGAAAGGCTTGACTTGACTGGCAGGTAGGAGCAACTGGAAGCTTTACTCAAATTTAATGGAAAGTTTACCCTCGTCTCGAGATCTTACATAAATAATAATAACCTCATTATAATATATTCTCACCAACTCAACCTATTTGTAAATCGAAATTATACACAATGGCTCTTAGGCCTATATACACACATATTTATAATCACCTTATAAGCATAATAGTACATCGGTTTAAGCTATCTTTCAACTATGGTGGTCAACCAAATCTTCACTCATAAGTGCTATAAAACTATGTGATAAGTGAATGTGCTCATTATAGTGATTTCAAGATGACATCTATGGTTTCTTGGGTGCATTTGACACTCTTACACTTCAAGTTTACCTCTAAAAGTTCTACACTAGACTCTTCTGATCATAAGTCAACTCCAAAACTTGGTGTGGCTCAAGGGCCTAGCTTGGGCCTCCTTAGGCCTAAGCTTAAAGTCCACGTTTCCCCTGTTTTCTGGACAGAAAAAGGTCCTGATTTGAACTAACTTGTGACACATGATTCTAACTCAAATTCTATTAAATATGGCTGGAAAACCTCCCCTGACACTCCCTCTAACTAAGGCCAAACAAGTCCTAATGAGGTCCTATCTATGACATGGTCAAAACTTTATATTTCTAAGTTGTAGCAAAACTGTCCCCTGCTGGACAGATTTAGTGCTTCCACTCGTGCACCAAACCAAATGACCTACAAACCTCTAACAAACACCTAAAACCTAATGTATACTACTAGTGCTAACTTCTGGTGAATTGGGCCTCAATGTGCATGACAATGACAAGGTCAAATCTCACTCTAAACCTCATGGTACCAAACTGAAATTCTGCAGAATCTAATGATCCCCTTTCCACCATGATTCTCACTTGAGAAACCCAACCAAACATCAATCAAAACCCAAACCTAACCTCAACCAAGGAAATCTACTGAACTACTACTCCTACACTCAATATTGTCTTAGTGGAGATCATCCTTACCTAAGGTGCAATATAGAAAAACAAGAGTTAACACAATACACTAATTACAAGTCATCAAGTTTTCGAAAATAACAACTTATATCCTCCATATATATTCGTATTAAAATCACATATCAAGGAGCACAAATCAAAATCAATCACTTAACTCAACTGAAATTAAAGCCTATTAACAATTATCAATCCAAATGATCAAGAATTTTCAAAAATCATGAGTTGAATCTATGCATGCATGCCTTCGAATTTACAAGTCAAAACAATATGATTTCCATAATAAATTTTACTATAAAATCAACATGAAAGCCTAGCATTAACCATATCTATGTGATCACTTAACATGTAAAGGGTTTTATCAAGTTTTTACTTCCAAAACCAAGCTATCATCACATAAACCTTCAAAATCAACAAGGCCACAAAGAAACACCATTAAGAACCATTAATTCGGCTCCCTTATGGTCATAACCGAATGAAATGGAAGGGAAATGACCATTAAAAACAAGAGCTTCACTCTCATGACTTGGAATTTCACCATTCCTTGTAGTTCCCTCAATAATACAACCTTAAATCCATGAGAATCAAGATTGTATTCTGAGTTCTAGTTAAAAATATGACATGCAAATCAAAACTTAAACTTTTCACTCTAAACTTTTTGGAATATATATGAACAACATATAGGGAGTAAGATTACTTGAATATAGGATGGATGTTTGAGTAAAAGAATGAAGAAAAGAAGGGGGTGGGGGCTTCGGCTATGGGAAGGCCGAGAGGGGGGTTGAGCCGAGAGGGAGGAGAGAGTAAGGTGAGGGTGGAGTGTGGAGTGAAAAATGAAATGATCATGACAACTTGTACTTGTTTTATGGTTTTGATTTGACTAAATGTGAGTGGAATTAGTTATTGACAAAAGTAACCCTCTAGTAAGAATTGGGTCATTTTGCATGCAAGGACAAATTTGGCTAGTAAAATGAGAGTTAGTGGGGTTGGAATTGTCTTTTTAGCCCTTTAAGTTGAATGGGAGGGTATTTGCATGCAAGGGTATCCATGTAAATTGCTAGTTACTAAACAACTAATTTTCAAAGATTTACTTTTATAAAATAAAATAAAAACTCGAAAATTATAAAAATTGTACCATAAAATAACTTGGATTTTTAGAAATTTTATGAGATCAGTTTTGTGATTTGTGAATAAAATAATTTTAAAAGATAGTTTTCCCATGATAAAGAATATTCTCTATAAATCAAGAATAAGAGCAATTAATAAAACTCTCGCTTTGAAAAATTCATTTTTTAAATAAAGCAATTTATAATACAGCAAATTCCATTCACACAAATGCAAAATCAATAAATATATTTATAATCGACTTTAAGGTTATACAGATTTCACAAATAATATTACACAAAATGCCGGTCGTAACATCCTCTCCCCCTTAAAGGATTTTGTCCTCAGAATCTAAGAGAACAGATGAGGATACCGGGAACGCATATCAGACTCTAACTCCCAAGTTGACTCTTCGACCTTGGGGTTCCTCCAAAGTACTTTTACTAACTTCACCGACTTATTTCTAAGACTCTTTGCTTGCCAGTCGAGTATTTTGACAGGTTGCTCCATAAATGACAGGTCTGCCTGAATTTCTATAGGTTCATATTCTATCACATGGTTAGCATCAGGATTGTACTTCTTTAGCAATGACACATGAAACACATTATGCACATGCTGATACTGAGGCGGTAAGGCTAACTCATAAGCCACCTTCCCCACTTGACTCAAAATTTCAAAAGGACCAATATATCTAGGCACTAACTTCCCTTTCTTGCCAAATCTAGAAAATCCTTTCCTTGGTGATACTTTCAGCAAAACGGCTTCACCCACTTGGAACCTGACATCCTTACGCGCTGGATCCGCATACTTTCTTTGCCTATCTTGTGCAACAAGTAACCTCTTCTGAATTAATTTGATTGTCTCATGTAATTATTGTACCAATTCTGGGCCTAGAATCTTTCCTTCTCCCGCTTCATCCCAACTAGTTGGTGATCTGTATTTATATCCGTATAAAGCTTTGTATGGTGGCATGCCAATACTGGAGTGATAGCTGTTATTATAGGAGAATTCAACTAATGGCAGGTGGTTGTCCCAACTTCTCACAAAATCAATTGCACAACTGCGCAACATGTCTTCGATGGTTTGAATTGTCCTTTCACTTTGACCGTCATTCTGCGGATGATATGTCATACTCATGTTTAACTTCGTGCCAAGACTTTCTTGAAATTGCATCCAGAATCTCGAGTTAAATCGGTGATCTCTGTCTGAAACTATCGATACGGGCACGCCATGTCTTAATATGATTTCACGCACATACAGATGGACCAATCTGTCCAATAAAGACTTCTCATTAATTGGAAGAAAATGTGCCGACTTCGTAAGGCGATCAACTATAACCCATATAGCGTCATGTCCGGATTTCATTCATGGTAATCCCACTATAAAGTCCATAGCAATGTTTTCCCATTTCCATTCTGGAGTCTTTAGGGGCTGAATTAATCCGCTTGGTCTTTGATGTTCTGCCTTCACTTTTTAACAAGTATAACGCTTCACAACCCAGTATGCCACTTCTCGCTTCATATTTGGCCACCAAAAGTTCTGCTTCAAATCTTGATACATCTTGGTGCTTCCCGGATGGATTGAAAATCTTGAATTGTGGGCTTCTTGCAATATCTCATTCTTCAATTCAGGTACATGAGGAATCCAAATTCTTGAGTAGAACCTTAGTATACCTTGCTCATCCCTTTGAGTACCAATCTCTTTTCTGATTAGCTATTATTTTCTTGCTTCATCACTTCTTTCTGACATTTCTTTATCTTTCCCAATAATGTTGCCTGAAAAGTCATTGTACGACAAACCTCTTCAACTATTCCATAACCGCAAAGTTCTAATTCAAATCTCTTAATCTCTTTAGACAATTCCTTTGGTATTGCTATCATATTCAACATTTCCTTCCTACTCAAAGCATCGGCTACTACGTTCGCCTTTCCCGGATGATAATTTATCGAACAATCATAGTCCTTAATCAATTCCAACCATCTCCTTTGCCTCATGTTGAGCTCCTTCTGAGTGAAAATATACTTTAAACTCTTGTGGTCCGTGTAGATCTCACACTTTTCCCCGTAAAGGTAATGTCTCCAAATCTTAAGTGCAAATACTATAGGTGCTAATTCCAAGTCATGCATAGGGTACTTCAATTCATGTGGTTTTAACTGTCTTGATACATACACAATCACCTTGTTATATTGCATTAGCACACAGCCCAGTCCTTTATGTGAAGCATCACTGAAAATCAAAAAGTTTCCTTGATCATTTGGTAATACTAAAACCGGAGCTATAACCAACCTCTGCTTCAATTCTTGAAAGCTATCTTCATATTCTGCATTCCATTCGAACTTTTGATTCTTCCTAGTCAACTTAGTCAATGGCATGGCGATTTTTGAGAAATCTTTGACAAATATTCTATAATATCCTGCCAATCCTAGAAAACTTCGCACTTCCGTAGGTGTCTTTGGCCTCTCCCAACTCATGATCGCCTCAATGTTTTCCGGATCTACTTTAACTCCTTCACTTCCAGTGACATGTCCCAAAAATTGAACCTCCTTTAACCAAAACTCACATTTAGAAAACTTGGCATACAACTTCTCTTGTCGGAGTATCTCCAATGCTATCCATAGATGTTGTATATGTTCCTCTTCTGACATTGAATAGATAAGAATGTCATCAATGATACCACTACAAACTTATCCAAATACTTTTTAAATACACGGTTCATCAGATCCATAAATGCTGCCGGAGCATTAGTCAACCCAAAAGACATTACTAAGAATTCATAATGTCAGTATCTTGTTCTGAATGCTGTCTTCGGGATGTCGTCTTCTTTGATCTTTAATTGATGGTATCCTGATCTTAAATCAATCTTGGAAAAGAACTTTGCTCCTTTCAGCTGATCAAATAGGTCATCTATTCTTGGTGGCAGGTATCGGTTCTTAATCGTCATCTTATTCAACTCCCGATAATCTATACATAACCTCATGTTTCCATCTTTCTTCTTTACGAACAGAACAGGTGCTCCCCATGGCGACGTACTTGGCCCTATCACTCCTTTGTCCAACAATTCTTGTAGCTGGCTCGCCAACTCTTTCATTTCTGCTGGTGCCATCCTATATGGGGCCTTCGACACTGGTTCCGTGCTTGGAGCAAGGTTGATCTCAAACTCGATTTGTCGATCTGGCGGTAAACCTGGTGGTTCGTCTGGAAACACATCTGGAAATTCGTTGACTATGGGAATATCTTCTATGCTGAGGCTGTCTCTTTCTGAATCTACTACATAGGCTAGGAACGACTCGCAACCTTTCCTAAGCAACTTCTTAGCCTGGACGATTGTAAAAAACAGTCGCTCTTGCCTCTGTCCCTTAAATACCACTTTATCTCCACTCTCCGTCTTTAAGTACACCTTCTTGGACTTACAATTTATCCGAGCATTATTCTTCCCTAACCAATCCATGCCTAAGATTATATCAAATTCCCCCAACTTGAAAAGTATCAAGTTGGATGAAAATTTATGTCCCAAGATATCAATCTCACACTTAGGACAGAATTGACTCATAGGAACCTTCTCTTGATTCGCAATTACCACATTTATTACCTCATTCATAGCCATTTTATCACATTGAAGTTTATCAACAAAAGTTTCTGATATAAAAGATCTTGTCACTCCAGAATCAATCAATACTTTAGCTTCGACATTATTTAATAAAAGTGTACCTGCTATCATCTCAGAATTATGAACATCGTCCTTCATTTTAAATTGAATGTCCTTGCCGTTGCTTGCGAAGTTGTTGTAGGTGGTAGAGGTAATGCCAATACCTCAGCTGGCATGCTTGCACTAGTACTTGTCACGTTCATCAAAGCCTTGACTGGTCCGGTTGACTTGCACTCCCTAGCTAGTGTCCAGTCTTTCCACACTTGTAGCATGTAACTCCCGGCTTCGGTATCTTACACTCGTTAGCCAAATGTCCCTTCTGGTTGCATCTATAGCATGTCATGTTCAGCTTATTACACACTCCGGGGTGTCTTTTTCCACAATGCTTGCATTCGGATCTCTGAAATCTATTTTCTCCAACTTGCCCTTGGCTTGCCTGGTTGTTCCCCTTTGATTCTTGTCTTTTATTCAAATTTCCCTTCTTCTGAAAATTTCCGCCTTTGTGAAATCCAATCCTTTTCACACTCCTTTCTTGTGAGCTTCCAGCTTCAGACTTTTCTCCGTAAATGGAACCTTTCTCTTCTTGTTATCCTTTTCCTTCCTTGATTGCATCCCATTACTCTCAATCAGAGCAGCTTTCTGTACTACTTCTGTATAAGTATCAAGCTCAAATATAGCCACTCTATCTCTGATCCAAGACTCTAACCCTTGTTGGAATCTCTTTGCTTTTTCCTCCTCACTGTTGGTATACTTTGTCACAAACCTTGACAGCTCCGTAAACTTCTTCTCATACTCCAATACAGTCATACGCCCTTGCTTCAATTCAAGAAATTTAAGCTCCATCTGATTCTGCATGTACTTAGGGTAATACTTTTCCATAATAACTTCTTAAATCTTTCCCAAGAAACTTGTTGATTTGCCTCCATAGCTTTCATTGAATCCCACCAATAGATGACTTCACCCTTCAGGAAGTAAGTAGCATATGATGTCTTCTGATCGTCCCCTAACTGTTCCAATTCAAAAGCTCTTTCCATTTCCTTAATCCATGTGTTAGCTATTACTGGATCAGTGGTATCATGAATTGCAGGTGGGTTCACATTCTGAAAAGCCTTGAAAGTGACAATTTGTCGAGGTGGTACTGGTGGATCAGGTGGTTGGTGTGGTTCACGGTTATCTTGGTTTTCAAATTGTTTTTGAAGAGTTCTTTGTTGTTGAGCATCATTTGTTTGTTGTTGTAAGGTTTCCAGCAATCGAAGAATATTAGGATCTGTGGTAGATGTGGTTGTTGGGTTCTTCTTTTTAGGTGGCATGATCCTGAAATAAAAGTTATATCAAAACAGGTATGAATAATAAGAAAATTCGAGGGTAGGGTGTCACGTGACATTCTATTCACATATGAGGTCGGGTTTCAAATTAAGGAATAAGGGTGATGCATATAAAGGTGTAAAAACAATTGAAAGCAAATAGAACGATAGTGTATAATAATTGAAATTTTAAGGTCAAGGTACATCAAGATTAGAATAAAGTCTGAATCTAGGAATAACATGCTAGTTTAAAGGAAACAACAGGGAATTCTACAAAGTCCAACGATATAACAACATGAAAGGTAGATAATGGAAAGAACTAAGGCTCCACTCCATCAGAACAGGGTCTGGTAGTCTTATCCTCTCGAAGCGTCTTCACAATACTCTGGAGCTCGTCCGCAACCATCTGGATGATATACTGGCTGGTACAGTCTCGGTATGATGGCATCTCATCAAGCTTAGTGTTGACGTACTGAACCAAAGTCTCGAGTTCCCTTCATAGTTTCGGCTTTCCGGATACACATTCTTCAATTGGTATAACAGTCGATCGTACTTGCCCTAAAGCATGTTGAACTCGTGCCTCAACTCAGCATACACGGAGAAAGCAATGGTGTCAGACGGTTCAGAAGATGAAGAGGAATGCACCCTTTGCTGAAAAATAATGCATGGATATATAAGAGGAGTATTAATAATAGATTCGCTTAACCTACTCTCTCGCATAATATCCTATAACTTATACATATATCCTATAACCTATTTGGGTTGTCCATGGACTCTAAACCATAGCTCTGATACCAAAACCTGTCACGCCCCGACTTAACAATATATATTATACAACTTATTATAATAGTTAACAAAAGGAAATAAATACATCTGAATCCAAGATCTTACAGTTTAGGGTTTGGAATAGCCCAACACTATTAACTATTACAACCTGATTTTTTTAATATCGAGTCCTCACGCAAAATGATCACTTGTTCTACCTGAGCTCGAACATACGAATCGGCACACAAGTCTTACGCATTGTCTGCTTGAATCTAACCATAACTGCTAGCTATAATATCAGGGTGAAAGCAAGTAGTGAGCCAAATGCCTAACAAGTGCTATACAATACAATACATAAAACAAAATAAAAGAATAACAATGTGAAGGAAGAGCTAATAATAACAAGAGATAAACTTTTGGGTGATGGCATCATTTACTTGTAACAAAACAATTCAAAACCAATTCTTTATCAAAAACCATTTTATGACGCTACGAATTACAGCCGGTGATCAGCCGCAAAGTAATCCCGAACCTCGCTGGGTTCTACAACATTAATGGGATCCCTAGGCAACTTTTAAGACTACAAATTAAGAGCAGGAAGGACTTGCGTCTCAGTCCAGATCCACTATTTAAAGAAAATATGTGTCCCCCTTTGGGACTGGAAAACCAAATTTTAACCTTTTTTATTTTTAAAAACTGATGCCAATTGACAATTAATTTCTTAAATAGTGACCATCTTTATCAAGGGTTCTAGATCAATTTTGAAGCACTAGGAATAGGTCCACTAAATTTCAAGGCCATGATCCACTAAACTATACTTTATCAAGGGAATTGCAAGGTTTCTATTTACAAGGATTTTGATAATGAGATTTAGCAAGGTTTTCGGATAGTATGAAGGAACAAAGTCAAACTAGGTTCAAGGTAATGGTTCCATATAAGACATAGGTATTAAAATATAAAGAAAGTGAGCATCAGTTCAAGGTATAACAGAGTATCATGCTTTAGGGTAAGGATAGGGTTATCAAGCAATCATGAACAAACGTTAAGGAATAACTGACTTTTAGGTATCAAGATAAGGTTACTGAGTACAACTTGTACATGGTTCAACATCATAATTACTTTGGTATACTAGCATGGTATGACTTTTGATTTACTTGCATAGCTATATTCAAGTAAAGTTAAACTACTTGCAATAAACACTTGAGGGTTCATGGTATTTTCATATAATACGAAGATAGATTTGAAACCACTTGTTTTATGCATATCAAGGTGAATTAGAATACTCACATCATATATAAGAACTGGTTATCGCACACTTGCAGTGTAAACAAAAAGGTAGGTTGAATCACTTGCATTGAGAAAGGCTTGACTTGACTGGCAGGTAGGAGCAACTGGAAGCTTTACTCGACTTTAATGGCAACTTTACCCTCGTCTCGAGATCCTACATAAATAATAATAACCTCATTATAATATATTCTCACCAACTTAACCTATTTGAAAACTGAAATTATATACAATGGCTCTTAGGCCTATATACACACATATTTACAATCACATTATAAGCATAATAGTACACATAGCCACATATGCTCACATACCACATTTAAGTACAAAATAATATAACACACACTATATTGCATTACTAAGCTTGGATGATCTCGCTTCACTTACTTAAGTCACTTGGTCGCTAAACTAGTTAAAACTCCAAATTTTGACCTCCTAACTCGAAGTGCCTTTACTAAACCATCCAATTCCTATTGACCCTGACTTGGGCATTTCACTCTACTTACTTTAAGCTATCTTTCAACTATGGTGGTCAACCAAATCTTTACTCATAAGTGATCTAAAACTACGTGATAAGTGAATGTGCTCATTATAGTGATTTCAGGATGACATCTATTGTTTCTTGGGTGCATTTGATGCTCTTACACTTCAAGTTTACCTCTAAAACTTATACACTAGACTCTTCTAATCATAATTCAACTCCCAAACTTGGTGTGGCTCAAGGGCTTAGCTTGGGCCTCCCTAGGACTAAGCTTAAAGTCCATGTTTCCCCTCTTTTCTGGACAGAAAAGGGTCCTGATTTGAACTAACTTGTGACACATGATTCTAACTCAAATCCTATGAACTATGGCTGAAAAAACTCCCCTGACACTCCCTATAACTAAGGCCAAACAGGGCCTAATGAGGGCCTACCTATGACATGGTCAAAACTTCCCATTTCTAAGTTGTAGCAAAACTGTCCCCTGCTGGATAGACTTAGTGCTTTGACTCGTGCACCTAACCAAACGACCTACAAACCTCTAACAAACACCTAAAACCTAATTTATACTCCTAGTTCTAACTTTTGGTGACTTGGGCCTCAAAGTGCATGACAATGACAAGGTCAAATCTCACTCTAAACCTCATGGTACAAAACTGAAATTCTGCAGAATCTAATGCTCCCCTTTCCACCATGATTCTCACTTGACAAACCCAACTAAACATCAATCAAAACCCAAACCTAATCTCAACCAAGGAAATCTACTGAACTACTACTCCCAATATTGGCTTAGTGGAGATCATCCTTACCTAAGGTGCAATATAGCAAAACAAGAGTTAACACGATACACTAATTATAAGTCATCAAGTTTTCGAAAATAAAAACTTATATCCTCCATATATATTTGAATTAAAATCACATATAAAGGAGCACAAATCAAAATCAATCTCTTAACTCAATTGAAATTAAAGCCTATTAACAATTATCAATCCAAATGATCAAGAATTTTCAAAAATCATGAGTTGAATCTATGCATGCATGTATTCGAATTTACAAGTCAAAACAATATGATTTCCATAATAAATTTTATCATAAAATCAACATGCAAGCCTAGAATTAACCATATCTATATGATCACTTAACATGCAAAGGGTTTTATCAAGTTTTTACTTCTAAAACCAAGCTATCATCACATAAACCTTCAAAATCAACAAGGCCACAAAGAAACACCATTAAAAACCATTCATTCGGCTCCCCTATGGTCATAGCCGAATGAAATGGAAGGGAAATGACCATTAAAAACAAGAGCTTCACTCTCATGACTTGGCATTTCACCTTTCCTTGTAGTTCCCTCAATAATACAACCTTAAATCCATGAGAATCAAGATTGTATTTTGAGTTCTAGTTAAAACTATGACATGCAAGATCAAAACTTAAACTTTTCACTCTAACTTTTTGGAATATACATGAACAACATATAGGGAGTAATATTACTTGAATATAGGATGGATGTTTGAGTGAAAGAATGAAGAAAAGAAGGGGGTGGGGGCTTCAGCTATGGGAAGGCCGAGAGGGGGTTGAGCCGAGAGGGAGGAGAAGAGAGGGAGGAGAGAGTGAGGTGAGGGTGGTGTGTGGAGTGAAAAATTGAATGATCATGACAACTTGTGCTTATTTTATGGTTTTGATTTGACTAAATGTGAGTGGAATTAGTAATTGACAAAAGTAACCCTCTAGCAATAATTGGGTCATTTTGCATGCAAGGACAAAGAAGTAATTTGGCTAGTAAAATGAGAGTTAGTGGGGTTGAAATTGTCTTTTTAGCCCTTTAAGTTGAATGGGAGGGTATTTGCATGCAAGGGTATCCATATAAATTGATAATTACTAAACAACTAATTTTCAAAGATTTACTTTTATAAAATAAAATAAAAACTCGAAAATTATAAAAATTGTACAATAAAATAACTTGGATTTTTAGAAATTTTATGAGATCAATTTTGTGAATTGTGAATGAAATAATTTTAAAAGATAATTTTCCCATGGTAAAGAATATTCTCTGTAAATCAAGAATAAGAGAAATTAACAAGACTCTCGCTTTGAAAAATTCATTTTTTTAAATAAAGCAATTTATAATGCAGCAAATTCGATTCACAAAAATGTACAATCAATAAATATATTTATAATCGACTCTAAGGTTATACAGAGTTCGCAAATAATATTACACAAAATGTCGGTCGTAACACCGGGTCTAAGGCCCCATATAGGATTGCTCCAGTTGAAATGAAAGAATTGGCGAAGTAATTGCAAGAGTTACTGGAAAAAGGAGTGATTAGACCTAGTCTATCCCCATGGGGTGCACCAGTGTTATTTGTTAAGAAGAAAGATGGAAGCATGGGATTATGTATCGACTATCGGGAGCGCAACAAGCTTACTATCAAGAATAAATATCCATTACCTTGAACTAGGTACGGTCATTATGAATTTTTAGTAATGTCTTTTTGATTGACTAATGCCCCAGCAGCATTTATGGACTTGATGAACAGAATCTTTAAGGAGTATTTGGATAAATTCATAATAGTGTTTATAGATGATATCTTGATTTACTTGAAGTCAATGGAGGACCGTGCGGAGCATCAAAGGATAGCTTTCGACATTTTAAGAAGAGAGAAGTTGTATGCTATGTTTTCAAAGTGTGAGTTTTGGTTGCAGGAAGCTCAATTCTTAGGGCATATAGTCAGTAATGAAGGGATCAAAGTGGATCCAGCGAAGATTGAAGCTATTATGAATTGGAAGAGGCCACAAGCACCAACAGAAGTGAGATGTTTCTTAGGATTGGCAGGATATTATCGAAGATTTATTCAAGATTTGTCGAAAATTGCAACACTTCTGATGAAGCTAACCTGGAAAAATGAGAAGTTTATGTGGAACGAGAAGTGTGAAGAATGTTTCCAGGAGTTGAAAAAGAGATGGATCACGACACCTGTTTTATCACTTCCAGAAGACCAAGGAGAGTTTGCAATTTATAGTGGTGCTTCTTATAAGGTATTAGGTTATTTTCTGATGCATCATGATAAAGCTATTGCATATGCGTCTAGACAACTGAAACCTCATGAGCAGAAGTATCCTACTCATGAATTGGAATTGGCAGCAACAGTATTCGCCTTGAAGATTTGGAGACATTATCTAAATGGCATAAGGTGTGAGATTTATAATGGCCATAAGATTTTGAAATATATATTCACGCAAAAGGAACTTAACATGAGGCAACGAAGATGGTTGGAGTTGATCAAGGACTATGATTGCACGATTAACTATCACCCAGGACAAGCAAATGTAGTGGCAGACGCGTTAAGCAAAAATGAGAGATTAAATATGTTGACTGTACCAAAAAAGTTATATAAAGAGTTTCAGAAGTTGGAATTGGAAGTCAAAATTTGTAAGCCAAATGAAGCAAGGATATATACTATGACCTTTCAGCCAGAATTGTTAGAAAAGATAAAGAGATGTCAAGAGGAAATAATAAATCAGGATATCGACAGTTTGGTAGGAGAAGAGTTCTGGACTCAAAAAGATGATCAACGTATTCTTAGACTTTCTTCCAGAATTTGGATTTCACCCGTGACAGAGTTAAAGAATGAGATTCTACAGGAAGCTCACAATTCTAAGTATTCAATCCATCCAGGAAGTACCAAGATGTACAGAGATTTAAAGGAGAATTATTGGTGGCCAGATATGAAAAGAGAGATTGTGGAATGGGTTAGCAAATGTTATACATGTCAAAGAGTTAAAGCGGAGCATCAACGACCGAGTAGATTATTGCAACCATTAGAGATTTCAGAGTGGAAATTGGAGCATATTGCTATAGATTTTATAGTCGTATTACCAAGGACAAAAGTGAACCACGACGCTATTTGGGTAATAGTGGACAGACTAACCAAGTCAGCTCATTTTCTGCCTATTAATGAAAGATTTTTATTGGACAAATTGGTTCACATGTATTTGAAGGAAATAGTAGTTCATCATGGAGTCCCAGTGTCTATCGTATCGGACCGATATCCATAATTTAATTCAAGGTTCTAGAGAATTTTCAAGAATATTTGGGAACCAAGTTGAATATGAGTACAGCTTATCATCCACAGACTGACAGTCAAAGCGAAAGAATAATTCAGACTATTGAAGATTGTTACGTGTTTGTGCCATTAATTTTAAAGGAAATTAGGATGAGCGTTTACCTTTAGTAGAATTTGTTTACAAAAACAATTATCATGCCAGTATCGGAATGCTTCCTTACGAAGCTCTTTATGGATGCAGATGTCGATCACCAGTATATTGGGATAAAGTTGGAGAACGTAAAATACTTGGACCAGAGTTGATGCAACAGACGAAGGAAGTTGTCGAGATTATTCAGAAAAGGCTAATTTCCTCACAAAATCGTCAATTGAAATACGCAGACCAAGCCAGAAAAGACATGGAGTTTGCAGATGGAGATCTGGTGTTGCTGAAGGTATCAGCATGGAAGGAATTATCCAGATTTGGAAAGAAGGGAAAGCTAAGTCCTAGATATGTTGGACTTTTTGAAATTTTGAAGCGTGTCGGCAAAGTAGTATACGAGTTAGCATTACCCCCGCATGAGCATATTCATAATGTCTTTCACGTGTCAATGCTTAAGAAATATAACCCTGATTCTAGGCATGTGATAGAATATGAGCCGATATAACTTTAGGAGGATTTGTCATATGTTGAGAATCCAATAAAGATTCTAGAGAAGATAGAGAAAGTGTTGAGGAATAAAGTTGTAAATTTAGTAAGAGTATTGTGGAGAAACCCAAGGGTTGAAGAGTCAACCTGGTAGTTAGAAAGTGATATACAAGAGAAGTTCCCTCATTTGTTTACTTAGGAGATTATGAGGACATAATCATTTTAAAGGGGGGAAGGATGTAATATCCGGGATATATCGTGTAGTTATTTTTGTCAATAAATGAATATTATGTGATTATTATATGAATTGATGGTGAATTATATGTTAATTTATATTTGTGTACAATGTTTATATGTGATAAAATTTATGAATTTTAATATTATAGGTCTAAAATAAGGTATCGATTATTTTGATATTTTTCTAGTAATTTATATGTCATTATATGATTTTATAAATGATTTATAGATTTAATAAATTATTTTTTGAATTAATTATTATTTATTTATATTATTTGGAAATCGTACAACTTTAACGGTTTTTACGTTTTTACTACCTAGAAGTTTCGGGAAAACTTCTTTCTAGCCTAAATTGATTATTTCGAGCATTTTCTGTGTTTTGACTTTTTCGATCCGGAGTACGGTTTTACCTATACGATTCCCGGTACAAATTTTACGATATTATTTTTATTTCGATAAACCGATAAACCAAATATCTTTTATATACGAGATATTTTGAATAAAATACTATATTATCTACTCGTAGTACGTGCAATACTATCTTATCTTCTCGTATTACGTGCAACCAAAAGCGCTGAGCCCCAAAACTGTATTTAAAAGCACGATTTTTATGTTTATCCTAAAAATCGGTACCAAATTGGATCAGTTTTATTAATACTTAGCGATTAAATATTCTATTTTCATATTGGATATGATCCAATGGGGTACCAATATTCCGTAAATATAAATAACCCTTACAGTATCTTATTTTGTACAGATAAACATAAACAAACAGTAGAATTATATAATTATCCAAAGAAAACACTAATATTCATCGCATTCTTCATAATCAAACGGAGATTTGAAGGCGTTAGCGAACTCAAATTTTGGCGTGTGAGTAACCAAAAAAATGCTCTTAAAGCATAGAATCAAGTTCTGTGATTCATACACCTGCAGATTCAAGTGGTATTTTTCTATATTTTTATTTAATTTCAAATTTAATTAGATTACATTAGGAATTTTTGATTTTAAAGTTGTTTATGTGATTTGATGCTTGCATGTTGTAGAGAATTGAATTCTGAACATTTTGCTATGTCATATAAGTGATTCTGAGTTCAATAACATGCTCAAATTTGAGTTTGATTCTCTATAATTGAAATTAAGGTTCTTATTCAGTTTAAATATTTTCAATTGAATTTGGCAGTTTTTTATCTAGGGGTTATTAGGAAATTGATTGATACCAGTGTGTAAATCGTGCAGAAAGGAATCAATTGGTGTTGGTTTGATGAACAAACGATACCGGAATCGAGCTGACTGGGGAAACGAAGAACTTGCCGGCCGACCAGTTTTTTTCGAGTTATTCAGGCCAACTCTGGGGTTTTTGTTGGATTGAATTGCATGATTAAATTCCTGGTGAATTATAGATTAATTCTGGAGCTCGTGGTGGCCTGAGGGTACCAGAGTCATAAACTTCGGCGAACCCCGATGGGTTTCCGGCGAGGGCTGTACAAATTACAGTTTAGTCCATATTGTTTTGAAAATGATGAAGTTTGGTCCCTGGAGTTAATGGAATTTTCAAATTTAGGATTCCTGTTTTAAAAATAATAGTATCTATTTATTTTAATTTCAGAAATTCGTTTTTATTATTTAAAAATTCCAAAAATCTTTATTTTAATTTCAAAATTCATTTTTAATTCAAAAATAAATCTGAATTATTTAATTAATTTTAGGTAATAATTATATATTTATTTGGGCAATTAATTTAAGTATTAATTGATTAATTAATTTAATTAGTTATTAATTAATTTTAATTGATTATTTAATTTGATTTAGGTATTTCGTTTGATTTAAAAAATTTCAAAAATAGTTTCGAGCTTTAAAATATTTTTCTAAATTATGTCCAATGCTCGATAATTATTATTAAATGATTTTAAATTTAGATTCGGGTATTCAAACCTAGTTATTTATTTATAAAATGATTTTGTTACCCGTTTTAATTCCGAAAAATGTTCAAAAATTTGTATTAAATACCAGAATATCATTTTAACCCCGAACCGTTTTTTGAAAAATTATTTTTATCGAATAACTTACATGCTATGTGCTATTTTCTATCTGATTGATGTGTAATATGCCTATGTGTTCATTGTTTGACTATTTTAGTCATAACTTTCAATCCGTATGTCGGATTTTGGGTGAAACGAATGGTAGATAGAAGCTTGTAACGTCTATGTGACGATTAGAATAAGATTAGAGTGATTATTGATGGCTACTTTTGATGTCTAGCAGAGGAAGCGAGGTATAGAAAAAGAAAGCAAGTGGTCAGTGAATAGAATTGATAGACGAGTGCAAGTAAAGTGACAATCAGTTGAGATAAGGCAAGTATTTTCGACCTTTCTTGAGATATATTGCAAGTATCTTGAACCTTTCTTGAGAAATATAGCAAGTATTATTGAACTATCTTGAGATTTATAGAAAGTTTATTCTTGAACCTTCTTGAGATATAATACAAGTATTTTGAATAGTTCTTCTTTTATATGCCAAGTGCTTTGAATTGCTTAACCCTAATCCCTGATCACATTATTTGATATTTGAACCATAAGCCTTATTCTTTGTAAACCATTGATTGTTGAATTCCCAAATACTAAACCACATAAATATGATACTACTCCATTAATACATATACACCATACACCAGTTACTGAAATAGATTTGCTTAATGTACAAACACTCATACTTTCTACAATACCTTGCAACATCAGAAAACCAATCCTTGTATAACCATTAAACTATTGTTCTTCCATTACTTGATTCTTTTACATGATTGAAGCCATTCTCCATACATACCTTAACATACATTTGTGATACTCATGAATTACCTTATGCTTTAAGACGAATGTCTTATCAATGTTGTTTATAATTTTGTTTAATTGAATTACATTGCGTGGTATATTGAATTATTATAGAATTAGATTCTTTTCTAAAATATGGACCATATTCGTGGTCTGACCAGATTGGTGGTCATATTAGGCCAATGTGTTCCTTGGATCCAATATATAGAGTAGAGTTGTGTGCCTTGCTCGGGGTTAGTGCACGACTGATCAGCAGCCTAGCCTTGGTTGTTAAAATTAAAAGGGAATATTCAATTCTAATCATTGCTTAATAAGGAACTTGATTCTTCTGAATCATTTTAATTGAACAGTGTTTAATCTCAGTTATTGTCATTATGACTTGCTGAGCTAGTTAGCTCACTCTTGCGATTCTTTTATGTTCTTTTCCAGTTAAGAAGGAAGTTGTTGGTAGCGAGGATTCCCAGACCAGTGTGCGATCTAGGATTCCAGGTTGAGTTGGATCAAGCTAGCAGAAGTTTATGTTTTACTTTTGAGTTATGACAAGTTTGTAAGAATGTTTTAATTATCAGATATAAGTTAAACTAGTTGGGATTTAATACGTTATAATGTAATTAAGGTTATGGCTTGCATTCATGCTTTAACCTCTTGCGATCCGTGGTTGTTTAGTGTCTGGTCATTGTATATATTATTTCATAAACAGGTTTATATTGTGTATGTGTGTGTGTGTTGTGAACCCCAAAATTTTGACCCTGATTTGGAGGGCGTCACACATATTCATTGAAGAAATGCAAAGAAGAACTAGTGAGAGAAATAAATGGATGCCTGATCACTTCAGAGTATCTGAGAGGAAACCTAAATGATGAGACTCTGATTATTTTAATTTTACTCAAATAGCTTATTAACATCTACTCGCTGCTGAAAACAAATTCAAGATTCATCTCTTCTTGCTTATCTAAAAGCCTCCACACTGATAACCAAGTCTATCCATTCCGCTTAGACTAAATCTCATACATAAATTGAATCCATCAAAGATGTCTCTAATTTGGTTAAGTCAAAGCAATTATTGGAGGTCAAAAGATAACTCAGACCAATCCATGAAAGAAAAGACCAACTGGAGAAGAATTAGGAGAAAATTGCCAAACAGTTGGAGGGTGTTCAATCTGTTCTAGATATCTTAGTCTCCTACTTTCTAAATAATGATGCCAAAAAGGGGGAAATAGTGTCTAAATGCAAACCAACTCTTGAGCTGCCAAAGAATGATGAGGCACCTGATGGGGAGAATAAGGGAGGAAAAACACTTGGGAGTCATAAGGGAGGAAATATTGGTTATAGTGGTATTTTCAAGCCCATTAACCAAACAAGAGGTAGAGGAGGAGGAAGAACTGGAGGAAGAGAAAGTGGAATATAGCAAGTCACCAAGACCGTGCATATAAGAGAGTTGACTACTATTGTGACTACAACCACTGATATATAAACTCTGATAGTCACAAATATTGAAAATGACCAGGCTGAGAGGCTGTTAGAATCTGGTACTGAAGCTAGTCAGTTCATGCAAACCCTGAAGTATAAGGGGAGAAAGACAACTCCACACTACAAAGATCTAAAACTTATGGCATTTAATGAAGAGGTAGATAGAAGAGTATTTTTGGAGAGATTGTCCATCGGTGAATGATGAACAGATCGGACAAATGAAGGAGGATTTCAAACTTTTGAAATCAGCAAACATTGATGGTTCTTCAAATTCTAAAAAAGCAAAATCTCAAAGGCCTCTGGAATAAGCCTTAAATTTAAGGACATCAGTCAAACTACAAGTGCTGAAAGACCTGATTCTAGGTATCGGGTCATTTTTAATGATGATAGAAGTTATAAAGGGAAGGAAAAGGTAGGTGAAGTATCAGCAACAGCAGTTCAACAAACACCGATAGATATAATCTATTGAGTAATTTAAAGTTATGACGAAGCTGATGAGAATTTAATAGTTGAAGAAGAAGCCAATCAGGCACATTAAAGAAGAAAAGTAATTGATTGAGCTGATAAAATCACTTCAACCATTTACACTACTCAAGTTGAAATATTTCTGAAGTAAATCCTAAAACTCAACCACCTTCAACCACTAATATTACTCATGTTCGAGACATTGTTGATCAAGAGGTAAATCGTGATAAACTATATCCCGATACTGAAGAATTAAAATCTAAGAATTAAACTCTGATGTAGAAAATGCTGATGTTTATCAAGATGATGCTTTTATACTCAGAGACAAGAATACTATTACATGAATTGGTGAAAACGTAGATCTTGAGATCTTGAAAAGATCATATTAGTACATGTTGTACTTGATTTGTTGATACTAACAAGCCAAAAGATAAAATGGTCTACTTTCTTCAATCAGACAAAAGGTTGATAATTTAACAAGAGCAAATGCTTGACAAACCATGGAAAGAATTGGAGTATATTGTGTGTTTGCTCAAGGTAAATAATTTTACACCTTCTAGATGGGCAAAATTTCTAAAGAACTTAACGTACAGGTAACAAAGAGGTATGCCTAACAAATCAAAGTACATTGTTGAAGATGGTTAAACTACTGATATTCCTAGAAGAGGAGCTTAAATAGCTGATTCACTTGGAGTGAATGTAATGACCCCAATTTTTGTAACTATTTGAAACCCTGATGAATAGTAAATTTTGTTGAATCTAAAATATTATCAGGTGACCATATATAGAAGTTATGTTATTCCCAAACAATCTAACAATAGAATTATATAAGGGGGGTGAATGTAATTCTTGGTTTCTTTTGAAAGTTAAGAAAATTCTTTACCAAGGTATTTCAATTTTTGAATATACAACTGTGCGGAATGAAATATAAATGTATTCAAAACATAAAGTAAAACACATAGATTTAAAAACTTTCTGGTGGATTGATCTTTCCACCAGAGATATATATTAATTGAGAACTCTGTGATGCAAGAATGTACATGTCTGCTTACAAGTGAAATTACAATATAAGAACAGAGAAATTCTTAACATATTTTGCCTTTTATATTTCTCAGTTCTTTCAATCGATAATAATCTACTTGCTACTCTTGGTTTATGTATTACCAAGTTACATGAAGAAAAGACAAATATATAAAACAAAATGTCTAAGTCTAATCACATGTTTCTTCATTTCTCTATCCAGCATCTTTGTATTTCTTCAAGTAAGCATGGAAATGGAAATGCTACTTTGTTCGCAAAATCCCGTTAATAGGCTGCCACATTCCTTTTGTATACGATCAACCCATATGACTATCAAGTCACTATCAACTGCTATTTCAATTTGTTATCCATCAAGACTTTGTAGATTATCCGTCGAGTCTTAATTGGATCATCCGTTGAGAGTGACATGGGTAATCCGTCGAAGCCTTGTAGAAGCATCCGTTAAAAGTATTTCCATATCAGTTGACTCAATTTCATTTATGCAAAATTACAAGGCCTCTAATATTTATAATTAGCCAACCTATTTTTCATATCATTTTAGGAGCCAACATGACTTAGAATATCCTACAACCTCTAATTTTCTAAGACATTTCAGTATACATGAATATGGTACAAAAACTTATTTAAATATAAGCCACTCTTTCAACGGATGACAAAGTAAGATTATCCGTTGAAAGCTACAAAGACACTTAATTAAATCTACCAAGGTGTTCCGGTAAAATATCATCAAGCCTACACCATATTCCTAACAATCTCCCCCAATCTACGTCTACTAGAATTGTAGGCATAAATTTGGGAGGACTTGATGATAACAAAACACCTTATACATGATAAGTGCTCCGATTTTATTTAAAGTTGATAAAAGAAAGTTCACAGAAATCTCACAAGCCTTATTCAAGGTGCTCCTCTAGACTGAGCAAATTAATCCTTTTTCCTTGAGTGTCTAGTCTTCTTTCCCAGCTTCTTATTGTTTTCTTCTATCTGGAATTGGAGTTGTCTGTAGAACTTAGATTCATCTTAATTAGATAGACCCAACATCTCCTGTAGTTCTTTGAGAGTCTCATTGCTTGATATTTTTAGCTGGTATTCTAGTCTAAAAAATCTTCTGGTATTTCTTTCATCCTTGAACTCCATCAACCAATATGGCCTCAAGTGCACTCTACTTTCATTGTAAGGAATAGTTAAGATTCTTGGTAGTGCACTTGGGTCTCTCCAGCTTCTTTGTATTTGTTGAATTTTGTTAAGTATCTCTATTTTGGCCACCATGGTGAATCCAAAGTTTTTCTTGATTGTAGAGAATATATTAACTAAAACAGTCTAGCCTTTATTTAGAATCCTATGAAGAGGCCAAGTGATTTCCTTTCCACCCCTGCACCTGAACACTAATATTTCTAGAATTCTATAATGGGCATCAATTGCTCTCACTTCATATAGCTCATCCAAGTAAAGATTAATGTCTAAAAATTCCTTTATATGATACATAAAGAGTTGATGTCCTAAGTTGACTGTTGGTTCGGGTTTTGATGAGGTTTTGGATGGGAATGGGACTGACTTGTCTAGCTTTCTTGCAGTATTCTTTCTTCTTTTTGAAGTGATTGGAATTGGGATGTTCAGCTCAGGAATAGGTAGGCTTTCCAGGTCTATTGGTTCATCCTTGGGAATGATTGGCTCACCATGAAAGTTCACACCAGGATGGACCTTGATTTCAGCTTGCTCCATTATGGGTATAGTTGGTTGATTTGTGGTAGTAGACTGAGTTGGCTTTGGTTCTTCCTTTTCTTTTTCAAATACCAACTTCCTTTTGGATCTTTCCTTCTTATATCCTTTTCCTGAATTCTGTTCTGGTTCCTCATACTTTTCAGTTTCAGTTATGGTGGCAGGCTTCTCACTTTCTGACTTGGTAGTAGGATGTTCAGCTTGTTTCTTTGCTTCTAAGGTAGCCTGCCTTTTCTGAGACATGAGCCTCAGTTTTTCTTCTCTCTTGGCTTCTCCAAATTGAGGGTGTCCAGCCATCACACAAATCAGTTTGCCATACCTGTAGATCTTTGCTACCCTTTTATTCAAAACTGAATCTCTTGGATCTTTGTAAGTTGTAATTGAGTGACCTAGAAGCTTCTTTTCATCAGGTTTAGGAGTTGCATAGACTAGGTCTATTGAATTTTTTTTGAGTATTTCTTAGGATTCAAAATCAAAATGGCATGTTGATGTCTTTTAAATGAGGTTTGACCTCGTTCCATATTTCCCAGCTTCATTTCATCTATTGGAATTGGTCTCAATTGAGTGAAGTGTGTCACAAATTTTTCTTTACTGGCAATGGACCAAATTCCTTCTTAATTCATCCATCAAGATTCTTCTTTTGCTCTTTCATCTTGAGCTCAGCTACTTCTGTGTTGATTAAATCAATGATGTCCAACATTGGTGGCTTAGAGAAGGTAATGGCTGGAACTATTATCTTACTGACTTGGACATGCACATCTTTCTCCCCCTTTTTGTTATCATCAAGTATGGAAAGGGGTGAAGCTTGAGCAACCACCAATTTTTGAAGAATGAGTGTCTGATGTACTTAATTGAGAAGCACTTGGTAATTGAATTTTCTACTGCTGTCAGCCTAGAATTCAATGTTTCAATCTTGTTACTCAAGTCAAAGTCCTTCCTGATTTTCTGGTAATTGTCTTTTATTGTGGACTCAGGAAGTTTGTACTCTATTCTTTCATTGATGTCCTTTTTGCCTTACTCAATGGTGTTCTTGATTTCATCCACATCTTGATTTTGTTTGAGATATTGAATTTTGTGCAATTATAGAGATTCAAGATGGGCTTGTAGAAGACATTTGGTATTGGCATCAGTGGTGGCTTGGATGGCTGATTGAGTCTGATGGACAAGCTTGAATAGTGTGGATTTAAAAGGATGATCATTGCAATCTTTGGTAAACATCTAGGATGGAGTGCTTGTGGATGAGCAAGGTCCTACATCTCCCCTATGTTCATGCTAGTTTCATCAACATCCTCATCATTAGAATCATCCACAAAAGAGCCATCAGAATATAACTTAAGATCATCATCAGCTGTAGGTGGAAGAGAGTTAGTTGCATCCTTTTCCCTTTGCATGGAGGTTGTTGTGTGTACCAAATTGAGATTCTTCTCAGCATCCTCATTGCCATGTTCAACTAGAAGCTGATATGCTAGAAGAGGATGAGTAAATGTCTCAGCATCAAAAGAGAAAGAATCTAAAATAACTTGATATTCTTGCTGAAATGGTTTCTCTTTTTCTGCATCATTGACATCCATTAATTCACTAGCAAGGGGATCTTCCCATTCTTCTGTACCTGCTTTTCTCTCTCATTATCTCTCTATTTTTGCATCAAGGGCTCCCCTTGGCTTCCCACCCTCACACCCTCACCTTCACCATCTAATGTGGGACTCTTCTCACTCACTTTTTCCATGCTGGAAGAATTAGGATGCATATGTTCACTCTTTTCCTCTCCTTTTTCTTGAGAGCAACTCAGCCTCTCACTCAAGTCACTCCATTCCCTTAGTCCTAAGAGTGATTGAACAACTACTAAGTCATCTACACTTGTCACAATATTGTAAATTTTAAGTTATGTAGAGACTTCCAACGGATGAGAGACATCCGTTGAAATACTAGTTGTGAATGTCGACGGATAATTGTTGTGAAGCTTATCCGTTGAGAGACAATCACTTGTCGACGAATGAGGATTATTTATCGAGTGAGTAGAAATAATAGAGTTAGGAGTTGAAACTACTATTGAATTTGTGGTGATTGATTTGAGATTATGCACAGAATTCTCGGTAGCTCCTGAATGAAAGGGAAAATGAGCCAACAAATCATCAATAAGATGATGCTCACTTGCTTTAGATTTTGGCTCCTCCATGAGTTTCAAAGATGGAGAATCAGGAATTGATGTGTTGATCATATCCACATCCAGTGAGTTTGTGGGAAAATTGTGTGTGTGAGGTGTTTTAATTGTGATAGAATTTGGTTGTGACTCCACATTTGTTGGAGCCACATCAACCTGAGTTTGAGATGGTGTAGAAACTGAGTCTTTAACTATAGTTGGCACTGTGTGTGTGCCCTGTGACTCCCCCAGAGGTTTTGACTTCTTCTTTCTAATATAGGTTTGAGTTTGGTTCATGGTGTCCCTACCCCTTTTGTTATGTGCTCTTGGAGAAAAGCTATGTTCAATAGTTACATCCTTTTATGCAACTAAAAATGTGCTACTTTCCTTATTGATCACCACATCCTGTTAGGAGATTGTTGTGTGGCTAAGCTGGGATTCACTAACCTCACCCACCTTATCCTTAGGGTTTCTTTGATGTTCACCCTATCCCTCACCTCTCTTACCACCCTTCACACTCCTCTCTTGAGCTGTGGTAGTTTTTAAAACTAGTTTATTTTGAGATGAAGTAAAGTGGGTTTTCTTTGATTTGGATTTTGAAATTTTTGGCTTTATGGCTTGGGTAGGCATATGTTTGATCATAGTCACAGATGCCATAGCCACAGTAGTTTGCAAAGAAACAGGACGATGGGAAAGAGTAGAGACAGAAACCGTTATCTCACTTACCTAAGGTGCCTCGACGATTGGAAGATAGTTGAGAGGCACTTCACTGTGAAGATTATTCTTGTTCAAATCAGCAAGTACCCTCTTTTCTTGGATCCAGCGATCAAGCTTATTTATAAGGTTCTCAATCAAGAGGTCCTTAGAAACATGGTTTGCTAACAACATAAGAAACATGGTTTCCAGAAAATGCTTTTATGAAAGAATCACAAAGAAAGCTCCATTCTTTTCTAAGGCCCATTCTCCTAACCTCACCTAATTTGGCAGGACTGAGAGAATAACCCATAGACATAGGCATAGTGCTCATATTTGTGTATGTGTGTGGAACAATAGTGTTGTTTTCAGGTAAATGGAAACAAGCTTGAATTTTATCATAATTAATACAGTGATCATTACCTTTAAGAGAGAAGACAGTGGTCTTATCTTTGGAGTTGTACATAGCAGTAGTCCAAATCCAGACTAAGATATAATCTTGACTACGGGTTCCATTGTTATGATTGAAAGCAGTTAAAGAGAAAAAGGGTTTTTGGAGATGAAGAGAGTAAAAATTGCTTTAAGAAAGATAAAAGTAAAATGAAAAATGAAAGGGGGCTTTTATACTTTCTCAGAAATAAACAAGTACGTTGAGAATTGGCGAAGTCGAAGATGAGGATTTATGTCACAATCAGGATATGATCAACTGTTGTAATATGATTATTCATTGAAATTTTCAATATCATCTGTTGACAATTGATTGGTCATCCGTTGATATATATGAATTATTATCCGTTGAAGCTAAAGCACCTATCCGTTGATCAAAGCTATCTGTTGAAGAATGACTTGGATGATAAGTCATGACTGTGAGATAAATCAGAAGGTGTTGATTTATAGGATCGTAGTTGATTTATATATGTAAAGTATTAGAGTTATATTTTAATATATTATTGTACAAGACATGGCTGTACTTTAAAAAGACTAAGACAATTTGTCAACCCTAAGTAAGTTATATTATTATCTTAGTTTGTATTTGTACTTGTAACATTTGAAAGTCTGTAAAATTGTAAAGGAGAAGACTGGAGTCTTTTTCCTGAAACAGTATCAAGCCTAAGGATTCTATCTGGAAGAAGATCAAGGTGATCATGCCTCAGAAGAATTTTGAAGAAGCTTGGAGTTGAATAAATCTGTTTGGTTAAAAATACTCTAAGTCAAGATCTTTACAAGTCACATATTTAGTGTTATAGAGAAGTCATTCGAGAACTCCAAATGACTTATCGAGAAGTCAGGAAAGCTACTAGAGAACTCAGAGAGATATCGACAAGTCAAGAAGACATGAAGGTTGGAAATATCGACAAGTCATTTCTTCACTAGAGAACTCAGAGTTATCGACAAGTCTACATTCATTGGAGAACTCTAAGTTATCGATAAGTCAAAGTTCACTAGAGAACTCAGAGATATCGATAAGTTAAAATTCACTAGAGAACTCTAAGTTATCGACAAGTCAAAGTGAAGACATGATGTTGAGAGATCTCGACAAGCCAAAGTTTCATTCGAGAACTCAGAGACCTCTATAAGTCAAATTCACTAGAGCATTAGAGATCTCGATAAGCCATTCTACTTATCGAGATGTCAACATCTCTATATGCCTAATTAGAGATCTTGAGTGAAATTCTCAAAGTACAAAATCACAGACCAATTCAAATATTCAAAATAAACAATCAATAAACAATCCAACCAGCTGGATTGACAAGTCTACAAAAAGCATCTTGAAGAATGTGCAAGATCAATGGTGAAGATTAACTGACATAGGAAGATCAAGATAATCACAGGATGCTAAACATATGCTAAGCCAGAAATGGAAGAGTTACTTTTCTATAAATGGAAATGACAAGTGACTGTTTAAAAAAGCTAATAGCATGTCTTATTGTACACTGTGTAAACTAGCAGTTAACTGAACTATAAAGTTAACACTGGTCCTCTAGTCAGTTGTAACAATCTAAATAGAAAAATCTTGTAATTCTCTTAAGAAGAAGCTAAGCTCTTTATCAACAAAGAGCCTAGAAATTTTGTAGCAAAAAATTCTTAATTTTAATAAAAAATTAAGTGAGTTTTGAAGATTTGTGTTCTTCATTTTCCGTAAGCTTAATTTCTGCTTGAACACATTTTACTACAAGATTTAATTTACTTTGTTCAACCATAAACATTCAAGAAAAGCCTAAAAACATCTAAAATACATTCACCACCCCCCTCTGTGTGTTATTCATTTCCTAACATATATCTTCTAATTGATAGAGAACTTATTTATAGTTGTGTAGTATATATGTTAGGTCATACAACACTGTAGAAGGGGGTTGAATACAGTATTTAATACAATTAAATCGATTTCGAACACAAGTAATAGTAAAAAGATATATTCAATATAATAAACTCTGGTACAATGGAACTATTCTCTCTCAATGATGAACAAATATCACGAGAGCTGTTAGGTTACAATGTAGGATCTTCTCGATAATGATAACACATATAGTGTAAACCTATGTCTGTGTTTATATAGTACACAATTACAAGATAACTTCTAATTGATATGGAATATAATTCTATCTCCTAAAATATATCAATCGGATATCTTATAAAAGTCTTTCCATGCATATCTTCTTTTGTATTAGTCTCAATCTTCTTTCATGTAAATCAGCTTCCTTCCTTAACTGTAAGTCCTCCCGTACTTAAGTTCTGATATCTATCTTCTGATATTTATCTTCTGATAACCTAAGTTCTGATATTCTTAAGTTCTGACTTCCAGTAAGTACTAATTCCAGTAAGTACTGATATTTCCTGTTTGTTAAGATCTGAAAACTAAACATGAAACATATTAGACATGACATCTCAAATATATCTAACAATATCCCCCAACTTGTAAATTGTGCAAAAATATACAAGTTAATAGATTTGATGATGTCAAAAACATTTAAGTTCAAATGCAATGAGAGTGTAATAAGACTATTAACTATAACTTACAGTCCTTGTAGCTTTACCAATATCAATAGATCAATCTGAATCCATAATGTTTCTTAACAAAACCTTTTACCAGCTTATCTTCAGCTTTTCTCAGAACTTCAACTAACTGTGCTTTAACCTGCATCAGTTCTTCATCTTTATTATCACCAATTTGATAAATGGTTGTTCTGAGAGCTTGAATTGATGTTCTTTCAAGTCCATCACCAAGTCTGATAACTCTAGGATGTGAAGAGTTTTGATTATAACATAAGCATCTTCCTTTCAGAATAACTTCCACCTTAGCAGAGTTCTTCAGCATAGGAATTTCTCTTCCATCACCTTCAGTAATCATTGGTATATACTGAGAAGTCTTTGTACCAGAGATTCTAAATAGATTTATTATAGCCTTCAGAATGTATTCTGACCATCTTCTTGTAACATCATATTTTACTTCCAGAAGATAGTGAATATGTTGAAGCTCTCTGACAGACTTCTTTAGCACATCAGTATCAGCTAGTCTGTAAGTTAGTCCATCATTGAGAAATAAGATCAATTTCTCCTTTAGATTATCCTTATCATGAGCATCTATCATAATTTGAGCAGACAACACTTTGTCAAGGTGCTTTTTTATGATTTGTTAATATGGTTTGTCTGTCAACATGAAAGGATCTCTTAGAGTAGCTTCTACTCCTGTTTGTATCTTCTCTTCATCAGAACCTAATCCAGCTCTATCTCTAGGTTGCTTGGCTCTCAACCCAAATGTTGCGAGTTGATTAATCATAAGATTGGATTTTGGTTCAACTGGAGTAGCTTTCTTCCATAACAGCTTCTTCTTATCAGCAATTGTCATCTTTTTCAAATCAACTTGATCAGAATTTGATGTTTCTTCTGTAACTTGTTGTTCTTCATTCTGAACAACTTGAGCAGTGTCAGAGGTTGTTTTAGATTCTTTAATTAACTTTCTTCTCTTCATAATTTGAACAGTTTCATCTTCTATCAAATCATCATCATGCATTGTAGTTTGATAGACTGGAACGGAAGAACTTATCTTTTTCTCAATCTTTAAAGATTCACCAACCTTTTATTTTCCTTTTGACTTAGGATCAATCTCAGTTTGTGATCTAGTCTTGGACTTTGAAGTCTCGGAATGTGACTTTTCCCTGATCACAATGCCTTTTTCCTTAGGCCTTAAAGGTTTCTTTGCATCAGAAGCTTTAGACTTAAGATTTGTCTTCTCAGCTGCAAATCTAGCTTCTTCCTCCTTGAGAGTTTCCAAATCCATTCCTGGATTTTGTTTCAGAAATAATCTTCTAGCTATCTCATCATCAAGTGTCTGGATTTTAGGATCTTTGTAATAAACAGTAGTCTGCTTCACCTTTAGCTTCATAGTTTGTAAAAACTTCTGTAAGTCTTTAGATCCTGACTGAATCAGAATATCAGAACTTGACATCAGACTTTGTTTATTAGAACTTGACTTCAGACTTTTAGCATTCACAACATTAGAACTTGACTTGTTATGTGTAGAAGATTTTCCTTGAACTTTTCCTTGACCTTTCCTCTTATCAGAGTTTCCCTAGTTATCACCTTTATCATCCTTTATCTTCAGTATTTGAGTAGGTGAGCATTTGGACTTAACTACCTTCTCCCCCTTTTTGGCATCATCAGGAAGTAAGAGAGAGAGAGAGAAGAAGTTCAATTGAAGATTGGATTTCATCTAATTGAGCTTTCTGAGAAACTTGGTTAGCCAGGACCTCATCAATTTGGGCCGGTTGCTTCTCTTGAACCTTCTCAATTCCTTCAATTTTCTCAAGAGTAGGTCTGATATATCTATTATTGTCAAGCTTGATCTGTAGATCTAGCTTATCAGCTTTTTCCTTTAGTGTATCAACATTTTCATGAGTAGAAAAATGTAGACCTTGAAGATGTTTGGTAGATATAGCAGTGATCTTGAGTTGTGTCTTTAAATCAGCATTTGTGAGCAACTCACCAGCTTTAGCAATATGCTCTGTCAGAATTTTAGGGCTTGGAATAAAATCTGATTCATTCCACTTCTTGGTCCACTCCGTACCTCTGTGAGTATCCTCCCAAGGAATATGTGCTTCCTTTTCAACAAATTTCTTCACCAGTGCTTCCTTGCCAAGTATGGGAACTGGAGTCTCAACAGAAACACTGTCTCCAGAACTTGAGGAAGACTTATTATGTTCTGACAACACAATAGTGTGTGAAGCAACTGGAGATTCAGGAATAACATTATCTAATATCTAAACATCAAAATTTATCTCCAGAGCTGGTGTAGATGGCCTCTCAGCATCTAAGATTGGAGAGTTTACTGTTGATGGTTGAGCTTCTGTAGATGGAGCTTCCAGATAAAGAATACTTGGTATATTCAAATTGTGAATATCTATCTTAGAGTTTTCAATTTGTTCTTTAGCATTATCTGTAGCTTTAATAGGAGAGACAGGAAGGGTAACCACTGTATCATGAGCAGTGTCTTTGGCTTGAGCTGGAAGGGCTTCAATGATAATTGGTTCTTGTGAGATCAGAGATTCCTGATCCCCTTCCTCAGCTTCTTCAGTATCCTCTGATGGAGCCTTAGCCAAGTACCTCCTAGCCTTCATTTTCTTCAATCTCCTTGCCAATGAAGGAGTTGCTTCAGCAGCAACAGAACTTACAGATTTCCTCTTCAAAGTATCAGAACTTTGAGCTGTTATTTCTTTCTGAGAAGTAACATTCTCAGCTTCAACTATCACAGGTTCTGATGCATGAACCTGTGCTTCAATTGTGTCCTCATCACTATCACCTTCATCTATGAGAATCATCTTCATTCTCTTTTGTGGAGGTTGAGGAACAGACTTTGTCCTCTTTGGCCTAGAAGATGAAGATCTGATGGTATGTGCTGATGATTCAGGTTGAAATGATTGAGTTGATGGTTTGAAAGATGTCCTGATGGTAGATGTTGGTTGTGGTTGAGAAGTTTGAGGTGTTTGGGTAGTGGTGGTAGGTGCTGATGGTTGAGGTTCAGATGGTTGGACATCAGGATATAGTACAGTATATGTAACTGGATCATAGGTTACTAAGGCTTGTTTGACAGATAAAGGAATTTGGAGGGGTCTTAACACAGCCTTTTTATTATCAGTAGATAATAAGTCATTAAAAGCTCTTTTAGCTAGTCTAAATGGTGAAATTGATTCACTAGCTAATTGGGGCTTATCAGAACAACAAACACTATAGATAAGTTGACAGAATCTTGCAAAATTAACAGTATTCCTATCTTCTGTCATCTTATCCCCAATAAAGCCTAAAACAGCACTTGTATAATCAAAATCAGTTTGATTAATGAGAGCATACCCGATTTGTTGACTGAATATAGGGATTGCATTGAAATTAGAACATTTGTTTGCAAAGGCCTTTGTGATGCAGTCAAAGAAGAAACTCCATTCCCTCCTTATGTAAGATCTCTTCAATTGACCCAGCTTTGCCAATGTCTTTTCATACCCCAGACTGGCCATCATATTTTGAAGAACTGGCTCCTCAATAGTTGTATAAGCGCAGTTCTCAGGCAACTGCAATGATTGGCGAACTGTAGCCAAAGTCATGACATGCTCATCCTCTCATGTTGTAAAGATGATACTTGGGGACTCTTGAGCACCACCATCATCATAGATTCCACTTCTCCAAAAGTCCAGCACTTGGGTTCCAGAGATTACTTCAGGTTGGGTAAAAGCATACCCAATACCAAAATTAGCAAGGAAATTCTGAATAAAGTGAAGTTCCAATGGAGCTTAAGCCTTGTTAAGAATAGACGAGTAGTTGTTAGGAACAAACTTAGCTCCATTGAAAATCAAGTCTTTTGGTTCCATCCCTATAAGAAATTAAGTGAGAAAGATAGTGTTTGCAAGGTGTTTGATAAAAGTCCTGTAAGAAAACGCTTCAGAGAATATTGAAGAGAGAGAGAATAAAAGAGATTAAGAATAGAAAAGTAAGTAAAAGATTAGAAAATCTTTTAACTCCCATATATATACTCTCTCTACTCAACAGTTATATTTTTGAAGCATGCGATACACTTTACACCTGGCAACGTGTGAACAGTCAGTAAAAAGTTAAAGCAGGAGTTAATGGGCACATAAAATAAGCAATAATTACCGTGCACATGCAGTTTTTCAGGACAGACACGTTTACCACTAACCCATAATGATAATGTCTATTTTTATCTCACCTAATTATATTCTGATTAAATATGACCGTTTCATTATTTACCCCAAATAAGTCAAGTAAAGAATAACACCACGTAAGCATCAAGGATTCCATAAGGATTTAATATCAGAACTTAAACTTATATCAGATTTTAACAGTCATCAGAATATGGCTTCTGAACTCAAAAAGTGAATATCTTTTTCTGTGATTCTTCATACAAATACTAACTTGATTCTTCAGAGTTTAATAATCAGAACTTTCATCAGAACTTGTCCTCAGAATTTATGCAAATGACACTTAACTGTTTGTCAAAAACAACTTAATCACCACAGTAATTTTCATCATTCATATGGAGTGAAAGTGTGTGCATTCAGCAGAATATCATATAAAGATTAAAGTCTGATAAACTTCAGTACATCTTAGAAATAAGGCTTAACTGAGAAAAGTGCTTAAAATATATCATCAATCATGAAGTCTACTATAAACCAAATTTATGCGAGAGTCCACCTCCACTGTTTGTGCTCATTTTATGCATCTTTTGAAATTCCTTTTTACAGTGGCTTCTCAGTGTAAGTGAGTTACGACTACTTATCAGAATTTATGCTATTATCAGAGTATTTCTCCAGTAATCAGAGAATGTGAAAATTCACCAAGAAAATTTATTTGCTTTTCTAATGCATATTACTTAATACCAGCAATGCACTTGGGTCTTCCCTTCCACATATTTACTCTAGATCTTAAAGGAGTACCTGACTTTTCTTTTCTTTTCTTTTCTTTTCTTTTGATAAGTGAGGCTTATCAGCATTTAGTTCATCCTTAAAATTAACTGACATCAGAATCTGACAGATAAGAAGCAAGAATCTAGTTTGTGACTTAGTAATAAGATACACAAAGTAAACTTGACTAAGCTCAATATCATAACTTGCTTGTGTTAATGAGTTTCCACATTAACAACTAATTCAAACATGGGATTTCAAGTATGTTAAAGACTACTTGGTCAGCATCTAGCACAGTTATCCTCATTGGATTGAATAGTCACAGAACATTCAAAACACTTTCAGAGTTTAAAGATCCACATCAGATAACAATCAGCATTTAATGAATTTTCAAATTAAGTACAGATTACATGAAGATAAGATAATCTGTAAACACTGATCATAAAGTCTGATGCATGAGAACAAAAACTAAGCAGATTTAGAGAAAGAACTTGAAACCATTCTAAGTTCATTTACCAATCTTGTAAAAGTAGCTTCACATAGTGGTTTTGTGAAGATATCTGCTAGTTGTCGATCTGTTGGAACAAAATACAATTCCACTGTACCTTCCATCACATGTTCCCTTATGAAATGGTACCTAATGTTGATGTGCTTTGTCATTGAGTGTTGAACTGGATTACCTGTCATAGCAATACCACTTTGATTATCACAATAAATAGGGATTTTAGAAAATTCTAACCCATAATCCAGTAACTGATTCTTCATCCAAAGAATCTGTGCACAACAGCTTTCTGCAACAATGTATTCTGCTTCTACAGTTGATGTCGAAATTGACTTATATTTCTTGCTAAACCAAGAAACCAATCTGCCACCAAGAAATTGGCAGCTTCCACTAGTGCTTTTCCTGTCTATTTTGCATCCTGCAAAATATGCATCTGAGTAACCTATTAGCTTAAAATCTGAGTCTCTAGGATATCACAATCCCAGATCAGCTGTACCCTTAAGGTACTTGAAAATTCTTTTCACAGCTATTAAGTAAGGTTCTCTTGGATCAGCCTGAAATCTTGCACAAAGACAGGTAGCATGCATGATATCAGGTCTACTTGCAGTTAAATAGAGTAACGAGCCAATCATAACTCTGTAGTTAGTAATTTCTACTGATGAACCAGTATCTTTATCTAACTTGGTTGTAGTGGCCATGGGAGTGGATGCAGTTGAACAATCTTACATTCCAAATTTCTTCAGTAAATTTCTGGTGTACTTGGATTGACAGATAAAAGTTCCTTCTTCATTTTGCTTGACTTGAAGGCCCAAAAAATAACTAAGTTCTCCCATCATACTCATTTGATATCTTGACTGCATTAGCTTTGCTAACCTTTCACAGAGTTTGGCATTTGTGGAACCAAATATGATATCATCAACATATATTTGTACCAAAAGTAAGTCTTTTCCATGGTTGAGGTAGAAAAGTGTTTTATCAATTGTACCTCTGTGAAATCCACTTTCCGGAAGGAATTGAGCTAAAGTCTCATACCATGCTCTAGGAGCTTGCTTAAGGCCATAAAGTGCTTTGTCAAGCCTATAGACATGATTTGGAAATTTTGAATCTACAAAGCCTGGAGGTTGTTCAACATACACCTCTTCTTCCAATTCTCCATTAAGAAAAGCACTTTTTACATCCATTTGAAAGACTTTAAACTTTTAGTGAGCAACATAAGCCAAAAAGATTCTTATGGCTTCCAATCTAGCAACTGGTGCAAATGTTTCATCATAATCAATACCCTCCTGTTGAGAGTAGCCTTTAGCAACCAGCCTTGCTTTGTTTCTTGTAATTATGCCATCACTGTCAGTTTTATTTATGAACACCCATTTTGTGCCAACTACTGATCTGTTCTTTGGTCTTGGCACTAGGGTCCAGACTTTATTTCTTTGAAATTCATTTAACTCTTCTTGTATTGCTTGCACCCAATCAGCATCTTGAAGAGCTTCTTCCACTTTCTTTGATTCAGTCTGAGATAGAAAAGAATGATAGAGACATTCATTTAATGTTGCAGTTCTAGTTCTGACACCTACTTCAGGATCTCCAATAATTAAGTCAGGTGTATGTGATTTGGTCCACTTCCTTACAGATTGAAGTTGACTTCTAGAACTGGATCCTCCCCCATGATCCATGCTATCTCCATCAGCATTTTCTGATGCTCCCCCTGTAGTTATGCTCTCTGAGACTTCATTATTTGACTTGGATCCTTCAGGATTTGAAGTATCAGAGTTTCCAGAATTATCAGAATTTGGCTTATCAGAATAGATGAATCAGAACTTGAAGATCTAGTGACAGGTTCTGATGCTTCTTGAGAGTCTTGAGATGTGGTAGGATCTTCAGCTTGCTCCCCCTGGACAGGTGTATTTTCCTTTATAGTTGTTACCACAGATTCAATGACATCAGTACTTACAGGATCAGAGTTTAAGTCATCAGAATTTACAGAATCATAATTTAAGTCTTCATTTTCAAATCTTAGCTGATCGTGATCTTTGAAATCTTCAAGTACAGTAATCTTCTTATCATCAAAAAATACATTGATAGATTCCATGACAACCCTTGTTCTTAGATTGTAGACTCTGAAGGCTTTTGTGGAAAGTGGATATCCAACAAAAATTCTTTCATCAGCTTTTAGATCAAATTTTGACAGCTGTTCAGGATGAGTCTTAAGAACAAAACACTTATATCCAAATACATGAAAGTATTTCAAATTTGGCTTCTTTTTCTTCACCATCTCATATGGTGTTTTTCCATGCTTGTTTATGAGTGTTGCATTCTGTGTAAAACAAGCAGTCTGTACAGCTTCAGCCCAAAAGTAGGTTGGCAGCTTTGCTTAATCAAGCATAATTCGTGTAGCTTTAATGAGAGTCCTGTTCTTCCTTTCTACAACTCCGTTTTGCTGTGGAGTTCCAGGTGCAGAACATTCCTGTTTGATTCCATGCTCTTTGCAGAACTCTTCCATGATTGAATTCTTGAACTCAGTGCCATTATCACTTCTTATAATTTTAATAGAATTTTGACCAACTTATCCAGCTGTCTAACATGATCAGTTAGAGTAAATGCAGTTTCATTCTTCTTGTGCAAGAAGTACATCCAAGTATACCTTGTGAACTCATCCATTATAACCATAACATATTCCTTCTTTGCAATAGACATGACATTGACTGCACCAAATAGATCAACATGCAGTAGGTGATAAGGCTCAAGAATTGATGACTCAGTTTTGCTCTTGAATGAAGATTTTCTTTGCTTTGCCTTTTGACATGAATCAAAAAGGCCATCAGGAGCAAATACTGATTTTGGTAGTCCTCTCACAAGATCTTTCTTTACAAGTTCATATATGTTGTTGAAATTTAAATGAGAGAGTCTTTTGTGCCAATTCCAGCTTTCTTCAATTGATGCTCTACTCAACAGACAGATTGCAGAACCATCAGAACTTGTTGAAGGTATGGCTTCATAAATGTTACCATGCCTGTAACCTTTCAGAACCACTTTGCCTGTAGAATTGCTTATAACTTCACAGTGTTCTTCAAAGAAATCCACATGATAACCTCTGTCAAATATTTGACTCACACTTAGCAGATTGTGTTTAAGTCCTGAGACAAGAGCTACTATTTCAATGATGACATTCCCAATATTAATATTGCCATATCCCAGAGTTTTTTTCAATGTTGCCATCTCCATAAGAAACTCCTGGGCTAGCTTTCTCTATAAAGTCTGAGAGCATGGCTTTACTTCCAGTCATATGTCCTGAACATCCACTATCCAATACTAGGATATTTTTCCTGTTGCCCTGCAATCACAAAGACCACTAATGGTTAGTTTTAAGGACCCGGACTTTCCTGGATCCTTTGGCCTTTTTAAGTTTGTTAGCATTTGAAGCGGATTTAATATTAGAGTTTATGCTAACATGCTGTTTATCAGAACTTATATCAGACTTTGCATCAGACTTTACACTAGAAGGAATTAAAGCAACTTTCTTCAAAGAAGGTTTTATTTGATAATAATCAAAGTACAAACTATGATATTCCTTACAAGTATAAATGGAATGCCATAAACTACCACAATGAAAATAAGGATTTTGTGGCTTAAATCTAACAGACTGACTCTTAACTCCTGACTTAGGAGGTAAAGAGTTTATATTCTTATTCTTCCTGCAAAAAGAAGCAAGATGGTTAGAGTTTCCACAGTTATAACATTTATTTCTAGGAGCATTAGGAACAGGCATATAGTTATTGCTTTTATTCACACATTCCTTTCCATTCCTATTTTTCCTAGGTGCCTTTACCTTGTTGACATTCCTTATTTCTTTCAGCTTATGTTTAAGCTGCTTCTTTGTCATTAAGCCTATGTTGACTTCAGCTGGTTTATCCTGTTCTAATTTGTCAGAAGTTGACTTCTCCTTTACTTCTGTCACAGACTCTTTCATCTTTTCAGAATCAGACTTTACAGTTTTAGCTACAAACTTAACAGGATTTACCTTTGGCTTAGCAGTTTGTTTAACAATAATTGGCTCAATTTGTTCAGTTCCTTTTTCACTTTTATCATCCCCATAACCTAAGCCCTCTTTACAGTTTCCACTACTTAATAAATTATGAATTGTTCTTCCAGAGTTAGTCCAAGTCCTGATAATCTCTTTTTCTTTTTCTAACTCATTTTTTAGAGATTTATTCAATTTTAGCAATTCATCTCTAACATAAAAAGCATCATCTCTTTCTTTCTGAGTTTTATGGAATATAACTAAATCTTTTTCTAAATAATCATTCCTTTTCTTAAAAGCAAGATTTTCAGAAGTTAATCTTTCACATGTTAAATTTTGATCTTTGTAGCTAATAAACATAGTTTTAAGATATAATCTCAACTCAGTAATATCATCAGTATGAAAAGCATAAGTTGTTTGAGGTACCTTCAATTCAGTAGTTTCAGAGCTGCCATCAGCATTTGCCATTAAAGCATAATTCACCTCATCGTCAGAATCTGAAGAGTCTGTCCAGCTTTTCTTCTATGTGATAAGTGCTTTGCCTTTGTCATTCTTTCTTTTCTTACAGTCAGGAGATATGTGGCCTCTTTCACCACAATTGTAGCATTTGACATTTGAGTTATCTCCTCCGTCAGACTTTGCACTTTTGCCTTCAGAGTTTCTGAACCCTTTCTTTTCAGCACTTACACCTTTCCTGGAAAACTTCTTTCCCCTTCTGAATTTCCTGTTGGCTATCTTTGTGATACCCTTCACCATAAGAGCACACAATTTCATCATCTCTTCATCAGCACCTATTTCAGGTAAACTATCAGTTTTTGAACCATCATCATCAGAACTTGATGATTCTGAATCATACTTTATGATGAGAGCCTTTTCTTTGCCTTTCTTTGATATAGCCACTTTGGGGGATTCCTCCTCAGCTTTAAGAGCAACTATCCTTGACTTTCTCCCATGCCTCTTGCTCCTTTGATCCATATCAAGTTCATAAGTCTTGAGCATACCATAAATTTCATGAAGAGTAGTTTCATCAAGAGCATAGTTGTCTCCTATAGTAGTAGACTTCAAATCCCAACTTTCAGGAAGAGCTAAAAGGAATTTTAGATTTGAATTTTCAAGATCATATTCCTTGTCTACCAGTGACAGATCATTCAAGAGTTTGAAAAACCTGTCATATATGCCAGTTAATGACTCATCACCTTTTTAGTCAAAGTGCTCATACTCTTGAGTGAGTATACTCCTCCTGTTCTTCTTGATTGCATCAGTTCCCTAGCATCTTGTCTCCAAAGAATCTCATATATCCTTTGCAGTCTTGTAATGAATTACCCTGTTTGACATGACATTATCAATGGCACTATGCAGCAAATGCCTTACCTTTGCATCCTTGGAAATGGATGAGATGTCTTCAGCTGTATACTCACTTTTCTCCTTTGGTATGGTCTTTGCTGGCTGATCTGCAACTACAACAGAGAGCTTGGTTGGCTTATGTGGTCCTTCATTAATTCTGTCAAGGTATTCTGGATCTGTAGCTTCCAGAAACATAGCCATCTTCACTTTCCATATGGGATACTCAGAAGGTCTCAGTATGGGAACCCTAATAGTCTCATATCGACTGTGGGTTTGAGTCTTCTGAGTTTCTTCAGTTTTAGCGGGCTTGGTTGGATTTTCAGCTTCTTCAGACATGATTGTTTGGATCTTTACTGTATGTGTGTTAACAGATAAGCTTTGATACCAATTGTTAGGTCATACAACACTGTAGAAGGGGGTTGAATACAGTGTTTAATACAATCAAATCGATTTCGAACACAAGTAACAGTAAACATATATATTCAATATAATAAACTCTGTTACAATGGGACTGTTCTCTCTCAATGATGAACAAATATTACGAGAGCTGCTAGGTTGCAATGTATGATCTTCTCGATAATTATAACACATATAATGTAAACCTATGTATGTGTTTATATAGTACACAGTTACAAGATAACTTCTAATTGATATTGAACATAATTCTGTCTCCTAAAATATATCAATCAGATATCTTATACAAGTCTTCTTATCTTCTAACTCTTTCCATGCATATCTTCTTTTGTATTAGTCTCGATCTTCTTTCCTGTAAATCAGCTTCCTTCCTTAACTGTAAGTCCTCCGGTACTTAAGTTCTGATATCTATCTTCTAATATTTATCTTCTGATAACCTAAAATCTGATATCTTTAAGTTCTGACTTCCAGTAAGTACAAATTCCAGTAAGTAGTGATATTTCCTGTTTGTTAAGATCTGAACACTAAACATGAAATATATTAGACATGACATCTCAAATATATCTAACAATATAAACACAGAATAAGTTATCACAATATAAGTGATAGAACACAACTCGAGTATTCGTGTAACCTAGCAGCTCTAAAGAATATTATTCTTAAGAGAGTTCTGTAACAGTTTATTAAAGACCAATATAAAATGTTATTTGATTCACATGTTCTTACTTTACTTTCATAAACATCGATTTTTTTAGTAATTGTATCCAACCCCCTTAAACAATTACTTTACTGGGCAACAAATGGTATCAGAGCGGTGAAATTAATTGTTAATTTGCAAAGGTCAAGATGTATGTAAGGAAGTATGAAAGCATGAAGATTCCCATCCTGAAGAAATCTGATTACTCCACATGGAGAGTAAAGATGTTGATGTTCCTTGAAGCTATTAATGATGAATATGTTGATATCATCGAGACAGGACCTCTATATCCGATGGAAACTATGGCTATGTCTGTAGATCCTCCTGAACACTATGCCATAAAGGAAAAATCAAAGTGTCAAGGTACAATGGTAATAAAGAAGAACAGAAGAGTTGTTCTTGTGCAAGAATATGAGCAATTTGATGCTAAAGCTGATGAGTCGATTACTGACTTATATGATAGATTTCTGACACTACTGAATGATCTATCATTGGTTGGAAAAGAATATATAAAGGAAGAATCAAACACCAAATTTTTTAGAGCTCTTTCAGAAGATTGGGATACACAGGCCTCAATAATCAGGCATCAATATGATCTTAATTCTTTGACACTGGATGAAGTATATGGGATGTTGAAAACTCATGACTTGGAGATCCAACAAAGGAAGAATAGAAAAGGTCAGAAGATGAAGGTTGTGGCTCTCAATGTTGAGACTCACAAAGGCAAGGAAAAGATAAGTGAGAGGTCAAGGAGGAGGAACATTGTGGAAGAATCAGATAGTGATGATACATCAGATCCTGACACAGATACTGAAGAAGGTTCTTAAACCAATATGGATGATCCTCAAGTGGTTGAGATGGCTGCAATGCTCGTGAAAGGATTCAGAAGGATGAGGTTTGGAAAACCACAGAGGAAAGGTGGTTTCAACAGAAGGTTCTCTAGTCAAGGCAAAGATAGATTCAGAAGGAGTGATGGTAAAAAGAACAAGGAAAAGAAGTTTGACAAGACCAAGGTGACATGTTACAACTGTAATGAAAGGGGACATATGGCAAGTGAGTGCCCCAAGACATTTGGAAAATCTTTGGTCACAACAAACTCCAATATGTTACAATGGTCTACTTTATTGAATCAGACAAAAGGCTGATAATTTCACAAGAGCAAATGTTTGACAAACCATGGAAAGAATTGGAGTATATTGTGTGTTTGCTCAAGGTAATTAATTTTTCACCTGCTAGATGGGCAAAATTTCTAAAGAACTTAATGTACAAGTAACAAAGAAGTATGCCTAACAAATCAAAGTACATTGTTGTAGATGGTTAAACTACTGATATGCCTAGAAGAGGAGCTTAAATAGCTGATTCACTTGGAGTCAATGTAATGACCCCAATTTTTGTAACTATTTAAAACCCTGATGAATAGTAAATTTTGTTGATTCTAAAATATTATCAGGCGACCATATATAGAAATTATGTTATTCCCAAACAATCTAACAATAGAATTATATGAGGGGGGTAAATATAATTCTTGGTTTCTTTTGAAAATTAAGAAAATTCTTTACCAAGGTATTTTAATGTTTGAATATGCGAGTGTGCGGAATGAAATATAAATGTATTCAAAACACAAAGTAATTAAACACAAAGATTTAAAAACTTTCTGGTGGACTAATCTTTCCACCAGAGATATATATTGATTGAGAACTCTATGGTACAAGAATGCACATGGCTGCATATAAGTGAAATTACAATATAAGAACAGAGAAATTCTTAACAGATTTTGCCTTTTATATTTCTCAGTTCTTTCAATCGATAATAATCTACTTGCTACTCTTGGTTTATATATTACCAAGATACATGAAGAAAAGACAAATATATAAAATAAAATGTCTAAGTATAATCACATGTTTCTTCATTTCTATATCCAGCATCTTTGTATTTCTTCAAGTAAGCATGGAAATGGAAATGCTACTTTGTTCGTAAAATCCCGTTAATAGGCTTCCACATTCCTTTTGTATACGATCAACCCATGTGACTGTCAAGTCACTATCAACTGCGATTTGAATTTGTTATCCATCAAGACTTTGTAGATTATCCGTCGAGTCTCTATTGGATCATCCGTTGAGAGTGACTTGGGTCATCCGTCGAAGCCTTGTAGAAACATCCGTTGAAAGTATTTCCATAGCAGTTGACTCAATTTCATTTATGCAAAATTACAAGGCATCTAATATTTATAATTAGCCAACCTATTTTGCATATCATTCTAGGAGCCAACATGACTTAGAATATCCTACAACCTCTAATTCTCTAAGACATTTCAGTGTACATGAATGTGGTACAAAAACTTATTTAAACATAAGCCACTCTTTCAATGGATGACAAAATAAGATTATCCATTGAAAGCTACAAAGACACTAAATTAAATCTACTAAGGTGTTCCGGTAAAATATCATCAAGCCTATACCATATTCCTAACAATCTCCCCCAATCTATGTCTACTAGAATTGTAGGCATAAATTTGGGAGGACTTGATGATAACAAAACACCTTATACAAAATGATCATTCAATAGTAGATAAAACTGATAAGTGCTGCGATTTTATTTAAAGTTGATAAAAGAAAGTTCCCAGAAATCTCACAAGCCTTATTCAAGGTGCTCCTCTAGACTGAGCAAATTAATCCAATTTCCTTTAGTGTCTAGTCTTCTTTCCCAGCTTCTTATTTTTTTCTTCTACCAGGAATTGGAGTTGTCTGTAGAAGTTAGATTCATCTTAATTAGATAGATCCAGCATCTCCTGTAGTTCCTTGAGAGTCTCATTGCTTGATATTTTTAGCTGGTATTCTAGTCTAAAAAATCTTCTGGTATTTCTTTCATCCTTGAACTCCATCAACGAATATGGCCTCAAGTGCACTCTACTTTCATTGTAAGGAATAGTTACGATTCTTGGTAGTGCACTTGGGTCTCTCCAGCTTCTTTGTATTTGTAGAATTTTGTTAAGTATCTCTATTTTGGCCAACATGGTGAATCCAAAGTTTTTCTTGATTGCAGAGAATATCTTAACTAAAACAGACTAGCCATCATTGAGAATCCTATGAAGAGGCCAAGTGATTTCCTTTCCACCCCTGCACCTGAACACTAATATTTCTAGAATTTTGGTGTGGGCATCAATTGCTCTCACTTCGTATAGCTCATCCAAGTAAAGATTAAGGTATGAAAATTCCTTTATCTCACAGATAAAGAGTTGATCTCCTTTGTTGACTGTTGGTTCGGGTTTAGATAAGGTTTTGGATTGGAATGGGACTGACTTGACTAGCTTTCTTGCAGTATTCTTTCTTCTTTTTGAAGTGGTTGGAATTGGGATGTTCAGCTCAAGAATAGGTAGGCTTTCCAGGTCTATTGGTTCATCCTTGGGAATGATTGGCTCACCATGAAAGTTCACACCAGGATGGACCTTGATTTCAGCTTGCTCCATTGTGGGCATAGTTGGTTGATTTGTGGTAGTAGACTGAGTTGGCTTTGGTTCTTTCTTTTTTTCTTCAAATACCAGCTTCCTTTTGGCTCTTTGCTTCTTATATCATTTTCTTGAATTATGCTTTGGTTCCTCATACTTTTCAGTTTCAATTATGGTGGCAAGCTTCTCACTTTCTGACTTGGTAGCAGGATTATCAGCTTGTTTCTTTGCTTCTAAGGCAGCCTGCCTTTTCTGAGACATGAGCCTCAATTTTTCTTCTCTCTTGGCTTCTCCAAATTGAGGGTGTCCAGCCATCACACAAATCAGTTTTCCATGCCTGTAGATCTTTGTTACCCTTTTCTTAAAAACTGAATCTCTTGGATCTCTGTGAGTTGTAATTGAGTGACCTATCAGCTTCTTTTCATCAGGTTTAGGAGTTGCATAGACTAGGTCCATTGAATTCAAAATCAAAATGGCATGTTGATGTCTTTTAAATGAGGTTTGACCTCGTTCCATGTTTCCCAGCTTCATTTCATCTATTGGAATTGGTCTCAATTGAGTGGAGTGTGTAACAAATTTGTCTTTACTGGTAATGGACCAAATTCCTTCTTAATTCATTCATCAAGATTCTTCATTTGCTCTTTCATCTTGAGCTCAGCTGCTGCTATGTTGATTAAATCAATAATGTCCAACATTGGTGGCTTAAAGAAGGTAATGGATGGAACTATTATCTTACTAACTTGGACATGCACATCTTTCTCCCCCTTTTTGTTATCATCAAGTATGGCAAGGGGTCGAGTTTGAGCAACCACCAATTTTTGAAGAAGGAGTGTCTGATGCACTTGATTGAGAAGCAATTGGTAATTGAATTGTCTACTGCTATCAGCCTAGAATTCAATGTTTCAATCTTGTTACTTAAATCAAAGTCCTTCCTAATTTTCTGGTGAATGTCTTTTATTATGGACTCAAGATGTTTGTACTCTATTCTTTCATTGATGTCCTTTTTGCCTTACTCAATGGTGTTGTTGATTTCATCCACATCTTGATTTTGTGTGAGATATTGAATTTTGTTCAATTATGGAGATTCAAGATGGGCTTGTAGAAGACATTTGGTATTGGAATCAGTGGTGGCTTGGATGGCTGATTGAGTCTGATGGATAAGCTTGAATAGTGTGGATTTAAAAGGATGATCATTGCAATCTTTGGTGAACATCCAGGATGGAGTACTTATGGTCGAGCAAGGTCCTGCATCTCCCCTATGTTCATGCTAGTTTCATCAGTATCCTCATCATTAGAATCATCCACAAAAGAGCCATCAGAATCTAACTTAAGATCATCACCTGCTTTAGGTGGAAGAGAGTTGGTTGCATCCTTTTCCCTTTGCATGGAGGTTGTCATGTGTACCAAATTGAGATTCTTCTCAGCATCCTCATTCCCATGTTCAACTAGTAAATGTCTCAACATCAAAAGAGAAAGAATCTAGAACAACTTGATATTCTTGCTAAAATAGTTTCTCTTTTTCTGTATCATTGACATCCATTAATTCACTAGCAATGGGATATTCCCATTCTTCTGTACCTTCTTTTCTCTCATTATCTCTCTTTTTTTGCATCAAGGGCTCCCCTTGGCTTCCCACCCTCACCTTCACCATCTAATATGGGAGTCCTCTCACTCATTTTTTCCATGATGGAAGAATTATCATGCATATGTTCACTCTTTTCCTCTTCTTTTTCCTTAGAGCAATCCAGCCTCTCACTCAAGTCACTCCCTTCCCTTAGTCCTAAGAATGATTGAACAACTACTAAGTCATCTACACTTGTCACAATATTGGAAATTTCAAGTTATGTAGAGACTTCCAACAGATGAGTGACATCCATCGAAATATTAGTTGTGAATGTCGATGGATAATTGTTGTGAAGCTTATCCGTCGAGAGACAATCACTTTTCGACGGATGAGGAATATTCGTCGAGAGAGTAGAAATGATACAGTTAGGAGTTGAAACTACTGTTGAATCTGTGGTGATTGATTTGAGATTAGGCACAGAATTCTCGGTAGTTCCTGAAAGAAAGGGCAAATGAGCCAATAAATCATCAATAGATGATGCTCACTTGCTTCAGATTTTGGCTCCTCCATGAGTTTCAAATATGGAGAATCAGGAATTGATGTGTTAATCATATCCACATTTAGTGAGTTTGTGGGAGAATTATGTGTGTGAGGTGTTTCAATTGTGATAGAATTTGGTTGTGACTCCAAATTTGTTGGAGCCACATCAACCTGAGTTTGAGATGGTGTAGTAACTGAGTCTTTAACTGCAGTTGGTACTGTGTGTATGCCCTGTGACTCCTCCAGAGGTTTTGACTTCTTCTTTCTGACATAGGTTTGAGTTTGGTCCGTGGTGTCCCTACCCATTTTGTTATGTGCTCTTGGAGAAGAGCTATGTTCAATAGTTATATCCTTTTATGCAACTAAAAATGTGCTACTTTCCTTATTGATCACCACATCCTGTTAGGAGACTGTGGTGTGGCTAAGCTGGGATTCACTAACCTCACCCACCTTATCCTTAGGGTTTCTTTGATGTTCACCCTCTCCCACACCTCTTTTACCAACCTTCACACTCCCATCTTGAGTTGTGGTAGTTCTTAAAACTAGTTTCTTTTGAGATGAAGTAGAGTGGGTTTTCTTTGATTTGGATTCTGAAATTTTGGCTTTGTGGCTTGGGTAGGCATATGTTTGGTCACAGTCACAGATGCCATAGCCACAGTAGTTTGCAAAGAAATAGGACGTTGGGAAAGAGTAGTGACAGAAACCGTTACCTCACTTACCTAAGGTTTCTCGATGATTGGAATATAGTTGAGAGGCACTTCATTGTGAAGATTATTCTTGTTCAAATCAGCAAGTACCCTCTTTTCTTGGACCTAGCGATCAAGCTTATTTATAAGGTTCTCAATCAAGAGGTCCTTAGAAACATGGTTTGCTAACAACATAAGAAACCTAGCATAGTATATATTCTTGGACCTCTTCTTAATATCTCCTAACTTATATCCCAATTTTATCATGACAGAGTTACTAAAATTAAAGTACTTGTCATTCAAAAGCATATATAGCATGTTAACCATGGAATAAGTAACTGCATCAAAATTGCTAATTTTTCTAGAAAATGCTTTTATGAAAGAATCACAAAGAAAGCTCCATTCTTTTCTAAGGCCCATTCTCCTAACCTCACCTAATTTTGCAGGATTGAGAGAATAACCCATAAACATAAGCATAGTGCTCATATTTGTGTATGTGTGTGGAACAATAGGTTTGTTTTCAGGCAAATGGAAACAAGCTTGAATTTTATCACAATTAATACAGTAATCATTACCTTTAAGAGAGAAGACACTGGTCTTATCTTTGGAGTTGTACATAGCAGTAGTCCAAATCTACTCCACAACTTCACAGTAGATTACTGGAGACTCAAGCATATCGTAGCTTAGGTTTCAGTTGAGAATGAAGTTCGTCATTTTGTGATAGTCCTCAGAAGCAGCAATGTTCTTGTCCATCAATGCCACAAAGTTGTTCTTCTCATAGACAAATCCAGACTAAGATATAATCTTGACTACGGGTTCCATTGTTGTGATTGAAAACAGTTAAAGAGAAAGTGGGTTTTTGGAGATGAAGAGTGTAAAAATTGCTTTAAGAAAGATAAAAGAAAAATGAAAAATGAAAGGGGGCTTTTGTACTTTCTCAGAAATAAACAAGTATGTTGACAATTGGCGAAGTCGAAGATCGGGATTTATTTCACAATCACGATATGATCAACTGTTGTAATAAGATTATTCGTTGAAATTTTCGATATCATTTGTTGACAATTGATTAGTCATCCGTTGATATATATGAATTATTATCCGTTGAAGCTAAAGCATTTATCTGTTGATCAAAGCTATCCGTTGAAGAATGACTTGGATGATAAGTCATGACTGCGAGATAAATCAGAAGGTGCTGATTTATAGGATCGTAGTTGATTTATATATGTAAAGTATTAGAGTTATATTGTAATATATTGTTGTACAAGACATGCCTGTACTTTAAAAAGGCTAAGACAATTTGTCAACCCTAAGTAAGTTGTATTGTTATCTTAGTTTGTATTTGTACTTGTACCATTTTAACGTCTGTAAAAATGCAAAGGAGCAGACTGGAGTCTTTTTCCTGAAACAGTATCAAGCCTAAGGATTCTATCTTGAAGAAGATCAAGGTGATCATGCCTCAGAAGAATTTTGAAGAAGCTTGGAGTTGAATAAATCTGTTTGGTTAAAAATACTCTAAGTCAAGATCTCTACAAGTCACAGATTTAGTGTTATAGAGAAGTCATTCGAGAACTCCAAATGACTTATCGAGAAGTCAGGAAAGCTACTAGAGAACTCAGAGAGATATCGACAAGTCAAGAAGATATGAAGGTTGGAGATATTGACAAGTCATTTCTTCACTAGAGAACTCAGAGTTATCGACAAGTCTACATTCATTAGAGAACTCTGAGTTATCGATAAGTCAAAGTTCACTAGAGAACTCAGAGATATCGATAAGTCAAAATTCACTAGAGAACTCTAAGTTGTCGACAAGTCAAAGTGAAGACATGATGTTGAGAGATCTCGACAAGCCAAAGTTTCATTCGAGAACTCAGAGACCTCTATAAGTCAAATTCACTAGAGCATTAGAGATCTCGATAAGTCATTATACTTATCGAGATGTCAAGATCTCTATATGCCTAATTGGAGATCTCGAGTGAAATTCTCAAAGTACAAAATCACAGACAAGTTCAATATTCAAGATAAATAATCAACAAATAATCCAACCAGCTGGATTGACAAGTCTACAAAAAGCATCTTGAAGAATGTGCAAGATCAATGGTGAAGATTAACTGAAAGAGAAAGATCAAGATAATCACAGGATGCTAAAGATATGCTAAGCCAGAAATGGAAGAGTTACTTTTCTATAAATGGAAATGATAAGTGACTGTTTAAAAAAGCTAATAGCATGTCTTATTGTACACTGTGTAAACCAGCAGTTAACTGAACTATAAAGTTAACACTGGTCCTTTAGTCAGTTGTAACAATCTAAATAGAAAAATCTTGTATTTCTCTCAAGAAGAAGCTAAGCTCTTTATCAACAAAGAGCCTAGAAATTTTGTAGCAAAACATTCTTAATTTTAATATAAAATGAAGTGAGTTTTGAAGATTTGTGTTCTTCATTTTCAGTAAGATTAATTTCTGCATGAACACATTTTACTACAAGATTTAATTTACTTTGTTCAACCATAAACATTCAAGAAAAGCCTAAAAACATCTAAAACACATTCACCGCCCTCTATGTGTTATTCATTTCCTAACATATATCTTCTAATTGATAGAGGACTGATTTGTAGCTGTGTTGTGTATAAACACATAATAAGTTATCACAAGATAAGTGATAGAGCACAACTCGAGTATTCGTGTAACCTAGCAGCTCTTAAGAATATTGTTCTTAAGAGAGTTCTGTAACAGTTTATTAAAGATCAATATAAATTGTTATTTGATTCATATGTTCTTACTTTACTTTCATAACCATCGATTTGTTTAGTAATTGTATCCAACACCCCTTAAACAATTACTTTACTGGGCAACAAATGGTATCAGAGCGGTCAAATTAATTGTTAATTTGAAAAGGTCAAGATGTATGGAAGTAAGTATGAAAGCATGAAGATTCCCATCCTGAAGAAATTTGATTACTCCACATGGAGAGTAAAGATGATGTTCCTTAAAGCTATTAATGATAAATATGTTGATATCATCAAGACAAGACCTCCATATCCGATGGAAACTATGGCTATGTTTGTAGATCCTCCTGAACACTATTCCATAAAGGAAAAATCAAAGTGGTTAGACATTAAAAAATTGCTATGCTTAAAGATGCTAAAGTTCGGCATATTTTGCATAACAGTTTGGACAATGTGATGTCAAACAGAGTTAATACCTGCAAGACTGCAAAGGAAATCTAGGATGCCTTGGAAACACAGTGTCAAGGTACAATGGCAATAAAGAAGAACAGAAGAGTTGTTCTTGTGCAAAAATATGAGCAATTTGATGCCAAAGCTAATGAGTCTATTACTGACTTATATGATAGATTTCTGACCCTGCTGACTGATCTATCATTGGTTGGAAAAGAATATGAAAAGGAAGACTAAAACACCAAATTTTTTAGAGGTCTTCTAGAAGACTGGGATACACAGGCCTCAATAATTAGGCATCAATATGATCTTGATTCTCTGACACTGGATGAAATATATGGGATGCTGAAAACTCATGACTTGGAGATCCAACAAAAGAAGAATAGAAAAGGTCAGAAGATGAAGGTTGTGGCTCTCAATGTTGAGACTCAAAAAGGCAAGGAAAAGATAAGTGAGAGGTCAATGAGGAGGAACATTGTGGAAGAATCAGATACTGATGATACATCAGATCCTGACATAGATACTGACGAAGGTTCTTAAATCGATATGGATGATCCTCAAGTGGTTGAGATGGCTGCAATGCTCGTGAAAGGATTTAGAAGGATGAGGTTTGGAAAACCATATAGGAAAGGTGGTTTCAATAGAAGGTTCTCTAGTCAAGGCAACAATAGATTCAGAAGGAGTGATGGTAAGAACAACAAGGAAAAGAAGTTTGACAAGACCAAGGTGACATGTTATAACTGTAATGAAAGGGGACATATGGCAAGTGAGTGCCCCAAGACAACTGGAAAATCTTTGGTCACAACAAACTCCAACATAGACTGGATGGATTCAATCGAAACTGATAAGGTACCTTCAGTTGTATTTCCTGTTGATATTGATAATGTGTCTGAACTGAAAACTTTCTTGTACTCTTTGCATGTTACTTTTAAATGCAAGACTAGTGAATGTGATAATTTAATTGCTGAAAATAAGAGGGTTAAAAAAAGGAATGAATTCTCAGAAGCTGAGTTAGTGTGCATGAATGAACATGAAAAGCATGTAAGAAAGCATAGCATAATGAAATTCAGATAAAAATCAGGTATGCTAAACTAGAGAATGTCTTAGAAAAGGAAAGAGAAGTGTTTAAGACTTGGATGACCTCAGGAAAGAAAGTTCATGATTTCAGTAGAGATAAGAATTGGAAAGAATGTCTAGGTTATAACAAATTTGATGATAGGAATATCAATAAATCCATTAATAACAATACTCTCATTAATTTGTTGGAACTGATAAAAGAGGAGTTGAGTTAGTCTATGAATTTGGTTCTACCTCTAAAAATAATGTTGAAGAAAAGGCTGAACCTAGGGTCTCTGCTAAAATAAAAGAAGATCCTAAAATGAAAGACAAGAAAGGTAAAAACAATGACTTCTCTCTAAGACTCAGTTTGTCAATAAGATATGTGAGATAATGTCTAAGGCTCCTACACCTAGGTATAAGAGAGGTAAAAATGGAAAACAAGGAATAAACAAGGCAAATAACTATAAATACAGTCCTAATGCACCTAGGAAAGCTTGTTTTAACTGTGGTAATATTAATCATGTTGTGACTGATTGTAGGAAGACTAAAAAGAAAAATTTAAAATTCCTAAATCTGACATTAATGGTAGATCAGTATTATACAAACCACAAAATCCTTGTTCTCATTGTGGTAGCAGTTGGCATTCTATTTACACTTGTAAGGATTATCATAGTGTGTATCACAAAAATTATGATCCTTTGCCAAAATTCAAGAAAATTGTTGTTTTAAATAGAACTGTTAAACTGAATGTGAATACTTCTTATAGAGTTAAAAATGTCAAGACAAATCCTGATGGAGTAAATCCTCAGGGACCAAATCTTGACAAAAGATCTGCTAATATAAAAGTGCATAAGATGTCAAAAAGAACCCAACAAGTGTGGGTTCTTAAAAATTCTAACTGATTTCCATATTTTTTATTATAGGGAATCAAGAGGAATGTGCTTGTCTTGGACAGTGGTTGTTCAGCACATATGACTGGAAAGATATCCATGTTGTTAGAATAGGAGAAAAAGGTTGGCCCAATGGTTTCTTATGGAGATGGAAATGTAGGAAAGACACTGGGATATGGCGATATTACCATTGGAAATGTCATCATCTCAAACGTAGCTCTGGTAGATGGACTGAGGCATAATTTATTGAGCATTAGTCAAATCACTGACAGAGGTTTCTATGTCGTGTTCTATGATACTCATTGTGAAGTAGTTCATAAGATCACAAGAAAAATGGTCTTCAAAGCTTACAAACATGGAAAAATTTATGAAGCCAAACTTTATGCAAGTACTAATGGTCCATCAACCTGTCTGGTAACCAAGGCATCAGTAGATGAAAGCTGGAATTGGCACAAGAAGCTTTCTCATCTCAATTTCAATAATCTCAATGAACTGATGAAGAAAGATTTGGAAAAAGGTCTATTTATGGACAAAGGTCTCAAATCAGGACAGAAGGCAAATCCTGATGAGGGGGAGAAATACAAAACTATCAGGAACTGACAGCACGATTACAAGGGGAGTTTTGCATGAAACTAATTCTGTATTTTTTATTTCTAATGACTTGTCAAATTTTGACAGATTGGTCAGTGGAGAAAATATTTATTGATTTTGCTAATAAATTTAACAATGCAAAAGCTGAGGGGGAGAAATCATGATTAAATCTCTGATTTTTGAATTACAAATTTTATCTCAGCAAGTGATGGACAAGACATGACTTTTCTTGAAAAGGATGGTAACATTATTTCTTTCATGATTTTTTAAAGTGTTACAGATTTTTTAATTCTATTTTGAATAATCATGTTGAACTGGTCATCATTATTAGTTTTGTAATTGGAATAGATGCATTTAAAGAGACTATGTGTTATTTGCCTAGATTCGCGTAATATTAGGCATGCAATATTCATTATTACACGGTTAATCAAAGTGTCTCTTTAGATTCCCGGTAGGTTTTGGCTATAAATTATTCACATTATCTCTGAGAAATCTCACACCTTGTTCAAGTGTTTCATTCTTTCTCTCTCCAAACACAAATATGTGTCTTTTCAAAACTTCCATCATGAATCAAGATCAATTTTTCACTCGTACTGAAGGTGGATTTTACTATCTTGTCTTCGAGTTTCTTGAGGATCATATCTATGAAATCCTTTGTAAATCCTTTGTATTTCAACTTCTTGTAATCATCTTCGAAAGCATCCATGAAATCTCTGGTTAATGTATATCAGGAAACTTGTTTTTCTCTTACATGTTTTTTACTATAACTGTTTATATTCTTGTTGATAATGCATGTGTAAAACTGACTTGAATGTTTTATGTCTACACAAGAACAGTTACTAAATTGAAAATTCAATCAAACGACATATGACATGAGAGAAACGGTTTTACCTCGAGAATTGTGGGTATTTTTTCTAACAAAATGCATGAAAAATATAGATTTTCAAATCCTGACACTATGGGACATGACTCATCCAATCCTGTTCCTGACCCAAGTGTTCATTTTTCTTCACTTAAATCGAAACACAAAATCGCCTCTAATTCTTCTCAAAAGGAATTAGTTACAAAATCAAAGACATTGCTTAAGTCTGATTTGTTTCCAAGAAAATCAGGAATTAAGGATGTATCAATCTCACCTATATCTTTGGAGCAACAAGGTGGAGTAAGGAAGAAAAGTGTTCCATCAGAAACACACAAGAAGAAGCTTGCAGAAAGCAAGAAAAGGAAAATTAGAACTAGTACAGAAAATCATCACACTCTGAAAGTGATAGTGATGGTCCAATTGCTTTTTAAGAAGCCTGCTAGACTAATGGAGGTTCCTGGTCTTAGTACAGGGGAAGATCAAAAGTTGGTCGTAGCTGCTAAACCTAAGAAAAGAAGATTACCGAAGTTAGCAGACAAGATTCACAAGAAACAAGATGGTCTTTAAGTATTGGCTGATATTGCTCTAGATCAGGAGTCTATATATCCTGACAAATCTCTGTCACATCCTGTCAGGTCTCAAGCAATTCCTGACAAGTTTATGACAATTCCTGATCAGACAATCTCTACAACAAAAAAGCCAAGGAAGTTGAAATTGCTAAGAAAGTTGATCTACAGAAGTCTATCAAGAGGAAAGCAAAGACTTCATCTATTTCTCAATCCAAGAAGATCATACTTCAATCACCACAGAAGGGGTACAGTACACAAGGACCGTCTTCTCAAAGTGAAGATGCACCTGTTAAAGCCCCAGCTACACAAGAACCACCTGCTCAAAGTGTATGTTCAAGCATTTTCTCACATCTGACTATTCCTGAAATTGCTCAAGGAAGTCAAATTTCTGTGGTTGATGACATTATAAAGACAGTACAAGCAGGGAAGCTCATCAAGAGCATATTGTTGAATTGGATGTTGTTATCCATGATCGTATCTATGAGGGAAGCACACAAAAACCTTCATTTCAAAGGGTTGAAGAAGCTTCTAAACCTTAAGTCCCACAAGAACCAATAGTTCAAACTATTGTTGCATATTTAGTATCAAATTCTACCAAGGGATCAATTTCTGACATGCAACATATTTCTGACACAAGGACAATTCTTGATGAAGCTGTTCCTGATTCCATAAATATACTGATCACTTCTCAAGACAAGTGTTAGGTCCCAATGTGTTTATAGAAGGGGGGTTGAATACAAACAATACCGAATAATCGAATTAAATGCGGAATAAAAAATGTGAAACAAAATTCAAGTTAAATAAGAATATTATTAAACTTGAAAGGTGTTACAACAATTGTATCGATTACAAGGAATTAATCTCAAATTAATTATCACAAATCTAGAATAAATTCGACATGAACTTTTTCTATTTTTGTAATAAAAAGATTCAAATGCTAAACGCAATTTGAGATTAAGTTCTAGGGATTTTGATCCGCTAGATTGTTACAAAAGAACAAGAGAATGATTTCTAGTGGTTTGGATTTAACTTGGAAACTAGAAATTGTGATCTTGAATTAGCAGATAAGATGAAATATTTGGCTGCTTTTTCTCTCTGTATGTTCTTGACTTCTTTTCTGTTGGATTGAATATTCTGGATGTTGAATGTATTGTTGCTTCTGTCTTTAAGTAATAAACCGAATAGAATAGAGCTGGCATAACAATCCTTTTGAACTGGCAAGACTTTCGGTGAGACAATCAGTTGAGCTAGTATGACTTTCGGTATGACTATCAAATGAACTAGCAAGACTATCTCATTGAACTAGCGAGACAATCTGATTGAACTAGCAAGACAATCCTCTTCCAGTGTAACTTTCGGCAAGACAATTATTTGTACTAGCATGACTTTCGGTATGACTATTGATTGTCATACTGATTGTCATATTAGTACAATCAGATTTATTTTGCTGAATTTAAATGAATTTTAATTCAATTTAAAATCTGAAAATCCTTAATATTAATTCTGAATTGATTAATCAATTAATTTAATTAATAAATAAATTAATCTTTGCAGATATAATTTATTTTCTTAATTAAATTATATGACTTAATTAATTAATAGAGAATTAATACTAATCCTGAGCAGCAACCAATCTTCTGAATATCTTCTGAAAATCATTGAGAATTATGAATCAATTCCACCACTTCAATGTTGACACTCGATGTATTGTCTGGTTCATGAGTGACTAACTTCCGTGACGTTTCTTCATGTCTTGACTTTGATACTTGATTTTCTTCAGATTAAATCCTTGTAATTCTCTGATACCTTGACGAGATCTTTGTCACTTGATTAAATCCACAACCTTGATTTATATCACTGAGGCATGATCAATTTCTTGAACTTCTTCCAGTGAATAAATTCCTCAAGTCTGTAGATGAACCTTGTTTCTGAATCCTTTGACAGATATTACTTTGTGAGATCTCTTTGATGGTAGATCCACTATTTACTTATTACATTCTTATTTGAGTTGAGTTAAATCCTCGAATATACAAATAGGCTATGACATATGCCTTACAATCTCCCCCTATTTGTTTGTTAGACAATAACACACAAATACGTAGAGGATAACTCAACTAACAAATAAGAAAAAGATATAAATAGAAATGCAAAGTAAATAGCAAAAAAGTTCTGGATAACATTTAACCTTTTCCAGATTCCAAATAGATGTTCCTCTAGACTGAACATATCTTCAAGTAGTTTCATCTTCATTTGTACAACCACATTTCCTGTTGAGAAGCGCATATCTGTCTTGCTTCTCCCCCTATGAGAATCAACTAATTAAAGAAGATCACCTTCGTTTACCACCTCTCCCGTACAATAGGATCCGCAGATAAAAACCAATGGTACTCCCCTAACAGCTTCTTCCCTTACTAGAAAATCACCTTGTGTTTACCACCTCTCCCGTACAATAGGATCCGTAGTTACAAACAACAATGGTGTGGTGTAGTGTACATGTTTGATCTTTTTCTTCCTCCCTGCTATTTCTCCCCCTTAGTTGAGGAATCCTCCTAACTATTACTTAAGCTTTTATCTCCCCCTTAAAGAAGGAATGTATGCCGTCGTCTGAAGGAGTTCTCATATTTCACTTGGTTGGAAAAGAAATAACAAGTAGTTTCTCTTTCTTCCTCACTGTGAGTGTGTGATTCTGTTTAGTGTACCTCACATGTGTTTCACTCTTCTCTCCACTCGTGTTTACTCTCATTCTCACAAGTGTATCACTCCTCTCATAGCTCCAACATTCAGCTGTACCTGCAAGGAAAATCACCTTAGCCATCCTTAAGGAGGTCACAGGTGGTGCAATGGGAGTTCACAAATCCCCATCCTTGTTAAACTCGTCAGATGAATCTGAGTCATAATTTACAAGTTGCTAGTTTCCCTTTAAGGGTTCCAGATTTGAATTCTGGGAAGGTAAACAATGATCCAAAGAATTTAGCATAAAGATCAAGGTTCCCTTCTAATGTCTGTGAAGACATTTCCTTGTGACTCATTGGGTAATATCTGAATCATTGTCAATAAGTTGCCGATCTGCACCTATGTCAGATCCACTATCCGCAGATGCATCCAGGGGATTTAAGCCTGGGGAGGTAGAAACTGACTACTGACATATGGCTTTTGGATCAGTATCCTCTCCTAACACCTGTAAAGGCAATTGGTCCATTAACGAACCTTAAACAATCGAATCTGACCTTAAAATGGTCGAAACTCTTGTTTCCGTCAACTCATCCTTTGTGTGTGTAACCTCTCCTTGTGCATCAAGAATTGTTTATGTTTGAGGTGGTGACACTACATTGGATACCTTGGCCGACATGCAAATTTCAATAGACACACCCTGTTGAGAGAATGAATCTAGTAACTATTTTTGTGCCTTTTCAACCATTACATCTGTTTGAGAAGATGTATGGGGGCTAGCAGTTGTCTCGGTTTAAATACTACTCATCTATGTAGGAGACAGAGCTACTGGGTTGACTACAGAACCTTCCTTATGTGGTGCACTAAGGCACTATCTCCCTCACGCTCATTCATACTACATTTAGTGGTAAGAGAGTGTTGGTTGGTTCTGTTTTTTTTGTTTGTCTTTACAGTCTGGGATAGATGTTGTGGGTTTTCAACCTCATGACTGTCAATGAAAGAAAGCCATTGGAGACTGAACCTGTATCACAGAACATAGGGCAATATAGAGAGATAAAATGTACTTAAGATCTATAATGAATGAAAATTATACATTTAATCTTTTGAGAGTAATGATGTACAATAGTGATTTCAAAAGATTTTACATGAAATAAGAAATCACTAATGTAGAAAGAAGTTTGATTTACTCCTAAAACTCACTGCACATATAAAACAATATGATTGTGCCTAGTGATTAGAGAGTTATAAATATGACGACTCTACTAGTTCATATAAAATTATAACTTCAGTTAGAGTGCCATACCATGTCCTTGACGATTGCTTGAGTAGTACACTAGTTCATACCAACCTGAAGTGAGACTGTGAAGAAGAGATTACATAGTCCAATAGATCTGCAGCTGCAAAGTTCATGAACTGTGGTGCATTGACTTCCTCTTTTAACTCACCAACCAGGAGTACACTTGTACACATCTTACTAGAGTCCAATTCCAAGTGTAATGTGCAGCAGGTGCCTGATATGTCGTAATATTCTCAAGTCTTGTCACTGGTGCTATATCTTAGATACTGCTTCCTGATAATAACCTAGCACAATATACAAATTTTCAATGATAACATTCCCAGCTTGCAAGCAGCCATATCCCTCAGATAAACCTTTGCTGTTATCTCCAAAGGTAACCTGGGGGCCAGCTTTCTCAATCCACATTTGATAGCAGGGCTCTATCTCCGGTCATATGTCTTGATGATCCACTGTCAAGAATCCACACTACCGATTACACCTATTTAATGCCCTGCACTACAAATGGATTAGACCTTCTTCGGAACCCAAACTTGGTTGGGCCCGGCATACTTGTAGAATTGTCCTTTGTCAGGCAAAACAACATTTTTAATTTTAATGGTCTCAATTTTCTCAATGATTGAACATTTGACCTTGTAAATAGCCTTAACAAATTTATGTTTAAGCTTAGGCACAAATGTCTCCTTTCTAGCCTTAGAAGGACTAGCAGTCTTAGACTTATCATGCTTCTTGTTATTCACATGCTGACGAGGAGTAGTCTTATCATTAGAAACATGCTGACCATTAAAATAAGCATACATCATATTAAAAGCACAAGACATACAATTAGAAACACCACATGCTTTATGAGAGATATTAACAGCAGACAATATATGCATGGTAGACATGGCATTTTTGTTATCCAACTCATGTGTGTCTGAGTTAGTCTCAGTTGCTTTCACAACTTTGACTGGAACTTTCGACACACTTGACTTGGAAACAACCTTCTCATTAGCATGATCTTTAGCACGTATTTCTTCTTGAATAACAGAAGAGGTCGCATCAAATGGTTCAGCAATTGATGCTTTATAGAGGGGTTCATTAACACCCTTAAGCACATGTGGTACTTCCCTCCCTTAAGCACAGACATGAGGAGGGGAGTTTATGCCTAATTCTCCAATAGCAACATTGTAATCATAACCTATTCCAGATGTTTGATTAACAGCTTGCTTACTGTAGAACTCTTTAGCCTTCGAACAAGAATTGAAGTAGGCTCTAACCTTAATCTCAAGACCGGTGATCTTGTCTTTGAGAATAGTTTCAAGTTTTCTATAACAGTCAACTCTATTCTCTAGAAAAGATACTTGTTCTTTTAACTTGTCTTGATTAATGTGCACAAGTCTTAATTCATTGACCTCTTTCTCAAGATCTTTGATCTGTAAACTTAACAGTTCATTATCACGACGAGCACAATCTAAGTTACCTCCTAGATGATAAACTAATTCAGCATCAGTATATTTTACCTCTTTTCTTGACGATGAAGCTTTTCCATCAATAGCCATAAGAGCAAGATTCCCTTCTTCTTCATCTTCACTATCAGTATCATCCCAGCTTCTTCCCTTTGCCAGATAAGCCCTTTCAGATTTACTCTTCTGATTTGAATCATAAGAGTTTTTCCTTACTTGCTTTGGCTTCCTACATTCTGTGGCAAAGTGTCCCAACTCATTACAGTTATAGAATCTAATGGTGCTCCGATCAACCATCCCTGTTTTGTATCCACCACTGCTGGTGTTAGAGGACGAAGATCCACCTTTCTGGAATTTGTTGTCGTTGGACTTGTACTTAAGCTTGGGATTCCTTCTGAATCTGACATTGGAGAATCTCTTGACAATTTGGGCCATTGACTCATCTTCCAATTGCTCCAGCTCTTCCAAGGAATAAAAATCATCACTTGATTGATTTGTAGTAGGAGGATCATATTCTGCTACTAACATATTTTCCTCAGCCTTCGAAAACTGTACCATTCTTTCTAACTGTTGAGATTGTTGTTGTTGTTGACCTTCAGCTACAAGAGCAGTAGATGTGCTGACCATTCTATCTTTCCCGTAGACTTCCTTCTGTTGAATCTGCTCCAACTCATAGGTTTTTAACACTCCATAGAGCCTGTCCAAAGTAATCTCACTCAGATCTCTAGCTTCTCTAATGGCAGTGATTCTATGTTCAAGATGAGTTGGCAGTGTTAAAAGAAACTTTTTGTTGACCTCCCTGATTGAATAATATTTTCCATTGATGTTCAGGTTGTTGATCAACGCATTGTACCTCTCAAACACTTCAGTAATTTCTTCTCCTGGATTTGATTTAAAATGTTCATATTCAGAGGTTAGGATCTCCAACTTGTTCTCCCTAACTTCCTCTGTGCCTTCATTAATTACCTCAATAGTTTCCCACATGTGTTTAGAATTTTTACAGTTCATCACATGTCTGTTCATCAAGGAATCAAGGGAATCAATTAATATTAATTGAAGGCTGGCATCCAAGGAGGCTTCTTCCTTCTCAGCAGGAGTAAAATCTTCGGGCTCTTTTGGATAGGTTCTAGCTTTGGTAATCACAACATCATCTACTATCACCTCTGGTTCAATGACCATTGGAGTTGTTGGACCCTTCTTTAACAAGTTCAGATATTTGGGATTTGCAACTTGTAAAAACAAGAGCATCTTCTTCTTCCACATGATATAATTTTCTTTATCAAATAGTGGAATTTTAACGGTTCCAACTTTTTGTGAATTCATTATGAATTTTTCAATAAATAAAAATTCAAGGAGTTGAAAAATCACAAAAGTCTAGGATCTTGATTTGTTCGTTAATCAGAAGGCTCTGATACCAATTGTTAGGTCCCAATGTGTTTGTAGAAGGGGGGTTGAATACAAACAATACCGAATAATCGAATTAAATGCGGAATAAAAAATGTGAAACAAAATTCAAGTTAAATAAGAATATTATTAAACTTGAAAGGTGTTACAACAACTGTATCGATTACAAGGAATTCATCTCAAATTAATTATCACAAATCTAGAATAAATTCGACATGAACTTTTTCTATTTTTGTAATAAAAAGATTCAAATGCTAAACGCAATTTGAGATTAAGTTCTAGGGATTTTGATCCGCTAGATTGTTACACAAGAACAAGAGAATGATTTCTAGTGGTTTGGATTTAACTTGGAAACTAGAAATTATGATCTTGAATTAGCAGATAAGATGAAATATTTGGCTGCTTTTTCTCTCTGTATGTTCTTGACTTCTCTTCTGTTGGATTGAATATTCTGGATGTTGAATGTATTGTTGCTTCTGTCTTTAAGTAATCAACCGAATAGAATAGAGTTGGCATGACAATCCTTTTGAACTAGCAAGACTTTCGGTGAGACAATCAGTTGAGCTAGTATGACTTTCGGTATGACTATCAAATGAACTAGCAAGACTATCTCATTGAACTAGCAAGACAATCTGATTGAACTAGCAAGACAATCCTCTTCCAGTGTAACTTTCGGCAAGACAATTATTTGTACTAGCATGACTTTCGGTATGACTATTGATTGTCATACCGATTGTCATATTAGTACAATCAGATTTGTCTTGCTGAATTTAAATGAATTTTAATTCAATTTAAAATCTGAAAATCCTTAATATCAATTCTGAATTGATTAATCAATTAATTCAATTAATAAATAAATTAATCTTTGCAGATATAATTTATTTTCTTAATTAAATTATATGACTTAATTAATTAATAGAGAATTAATACTAATCCTGAGCAGCAACCAATCTTCTGAATATCTTCTGAAAATCACTGAGAATTATGAATCAATTCCACCACTTCAATGTTGACACTCGATGTACTGTCTGGTTTATGAGTGACTAACTTTCGTGACGTTTCTTCATGTCTTGACTTTGATACTTGATTTTCTTCAGATTAAATCCTTGTAATTCTCTGATACCCTGACGAGATCTCTGTCACTTGATTAAATCCACAACCTTGATTTATATCACTGAGGCATGATCAATTTCTTGAACTTCTTCCAGTGAATAAATTCCTCAAGTCTGTAGATGAACCTTGTTTCTGAATCCTTTGACAGATATTACTTTGCGAGATCTCTTTGACGGTAGATCCACTATTTACTTATTACATTCTTATTTGAGTTGAGTTAAATCCTCGAATATACAAATAGGCTATGACATATGCCTTACAACAAGTTTGAAGCAATCTTGGTACAACCACTCAAGGCTATACCAATGGTTGATACTCCACAAGGTACAAATTCTCTAAATTACTACTTTATCTGTTGATATGACTATGTTTAGTCCTTTACAAAGGAACACCTCTAGTCATATGATCACAGACAACTCTTTTCAACCACCTTTTATTTCTGTAGGACAAACTTGTATGAGCTTTTCATGTGAGATTGAGAGAAAAGATTTAGTGAAAAACAGAATTAAAGAGAGACATGATCCTTACCTGACATAAGGAGATGTAGATGAGGGATAGGATTTAGGTTATCCTTGTGAGGAAGCTCTGAATCAAAGTCATGAGATGAGTGGAATAAGAGGTGATGAGATCACTTTAAAAGAAAAGAGATATTTAGGTACTCATGGTTCTTTTCTTTCAAGATCTACACAGGTAACTAAGTCTTCTAAGTCAAATCTTGATTTAAAACTCAAAGGCATAGTTCCTGATTCTGCTGTTTCTAATATTCCATCAAGATATTCTGGTGATCAAGATCATTCTGATGACTTTGATGATGATAATCCCGATGATGCTATTTTAAAAGCTAGTATTGAAGCATCTAAATTTTCTACTTTTGGTTCATCATATGGCCATGCTATTATTCTACATACTCATAGGGCTTATGAATGGAATCAATTTTGGAGTGAAAAGATATCGATGGAATCTGCTCAAACTTTAGCCGATCATGCTGTTCAATTAGTTTCAAATACTGATATGAAAGTATCTATCAAATCCACTACAGTTTTAGTCAAAGGACTGCATTCTTCTTTCTCTGCATTCAAGGAAGATACTGTTAAAATCAGAGAAGAGCTTGTTGATCTTTTTGTGACTATCAAAGGTACAAATAAACAAAGTGGTTTTCTAAAGAGAATGTTTAGCTTGGAAGCAAAACAAGATCAAATGTCTGAAAAACTGATAACTTTGGAAGCTAGTCAGATTACTACAAATTTCAAGTTGGATGCTATTTTCTCTCTTCTACAGAGTCTAGATGCCAAAAAGGGGGAGATAGTATCACAGAAGACAAAATGTCAACCTGGATCAGTTTTGAGGAAAAATACCAATTCTGATGATGATGGTGATAAAGAAGAAAAAGAGATATCTGATGCTATGAAAGTTGATACTATGAAAGTTCAATTTGGAACTGGAATTCAAAGTCAAAAGAAGACACAGTCAACTCATGTCTCTAAGGATAGATCAGATAGATCTAACAAGGAAGCTACTTTTGTTACTCCTAGTTTAATTCCTGATTTCAAAGATACAAATTCTGATGATTTTCCTGACACTGAAAGAGTTATAATGAATTCTTGATTCTGTGAAGTCTAAAGAAGAAGAAATTTTATTTCGAATGGATTTACAGATTCTCTCTGCTAATGTTGAAGCTGTTAGTGTTGAAAACTTCAAGGAAGAAGATATTATTTCTGATAGAGAAGAAAGAGCTCAGGAAGGAAAAATCAGAATAGCTGTTGATAAAGCAGATCAAGAATACACGAATATGCTTAAAAGATCTGAAAGGAATAGATGGAGGAGTTTAAATGAGAAAATGTTGCAAGAAAAAGCAGAAAGGAGAGTTCAAGTATTTCCAAAGATCAAAAACAAATGTAAATGGAGAAAGGTTACTGATCTTAACTGTAATGATAAATTGAGTTTTACCTCTGAAGGAATAAGGTTGGATGGTTTACTTAGTTCTAATACCATGGGAAATAATAACTCTTGGTTAGAACAAGCTAAGAAGCTGAAGTTGTTTGAACCATTCACAAGAGCTGGAATAGGACATCATGAAGCTAAAATTGTCAACTTAAAATTATTGAACTATACACTTGCTGATAGTCTAGATTAGGAAATAACTGCTGATCATCTGGATAGACTTGAAGCTGTGAAGATTATTCTTGATAAACATGATGGTTCTGAATCTAAATAGAAGATCTTACTCTTATTGCTAGCATGGCAAGTTCTAAATCCTTAAATTCACTTTCGCTTCATTAAGAATTAACACACTATCTTATAAGTTCGCGACGATCATAAGACGAATACGCACAACCAATACTAAGATATCATTCAATCACCACATACTAAGGTATCAAAAAAATTTAACTAAAGAAATCCATAAATAAATCCGCTAGAACCCCACAATAACAATTAGCCCATAATCGGACTCATCATCAACATGGGTTCCGATGAAAACATGACATATAAAATGTAGTCTTTATACGAATAATTATGCCAAGTATAAACAAGAGTATAGGTTCAGCAACACAAGAACAAGCATCCAAATTACAACTCAAAATAAAGATTCACAAGAATAAACTAGATCGTCTTCACCTTTGTTGAATTGTGCTATAGGTCTCTTATCATCTTCTCCTTGCGCTCTGGTCCATCTCTTTATTAAAATGACCTAATATGAATATATATAACAGCCATCAACAAACTGAATTTTGGGAATAATAGTGCGCGGCCGCGCCGGGGTTCTAAAAATACAGCGCGCCCGCACTGTGATAGCGCGCGCCCGCACTGTGATAGCGCGCGCCCACACCGTCCTTCTGGGAAAAACTCAGATTTCTTCTTAAATCTCGCTGCTTCGAGCCGGCTTTCCACAAGCTTTTATTCCAGCATCACCAGGACATCAAATTAGCGCTAAAATAATGCTAATTCACCTGATTACCTGAATAATGCGTGAAATGAAAAAAACACTAGAAAACACATTAAAACACTTAACAACTTGAGTACAAATGCATCAATTTAAAGCTTATTAGAGCATAAATGTCATAAATGCCACTCAACATATCCCCAAACTTGAATCGATGTTTGACCTCAAGCATAAACAGACTCAAAGAACAAGAAACAAAAATGCATGAATGCAACTATATGAATGCAACAATCCTAATAGAATAACTCAACCAATCAACAAGCAACATATCAACAAATGCAGCTACTCGCATGAAGATCAATCAAATCGTTCAAATCAACTTACAAACTAGAGACTTGCGTGTGTGAAGATGCTTACAGATATACAATCGCAACTAGATCCATAATCATGACTCACTACTCATCAAGGCAATCACAAGGTTATAAATAAAATAAAAAGCTAGACTCAAAATAACTTATAGCACTTCAATTCTTATATTGGAGTTTTATACGGATTCATGCTTTTATTCACAACAAAACAACACAAGTATGCTTATTTGATCGTGCAATGAGTGAGGTCCACAAAAGACTTATACAATAGCACCCATATAGCGAGCGTTAGGTTAACGGATCCCAGACCATAAAAGTCTTAGGTCACTAGGCATAAAGTCCCCTAAGAACTTAATAACTCGAGTACTAAAGAGCCCACTCGTGATCAATTATACATAACACTTTTTTTTTCTTTTTTTTTTCTTTTATCAATTTCTGAATGAGTGTGTTTCGCTCCATCTCATTCAACCCTAGACTACTCATAAAAATATGAGCCGGCTACTAGCCATTTGACACCTAGCCACACAACTAGCAATAAAATCCAATTTCTCCAATTTTTAAATATCCATGTCTTTTATTATTTAGAGAATACCCTAAATTCTAAATATAAACAAATGATTAAACCTCGATAAATCAACAAACCATGATCTAGAATTCTAGCAACCTATAAGACTTAGTGAAATACAAGTGTCTCTAGCATGTAAGTCAATTTAATATGACTTAACATCTCTAAACACGACAACACTACACTAACATCAATATCGCAAGTCAATCGAAAAAATTATCTAAGGGATCATGTTATAATGCAAATGCATGAAACTACATGAACAAATTATCATAAAACTACCAAAATAAAAAAAAATTACATGGAAAAATATGCAAACTATATAAACTAAACTATCATGAACATGCAACTATATGAGACTCACACAAACATATTCCTTCAACTACTACCCCCAAACTTAAAATATTCACTGTTCTCAGTGAAGGTAATACTAAGGAATCAGGCATACCTACTCTGAATCAGAATCCTCACCCTCAAGGGGTGGAGTGTCAGGTGTGTCAGGAGGCGGATACATAGAGTCCTCACCAAATACTGGCCACTGAATGTCAACTATGGTGGCTCTAAATGCAGTCTGAAGTGCCTGGGTGAGATCTTGTGCAAAATGACTATGGATGTCATGCATCGCATCCATCTTCCTCGCAAGACGCCTATACTGTGTCAAACTCAAACCAGCTCCCATCTCTGCTCTGGCTGCCTCCTGCTGCTGCTGCGATGGTCCTCCTTCATCTCCAAACTAAGATCTCCACGCAATCCTGCTCGCCTGACCAGCAGCTGGCCTCCCACCAGGTAGGTGGTCAAAAGAATACCCAAGCCCCTTCAGATCGGGCTTACCTCCATCTCATTCCTGCATCGTAGCCAAAGTAGTGCTATTGATCAGAGCACACGGAATCTGCAATTGCTCATGTACGGGCCAATGCATACCAACTGCCACGCACAGCTTTGTCACCACGGACACATACGGAATAGACCCCGTAGTGCTCCCCCTCAAGAACTTCAGAATCCCCTAGTAGATAACCATCCCAAAATCTATATAATCACCCTGCAGAATGCCCCATAACAGCCGTGCACGCTCCATACTAACCTCATGCACATGCGAAGATGGCATGATATTAGCACATATAAAAGTGTTCCATGCACGGGAAAACATGTTCATGTCGGACGCCGGGAACGTAGAATACTCGGTGACTTTGCCCCTCTTGATCTTCCAGTGAGTGTTGGGCTGGCACAGAGTAGCTACAATGAGATCCATATCAAAGTCCTCTGGAGTCTTATCGTTCCAGGTATCCTGCCCGGGCTTCCTCGCGGTCTGCTCAATCACAGTCCTGATAGCCTCTGCACTATACTCCACCATCCTCCCTCGTACCACAGTAAAGCCATTCTTCTCGGCCTTGACTCGAACTCGCTAACCACACTCATAGGCACAGCAGCTGGTGCCTCACAAAAAGGAACCCAGCCCATCTCAAGAATTATCTCCAAAAGCTTACCATCATTTCCTGATGGCGGAAAACCTCGCTATTTGATGATTGGCTTCGAAAGAAGCCTCGTGTACTCCTCATCAGCTTCAAGAGTAGAAAACCTGAGCCTCACACCATACGCAGTTGAAGAATTTGTGGTGCTGCTTCCAACTTGTGTTCTTTGTCTCATGGGTGCTATGGAAATTGATTAGAGAGAATAAGAGTTTTGTTTGAGAGAGAATTTATGTTTGAGAATTTGTGAATTGGTGAAGAAGTTTGTGTATGGGGTGTATGTATATGTAGGTGGTGAAAAGAGAATTAGATATGGAATAAAAGTGGGATTTGATTATGGGAATAATGGGAGTAATGGGTTTGATTTAGAGTAGGAATTATGGGATGTGGGAGAGTAAAATCCGGTCGGGAAATGATTTTGGGACAAAATTCCCGTTTCCCCCCCTTAAACTTCCTTTTATTTTTTTCTAGAGTCGGGACACGGTGAGGCCGCGCGCTGGGATGACGCGGGCGCGCGCTACTTAACCCAAACAGGCACGGCCGCGCGCTGTAACAACGCGGGTGCGCCGTGTTTCTGTGTAAATGGTGCGGCTGCGCGCTGGGACAGTGCGGGCGCGCCAGGCTTCTGTAGTCAGACCTGAATTTTTTCCATTTTTTGATTTTTTGTGATTTTCTCTTTTCTTCTTGCTTCCTCTACTTACTAATGTACAACAAACTTGGGTTACCTCCCAAGAAGCGCTTCTTTTACATCGCTAGCTCGACGTAGAATCTTGAGATCAAGTGGACAATAAAATGGCACTAACCGCCTCGCGGGTTGCCGTGTCATCATAATAATGCTTCAACCATTGACCATTTACCTTGAATGCTTGGCCCGAATCATTTTCAAAAATTTCCACCGCTCCATGTGGAAACACAGTTTTGATTATGAAGGGCCCTAACCATCTTGACTTCAACTTTCCAGGAAAAAGACGGAGACGAGAGTTGAATAAAAGAACTTGTTGCCCTGGCACAAATTTCTTGAGCACTAGACCCCGATCGTGCCACCTCTTGACGTTCTCCTTATACATCTTGGTTCTCATAAGCTTGAAGTCGAAACTCGTCAAGTTCATTCAACTGAAGCATCCTCTTCTTTCTAGCTGCATCCAAGTCTATATTCAATTTCTTCAAAGCCCAATATGCTTTATGCTCGAGCTCCATAGGCAATTGATACCCCTTACCATACACCCACTGAAACGGCGACATTCCCAGTGGAGTCTTATATGATGTTCTATATGCCCAAACAGCTTCATCAAGCTTCAAAGACCAATCCTTCCTTGATGGACATACCACTTTCTCCAAAATGCACTTGATCTCTCTATTAGATACCTCAGCTTGACCATTTGTCTGAGGATGATAAGCCGTAGCAATACGATGATTCACATTATACCTTTTCATCATGACAGTGAACTTGCGATTGCAAAAATGCGACCCCTCATCACTGATTATGACCCTTGGAGTTCCAAACCTTGTGAATATTTGCTTGTGAAAAAAATTAAGCACCACTTTTGCATTGTTTGTTGGCAATGCCTTAACTTTTACCCATTTCGACACATAATCAACCGCCAACAAAATATACTGATTGTTACAAGATGAGACAAATGTCCCCATGAAGTCAATTGCCTAAACATCAAAGACCTAAACCTCGAGAAGCACATTAAGAGGAATCCCATCCTTCTTAGATATATTACCCACACGTTGACATCGATCACATTTCAAAACAAACTGATGAGCATCTTTAAACAATGTTGGCCAAAAGAACCCTGCTTGAAGAACACGAGCTACTGTCTTTTCTCCACCATAATTTCCTCCATAAGCCGTTGAGTGGCAATCTCACAAGATTACCCCCATTTAGCTGTAAGGAATACATCTCCTGATGATTTGGTCAGCTCCTTGGCAAAAAAGAAACGGCTCATCCCACATATACCACTTCGCCTCATGTAGAAACTTCTTCCTTTGAGCATAAGATAAGTCGGGAGGCATGATACTACTCACAAGGTAGTTCACAATATCTGCAAACCACGGCTCTTCTTCTTTCACTCCAAACAGATGCTCGTCGGGAAAAGACTCATTTATCAATGTCTTATCCAATGAAGTAGCATTAGGATTCTCTAAACGCGAGAGATGATCAGCAACTTAATTTTTAGTTCCTTTTCTGTCCTTGATCTCTAGTTCAAATTCTTGGAGCAAAAGAACCCATCAAATCAATCTAGGCTTTGAGTCCTTCTATGAGACGAGATATCGAATGACGGCGTGATCAGTGAAAACTGTCACCTTAGTCCCAAGTAGATATAATTGAAATTTCTCAAAACCGTAGACAATAGCCAAAAGTTCTTTTTCCTTAGTAGTGTAATTCAGTTGAGCAACATTTAGAGTCTTACTAGCGTAGTAGACCACATGAAATATGTTGTTCTTTCTTTGCCCAAGAACTGCTTCAACTGCGTAATCACTTGAATCACAAATCATCTCGAAAGGCTCATTCCAATCAGGTACCGTTATGACAGGTTTCGTGATTAAACTCTTCTACAATGTCTAAAAAGCTGCAAGGCACTCGTCATCAAATTTAAAAAGAACATCTTTCTCTAATAGACTGCAAAAAGGCTTTGAAATTTTCGAGAAATCTTTGATGAAACACCTGTAGAAACTCGCATGACCAAGAAAACTGTGAATTCCCCTAACAGAAGTTGGTGGAGCAAGATTCTCAATGACCCCCACCTTGGCATTCTCCACCTCTAGGCCTATATTAGAAACCTTGTGACCGAGAATGATGCCCTGACGCACCATAAAATAACATTTCTCCCAATTGAGAACCAGATTAGTCTCAACACACCTCTTGAGAACGTGTCCCAGATTCTACAAGCATTCATCAAAAGAATCGCCAAAGACTGAGAATTCTTCCATGAACACCTCAACATTCTGGCCAATCATGTCAGAAAAGATAGCCATCATACATCTCTGAAATGTGGCTAGTGCACCACACAGACCAAAAGAAACTCGTCTAATGGTGAAAGTACCAAATGGACAAGTGAAGTTAGTCTTCTCCTGATCTTCTAGAGCGATACAAATTTGATTGTAACCCGAATAGCCATCCAGAAGACAGTGATACTCATGACCGGCTAACCTGCCAAACATCTGATCAATGAAGGGCAATGGGAAGTGGTCCTTCCTAGTGGCTTTGTTCAGCTTCCAATAGTCCATACAGACTCTCCACCCCGTGACTTTCCTTGTCGGAATAAGCTCATTCTTTTCATTTGCTACCACGGTTATTCCACCTTTCTTTGGTACACATTGAACCGGGCTTACCCATGAACTGTTAGAGATAGGATAGATGATCTCTGCATCTAGCCACTTCAGAATTTCCTTCTTTACTACTTCCTTCATGATAGGATTAAGTCTTCTTTGATGCTCGACTGTAGGCTTGCTACCTTCCTCTAGCAGAATTTTATGCATACAGTAAGAAGGGCTGATCCCCTTGATATCTGCTATAGTCCATCCAATTGCCGATCTAAACTCTCTCAGACTCCTCAAAAGCTTTTCCTCATGACTACCTGAAAGGTCAGATGTAATAATAACAGGAAGAGTAGATGCATCACCTAAAAATACATACCTCAAATGCTCAGGTAAAGGCTTAAGCTCAAGAGAGGGGGTTTCCTCAATAGAAGGCTTGAGGCGTTTAGGAGCTTTGTTCAATTCCTCCATTCCAAGAGATTCAAAAGGCATATCAATCTTCCTCTTCCAGGGAAAAGCATTCAAATACTGCAATTGCTCTTCACCTTCGTCATCTTCACTATCTGAATTCCCCAATAAGGCTTTTTCTAAGGCATCATATCTTAGCAATTGATGAAGTTCCGATGTGACCACCAAATCGACCAAATCCACTTTTAAGCACTCCTCATTATCAGTAGGAAATTTCATAGCATTGAACACATTAAAAGTCACATCCTGATCAAGCACTCGTATTGTAAGCTCACACTTCTACACATCGATCAAGGTTTGTCCAGTGGCCAAGAAAGGTCTTCCCAAGATTATGGGAATCTTCTTATCCTCCTCAAAATCAAGAATTACAAAATCAGCAGGAAAGATGATTTTATCAACCTTGACCAAGACATCCTCCACGATACCTCACGAATATGTAATAGAACGGTCGGCCAACTACTAGGTCATATAAGTTGGTTTGTTATAGGGAATAAATAAATCCTGATTACGTAATTAAATATTGCATTAATTACACATAATTTGGGCTACAGGGCCCAATAAGAAGATGTATGACATTCAGACCAAAAAGGTTAACATATTGATCTGGCCCGATGGACCAGATCAGGCCTGATGGAACAAAGAAGGCCCAAAACCCTGAATATTAATTAATTTCATAATTAATTAATAAGGGAAAAATCAGCTATTAAGAAGAGTCCCAATAAGGACATAAATCCTTGTAGATTGGCCTCCAAGGGACCTAGAAGGATAAGGAATCAGTTTCCTACCATTTAGGACTCCAAAGTCCATTCTAATTTTGAGACTTGACTACCAAGTCTCCTATACCAAGTCCAATTCAAGGACTCCCAATATATATATAAGGGGCCTCACCCCACAAATCAGAACTACGTTTTTTGACTTGATCCTTGGCAATCAGCAAGGTACGTAGGCATCTTGTTAAGGCATATCGAGTCACTAAAACAAGAGCAGTCAAATCGAGCCACGAAGCTCACGTTCCTTAATAATAAATGCAGCAATTATATACCTTAGTTTTTAATCCATAACATTTGGCGCCGTCTGTGGGAAAGCACAATAACAACCATGACGAGAACACGAAGAACAATTAGAGCCCTTGAAGGAGGAACACCAGCGGGGACAACCCAAGTGATTTCATCAACCGTGGAGGTACCTCCTCATTCAACTTATGCAGCCACCCAAGGAGAAGCCCAGATAGGGGCAACTGAACCTCAGCCACAAGGGACGATTCACTCGGCTACTCAAGGTATGAATCCCCAAATTCAACAACTACATGCACCTGTGAATTCTCAACCCATTGGGTATGAGTATTTAACTATTGTGACTACTACCCCCCATATGGGATACCCCTTTACCCCGAGGTTGGAGGAAGTGGACATGCTGGGCGGAGTGAAGCACGAGGGCGATCGCCCCCTATATACAAGGTTTGGCTTCTATCCCTGAGGATCAGGAATTTTATGGTCCTTACACTGAGAGAAAATCTGAATCTTCAGATGATGAAGTGGCCCCAAGAAGGAGGCGTGCTGGCAAAGAGCCGATGGCTGATGGTCGTCAACGTCCTAGGAGCACCCAATGGATGAATTCCCAAGAATTGCAGGAAAGGATCAGGGCTTATGAGGCTGAGATTCAAAGGCTAAAGCGCGACTTGGAGGCGCACCAGAATGCCAGACCCCCACTACCTCCAAGGGGGAGGAATCATCTTCCCTATCATAGACCTGGATGGTCCAACACAGAGAAGGGTTGTTGTCCTAAGGGCCGATCCAAGCAATCTTCTTCCCCTTGGAGATCCTGATGATCCTACCCCACCATTCACTGAATAAATAATGAATGCCCATATCTCAAGGAAGTTCAAGATGCCCACTATCAAAACTTATGATGGCACTGGAGGTCCCGCCAATCATGTCAGGACATTCTCTAATGCACTGTTTCTACAACCCGTAAATGACGCTATTAAGTGTCGGGCCTTTCCTCAAACCCTGTCAGGTATGGCTCAAAGATGGTATAGTCGTCTGCCCCCAAACTCTATTGGGTCCTTCAGAGAATTAAGTCAAGCTTTTATTAAGCAGTTCATCAGTGGGAGAGTGCATGAGAAAAGTTCAGCATCCCTCATGAGCATTGTGCAGGGAGCGAAGGAATCCTTAAGAGACTATCTAAATCATTTCACGAAGGAAGCTTTAAAAGTCCCGAACCTTGATGACAAGGTAGCCATGATAGCACTGCAACAGGGAACTAGAGATGAGTTTTTCAATATGTCCTTGGCCAAACGCCCCCCTGAAAGCATGTTGCAGCTCCAGGATAGGGCAGGGAAGTACATCAAGGTAGAAGAGATTATGAAGAAGACAGTCGTGAGCAACGAGCCCGCTGGAGGCAAGAAGCGCAAAACCCTGACTCAACTCCGAAGAGAGGAGGACCTGGAAAAAAATTTACTGGGTATGCTAAGCTGAATGCTCCAAGGAGCCAAATTTTAATGGAAATTGAGAAAGATTGAGATATTCACTGGCCTAAGCCCTTGAAGGCCGATCCTGCCAAGTTAGATAAGAGCAAGTATTGTAGATTTCATAAGGATGTTGGTCATGACACTGATGATTGTAGGCAACTAAAAGATGAAATTGAGTTCCTTATTAGAAAAGGGAGATTAAACAAGTACACTGGAGATGGAGGAGACAGGAGCAACAATGTGAGAAAAAACTTTGACGATCGAAGAAGAGATCAAGAAGTTCAGGGGTAAAATCCCCAACCTAGGGGACCGGTGATAAATACAATCTTCGGAGGACCGCGACCCCGAGGGCCTGTGATAAACACAATTTTTGGAGGACCAACTGCTGCTGGATTATCCAAGAACTCCAGGAAAGCGTATGCCCGAAAAGTTATATATATTGTTGGAGAAGCCCCGAAGAGGGCCAGGACAGGAGTAACAATGTCTTTTGATGATTCTGATCTGAAGGGTGTGAAATTTCCCCATGACGACCCGTTGGTCATAACCCCGATAATAGGGAACAGCCCGGTGAGGAGGGTCCTTGTGGATAATGGTGCTTCAGTGGATATCTTGCTCCATGACACCTTTTTAATGATGGGATATAATGATTCCCAATTGACCCCAACCGACATGCCCATATATGGATTTGCGGGAGTGGAGTGCCCCGTGGAAGAGATAATCAAGTTACCACGAACCATAGGACAGGAACCAAGGCAAGCAACTCAAATGTTGGACTTTGTGGTGGTGAAGGCTAGTTTGACTTACAACACTATCATGGGAAGAACAGGGATACATGCCTTCAAGGCAGTCACTTCTTCCTACCATTAAGTTATGAAGTTTCCCACTCGGGACGGGATCGGAGAAGAGAGAGGAGATCAAAAAATGGCTAGAAGTTATTATGTGGCTTCTTTGAGGGCAGATGGAGTTGGGGGGCAGGTTCTTCCTATTAAAGATCTGGATATCCGAGAGAATGATGAGAAAAAAGGAAAGCCAGCAGAAGACTTGGTTTTGATTCCTTTAGCCCCCGAGGATCCTGAGAGGGTGACTTTCATCGGAGCCACACTCGAGGAGCCCCTTACAGAGAAGTTGGTGAACTTTTTGCAAGAAAATAGTGACGTGTTTGCATGGTCAGCAGCTGATATGCAGGCATAGACCCGGAACTAATTACTCACAAGCTGAATGTGGACCCAAATTAGAAGATGGTGAAGCAAAAGAAAAGAAGTTTTGCTCCAGAAAGGCAAGAAGCTATAAAACAGGAAGTAGAGAAGCTCTTAGAGGCTAGTTTCATTAAGGAGATTCAAATTCTGGAATGGTTAGCAAACCCTGTAATGGTGAAGAAGGCCAATGGAAAATGGAGGATGTGTGTGGACTTCACTGATCTGAATGATGTCTGTCCTAAGGACTGTTTCCCATTACCAAGGATTGATACTTTGATAGATGCCACTGCTGGGCATGAGATGCTGAGCTTCATGGATGGATTTAATGGATACAATCAGATCAAGATGCACAAGGACGACATCCCAAAGGTATCATTCGTCACTGACTTTGGTGTTTAATGTTATCTTGTTATGGTATTTGGTCTAAAGAATGCAGGAGCCACCTATCAAAGGCTGGTAAATAAAATTTTTAAGGATCTTATTGGTAAGACCATGGAAGTTTATGTTGATGACATGTTAGTCAAGAGTCTAGTGAAGACTGACCATATAACCCATTTGAGGGAAGCTTTCGAAGTCCTAAGGTACCACAAGATGATGTGCTTTCGGAGTAGGATCTGGAAAGTTTTTGGGATTGATGGTCTCCAAGAGAGGAATCGAGGCCAATCCCAATAAAATAAAGGCAATCCTGGACATGGAGCCCCAAAAAACTATCAAAGATGTTCAAAAGCTCACTGGAAAGGTTGCTGCATTGGGACGATTCATCTTAAAGTCTGGAGACAAGTGTTTGTCATTCTTCAAGTCTTTAAAGAAGGTTAAGGATTTTGTATGGAGTGAAGAGAGCCAGAAGGCATTCGAGGAATTAAAGAAATATATGGCTCAGGCCTCGTTGCTGGCCAAGCCAGCTTCGAATGAAGTTTTATACTTATACTTGGCCGTTTCAGAGAGTGCCTTGAGCGCTGTATTGGTTAAAGAGGAACTAAAAATCCAGAAACCCGTGTACTATGTCAGTAAAATTCTGCATGGAGCTGAGTTGAACTCAACTATTGAGAAGTTTGCTTTAGCCTTGGTAATGGCTTCGAGAAAGTTGTGTCCTTACTTCCAGGCTCACAAGATTGAGTTGCTAACAAATCAACCCCTAAGAAATATCATTCATAGTCCCAAGGCTAGTGGGAGGTTGATCAAGTGGGCAATAGAGCTAGGAGAATTTGATATTAAGTATAAGCCACGAACGGCAATAAAAGCCCAAGCATTGGCTGACTTCGTGGTGGAATGTACCATACCCAACCAAGAAGTCGGGGGGCAGGAGGATACCATACCTCAAGACAAGGGAGTTGAGGATACCATACGTCAAGATAAGGAAGTTGATAAGGAAAAAGAATATTGGGTTCTCTATTTTGATGGAGCATCAAAAAAAAATTCAAGTGGAGCAGGTTTGGTTTTACAAAGCCCTGATGGGTTCTTGATTGAGTATGCAATGAAGTTAGACTTCCTGACCACAAACAATAAGGCAGAATATGAAGCTCTGATAGCTGGCCTCGGCCTAGCAGGGACATTGAGAGTCAAGAACTTAAAGGTCTGTGGAGACTCGAAGTTGGTTATATCCCAGGTGAAGGGAGAGTTTGAGGCAAGGGATGAAACGATGGCTAAATATGTCCGCCTAGTAAGGGCTGTAATGACCCAATTCGATGAATGCCATGTTGAGCACATTCCAAGGGAGGAAAATGCTAAGGTAGATGCCTTATCTAAGTTTGCTTCATCCGAGATAGAGGAAAGTTCAGGAAGTGTATACTTCCGCATTCTGAAGACACGGAGCATTGATGTTAAGCTTGTAGCTCCTATAGGTCTGGGGACATCATGGATAGATCCCATTAAGACCCATATTCAAACCGGTTGGTTGCCAAATGATGCTACTGAAGCACGGAAGTTGGCTGTTCGAGCACTAAGATACTCTTTGATAGATGGGATTTTGTATAAAAGATCTTATGTGGTTCTTTACTTAAGGTGTCCCAGGCCCGATGAGGCACGCTTGGCTCTTGAAGAAGTACTTGAAGGTATCTATGGGCAACACTTGGGGGCAGAGCACTAGCTCATAAGATAGCCCATTTAGGTTTCTATTGGCCAGAAATGATGGCCGATGCCAAAGAATATGTGAAGAAGTGTGACCGCTGTCAGAAGCATGCACCTGTCGTTAGACAGCCCCCCGAGATGCTAGCCTCCATCAACTCACCCATCCCCTTTGCTATGTGGGGAATGGATATACTTGGGCCTTTCCCCATGGCCACGGCAAAAAGGAAGTTCCTGATTGTAGTCATTGATTATTTTACTAAGTGGATTGAAGCCAAGCCTTTGGCCAAAATCACAACTAAGCAGGTTGCACAATTCCTGTGGGAAAATATCATGTGCCGGTATGGAATTCCTCACATCCTGGTCACTGACAATGGAACACAGTTCAACAATGAGGAATTCAAGAAGTATTGTGAGGAGAATGAAATTGAATTAAGATTTACCTCTGTGGCTCACCCACAAGCCAATGGGCAAGCGGAAGTGGCGAATCGAAAAATCCTAGATGGACTAAAGAAGAGGGTCGAGAAGTCAAGGAATAACTGGGTGGATGAAATACTCCCAATACTATGGGCCTATAGGACTACTTGTAGAGTCACGACTAGAGCAACTCCCTTCATGTTAGCATATGGGGCAGAAGCAGTTGTTCCTGTAGATATATCACATTCCTCCCCCAGGATTCAAGCTTTCAATGCTGAGGAAAATGAGGAAGGGAAAAGGTTAGCCCTGGATCTAATTGATGAAGTACGAGATGAGGCACATACGAACATAGTGGAATATCATAAAAAGGCTTCGTTCTACTGCAACCTAAGGGTTAAATAAAGGTTCTTCAAACAAGGTGACTTAGTCTTAAGGAAGGTGGAAGCTTCTGGTATAGGACAGAAAGGGAAACTTGCCCCAAATTGGGAAGGGCCATACAAGGTTAAGAGCGTTCAGGGTAGAGGAACCTACAAGCTGGAGACTATGGATGGTTTTGAAGTCCCGAGAACTTGGCATGCCCAAAACCTGAAGGTTTACAATATGTAAAATAGTTAAAGCTCGATTCTCACTTGTCGGAATGACGAGTAGGTTTAAAAGCACCTTGAAGCTTTGTTTGCTTAGGATCTTTATATATTTAATATAGGATATATTTAGTTTTATCAGGGTTGAACCCATCTCATGTAAGGTATTGAGAATACCAAGTAATAATAAAAAGCGTTCAGCTTAATCTAGCCTATTAGATTGATACATTGTGAAGGATAAAACCAAGTTATAAACTTGAGTTTGAAAACTCAGAAAAAACACGATAATACTTGGACAATACAAGTGAAATTAGCAAAAGTCAATTACAAAGTTCGATATTAAAAAGAAAAATACATAATAATGCAAAAAACTTAGGTCTTAGAAGGCTCAGATTCTTCAGAACCACTATCTGAAGTCTCCTCGGACGTCTCTTCAGTCAGTCCCTCGAAAGTCTCTTCAGAAGTCTCCGCAGAGGTTTCCTCGGAACTACCCTCGGACGCTTTGGATGCCACAGGGGATGCTGGTTTTGGAGGCTCTTCTACCCTGGACTTCTTTATAATAGGCTTGGTCCCCTCCTCAGAAGAAGATTCCTCCTCTTCAAAGCTGGATTCAGGCTCCTTCCTTTTTTCGCCTTGGCATGGCTTCCTGATGGCGCTCTAACCAGAGACACTGAAGGGCCATCCTTAATCAGATCGGCAAGCTTATCTGCAATGCCCCCGAGTGCTGGGACTTGCACAGGGCAAGGGAAGGAAGATTGTTCAAGGACCTCAGGAAACTCTTCCTGGATAGCCTCCACAGTAGCGCCCCATCCTTCCTTGTAGCTGACTGGATGAAGGAGGGCATCGTGCTCCACCATTAAGTCCTTGAATTCTTGAGTATCCATCCAGCCATCAAAGGCCTTGTCCTTCTGGGCCTTGAAAATAACAATCTCAGCCCGGGCCGTTTCAAGGTCGGAAGTTGAGGAGGCAAGTTGGGCTTGAAGAGCCTCTATCCTCTGGTTGGCCTCCTCCAGCTTCTTGTTTGCGTCTTCTAGGCCAACTTTCCAAGCCTTGGCTTGGTGAATTGCCCCTTGAAAATGGACGTTTGCCTACAAGAGACAAAGGAAAAGTGGGAAACAAGAAAAATTACAACAGAAAGCTATTAATGCAAAAAGAAAAATATGTACCATCGCCAAAGCCTGAGCTCCAAAAAGCTCATTAGCCTCCAAGTCCTGTTGAAGGACAAGGTCATGATAGTCTACAGGGGAAATAGAATGCATAGACCATTCCTTGGAAAGTGATGTGTTGCCAACAATCGAATCCTTTCCCCAGATTCCCCAAGCAGGTTGGAAGAAAGCCCCTGGTTTCTATTTTGTACGTAAAGGTTGGCTGGGCCCTCCTCGTCTCCTTCCTTCGCCTGAAGAAGGAATTCTGGGAAGCGATCCCCAAGGCGCGGGTCCTTAAGACCTTCCCGGCGCGTTTCATCCGGGTCATTTCCAGGTCTTTAGGCTTTGTAGCCTCTTCGATCTTCTCAGCAACTGCAACGAATAAGATAAGTGAATTGAGAAATTAGCAAAGTAAAAAGTGGGAGGAAGAAGACAACTAGAGAAGGAAGGAAACGTACTTTTTTTAGGAACGGGAGAAAGGCCACGTTCTACAAGAACGGTCTCCCTGATAAGATCCCAAGAGTGGGAAGTCCCATTATCTTGAGTAAGGAGGTTGAAGGCTCTGGTTTCCTCCTCAGATAAAACTATATCATTCGGGCTCCCATCCACAACTAGCCCAAAAGACGAACGAAAGAGGGTTCCCCAATTGTCGCCCTCCCAAAGGACGTACATAAAATCCTTCTTCCACCCCAAGTTATTGTCGGGGATGGAATTCCCATTCACTATGTGGGGAACAGTGGGGCGTTGGTTCAAAGAAACCCACCCCGGATTCTTGTCGGGGATGTTCTTGAACTGAAAGATCTTTTTGAACGTAGCAACCGAGGTAGGGATGTTGTGCTTGGCGCATTGCGACAAGTAGCAAAGAATCAACCTCCAAGAGTTTGGAGGGAGTTGGCAAGGGTTGATGCCCACATCAGCTAGCAGAACAGGGATAAATGAGTTAAAGGGGAGTCTGATACATGCCCTTAGAGTGTCCCTGTAGACACATAGAGCGTCTTTCTTCCATTAGCAGGCCCTATCGGCCGGACTCGCAAGAACCAGCTTGAAGGGTTCCTTGATTTTGAAACAAGTACTCAGCTTATCCGGCTCCTTTGGATCCCGGAAGACACTGATATGGTCGTGCACATCCAGATGCGCATCAGACGGGTACTCATCCCCTCGGGTGTTGATCATATCAATCAAGGAAGTGTACCTCGATCGAATGGGGAACTCATTAGACTTTTTGGCCACGTTCATCTTGGCTAAACGAGTCATTCTCTTATCAGCCATCTGAAAAAAGGGCGCAAAAGAAGACAATTTTAAAACACAAGCTATGCAAAAATGAGCAAAAGAAAAGAAGAGAGAAAGGTATTTTACCTGAAGTAACGCTGCAAAAAGGGGCTGGCTTGCTAAGTGAAGGTTTTGGGGCTCAAAAACTCCGACCTACAATTATTTCTCTGAGATCTTTAGGAGAAGAAAAGAGGAAGGGAATTCAGAAATGAGAAAGTGAGAAATGAGTGACCCTAGTTACTTCTTTATATAGGCGAAAAAGGGAAGATGAAAAGGCAGAAAAGCCCATTAAGCTGAAGGCCCAAAGAAAAAGCCCAAATTCTGGAATGTTCCAGAATATCTTTAGAATTATTAAGTTTTGGAACCTTCCAGAATATCTTCAATAATTCTTAAGGCTCAAACGAGGCCCAAATCCAAAAAGGATGTGGAAAAGTGAAGGCCGAAATCCAAAAAGGATTTGGAAAAGTAAAGGCCCAAACAAGGCCCAATCCAAGTTGGATTAGGAAAAGCCCATTAAAGACCGGGATTGAGGTCGAATTTGAGGTCGTAAATCCTATTCGAATTCTTTCGAACAGGCACCTGAAAAATACGGGTTAAAAAGACCAGGATGGAGGTCGAAGTTGAAGTCGTGGATCAAGTTCGAATTCTTTCGAGCAGAAGCCAGAAAAGCACTTATCAATAAGACCATGATTGAGGTCGAAATCCTGGTCATGAATCAAGCACGAAATTTTTGAGAAGAAGGACCAAGATCCAGGTCGTAGGTTTGACTAGGATCCAGGTCGAAACCCTGGTCGTGATTCCTAGTCGAAACCTTACGAACAGGAGTCAAAAAGGTACCAAAACTTCGACCAAGATCCAGGTCGTAGGTTCGACTAGGATCCAGGTCGAAACCCTGGTTGTGATTCATAGTCGAAACCCTGGTCGTGATTCATAGTCGAAACCTTGCGAACAGGAATCAAATAAGGACAAAAATTTTGACCAAAACCCAGGTCGAAGGTTCGATTAGGATCCTGGTCGAAATCCAGGTCAACCTAGTCGAAATCTTTTGAACAGGAATCAAACAAGGATATAAATTTTGACCAAAATCCAGGTTGAAGGTTCGACTAGGATCCTGGTCGAAATCCAGGTCGTGGAACCTAGTCGAAATCCTTCGACAAGGATTAAAATGCTGGCCCAAAGTTCGAATAGGATCCGGGTCGAATTTTCGACTAGGATCCTGGTCGAAAAGGGCTGAAAGTTAGAAAATGTTTTTGAAAAGTTGCAGAAAATTTGGAAAATCTCGAAAATAAAGGGAAAATTCCTAAAAAATACCAGAAAATTCCTAAAAAGAGGGAAAAAGGTAAGAAAATAATAGGGAAGTTTTTGAACAACCCTGAAGCCGTGTACAAGGCAAATCGTTGTAAATGTGTAGGTCGCTCCACACTTTACACAAAATGATACCCTGTAAGGGAATGAGTGAACTTAACTTTTGCGAAATCTTATACGGTTTCCCAAAAGTTGGGGGGCAAATGATAGGGAATAAATAAATCCTGATTATGTAATTAAATATTGCATTAATTACACATGATTTGGGCTACAAGGCCCAATAAGAAGATGTATGACATTCAGACCAAATAGGTTAACACATTGATCAGGCCCGATGGACCAGATCATGCCTGATGGAACAAAAAAGGCCCTAAATCCTGAATATTAATTAATTTCATAATTAATTAATAAGGGAAAAATCAGCTATTAAGAAGTGTCCCAATAAGGACATAAATCCTTATAGATTAGCCTCCAAGGGACCTAGAAGGATAAGGAATCAGTTTCCTACCACTTAGGACTCCAAAGTCCATTCTAATTCTGAGACTTGACTACCAAGTCTCTTATACCAAGTCCAATTCAAGGACTCCCAATATCTATATAAGGGGCCTCACCCCACAAATCAGAACTATTTTTTTTGACTTGATCCTTGGCAATCAGCAAGGTACGTAGGCATCTTGTTAAGGTAGATCGAGTCACTAAACACAAGAGCAGTCAAATCGAGCCACGAAGCTCACATTCCTTAATAATAAACCCAACAATTATATACCTTAGTTTTTAATCCAAAACAGTTTTGGATCAGGTAAGTCCAACTGCTTGAAGATTGACAAGAGCATCAGATTGATGCTAGCTCCCAAGTCACATAAGCATCTTTCAAAAGACATTTTTCCAATAGTACATGGAATAGTGAAGCTTCCTGGATCTTTAAGTTTCTGAGGTAACTTCTGCTACAGCACAATACTGCATTCCTCCGTAAGAGCGATAGTCTCTGAATCATCTAGTTTCACCTTCCGAGAGAGAATACCGTTCATAAACCTTGCATAAATAGGCTTCTGCTCGAGAGCCTCGGTGAAAGGTATGTTGATATGAAGTTTCTTGAACACCTCCAGAAACTTCTCAAATTGCTTGTCCAGCTTTTTCTTCTGCAACTGCTTAGGAAAAGGCGGTGAAGGATAGATCTGTTTCTCCCCTGTATTACCTTCAGGCGGAGTGTGCTCAACAGTAGTCTTCCTTGGTTCCACTTCTTCATCCTACTTCTTTGCTTCTTTCTCAGCCTCAGCTTCTTCAGTTAACTCTTAAGTTTGTTCGGGATTCGCAACCTTCCCAGACCTCAAATTGATTGCCTTTACCTGCTCCTTAGCTTCCCTCTTTCCTGGCACTTCAATGTCACTAGGCAATGTACCAGGTTGACGATTTAGCAAGACATTGGAAATTTACCCAATTTGATCTTCCAGGGTCTTGATAGAAACAGCTTGAGTCTTGCACATAAGCTTCAACTCCTCTAATTCAGATTTTTCATTAGCTTGTTGCAGCTGGAGTTATTGTCTTGGTGCATACTGCAGTTGCTGAAAACCAGTGGGTTGTATTGCTTAGCTGGATACTGCTGAAAAGGATGTTGAACCGCATTTTGAGCATTGCTCCGGCTGAAATTAGGATGATTGCGGTTATTAGGATGATAGGTGGCTGGCACAGGTTGCTGCGATCGCTGGAAGTTGCTCACGAACTGAGATGATTCACTAGAAATTGTGCACTGATCAGTCTCATGGGCACCAGAACAAAGCTCACAGACACTAGTGATTTGATTAACTCCATAATTCGCCAAGGTGTCCACCTTCATCGTCAAAGCCTTAAGTTGGGCAGCGATAGTAGTTGCTGCATCCAACTCCAGAATTCCTGCTACTTTTCCCTGAGTCAATCTCTGGGAAGGATTCTGGTACTCATTAGCAGCCATCAGTTCAGTAAGTTCATAAGCTTCATCGTAGCTCTTAGCCCACAAGGCTCCTCCTGATGCTGCATCAAGCATGGGTCTAGAAGTAGGACCCAATCCATTATAGAAATAATTAATAATCATCCAATCAGGCATGCCATGGTGTGGGCACTTCCTTAGCATCTCCTTATATCGATCCCAAGCCTCACACAGAGATTCTCCAGTTTGCTGTGCAAACTGGGTAAGGGCATTCCTGATTGCAGCAGTCTTCGCCATGGGGAAGAATTTAGTGAGAAACTTTTGAGAAAGATCTTCCCAAGTGGTGATAGACCCTGCTGGTAGAGAATGCAACCATCACTTAGCTTTGTCCCTCATAGAGAATGGGAAGAGTTGCAGCTTGATAGCATCTTCAGTCACATCATTGAACTTGAAAGTGTCGCAGATCTTGATGAAATTCCTGATGTGCTTGTTGCGGTCTTCAGTTGGAGAATCCCCAAATTGAACTGAGTTTTGTATCTTCTGGATCGTGCTTGACTTGATCTCAAAAGTGTTAGCCCTGATGGCTGGTCTGATGATGCTAGACTGAATGTCCTTAATCTTAGGTTTAGAATAGTCCATCAAAGCCTTCGGATTTTCTGCTTGATCACCCATAGCTACTAAAATTGGCTCTTCAACTTTCTCTTCTTCCTCTAACTTCTCTTTATCCTCAAAAATTTCCCTACGAACTACCACAAGTTCTTCCTCGGCTTTATCCAGTGTTCTCTTGCGAGTACGCGAACGCGTATGCATACACCCCCGCTAGAGTACCTGAAATAAGACAAGGAAATAATTAGGTAACAATGTCCGAGTCAATGAACCTTTAACGACCACTGATGGAAAGCACATAAACTATAAATTAACATTGCAGTCCCCAGCAGCGGCGCCAAAAACTTGTTAGTCGCTAAACACGCGCTAATAATACACACAAGTATACGAGTTCGCAAGTAGTAAAGAATCTTTTCTAGTTCGTTCCCACATAGACTGTATTGGTTAACTGTTTAATTTATGCACCTAAGCAACAATGTATGGTTATTATCCAATGCTAAGACGATAATAAATTGAGATTGTTTATAACTAAAAGTTAACTAATAATTATAACTATGAGAATAAGATTGACTGAATTAATATATATGACAAACATGGGATTCTAACTTATTTAAATACTTCATTCAATAGTCTTATTATTCTTAACCTTAGCATGCAATGGTGATGATACTAATCAGATAACACGAAATTGATAAATGCCAACTTTTATTGCACGAGTACCATTCTACCAGACATCCACAAAAGAGATAGAAGCTGAATAGGCACCAATTATATTGAGACCCTATATGTCTATAGAATTTGACAACATAACGGTTTAAGCACAAGTTATCTATCTTGATTACATAGGTCAAGTAAGATGGTTAAAATTACCTACGAATCATGCATGACAAATACATGAACCTATGCTAGCATGGCAAGTTCTAAATCCTTAAATTCACTTTCGCTTCATTAAGAATTAACACACTATCTTATAAGTTCGCGACGCTCATAAGACGAATACGCACAACCAATACTAAGATATCTTTCAATCACCACATATTAAGGTATCAAAAAAATTTAACTAAAGAAATCCATAAATAAATCCGCTAGAACCCCACAATAACAATTAGCCCATAATCGGACTCATCATCAACGTGGGTTCCGATGAAAACATGACATATAAAACGTAGTCTTTATACGAATAATTATGCCAAGTATAAACAAGAGTATAGGTTCAGCAACACAAGAACAAGCATCCAAATTACAACTCAAAATAAAGATTCACAAGAATAAACTAGATAGTCTTCGCCTTTGTTGAATTGTGCTAAAGGTCTCTTGTCATCTTCTCCTTGCGCTCCGGTCTGTCTCTTTATTAAAACGACCTAATATGAATATATATAGCATCCCTCAACAATCTGGAAGCCTTCCCTTTTAGAATTGTATTAGAAACAGGATTCTTGAATTCGGCATCGGCGCGGCCGCGCGCTATCACAGTGCGGGTGCGCTGTATTTTAGGAACCCCGGCGCGGCCGCACGCTATCACAGCGCGGGCGCGCCGTCCTTCTGGGAAAAACTCAATTTCTTCTTAAATCTCGCTGCTTCGAGTCGGCTTTCCACGAGCTTTTATTCCAACATCACCTGGACACCAAATTAGCACCAGAACAATGCTAATTCACCTGATTACCTGAATAATGCCTGAAATGCAAAAACACTAGAAAACACATTAAAACACTTAACAACTTGAGTACAAATGCATCAATTCAAAGCTTATTAGAGCATAAATAAGTGTCATAAATGCCACTCAACACATGACCAAGTTCAGAAACATATCACTCACTCCAATGACTCAAGACTGAAGCTGGATCAGATGCACTCTAGCAGATACACTCCTTCAGCCTTGCTTATGGAAGAAATTAAAAAGGTTGTGCAGGATACTTTTGGGTCTCTACTTCCTCCACATCTCAATCCTCATCAACCATGCAAATTCAAGAACTTCAACAGCAATTGTCTTCTTGCCAAACCTCAAATAACTCACTAAGAGCACAAGTACATGCTCTCATATCCTTGGTGTAGAGTCAACAAACAGACATAAAAACCATGGTGGACTCTCACAAGCATCTCCAAATGCAGAATTATGTGGCTTTGGGAGCCATCATGGGGAAGCTGAACAAACCATTGCCCTCATTGCCTACAATTGTAAGGCCATAAATACCAACTCCCCTACGCATGCATGTTCCCAAGACTAGGGGGAGACAACACCTAGGATTCAACAATCCAAGGATGCTGGTAAATCAAAGGAGCCTATTACATCAACTCAGCATGGCCAAAGTTCTTCACAAGCTCAACAATTCCAAGATGTGGGAAAAGAAAGACTCAACAAGGCTGCAGAAGGACCAAATGAAGATCAAGAATTCAGTGAACTTCTTGTAGTCCTGAGGAAGTCTCTTCAAAACAACTACATCACCTACAAAAGAGCATTGGCCAAGAACATCAACTCCATTAGAGCAGTTGTTGTGAAAATTGATAATTATTTGGAGAAAAGGATTGTTATGAATATCAATGATACTGGTGTGGAAAGATGTCTCCAGGTGTCTCTTCCAAATATCAGAACCTTAAGAGCATCTGAGCTGGATGTAGTGATTTATAAGGTACATGTGGTCATCATAGAGGACACCCAATTGCTTCATGAACTCAAAAAGGCTCAAATAGATGCATTTCATGAAGCTTATCTATATCCAAGTAACGGGGTGGCCTACATATGTTCTCAGACCAAGAAATGCAAGATCTTTAATGTTCCCAAGAACCGTGTTAGAGGAAACATGAGGCTGATTATGACTCTTAAATCTGATCTGAAACGCAAAAAGAACAAGAAAATTGAAGATTAAGAAATGATCAGAATCCTTGAAAGGTACCTTGTAAATATTGATACCATGTTGCCAACCTCACAATTCAATTTAAAAGATGACAAAGATGATGATGAGCAGAAGCATGATAAGCCAAAACCTTCTGGATCAAATCCAAGTCAATCTTCAAGAGCAACTGGCAGCAAAGATAAGAAGAAGGATGAGCGCAAAGAAGATCATAAGAGGAAGGAAGATGAAAGGAGAAAGAAGAAGAAGGAAGATGGTTTAGGACCACAACCATCCTTTTAGATCAAACACTCAACCATCCTTCACCTCAAAGCAAAAATTCTTTTATAAGCCAACTGCAAACTCTCTTCTCAAATTCCCAATCACTACCAGCCAAACTAGCCTAAAGAAAATCTCAAACCCACCTTCATTTAAACCACCAACCAAGATTCACTTTAAATCTGTTGAGAGAAAAACAAAGCAACTGCAAGTTACTGAAAGATCTCTCTGGAATTGCTATGATCAATCTGACTTTCTGCCACTAAATTGGTGCCACACAGATGAAGAATATTTTCAACAGCTAGCTGAAGAAATAGTCAGAGCCTGGGTTGTATCATATACAGAAATCAGAATATATTATGATGATGGTTTTTTCACTTTACTTGTCAGTAACCTAAGGGACACACTTTCAACCAAAGAATTCAAAAGAGTAATTAGTTTAATGAAGGATAAAAATACAATCACAAGGTTTTGGAAAGCTGTATGTTGTGTATGGGTGAAAGAAAGGGATGAGAAAAATGCAAGGGCAAAGGCTAAAAAGGAAGAAAAATATAGGAAGTATGCAGAAGAACTTGCAAGAATTGAGAAAATATCAAATGAGCTTAAAGTAAAAGGGATGAGCAGACTTTCCAAAGATGGACATTTTCTGAACATAAAGGTTGGAAGATACTCCAGATTTAGAGCTAGTTACTTAAATGGTTATTCATTAGATGAGTGGCTCAAGCTTGTAGAAGCTTTAAGAGGAACTGAAATTATAGAAGAAATGGAAGTGTTAGTAACTCTTAAGGATCTCATTAGAAAGGAGCCCAAGTATGAGGACTTTATGTAATGAATGCACTTGTTAAAACTTCTATAACCACTCAATGTTAAATGATTTATTTCTGTCAAGTTGTATGTAAAGTTTTAATTGTTCATTATAGCTTGGGGTTAGTCTTGTTACCAGGCATGAATTTGTGATAAGCAATCTTCTCACAAATTAGAGGATATTGTTGTGCAAGACATGCATGTACTATAACAAGACTAAGTCAATTTGACAACCCTAAGTACGTTGTATGATAATCTAAGTTTGCATTTTGTATTGCATCACTTAAGTATGTAAAAGGATAAATAGATTAGACTAGAGTATATTTATGTAAACAGTCTCAAGCCTAAGAATAAACTCTAGAAGAAGATTATTAAGATCATGCCTTAGAGACAATGTGAAGAAGCTTGGAGTTGATAAATCTATTTTGGGAAAAACATTTTATGTCAAGAAATCTACAAGTCACTGATTAAGTCTTATAGAGAAGTCATTCGAGAACTCCAGAATGACTTATCGAGAAGTCTAGAAAAGCTTATAGAGAAGTCTCAGAGATATCGACAAGCCAAAATGAAGACATACAGATTGGAGATATCGACAAGTAAAAATATCACTAGAGATCTCTGAGATATCGATAAGTCAAAATATCACTAGAGATCTCTGAGATATCGATAAGTCAAATTATCACTAGAGATCTCTGAGATATCAAAAAGTCATTTCTTCACTAGAGAACTCAGAGATATCGATAAGCCAAAATAAAGACATGAAGATTGGAGATCTCGACAAGCCTAATTCTCTTTTAGAGAACTCAGAGACTTTGATAAGTCAAAACAGCTATAGAGTAATAAGAGATCTCGATAAGCCATTATTGTAACACCCCCAAATCCGGGGTCGGGGATCTGAGTTTTCATGAGTTCCATTTCCCTTAATAACATTAATCTTAACACACAACCAACTACTGCGTATTGTGACCCCACAATATACACACACACCACAAGTTATAGTCTCAGAGATGAACATCAAAAATAACACAAGTCATTTTATTTCACAATTATAAGTCATTACACCTCAAAAGGGTTTCTGAATAGATTTACATATTCTTTTCCATTATTACAATTCATAAATATACATAAGTCTGGTACATCAAAAGTTGAAAGCCTGGCCTATTAGTAGTTCTTACCTCAGCTACAGCGGCATCAACGCCTATAAGAAACTGCGGAACATTTCCTATCCGCTCGTGACTTGGGAGCTTGGTCCAGTTCATCTTGTCTAGCTGTTGTTGCATGATGAAAGAATAAGGCAAGGGTGAGCAAAAAGCCCACCAAAATAACATGTATAATAATTAACAATCTATGAGCATTCTCATAGTACTCATGAAAGTCTTGGTCAAGAAGAAATGAACTAAGTTTGATATCTTAACGCGATGAAGTCACAAAAATATTCAGTATATATATACACTTTTTCAAAATATTTGAAATCCTCTGCCATGCATAATATACATAGAGTTCTAGTTTATAACTATATAAAAATATCATTGCAAGGTGATCTCATATATCTAACCTTGTCTCAACGTTTTTCTGAAAATCTTTGTCATGTATAAGATAATCATTACTAGATATAAGTTGAAAGGATGAAGTTACAAGATACTCCAATATACTTATATCTTTTCCAAATACTGCTTGAACTACTACCGTTCAAGGTACAATCAGTTTCAATAGTTCATCATATATTGATGAAGTTACAAGGTAAGACTCGTATATAACTCATTTTCATAAATACTCTTAAGGGCTTTTATTTGGTCAAGGAAACTCAAATCTTTGATCATTAACAAAATGTGAAGTTATGAGATACTTCAATTGATGGAAACATCATTTTGAAAACTCGACCTTGCCAACACTCAACAGTCGCCCAGCCGTAGCCTTTCTATCGAAGTGCTCTGGGTAATGTTGCAGAAATATCCAAACCGGATGATGAACTCATTATGAGAATTTACCGTGCTAGAAAGACCACTGACGATGATCAGTCGCTGTAGTATAACCCCACAATTTTTTACATGTAGAGGGGAATAGCCGGATTTACTTGTCGACCGAATGCTGGACTCCTAAGGAATGAACCGTCTTAGCGGAACTTCCAGGCCATTTGGGCCAATAAATAAGGCTGGGCCGACGCCACTCGATCACTTACGCTACTCCTAGTTCAGATGAAATCCATGACTCTGAAATGTAAAGCTCGTCTCCCCTTTCCCCAAGTAAGAACTTGTTGATACAACTCCACCAAGAAGTCGCATCTAGTTGGAAATAAAAACTCACCAATTATCCCAGGTGATACCTGTTAATGGATTAACTTATTCCAAGAATTTTACTTCCCGAGTGTTGGGTAAGTAATAAAACAACAACCTTGTTGCGAATATAAAAATACATCACGGAGCCAGATCCCTCAGATTTTTGAGCGAGTATTAAATCCCCTTCGAAAGGAAGATCTAAAATTTGAAAATGAGTTTTGGGATCCGCTCTAACTTTCAAAAATAGTTTTGATAAAATTTGAAAATAATCTCTGGAAATATTTAAAGTAAGAATGATTTGATGGTATCAATCATTTTTCGAATACTTGGCGAATATCGAAACATTATTCTTTAAGAAAATAAAAAATATTATTTAATAAAATAAGTGGAGTCATAAGTCCTCGAATGATTATTCAAACTAATATTCATTTATTAAATAAAATAAGTTTCATAAGTAGAAACTCTATTTAAATAAATAAAATAGTCTTGGATCGTAATAAGAATCTTAAATGAATATTCGTAAAATAATATTTACTTATAATTTAAAAAATATCGAATAAACCTTATTCGATTAATAGTTTTGAAACTATATATATAATATACTCGGGAACATCATCTCCCGGTTTAGAAAAATGTTCAACTTTGGGTCCCCTATACTAAGGGTATACGCAACTACTACTTATCTCTAGTATATGTATTATGTAGTTTATAAGCAAGTGAATTGACAATGAAATATCAAGATCTCAAAACAAGCATGCATATATTCATCATATCAACATGCTTCAATATATCGCAAGGTTTGCTAATAATAATCATGCACTTATCTCAAGATAATGCATATATATATATAACATCACAACAATAGTTATACGGGTAGAAAACTTGCCTGAGTGTTCCGGGTTAGACTTAAGCTTAGAGTGGGTCTAGTAAACTATGAACAACATAATCCAGAATTAAACCACGGTCGCTTAAGAAACTAGACTTTATCCATTTAGACCCTAATGTTCGCTTTTGCGCTTAACGATTTACACAAGTCGCTCGAGTACCCTCGGCTCCACCATTTTTATAAAATTAATCGTTAAACATTTTAAGGCGACTCTTTCGCGAATACTTTACCAACTGCCTAATCCACCTTAAAAAATTGTTTTGTAATCTAATTAGTCTTTTAAGGGCCTTAAACAAGGTCTCAAAGTTATGCGAGAGGTAAGGGTTCATTCGCGAAACGCCATTACTTAAAACGGTCGTTTCTTCTAAATCGTACATCGGATCTAAGCGAACCATATACCAAAACGAAGCTTATGACACGATCTAGCTATACATGGAAAAGTTACAGTTCAGTCAGTGAGTTCCCTGGTCTGAAATTCATGCACAAACAGTTTATATGAAAATGGGCGTTACAACGGCTATGTTTACGCGATTTTCCAAAATTACCAATCCAAACAACCACCAAATCCTCACCCAAAACATCAACCAACATCAAAAACACAAGATCTTACCTAAACTACCAATTCAAGTCAAAACCCTTCAAAATCATAACTCATTACAAGTACTAACATAGATCAATCAACAAACATCTTTTAAACCACCAAAACTAACTAATACACATGGATCTTACTTATACAAACATGGATCTAACTTATATAAATATGGGTCTAACTTTAATTTCACCAAATCATCCAAAAACTCATTATAAATCAAAGTCAAATGTGACGGCCTCAACCCCGGGCTCAGGAGTTGACGTCACTAAACACAATTACTAGAAATATAAACAACAAGATTATTATTAATATATACTAACTCAACCCTGGACCAAGATCCGATCCAGTTTCAATTATGATCCAGGCGACATATTATTACAAACCATTTATTCAAAAGTCTGACACAAACTGACTTATTCAGCAACTCATCAGACCGCACGTGGTCTGATACTAACTACCTCTGAGTAGCCGGATCCAGAAGGGGTGGAGACATGGTTCTGCCAAGGTCTGATTGGTCTTCTAGGCATCTGTGATATATATATATACTAGTAGGGGTGCCCGCGGTGCTGGGCGTTCAAAGATTTTTAATTAATACAAAAATTAACATAATCAATAAATTGTTTAGTCACAATTAAATCCTTGAATTTAAAGTTTTACAGTCTGGGCCTTTCCGTAATATAGAAATGTGGAAAACATCATGTATACATTTGTGGCCCATTACACCAAAGCATGCAGTTGGATAATTTCTTTCATGCCTCGTCCTTCAAATCAAAATATCAAATTGATTCTGAATCTACATTAAGTTGGGACATGCCATCAAGGTGATAAGTTGATGTTGAAGTCTGTAACAAATACCAAAAGAAAGATGGATTTAAGAAAATGTTATATTTTTATTTACTAACTTTGTATATTCAGAAGAGGTGAAGCATACCTCTGTGTTGTCTTTGGCTTTGAGCTCTTCTTTGCTTGTTTTCTTAGCATTTTGAATATGTCTGAACCCCAAGCAGATGCTATTAGGTGTGTAACTTGACCCTTTGCTCAACATGTTATCTTTGTTGATAGTAATCTGTACTGTTATTTCTTTTGATTGAAGGTTTTTCAATTCTAGGGGGAAAGTTGATTTAGTTCTTTGCTACAATGAAGATAAGTAATGTTGTGATTATTGAGCAGACCTATTGCAATATTTACGAATGTGCTGTAGTTTTTTATAGTTGGAATACCTGGTCGTAAATTTCCTGTGCTCTTTTCTCGATTATAGCTCTGACTTGTCTGTCCTTCAGAATTAATTCCATACCGCCAGTTCTATCAGCTACAACAATTGATACTCTAAACCTGTGACATATAATAATGTTATTGATGTAGCGTCATGGGTCGAAGCTGTCTTTGAAGTTGACTGAAATCGTCTACCTTTTTTTCGGATGTGGAATAATCCGTTTACAGAGTTTGCAGATGTAGTTTCCTATTTCGTGTACAACCTCGTTCTTGCAATTGGTGTACAGTCTGAAGAACCAGGCGGGTTTGTCGTCAACATACTAATGACAACATGTGAAATTACTTCAAGCTGCATAATAAAACAAAGCTACGTTAATGGAAATTGGTTATTCATTTCAAATTAACATATTGACATCAACATAGAACCTCCATTGACTGTGGTTGTAGCTGTTTGATTTGGGCGATGTCGAGCTGCTTGATTTGTTTCTGCTTTATCCTCGTTGTTATTTGCTGTGAAAAATTGGATCCTGCAATCTGCTTGTAAATTGTATGGTTTTTAGGCACAATTTCCTTTCATTTACTTTAGCAACTGTTATGAAATAATTACCTTTTTCTAATTTTTTTCATGCTATGGTGTTTATGGTTCAAGTAGAAATGTGTTGCAGCTACATGGGACAAATCAACTTCGTCTTCAACCAGTTGAATTGGTTGTGGTTAGTATTCACCAAAGCAGTTTAAAGTGCATCTTAAAAGCTAACATATAATGATGCATTCATAATGTAACAGTTGCATATAACATTTGAACTTCAAACCTTTCCAAAGACCAATCTTTGCAGAGGCAAATATAACTATTACTGGTTCATCCAAAGGTTTCTGAAGTTCTTCAAACAATTTCTTGGCCATGTTGTCCCGGAAAGTTACATTGATATGCGACCATTCATGAAAAAATAATTGGTTATTTTATGCGATTTGAATAGTTCATAGGAAAAATATGGTAACTGCTAGTTTTAGGATAGCTTTGTAACCTCCCATCAGTGATTTGAAACTTCAACTATGTTTGTTGTTGCCCTAATCGGTTAACAACCTGTGACAGCTTTATTGATGATCGATTACAAATGATTCCAATAACATCTAGTAGCCAAAAAAAGGAGATAGATGTTCATTTCAAACAATCCAAGGACTGTTAAAGAAGAAATTATATAATGAAGAAATGAATTACCTGTCAAGTATGTATTCACATTAGCTAATCCCCGTAAATCAACATGGTCGTTGAAATCAAATGTGTCATCTGGTAATTTCGAATCTTTCTCATCCAAAAGCTTAACCTTAGTGTCTTCTCCGAAAATTAGTTTGTATTCATTGAAGACGGTTCTGAACTTTTCGTCGTCTTTGTATTTTTCCACATCAAAATGTGTTATACTGCATGTAGTTCCCAAAGCAAGCTTATCGTGCAACTGGTCGTTGCATTTGGCTGGTACAAATGCTTGGATCTTCGTTTCCTGTAAGATTATTAAGTTCTTTTCTTAGAAATGAAAACAGCGTAAGTGTTCAAATTTTTTGCTTTGTTAGAAAATATGTTCTTCACCTGTTTGTCAATGAGTAGCAGATTGAAGTTGCTGAAAGGTTGTCCTTGTTTTGTACTGCCTCTCCACAAATGAACAACTTTAACTTTGATCTTCCAGTCTCTTCTACTTTCGTTTATAGAAGCCAAATCATCGAATCTCTTAGTATTGGTTGACATTTTGTTAGTATTTGTGGAAGCTGGTTGTGTTTTAGGAAGTTAGTACTTTAATGGATGGGAGAAGTTGACAGATGAGTGTTAGAAGTTATGAGGTGATATGCCATATTGGAATAAATATATCAGTTATATTAGCTGACCTAACCACACCTTGATTTTATTATTGTTCTTGTCCTTGGTAAATCAGCTCAATATTCTTAGTTATAATACTTAACTGCAAACCAGATTTTACTATATAGCGAATAGTACTCATTACATTACAAATTATCATAAGTTTCCCAAAAGGGCACAAAATGTACTGAGTAACAAAGTATTGCATTTAATTTGGAAGCATCAAAAAGTACGCAATAGTGCTGAATCCTCCTACAGCTGCTTGCACCTTGTAATATAACATCAGGGCTGCAATCAAAAATTTCAAGTAAGAAAGTAGAATAAAATTATGGGCCATATATTTAATGTTTCAACCTCTATCACCTTCTCAATTTTGATATTTTTGAAAAGTTTTGGAGGTGCTTTTTCTTGTTGGTCAAATGGCAAGGTCTCTGGAGTCTTTCTTGCTCTTGTTTTCTTGGTTGTAGATTTTGCCGTTTGGGGAGTTTTCCCAGCAGTAGTAGGGGAGCCAATTTCCTGAAAGTAAAATGTTTTCTTTTTAAAGGTTTAGAATACTACAGGATTTAAAAAATTTGCCATGTAGTGGGACTAAATTGAAATAGAACATTACGTCTAAAATTGACATGTCCTTTTCTTCATTTTCCTTTTCTTTCCCAGGTGAGTGATTAGCTGTAATTTATGTTGCACTAATAACTTCCACAGCTTCATACATAACGGACATGTTCTTGATGTTCTCCTCATTCAGTAAGATTTTAATTGTGTAGTGTTTGTGCTGAAGCTGTTTTAATACCTCAGGGAAGGGTTCCGCAGCTGGTTCCTATATTGTAACATGTAGGAAAATATAGATTTTATTAGGCTGAAATCTTAATTAGTCCTACTGAAATTGTAAACTTATAATTAAGAATACTTACTTCCAAGTATTCGCCTTGAATGTCAAAAACCGAAATTTCAAGCAGCTTCCTAATCTCTAAGTCCGGAAAAACTATACCAACAGATGACTAACCATCAGAGCATATTGTAAGGACGCGGAAAACGTAATTTGCCAAAGCAGTTGTTAGTAAAATTTATAAATAAATAAACGTATTATGCCAAACCAAATAAGTTTCAAATTGATAAAATTGCTCATCATATACTGTTTCATAAATTTGCAAAGGTTTATGCAAAATCGGTACGGATTGTCTGGATGTGGGATGACACGGTTGCATTTGCCACATTTGTAATCACCATCTACATTGTGTATTTGAACATCGCATCTTCCGCAACGTGCAAAGTACCTTGAGGCTTTTTCATCAACCCTCTTCACTGTGATCTCAATTGTAACTTCTTTCTGCATAATTTGAAAAAAAAATTAGTAGGTTCAGTTGTACAATCTTTCTGAGTAAAAGGTGTATTCAGTTTCAATAACCTTAATCCACTCAGTTCCTAGCTTGGTCAGTTGTCCAATTGTTATTATTTTAGGCTCATCAAACAACTTCTCTTCCTCATCACTGTATATATCTAGCATTGGTCTTCCTTTGAAACTGTTTCATTTATTTTGACAATGTAATAGTTGAATGACAAAACATTTTTTGTCATGCAGAAATCATTAGCAGAAGCATCTTACGTATTTCTCAACTCTGCGACGCAGAAATGTTCTGGATTGATATATACTCTTGTAGCCGGGTAGTTTGTCAAATTAATGGTACCTATTTTTTAGAGAAAAGATCAATTGATGGTGCACTATTACAAAAAGTCGATGTAATATCAGTAATAGCAAAAAGAACTTAAGGCCTGCAAATACCATCATATAAGCTTATCTTAGCAGAAGCTATTATCATTACAACTGTTTCGTCGCTCTTTTTTTCAAGTTCCATTTCACAGGAATCTCCAAAATCGTTGAACAGAGTAACTGGGATTGTATATCTGCTTTGAAATGATGAAATGTTAAATAAAAATTTTATTTTCTTAGTAGTTGTTAACAGTTTGCAGGTGTAGTGCCAAAATTTATATTACCTGCCATCCGTTAATTCAAACATGAATCTCCTAGTTTCAACATTGTTATTTACCGTGCTGACTACAGGCCTTGTGTTTTTCACAATACCCGCCACATCTAAACAAATTAGTGGTTCAACATATCATGTAAACATTTGAAGTTAGTAATTAAGACTTGCCTGTATGTAGAAATTGTAATATATGAAGACATAATATGAATGCAATGTAATAATATTTGGTTTTAGAACAACTGTTACCAATTAAGAAACGATTGTTCTTGGCTCCTTGTGCAATTTCAGGATACGCGCAGAAATCAAATGCATATTTTTCCACTGGTAGACCATCTCCACTTGCCTTGACGCATTTGGTGTTTTCGTTGAAATAAATATGCTTAGACGTTCTAACTACACGGTATGTTTCATTGCCAGCGTATTCCTTAACTTTGAAAGATGACAACTCATAAATTTCACCTTCCTCTAGATTTGTTGTTACATTGTCAAGGTACTTTGCGTTTATAAAAGCGTGAATTCTATTGTTCTGTTAATTCATGAGTAAATATTACTAAGGGTTATGGTGTGACGACATATATGGATGTGTAAAATAAGCTAAATATTGGAGTTTTTTCAGGAATACATACTGAATCATCAAGAAATATGATATTGACTCCCCAGAATTGCTGAGTTTCTCTGTTAATACCTTTCCAAACTGCCTGCACTCTTACTCTACAAGTCCACTCCGAATATGTTGTGTCAATATCCTCTAAGGCGGCGTACTTTTGTAAATCCATAATAAATAGATCTACACATGGAAGAAATAATTAATAAGGTTACAATTTGCCTTCATAAATGTAAGCAAGAAGAGAAATAAATTTGCAGATCTTATGGGGTTAGAAAGTGTGTTACTTGTAGTGCAGTAGGAGTAAATGTAGTAATGAATCTTTGGTTGTTTGAAGTGAATTAATAAGATGAATCTTGTATAAAGATTTAAGAAGTAGGGTTAGTACATAAAGTTTACAGTGGAAGGAAGCTAAGAATAAAAAGTACAACTTTAGTTCACTTGCATAAGGTGTAAACAGCTAGTCCTTTTATTGTTCACCGGTTAATATTTTTGGGTTACTTAGTCGAACTACGGTGACACCTGCAAAAACTGGAGCATATTAGACATTGCTGGTGGATATGTCTCTTTATCTTGAAAAAGGCGTAGTTGTTTTGCCAGAGTATAAGCTATGGGTTATATATTGTGGCAAGGACTTTTTATAAAACTGATGTAAGATGTAGCAATATGATATGGACTCCAGTTGGACAGTCCTTCTTGCTGCGTTAATGTTTTAGGCGGGAAAGTTATTCAACTAAACTTATTGGTTAGAAATTTAAGATTTCAAGAATTACTATAATGTTACAGCAATTACCCCTTTTAATAATAATAATAAGGAAATTGAATGTCCGTAATAATGTGAGAAAGAAAATTGTGAAATTGTTAAAGTTACAATAAAAGATTAAGTTCTCTGTTGTTTTTTTATATTTGTGTGACGTTGAATATCGAATTTTTGATATACTAACTATCGTTAATAAATTAAGATATATTTGGTATAGTTACAAAATTTGAAATGTAATAAGTTTATTTTATGGTGATTCCCTTATATATTTAGTCTATTCAATGGATTTATAAAATTAACTTTATGTTAATGAAGGAAAATTATAAGGAAAATTGATTTAAGAGAAATGTATAAATTTTTACGATGACACTGAATCTGATACATACATTATATATGTCGCACTTTATAGGTTTCATACATTTTACAATAATTCAACAAATGGGGACTTAATTCTTTTGGCTTTATACTCTTGTTGTTACGTTAGCGTATTCCTAAATTTGACAACGATGAATGAACTGTTACGCGAACTTTTTCCCGTTATTTGGTTCTTTACCTAGAAGTATATTACATGTACATCTGAAGGTATATATGTTATTATTTTGGTCGTTAAGTAATTCAATATGGAAAAATTATTTGTTTGTCAAACTGGTAGTTATTATTAATAATTAATTTTTTTTGAAAGAAAGGATAGTTTATGATAATAAAGCCAGTACATTAAGATAAGAGAAGATTGATGGTGAGTTCTATATTCATTTCTTTAATTTTCAACAAAATTAAAAAAATATAATGGAGAGACGACGTGTAATGATTGGGGATGATTTGTGTCCTTTAAAAAAATGGTAAGAGTAATATTTTAAATTTTTGTGACACAAATAGAAGTTCCCTTTCTACAATGATACTTTTATCATATAGTATTTGTTCACAGAGACTTTTATGAAAGTTTGTTCGCTAATTTAGTTCTTCATATTTTATGAGGCCTTGGTTTATTTTTAATAGTTTATACAAATTTACCTTAATATATGACGTGATATTTCGTTCATTGATAAAATTTTACTTAAAATGATTCGGTATTATTACTCTATAAAGTTTTAGGAAATGTTAATGAAAATATATTAAGTAAGTGAAAGTCATATTTTATAATTTGTAAACTTATATTAACAAAGGAGAATATTAAGGCTTAAAAGAAAATTAAGCTTGGTAACACACTAATAAGGCATGGCGATATCAAATCTAAGACGAACGTAATATTTTTGGTAATTGCAGAAATCATTATTGGACTAATTTATAAGGAATTAATAAATTTTAATTTGCATGCCTTTATTAAGATTAGAGTTACTTATGTGTTCAGAAATTAGTAGCACAATTCCCATTGTGTTTTTGTTTATGGTAAATTACATTACAAATTTAATACGAACATATTCAGATTATTAAATATCTTCTATATCATAATGAACATATTTAAAAAAGGCAAATTTATTGAAATTTAGCCATTTTTTATTTAGGTGACAAATAGTTTTAATTTCATCAAGATTAAGTATAATGAAGCTGAATGATTTAATTGATATTAATTTCTTATAAAAAGGACAGGATGCAAAGGTCAATAGAATAACTATTCTTTTATTTTTTATTCTATATGTTGATATTTTTGGGATGAAAAATATCTTTTAAAAGTATAGATAACTCGAAAAATGAGGAAAGGCCTGTAATGATAACTTGGAAATGTTATTCTATTTATTATTTTATATGTAAAAAAATATATGTACGTATTCATTTATTAAAAACTATAACGTCTTCGAATATAAAGGTAGGCATCCTAATGATAATTTTGAATTTATTTTAAAATGTTTCAGGAAATGAATTAACTAAATTAACAAAAAAGGAAGAAATAATTGTGACGGAATAAACAGTACTAACACATTGTTGCCGTTGTCAAACAGTACTAACACATTACCATGACAAACTGGTAATGATTTTGAACAACATTTTGGTATCCCTAACACATTTTGAGTATTTTTGTAAAAATATTAAAATATATGTTTAACTATGAATCCAAAAACAAATAATTATATTCAAATACTCAATAATTATAGTTTTTCAGTTAGAAAAATAGAGGTAATATATGTTAAGGCTCTTAGCTTTATTAATTCTGCATAAAGAAGCATACGTGCAACTAAGGAAATGTGGATCCACAAAAGTACGAATATCTTCATAAAAGTCATTACATAAGTTGAAGATTGTGGTCTGCAAATAAACCTATGCGCAGGGGCGGACCCAAGTTTCTTAATTCACCCGGGCTAAAAATTTAAACTAAGAAATGAAGATTTTAAATAAATAAAGGTTATTTTATTCTCATACCCTGAGATATAATTACTTTCACTCATTTCATATTTTTATGATCAAATAGTTGGGTTTTTAATCTTAAACACGTATATTTAATGTAAACTTTGTAATGTTTCAGTTTTATTTATTTAACTAACGAACCCACCTATGCAGCTTTCATTTATTTAATTTAAACCAAATAAACCTGTTTCTTATTGATTGGTATTGAAAAGAATAATCACACTATCAAAAACCATTTTAAATCTAAAATGAAAGAGAAATATTTTATCAAGTGAAGGAAAATAATAAAATATTTTAATTATTTTTAGTATAACATTATATATATTGTAAAACCAAAAACAACTTAAATAAAATTAACTACTATGTTATTACTATCAGAAAAAGAAAATTAATAAAAAAATTATTTTAAATTTGTAATCCTCAAAACTAAAGATACTTTTTTATGTAGAGTATAAAATTTTGCAAATAAAATTAGTTAGGTGGAAGATGAACTTAACAATTACCACATTTAGTGGTGTTTTCTGCGTGAAACAGTTATTATTTTAATTAATAAGATGCATTGTTTCAGTTTTCAAGTTTCCAAAAATACTAAAATATCTGACCAGGTAACTTTCTTTTTAGTTGGGTGGGGGAATTCTATTAACTAGGGCTGAATCAAATTTTGCTAACCAGTTCAGTAGTAATATTTTAAGAAATAAAAAGTTCACCAGGGCTACAACCCACCCTAGCCCATATGCAGGTCCGCCCCTGCCTACGCGTAAATATGGTACCACCATAGATTGCAAGGCATACTGTCTAATGTAGAACTAAATGGAATGCAAGGCACTCTAAGGTTTTGGTAGGGAATAGAATATTTCTTTGTAGATAACATTCTGAGTAATATTGGTAGGCTGTCCTGCTTCATCGTCAACAAAAATCTTTAAACCACCCGGTGATGTAACTCTGCTAATGGCGACATAGAACTGCCCATGGGTGAAGCAGGACTTCGGCAAGTATAAGCCTACAGTCTCCAAAGATTGACCCTGTGCTTTGTTGATCGTCATGACGTAACATATTTGCAAAGGCATTTGCTTACGAACCAGTTTAAAAGGCATCCTAGTTTCACTTGGGGCTAATTCCATGCGTGGGATAAAATTTCGTGTACCAACAAAAGCTCCACAGATTACTTCACATTCAACACAAAATTTCAAGCATTTGGTGACAATCATTCTAGTGCCGTTGCAGAGACCTAGAGTTTGGTTGATATTTCGCATTAACATTACAACTACACCAACCTTGAGTTTTAAATCATGGGGTGGCAGACCGAAAATATTGATGGAATTAAGATATTCAATGGGGAAGGCATTGTTCAAATCATCAGTCGTACCTCCAAACTCTTCAGCAGTGTCAATGCTTAAGTAAGAAAAAGATTCACCAGGGAGCTTCTCAACAATCAGGGAGTTCAAGTGACCAATTGTCTGGTTGGTAGGTGTTAAGATTGCCCATTCACTGAGATACTTGGGATCTTTGCATTTATTAATAAAGTCCGGATAAGTTGCATGTATCATGTTATCTACGGAGTTCTCAGATTTAATGTCACAAAACTGCAGTGGGATTAAAATGTCATCCTCACCACAATGTGGATTTTCTTCAAGTGGGGGACTAACTTTACCATCACCAATGTCCAGAACCCATTGAGCAAAATTGGACAATTTCTGAATTTCAGTAATACTATTACCCTTATTTAGCCTCATATTCCGCTTAAGAAGGAAGATATGACATGTAGACCATAATCTAGAATGTGAAATAGATGCAACAACAATATCACCCCTTTCTCCATATGTGATAACTGGTAGTATCTGCCTGAAGTTACCACCGAGAAGTACAGTTATTCCACCAAAAGGTAAACCGGAACATGTAGCGTCAACTGACTTCATTAAATCACGCAACGTACGGTCAAGGCATTCGAAGGCATATCTGTGCTGCATGGGAGCCTCATCCCATATTATAAGTTTAGTTGCTCTTATAAGGGCAGCAATGTCAGAATTGTGACTAATGCCACAAAGAGATAACTCATCAAACACTATTGGTATTTTGAACCTCGAATGGGCAGTACGACCACCTGGTAGTAAAGTAGCTGCAATGCCAGAAGAGGCAACAGGGAGGACTATATCCCCTCGAGATCTCAACTTCCATATTAGTGTCCTCCATAAATAGGTCTTCCCACAACCACCACTGTCGTAGACAAAATAAAGACCGCCAATACCGCTCTGAATAGAATCCAAAATCTGAGTATACACATCGAGCTGTTCTTCGTTACAGTTTGACAACAATGCCTTGCACTGTTCTTCCATTTCTGCCATATTCTAAGATGTTTCCTCAATTATAAGGTTATTCAATCCATGGTTCAAATAGGAGGATGGAGGTTGAGGCAGCTGGCCAAAATGCTTCAAGGACTTACCAATAGAGCGAAGCAAATCATCAATCTCTGATTAACAAATGAGAGGGAAAAGTTAACATGAAATTCTATGATACTGTACCTTAACAAATATTTAAAAGGCAAAAAAATTATTCTGACATTACTAATTTGTATTTGAATATTTTAGTTTAGTTTGTACTGGTCATATACCTGCTAGAGCATAAAACTGAAGTTGCATTTCAGTAAGCTCCAACTTGGGATCATGTGTTTTGTTGCGGCGCTTAAGTAAAATATCATCAATCATTTTTCCCCAGTGACATTTCCACAAATGTCCGAGGTCTGTAACCTTGCAGTTAACGATTATATGGACAAATAACTGACGTATCCGTGGTGGCAAACCACCAGTAGAGCACTGTTTAATGACCTCATGCCATTCCTTGTCATGGTCCAGAAGTCCGTACTCCTTACATGCATCCTTAAAGGAACTGAAACATACACCATTAATAGTTCTTAATTCCTCGAAAGAAGTAGGACCTCTAACTTTAGTTATCAAAATCCGCAAATACCAAACCTCACCACTACTGTGATCACAGTAAGACAGTCGACCAATTTGAAGACCCCGTTGCCTTTTTTTCCAACTTCTTGCTGTGTCATTCCATACATAATGTTGAGGTATTTCATCATAGGTAAATTTCCTCGCATTACTATCAGTTTTGTTTAATACAAAGAAGGCCTCAAGCTTGCTAAGGCGTTGTTTCTCTTTCTCAGCTACTTCCTGTAATGATCCATCTGCACGGAATGTACAGTTCTTCTGGTCTGGAAGATGGAATGGTAATCGCTCAACTGACAGAGTTCGGTGATGTATAGGGAACCCAAAAATACGGTAAGCAGCTTCCGCACCACATACATAATGTCCATCAAAATAGGCATTGATTTCGTCTATAGGCTCGTCCACTTTTTTATGAGAGCTCTTACGCTTCTTACCTGTGATTTTAACAGTAGCAATGTCATGCCCCTTCAAACAGTATTAAACAAATACTTAATACTGCGAGCATGACAACAAATCTCAATGTTCATGTGACATTGATATTTCACCAACAGATCACGGTTATAAGGCACAACCCACTGGTTGTCTAATTCAGCTTTCCCTTTTTTGATGGTGATGTTTTGCCTACGCCGCTTGTAAATTGGGAAACCACTTTCATCAAAAGTGGTACGTGGACAATATCTGGTAAGATCAGAGTGTGGTTAGTACTGTGAAATGAATAATACAAATATTGTTAGCAAAAAATTGATTTCATATTATTATGTCCACACAGGTGGTAAAGTAAATAGGATAGAAAATAGGTTACTTTTTGGGGAAGAAGCGAGTACATTTGAAGCCTTTCATGCATGGGGATTTGAGGTTCTGCAATCCACAAGGGCCATGCATCATAAACATTTTGACAGATTCATAACCAACAGGATCTTTAATGGGATCGGGGATCTCAGCTGAAACAAACTTGTCAACATTTTTCTTCAGGTAAACCTTAGAGGCAGCATCAAGCCAAATCAACATATGTACGTGAGGGAGGCCACGCTTTTGGAATTCAACGACGTACATAACTGTTACATAAACAATCAGTCCGCATTAATAATTGGATAACAGGAACAACATGTAATTCAAGAAAATAGAGGGGCTACTAAAACTCACTTCCAATACATTTACCAAAATACGATTTCTTCTTGATATCATGCGTCAACTGATCCAACTTGAGACAGAATACTCTAGAGATAATGTCAGGGGAGTTGCTATAGTGACAACCTGGAAGGAATTCCATCATTCTTTGGATTTCATCCCATAAAGGGTTTGTCGTCATAGTCAGAAATATGTTGGGATGACCAACATGACGACAAACCGCGAGGGCATCTTGAAAGTTCTGCTGCATGTAACGTTTAAAACCTACAAATCCAGAAGGCAAAATCACACATTTACCTACATTTGATGTGCTTAAATCTCCTGACCGGACAGAGTCGCAAATTTGGCTATACAATTCATTCCTCAGAATTGTTTGGTTTATTCGAAACCACCACAACCTTGTCTGCTCAATTGCAGAAAATGCATTCACTATGTATTGCTGGTATAAACGACCACCCAATCTAGGAGTCATACATATAATATCAAAGTGGTATATATTAGTCTTGAGCCCTCCAGGTACATTAGATTTGTCATAGGATAAATGTAAGATTATATGAAAGGGTGACATAAAAAATTGTTTACAATTTGGAAATGAACAATACCTTCATTATCTCTAACTTGAAATCTGTAAGTATAGTACTTTTTCATTGAAATCATGTCGTGATCTTTTAAGTTGTTAGGATCTGCACTTGTAAATGGAATTTTGTCATGGTAACCATCCTCATCATTGGGAAAAAGAATAGGATATTGTAGTGCCATAAATTTAGGATGCACATAAGAAACACGTCGCAACCTGCCCATCTTAGGCTCAATAATAATGTCACGGTCACATGTTGTATTATCACTGCTTCCTACCATGACACCAGCAACATCATTAGAGGCAGATATGTGGTTTTTGCGACCACTCTGGGATCTACAAACTTTAAGCTCAACTTTCAAATCAACCAAGTCATTGTTTTCAAATCGATCGCGAGCCATACGAAATTCTTTGCATAACTCATTAGTCTGGTCAAGCATTTGCAGCAACCCTTCAACAACTTGAGCATGAAATTGGGTCTTATCACTCGCATTAACCCAACGCAATCTATTGTTCACTTCATTAGCAGTGTCATAAATGTAAAGTTGGCAGAATTTTGGAGTTTCACCATCATCAGGAATTAATGATCCGAAAACATGGTGATTCTGTCCGTTTAGCCTATAAATATATGGTCCCCGACCATTATAGATAGAATGATCTACGTTACCACCAGCTGAAGTGAAAGAAAATATAGCATTGTAGATTCCTATATTCCTTAGAAATGTAATAGATTTTAATGGATCATTGTAGATAATCTGCAGATACGGTGGAGTTGCAGGTGTAGGTGGTAGTTTTACTTCTCCTCTCTTGCAGCAAATGGAAAAAATAGGAGTTCCCTGGCTAACATATTTGTTTACTCTTTCCTCTTTCCACATTCGTGCATTGCATTTGCCACAAATGGCAGTGGGAGAACCAAGTGTGCAATATTCATCAGGAAAAACACTTCGCAAACGTCTTCGTGTACCAAAATGTGGAATCTCAGTGTTTGTGTCAGCTGAAGGAAGGATTAAAAATAAAATAAGTTCAAAAAATGGTATAATATCATAGACATTAATCCACATTATTTAAGAGGAAGTGTAAAAAATACATACCTTTATCACTATCAATGTCATAATCTTCACCCCATGGCTTTTCAACACAAAACTCATCTACTACACAATAAATGAAAAGTAAATTGGTTGACGATGTTAAATACAAAAAAAGTGTTTCATTAAATGGAAGTGACTTGCGGGTATACCATTAGAGTTATCGGACCCATCATGTATCCGATCATCTTTTATAATTGAAGTCTCTAAAAAAAGAGTGCACCATTAACGTTAATATATAAAAGAAATTAGTATAGCTGAAATATTTAAATCACTAACAACATGCATAGGTAACTAGCTGGTCATCAAACGCATCAACATTATCAACATTAGGCAATACTGTTTGGTTAAGCATGTCTTCAAAAAAACTGCTCTGTGAGTCATCAACAGCAACAGGGGATTGCAATTTCCTACGCTGTTTTCTGGGCAAAGTTGAACTTCTCTGATTTGTTATATCAGACAATGGGGCTTTGTTTCATATGATGTGCAAAAGTGATGGAAAAATCAGGTTTCAGTTAAGACCAAAATAAAAATTATGGGGTATTACGAAAAAGGTGGATAACATATACTACTTACATGAAAATATTGATCTAGTAGATCCATTATGAATAGCAGTCGATATACTATTATTGGCATAACTTCCAGGGGTATTTACTGCATCAAATAAAATTAGTCAATTTCAACATAAACCATAGCAAAAAATAAACTTTTTTATGGAGAGGTTCGTACATAAAATAGATTGTGCAGAAAGAGGTGAAGTGGAAGGTGACCCATTAACATTGTTGCTCATGTTCTCCTTGTTAGCATTAAGAAGACGTCTTGGTTTTCTTTTTTTTTTTGGGTTTGTTGCCTACCAACACAATGAAGACATATAAAACAGTTTTAACAATGTACAAAGAATTGAACAAATACAAAAATAAAGGAACCACAAAGTTCTTAATGTAAACCATGATAAAATTTGCAAAACCTTTAAGCATATCCTCGGATGAAAATAAGTGCCATGGTTTACCAAAACCATCATCCTAGAATAAAAAACAAATTGACATACATAGTTGAGAAGCTTTTATGAAAAGCTTATTTTAAAATACAATGGACAGAAATCTGGAAAATACACATAACTCTTACCATGAACAAATGAAGACTGGGACAAACTTTTGGAAGCTGGAAGAAGGGGGGTGAAGAAATGGTTGTGGAAAACACAGACTGGGTTATCCAAAAATTCAAAATTTGAATGTTTGTATTTTTTAAAAGATCTCTACAAATCTACTTTTTCTACTACTACTAATTTATTTACTATAGACATTGTCTATACATTAAGTTAAAACTTTAGAATTGACAGATAAATGCTTGCTCGAGTATATCTGAAGATTATACAATCTATTTATGCACTGCCCAAGGAATGAAAAAGCAGCTTTTGGAATTACGGATAACCGAGTTCAGATAATGTTAACTGCTGGAACTGCTAGGTAAATCCTTTATCCATCTGATATTGCACGAACTGGGGCACATTCAAGGCAGCAAGCATGTGAACTGGGGTACATTCAAGGCAGCAAGCATGCTGTGTACATGGACTATTACGATTGGTGGTAGTACTTTGTACTCATATACTTCAACTGGAGCAGGTAAACATACTGCAACATGTCCTGTGCAGAAGACAAATTGGATGGTTGATGTACTTGACACATGCAGCTGGTAAAACTTGTAATTATAAGCAACTCCAAGGGCATTCTTCCAAAATGGGTGTTACTGTAGAAAACAGGCAACAGACACTATAATATAGAAGATATATATATAACAGGCTACAGGCAACAGACACTATAATATAGAAGATATATATATAACAGGTTACAATGGTGAGCATAATCGCTCAGCGGTACAATTATATGAATAACAAGATAAAACAGTAATGTAGACAGTGATAGGAACAGAACTGTAATCAACATGAAATCTGAAATCCGTAAATCATTCGACAACATTATATAACAAAAAGCTGAGATAACTGGATATCACTGACTAGCATACTTTTAATAAAACAAACGTAGTAGTGTGTTGTGTAAGTACCAGAGTCCAATTTTAGCATGATATTCACATTTATATAACCACTGTATCAATCGCTTATATACCCTTACGGAAATCACAAAGCCAAATCAGATACGTAACAGATATGTGAAGACAGCTGATCAGGCTATCAACACCGGACGACTCTAAATTCCATCCCATTTACTTGTTCCGGAACTCAGAGACTAGCTAGGTCTCTGACCTGCTGGACTAATCGGTTATATAATGCGCGCAACCGAATTAGCCTCGCACGCCACCTCAATAGGCCTACTCTGGCCCCTATGTATCCCATATCTGATCGTTTTATCCAGTTTTCAAAACACTTATACCTATCTCATTTCAAAACCATTCATTTTAACAGCACACGTAAAATCTGGTTCACAAATCATTTTCATTCGAGATAGGTACCCTTTTCGAAGTTACGTTTCCCCAAAAACAATTTTAAAAAAATGATTTATTACTACAGGGGATACGTAACTTAAAACATTTCCTTTCCATTATGAAATTAAAACATTAGCTATTCACATATACTGAACTATAAAAGAATGGTCAGGGTACTTACCTTGCAATGCTTTTAGAGACCCTAAGTAGCTATTACGCTGACTTAGGTCCTAGCGAAACTCGACTGGGATCTACAATAACAGAATACCCTAATCAGTTATACCGACATGCTTGATATCCTCGAACCCTAATAGCCCAATCTGATAACCTGACTCGTATAATAGTTATACATGTAATCACATAATCCGTATTCATATAAGGTTAAAATGTTTTGCAATATATAGTACGTTCTCGTATTTAAAATAATTTTTTGGAAAATTTTGGCAGCAACTCATTTGTTTATAAGCCTACCTGTCGATTACAATCGACGTCAATATCCGCAACAATCAACAATCCATCATTGGCATCACACCTCCAAAATTCCAAAATTATTTATATACGAAACCGGTTATATGAATTATTTTATTTATTTATAAAATTTTAGGACTCAGAATTAATTCATCACCATCCGCTCGTAAAAAGTCATCGCGGACGGCGGCAAAATTTCGCGGGTACCCGATAAATTTTTGGGTTTCCAACACAAAACTTCGCCGATTATTCAAAATATTTTCCGCACGAAATATTCATATCACGAATATTATTTAAAATAATTATCCTGCAGAAAAATAAATTAATAAAATTAATTCCAAAATATTCGAACCACAACACAACCAACAACAACCACAAAAGCACAGTCACATGTTCCTACGCGGTACACACACGCGCCATCAGGTGCCACACACACACATACACACAATCACACACACACAACGCTGCACATATATATATATATATATAAACATATATATTCCTATGTATATATGCATGTAATAGACAAAAATGAAACTGAAGCACAGGAACTGAAGCAACTGGATGTTAACAGCGGCGGCCAGAAAAATAAAAAGGAAGAAAGGACGGCGACTGCAGCGAAGCCAAAGAAGAAAGGAAGAAAGAAACGAAGGAAGATAAACGAAAGAATGAGGAGATCGAGAGTGAGAGATTAAGAGATTAAGCCGGAGCTCCGAGACAAACAAACGGGGGGGGGGGTAAAATAATTATTTTATTTTTTTAACAGGTGTAGCAGCTAGACACAGGGCATAAACACGTGTCCCTAGTTGTTTACAAAACATACACGTAGCTGCAAGGATAATTATAAACTTTTTAAAGTCCGGATTGGCCCGAAATTCAAAATTTAACGGATCGAGGTGACTTAAAACGATTTCAGAAAATCACAGAAACAGTTTCAAAATGTTATAAATATCCCGGAGTTATAAAAACATTAGTTTTGAAATTTTTAAACAATTTTTGAAGTGCAATTTTTACCCGATTTTTAGCAATTAAACGAATCGACGCGCGGGTGGAATTAATCCCAAAAATTTCCAAAATAATTTGAAAATTCTTAGAATATTATAAACTTTATAGAATATGAGTTTCGTGATTTTTGAAGAATTTTGGATTTAAATATGGATTTTACAAATAAACACAGTCAGAAAATCATTTAAAGATAAATAATTAATGAAATATTGATTTTCTCAATTTTATAAAATCCTAAAAATAATTATTGAAATTATAAAATCATCAAAACAATTTAGAGACGATCCAAATATTTATGGATTTAAAATTATAATAAAATCACTTTTAAACGCAAAACAAAACAATGTAACTTAATAATAAATTACACAACTCCAACCTATATACCAATAGATCACAGATAATAATAAAAATCAACACACTGTTGTCAAAACCAATACACATATGTTAGGTTACACACACTGTAAAGGGGGGTTGAATACAGTGTATAGCACAATCAAATCGAATTCAAAGAACACAAGTAACAGAAAACAAACTTTATTAAACTCTGTTACAATGTAGAACTGTCCTCTCTCAGTGATGAGCAAAATATCACGAGAGCTGCTAGTGTTACAATGAATATTATTCTCGATAATGATAACACATATAGTGTAAACCCTATGTCTGTGTTTATATACTACACAGTTACAAGATAATCGCTAACTGATATGGAATATAATTCTGCTTCCTAAAATATATCAATCATATATCTTTTCTTCCAAGTATTCTATTCTTCATAGAATTCATTCTTCATGCATATCTCTTCTTGCGTTTGTCTTAATCTTCTTTCCTTTCAATCAGTCGCCTTCCTTATCTAAAAGTTTCCTTTAAGTCCTGATATTATCTCTTGATAAATATCTTCTGAACCTTAAGTACCGATAACTTAAGTTCTGTCTTCAGTATAAGTGTTGATATCCAGTTAAGTACCGATTTGTCCTGTTTAAGTAAGATCTGAAAACTAAACACAAATCATATTAGACATGACATTATCAAATATATCTAACAATCTCCCCCAACTTGTAAATTAGCATAATATACAAGTTTAACAAATATTTGATGATGTCAAAAACATTAAGTACAAATGCATGAGAATTTGACTAGATAACTACAACTTACAGTCATTAAAGCTTTACCAACTTTAACTTCTGATAACAACTTCAGTCTGTATACACATCAAAATTTGAGAAGTTGTAGATATTGACTTGGCTTCACTTTCCTATCTCTTCGATGTCAAGAGTTGTTCTGAGATAGTTCTTTAACAAACATCTCTCAGCATATCTGAGTTCATCAATCATCCTCCTTTTAGCATCTTTAAGCTCTACTGTATCTTCACCAGTTTGAAAGATAGCATATCTGAGATCATTAATTTTTGCTTTTCTCAACTCCTGGTCTAGTCTAATGACATAGGCTTTGTCAGACTCTAGATTGAATTCAAGTCCCTTAATACCAAGATATGTTCTGATCTTTACAGTATTAGGCTTCATCTCAACAATATCACCCTTGTGATCTCTGTACTTGGGACAGTATGTGCTGTCAGACTTTACAGAATAAAGCTTCTTCTGTCTCTGAATTTGAGTCTTTAAATAATTTGCAGCACTTTCTGTTAATTTGTCCTTCACTTGAAGTAAGAATAAAATACGTTCTAGTTCCTCAAAATACTTCAGTGGTATAGCATTTTCCCTTATATGGTAAACCCTTCCATCTATCATGAAATATAACAAGATGTGTTCTTTCAAGAAGGTATGGTAAATCATTTGTACAGATTCAAGTTGATTCAATCTTTCAGGAGTTACTCCAACACCTGGTTCACTTAAGGAAGTTGGATCATTGGTTGTGTTCTGCACTCTTCTTTCATCAGCACTACCCAATCCAGATTTATCTCTTGCTTCCTTTCCAGTAACCACTCTTGCTTCAAAACCACTTGCTGCAGTCTTCAAAGGTTGAGTCTGTTTGGCTTTAGTGAATCCCGGTAGGAGTAGCTTTGAGGATTTAACATGAGCAATGTCAGAGGTTTCCTTTGACTTATCTTCTGATATCAAGCCAACTTGAGCTATGTCAGAAGTTGCTTGCTTCATAGTTATATCAGAACTAACTATATCTTGACTCTGAACAACTTGAGCCATGTCAGAGGTTATTTTAGAAATCTTCCTTGAAGTCAGAGTAATATGAGCATCTTCATCAGAAATTTCTTCATCCATAGGAGGCACATAAACCTTTACAGGTTCACCAACTTTTTCTTTGCCCTTGGACCTTGGATCTATCTGCAATTATGATTTGGCCTTGGTTGCCACAGGATTTGTCCTTTCTCTTATCACAATGCCTTTAGCCGTAGGAAGTTTCTTTTCAACAACAGAAACTTCAGATTTGGAGATGACTTTTTCTAACTTAAGTCTAGCTTCTTCTTCCTTTAAACTCTCAAAGTCCATTCCTGGATTTTCTTTCAGAAATAACTGTCTTGAAATTTCTTCATCAAGTTCCAAAAGTTCATCAGAACTTATCCTTTTACCAGTATCAGAAGTTATTCTTCTTCCAGTATCAGAACTTGTTCTTTGACTTGTAGTTCCAGTTCTACTTGATGAGAGACCTCCACCTTGACCATGACCTCCACCCATTCCAGAGTTTCCCGGGTCATTACCATCATCCTTTTTCTTCAGTGTCTTTACAGATTTGCATTTGGACTTAATTACCTTCTCCCCTTTTTTGGCATCAGCAGGTAAAAGAAGAGAGACAAGCAATTCTATTGAAGATTGGATCTTATTGAGTTGATCTTGCTGAGAAGCTTGATTTTTCAAAATTTCATCAATCTGAGATTGTTGCTTCTCTTAGGTTTTCTCAATGTAGGCAATTATGTCAAAGGTAGGTTTGAAAAACATCTTCTTGTCCAGCTTTGCAACTCTATCTTGCTGATTCAAGGATTCTTGAATCTTGTCCACCTTGGCCTGAGTTACAGATTGTTGACCTTGAAGGTGTCTTGTACTAAGTGCAGTAACTCTTAGCTGTGTCTTGAAATCATCATTGACTAGCATCTCATCAGCTTTTTCCAAGTGTTGAGCAAGAATCTTTTCAGAAGGAACAAAACTGACTGAGTTCCATTCTTTAGTCCACTCCTGTCCTCTAGGGGTTTCAATCCAAGGGACTGGTGCTTCCCCTGTAACAAACTTCTTGACTATCGCAGCTTTTGAAGGAGCTTGTAGAGGTGCATGTCCAGAAGGACCAGCTGCATCAGCATCTGCATTTGTAGCAGCATTACCAGTATCATCAACATTTGCAGCATCAGAACTTACAGAGTCAACATCTTCAGCATCCTCTGATAAAAGAACGGTATGAGAGGCTATGGAGGCTTCAACATGATCCTCTAAGTGCTGATCTCCAACTATGTTCTGACCAACAGCCATATTCTGATGCTCACCTAAAATCTGATCTTCAGCATCTAGATGCAGAGAAGGTGTTGTAGGCAATTCTTGATTAAAATCAGCATCAGGAATTGGTGTTGTTGGTGGAGTGACTTGAGTTGGTGGAGCTTCTAGATTCAAAACCTGAGGCACTTCCAAGTTATGTATGTCAATTTCATCACATGGCCCCTGGGTATCAGCATGAACTGGAGATTGATGAGTTGCATGAAGGTCTGGATCAGCACTAGGAGAATTGTGAGCTTCAACAGGGTCTTGTGAGATCAGAGATTTCTGACCCCCTTCCTTAGCTGCTGCTTCCATACCTTTACCAGAATCTTCAGGCCTTTTTGCCAATGTTTTGAATCTTTTAGCTTTTAAGGAGACTTTAGGAGTTGTATCATCATAATTACGCTTTCTAAGCCTTTTTAGGGGCCTAGAACTGCCAATAGCAACATCCTCCTGAGAAGAGACCTTCTCAGCTTCTCTAACAACAGGTTCTGATACAGGAACCTGTTCCTCAGCATCTGATTCATCTCGCAGAATGAATCTCCTTCTCTTCTGTTGTGTCTGAGGTACTTTCTTAGTCCTCTTAGGTTTGGAAGAGGAAGGCTGCACTGTAGGTTCTGAAGTTTGAGGTGGAGAAGTTTAAGGTGATTGAGTAGAGGTGGTAGGTGCTGATGAATGAGGTGCAGACGGTTGGACATCTGGATATAGTGCAGTGTAACGGGATCATAGGTTATTAAGGCTTGTTTGACAGATAAAGGAATTAAGAGGGGTCTTAACACAGCCTTCTTATTATCAGTAGATAATAAGTCAGTAAAAGCTCTTTTAGCTATTCTGAATGACAAAATTAATTCACTAGCATTTCGGGGCTTATTATCACAACAGAAACTATAGATAAGCTGACAGAATCTAGCAAAATAAACAGTAGATCTATCTTCATTCATTCTATCCCCAATAAAACCTAAGACAACACTTGCATAGTCAAAATCAGTTTGATTTATGAGAGCATACCCGATTTGTTGGCTGAATATGGGAATTGCATCAAAATTGGAACATTTGTTTACAAAAGCCTTGGTTATGCAATCAAAGAAGAAACTCCATTCCCTCCTTATGAAAGATCTCTTCAACTGGCCCAGCTTTGCCAATGTCCTCTCATATCCCAGACTGGCCATCATGTTTTAAAGAACTGGATCTTCAACAGTAGAATAAACACAGTTCTCAGGTAGCTGCAGTGCTTGTCGAACCGTAGACAAGGTCACAACATACTCATCCTCCCATGATGAAAAAATAATACTTGGGGACCCTTGAGCACCACCATCATCATATAAACCGCTTCTCCAGAACTCCAGGACTTTAGTACCAGAGACTGCTTCGGGTTCGGTCAGAGCATACCCAATATCAGAACTAGCAAGAAAGTCCTGAATGAAGTGAAGTTCAGATGGGGCTTCTGACTTGCTAAGAATAGCAGAGAAGTTATTAGGAACAAACGTAGCTCCATCAAAAATTATATCCTTGGGTGCCATGAGAAATTCGTGAGAAAGAAAATTGCCTATAAGGTATTTAAGAAAATGTCTGAATGAAAAATATCAGTAGATGAGAGAGAATAAAAGTAAAAAGAGAGAGATAAAATGTGAAAGTAAATAAAAGATTTTACAATTTTTCTCTCTTTTACTTATACACGGTATAAAAAGTAACCGTTGAGACACCTGTCAGACATGCAGCAGTAAAAGATAATTAATGGGCACGGGTATTCAGTAATCATTACTTATCACATGCAATTTTTCAAGGAAAAACCATTCCACTTACCAAGTAATCCCATTAATCAAGGACGTTCAGTTTTATTTTAAATTTTAAAATTGTTCCCACTTAAGAAATTATTATTACTGCTTTACCAATATTATGTAAAAATATGACCAATGAGAGAATGACCAGAAATAAACCAAGTGAATAAATACTGCCACGTCAGAATCAGAACTTGATTTGTATTAGAGCTAAAAAGGTCATCAGAATATGGTTAGTATCAGGATTTATAATATTATCAGAATATGAAACGACTCAAAGACAAAATCTTGCAAAAAAATAAAATTTCATTAATATATTGAGCAAATACATTTCATGAAATTTAAATTACATGCTTAAAATTACAAGATTGTCCTAAGCTACAAATCCTAACATCAACAGCTTTAGTCCTAAGCTAAGAAGCCAGACAAAGCTGATGGTGAAGAGAAACAGATGGATATCAATTATTTCTTCTTCCTACTCTCAACAAAAAGAACAACAAGATGAATGATCCGTTCTTGCTGTTGGAGAGCTTCTCTCATTTCCTCTTCCAGATGCTCAAGATGGCGATGATAGTCCATGTAGAAGAATAAGAGGTCTGTGAGAACCTCTTGGGGAACTGAGTCCCAGATATCATCAGGAATGGCAGTGACATGCCACTCCTGCCTCCACTCAGTACAGCTCAACTCGATAGTGAAAGTGTCATAGTTCAGAACTAAGTTGAAACGAACCCTGTTTTGATGAGAAAAAAAATGAGTTTGAGAGAAAATGAGAGATGTGTTGGCTGGAATGAGGTGTTGGTTTATATAACCAATAAAATACCAAGAGATGCAAGGAAAATTGAATAGTTACAGTTAGAAATAATTCTACCTCATCTCCCTAGGATGATGAGAATAATAATAGTCATTGGAAGCTTAAAAATAGGATTTAATGCGCACACGAAACAAGTAAAAATTATTGTGCATAGACGAGTACCACTAACCTAAATCATGTTGACTGTTAATATCTCACCCAAACAAATTCTGATTTTAAATAAGACTGTTTCAGATTTTAACCACAAATAAGTCAAGTAAAGAATCATGATTTAATATCAGAACTTAGACTTATATCAGAACTTAACAGTCATCAGAACATGATTCCTTAACTCGAAAGGTGAATGCCTATTTCTATAATTCTTCACACAAATTTTGATTTCGTCTCTTCAGAACTTAATCATCAGAACTTCCATCAGAACTTGTCCTCAGAATTTATGCAACTGACACTTAACCTGTTCATCTGAAATAACATTTATCACCACAGTAATTTTCATCATCCATATGGAGTGTATATGTGTGCAGTAAGCTAAATATCAGATAAAGATTAAAGTCTGATTCACTTCAGTACATCTTAGAAATAAGGCATAACTGAGAATTATGCTCAAAATCTGTCGTGATTCTGAAGTCTACTTTAGAATGAGTTCATGCATGAATCCACCTCAACTGTTTTGTGCTCATTTTGTGCATCTTTTGAAATTCCATTTTACTGTGGCTTCTCGGTGTAAGTGAGTCACGACTGCTTATCAGAATTTATGCTATAATCAGAGTATTTCTCCAGTAATCATAGAGTGTGAAAAGTCACCAAGAAAATATTTATTTTGCTTTTCTGATGCATATTTCTTAATACCAGCAATGCACTTGGGTCTTCCCTTCCACATTTTTACTCTTGATCTCAAAGGAGTACCTGATTTTAATTTCTTTTTCTTTTCCTTTTCTTTTGATAAGTGAGGCTTATCAGCACTTAGTACATTCACCAGATTTACTAACATCAGAACTTAATAGATAAGAAGCATTATTCTAGTTTTTGACTTAGTAATAATATAGACAAAGTAAACTTAACTAAGCTCAATATCAGAATTTGCTTGTGTTAAAAGATTTCCACATAAACAATTACTTCAAACATGGCATCTTTAGTTTATTAAAGACTATAAGGTCAGTATCTAGCATGGTTATCCTCATTGGATTGAATAGTCACAGAAACATTCATCTCACTATCAGAGTTTAGAAATTCACATCAGACAACAATCAGTACTTAAGCAATTTTCAATTAAGCACAAAGATAGTAATATCTATAAATACTGATCATAAAGTCTGATGAAACAGAATCATAAACTAAGTAGACTTAGAGAAAGAACCTGAAACCATTCCAAGTTCATGTACCAATCTTGTAAAAGTAGCTTCACACAGTGGTTTTGTGAAGATATCTGCTAGTTGTTGATCTGTTGGAACAAAGTGCAATTCCACTGTACCTTCATCCACATGTTCCCTTATGAAGTGGTACCTAATGCTGATGTGCTTTGTCATTGAGTGTTGAACTGGATTACCTGTCATAGCAATAGCACTTTGATTATCACAGTTTATAGGGATTTTAGAATATGTTAACCCATAATCCAGTAACTGATTCTTCATCCAAAAAATCTGTGCACAACAGCTTCCTGCAGCAATGTACTCTGCTTCTGTAGTTGATGTGGAAATTGACTTTTGTTTCTTGCTAAACTAAGAAACTAATCTGCCTCCAAGAAATTGGCAGCTTCCACTTGTGCTTTTTCTGTCAATTTTGCATCCTACAAAATCTGCATCTGAGTAACCTATTAGTTAAAATATGATTCGCTGGGATACCACAATCCCAGATCAGCTGTTCCCTTAAGATACTTGAAAATTATTTTCATAGCTGTTAAGTGAGGTTCTCTTAGATCTGCTTGAAATCTTGCACAAAGACAGGTAGCATACATGATATCAGGTCTACTAGCAGTTAGATAGAGAGTGATCCAATCTTACCTCTGTAATCAGTACTATCTACTGATATACCAGTATCCTTATCCAATTTTGTTGTAGTGGCCATGGGAGTGGATGCACTTGAACAATCTTGCATTCCAAATTTCTTCAACAAATTTCTGGTGTGCTTGGATTGACAAATAAAAGTGCCTTCTTCATTCTGCTTGACTTGAAGGCCCAGAAAATAGCTAAGTTCCCCCATCATACTCATTTGATATCTTGACTGCATCAGTTTGGCAAACTTCTTGCAAAGTCTGTCATTTGTAGAACCAAAAATGATATCATCAATATATATCTACACCAAAAGTAAGTCATTTCCATGGTTGAGGTAGAACAGTGTTTTGTCAATAGTTCCTCTGTTAAATCCACTTTCCAGAAGAAACTGAGCTAAAGTCTCATACCATGCTCTTGGAGCTTGCTTAAGGCCATAAAGTGCTTTATCAAGCCTATAGACATGATTTGGAAATTTGGAATCTATAAATCCTGGAGGTTGTTCAACATATACTTCCTCTTCCAATTCTTCATTGAGAAAAGCACTTTTCACATCCATTTGAAAGACTGTAAACTTTTTATGAGTAGCATAAGCCAAAAATATCCTTATGGCTTCCAATCTAGCAACTGGTGCAAATGTTTCATCATAATCAATTCCCTCCTGTTGAGAATATCCTTTTGTAACCAGCCTTGCTTTATTCCTTGTAATTATGCCATCACTATCAGTTTTGTTTCTGAACACCCACTTTGTACCAACAACAGATTTGTTCTTTGGTCTTAGCACAAGGGTCCAGACTTTATTTCTTTCAAATTCATTTAACTCTTCCTGCATTGCTTGTACCCAATCAACATCTTGAAGAGCTTCTTCCACTTTCTTTGGTTCAGTCTGAGAAAGAAAAGAATTATAGAGACATTCACTTGAAGTAGTTGTTCTAGTTCTGACACCTGCGTCAGGATTTCTAATTATTAAATCAGGTGTATATGATTTAGTCCACTTCCTTGCAGATAAAATTTTTTCTCTAGAACTGGATGCTCCCCCATGATCCATGTTGTCTTCATCAACATTTTCTGATGCTCCCCCTGAAATTATGCTCTCTGAGTTGGATCCTTCAGAAATTGAGTTTCCAGAATTATCAGAACTTGGCTCATCAGAACTTGATAAATTAGAACTTGAAGAGCCAGTTGTAGGTTCTGATGCTTCTTGAGATGTGGTTGTATGTTCAGTATGCTCCCCCTGCACAGGTGCATCTTCCTTTGACGTAGTCACCATAGTTTCAATAACATCAGAGTTTAATTCATCAGAGTTTGCAGTATCAGGATTTAGACTATTAGGATTTTCAGTATCAGAATTTAAGTCTTCATTTTCAAATCTCAGCTGATCATGATCATTGAAATCTTCAAGTCCAGTAATCTTCTAGTCATCAAAGGAGACATTGATAGATTCCATGACAACCCTTGCTCTTAAATTATAGACTCTGAAGGCTTTTGTGGAAAGTGGATACCCAACAAAAAAAATTTCATCAGCTTTTAAATCAAAATTTGGATAGTTGTTCAGGATGAGTCTTAAGAACAAAACACTTGCATCCAAATACATAAAAATACTTCAGATTTGGCTTCTTTTTCTTCACCATCTCATATGGTGTCGTTCCATGCTTGTTAATGAGTGTTGCATTTTGAGTAAAACAAGCAGTCTGCACAGCTTCAGCCCAAAAATAGGTTGGTAGCTTTGCTTCATCAAGCATAGTTCGTGCAGCTTCAATAAGAGTTCTATTCTTTCTTTCAACAACTCCATTTTGTTATGGAGGTCCAGGAGCAGAAAATTCATGCTTTATTCCATGGTCTTTGCAGAACTCTTCCATGATCAAATTCTTGAACTCAGTGCCATTATCACTTCTTGTGATCTTCACAGAATCTTTGACCAATTTATCCAGTTGATTGACATGATCAATCAAGATAGATGCAGTTTCACTTTTTGTGTGCAAGAAATACACCCATATATATCTGGGGAATTCATCCACTATGACCATAGCATATTTCTTCTTTACAATAGACATGACATTCACTGGACCAAATAGATCTACATGTAGTAGTAGATAAGGCTCAAGAATTGATGATTCAGTCTTGCTCTTGAATGAAGATTTTCTTCGCTTAGCCTTCTGACATGAATCACAGAGGCCATCAGGAGCAAATACTGATTTTGGCAGTCCTCTCACAAGATCTTTCTTGACTAGTTTATTTATATTGTTGAAATTTAAATGAGAGAGTTTCTTGTGCCAATTCCAGCTTTCTTCAATTGATGCTCTACTTAACAGACAGATTGCAGAACCATCAGTACTTGTTGAAAGCTTGGCTTCATAAATGTTACCATGCCTGTATCCTTTTAGAACAAATTTTCTTGTAGATTTGCTTACAACTTCACAGTGTTCTTCAAAGAAATCCACATGATAACCTCTGTCACAGATTTGACTAACACTCAACAGATTGTGTTTAAGTCCTGAGACCAGAGCTACTTCTTTAATTATGACATTTCCAAGATTGATATTTTCATATCCCAATGTTTTTCCAATGTTGCCATCTCCATAAGAAACACTTGGGCCAGCTTTCTCCACAAAGTCTGATAGCAGGGCTTTATTTCCAGTCATCCTAAGTATCCACTGTCCAGAACTAGGATGTTTTTCCTGTTGCCCTGCAATCACAAAGACCATTAATGATTAGCTTTAAGGACCCAGACTAGCTTGGATCCTTTGGCCTTTTTAAGTTTGTTAACATTTGCAGCGGATTTAGCATCAGAGTTTATGTTAACATTTTTCTTATCAGCATCTACACTATCAGACTTTGTATCAGAACTTACACTAGAAGGAACAATGCTAACTTTCTTTAAAGAAGGTTTTATTTGATAATAATCATAGTACAAACTATGATATTCCTTACAAGTATAAATGGAATGACATACACTACCACAATGAAAATAAAGATTTTGTGGCCTATATCTAACAGACTGACTCTTAACTCCTGACTTTAAAGGTAAGGAGTTTATGTTCTTATTCTTCCTGCAAAAAGAAGCCAGATGGTTAGAACTTCCACAGTTATGACATGTTTTTCTAGGAGCATTAGGAACAGGCTTATAATCATTGCTTTTATTCACACCTTCCTTTCCATCCCTATTTTTCCTAGTTGACTTTACCTTGTTTATATTCTTAACATCTTTCAGCTTATGCTTAAGTTGCTTCTTTGTCATGAAGCCTATGTTTACTTCAGTTGGCTTTTCCTGTTTTAGTTTGTCAGAAGTTAATTCCTCTTTAACTTCTGATTTCTCAGTTTCAGACTTTACAGCTACAAACTTAACAGGTTTTACCTTTGGCTTTTGTTTAACAACTATAGGCTTAATTTCTACAGTTCTTTTATCATTCTTGTCATCTCCATAACCTAAGCCCTCTTTCCAGTTTCCACTACTTAACAAATTCTGAGTTGTTCTACCAGAGTTAGTCTAAGTCCTAATAATCTCTCTTTCCTTTTCTAACTCAGTTTTTAGAGATTCATTCATTTTAAGTACTTCATCCCTAACATAGAAAGCATCATCTCTATCTTTCTAAGTTTGATGGAACATGACTAACTCTTTTTCTAAATAATCATTCCTCTTTTTACAGGAAAGATTTTCAGAAGTTAATCTTTCACATGTTAAAGTTTGATCTCTATAACTAATGAACATGGTTTTAAGATATCTTTTTAACTCATTAATGTCATCAGTATGAAAGGCATAAGTAGTTTGAGGTACCTTTAACTCAGCAGCTTCAGAACTGCTATCAGCATTATCCATCAAGGCATAGTTCACCTCACTTTCAGAATCTGAAGTGTCTGTCCAGCTTTTCTTCTTTGTGACAAGAGCCTTGCCTTTGTCACTCTTCACTTTCTTGCAATCAGGAGATATGTGGTCTTTCTCACCACACTTGTAGCATTTGATATTTGTGTAATCTCCTCTGTCAGACTTCCCTCCTTTGCCTTAAGATTTTCTGAAACTCTTCTTATCAGAACTTGCACCTTTCGTGGAAAACTTCTTTCCCTTCCTGAACTTTCTGTATGCAATCCTTGTGATTCCTTTCACCATAAGAGCACACAGCTTCATCATCTCTTCATCAGCATCCATCGCAGGCAAGCTTTCAGTTTCTGAGTCATCATCACTATCAGAACTTGATGACTCAGTATCAGACTTTATGATGAGCGCTTTTTCCTTGCCTTTCCTTAAGGTAGCTGCTTTGGGGGATTCTTCCTCAGCCTTAAGAGCAACTGTCCTTGACTTTCCTCCTTTCCTCTTGCTTCTTTGTTCTATCTCAAGTTCATGAGTCTTGAGCATCCCATAAATTTCATCAAGAGTTGTTTCTTCAAGATTATAGTTGTCTCTTATAATTGTGGCCTTCAAATCCTAACTTTTAGGAAGAGTTGACAGGAATTTAAGGTTTGAATCTTCAAGATCATACTCATTATCAACTAGTGACAAATCATTCAAGATTTGACAAATCTGTCATATAAATCAGTCATTGACTCATTAGGCTTTGAGTCAAAGTGTTCATACTCTTGAGTGAGTATAGTCCTCCTGTTCTTCTTAATCGAATCAGTTCCCTGGCATCTTGTCTCCAAGGCATCCCATATCTCCTTTGCAGTCTTACAGTTAATTACCCTGTTTGACAATACATTATCAATGTCATTATGCAGCAAGTGCCGTACCTTAGCATCCTTAGCAATTGATGCGATATCTTCAGCAGTGTAATCACTCTTCTCCTTTGGTACAGATTTTGCTGTTTCACCTGCAACTGCAACTGCGAGTTTGGTTGGCTTGTGAGGTCCTTCATTGATTCTGTCAAGATATTCTGGATCTGTAGCTTCCAGAAACATAGTCATCCTCACCTTCCATATGGGATATTCAGATGGTTTCAGTATGGGAACTCTAATAGCCTCATATCGACTATGGATTTGAGTCTTTGGAGGTTCTTCAGTTTTGGTGGGCTTGGTTGGAGTTTCTGCTTCAGACATGATTATTTTTGGATCTTAAACTGTTTGTGTGTTAACAGATAGGCTCTGATACCACTTGTTAGGTCACATACACTGTAGAAGGGGGGTTGAATACAGTGTATAGCACAATCAAATCGAATTCAAAGAACACAAGTAACAGAAAACAAACTTTATTAAACTCTGTTACAATGTATAACTGTCCTCTCTCAGTGATGAGCAAAATATCACGAGAGCTGCTAGTGTTACAATGAATATTATTCTCGATAATGATAACACATATAGTGTAAACCCTATGTCTGTGTTTATATACTACACAGTTATAAGATAATCGCTAACTGATATGGAATATAATTCTGCTTCCTAAAATATATCAATCAGATATCTTTTCTTACAAGTATTCTATTCTTTATAGTATTCCTTCTTCATGCATATCTCTTCTTGCGTTTGTCTTGATCTTCTTTCCTTTCAATCAGTCGCCTTCCTTATCTGAAAGTTTCCTTTAAGTCCTAATATTATCTCTTGATAAATATTTTCTGAACCTTAAGTACTGATAACTTAAGTTCTGTCTTCAGTATAAGTGCTGATATCCAGTTAAGTACTGATTTGTCTTGTTTAAGTAAGATCTGAAAACTACACACAAATCATATTAGACATGACATTATCAAATATATCTAACAATATATTTTATTTAATTATTTATTCAATTATTACACTTTTAAAATAATAAAAATAATAAAAAATATCTGAGTTTTTATATCAAATCTTGGGTTTGAGAGATTATACCTTCCTTGGAGTGAAATAAGTTGCTAGGGAGCCTTATGACCTTGATCTATCCTTAAACAAGCTTGGATCTCACAAACAATCAAGAAAACACAAAGTTAGTTTTTTGAAGATACCATTCATCAAGAACTTAAATAAATTGATTAGCTTCGTAAACCTTGGAATCTAGAGCTCAAAATCATACCATAACTAAGTTTAGAAATATAGAATCCATGGAAACAAACCTCTTAATTTTTTAAGGTGTGGAGCTTGGACTTTGAAAATCACATCCTTGTATTTTCATGAAAAAGTCGAGCCTAAACAATGGGGAGAGAAGAAGATAAAGTGCTTTGGTGTTTGTGAATGATTTTACTTGGTTGTTATCCAATTTTGCTAAAAATATCTTGGTTAACTTAACCTTAGTTAATCAAGGGTTAAAAATTAAAATACTTGGTCCATAATCAATCTTGCAAAATATCTTGCTAACCATGCTTGCATCATCATGCTTCATTCTTTTGCCACTTGTCAACTCCATATGGCTTGATGATGTCATAATCCTTGGCTTCTTGTACAAGCTTGTCTCTTGGTTGCTTATTTGTTTTACGGTTCGCTTAACTCTCATTCTCGTTAATCGTTTGAGGGATCATATACGGGATCTTGTTACTTGGGCTTCCCTAAACCTTTAATATTTTATACTCCTTTAATGATCCTCTCTTATAATCCTTGAATTTAAATTATTTTAATCATGTTACCTTATACTCAATTCTTTCGGTATCTGGTGGATTTTCGGGAAAAATAAGAGTGTCCGAACTCGAATTATGACAACCTTTACATACACTTATTGTGACGGCCACAACCCCGGGGGTCAGGAGTTGATGTCACTAACAACAATACTAATAAACAACATAACCCAACTTATTAATTATACATAATTTCGACCCCTTTACCAAGACCTTTTCCAGGTTTAAGTATGACTTAGGTTACAACCATCACAAAACCAACTTACTAAGGACAATTCAACAATACTATCTTTATTCAGCAACTCAACAGACCCGCTTGGGTCCAACACAACTACCTCAGAGGAGCCTGACACGGAAGGAACTGGAACTCTGCCCCGACTACCACTGAAGAATCTCCTAGATATCTGCAATACATATACAAAACATTGTTGCAAGGGTGAGCAATCAATTGCTCAGCAGTACCACTATATGAATAGTAATCAAAGACAGTTTATGATAAATAATTATAGGAACAGAAATCATAACTTGCTATAAAACAAGTAAAACATGTATGAACTGGATATCAAAACTAGCATGCTCTACAAAACCAAATCATTAGTGTGTGCTGTGCATAAATATCAATTTCAATCTTAGCATGCTTCTTTCGTTTTCAAATCTTCTGTCCCATCGCAGGACCCATAAAACCATTTGTCCCGTTACGGGGACCCAAAATCATTTGTTCCGTTATGGGAACCATAAAACTTATCCCATCACAGGATCTATAAAACTTGTCCCATCACAGGACCTATAAAACTTGCTCAGATATAAAGGTATTGGATGATCCCCGGTGAGACAGCTGATCAGGCTATCCTATAAAACTTGTTCCAGAACTCAGAGACTAGCTAGGTCTCTATCACGCTGGGCTGGTGGTTATAATAGGGTGCGCAACCACTTCGCCTCTTACGCTAACTTCCAGGCCGTTACGGGCCTTCTGCGCACACTCATCCAATTATCTGATCATTTTTATCCAGTTTTCCAAATCACTTACCAATCTCTTGTCAAAACAATTATAACTAGCACATTTTCCAAAACATTTTCATTCTATTCAAAATTTTAGAGATAGGTATTTTCAGAAGTTACTTTTCCCCCAAAACACAAGTTAATAAAATAATTTGAAACCCAGGGGATACGTAACTTAAATCATTCTGTTCCAGTATGTAATTTAAATCAACAATTATTCATATATACTGAACCGTAAAAGATTTGTTCAGGGGTACTTGCCTTGCAGAGCTTTACAAATAATATCGATTGACCTTGAGCCGACATAAACGCTCAGGATTTATCGCGTAACCACTAGATTACCCTGGCTTCGACTTCAACACTCAGGTCCTTCGGTTGGAACCTTACCGAGCTCGTCGACTGTCCACTAGGCTATCCAACGTCAACTCTTAGGCTTTCCGACTAGCACCTACAAAGTCGAAACACCCTAACTTAGACCATTGATTATGCTTGACATATCCTCGCTAACAATCTACCCAAACGTTAACAAAACCCGACTCGTAACATACTTCATATAATAATACACGTATCAATTAGGGTTCACGTCTTCGAAAGTAGGTTCCGTGTTCATTTTCAGAAATAGGTATATTTATCCTTTTATGAAATTAGGTTTATCGATTTTTGTAAAGTATTTCATCACAACACATCATCAGATTTCGTATAAGGTACGTACATATAACCGATCGAAGTCCCGATAGTCATTGGGTACGGCCTCGTATTTCCGTAATTTAATTTTCCGGAAATCGGGCAACACCTCCTTTATTTATCGGACTACCCGTCGAACATCCCGACGTCCAAACAAACACAACTACAATCAATCGCAATCCAAACCCAACCACCGATTTCAGTCATCAATATCAGTCCAAAATTCTCAATTACCAATTAAATACAATTATTAATTATTAGCCGTGTTTTTATGGTTTAATCGTATTTTATTCGCAATTCGCACCTTAAATCGTATTTTGTATTTTAAATTGTAGGACTCAGAAATGATTCATCATCGTCCACCGTCCACTCGTAAAAAGTCATCGCGGACGGCGGCAAAATTTCGCGGGTACCCGAGTAATTTCTCGGGTTTCCAACGCAAACTTCGCCGATTAAAATAAAATTTTCCCACACGAAAATAAATTTTATTTCACATATATAACTCAAAATATTCCTGCAAAAAATTAAATAATATAATTAAAACAATTTCAATTCAGACAGGACACGCACACGTAACTATAATGCGCCCACCGACACAACATAATCGGAAAACAGGAGCTGGAAAAACACAAGGACAGCGATACAATCGGGGGAAAAAGAAAGCACAGAACACACACATATACATGGAACACACATATATATGTATATATACTTTACAGGATTTAACCGAAGGCATGGACCAACCGGAAAAGAGGAAAACGGCCGAAAAACGCAGGCAGCAGTCGGCGAAAACGAAAGGGAGAGAAACACAGAAGAGAGCTGAGAAGAGAGAGAGTATTACAGAGACAGAGAGGAGTGAGAGATCGAGAGATTGAAGAGAACGAGAGAGAGAGAGAGAGAGAGAGAGGATTGTGTCGAGAGAGAGATTGAGAGAAATGGAGGGATAAGGAGGAGAGGAAAATGAACTGCAGAAAAATAAACGGGTTGAACCCGACTAAAACCACCCCCTGCCCCCCTTTTTTTTTTTTTTTTATAAACCCCGCAACAAACTATTATCTGACCTGTACTTTGTTTAACGATACAATTCACAATTAATATAAATTTGAAATAAATTCCAAACTGGATTCAAAATTTCCGAACTAAATAAAATTAATCAAATAAAATTTTCGTAATTTTTAGAATAATTTCTAAAATGAAATTTATTCCCGTTTTTATCAATTAAACGGATCGACGCGCAGGTGAAATTAATCCCAAAAATTCCCAAAATACTTTTTAAAATTCTCGGAATATTCCAAACTTAATAAAATATAAATTTCGTAATTTTTAAAGAATCCCAGAATTAAATACGGATTTAACAAATAATTGAAATCAGAAAATCGTATATGGCTAAATAATTGATGAAATATTGATTTCTCAATTTTAAAAACTCCTAAAAATAATTATTAAAATTATGAAGCAATAAAAATGATTTTAGAGTTGATCCAAGTATTTATGGAAATAAATCCTGAATAAAATCACCTTTAAATATAAAGGTGACACAACACAACTTTACAACGAATTACACAATTAATACAAGAACACCAACAATCACACATAATTAATTAAAATATTAACAAAAATAATATTCAGCTGACAGAACCCACAGACCTATTTTATTTATGCAATTATTTAATAATTACACATTTAATATTACAGAAATGTACGAGTCGTTATAATCTTCCCCCCTTAAAAAGATTCTGTCCTCAGAATCTGATTTTAACCAAACAAGTGAGAATATTTGTCAAGCATATCTGACTTTAACTCCCAAGTAGATTCTTCTACTCGAGGATTCATTCAAAGCACACTCACTAAGAATATAGACGCATTCCTAAGGACTCACTCATAACGATCTAGGTTTTGGGTCAATCATTCCACGCAAAACAATTTGGACAAGAGCCCATTGACTCCTACTCAACGATTTGGTTCGAATCAAGAACATATCGCTTTAACAATGATATGCAGATCACACTATAAATTACTGCAACTGTAATGAAAATGCTAACCCTTGAGCATTTCATCTATCTTCCTCGATACCTGCAACGGTACATATATTTAGGGCTCAACTCGCCTCTTCTAATCAGACCTAACCAATCTCTTTTTCGATGCAAATTCGTCTTCTTTCTTTGTCCATCACAAGCTGCGTCAACTCCTTTTCGAATCAACACCACTACGCCCTTGGTGCGCTGAAATTACTCAGGATCTAATAACATTTCTACTCCCGCTTTCTCTCAATAGAGGGGAACTCACACTTATACTCACACAGGGCTTCGCAAGGTGGCATTCCCCCACTAGGATGATAACTTGGCCCTTCGTCTACGGATGATAGATGGTACTCATATTCAATTTAATTTCCAAACATTCGAATACTTCTTACTCATTTCCATCCATTAAGACTAGAAAATAATTTCATATCTTCACTTCTTCTCACCTTTAGGTATTTGGACTTTACATTCCACTCTTTCCAATTCTTTTGTTAACTCCTTGAATTAGGTCACCTAAATAATCAATTCTTAATAGGGTTACTTATTCCTATTCGTCATCTTGTTAAACTCCCGATAATCATTACATACTCTCATAATTTCATCCTTCTTTTCAGCAACATTTCTGGTGTAAACCAAGGGACTATATCTGGTATGCTCACTTTCCTTACTAATATCTTTTACAATTATCGAACTAATTATTTCGTCTCACTGGCCTTCCAAGAAACTCCAGGATATTTATATATTACTCAACTTCCTTCAGCTTAAGTATTTTCTACTTCGTATCTTTACACAAGGTGGATCTACTTTATCTCTTTAGCTTATTAACTCCTTTCTTCACACGATTGGAAGAGCTTCTTATCTTGCTCCTTCTTTTAGCAACTCACCCTACTACTGGCTTCCATACACTTTACTATTCGCTTCTCCTGAATTAATCTTTGCCTTATGAAAGGAAAACCAATTCGTTACTAAAATCATATCAACTCTTCTAGATCAAAGGGTGTCAGGTCAGCTGCACTACGTCCGAATTCTAAACGCTCGTTCTTTTGGTCACTCTGGAAGTTCTGCCTCTAACTGTGCTAGATGTTGACCCTTGGGATGTAATACCTTGAGTAACCATTTTCCCAACTTCTTGCAATACGCCCAACCTTCCCACATTGGTAACAAGTAACTCTTGAATTTTCTGGATTGCACTCCGACGCATAATGATCCTTATGACCACATATAACATATCGAACGTTCTTTGTTTCCAGGTCTGAAAATCACGTCAGAAATTGACTTACTCTAATTGGAACCGACTTCTATCTAACTGACCATTAATTGGTATAATTAACCAACTCTCTCTTTTAATTGTTCAATTGGAGTATCAACAGAAACCTCAGTAACACACAAAAGTATAAGTTGTATCCATAAAGGTAGAGTATTTTCCAAAAATTTGGGCAGCATTTCCTCTATGTTATTGTCTACCAGTCGGACTCAAGCCGACACCAATATTCAACCAACAACCATAACAATCCATCAACATCAACCAAACCACCAACAAGTATACTAACCATCTTTCACCACTCAACTCCACGGTTCACAATACTGTGACACATAACATGTTAATAACCATAGGTATCACTAACCAACATAATAAAATGGGGTTGGCTATTTCAGCCACTACTACCAACAAGTAACCTTGCAAACTAGGTCAACTTAAGGACCTCTGTTAGGCATACTAGTCCAAGTTTCAGCCAATCATTCTTCTAAAACCGATTCCCTATCATTTGCCATAGACTCGATAACCACTGAATTAACTTTTCTAAGATAACAACCTTTCCCAATGGATCACAAATCCTTTCTGCTGCCATCATTCCAAAATAACAACCAAACACAAAACTTTTATTTCTCCTGACGGTCAATTCTTCATTTACTTTCCATAACTAGGACGATCTGACCATAGTGATTACTGAAGAAAATTCATTGCCATAAAATACCAAATAAAATTTCAAAGTCAAGATAATTTATTCTAAAAGTAACATGAAGGAAATGCGGATATGACTGGGAGCAACCATACAAGTACGTAAGACGGCCAATCTTAGTACCATACAGCTTACAACACATATTTCGGTGGCGTCCCACCAGACTCTTTGTCACACAAACAAATAGTCACATCATATGTATTGTTTGCCCCAATCAACCGATAGAACCTCCGAGGAAAGAAATATGAGGGTACAAGGTAGAAACCTCAGTACTCATCAACATTCACCATGAGACTCGGCTGTCATGGCAGCCGCTGACTATTATCCTTCCACCTGAACGTTCATGATCAGATTCGCTTGCTCGAGAAAAGAAACTAGAAACCTCAACAAGACATTTCCAATGATGCCTATATATACGGGAGACTTGCTTAAACCTAGGGCAGTTCCAACCAATCCCCAACAGACATCAGGGTCACGCCTTCGAACCCTTGACTAAACTCACAGACTTGCTCCTCTGGTTGAGTTGCTGACTCATATCTATATAGAATAAACCTTCTTGCACTCTTCTGACTCTATTCCTAACCTAAATCAGGGACTCAAACCTGTAGCTCTGATACCAACCTGTGACGGCCTCAACCCCGGGGGTCAGGAGTTGATGTCACTAACAACAATACTAATAAACAACATAACCCAGCTTATTAATTATACATAATTTCGACCCCTTTACCAAGACCTTTTCCAGGTTTAAGTATGACTTAGGTTACAACCATCACAAAACCAACTTACTAAGGACAATTCAATAATACTATCTTTATTCAGCAACTCAACAGACCCGCTTGGGTCCAACACAACTACCTCAGAGGAGCCTGACACGGAAGGAACTGGAACTCTGCCCCGACTACCACTGAAGAATCTCCTAGATATCTGCAATATATATACAAAACATTGTTGCAAGGGTGAGCAATCAATTGCTCAGCAGTACCACTATATGAATAGTAATCAAAGACAGTTTATGATAAATAATTATAGGAACAGAAATCATAACTTGCTATAAAACAAGTAAAACATGTATGAACTGGATATCAAAACTAGCATGCTCTGCAAAACCAAATCATTAGTGTGTGCTGTGCATAAATATCAATTTCAATCTTAGCATGCTTCTTTCATTTTCAAATCTTCTGTCCCATCACAGGACCCATAAAACCATTTGTCCCATTACGGGGACCCAAAATCATTTGTTCCGTTATGGGAACCATAAAACTTATCCCATCACAGGATCTATAAAACTTGTCCCATCACAGGACCTATAAAACTTGCTCAGATATAAAGGTATTGGATGATCCCCGGTGAGACAGCTGATCAGGCTATCCTATAAAACTTGTTCCAGAACTCAGAGACTAGCTAGGTCTCTATCACGCTGGGCTGGTGGTTATAATAGGGTGCGCAACCACTTCGCCTCTTACGCTAACTTCCAGGCCGTTACGGGCCTTCTGCGCACACTCATCCAATTATCTGATCATTTTTATCCAGTTTTCCAAATCACTTACCAATCTCTTGTCAAAACAATTATAACTAGCACATTTTCCAAAACATTTTCATTCTATTCAAAATTTTAGAGATAGGTATTTTCAGAAGTTACTTTTCCCCCAAAACACAAGTTAATAAAATAATTTGAAACCCAGGGGATACGTAACTTAAATCATTCTGTTCCAGTATGTAATTTAAATCAACAATTATTCATATATACTGAACCGTAAAAGATTTGTTCAGGGGAACTTGCCTTGCAGAGCTTTACAAATAATATCGATTGACCTTGAGCCGACATAAACGCTCAGGATTTATCGCGTAACCACTAGATTACCCTGGCTTCGACTTCAACACTCAGGTCCTTCGATTGGAACCTTACCGAGCTCGTCGACTGTCCACTAGGCTATCCAACGTCAACTCTTAGGCTTTCCGACTAGCACCTACAAAGTCGAAACACCCTAACTTAGACCATTGATTATGCTTGACATATCCTCGCTAACAATCTACCCAAACGTTAACAAAACCCGACTCGTAACATACTTCATATAATAATACACGTATCAATTAGGGTTCACGTCTTCGAAAGTAGGTTCCGTGTTCATTTTCAGAAATAGGTATATTTATCCTTTTATGAAATTAGGTTTATCGATTTTTGTAAAGTATTTCATCACAACACATCATCAGATTTCGTATAAGGTACGTACATATAACCGATCGAAGTCCCGATAGTCATTGGGTACGGCCTCGTATTTCCGTAATTTAATTTTCCGGAAATCGGGCAACACCTCCTTTATTTATCGGACTACCCGTCGAACATCCCGACGTTCAAACAAACACAACTACAATCAATCGCAATCCAAACCCAACCACCGATTTCAGTCATCAATATCAGTCCAAAATTCTCAGTTACCAATTAAATACAATTATTAATTATTAGCTGTGTTTTTATGGTTTAATCGTATTTTATTCGCAATTCGCACCTTAAATCGTATTTTGTATTTTAAATTGTAGGACTCAGAAATGATTCATCATCGTCCACCGTCCACTCGTAAAAAGTCATCGCGGACGGCGGCAAAATTTCGCGGGTACCCGAGTAATTTCTCGGGTTTCCAACGCAAACTTCGCCGATTAAAATAAAATTTTCCTACACGAAAATAAATTTTATTTCACATATATAACTCAAAATATTCCTGCAGAAAATTAAATAATATAATTAAAACAATTTCAATTCAGACAGGACACGCACACGTAACTATAATGCGCCCACCGACACAACATAATCGGAAAACAGGAGCTGGAAAAACACAAGGACAGCGATACAATCGGGGGAAAAAGAAAGCACAGACCACACACATATACATGGAACACACATATATATGTATATATACTTTACAGGATTTAACCGAAGGCATGGACCAACCGGAAAAGAGGAAAACGGCCGAAAAACGCAGGCAGCAGTCGGCGAAAACGAAAGGGAGAGAAACACATAAGAGAGCTGAGAAGAGAGAGAGTATTACAGAGACAGAGAGGAGTGAGAGATCGAGAGATTGAAGAGAACGAGAGAGAGAGAGAGAGAGGATTGAGTCGAGAGAGAGATTGAGAGAAATGGAGGGATAAGGAGGAGAGGAAAATGAACTGCAGAAAAATAAACGGGTTGAACCCGACTAAAACCACCCCCTGCCCCCTTTTTTTTTTTTTTATAAACCCCGCAACAAACTATTATCTGACCTGTACTTTGTTTAACGATACAATTCACAATTAATATAAATTTGAAATAAATTCCCAACTGGATTCAAAATTTCCGAACTAAATAAAATTAATCAAATAAAATTTTCGTAATTTTTAGAATAATTTCTAAAATGAAATTTATTCCCGTTTTTATCAATTAAACGGATCGACGCGCAGGTGAAATTAATCCCAAAAATTCCCAAAATACTTTTTAAAATTCTCGGAATATTCCAAACTTAATAAAATATAAATTTCGTAATTTTTAAAGAATCCTAGAATTAAATACGGATTTAACAAATAATTGAAATCAGAAAATCGTATATGGCTAAATAATTGATGAAATATTGATTTCTCAATTTTAAAAACTCCTAAAAATAATTATTAAAATTATGAAGCAATAAAAATGATTTTAGAGTTGATCCAAGTATTTATGGAAATAAATCCTGAATAAAATCACCTTTAAATATAAAGGTGACACAACACAACTTTACAACGAATTACACAATTAATACAAGAACACCAACAATCACACATAATTAATTAAAATATTAACAAAAATAATATTCAGCTGACAGAACCCACAGACCTATTTTATTTATGCAATTATTTAATAATTACACATTTAATATTACAGAAATGTACGAGTCGTTATACTTATATACTTTATAGAATACTAATATGATCTCAAAATTTCCATTACAGTGCTCCTATATAGTGTGGTCTGATAATTTTACTCAATTAACAAAATCAGCAAAAGTTACTAATCATCAGGGTTTCAAAAATTCCAAAAATTGGGGTTATTACAATTATACTTATCGAGATGTCGAGTTCTCTATATAACAAACTGGAGATCTCGATGTAAAACTCAAGTACAAAATGCAGATCAGTTAAATATCCAAGATTATCGATCAACAAACAAATTAGTCACTGATTTGAAAAGTCTACAAAAGTATCTTGAAGAGTACAAGATCAAAGGCCAAGATTAACGAACAAAGTAAAGTCACAGACATGCACGATTTGCAAAGATACACTAAGCCAGAAATAGAAAGTTTCAGTTAACTTAGAGTAGGGTTTAGTACATGCTATTGCATGTTGTGTAAAACCAGTGTTTACTATCTCATAAAGTAAACATTGGATGCTCTTTTTTAGTTGTAAGATATAGATCTAGAAAATCTTGTAACTCTCAAGAGAGAAGGTGAGTTCTGTATCAACAAATAATCTAGAAATTTGTAGCAAGACATACTTGATTTTAATATAAAATTAAGTCAATTTTGAAAGATAGTGTGTTCATGTGCATGTTTCATTATTCCTGTTAAAACATATTATCTCTACAGTTAGATTACTTTGTTCACCATCCGTAACAGTTCAAAAAGCTTGAAAATAATCCAAAACACATTCACCCCCTGTATTGTATTCATTACCTAACAATATGGCTAGTAGGAGTACTCTCATCAAATTCACATTGAATAACCTGCCAATTTATTGGTTTATCCTTTTCAGGATCCCAAAAAAGTATTCTTGTTGAGATGGATTGGATAAGAAGAAGAATTTTATGGAAGGGGCTTGAAGAGGATAATGGGGGGAAGGGAAAACTTCATATAATAAACTGGAATTTAATTTTTCAACCCAAAGAAGGGGGTGGTCTAGGTCTAGATTTCTTAGAACAAAAGAACTCATGACTTTTAAGTAAATGATGGTGGAGGTGGATAGCCGAGAGAGGCAGACCTTTGTTGAAAATAGTTAAAGGTAAATATATTCTCAAAGAAGAGTTATAGTGGGATCAATGCTGGAAGAGGAGTAGTAAGTTGTCAGGAATAATGAATTGTATTATTAGGCCGGTGAGGGATTTTCAGGGAAGTGGATGGATGGGTTTGTTTGAAATAGGGTCATTAAAATGGAAAGTTAGAAATGGGAAAAGAATACTACTCTAGGAAGACTTATGGTGGGAGAATTAGATTCTTAAGCTTTATTTTCTGAGATTGTATTCTCTATCCGATTTGAAAAGATACAAAATTAAAGAGTTTTTCGAATTGTTGTCCAATAATGAGAGTATATTCAGATGGCTGAGAAATCTAAGAGAATGGGAAAAGGAGGAGGAAGATATGTTGAACTTAATAATAGTTCAGTTAAATCTCACTAACTCCAAAGATGTCAGTATATATAGAAATGTAATGGAGTAGAATTTTCTTTAAAATTTAGTTATCTCTCTCTTTTTGGTGATTCAAGCTCAAGACATCATAAATGGAGCTCAATTTGGAAGTTGAAGGTACCTCCTAAAATTCAAATATTCATATGGAAAGTGGAACACAATATTCTCCCCAAAAATGTTTTTCCTGAGAAATAGAATTGGTAATGGAATAGCCAGTGCATTTGATTGGTGTAGATATAATACGAAAAAGATGTTGAGGATATTTTTTGAAACTGTGATAGAGTTTTTCAGTTGTGGAAATTCATCATATTATGATGGGATCTGAGCTGTGAACAAGCTCAAGCTCTAGAGTCTCCTATTTGGAAATGCTTTAAGATCTTCAAAGGTAATAAAGTCAATGTAGTTTAGAAAATGTTGGTTTGTACTACCCTATGGTCTATATGGCTAAGCAGGAATAATGTAATTTTTAATGGAAAAAATGATAAGATAGGCACACTGAAAGAGCTCATAAGGGTTAGGTCCTTCCGATAGGGAATAACAACTTTTTTCAAACCAGAAATGGAGGATTTATGGAGAGTTAATCCAGTAGGAGCAATCATGCTATGCAGTAAAAAGAAGTCTTTAGAGGATATAATTTGGTGGAACACGTATGCTATTAAATACATAGATAGCTCCTAGAAACTTTCAAATGATCAAGGAAATGAGGAGATAGTCATAGCTGTAAAATGAGAATTTTTGGTAGATTGCAATAAAAGGATTAAATTCATGTTTTCTGATCCTACAGATGCTTGGTGTCCTTTAAAGGCATAGAGATATGATATTATTCATATGTACAAGGAAGTGAAATTTTCCTCACACGGAGCTGGTAACATAATATTGTGTGCATATAGTATGCTTTTGGTAAACCAATTTCTCAGGGATAGATTATCTTTTAGGTTAGAAAATTAATATAAATGATGCAATGCATTAGTTAAGGATGCTTTTTTCAAGTTAATTTTTCTCCCCTGAGAAGTGCTACAAGAAGTTGATGATTTAACAAAACAAGGAAGTCTGAAGAAGATCCTGATTTTTTCTTGGTGTTAACAAGTATGGGCTATGAATCTCATTGGTTTGGGCTTGGTTCTGGATTTGTTTTAGTTGTTAGAAAATTTTGGCAATGGGTCATCCCAAACTCTCATTATCAAAATGACTGGAAATTCCAATCGTCTGAAAGAAGGATCGAGAAAATTAAATTTATTTTAAAATTAAATTGGAGATCAATCATTTCATGGGGTTCTATATTTATATAGAATGGTGGAGAGATAGAGTGTTAAATTGTTGAGCAAGACTGAAGCTGCATGTATAACTCAAAAATGTTGTTTTGGATAACTCAACATAAAACAAAGAACTTGAAAATAATCTATGTTCCACTAGAATTAATATCAATTTATTATTGGGTATATACATAATGATCTTGATAGATGTATTGAAAAAGACATTAACAGAAGTCTGTATGAAGTTCATTAATATGTTCAGGCAATGGAGGATAAGGTAGGAGTCATTCGAAGCAGTTATTAGGATTAGTGTGAAGATCTAAAGGATTCTACGTGAATTTGATTGTAAATGGTAGACGACTTAACAATGTTATGGAAATATTATAGTACGAAGGCTTGAGAGCGGAACTAGTCATTTGTGAACCAGACCTTCCACTAGGCGTCCGTGATCCATGAAGGATAACTAAGTACTATCATTAGAAGAATTATCAAGTGAGGATTCGTATCTGAATAAGACATTTTTATGGTTAATACGAAGACTCAGAGAGAAGGCATGAAATATTTCTACCAATCTATGCGCAAGTAGGATGAAAAACTAAGGAAAAACTCACTTTGTACCACTCTAGGCGCAAGTAGCATCATTCCTTGTCCTTGTAGGCGCAACTGGGTGAATAAACTAAGGTAAAACATCTTCTTGTTTCATCCAGGTGCAAGTGCTACCTAGTATACCCCCTCTTGGCCCAAATGCTTAGAGATTCTAAGGAAAATGGCTAGTTATTTGCTTCTAAGCACAAGTAACCCTATATCTACTCCTTATAGGCGCAAGTGGTCATGCCTTGGTAAGAAATTAAGTGTTAAACACCCCCTAGGCGCAAGTGAAGCTTCTAAATATAGCACATATACGCAGTTGAACAAGTTGTGCAAACTGTCAATCAATTTACTTGGCTAATATAAGCCACACACATGTTTCCCTCCCTCCAAGCTACCAGCCTATAGAATTAAATAGATCCAGATTGAAATTGCATCTCTCCAATAGTGAAAAGTGCGAAGCTCTTGCAAATTATTCTCAGCAGACAAAAACATTAGTTTAACAAGGAGAGGTCATGCCCAATTGATTACTCACCATTAAAGACTTACACATCTAGATACACTCATCATTTATATGTATTGATTATCATTTGATAAAAGCTATAGGTTTTTAGAGTGATAGAAAGAAGCCATTAGATTGATAACTTATATATTTGTACTGGCTCTTTCTTTTTATAACTTTGAATCTATATTCAAATGTGTAAGCAAACCCTTGTGGTTTACTTTCTTTATATAGGAATTATTCCGCGGAATATCTTGTGTTTGTTTATTTTGTTTTAAAGTTTCATTTTCCGCTGTAGTTTAAGTTTAAAATGAAAAACATACATTCACCCCCTCAGTATGTATCTTTTGGACCTAACAATTGGTATTAGAGCTTGTTAATCATTGTATAGATTAGATCCGTTAGATTATTGTGTTTTGTTATTGATATTGGTTGTACGGAGACTAGGAGTGCTTTCGTTAGTGTAGCTCTGATTTTAGGTTTGTTGGTTTTGACTTGATTAAATTTTGGTATTATTGACTGACTGAGTAGTTATATTTTGAAGTGATATATTGCAAAATTTTCCCATATATGAAAATTTGAGTTTTCAGAAAGTTAGTAGTATTAAGGTTCATTAGTTCGATAAATCATGGTATAATCTTTGGAAGAAAGAGATGTTTTTGTATATTCAAGCTTCAAATCCATAATATATGAATGTCTTAAGTAATGAAAGACACGTGCATATGAAGGAGCATCTAGCGGTTGCTGGAACTCAAGTTTTATGTCCTAGAGCTGAATGGGCTACAAAGAATAAAGAATTAATTGGATTAGATGAAGACCTACAACTTATTTGGTGGATTCGATGGATGATGATATGAGTCACCAAATTATGGTATGTGAAAGTGTAAGGCACATGTGGGAAACCATAGAACTGTTGATGGAAGGAACTAAATACGTCAGGCAAAATTGACTGGATATTTTGACTTCATAATATGAGGCTTTTAAATATTTTCCAAGAGAAAGTAAAACTCAAGTTTTTGAAAGGATTAATAAATTGTTAAATGAGTTGGGTATACATGGTAAGAATTATCCTTAGAGAAAAGTCAACAGGAAGTTCATGCCGACCTTGCCTCACCATTTAGGGAATAAAGCTTCATATGTTCGTGAACATGCTGATTTTGAGACCATGACACTTGAGAAGTTATATGGTAAAATGAAGACACATAAGATGGATCAAAAATAAAGGAAAATCATATATGGTGCTGATATAGTTCGTAGCAAGAATTCTGAATTGCTCAAGACCATTGTGTTTGTTGCAAGTTACTACAAAAAGCTGGACATAACTACTGCAAAGTCTAAGTCTAAACCTGAAACGCTCTTTGAAGCTGAAATGGATGATGGAAATTTTTCGGGTGATCCAAGTGACTATTATACCGCTGAAGAGCAGTAGATTGTGACAGATCCTACTATGGCCAATCTTATAAGGATGTTTAGTAACATCGGGTTTAGAAGTAACAAGACTTTAGGGGTTCTGAAAGCAGTAGTAGAGGACAAAGATCGACTTCATCTTCAGGGTCTGGCTACAAGACTGGGATGGTTGACAGAAGCAGGTTCAGATTCTAAATTGTGATGAGGTTGGGCACTTTACCACTGAATGCAGAATTTCCCAGCAAGCAAAGGATAAAGAAAAAGTTTATCAGAAAAGGGATTCTGGTAGCTCAAAGAAGTATCCAGTGAAATCTTACATAGCTGAAGAAAAAAGTTGGAATGATACATATGATGAAGAAGATCAATTTATAAATATTGCACTAATGGCATAATCTTCATCACATGTACAATTTCAAACTGTTTGTGTTTTATGTGCTGATAATCTATATGAAAATTAACAATGTGTTGCTTTTAGACAAACTGTCTTAGTGCATGACAATGTAGTTTCTTATGATAAATTTAAGGTACAATGCAAGACTAAGAAATGTGTCGAGCAATATAATTCCTCAAAAGAAGTCTATAGAAATGTTTGTACTACACTAAGGTGCACCAAGGAGGTAGGTGAATTAGAATAAGAACTAAAGAAACTACAAATTGAAAATAATTAGTTAGTTCTTGATAATGTCACTTTGGAAAATCTTAAGTAGACAAATCAATAATTAGCTTAAGATTCAAAAGCACCTCGAGACAAAGGAAGAGCTTCGGAGCAATAATGCAGGCTTAGATAAAAAAAATGCATGCTTCACTGATGCTGCTAATCTTGCTAAGAAGCTCATAGCTGATCAAGTAGTTGATGGAAAAGTTGGGATAGATCTAGACTATGACGAACTTAAACAATCTTTTAAGAAATGAGTAGTTGAGGATGACCCTAAGGAGAAAGTTGTCAATCCCCTTAGTACACCTCATGTTCTTAAAGAAGGTAAGAAGCATCTATTTAATAAAGTTATTGTTGAGCCCTTTAATGAAAATAATCATCATATTTATCATGATATGCTTGTTGAGGATCTTGAGAGCTCAAGGAGACAAAAGGCAAAAAAACTTATGTCTGTTGCTAATGACACTGATCAATCTTGTGTTGTACTAGGTTTTACTTTCAAGACTAAGAGAAGCAGGAATAGAAATGGTAGGATAGGAGGTAATGGATCTAGGAAGTTATGTAGTAACTTTAGTTCTGCTGCTCACCTTATTCCTGCTTGTAGAAAGGTTAAAGTACACAATGCTAAGAATGCTTATGTGCAAAACATGCCTAACATGACAAAATATTCTAAGTTTAATAACGTTGTTTACATGCCACATGTAATTTCTTTCATGAACAGTTATCTTGATTCAACACACTCACATAGTACATCTCATAATCATGATAAGAATATTTATAAGAATAGTGGTAGATCAAAGACGGTGACCCTCTCAAAGCTAGGAAAGTGGCACATATCACCAAGCCCAAGAGCAAGTCTGTTGGTGCTTCTGTAAGTGACAAGGAATCAGTCAATGATAAAAAAAAATAATGTTAAGTCTATTAATTTTGTTAAGAAAAATGCTAAATATTCAAATGCTTTTAAGTTCGCTGGACCTAACATAGTTTAGGTGCCAAAGAAAACTTAACCCCTTTTATTTTCAAGGCGTTAAGAAGAAGAAGGTCATGTGGATTCTGGATAATGGATGTTCAAGGCATATGACTGGAGATAGAGCCATGCTATCAAAGGTGGTTAAGAAAGCTAGCCCGATGGTTACTTTTAGAGATGACAGTAAAGGTTATACAACAAGATATGGCTGGTTGAAAATTGACAATGTCATCATTGATAAAATCTCTCTGGTTGAAGGTCTTATGCATAATCTCCTCAACATCAATCAATTATATGATAAAGGATATGAAATTTTGTTTAAGAAGGAAAAATGTTTGATCTCTAATAAAAAAATGAGAAGCTTACTCTCAATGGAGTGAGAAAGGGTGATTTGTTTGTAGTTAACTGGGATTATACTGAAGATGGTCAAGTAATGTGTTTTTACAGTAAAGCTTCTCCAAATGAAAGTTGGTTATGACATTAGAAGCTTTCCCATTTAAACTTCAAGACCATGAATTCTTTGGTTAAGAGGGAATTGGTGAGAGGTCTGCCCAAGATGGAATTCGGTCCAGTTGGATTCTATGAAGCATGTGAGAAAGGAAAGTCAAAGAGAGTATCACACAAGAAGAAGACAATGACTGACATCACTGAACCACTACAACTCCTTCACATGGACTTGTTTGGCCCATTCAAGGTCATGTCAATGTCAAGAAAGAAATATGGCATAGTGATTGTTGATGACTATTCCAGATACGTGTGGGTATTCATACATTTAAAAGATGAAGCAACTGATATGATTATTGATCACATTAAGAAAATTGAGTTTAAAGCTGGAGTGTCTGTTCATTCTATCAGATTAGAGCATGGAACAGAATTAAAAAAAAACAAAGTTGAATTATATATGTACCGAGATGGGCATCTCAACACAGTTTTCAGCATCAAAGACACCATTACAGAATGGAGTGGTTGAGAGGAAGAATCGAAAATTGGTTGAAGTTGCAAGGACTATGCTTAATGAAACCAATAATCCAACCTACTTCTAGGCTAAAACAGTTACCACCGCATGCTATACTCAAAACAGAACAAGATGTACGAGAAGAAACCTTATGAGTTAATGGCCAACAAGAAACGATTAATAAAATACTTTCACTTGTTTGGAGAAAAGTGCTTCGTGCTTAAGGATGATGTGCATCTTGGAAAGTTTGATGATAAAGCTGAAGATGGTATCTTTCTGGGCTATTCTCTGGAGTCAAAATCTTACAGGGTATATGTGATTAGTGATCAAAAGGTTGTGAAAAGCCTTAATGTAACTTTTGATAATGCCAAGCTCCCAAGTATTCGGAAGGAAGATAGTTCAGATAATCTTGATGTAGAAGATCTTTCTGATGATGAAAAAGAACCTGAGGTTGTTCCGGATGGTAATGACAATGACAATGATCCTGAAAATAATCATAAATCTGATTTAGACTCTGATGGTCAAGATGATAGTGGTGACAATAGAAATACAGAAGAGCAGAGTCACACTATTTCTGAGACAAGTCCTCAAGTGTCAGATTCTGGAGATCAAGCTGGAAACAACTCCGGGGGAGAAAAACAAGAAGCATAATAAGGATCCCCTAGTCAGGATGATCAGAATGGAGAACATGCCGAATCATCAAGAGCTAATTTGCCTAAAGCAATCAGGTGGAATAAATTTCATACTACTGATTTTATCATTGCAAATGCAGAGGCAATAGTTAAGACTAGAAGAGCTACTGCGAATGAATGTCTTTATTTTGGGTTTCTTTCTCAAATGAAACCAAAGAAAGTAGATGAAGCTCCGGGAGATCCAGATTGGGTGATTGTTATGCAAGAGGAACTCAATAAGTTCGAAATACAAAAAGCGTGGAAGCTTGTACCCAAGCCTAAAGATAAATTTGTCATTGGCATAAAGTGGGCTTTCAGAAATAAGCTTGATGAAGATGGAATTGTTACAAGGATTAAGGCGAGACTGGTTGTTAAGTGATATTCTCAAAAAGAAGGGATTGACTATGATGAAACCTTCGCACCAGTTGATATACTTGAAGCCATCAGGATGTTTTTAGCATTTGCAATATATTCAAACTTCAATGTATATCAGATGAATGTGAAAAGTGCTTTCCTGAATGGTGAGCTTGAAGAAGAGGTTTACATGAAGCAACCTCCTGGCTTCATAGATACTGAGTTTGAATATTTTGTGTATTTACTCTTCACGGCTTTTTATGGTCTTAAGAAAGCGCCAAGAACATGGTATGACACTCTCTCAGAATTTCTTCTTGAAAAAGGTATCACTAGAGGTATCATAGATAATACTCTATTTCATAAAAAACATAAAAATGATATCATACATGTGCAAGTCTATGTTGATGACATTATATTTGGGTCTATGAATGATGCACTTTGTGCAAGGTTTGCTAAGCTTATGCAGAGTAGGTATGAGATGCGTATGATGGGTGAGTTGAATTTCTTCCTTATGTAATTCAGAGATCTTCTGAGGAAATATAAATTGGAAGATTCAACACCTGCGAATACTCCAATTGCAACTTCCACAAAACTTGATCTATACAAGTCTGGTAAGAAGGTGGATATTACTAAAAACTGAGGCATTATTGGATCACCGCTCTACCTGACTGCGAGTCATCCAGATATCATGTTTACAATATGCTCGTGTGCATGGTTCCAAGCTGATCCAAAGGAATCACATTTAATATCCGTCAAAAGATTTTTCAGATATCTGAAGGGTACACATAATCTAGATATCTAGTATCCTAAAGATATGGACTTTGATCTCATAGGCTACACAGATTATGATTATGCTGGTTATAAGATTAAATGGAAGAGTACTTCAGGAAGCTGTCAGTTTCTTTGAAGAAGATTGGTTTTTTGGTTTAGTAGGAAGTGTTATATAAAACATGCTTGTACCTTAACAAGACTAAGACAATTTGTCAACCCTAAGAAAGTTGTATTCTTATCTAAATTTGTATTTTGTACTTGTAACACTTAAAGTCTGTAAAAATACAAAGGAGCGGACTAAAGTCTTTTTTCTGAAACAGTATCAAGTCTAAGGATTCTATCTGGAAGAAGATCAAGGTGATCATGCCTTAGAAGGATTTTAAAGAAGCTTGGGGTTGAATAAATCTATTTGGTTAAAAATACTCTAAGTCAAGATTCTCTACAAGTCACAGATTTAGTGTTATAGAGAAGTCACTCAAGAACTCCAAATGACTTATCGAGAAGTCAGGAAAGCTACTATAGAACTCAGAGAGATATCGAAACGTCAAGAAGACATGAAGGTCGGAGATATGTACAGGTCATTTCTTCACTAGAGAACTCAGAGTTATCAACAAGTCTACATTCATTAGAGAACTTGGAGTTATCGATAAGTCAAAGTTCAATTGAGAACTCAGATATATCGATAAGTCAAAATTCACTAGAGAAATCTAAGTTGTCGACAAGTCAAAGTGAAGACATGATGCTGAGAGATCTCAACAGGCCAAAGTTTCATTCGAGAACTCAGAGACCTCTATAAGTCAAATTCACTAGAGCATTAGAGATCTCGATAAGTCATTATCTTATCGAGATGTCAAGATCTCTATATGCCTAATTGGAGATCTCGAGTGAAATTCTCAAAGTACATGTAACACCCCCAAATCCGGGGTCGGGGATCCGAGTTGTCACGAGTTCCATTTCCCTTAATAACACCCAATCTTAATAAACAATCAACTACTCTGTACTGTGACCCCACAATAAACACACACACCACAAGTTATAGTCTCAGAGATGAATGTCCAAAAATAACACGAGTCATTTTATTCCAAAATTATATGCCATTACACCTTAAAAAGGGTTTCAGAATAAATTTACATTTATTTGCCATTATTACAATTGATAAAGATACATAAGTCGGGTACATCAAAAGTTGAAAGCCTAGCATATTGGTAGTTCCTACCTCAGCTACAGCAACATCAACGCCTATAGGAAACTGCGGAACGTTTCCTATCCGCTCGCGAATTGGGAGCTTGGTCCTGTTCATCTTGTCTATCTGATGTTGTGTGATGAAAGAAGAAAGCAAGGGTGAGCAATAAGCCCACCGAAATAATATGAATAATAATTAACAATATATGAGCATTCTCATAGTACTCATGAAAGTCTTGGTCAAAAGAAATGAACCAAGCTGATATCTTAACGCGACCAAGTCGCAAAATATTCAGTATATATATACATATATACTTTTCACAATCTTTGAAATCCTCTGACATGTATAATGTACACAGAGTTCCAGTTTATAACTGTATAAAATATCATTGCAAGGTGATCTCATATATCTAACCTTGTCTCAACGTTTTTCTGAAAATCTTTGACATGCACAAGATAATCATTTACTAGATATAAGTTTAAAAGATGAAGTTACAAGATACTCCAATATACTTATATCTCTTCCGAATACTACTTGGACTACCACCGTTCAATGTACAAATAGTTCATCCCATAGATTAAGCTACAAGACAAAACTTGTATAGAATCAATCTTTAAAATATCATCAAAATAAAATGAAGTTACGAGATACTTCATTTAATGCAAACATCATTTTGAAAACTGTTCCCTGCCAACACTCCACAATCGCCCAACCGTAGCCTTCCTATCGAAGTGCTCTGGGTAGTGTTGCAGAAATATCCAATTGGATGATGAACCCATTACGGGAGTTTTGTCGCGCCAGGAAGACCACTTACGATGATCAGTCGTAGTAGTACAACCCCACCATTTTCTACATGTAGAGGAGAACCTGTCGGATTTACTTGTCAACCGAACACTGGACTCCTAAGAAATGTATCGTCTTAGCGGAACTTCCAGGCCATTTGGGCCAATATAATAAGGCTGGGCCGGCGCCACTCGACCACTTACGCCACTCCTAGTTCAGATGAAATCCATGACTCTAAACGTAAAGCTCGTCCCCACTTTCTATAAGTAGAAACTTGTTGATACGGCTCTACCAAGAAGTCGTATCTAGATGGAAAGGGAAACTCACTGATATTTCCCAGGCGATGCCTGTTAATTGATTAACTTGTTCCAAGAATTTTACTTCCTGAGTATTGGGTAAGTAATCAAAACTCTTTTATCAAAATAGCAACTTGGTTGCGAATATAAAACACACCACAGAGTCGGATCCCTCAGGTTTTGAGCGAATATTTAAATCCCCTTTGAAAGGAAGATCTTAAATATATAAAAAATGAGTTTTGGGGTCCGCTCTAACTTTTAAAATCATTTTGAAGGCTCGCAAACATTTTTAAGAATGTTTGGAGTAGTGCTGATTTAATGGAATAAATCAGTCCCAATTTATTAGAAAATATCTGAATATTATTATTTAAATAATATTCTCATAAAGAATAATCTTTATAAAAATAATTGAAGTAGAAGTTTTAAAACTTATACTTGCAATGAATATTAAATAACCAAAGATATACTTATACAAAGTACTATCTTTATTTGAATAATCAAAAGTAAGTTTGATTATCGACACATTATTCTTTAATAAAATTAAGAATAATAATTAGTAAATAATCGGAGTCATAAGTCCTCGAATGAATATTAAAATAATAATATTCATTAATAAATTAAGCGGAGTCATAAGTCCTCGAATGAATATTCAAAATAATATTCATTAATAAAATAAAGTTATCAAATAAACCTTATTCGATTCATAGTTTTGAAAACTATATCTATATATATACATAAATATATATAATATACTCGGGAGCATCGACTCCCGGTTTTAGAAAAATATTCACCTTTGGGTCCCCTATACTAAGGGTATATGCAAATACCGCTTATCTCTAGCATAGGTATTATCAACTGAATCAACAGATATATGTATCAAGATTACGAAACAGGCATGCATATATACCATATCACATGCTACAATATATCGCAAGAATTTGCTAATTTAACCATCATGCATCTATCACAAGATAATGCATATACATATGTATACATCACAACAACAGTATAACGGGTAAAAAACTTGCCTGAGCGACTGGGGGTTACAAATGGCTTGGGACGAGTCTGGTAACCTATAAACAACATATAAGTTGGAATTAAACCAAAGTCACTTATAAACCTATACTTTAACCAATTTAGACTCTAACGCTCGCTTTGCGCTTACTGATTCTCTTAAGTCGCTCGAGTACCCTCGGCTCCACCATTTTTAATAAATTAACCATTACGAGTTTTAAGGCGATTCTTTCGCGAGTGCCTTACCAACTGCCTAACACACTTTACATAAATGTTTCATACTCCAATTAGTCCTTTTAGGTCTTTAACCTATGTTTCAAAGTAAGGCGAGGGGTAATGATTCGTTCGCGAAACGCCGTTACTTAAAACGGTCGTTTCTCCTAAACCGTTCATCGGATTCAAACGAACTACATATCAAAATGAAGCTTGTAACATGAACTATCTAATCATGGCAATGGTAAAAACCTAGCAGTGAGTTCACGGGTCCTAATGTGAAGAACAAAAACAGCCTAAAGTAAATCGGACATTATGATGGCTATATTTACGCGATTACCCAAATTTAAACCACTCCAAATCATCTCACAATCATCTCACAATCAACATCCCAACCAAAACTCCATTCATACTACATCATAACAGCCCCAACAACTTCACATTATCAATTTATACTATTCTTAAACATGAATTTAAACTACACTTAAGTTCATTAATCAACAATCCAAGAACTACCACTCCAAAAACTTTACAAAACCAACTAATCTCTACATTCACAACAAGCAAGCCTCTCATGAATTATAACAACAAAACTAAACCTAATTACTCAAATAAAGTTAGGGTTTGTAGGGGTTATACCTTCCTTGGAGAGTGGAGAATAAATAAGGAAGATTTAATTAACCACTAGTTATCTTTACTAAGCTTGAATCTTGAAAAAAACATAAGAAAACACAAAGTTAGTTCTTGAAAACACTATTCACCAAGAACTTTGATGAATTGATTAGCTATGTAAATCATGGAATCTTGAGCTTTTACTTATGGCTCATCTAAGTTATGAATTATGGAAGCTAAAGAAACAAACCTCTTGATTTTTGAAGGTGTGTAGCTAGGGTTTTGAAATTTCTTCCTTGGTTTAAGAAGAAAAAGCCGAGAGCTTTTGTTCTTGAAGAAGAGAAGTCAACTTCTAATTTTGATGAAATGAATTGTTTTGGCTTGGTTGATTGCTTTTGATTTGTTTTGTTACCTTTTTACCATGGTAATTTTTTGTGTGGTTCTAATTCAACCAACAACACACTTTGCTTGGTCATGCTTATGTCACCATGTGATGTCACCCTCCCTCCTTTGTCCTCTTCTCATTGGTTTGATGACATCATCCCCACTAATCTCTTTGATTAGCTTCTAATTACTTGGCTAATGACCGATGATCTGTTATACGGTTCGCTTAACTTTCATTTTCGTTTATCGTTTGAGGGATCATACCCGGGATCTTATTACTTGGGTTCCCTTAACCTTTCTCAATACATTATATTCCTTTTATGATTCTCTCTTACAATCCTTGAATTTAAATCCTTTTTATCTTGTTACCTTATACTCAATTCTTTCGATATATGGTGGATTTTCGGGAAAAATCAAAGTGTTCGGATTTGGATTCTGACGATCTTTACATACACTTATATACCACATAGAGTACTAATAATATCCCAGAAGATCAATAAAAGAACCCCTTCATAGTGTGGCATGAAAAGTTTTCTTAATCAGCATAATCAGCAAAACACTATTCATAAGGGTTTCAAAAATTCCAAAAATTGGGGTTACTACAGTACAGAATCACAGACCAGTTCAATATTCAAGATAAACAATCAACAAACAATCCAACCAGCTGGATTGACAAGTTTACAAAAAGCAGCTTGAAGAATGTGCAAGATCAATGGTGAAGATTAACTGACAGAGGAATATCAAGATAATCACAGGATGCTAAAGATATGCTAAGCCAGAAATGGAAGAGTTACTTTTCTATAAATAAAAATGACAAGTGACAGTTTAGAAAAGCCAATAGCATGTCTTATTGTACACTGTGTAAACCAGCAGTAACTGAATTATAAAGTTAACACCGGTCCTTCAGTCAGTTGTAACAATTTAGATAGAAATTTTATCTCTCTCAAGAAGAAGCTAAGCTCTTTTAACAAAGAGCCTAGAAATTTTATAGAAAAACATTCTTGATTTTTAATATGAAAATTAAGTGAGTTTTGAAAAGATTGTGTTCTTGTTTATTGTATGTTTATTTACTGCATTAACACCTCATCTCTACAAGATAAAATTTACTTTGTTCAACCAAAAATATTCAAGAAAAGCTCAAAAATAGAAAAACACATTCACCCCATGTGTTATTCATTACCTAACAAGTGGTATCAGAGAAAAATCTGAAAGTAAACAGATTCAAGATCTTGGAATAATGAATACACAGAAAATTAGTAGCATCAAAATTCCTATCTTTGACAAAGCTAACTACACTCTTTGGAAAAAGAAAATGATGTTGTTTATCAGGATGGCCAATCCACTCTACATTCAGATTCTCAAGAATGGGCCCTTCACTCCTATGGTTAGAGTTGAGGAATCTACAGATGGAGACATGGTTATTCCAGCTCATTATGCTCCAAAAGATCCTTCTAAGTATACTGATCCTGAAAAAGAGAAAATTTCCCTGGATAGTGGCTTGCAATTGATATTGATTGAGTCACTTGACAATGTGATGTACAACAACATTGTCAACTGTGACACTGCCAAGCAAATATGGGAAAAAATTGAGACACTCTGTGAGGGAACTGAGGAAGTTAGATCTAATCGAATGAGGATATTGATTTCACAGTATGAGGGTTTCATGGACAAGCCAAAGGAAAGTATAACAGATGTGTTTGAAAGGTTTAACAAGCTGATAAATGACTTGCAACTTCATGACAAATACTATGAAGCTGAAGAAGTGAACCTAAAGCTCTTGCTTACTCTCCCTGATCATTTGGAACAGAAAATCTCAGCAATCAGGGAAGGGAGATACTTGAGCAGAATAACACTGGAAGTTCAATATGGAATTCTCAAAACATATGAACTAGAAATGATTCAAAGGAAATCATTGAGATCTGGTCAAGGACATGTTGTAGATGGCTCAAGTGCTTTAATTGTCAATGAAAGCCAAACATCTACTGATGAGCCAATATCTCAAACTCCAGTTACCTCAACAAGTGAGCAAAGAACAAATGATTCACAGGAACAAGTCATTCTGGAATTGGAATAAGATGAGTTCTACACTCTTGATGAACTGGATAAACTAGATCAGTCAATGGCCTATCTGGCTAGAAAATTCTCTAACATTAGAGTAAAGAAGCCAAGATACTTCAAGGGTAAAGGACAACCTTTCAACAAAGACAGCAGCTGGAAAGGAAAAGGGAAGTACACTTCTGAAAGCAAAACTGGCTACAAAACTGGATCTGTTGATAGATCTAAGATCAGGTGCTTCAACTGTGATGAGTTGGGTCATTTTGCTATAGAATGCAGGATACCGAAGAAAGCAAAGAAGGATAAAGCTTATCTTGAACTTGAAGCAAAGTATGAAGCTCTTCTGAAGAAACAACAAAGCAAAGCTTATATTGCAAAAGGTAAAAGTTGGGATGACTTTGAAAATGATGATGATGAAGAATTTGGAAACTATGCACTCATGGCCTTGGAGCAAGAAGAATCATCCTCATCTAAATCACAGGTACCAACTCTTACCACAATTGATTTAAATGTAAATCAATTTAAGGAAACTGTAGAGAAGATGAGCACAGAAATGTTTCACATCCACACAAGCATGGTTGCTGCTAATGAAGAAGTTAGCATATTAACAAAGATAAATGAGAAGCTTGAAAGTGAGAAGCAAGAAACTGAATTGTTGTTGGTGGAGCTTGAAGCTTTAAAATAAGAAAATGCATATCTAAAGAACAAACTCAAGTGTGCAAATGAAGCTGAAGTAGTGCTAAGGGAGAAGCTGGAAAAGACTGAAGTGAAGCTGAAATCTTTTAGAATGCATCTGAACTAGTTGGACAGTACCATGAGAAAAACAAGTCATGTGCAAACATTGATATTGGCCTTGATTATGATGCTATGAATGACAATAAGAAGACTATAGGTGACAAAGGGAAAGCAAAGAAAACTGAAAATGCTCCAACCTTCTTGAAAGAGGTTAATGCACTTATATTCAAAGCATGTGAAGTCAACTTCAGTGAAGAAGAACTGATTATCAAGAAAGAAATTGTTGAAGAGGATAAAGAGAAGAAAATTGAAAAATCAACTCAATCTTCCAATACTGAAGAGAAGCTCATGGAGAAACAAAGTCCCAAAACACCTGTTAAAGAAACTAAAACTGAAGATGCAAGAAAGAAAAAGAAAAATAGAAATGGAAAAATAGGGATAAACAAAAGCAACAATTTTTCTTATGTTGCAGATGCTCCAAGAAAGAAATGTGAAAAATATGGCTTTGTGAATCACCTAACTCACCTTTGTAAAAAGGCAGTTAGCAAGCCAACTAAAGGAGCCTGCAAATACAATAAAGCAGATGCAAATGATCCCTACTCATTCTGTGATAAGTTTGACTACATCCCTTACAACTAAAAAGTGATGAAGAGTTGCCACAAACTGAGAGTAGACCTTAAAGAAAAAAAAATTAGGTCTGCATCAGATAGGGAAAATGCACAACAGTCATTGAACTTTATTTTATCTGAAACTACTCATTTTACTTCTGCTAAATCAGTTAACAAGAAGAAAGTACCCAACACTGCTTGGGTTGCTAAACACACTTAAAACTCATTGTAAGCAGGGCAAAGTGAAGAAAGTCATGTAGATCATAGACAGTGGATGTTCCAGGCATATGAAAGGTGATAAAGCCCTGCTATCACAGTTTGAGGAGAAAGCTGGCCCTTTGGTGACCTTTGGAGATAACAACAAAGGATTCACAATGGGATATGGCAAGATTGTTTCTGAAAATATTGTCATTGGTGATGTAGCACTGGTAGCTGGTCTTGAAGTGAATTTTCTAAGTGTTAGCCAATTTGCAGATAAAGGTTTTGAAGTTTTATTCAACAAAGAAGAATGCACTTTTATCAACAAGGAAACTGGTGAAGTTGCCCTGAAAGGAGCAAGGAAAGGAAGCTTGTTTGTTGCAGACTTGGACTCAACAAATAAGGATGGCATTTGTTGCTTTTATACCAAGGTATAAGAAGAACAAAGCAAGCTTTGGCATAAAAAGCTGTCTCACTTGAATTTTAAGGTAATTAACACCTTGGTCAAAAAGGAGTTAGTAACAGACATGCCCAAACTGGAATTTGCTCAAGTTGAAGTTTGTGAAGCTTGTCAGAAAGGAAAAATGAAAAGGTCAAGTCACAAGTCAAAAACTGTGAATTCTATAAGTGCACCATTGCAGCTCATTCACATGGACTTGTTTGGGCCAGTAAATGTCTTACCTATTTCAATGAACAAATATGCACTTGGGATGGTGGATGATTTCTCAAGATACACTTGGGTAGAGTTCATGTACTCTAAAGATGAAACTCCACACATCATAATTGAGCACATCAAGAAGATAGAAAAACAGGATGAAGATTACAACTGTGTAAAAAGATTGAGAAGTGATAATGGAACAGAATTTAGAAATGCTACCTTGAGTGAATTCTGCAAAAGTAAAGGCATTGTTCAAGAATTCTCAGCTGCTAGAACACCTCAATAAAATGGAGTAGTTAAAATGAAGAACAGAACATTAGTTGAAGCTGCTAGAACAATGCTGCAAGATTCCAAGTTGCCAACAAATTTCTTGGAAGAGGCTGTTAACACTACATGTTATACTCAGAACAGATATCTCATTAACAAGGCACATGGCAAATCACCTTATTCAATCATGTCTAAAAGAAAGCCTACTGTAAAGCATCTTCATGTGTTTGGAAGCAAGTGTTACATTTTGAAAGACAACTCTAAATATGTGGGAAAATTTGACTCAAAAGTCTTTGAAGCGATTTTCATGGGATATTCATTGGAAAGAACAGCCTATAAAGTTTATCTGATTGATCAAAAGACGATTATGGAAAGCACAGATGTGACTTTTAATGATGACAAGTGTCCAGGCTTGGAATGCCTTGATGATAATGAAGCTAAAGCCCTTACTTTTGAAAACTTCAACATTGATAGTGATTCTGATGGGGAAGATGAAGTTGATGCATAATAGATGATGAATGAAGAGACTACTCAACAGGAAAATCATGAAAGTGGAAGCTCATCTCAAACACCTGAATTTGATATCACAAACTCAGGGGGAGAAAGAGAAGAAGGATCTAGCAGTCATACCAACAATAAAGAAAATGATGAAGGCACAAGTCAACAAACTCATACAAGGAAGTGGGATATAAGTCACACTAGAGAAGCAATTATTGGTGATCCTACTGCTGGTGTGAGGACTAGAAGTGCAACTGCTAATGAGTGCCTAAATGCATGTTTTCTGTCTCAAGTAGAGCCTAAGAAAATTGATGAAGCTTTACTGGATCCTGATTGGATATATGCCCATGCAGGAAGAGCTGAATCAGTTTGAAAGAAACAAAGTTTGGAAATTGGTTCATGCACCAAAGAATAGAAGCATAATTGGAACAAAATGGGTGTTTAGGAACAAGATGGATGAAAATGGTATAGTCACCAGAAACAAAGCAAGGTTGGTTACAAAAGGCTACTCACAAGAGGAAGAAATTGATTATGATGAAACTTTTGCTCCAGTTGCAAGACTTAAAGCAATAAGAATCTTTCTAGCATTTGCTGCACATTCAAATTTTAAAGTGTATTAAATGGATGTCAAGAGTGCCTTCCTGAATGGTGAGCTAGAAGAAGAAGTTTACGTGTAATAGCCACCTGGCTTTAAAGATCCAGAATTTCCAAGTTTTGTGTACAAGTTACTCAAGGCTCTATATGGACTTAAACAGGCACCTAGAGCTTGGTATGACACATTGTCAGAATTCCTACTGAAGCATGGTTTTACTAGAGGTACCATAGACAAGACACTCTTCTACAAGAAACATGGTGATGATATGATCCTAGTTCAAATCTATGTGGATGATATTATCTTTGGTTCTACAATTGAGAAGCTTTTCCAAAGATTCTCCAAGCTTATGCAAAGTGAATATGAAATGAGTATGATGGGGGAACTGAGTTACTTTCTTGGACTTCAAGTCAGTCAAAGAAGTGATGGTATCTTCATCAGCCAAACTAAGTATGTCAAGGATCTACTGAAAAAGTTTGGTATGGTTGATTGTTCACCTGCATCTACACCTATGTCTACTGTAACAAAGTTGGATGAAGATAAAAAGGGCAAGAGTATAGATATCTTAAGCTATAGAGGGATGATTGGATCATTGCTTTATTTAATAGCAAGTAGACCAGACATCATGTTTGTAACATGTCTATGTGCACGATTTCAAGCCAATCCAAAAGAATCACATTTGATGGATGTAAAGAGGATTTTCAGATATTTAAAGGGAACTCCAAACTTGGGATTGTGGTATCCTAAGGGAACTGGTTTTGAAGCTGTTGGTTACACAGATGCAGATTTTACTGGATGCAAGGTTGACAGGAAGAGCACTAGTGGAAGCTGTCAATTTCTTGGACAAAGACTTGTATCCTTGTATAGCAAGAAACAACAATCTGTATCAACTTCTACAGCTGAGGCTGAATACATAGCTGCAGGAAGTTGTTGTACTCAAGTGCTTTGGATTAGAAATCAGCTAATGGATTATGGCCTAGTGTTACATAAAATTCCTATTATGTGTGACAATACTAGTGCTATATCTATTGTGGCTAATCCAGTTAATCATTCTAGAACAAAGCACATTGATGTAAGGTATCATTTTATTAGAGAACATGCTACAAATGGTACCATTGAGCTCATTTTTGTTCCAACAGAAAACCGATTAGCTGACTTTTTTACTAAACCTTTGGATGAAGCAACTTTCACTAGACTTGTAGGTGAAATTGGAATGCTTAATTCTTCATGCTAAGGCAAGAACTCAGCTAAAGTTTTGCAGCAGATTAATTTCCAATAAATCATAATCAATTTGATTTTATTGGAAATTAACTGAAATATGAAGTATAAATATTTAAGAAATCTCTGTATATTTATTCTTCAAAATAAAAATTAACTTGGAATTTTTCAAATTCTAAGTAAACTGCTTAATTTTTAATTTACATTCTTAATATGTAAAATTAACACAAGGCAGAATTGCAAAAATCAAAAGTATATAGAAAACTGAGTTCTCGATAAGTCTAATTGACTTCTCGACAAGTCATTTTAGGACATCTCGAGTGAGTTCGCGATAAGTCAACTTATTGACTTCTCGAGTGACTTCTCGATAGGATTAAAAATGACTTATCGATAAGTCCTTATAGAGTTCTCTAGTAGTGTTAATTCATAGAGTTCTCTACAAGTACAATTTTTGATTTATCAATAACTCAGAACTGAAAGAATTTGATAATAATAATTTTGGTAAAATACTTCTGGAAATTTATTCCAATTTTATTTTGAATCTATTCAAATAAAAGTTGGAATTAATTCAGTCCACTTTTGGGACAAACTGGGTATTTATTTAACATCTCGATAAGTCAATTTTTAGTTCTCTATAAGAGTAACTTAAAGTGACTTCTCGATATGAATTTGAATTCTTAAAAATGACTTCTCGATAGACAAATTCCAAAAGTCTATTTTTGAGTTCTCGACAAGTCATTTGCTTTTACTATAAATACCCAGACTTCTCGATACATACACTTACTTACAACTTTCCAGATCTTAAGTGACCTAGTTTTCAATCCAAAACCGATTTCTCTCTAGTTTTTCCTTTTTTCTCACAAATCACTTTTACCCACTAAATTTCATACTCATATCAATGGCAGCCAACAATCTTGTACCCTTTCTTCCCAAGGAAACCAACTTTCTTACATTTCTGGATGCAAATCACGCACCTGAAGTTTTTCAGTGATTTGTTAAGTTTCTTTCTGAGACCTACTTTGTAGGTGCTCTAACTTATAAACCTGTATTATATTTAGATATGCTAGGTGATTTCTGGAACACAGCAACAACCAGGACAGTTGTGCATGAGAATCAAGCTGCAACTATAGTGATAAACTACACAATTAAGGGATAACAAGTGGTGATTCTTGAGGATGATGTCAACAAGGCTTTGGGCATTCCTACTGACAATCTGGTGGAAGTTCCAACTCAGGATGAGCTGCATGAGTTCATGGACATCATAAATTATTCTGAAAGGATTAATCTGGACAGCACGAACAAGAAATATCTGAGGAGGGAATGGCCATTCATATTTGACTCTGTGATAAGGGCATTTACTTGCAGAAAGTCAGGATTTGACAATATATCCAGTGTTAACCAGAAGCTGGTCTACTCCATGGCTCACAACAAACAGATAAATGTAGGACACTACATTTTGGGGGAGCTGAGCACCATGTTGACAATGCCATTGGAATCAGGGGGTAAGGAGATCTTTCTTCCTAGATTTATTATGTCAGCTTTAAATCATAAAGTAAATGACATACATATGCTAGAAGGTGTAAACAGGACACTAATTGGCTATTGTAAGCAAGTATCCAAAATTCTATTTGGATCACTTCTACTAAGAATAAGGTTCCAGTGAGTCTTAAGTTAACACCTTTCATGATTGAAAAATTTAAGACTTATCCTTATTCTATGCCAGACATGAGAAGTATTACTAATTAATCTAGCACAACTATGATCCCTGAACCTATGGAAGTACAAACACAGGAACACCCACAGGGATCTTTCCAAGTTGCAACCATTACTTTAAAAGCTTTAGAAGCTAGGCAACCAACCACCTCATCTTCTCAAAAGGATGAAATGAGTAAAAAGAAGAGAAAGGGGCAACTTTAACTGTAGTAACTGAGAGTGGTGAGGACATAGCTGAGAAAGAGTCACCCTTGGTCAGAAGATCCAAAAGGAGTAAACAAACTGAGCTGACCAATCAAGCCACCTCTACATCCTCCCAATAGGATACAGTTGTAAAACCAACCAGTAGTGAGTCTGCACAGCCTGCACAAGAAGCAATTCAAGTGTATGGTAGAAGAAACAAGGAAGGCACACACTGAGAGGACACATCTCTTGAAGCTCCCTCATTCATTCAGGGAGAGCTGCCAACACTCACACTTGAACAACAAACTCTTATCTCTAAATTTTTTTCTCTTTTATCTGTAATTGAATCTAATTCTCAAGTGCAACAAAAATCAAGTGACTTGGCTCATGAAGCTTTGCTCACCATCCAGAAACTATATTTAGATGGTGAGAGGCTACATGCTGGGGTAGACCTTGATGACACCATCACAAACATGGGGGATTTATCAGTTTTTACTGAAGACCCCATGGATACTTATAATTCACCTTCATGTGCAAAACAGTCTTCACATACTGAAAGGTTTGAGGGTAGTACTCCTGAGGGGGAGCTATCTAAATCCTCTCCAATTCAATTGGAGGTTCCTCATGTAGGGACAACTCCCCTCATAACTCTAGCAGAAATTGCCTTGGCAGTTGAAGCTATGAGTACAATTTCCCATGATCCTGTCATAGGGGAGGCAAGTATAGCACATTTAAGTGCCAGTGTGTTGATGACACACAAGGGTTTGAGGCTGGTGTACATGACAGTAACCCAGTCAAATCCCCTCCAATTCAATTGTAGGTTCCCACTACAATTGGAGGACAACACACTATCAAAACCATAGAGCAATCTGTGAGTCAAACTATGACTTCAGTCATAAGTGTTTCTGAACCATCAACCTCACAACCTTCAACTTCCCAACCTCAAAAACCTCACATTCTCACCAACTGGCTGTAAGAATCTGTCTCTCAACCCACATCTGTAGATGATCTCTTAGTGGAGCAGATTTCTGGACTGGCAAACATCTCTCAACATCTACTCACTTATGATATGAGCAATCAAGCCATCATGCTTACCTACAATGAAGATGTGGAGAAACAGAAGGAGAAGATTGTCAATGATGAAGAATAGGATGGCAATGTGGATGCATGGCTATCTCAAGACTTTGTGTTGGAGATGGATCAAGTCTTGGCCAGATTCAGGGAAGAGTATGTTATTATCCTTGAAAGCAATGTAAAGGCCTTGACTCCACAAGAAGTGTATGATGCAGTCACAGAAGTACACAAAGCTCAACTCAGGGCTTTCCACCTCTTTGGTAAAGCTCTTGAAGTCAAATTGACTGGTCATGAAGACAGGATCAGGAAGATGGTAAGGGAAAAGCTGGATGAAATCATTCCCTCTCAAACTGAGATCAAAAATCAATTCAAACACTTTTCAGACCAAAGTCCAGATATGATCTCAGTGGGGTAGATAAAAGCATGACACAACTCAAGGACTCCTTTGTTTCCTTGCACAAGCAAGTTCAAAATCATATCATTAACTCTAATGACACAAGGTTGAAGCTAGATCAGATGCACACTGCAAGATACACTCTTTCTCCCTTGGTCATGGATGAGATTCAGAAATTTGTGCAAGCTAAATTGGGGTCATCTACTGCTGTCTCTATATCAAGCTCCCATCAACCTGCATCTACTTCAACAAATCTTCAGATTTAATCTCTACAAGGTCAAGTCACAGCATTGCAAGACTCCAACTCTTCTCTCACTGCACAAATTCAGGCCTTGACATCTCTTGTCAAGAGCCAACAAACAGATATCCAAACCCTGGTGGACTCCTATAAGCATGTTCAAATGCAGAATTCTATAGCTTTGGGAGCCATCATGGGTAAACTCAACACACCACTACCTTCTCTACTTGAACAGGTAAGGCCTGAAATCCCTACTCCCCTCCTCATGTATGTCAACAAGACTAAGGGGGAGATAGAGACTTGATTGGCACAATTAAGGTCATCTCATCAACAAGTCCAGGGTGCTGAAAAGAAATTATTTAAAGAAGTTGATCTTGACATGGATAGACTTATTAGGGCTGCTGAAGGACCTAATCTTAGCAGAGAGTTTGATGAACTACTATAATCCTTAAAAGCTTCTCTCAACAAAAATCACTTCACATACAAAAAGGCCCTGGACAAGACAATTAATTTCATAAGAGTGATCATGGTCAATCAGGACAACTTTTTGTACAAGAGAATAGTGATCAATGCAAATGACTCAGGGACAGACAGATGTATGCAGGTGTCCCTCAATTATCTTGTCTCAAGGAGGGCATCTGAGTTAGATATCTTCATCAACAAAGTCAAAGTTTTAACTCATGAAGATACCTTGTTATTAACTGAATTGAGAGATGCTCAAGTGGCTGCCTTTCCTGAAGCATATCTACAGCCAAGCAAGGGTATAGCATACATCTGTCCAAACACCAAACAATTCAAACATTTTTAGATCCCCAAACAGTGTGTCATGAGCAACAAGAAGCTTATCATGATCCTTGAAACTGGTTTAAAAACCAAGAAGAACAAGAACAATGATGATATGGAAATGATAAAGCTACTGAGGAGATATCTGGATAATACAGAAGCCAACTTGACCAAAACACAGATCAACAAGGATGATTTGGATGATGATGAGCAGAAGAAAGATGATCAAAATCCTTCTAGCTCAAATCCAAGTCAATCCAGTAAGCCATCTGGCAGCAAGAGTGGAGAGAAGAAGAAGGAGGATGACAAGAAAGATGAAGAAAAGAAGAGAAGTGAGAGGAGAAGCGAAAAGCTTCATGATGGCTCAGAACCACATCAAACCCTAAAAATCCAAACACAACTAGCTCAAACCTCATCTGGACCTAAAACATCAACTATCTCAAATATCAAACCACCTCAAACCTTAAAGCCAAAGTTTCTGTACAAACAAACAGCCAACTTTTTCCTAAAAATTCCAATCACCTCAAGCCAAACTAATCTCAAGAAAATGAAAACCCTATCTTTAGCCAAACCTTCACTAAAATCCAAGCACAAATCTGTTGGGATAAAACCTAAGAAAGTCAAGTCTACAAAGAAACAAGAAGTCACTGAAAGGGCCATCTGGATTTGCTTTAAAGAATCTGACTTTCTACCTCTAAATTGGTGCACCTCAGATGAAGACCATTTCCAACATCTAGCTGAGGAAATTGTTAGAGACTGGGTTATATCCCTGAGAGAAGTTAAAATTTATTTTGAAGATAGGACATTCACTTTTCTTGGAAATGACTTAATGGATTCCTTGTCTCCAACAGAAATTAAGAGGGTGATAAGCTTGTTAAAGGACAAGGATACTGCTACAAGGGCATGGAGATCAGTTCTAGCTGAATGGTTAATTGAAAGGGAGGAAACAAAGAAAAGATAAGAGGCTGAAGCTAAAAAAAGAAGAAGGAGGTATGATGAAAATATTGAGATGTACTCAAAAAGATTTGAAGAGTTGAAAGCAAAAGGAATGAGCAGAATCTCCAAAGATGGAAGATTTCAAAACATCAAAGATGGTGGATTCTCAAGATTATGCATATTTCTAGATGGCGGTTATCCTAAGGTAGCAAGACAAAAACTTGTAGAAGCTATAAGTGGAACACCTATTATAGAAGAACTTGAACTTCTTGACCACTTAAAGCATCAACTTGGAGAATAAGCAGACACAAAAACTGTCTTTACCTGATACTTAGAACCATTGAACCTTGTAAATCTTATGTTGTACAAAAATTGTAATTCTATCAAGCTTTGTGTATTAATTTTATTTCCCATCATTAATAAACTAGGGGTTAGTCTTGTTAACATGCATGAATTTGTGTTAAGCAATCTTCTCACAAATTAGGGTAGATTGTTGTATAAAACATGCTTATACCTTAACAAGACTAAGACAATTTGTCAACCCTAAGTAAGTTGTATTGTTATCTAAATTTGTATTTTCTACTTGTAACACTTAAAGTCTATAAAACTGCAAAAGAGCAGACTGGAGTCTTTTTTCTGAAACAGTATCAAGCCTAAGGATTCTATGTGGAAGAAGATCAAGGTGATTATGCCTCAAAAGAATTTTGAAGAAGCTTGGAGTTGAATAAATCTGTTTGGTTAAAAATACTCTAAGTCAAGATCTCTACAAGTCACAGATTTAGTGTTATAGAGGTCATTTGAGAACTCTGTTAGGGCGAAAACACGCGCTAAAATTCACGTAAGTATACGCGTTCGCAAGTGGTATAAGATATAAATCAGATTCGTTCCCACAGAGACTGGTTTAGGTTAAGTTCAATTTATGCACCAATACAACAATGTATGGTTATCGCTCAATGCCAAGACAAATAACAAATTGGGTTTTGATTAAACTAAGAGATTAAACTAACAATTATAACTAAGAGAACAAGAATGGTTGAATTAATATATACGACAAACATGGGATTCTAACTTCATTAAATACTCCATTCAATAGTCTTATTATTCTTAACCTTAGCATATAATGGTGATGACACTAATCAGATAACACGAAACTAGTAAACGCCAACTTTCGTTGTACGAATACCCTACTATCAAGCATCCACAAAAGAGATAGAAGTTGAATAGACACCAATTATGCTTAGACCTTATATGTCTATAAGAATTGAGAACATAACGGTTTAATGCGCAAGTTATCTATCGTGATTACATAGGGAAAGTATGATGGTTAAAATTACCTACGAATCATGCATAACAAATACATGAACCTATGCTAGCATGGAAAGTTCTAAACCTCTATATTCACTATCGTTTCAATAAAGATTAACACGCTATTTTATATGTTAGTTACACACATAAGATGAATAAGCACAACCAATACCAGGATATCAATCAATCACCACACACCAAGATATCGAAACAAATTAATTATTGAAATCCATAAGTAAATCCGCTAGAATCCCATGATAACGATTAGCCCATAATTGAACTCATCGTCATCATGGGTTCCAATGAAAGCATGGTATAAAACAAGGTCTTAATAAACTGAATAATAATCAAAGTACGAATAAAAAAAGGTCTAGGTTTAACAAGAATGAAAACGAGCATCCAAAGTTACAACTATTTTCAAAGAATCACAAGTAGAAAATAAGATATTCTTTTTCGGAGTTGTTTTGTGCTTCTAGGTCATCTCCTTGATCTCCCAATCTTCCCGGATGATGAAAACCCTTTTTTAAGTATATATAAGCCCCTAATGGACCTATACCCTTAAAATTATCAAATTCCACTCAAAAGAGGCTTTTTCAGCGAAATCAACCGCACATCAGCATGTGTTCGCATGCGGGTCTGACGCGGCCACGTGTCGGCATGCGGTCGCGTGCACTTCTGACGTGGCCGCGTGGGCGGCTTCTGGAAAATTCTGATGAATCTTATTTTGGCCATAACTTGAGTTCTACTCGTCAGAATTAGGCGATTCAACTGCCCACGCGAAGCTAACGAGATTCTCTACAACTTGACAATGGCCTTGGCTTCCAAATCTGATCACTTTTCATCATATTTCCTTTAAAAGCTCATTTCTTCATATAATTGATACCTGAAATGCAATAACACAAAAACACATCAAAATACCAACAACTTGAGTCCAAAACACCAATTTAAGCTTGTAATAAAGTGTTCCAAGTGGATATAAAATCCACTTATCACACCCCCAAACTTGAATCGATGCTTGTCCTCAAGCATAAACAGACTCAAAACTACAAAAAAAACTAATGCATGAATGCAACTAAATGATAATGCAATCGATCCCCTCAGAATAACCATAACCAAATGAATAAGCCAATGCCTCTAAGAATGCAATGACTTAAAACAGAGTTCGAATAAAGCCCACAAACCAAATCACAAAACAGAAACGTGTGTGTGTGAAATGCTTAACAATTATCTCTCGTTACTAGATCAATAACCATAACTTATCTATGATCGAAACAATTAAAAGTTTATAAACAGAATAGACAATAAATGTATTATGACTCACAACACCTCCTTTCTACTAGAGTTATACAAGGATTCGCACTATTATTGAACACATAACAAAGATCTTATTTGACTGTGCAATGAATGAGGTCCCAAAAGACTTATGCAATAATACCCATGTAGCGAGCGTTAGGTTAGCGGATCCCAGACTATAAAAGCCTTAGGTCACTAGGCACAAAGTCCCCTAGAACTTAATAACTCGAGTATTAAAGAGCTCACTCTTGATCAATTATGCATAAACACATACTTTTTTTTTCTCTTTTTTCTTTTTTTTCAATAATTTCTGAATGAGTGCGTTTTACTCCATCTCACTCAACCCTAGACTACTTATAAAAATATGAGCTGGCTACTACCCATTTGACGCCTAGCCTTACAACAACTAGCAATAAAATCCAAGATTTTCTCCAGCTAAAAAAAATCAGTGTTTTTACATCATTACGAGAATATCATAAATTCTAAATATAACCAAGAGATTAAATCTCAATAACAAACAAGTATGATCATGATCTAGATCAAAAGCAAATCTATAAGACTTTGTGAAAATATTTGTTTCTGGCATGCTAATCAATTCATTAGGACTTAAACATCCCTCTATTCGTCATCACCGCACTCAAATCAACATCAACTTATCAAATATCATAGTTCATCTTAAGGGATCATGCTAAATATGCATGCAAATGCAACTATATGAAATCACATAAAAACAAACAAATATGTCCTAAATGAACAATCATGCAAAAATATGAATGAACTACAACTAAACATGTACTATGAATCTATATAAATCTATATGGACACACACACTACTAATACTTACATTATCACCCCCAAACTTAAAATTTTCAATGTCCTCATTGAAGGTAATAATAAGGATTTCAGGCATACCTAATTAGCAGGAGAGTCACCCTCATCGGGTGGAGGATCAGGTGGCCAATCAACCTCGCCACCAGTGTCTCGAACAACAGTACCGAAAGCGTGTGTCAAATCTTCAGCAAAATATCGGTGGATGACATGCATGGCCTCCATACGCCTAGTCAATCTTCTATACTGTGCATCACCAACACTAGTCCTATCAACTACCTGTTGCACATGAGAAGAACCATCTGTAGGCACTGTAGGATTCATTCGGCTACCCTCTACATCATCAAAAATATATCCCAGGCCCTTATCATTGGGTACACCTAAGAATGCATAACTCAAGTGATCTGGTAGTGGGTGAAGCTCAAGTGTGGGAGCTTCTTGAATAAATGGTTCAAAACGCTCCTGAGAAATTTTCAGTTTTGCTAACCCAAGAGAATCGAATGGCATATCCAACTTCCTCATCCACGGAGGTGCATTCAAATCCTGCAATTGTTCTGCTCCTTCTTTATCTTCATTAACTGATTCCCCTATTAAGGATCTCTCTAAGGTATCTGACTTTGGCAACTCAGGCTCTGAATTTACTACAGAGTCGACCCACTCTACTTTAAAGCACTCCTCTTTAGCTGTGGGTAACTTTATTTCCTTGAACACATTAAAAGTGACCTTGTGATCGTAAACCTTCATCAGAAGCTCTCCTTTTTGCACATCGATCATAGTTCGGCCTGTAGCCAGAAATGGTTTTCCCAAGATAATGGGAATCTTCTTATCTTCCTCGAAATCAAGAATTACAAAGTCAGCAGGGAAGATGAGTTTATCCACCTTGACCAAGACATCCTCCACTATACCTCGTGGATAAGCGATGGAACGGTCATCTAGTTGCAATGACATGTATGTTGGTTTCGGATCAGGCAAACCAAGCTTCTTGAAGATAGATAAGGGCGTCAGATTGATGCTAGCTCCTAAATCACATAAACACTTGTCGAATGATAAGTTTCCGATGGTGCAAGGAATAGTGTAGCTTCCAGGATCTTTAAGCTTCGGAGGCAACTTCTGTTGGAGCACAGCACTGCATTCCTCCGTTAGAGCAACGGTCTCTAAGTCATCGAGCTTCACTTTCCGAGAGAGAATACCTTTCAGAAACCTCGCATAGCTAGGCATCTGTTCAAGAGCTTCAGCGAAAGGTATGTTGATATGAAGTTTCTTGAACACCTCCAAAAACTTCTCAAACTGCTTATCCAGCTTTTTCTTCTGCAGCCTCTTAGGAAAAGGAGGTGGAGGATAGATCTGTTTCTCCCCTGTATTACCCTCAGGAGGAGTGTGTTCCATATTAGTCTTCCTTGGTTTCACCTCTGCTTCCTTCTGCACTTCTTCTTCAGCCACAACTGTATTTTCTAAAACTTGAGATTTTTCAGACTCTTCGTCTTGCTGAATTTGGGGGCTTGCGACCTTTCCAGACCTCAAGGTGATGGCGTTCACCTACTCTTCAACTTCCCTCTTGCCTGGATTTGTTTCTGTATCACTAGGAAGCATTCCTGGTGGTCGATTCAATAAGGCATTAGCAATTTGCCCTATTTGGTTCTCCAGAGTCTTGATAGAAATAGCCTGGCTTTGGCATATAAGAGCCTGGTTTTTGCACATAAGCCACAACTCCTCCAATTCAGATTTTTCATTCGAAGATAGACATGCACCATGAGTTTGTTGCTGAAAACCAGGAGGGTTGAATAGCTTATTTCCAAACTGCTGGAACGTTTGTTGCATCGCATTCTCATTATTGCTCCAGCTGAAGTTAGGATGATTCCAGTTGTCAGGATGATAAGTGTCTGGAACTGGTTGCTGAGATCTCTGAAAGTTGCTCACAAACTGAGCCGAGTCACTAGATATAGCGCATGGCTCCGTCATATGCGGACTTGCACACAGCTCACAAACACTAATTATCTGCGTAACACCATAGTTAGCCAAAGAATCGATCTTCATAGACAACGCCTTTAGTTGAGCAGTGATAGTCGTAGCTGTATCCACTTCAAGAACTCCTGCTACCTTGCCCTGTGGACATCTCTGGGTTGGATACTGATATTTATTAGCAGCCATCAGTTCAATTAGATCATAAGCTTCCTCATAGCTCTTTGCCCATAATGCTCCGCCTGATGCTGCATCGAGCATGGGTCTGGAATGTGCTCCCAACCCATTGTAAAAACAATTGATGATCATCCAATCAGGCATTCCATGATGAGGACACTTTCTAAGCATCTCCTTGTAGTGCTCCCAAGCTTCATATAGCGATTTTCCCGTTTGCTGCACAAATTGAGTAATAGCATTCCTGAGTGCAGCTGTCTTCGCCATAGGGAAGAATTTAGTAAGTAACTTCTGAGCAAGATCTTCCCAAGTAGTAATCGAACCAACTGGTAGAGAGTGTAACCAGCTCTTATCCTTGTCCCTCAGAGAGAATGGGAACAGTCTCAGCTTCACGACATCTTCAGAAACACCGTTGAACTTGAAGGTTCCACAGATCTCAATGAAATCCCTAATGTGCATATTGGGATCTTCAATTGGAGAACCCCCAAACCGGATTGAATTCTGCACCCATTGAATTATGCCAGGCTTGATCTCAAAGGTATTAATTATGATAGCTGGCCGGACAATGCTAGATTGAATGTCATTGATCTTGGGTTGAGAAAAATCCATCAAGGCTTTCGTTCGTGCTGCTGGATCTCCCATTGTAATGAGTACCTGAAACACAAACAAATAAACTGTGAAAGTAAAAGAATCTGAGTCAGTGAACTTTAACGACCACTGATGACAAGCACATAAATTAAAAATTAACACCGAGTCCCCGGCAGCGGCGCCAAAAACTTGTTAGGGCGAAAACACATGCTAAAATTCACGCAAGTATACGCGTTCGCAAGTAGTATAAGATATAAATCAGATTCGCTCCCATAGAGACTGGTTTAGGTTAAGTTCAATTTATGCACCTATGCAACAATGTATGGTTATCGCTCAATGCTAAAATAAATAACGAATTGGGTTTTGATTAAACTAAGAGATTAAACTAACAATTATAACTAAGAGAACAAGAATGGTTAAATTAATATATATGACAAACATGGGATTCTAACTTCATTAAATACTTCATTCAATAGCCTTATTGTTCTTAGCCTTAGCATGTAATGGTGATGACACTAATTAGATAACACGAAACTAGTAAATGCCAACTTTCGTGGTACGAATACCCTACTACCAAGCATCCAAAAAAGAGATAGAAGTTGAATAGACACTAAATATGCTTAGTCCTTATATGTCTATAAGAATTGAAAGCATAACGGTTTAATGTGCAAGTTATCTATCATGATTACATAGGGCAAGTAAGATGGTTAAAATTACCTACGAATCATGCATAACAAATACATGAACCTATGCTAGCATGGCAAGTTCTAAACCTCTATATTCACTGTCACTTTAATAGAGATTAACACGCTATCTTATATGTTAGCTACGCACATAAAATGAATAAGCACAACCAATACCAGTGTGACGCCCTCAATCTCGGGGTTAGGAAATGAGGACTCTCACACCTCTATTCTAATAATTAAATATGCATAAACCCCGATTAACTACTAACAGGATCAACAGGATAAAGTATGAGACAAGATTACAACTACCAATCATAAAATATCACTTACAAACCCAAAATATTATTAAATAATCAATATCGATTCTGACTGGGAACCGACAGATAACCCATTGTATCTATAACCACATCTTACTAGGCGCGAGCTCACTCATAACTTGTACTACCTGCTCTGGCAACTGGAAGCCCTCAACACAGTAGGGACCACCAGGTACGCTCTTACGAGCAGTGCGCCTAAGCCTGGCCATCTTCTTGCTTAACTGCCATGGTTAAAGTAAGACAAAACAAGTGAGTAGAAAACTCAGCAAGTAACTACACAGCAGTTCTACAATATCAATTCTCAATATACTTTGAACAAACTAGGGCATTCTACTTCAACTAATCTAGGTAGCAGATTTCCATATATTTATTTTTTTGTTTTCTTTGAGATAAGGAAAGGGTATCCGAAGAATAGTTGGGCTTTCAAGAAACAAAGCTCGAAACAGGACAAAAGCCGACAATCATCACAATTCATTATAGGATCAAAATAGATCTTTCGATAGAGGAAAGCAACAGTATTTCAAGATATAGAATCATTCATATAATCAACAATTTCAGGAATCAGGGTTCTGAGCTTTAAGCTCCACAATAACATAATCAACTCTTTTCAAAACAGTATAAACCATTTTCATTTCCAAAAATCAATTTACTGAATAAAAGTTTCAGTTCCCTTTTTAAATAATCATTTAGAACCCTTGATTGGATCATTTATCTTTCCATTTCATTATATACGGGTGATCAGCCCGTATCGACCTCCATTCCGGTCTTTAAGGTACCATTCGGCATAATTTCAGCCTTAAATTGGACTAGTCCCACTAGCCTCTTACCATGACTGGACTAGTCCCACTAGCCTCTTACGTCACAATCCAATCCATAAGGAATTCATTTGGAAAACCTTGAGTTGGAAAACAATAGGTTTTCTAAAATTCATTTTATCATTACCAAGCCTTTGAAATCATTCGGACTCTTTCAAGTCGAAACTCATTCTTAATTCAGATTTTTAAAGAAACAAAGTTCAGGGAGTGAATCAAAGATACGCAAGGAACAATTCTCAAGAATTCTGTAGCAAGGATAATATGGTACTAAATTTGAAGGATCAGTAATAGCTTAGGGATCATTAGGGTGATCAAGAGAAACAGGGTATCATTAAACAGAGTTAACCAAGATTATCAATAGGATCAATATGATTCATGGCATTATAGGTAACTTGAACAGAAAGGTCTGGTTATCAATGAGTGAAATCAATAGGCTTATCAATAACAGGTTATCAAGAACAGGGATTCTTCAAATCAATATCAGTGTTTCATAAAGCAAGGGTTTCATACTTTAACAGTTCAATACTCTACATGGTATGAACAACATTTCCTTTACAATCATTAATACAAGAAATCAGAGTTACTTGCCTGAAATTGCTTTCCTGAGGGTTGAACTACTGCCACCTAGTACACTTTTCCCTTTCCTAGCCCGAATGCCCTCACGCTCCGAATCTACAATAAAAACCAAAAATCTTAACGAGATTCCCAACTCTCGTTCCCGGAACAATCTCTCTATACGATAACTCGATTATATTCTTGACTCGAACTATACGAGTATAGCTTATACACATAAGCACACAGCACACAACACATAGCACATATCACAATCCTTTCTCATAGTTTTTATATCCTTATATTCCTAGAAATCAAAGCATACTCGCTTGACCTAGGCTATTTCTCAAATCACACTAACATGACTCTTTTACGAGTACTAGACCCATTTACAACCAAACATTTACGTGCATACTATCACTTATATCAATCGACTTAATTCCCTTTTCTTTTATTCCTTAGTTCGAACCAAAACAACAATCCAATCAAGCAAAATCAAAGATTTTCACATATAACACTCAATCATTCTTTCAATTACCAAAATCAAGTTTTGACCTTTATTTCTTATGGCCTATTCGGCCTTATTGCAAATACTCACCATAAAATCAATCAAATACTCACTTTAATTCACATAAACACGTATCTCATTCAACAACCTTTAAAGAACCATTCTCCTTTCTGTTAATCATAAAAATCCGAACCATAATCCTACATATACAATCAAATTTCTCAAAAATCACACCATACAACTTTAATTCTAGCATGATCCAACATTTAAACTAGCACCATTTTCTTTATTAACGAATTTCGAACATAAACACCACTCAATCATGGTCATGCAATCAAGTTCTCATTAGTCACTAAGATTTTTAGCAAAAATCAACTCAATTTTCTTTTTAAGCCTAAGACCCATTCGGGTTTATCAAGAAAACACACATGCAAAGATCAATCTTGACATGCAAAGTCTTATATCACATTTTCAACTTGTTTTAAGCCTTAACTTAGTCATTACTCTCATTTTTATCAAGATTTCCGAAGCACAAAGCCAAACATCACCTAATGACTCAACCTTAATCAAATTATTCAATCAACATGCATGCATTCACTTAATCACAAATCAATCTCTTCTAAACCCATTTTCTATTCGGCAAAAATTCAAAATTCACAATCCAAGAATCAAACAAGGACATGCACATCTTGATCCTTTTTAAGACTAACATGCAATCACTTTTAGGCTATTCATACTTAGTGTTTACCAAGATTATCTCACAAAAAATCAATTTCCTTTCTTATTAACATAAAAATTCGAACCTAACTTAGCATGCATCAATAATTTCATTCCTTTTCAAGCTAATAACAATCCATTATTACTTTAAACAAGTTTACTCAAACCAAACAACTTTAAATATTAAGTCCATTCGGCCTTTTTCAAAAACAAAACATGCAACTTGATATTCTTACTCCTTGAATCACAAATCATCCTATTTCTTAACATCAATTCATTGAATCATGCAATTAACCACAATCAACTTGATTTCTTTAAAATTATAATGGCCATTCGGCCTTTTCAATCAAAACACCACATGCAAATATAAAGAATTGATCTTAAGGTTCTAGAGCTCAGTTTTTAACATCATAGCTCACCACCGGTTCACCGGAGTTCATCACCGGTGGCGGTGGCATCTCGGTGGTGCCCTCATTCGAGGGTGTCCAACCATGAGCCCCCGATTTCTTAACCAAAACCAATGCAACAACACCACATGCAATCTAATTTCAGCACGTTAATCACAGAACATGAACTAATCAAGCAAGCCCTCGGTTCTTGGCTTGAAACCGAACCCAAAACACACACACTTCGGCATGCAAGCACCAATACACACATGCACATACTTCTACCTACACATAAGTGTTTATCATGAAGAATTAAGGATGATTGATGAGTTTGATCAAGGAAAAAGGAAGGATACCGAGAGAAATTGAAGAGAGAGCCGAGAGAGAGTTGTTCGAGTGAGAGAGAGAGAGAGTGTGAAAGAAAAAAAGGAGAGAAATTAGTGAGTGCACGGCAAGAAGAAGAAAATGGGGGGGGGGGGAAAGGAGTGTTTTATACTCCACCAAATAAGGGTAAAATAGTAATCTACTAACCCCCTTTTTAATTTGCATTTTGTTTCTCTTTTTACTCAAATGTAACGAAATCCAAAGTAAAAATATTTCTCTCGCGGAAAGTCAAGAATTATTGAAAATGACATTTTTAGCGCGTAGGCCTCGAAATTAGCTTTTTATCCATTACTGATAATAAGAATTTGAGCGAGCGGTTGATTTTATATGAATTTCACAAACTCGCTTTAATAAATACCTTTTCCACATAAAATCGATTTAAAAATGCAAAGATCAACAATTAAATTCACTTATCATTTTTAAAAAGTCTCTAAGACCTCTATGAAGATAACAGAACAAATCCCATGTTTTTATCCGTCTCAGATGATTTTATAAAAATGCACGAAGGTTAATTAAACCTTTACTTAAATCACATAATTCCTTTAAAATTCACAAAATTGACACAGAACATATAGTCAAGCACACAGTCAAGCAATCACACGCATATAGTCACATAACGACTCAGGTCTGATCATAGAATATTTCACTCTTAAATCTTTATCCTCTTTTACGTGTACCGGGTCACGTTCAGCCTGACGGCCCGACGCTCAGCGTTTCGATTACGCTTCTCATTATCTTGGCCAATCAACACGTCTCTTAAGATGAAATACTTTATTCATTCACTTCACATATAATTCACATTTTATATTATTTAATTTTCATACTAGGACGGGTTCCGTTCTACCTGACGGCCCGAAACCACAGCTCGACTTCTAAGATGACTCTTTAAATTGGAACGTTTTTATTCACGCTCCTTAACTCTAGTATACAGATAAGACAAATAATCACCACTTAATCACATAATCTCATCACATAACACATACTTTACTTTCTTAATTACGACGCAAAATTCTCGGTTGTTACAATCTACCCTCCTTAAAAGGATTCTGTCCCCAGAATCTAATCTAAGCAAATAGATGGGGATACTTTTCTTTCATTTCGCTTTCTAATTCCCAAGTCGATTCCTCGACTAGTGGATTTCTCCACAACACTCTAACTAGAGGTATAACTTTATTTCTAAGCATCCTTTCTTTTCGATCCAAAATTCGCACTGGCTGATCCACATAGGACAAATCTGGTTGGATTTCTACTGGTTCCAACTCGATCACATGGCTCGCATCAGCATTATACTTCTTCAGGAGAGATACATGAAATACATTGTGCAGATGTTGCATTTGCGGCGGCAGCGCCAATTCATACGCCACTTTCCCAACTTGTCGCAATACTTCAAATGGTCCAATGTACCTTGGACTTAGCTTTCCTTTCTTTCCAAATCGAGTTAAATCTTTCCATGGAGATATCTTCAACAAGACTTTGTCTCCAGTTTCGAATTGCACATCTTTCCGCTCTTGATTTGCGTACTTTGCCTGTCGGTCTTGAGCTGCAATTAATCTCTTTCAAATCATTTCAACCTTTTCCTTCCTCTGCTGAACTAGCTCTGGGACAATTAACTTGCGCTCACCAACTTCGTCCCAATAGGTAGGGGATCTACACTTTCTTCCATACAACGCTTCATAAGGCGACATGCCAATACTTGCGTGATAACTGTTGTTGTAGGAAAACTCAACTAAGGGCAAATGATCGTCCCAATTTCCTTTGAAATCTATTGTGCAGGTTTGCAACATATCCTCAATTGTCTGAATCATCCTTTCACTTTGTCCGTCTGTCTGCGAATGATATGCCGTACTCATTTTCAATTTCGTTCCCAAATGATCATGGAATTGTCGCCAAAATCTCGAATTAAACCTTGGATCTCTATCAGACACGATAGATACAGGAACTCCATGACGCATCACGATTTCATCCATATATAATTTGACCAGCTTCTCTAAGGAAAACCTTTCGTTTATCGGCAAGAAATGTGCTGACTTTGTCAACCGATCAATTACCACCCAAATCGCATCATGATTAGACTTGGTTTTAGGTAATCCTACCACGAAATCCATCGCGATATGTTCCCATTTCCATTCAGGTATGTCCAGTGGCTAAAGCAATCCACTTGGCATTTAATGTTCCGCTTTAACCCTTTGGCACGTATAACATTTGCTTATCCATTCCGCAATTTCCTTTTTCATGTTTGGCCACCAAAAAATTTCTTTCAAATCCTGGTACATCTTCGTACTTCCAGGGTGAATTGAAAATCTCGAGTTATGACTTTCTTGCAAAATCTCGTGCTTTAGTTCCACAACATCAGGTATCCAAATACGTGAGTTAACACGGTATATCCCTTTTCCATCCTTTTGAGCTTTAATTTCTTCTCCCGTCAACTTATTCCTTTCGCGATTCATCACTTGCTCTTGACAGCATCTAATCTTTTCCAAAATTTTAGGTTGAAACCGTATTGCATAAATGGCTTCACCTCCACATTCTGGAGTCTGCACCACTATTCCCATCTTTTCAAAGTCCTTGATTAATTCTTCTGATGACGTTAACATATTCAACTTTTCCTTTCGACTTAAAGCAACAGCTACCACATTTGTCTTTCCAGGATGATAGTTTATCGCACAATCATAATCTTTGATCAATTCCAACCACCTTCTTTGTCGCATATTCAGTTCTTTCTGAGTAAAGATATACTTTAAGCTCTTATGGTCCATATAAATCTCGCACTTTTCCCCGTACAAATAATGCCTCCAAATCTTAAGGGCAAATACAATTGCTGCCAATTCCAAATCGTGCGTTGGATACTTTTGCTCATGCGGTTTGAGTTGCCTTGACGCGTATGCTATTACCTTCCCGTGTTGCATTAACACGCATCCAAGTCCTTTATAGGAAGCATCACTGAATATCACAAATTCACCTTTATCATCTGGTAATACCAACACAGGGGCGGTTACCAATCTCTTCTTTAACTCTTGAAAACTTTCCTCACATTTTTCTGTCCAAATGAACTTCTCATTCTTTCTCGTCAATTTTGTCAATGATACGGCAATCTTTGAGAAATCTTGCACAAATCTTCTATAGTATCTGGCTAATCCCAGAAAACTTCTGACTTCCGTCGGAGTCTTGGGTCTTTCCCAATTCATTACAGCTTCTATCTTGGCTGGATCCACTTTAATTCCTTCTTTATTAACTACATGACCAAGAAATTGCACTTCCTTTAGCCAAAATTCACACTTTGAAAACTTTGCATACAGCTTCTCTTTTCGCAGAATTTCCAAGGAAATCCTCAAATGCTCCTTATGATCTTCCTCCGTCTTGGAATAAATAAGTATATCGTCAATAAACACAATCACGAACTTGTCCAAATACTGCTTGAACACTCTGTTCATAAGATCCATAAATGCAGCTGGCGCATTCGTCAAGCCAAATGCCATCATCAAAAACTCATAATGTCCGTATCTTGTTCGGAATGCTGTCTTGGGTATATCTTCCGCTTTGATCTTTAGTTGATGATACCCAGATCTTAAATCAATCTTTGAAAAGCACGAAGCTCCTTTTAATTGGTCAAACAAGTCATCGATCCGCGGTAGAGGGTACTTATTCTTGATCGTCAACTTATTCAGCTCACGGTAATCGATACACAAACGCATACTTCCATCCTTCTTCTTTACAAACAACACTGGTGTGCCCCACTGGGATACACTCGGTCGGATTACTCCTTTGTCTAACAACTCTTGCAACTGAGCTGCCAATTCCTTCATTTCAACCGGCGCCATGCGATAGGGAGCTTTCGACACTGGTTCCGTACCAGGAGCCAATTCAATCGTAAACTCGATCTCTCTGTCTGGAGGTAGTCCAGGCAATTCATCAGGAAACACGTCCGGAAAATCTCTTACTACCGGAATATCGTCGATCTTTAGAGATTCTTTCTCCACGTCCACGACATGAGCCAAATAAACTTCGCATCCTTGACGCATTAATCTTCTCGCCTCAATAACCGTTAGAAATTTCTTTTCTTGCCTCCTTCCTTTAAATATCACTTCCTCACCATCCTTGGTCTTTAACTTCACTTTCTTACTTTTACACTCTATTTGCGCCTCATAATTTGACAACCACTCCATTCCTGGAATAACCTCAAATTCTCCTAACTTAAAAGGAATTAAGTCAGCAGAAAAGTGCCAACCTTCTATAGACATATCACAGCCAGGACAAAACTTATTAACAAGAACTTTCTCTTGATTGGCTACCTCTATAATCAAATTAGGCTCTAGAGGGTACGCAACACAATTTAACTTATCAAGAATGCTTTCAGAAATAAAAGATCTGGTTGCTCCAGAATCCATCAAAACTTTTACTTCTACTGAGTTTATAACAAGCATACCTGCTACCACATCCACATCTTGCACCGCATCTTTCATTGACATGTTAAAGGTCCTAGCTCTGGGTTGAGCTGATGGTGCTGGGAGAGACGGCGGTCCAGCAATTCTGAGAACATTAGCCTTCTGCACAGGCTCCTTGCAATTTCTAGCCATATGGCCTACCTTGCCATACTTGAAACAAGCCAAATCAGGCTTCCTTACTTCATTTGAACATTCTGAAGAATAATGCCCCTTCTGGTTGCACTTAAAACATGTTATATCCAGCTTATTACACCTCCCCGGGTGTCTCTTTCCACAGTTCCTACATTCTTGCATCTGGGGTCTGCTTTCCCTTCCCGGTTGTCCAGCTTTCGGGAAACGGTTCTTCTGAGCTCCATTCCCGGGTCTAAACTTCTGAAACTTTTTGTTCTGACCTCCACCATTCTTTCCAAACTTTCCTCTGAACTTTGAACTTCCTTGCTCTTGCTCAGAGCTTTCAAACTTCCTCTTTCTTCCTTCATTTTCTCTTCGAGCAGCTTCCCGCTCACCTTCCCCTATCATTGCCTTCTGAACCAAAGTAGCATAGTTCTTCATCTCCAACATTGCTATTTGACTCCTAATCCACGGCTTAAGTCCCTGCTGGAACCTCTTAGCCTTCTTTGCTTCAGTAATCACGTACTCTGGTACGAACCTTGCCAACTCCGAAAACTTCACCTCATATTCTGCTACCGACATTTCCTCCTGTCTAAGATCCAAAAATTTCATCTCCAACTGATCTTGCATATAACTTGGCAAATATTTTTCCAGAAACATCTCAGTGAACTTCTCCCAAGATAAGTCTTTATCTTCCAACAACGCCTTAGAAGATTCCCACCAGAAACTTGCTTCATCCCTCAAATAATAACTTGCGTACTGAGCTTTCTTATCATCCTTAACTTCGGCTAGCTCAAAGGCTTTTTCCATCTCTCTCAACCACGACTGTGCTTTAATCGGATCTGGCAAACCTAAGAACTCTGGAGGATGAACGGATTGAAAGTGCTTGAAATTTCCAACTTTTGGGGCCACAGGTTGTTGCAAAAGCTGAGCAAGTCTGCTCATCAAAGTGGTTTCTGGGTTTATTTCTGGGTCTTGGGTGGGAATTTCTTCTTCTTGGTGATCTGGTGAGTTGGCCATTTCTTACAAACCTGATTGAGCAATTATTTAGCAATACGATAGCATGGCATATATAACAACAATTTTTATGAAATCTCTTTTGTGGGTTTTAAGTTTTACCCAATTTGCACATGCAATCCTATTACTACATAATTCTCATATCAGTGTTGTTTTATCATGGCACGAAATAGGGTTTTACGATCTTTAGACATGGTTGTACGAAAACATAGCTGTATTTAAAACATGGCATTGAGAAAATTTTATAAGATAAACAAGGTGCACAAAGGTAAGCAAGATAATAGATTTATTTAAATCAAGGGTTACATAGGAAATATTCTGGATTTTAAGGTTCTGAAACAAGGTACAATAAATAGCAGGGTTAAACAGAGGAAAAACTGGAAAACATCCCCCTATCTACCCCTAACTTCCAACTACTAGTACTAATGCACTGGTCTGAAATACAACAAGATAAATGAAAAAGGGATCCCAGCATCTGACCAAGTATCCCAAAGCCTACCGGCGCTGAAAACAACAACAACAATCTACGGGCTCAACCAACAGTCCCGTCTAATCATCTAGGATCTCTCTCAACACAACCAACATCCAGCGAATGATCTTATGCAGCCTTCGGGCCTCAGCATCAGCATCACTAGTGGATGATCCCTCATCCAATCTCTTCATGGAAACCTGCTCCACCATCTTCACCCGAACTCGCCACTCGTCATCCATAACAGAAGCACTCTGTCTAGACTCTCTGGCTAGCCTATCCACCAAAGCTCCCAACTCAGGAATGCGGGAGTACACAAAGTCTCGGTCCTGGGCTAACTTGCCACCAATACTGACAGGAATAGTCTTAGGCATCTCTGACTCTGGCTCAGGGGCAGGGGTCTCTGAATCAGGCCTCAAGGGTGAAATCTGCATGGGGATCTCACTACTCTCAGAAGGGTCCTCCTCTGGGTCTGAACTAACATATACAAGGTCCTCTGGAGAGGGTGGAATAGAGTCCACAGGGGTACCAGTCAAGCTAATCTCTGAGTCTGAGTAACTACCACTACTAGGATCCTGAGAGAAAACATAAAACGGCAACCAAGAAACAATGTTAGGGTCAAATAAAGCTTCCAGCTAACTCACACCCTAACTCTAGTTTCTGCTTTACCAATCAAACACTTTCCTTAGACTATACCTAATAGTCAAACTCAACTCTACATGAGTCGAACTCTCTCGCGATATAGATATATTCCCAAAATACCCCTTTTTAAAACCTAACTTGTCTCAGGGACTAGATCCTGTATCTCGGGGTTAGGAAATGAGGACTCACACACCTCTATTCTAATAATTAAATATGCATAAACCCCGATTAACTACTAACAGGATCAACAGGATAAAGTATGAGACAAGATTACAACTACCAATCATAAAATATCACTTACAAACCCAAAATATTATTAAATAATCAATATCGATTCTGGCTGGGAACCGATAGATAACCCATTGTATCTATAAACACATTTTACTAGGCGCGAGCTCACTCATAACCAGTACTACCTGCTCTGGCAACTGAAAGCCCTCAACACGGTAGGGACCACCAGGTACGCTCTTACGAGCAGTGCGCCTAAGCCTGGCCATCTTCTTGCTTAACTGCCATGGTTAAATTAAGAAAAAACAAGTGAGTAGAAAACTCAGCAAGTAACTACACAGCAGTTCTACAATATCAATTCTCAATATACTTTGAACAAACTAGGGCATTCTACTTCAGCTAAACTAGGTGGCAGATTTCCATATATTTATTTTTTTTGTTTTCTTTGAGATAAGGAAAGGGTATCCGAAGAATAGTTGGGCTTTCAAGAAACAAAGCTCGAAACAGGACAAAAGCCGACAATCATCACAATTCATTATAGGATCAAAATAGATCTTTCGATAGAGGAAAGCAACAGTATTTCAAGATATAGAATCATTCATATGATCAACAATTTCAGGAATCAGGGTTCTGAGCTTTAAGCTCCACAATAACATAATCAACTCTTTTCAAAACAGTATAAACCATTTTCATTTCCAAAAATCAATTTACTGAATAAAAGTTTCAGTTCCCTTTTTAAATAATCATTTAGAACCCTTGATTGGATCACTTATTTTTCCATTTCATTATATACGGGTGATCAGCCCGTATCGACCTCCATTCCGGTCTTTAAGGTACCATTCGGCATAATTTCAGCCTTAAATTGGACTAGTCCCACTAGCCTCTTACCATGACTGGACTAGTCCCACTAGCCTCTTACGTCACAATCCAATCCATCAGGAATTCATTTGGAAAACCTTGAGTTAGAAAACAATAGGTTTTCTAAAATTCATTTTATCATTACCAAGCCTTTGAAATCATTCGGACTCTTTCAAGTCGAAACTCATTCTTAATTCAGATTTTTAAAGAAACAAAGTTCAGGGAGTGAATCAAACATACGCAAGGAATAATTCTCAAGAATTCTGTAGCAAGGATAATAAGGTACTAAATTTGAAGGATCAGTAATAGCTTAGGGATCATTAGGGTGATCAAAAGAAACAGGCTATCATTAAACAGAGTTAACCAAGATAATCAATAGGATCAATATGATTCATGGCATTATAGGTAACTTGAACAGAAAGGTCTGGTTATCAATGAGTGAAATCAATAGGCTTATCAATAACAGGTTATCAAGAACAGGGATTCTTCAAATCAAAATCAGGGTTTCATAAAGCAAGGGTTTCATACTTTAACAGTTCAATACTCTACATGGTATGAACAACATTTCTTTTACAATCATTAATACAAGTAATCAGAGTTACTTGCCTGAAATTGCTTTCCTGAGGGTTGAACTACTGCCACCTAGTACACTTTTCCCTTTCCTAGCCCGAATGCCCTCACGCTCCGAATCTACAATAAAAACCAAAAATCTTAATGAGATTCCCAACTCTCGTTCCCGGAACGATCTCTCTATACGATAACTCGATTATATTCTTGACTCGAACTATACGAGTATAGCTTATACACATAAGCACACAGCACATAGCATATAGTACAATCCTTTCTCATAGTTTTTATATCCTTATATTCCTAGAAATCAAAGCATACTCGCTTGACCTAGGCTATTTCTCAAATCACACTAACACGACTCTTTTACGAGTACTAGACCCATTTACAACCAAACATTTACGTGCATACTATCACTTATATCAATCGACTTAATTCTCTTTTCTTTTATTCCTTAATTCGAACAAAAACAACAATCCAATCAAGCAAAATCAAAGATTTTCACATATAACACTCAATCATTCTTTCAATTACCAAAATCAAGTTTTGACCTTTATTTCTTATGGCCTATTCGACCTTATTGCAAATACTCACCATAAAATCAATCAAATACTCACTTTAATTCACATAAACACGTATCTCATTCAACAACCTTTAAAGAACCATTCTCCTTTCTGTTAATCATAAAAATCCGAACCATAATCCTACATATACAATCAAATTTCTCAAAAATCACACCATACAACTTTAGTTCTAGCATGATCCAACATTTAAACTAGCACCATTTTCTTTATTAACAAATTTCGAACATAAACACCACTCAATCATGGTCATGCAATCAAGTTCTCATTAGTCACTAAGATTTTTAGCAAAAATCAACTCAATTTTCTTTTAAAGCCTAAGACCCATTCGGGTTTATCAAGAAAACACACATGCAAAGATCAATCTTGACATGCAAAGTCTTATATCACATTTTCAACTTGTTTTAAGCCTTAACTTAGTCATTACTCTCATTTTTATCAAGATTTCCGAAGCACAAAGCCAAACATCACCTAATGACTCAACCTTAATCAAATTATTCAATCAACATGCATGCATTCACTTAATCACAAATCAATCTCTTCTAAACCCATTTTCTATTCGGCAAAAATTCAAAATTCACAATCCAAGAACCAAACAAGGACATGCATATCTTGATCCTTTTTAAGACTAACATGCAATCACTTTTAGGCTATTCATACTTAATGTTTACCAAGATTATCTCACAAAAAATCAATTCCCTTTCTTATTAACATAAAAATTCGAACCTAACTTAGCATGCATCAATAATTTCATTCCTTTTCAAGCTAATAATAATCCATTATTACTTTAAACAAGTTTACTCAAATCAAACAACTTTAAAGATTAAGTCCATTCGGCCTTTTTCAAAAACAAAACATGCAACTTGATATTCTTACTCCTTGAATCACAAATCATCCTATTTCTTAACATCAATTCATTGAATCATGCAATTAACCGAACACACGCAATTAGCTTTTTTATCCATTACTCATAATAAGAATTTGAGCGAGCGGTTGATTTTATATGAATTTCGCAAACTCGCTTTAATAAATACCTTTTCCACATAAAATCGATTTAAAAATGCAAAGATCAACAATTAAATTCACTTATCATTTTTAAAAAGTCTCTAAGACCTCTATGAAGATAACAGAACAAATCCCATGATTTTATCCGTCTCAGATGATTTTATAAAAATGCACGAAGGTTAATTAAACCTTTACTTATATCACATAATTCCTTTAAAATTCACAAAATTGACACAGAACATATAGTCATGCACACAGTCAAGCAATCACACGCATATAGTCACATAACGACTCAGGTCTGATCATAGAATATTTCACTCTTAAATCTTTATCCTCTTTTACGTGTACCGGGTCACGTTCAGCCTGACGGCCCGACGCTCAGCGTTTCGATTACGCTTCTCATTATCTTGGCCAATCAACACGTCTCTTAAGACGAAATACTTTATTCATTCACTTCACATATAATTCACATTTTATATTATTTAATTTTCATACTAGGACGGGTTCCGTTCTACCTGACGGCCTGAAACCACAGCTCGACTTCTAAGCCGACTCTTTAAATTGGAACGTTTTTATTCACGCTCCTTAACTCTAGTATACAGATAAGACAAATAATCACCACTTAATCACATAATCTCATCACATAACACATACTTTACTTTCTTAATTACGACGCAAAATTCTCGGTTGTTACAACCAGGATATCAATCAATCACCACACACCAAGATATAGAAACAAATTAATTATTGAAATCTATAAGTAAATCCGCTAGAATCCCATGATAATGATTAGCCCATAATTGAACTCATCGTCATTATGGGTTCCAATGAAAGCATGGTATAAAACAAGGTCTTAATAAACTGAATAATAATCAAAGTACAAATAAAAAAAGGTCTAGGTTCAACAAGAATGAAAATGAGCATCCAAAGTTACAACTATTTTCAAAAAATCACAAGTAGAAAACAAGATCTTTTTCAGAGTTCTTTTGTGCTTCTAGGTCATCTCCTTGATCTCCCAATCTTCCTGGATGATGAAAACCCTTTTTATAAGTATATATAAGCCCCTAGTGGACCTGTACCCTTAAAATTATCAAATTCCACTCAAAAAAGGCTTTTTCAGGGAAATCAGCGAAATCAGCCACGCATCAGCATGCAGTCGCGTGCGGGTCTGACGCGGCCACGTGTCGGCATGCGGTCGCGTGCACTTCTGACGCGGCCGCGTGGGCGGCTTCTGGAAAATTCAGATAAATCTTATTTTGGCCATAACTTGAGTTCTACTCGTCAGAATTAGGCGATTCAACTGCCCAAGCGAAGCTAACAAGATTCTCTACAACTTGACAATGGAATTGGATTTCAAATCTGATGACTTTTCATCATATTTCCTTTAAAAGCTCCTTTCTTCATTTAACTGATACCTGAAATGCAATAACACAAAAACACATCAAAATACCAACAACTTGAGTCCAAAACACCAATTTAAGCTTGTAATAAAGCGTTCCAAGTGGATATAAAATCCACTTATCAAACTCGAAATGACTTATCGAGAAGTCAGGAAAGCTGATAGAGAACTGAAAGAGATATCGACAAGTCAAGAAGATATGAAGGTTGGAGATATCGACAAGTCATTTCTTCACTAGAGAACTCAGAGTTATCGACAAGTCTACATTCATTAGAGAACTCTGAGTTATCGATAAGTCAAAGTTCACTAGAGAACTCAGAGATATCGATAAGTCAAAATTCACTAGAGAACTCTAAGTTATCGACAAGTCAAAGTGAAGACATGATGCTGAGATATCTCGACAAGCCAAAGTTTCATTCGAGAACTCAGAGACCTCTATAAGTCAAATTTCTTAGAGCAATATAGATCTCGATAAGTCAGTATACTTATCGAGATGTCAAGATCTCTATATGCCTAATTGGAGATCTCGAGTGAAATTCTCAAAGTACAAAATCACAGACCAGTTTAATATTCAAGATAAACAATCAACAAACAATCCAATTAGCTGGATTGACAAGTCTACAAAAAGCAGCTTGAAGAATGTGCAAGATCAATGGTGAAGATTAACTGACAGAGGAAGATCAAGATAATCACAGGATGCTAAAGATATACTGTAACACCCCCAAATCCGGGGTCGGGGATCCGGGTTGTCACGAGTTCCATTTCCCTTAATAACACCCACTCTTAATAAATAATCAACTACTCTGTACTGTGACCCCACAATAAACACACACACCACAAGTTATAGTCTCAGAGATGAATATCCAAAAATAATCACAAGTCGTTTTATTCCACAATTATATGACAATACACCTTAAAAGGTTTTCTGAATAAATTTACATTTCTTTGCCATTATTACAATTCATAAATATACATAAATCTGGTACATCAAAAGTTGAAAGCCTAGCCTATTGGTAGCTCCTACCTCAGCTTACAGCGACATCAACGCCTATAGGAAACTGCGGAATGTTTCCTATCCGCTCGCGAATTGGGAGCTTAGTCCTGTTCATCTTGTCTATATGATGTTGTGTGATGAAAGAAGAAAGCAAGGGTGAGCAGCAAGCCCACCAAAATAATATGTATAATGATTAACAATATATGAGCCTACTCATAATACTCATGAAAGTCTTGGTCAAAAGAAATGAACCAAGTTTGATATCTTAATGCGATGAAGTCGCAAAATATTCAGTATATATACATATATACTTTTCAAAATATTGGAAGTCCTCTTCCATGCATAATATACACAAAGTCCCAGTGTATAACTGTATAAAAATATCGTTGCAAGGTGATCTCATATATCTAACCTTGTCTCAACGTTTTTCTGAAAATCTTTGTCATTCATAAGATAATCATTTACTAGATATAAGTTTAAAAGATGAAGTTACAAGATACTCCAATATACTTATATCTTTTCCAAATACTACTTGAACTACCACCGTTCAAGTTATAATTAGTTCAAAAGTTCATCACATAGATGAGACTACAAGACCAGATTTGAATAGATTAAATCTTTTAAAATATCATCAAAATAAAATGAAGTTACGAGATACTTCATTTGATGTAAACATCATTTTGAAAACTTGACCCTGCCAACACTCAACAATCGCCCAACCGTAGCCTTTCTATCGAAGTGCTCTGGGTAGTGTTGCAGAAATTATCCAATTTGATGATGAACTCATTACGGGAGTTTGCCGCGCCAGGAAGACCACTTACGATGATCAGTCGTAGTAGTACAACCCCACCATTTTCTACATGTAGAGGAGAACCTGTCGGATTAACTTGTCAACCGAACACTGAACTCCTAAGGAATGGACCGCCTTAGCGGAACTTCCAGGCCATTTGGGCCAATATAATAAGGCTGGGCCGGCGCTACTCGGCCACTTACGCCACTCCTAGTTTAGATGAAATCCATTACTCTGAAACGTAAAGCTCGTCCCCACTTTCCCCAAGTAGAAACTTGTTGATACGGCTCCACCAAGAAGTCGTATCTATTTGGAAAGGAGAACTCACCGATATTTCCCAGGCGATGCCTGTTAATGGATTAACTTGTTCCAAGAATTTTACTTCCCGAGTGTTGGGTAAGTAATCGATTCATTTAACAAAACAGCAACCTTGTTGCGAATATAAAACACACCACAGAGCCGGATCCCTCAGGTTTTGAGCGAGTATTTAAATCCCCTTCGAAAGGAGAATCTTAAATATAAAAATGAGTTTTAGGATCCGCTCTAACTTTTAAAAATCATTTTGAAGACTCGCAAAATATTTTTAAGAATGTTTGGAGTGATGCTGATTTAATAAAATAAATCAATCCCCAGAATATTTAGAAAATGCCTGAATATTATTATTTAAATAATATTCCCATAAAGAATAATCTTTATAAAATAATTGAAGTAGAAGTATTAAAACTTATCCTTGAAATGAATAGCAAATAATCAAAGATATACTTATACGAAAGTAATATCTTTATTTGAATAATCAAAAATAAGTTTGATTATTGACACCTTATTATTTAATACAATAAAGAATATTATTAAGTAATAAGCGGAGTCATAATACCTCGAATGAATACTATAAATAATATTCATAAAATAAAGGAGTCATACATCCTCAAATGAATATCCAAGTAATATTCAATAATAATATAAACTGAGTCATAAGCCCTCGAATGAATATTCAAATAATATTCAAATAATAAAATAAAGGTATCGAATAAACCTTATTCGATCCATAGTTTTAAAAACTATATCCATATATATAAATATATATATATATAATATACTCGGGAACATCGACTCCCGGTTTAGAAATATGTTCACCTTTTATCCCCTATACTAAGGGTATACACAACTACTTGCTTATTTCTAGCATAGGTATTATGCAACTATAAGCATTGAAATCAACAGATAGATAACCAGATTACGAAACAGACATGCATATATACCATATCAGCATGCTCCAATATATCGCAAAATTTGCTAATAATAATCATGCACTATCACAAGATAATGCATATACATATATTTACATCACAACAACAGTATATCGGGTAGAAAACTTGCCTGAGCGACTTGTGGTGATAAAAGGCTCGGAACGAGTTTGGTAACCTATAAACAACAAGTAAGTTGGAATTAAACCAAAGTCACTTGTAAATCTATACTTTAACTAACTTAGACTCTAACGCTTATTCTGCGCTTACTGATTCTCTTAAGTCACTCGAGTACCCTCGGCTCCACCATTTTTAATAATTTAACCTTTACGAGTTTTAATGCGATTCCTTCGCGAGTGTCTTACCAACTGCCTAACACACTTACCATAAATGTTTCATACATTAATTAACCCTTTTTGGTCTTTAACCTATGTTTCAAAGTGAGGCGAGGGGAAAAGTTTCGTTCGCGAAACGCCGTTACATGAAACGGTCGTTTCTCCTAAACCGTGCATCGGAATCGAACGAACAACATATCAAAACGAAGCTCATAATATGAACTATCTAAACATGGCAATGGTCAAAATCTAGCAGGGGGTTCTCGGGTCCTAATGTTATGCACAAAAACAGTCTAAAGAAAATCGGACGTTACGACGGCTATGTTTACGCGTTTTCCCAATTTTAAACCATTCAAAACCAACCACAAATCAACCCCAAATCAATCATACAACCAATATCCCTTCAAACCACATCATAACAGCCCCAACAAATCCACATTAACCATTTATACTTATTCCCCACATGAACTAAAAGCTTTACTTAGGTTCTTTAACTAATTACCAAGATTTACAACTCCAACAATGCAACAAAACCAACTAATCTCTACAAACTCAACCAAACTTCAACCAATCAAGCATTATGCTTCACATATGCTATATCAAACACATTCAATCCTAATTACTCAAAACTAAAGCTAGGGTTTGTATTTTATACCTTCCTTGGAGAGTGGAGAATCAAGAGAATGGCTTGGAATCACCCTTAAAGTCCTTATCCAAGCTTAATCTAAACAAAACTTCAAGAACACAAATTTTAGTTCTTGAAAAACACTATTCACCATCTTCTTTCATGATTTATAGAAAAATATTGGCTTGTAATTAGAAGCTTAAACTTATAGGAAGTATGTAACTATCCATGGGGAAGCTTAGATAATTACCTTGCTAAATAGTAAGTGGTGGAGCTTGGATCTTCAATTTTTAAGAAATGGGCCGAGAGCTAGCTTGGGAAGAAAGAGATTTTTGTGTTTTGTTTGATGAAAAATGAAATGATTGGCTTGGTGGATGAGATTTTGATTTGTTTTTAGTTAATTACCTTGTTGCCCTTGAGTTTGTGTGGTTAAAAAGTCACCACATCTCCTTCCTTCCCATGTCATGCTTGTGTCATCCTCATGATGTCATCCTCCCCTCCTTGTCCTCTTCTCATTGGTTGGGTGACATCCTCCTCTCTAATCCCTTTGATTAACTTCCTAATTGTTTGCCTAATGACCGCTGATCTGTTATACGGTTCGCTTAACTTTCGTTTTCGTTTATCGTTTGAGGGATCATACCCGGGATCTTATTACTTAGGTTCCCTTAACCTTTCTCAATATATTGTATTCCTTTTATGATCCTCTCTTATAATCCTTTAATTTAAATCCTTTTTATCCTGTTACCTTATACTCAATTCTTTCCGTATCTATTGGATTTCCGGGAAAAATCAAAGTGTTCGGATTTGGATTCTGACGATCTTTACATACACTTATATCCCATATAAAGTACTAATAAAATCTCAGAATATCCATATCAGAACCCCTACATAGTGTGGCATGAAAAGTTTTCTCATTCAGCAAAAACACTATTCATAAGGGTTTCAAAATTTTTCCAAAAATTGGGGTTATTACAGTCTCCTCTCCTTAAAAGGATTCCGTCCCGGAATCAGATAGAAATGAATAGGGATACCTTCTTAGTATTGCACTTTCTAACTCTCAAGTCAATTTTCCCATATTGTGGTTCTACCATCAAACTCTTACTAGTTTGATAACCCTTCTCCTAAGCACTCGTTCCTTCTTAATCTATACCCTTCCTGGTTACTTCATATAGGTTACGTCTGGTTGCATGTCTATGCGCTCCTATGCCCCTATTTGTCTGGCATCCGAATTACACTTCCTTAACATTGATATGTGGAACACGCTATGAACTTACTACATGTTCGGGGGTAGGGCTAGCTCATATGCTAACTTCCCAAAACGTCTTAATATATCCAAGGGTCCAACAATTCGTGGACTTAGCTTTCCTTTCTTTCCGAACCTCATCAATCCTTTTTTTTTCCAAGGGATACCTATAACATTACTAGGTCCCCTATTTCCCATTCCTTGTCCTTTCGTGTTAAATCAACATACTTCGTATTCCCATCTTGGGCTACTACCAGCCATCCTCTGATTAGATTATCATATCCTTGGTCCTTTGGACTACTGCGGGTCCGAGCATCTTGCGCTCTACAACTTCATCCTAACATAAGGGAGATCGACATTGTCTTCCCTCTAGGATCTCATAAGGCGATATCTCAATACTGACATAGGATCTATTGTCGTGATATAACTTAATCCGCGTTAAGTGATCACTCCAAATTCTTTCAAGTCTATTGCACAGACTCTCATTATAGCTTTCAGCATTAGAGCTTTTGCTTCTCAATACCCATTCTTTTCCAGTTCGTAATCGCTATCACCTTCCGTTCCTAATATTATACTGGCTATACTTTTGCTCGTTAGCGTCTTATAACCTTTTAATAACCATGCCAACCTTAGTATCACGAATGTGTTTCCATTCCGAATACTACCACAACTTTATTACTCCTTTTTCAGCTGTTTCTATTTTCGAAAGCTTAATCCTTCATATAGAAGTAAAAGAATTTATTGAGAGATCACTGTGATCATGAACACTTGTTATATCGCATAGTTAGTACAGAAGGTGGCCAGCCTTTAGTACTTGACAAGCAATTAAACAATAGATGGTATCCTACTAGGCTTCTATCACACAGATAGATAGTCATTCGGCAATACCTCCCCTTTCTGGAAGGGTTGTTCTTCTCAGCTTACATGAAATGAAAAGAAGAGAAAAGAACGAATTGAAGAGAATTGTATATATGAAAAAAAATATACTGCCACAAAATATCTGGCTTGGAACCTACCTCTGAACTATAGAGGTTTGTCATAGGAGAACAAAACATATACATATTTATATCAGCATCAAGTATTATAGCATCGCATTTCACATGCTTAAATATTTGCTATTCCGTCCATCATTCTATGGACCCATGCACTTCCTCTAGCTTATACACAGTTACCTTTGAAACTCCCTTGATGTCGAAAATCGAACCTGGAATCTCATTCTAGACATCATCGTTACTAGAATTCTATGCTTGCATGATAACCTTCCTCGTATAATAATACGGCTCTCTATTGATAAGAAAGAATAAATATTCAATAGGTAGATACTCTACTTAATTAGTATATCAATGATAACTTATACACTACCACTACCCGATTAGTGGTATTCAATCTCAACATCCATTCCAATACAACTCTCACGGTTGTAACCAGCTCATTACTCGCAGAATCATTGCTGCATTACTATGGTCCACTACTGACCTACTGTCGTCATTCATTTTCCATGAAGTCTTAATAGCTAACCATACGGAGTCCATACATGTCGTATCAAATCCTTCTAGGGAGGTAACATAATCACCATTTCTGATTCATGAAGAACACTCCTGATCCTGACATACATACATGACATGAAGCAGATAAAATTGCAGAAGAGTTTCAATCAAAGCAATGATAGCAGGTTAATACCATTCTAAATCATATGCCTTAAATAGAAGACTTACTCAAAGGTTCGTTTAGTCCTTTTTGAAATATGGTCCTGGCTTATCTCAAGATAGGACCTTCTAAGATAGATAGCCCGTTCATGGCGATTATACGAATTAAACCTTTGCCAACTACTATTACAGTTGGGTATTGCACAGTCATCAGAAGGAATGTCAATCTTCCAAACCATAATACAACCTTCATAGCTTTAACCATCATCACTGTATTCCTTTGGCACAAGCACCTATAATTATCCTCTTACCTTTAAAGTGTCGGCCACCTCTTTGGCCTTTCCTGATAGTAAAATTTCCTTACAGTCAATGTCACTTTAACCACCTCCAATTAAATTTTCTACCTTATTTCAATCACAGCTTATGTGAAAATGCTTTCCTTAAAATCTGATGAGTAAAACAAATCACCATTTTTCCATAAGTTATTGCCTCAGTCTTTAGAGGTTAATCACTGTCACGACTGACTCTCAATCATACTTAGAACATCTTTTATCATAGGCCCTAATTGCCCTGAACAATTTCGACCTTTACTGGTTCGATCCATACTTTCTCGTGGTTAAACACGTGCCCCACTTGGCATCATTATAATTACATCATATTTCCTTTATCAACATTTCTATTCTTGAGAATTTTGAATATTACCTTTCTCATTGTAAAACCTCTAAGGTTATCCTTGAATCGTTCCTCCTGTATTCCCTAGATACCGGGCATATCAAAATACCATATACTAATACTAGAATCATTGTCTATATACTTTTGAAAAAAATTTCTCCACTGATCCTTTAAAGGTTGTTGTTACCTTAATCCTTTCCAATTCATACTGTCAAAACTCACACTGTCCCTATTAAGGGTGAAATTCCAACCTTTATGCATTCCCCTAGGATTCATTTTAAGTTGCCGATGTTCTATCCTTAATTCCACCTTTGAAAAAGTACATGCATCCATCCATGGATAAACCAAGTCATATATTCTTGATAGATTATTTTATTCATCATTCCCACCTCGATAGTCTATGCCTAACTTCATAATAGCATCCTTATTCAAATTGGGGTCAATCCATATGGCTTCCAAAAGATAACAATGTTCATCCGCTTTTCTTTCCTGATTTGGTAATGATAACATGGATGTTCTGGAAGATATTGGTCATGTTCAACGTGAACTTCTTCTTAATAATTCCTTATTTACTTTTGTTGTTTATCTCAACAGTCACCTCAATGTTGGGATACCTCCCATACCTGGCGTCTCCCTTTTTGGGTAACAAGCCACCGGTCTTACACTTCACATTCTTGAAGGTCACTTCCTTCATCCAAATTTTCCTAATTTCTTAATTCCTTGTCTCCTCAGTCTATCCGCGTCTCATTATTTATCCTTCGAACTATCTCCAGGTTTCCTCGAATCCTCCCAATTTAAAGGGGGTACAATATATGTATCTCTTATGCCTTCAACCATCAATTTTAACTCATGGTGGATCATCATCATCCTGACGATTACATACTTTTCTATTTCTATTGCTACGAGTCTTTAGGGTTTTCTCATACCCATCTTCCTTATCATTCCTCCAACTCTATCGCCTTTATATTCCTTTCCACTTCAGTTTCTTTTTATTTTCATTTCCATTACAACCATTACATGAACCAACACTACATAAGCATTGATTTCAACCATCCCGTCATTCTGGATTCGTGTCCTCAGAACGAATCTTGACAACTTTTACATCTTAGATTCATAATTCATCATACTCGTCTGCTTTTGTTCTGGCTCTAAAGCTTTTACACTATCTCCTTATCTTTGGGAATTACTTTCCCGAAAACAATTGACTGAACTTAAATCAGTTTATTCTAACCTCTGGCTCCGTGCCTTTCTTGGTCTTTCACCAGCGGGTGGTCTCTCTCTTAGGAGGGTAACTGACAAAAACGGTCTTTTGTGGTTCATCAATCATTTTGAATCTCAAATGATTCCTATATTTCCTTTAGCCAGGCTCTTGCCTCGGCTGGGTCAGCCTGTTCCTTGGAACTCTGAGAGCTTAGCGATTTAAAGGTCATGAAAGAATTTCACACCACATTGTTTCCTCAAGGTGGTGGTTGGGAATAAAATATAAGTTCTGTCTAGACAGGTTCATGAATTTCCGTATAGGAGTACCGTCTCGGGTCTCCTTATCTCGCTCGACTTTTGCTTTCTTAGTCTAAATATTTCTTCCTACTCCCCATAATTGGAGTCATCTTTTAATTTAAAATCTTCATTTTCCACTTTATTATATTCCGGGTTCTTTCTTTCTTGATGGCAACCTCCCTGACTATCACATTCTGGGTTTGCCCTAAATCCTATTCCTCAAACTATGGCTCTCATCTAAGTTCTCATCCTTAAGCTCTTAAACTTTTGGAACCCAAATTCTATAGGAATACCTCATTATTCCCTTATCATCTTTCTCGGTATTAATCTTTTATCTAATTGTTGGCTTTCTGCCTTCATTCATCACCTTTTTCTGGCACAATATGCTCTTTTCCAATAATTCGGTCTCTATTGCAATCTTAAACAGCTTTTCGGTACCGGCTCCGGTTACCTTCACTACTATTTCCATTTTCTCAAAATCTCTTATCAACTCTCCCAAAGACATTATCATCTTGAGTCTCTCCTTTTTACTAAGGGCATCAGCCACCACATTGGCTTTCCCCGAATGATAAAGAATCTCCCAATCATTATTCTTGATTAGCTCTAACTGCCTTCTCTGGCATATGTTGAGTTCTTTCTACGTGAAAACGTACTAGAGCACTTATGGCTTAGGTAATTCTCGCACTTCTCTCCATACAAGTAGTGCCTCCAATCTTTAGGCTAAAACTATTGCCACGAGCCTAAGCTCATGGGCGGGGATATCGAATTTCATATTACCTTAATTGTCTTGACATGTACGCGATTACCTTACCGTGCTGCATAAGCACGCACCCTGAGCCCTTGTGCGAAGCGTCACTACACTTCACAAAATCTCATTTTCCATCCGGCAACGCCAACATAGGGAACGTCACCAACCTTTGCTTCAGTTCTTAAAAGCTGTTCTCGCATTTCTCTGTCCATTCGAACTTCCCAGTCTTACGAGTAAGCCGCGTTAAAGGGGCTACTATCTTTACAAACTTGAACGAACCTCCGGTAGTGATCGACCAATCCTACCTCTGGTAGTCGACCTAACCATGGTCATCAATTCATCAGTGGTCCTTTATTCATTCTTGTCAGGATCCTCCATGGGATCCTCCTCAACAACTATCCCTTCTAGTACAACATCCTCAACCGCTACATCCTCAATATCAACATCATCTGGTCCTGCATTAGGACACTCTATCGGATCCACAATCCGATCTCCAATTAGTAATAAAACATCATCGCGCTGTTGCTCCTCAACCTCAGGGTTCGGAGTCCCGCTACCATGTACGATAACGAACTACGCTACTATCACGATATTTATAGGGGTTCCCATAAGGGTTTTAACTGTCAGTACTACGTTAGGTAGCCCGACTATTAACTTGGCAAGAGTTCTTATTATCTTTGTGAACTTATTATCTTAACGTCACATCATCTCTGAGGTTTGTAACGCTTAGCTCTGATACCACTTCTGTAACACCCCCAAATCCGGGGTCGGGGATCCGGGTTGTCACGAGTTCCATTTCCCTTAATAACACCCACTCTTAATAAATAATCAACTACTCTGTACTGTGACCCCACAATAAACACACACACCACAAGTTATAGTCTCAGAGATGAATATCCAAAAATAATCACAAGTCATTTTATTCCACAATTATATGACAATACACCTTAAAAGGTTTTCTGAATAAATTTACATTTCTTTGCCATTATTACAATTCATAAATATACATAAATCTGGTACATCAAAAGTTGAAAGCCTAGCCTATTGGTAGCTCCTACCTCAGCTTACAGCGACATCAACGCCTATAGGAAACTGCGGAATGTTTCCTATCCGCTCGCGAATTGGGAGCTTAGTCCTGTTCATCTTGTCTATCTGATGTTGTGTGATGAAAGAAGAAAGCAAGGGTGAGCAGCAAGCCCATCAAAATAATATGTATAATGATTAACAATATATGAGCCTACTCATAATACTCATGAAAGTCTTGGTCAAAAGAAATGAACCAAGTTTGATATCTTAATGCGATGAAGTCGCAAAATATTCAGTATATATACATATATACTTTTCAAAATATTGGAAGTCCTCTTCCATGCATAATATACACAAAGTCCCAGTGTATAACTGTATAAAAATATCGTTGCAAGGTGATCTCATATATCTAACCTTGTCTCAACGTTTTTCTGAAAATCTTTGTCATGCATAAGATAATCATTTACTAGATATAAGTTTAAAAGACGAAGTTACAAGATACTCCAATATACTTATATCTTTTCCAAATACTACTTGAACTACCACCGTTCAAGTTATAATTAGTTCAAAAGTTCATCACATAGAGGAGACTACAAGACCAGATTTGAATAGATTAAATCTTTTAAAATATCATCAAAATAAAATGAAGTTACGAGATACTTCATTTGATGTAAACATCATTTTGAAAACTTGACCATGCCAACACTCAACAATCGCCCAACCGTAGCCTTTCTATCGCAGTGCTCTGGGTAGTGTTGCAGAAATTATCCAATTGGATGATGAACTCATTACGGGAGTTTGCCGCGCCAGGAAGACCACTTACGATGATCAGTCGTAGTAGTACAACCCCACCATTTTCTACATATAGAGGAGAACCTGTCGGATTTACTTGTCAACCGAACACTGAACTCCTAAGGAATGGACCGCCTTAGCGGAACTTCCAGGCCATTTGGGCCAATATAATAAGGCTGGGCCGGCGCTACTCGGCCACTTACGCCACTCCTAGTTCAGATGAAATCCATTACTCTGAAACATAAAGCTCGTCCCCACTTTCCCCAAGTAGAAACTTGTTGATACGGCTCCACCAAGAAGTCGTATCTATTTGGAAAGGAGAACTCACCGATATTTCCCAGGCGATGCCTGTTAATGGATTAACTTGTTCCAAGAATTTTACTTCCCGAGTGTTGGGTAAGTAATCGATTCATTTAACAAAACAGCAACCTTGTTGCGAATATAAAACACACCACAGAGCCGGATCCCTCAGGTTTTGAGCGAGTTTTTAAATCCCCTTCGAAAGGAGAATCTTAAATATAAAAATGAATTTTAGGATCCGCTCTAACTTTTAAAAATCATTTTGAAGACTCGCAAAATATTTTTAAGAATGTTTGGAGTGATGCTGATTTAATAAAATAAATCAATCCCCAGAATATTTAGAAAATGCCTGAATATTATTATTTAAATAATATTCCCATAAAGAATAATCTTTATAAAATAATTGAAGTAGAAGTAATAAAACTTATCCTTGAAATGAATAGCAAATAATCAAAGATATACTTATACGAAAGTAATATCTTTATTTGAATAATCAAAAATAAGTTTGATTATCGACACCTTATTCTTTAATACAATAAAGAATATTATTAAGTAATAAGCGGAGTCATAATACCTCGAATGAATACTATAAATAATATTCATAAAATAAAGGAGTCATACATCCTCAAATGAATATCCAAGTAATATTCAATAATAATATAAACTGAGTCATAAGCCCTCGAATGAATATTCAAATAATATTCAAATAATAAAATAAAGGTATCGAATAAACCTTATTCGATCCATAGTTTTAAAAACTATATCCATATATATATAAATATATATATATAATATACTCGGGAACATCGACTCCCGGTTTAGAAATATGTTCACCTTTTATCCCCTATACTAAGGGTATACGCAACTACTTGCTTATTTCTAGCATAGGTATTATGCAACTATAAGCATTGAAATCAATAGATAGATAACCAGATTACGAAACAGACATGCATATATACCATATCAGCATGCTCCAATATATCGCAAAATTTGCTAATAACAATCATGCACTATGACAAGATAATGCATATACATATATTTACATCACAACAACAGTATATCGGGTAGAAAACTTGCCTGAGCGACTTGGGGTGATAAAAGGCTCGGAACGAGTTTGGTAACCTATAAACAACAAGTAAGTTGGAATTAAACCAAAGTCACTTGTAAATCTATACTTTAACTAACTTAGACTCTAACGCTTATTCTGCGCTTACTGATTCTCTTAAGTCACTCGAGTACCCTCGGCTCCACCATTTTTAATAATTTAACCTTTACGAGTTTTAATGCGATTCCTTCGCGAGTTCACGAGTGTCTTACCAACTGCCTAACACACTTACCATAAATGTTTCATACATTAATTAACCCTTTTTGGTCTTTAACCTATGTTTCAAAGTGAGGCGAGGGGAAAAGTTTCGTTCGCGAAACGCCGTTACATGAAACGGTCGTTTCTCCTAAACCGTGCATCGGAATCGAACGAACTACATATCAAAACGAAGCTCATAATATGAACTATCTAAACATGGCAATGGTCAAAATCTAGAAGGGGGTTCTCGGGTCCTAATGTTATGCACAAAAACAGTCTAAAGAAAACCGGACGTTACGACGGCTATGTTTACGTGTTTTCCCAATTTTAAACCATTCAAAACCAACCACAAATCAACCCCAAATCAATCATACAACCAATATCCCTCCAAACCACATCATAACAGCCCCAACAAATCCACATTAACCATTTATACTTATTCCCTACATGAACTAAAAGCTTTACTTAGGTTCTTTAACTAATTACCAAGATTTACAACTCCAACAATGCAACAAAACCAACTAATCTCTACAAACTCAACCAAACTTCAACCAATCAAGCATCATGCTTCACATATGCTATATCAAACACATTCAATCCTAATTACTCAAAACTAAAGCTAGGGTTTGTAGTTTATACCTTCCTTGGAGAGTGGAGAATCAAGAGAATGGCTTGGAATCACCCTTAAAGTCCTTATCCAAGCTTAATCTAAACAAAACTTCAAGAACACAAATTTTAGTTCTTGAAAAACACTATTCACCATCTTCTTTCATGATTTATAGAAAAAGATTGGCTTGGAATTAGAAGCTTAAACTTATAGGAAGTATGTAACTATCCATGGGGAAGCTTAGATAATTACCTTGCTAAATAGTAAGTGGTGGAGCTTGGATCTTCAATTTTTAAGAAATGGGCTGAGAGATAGCTTGGGAAGAAAGAGATTTTTGTGTTTTGTTTGATGAAAAATGAAATGATTGGCTTGGTGGATGAGATTTTGATTTGTTTTTAGTTAATTACCTTGTTACCCTTGAGTTTGTGTGGTTAAAAAGTCACCACATCTCCTTCCTTCCCATGTCATGCTTGTGTCATCCTCATGATGTCATCCTCCCCTCCTTGTCCTCTTCTCATTGGTTGGGTGACATCCTCCTCTCTAATCCCTTTGATTAACTTCCTAATTGTTTGCCTAATGACCGCTGATCTGTTATACGGTTCGCTTAACTTTCGTTTTCGTTTATCGTTTGAGGGATCATACCCGGGATCTTATTACTTAGGTTCCCTTAACCTTTCTCAATATATTGTATTCCTTTTATGATCCTCTCTTATAATCCTTTAATTTAAATCCTTTTTATCCTGTTACCTTATACTCAATTCTTTCCGTATCTATTGGATTTCCGGGAAAAATCAAAGTGTTCGGATTTGGATTCTGACGATCTTTACATACACTTATATCCCATATAAAGTACTAATAAAATCTCAGAATATCCATATCAGAACCCCTACATAGTGTGGCATGAAAAGTTTTCTCATTCAGCAAAAACACTATTCATAAGGGTTTCAAAATTTTTCCAAAAATTGGGGTGATTACATATACTAAGCCAGAAATGGAAGAATTACTTTTCTATAAATAGAAATGACAAGTGACAGTTTAGAAAAGCTAATAGCATGTCTTATTATACACTGTGTAAACCAGTAGTTAACTGAAGTATAAAGTTAACACTGGTCCTTCAGTCACTTGTAACAATTTAGATAGAAATATTATCTCTCTCTCAAGAAGAAGCTAAACTCTTTAAAGAAAGAGCCTAGAAATTTTGTAGCAAAACATTCTTGATTTTTAATATAAAAATTAAGTGAGTTTTGAAAAGATTGTGTTCTTATTTATTTTATGTTTATTTACTGCATTAACACATCATCTCTACAAGATTAAATTTATTTTGTTCAACCAAAAATATTCAAGAAAAGCTCAAAAACAGAAAAACACATTCACCCCCCCCCCTCTTTGTGTTATTAATTTCCTAACAGGAAGCAATATTCAGTTTCTACATACACTGTTGAAGCTGAATACATTATCGCTGGAAGCTGCTGTTCTCAACTTCTCTGGATGAAAAACCAACTCCGAGACTATGGACTTGACTTGAAGAATATTCATATCTATTTTGACAATTCAAGTGCCATAACAATCTCAAAAATTCATGTTCATCACTCTAGGACCCAACATATTTATATAAGGTATCATTTTATAAGAGCGTATATAATGAATGGTATTGTGGAATTTCATTATGTTCCCACAACGGATCAAATTGCAGACATTTTCATAAAGTCACTTGATGAAGCTACCTTTAACAAGTTGGTTACTGAACTTGGCATGTTGAATTTGTCCAATTAATTGGAAATCAACAAATGAAATTTAATGCAGGTAAACTTTACATCCCCCATGATGATGTTCTGAGGGGAATGTAAGTTTACATATATATTATCATTATATTTTTCCATGTTCATAATCTTTTAAAGCTAACTGTTTACCATACTTTACATGATATATGCTAGTTGGTAAGTAAGTTGTTTGAATGCTTTCATGTTATACGCTTTATATGATGCGAACACTTATGATATTGATATTTATTTTAGCATACACACATACCACTCATGTAATAACACCAATTTTTGGAAATTTTTGAAACCCTTATGAATAGTGTTTTTGCTGAATGAGAAAACTTTTCATGTCACACTATGTAGGGGTTCTGTTATGGATATTCTGAGATTTTATTAGTACTCTATATGGTATATAAGTGTATGTAAAGATCGTCAGAATCCAATTCCGTACACTTTGATTTTTCTCGAAAATCTACCAGATATAGAAAGAATTGAGTATAATGTAACATAATAAAAAGGATTTAAATTCAAGGATTATAAGAGAGGATCATGAAAGGAATATAATGTATTGAGAAAGGTTAAAGAAACCTAAGTAATAAGATCCCGGGTATGATCCCTCAAACGATAAACGAAAATGAAAGTTAAGCGAACCGTATAACAGATCAGCGGTCATTAGGCAAGCAATTAGGAGTTAATCAAGGAGGTTAGGGATGATGATGTCATCAAACCAACAAGGTGTGGACAAGTGGAAGCATTATGACATGTGCAAGATGACATAAGCATGACAAGGGGTTTTGTTTTGTTGGTTGATTTTGGGCCATGTAAAATTTACCATGGTAAAAAGCTAAAACATTTTCCAAGGCCAAAAAGGAGAAGCAACCAAGCAAATATCATAAAACACAAAACTTAGAAGTTAACTTTCGCATTTCAAGAAGAAAGCTCTCGGCTAAAACAAACCCAGCAACTTCAAACTGCCATATCTCCTTCAATACTCACTCAAATGTTGTGTTCTATAGCTCGTTGGAAAGGTATTGAGATGTCCTACAACTCTTGTTCACAAGTCTCTTCCAAATAAGCAAGGTAAGACCCTAATTTTTACAGTTCTTTAAATCGGACTTTTAGAAACTTCAAAGCCTAACTTTGTGTTCTTGATTTCTTTGGAAAGATCAAGCTTGTAGGAGGCTCCCTAAGGCTTCCTATCAACTTAACACCTCCCAAGGAAGGTATAAATCTTCACACCCTTTAGTAATAAGTTTGAATGTTGAAGTTTGGAGATGGTTTGGATGGATGAGTAGTAATTTGAATGATAAGCATGATTCGAGCTTAATTGTTAAGTAGTTTAGTTGAATTTGGAGATGTTATAATATATGATTGGATTGAGATCCTTGAGCTTATTATGACTGAAATCAGTAGCATTGATGTGTATCTTGAGTTGTTGTTGATTGGTAGTTGGATTGATATGATTTGGAATGGTAAAAATTTGGGAAATCGCGTAAACATAGCCGTCATAATGTCCGATTTACTTTAGACTGCTTTTATTCATAACATTAGGACCCGAGAACTCCCTACTAGGTTTTGACCATTGCCATTTTTAGATTGTTCATGTTACGAGCTTCGTTTTGATATGTAGTTTGTTTGATTCCAATGTACGGTTTAGGAGAAACGACTGTTTTAAGTAACGGCATTTCTCGACCGAACCATTACCCCTCGCCTTACTTTGAAACCTTGGTTAAGGACCTTAAATGACTAATTGAGGTAAGAAACAATTATGTAAAGTGTATTAGGCAGTTGGTAAGGTACTCGCGAAAGAATCGCCTTAAAACCCTTAATGGTTAATTTATTATAAATGGTGGAGCCGAGGGTACTCGAGCGACTTAAGTAAATCGTTAAGCGCGAAAGCGAACGTTAGGACTCTAAATGGTTAAAGTCTAGTTTCTTAAGCGACCGGGGTTTAATTCCGAATTATGTTGTTGTTCATAGGTTATTGGACCCACTCTAAGCTTAAGTCTATCCGGGAGCACTCAGGCAAGTTTTCTACCCGTATAACTATTGTTGTGATGTATATGTGTATATGCATGATCTTGCGATAAATGCATATTTGTTATTAGCAAATTCTTGCGATATATTGGAGCATGCTGATATGGTATATATGCATGTCTGTTTCGTAATCTTGATATATATCTGTTGATTCAATTGCTTATAAGTTGCATAATACATATGCTAGAGATAAGAGGTATTTGCATATACCCATAGTATAGGGACCCAAAGGTGAAAACATTTTCTAAAACCGGGAGTCGAGGATCCTGAGTAGATTTTATATATATATATTTATATATATATGGTTATAGTTTTCAAAACTATTAGTCGAATAAGGTTTATTCGATAACCTTATTTTATTAATGAATATTATTTTGAATATTCATTCGAGGGCTTATGCCCCCGTTTATTTTATTATTGAATATTATTTTGAATATTCATTCGAGGGCTAATGACTCCGTTTATTTTATTAATGAATATTACTATTTGAATATTCATTCGAGGACTTATGACTCTGATTATTTACTAATTATTATTCTTAATTTTATTAAAGAATAATGTGTCGATAATCAAACTTACTTTTGATTATTCAAATAAAGATAGTACTTTCGTATAGGTATATCTTTGGTTATTTAATATTCATTTCAAGTATAAGTTTTAAAACTTCTACTTCAATTATTTTTATAAAGATTATTCTTTATGGGAATATTATTTAAATAATAATATTTAGATATTTTCTAATATATTGGGACTGATTTATTTTGTTAAATCAGCATCACTCCAAACATTCTTAAAAATGTTTTACGAGTCTTCAAAATGATTTTTTTTTAAAGTTAGAGCGGATCCCAAAACTCATTTTTATATTTAAGATCCTCCTTTCGAAGGGGATTTAAATACTCGCTCAAAACCTGAGGGATCCGGCTCTGTGGTGTATTTTATATTCGCAACAAGGTTGTTGTTTTAATAAATGAATTGATTACTTACCCAACACTCGGGAAGTAAAATTTTTGGAACAAGTTAATCCATTAACATGCATCGCCTGGGAAATATCGGTGAGTTCTCCTTTCCAACTAGATACGACTTCTTGGTGGAGCCGTATCAACAAGTTTCTACTTGGGGAAAGGGGGAACGAGCTTTACGTTTCAGAGTCATGGATCTCATCTGAACTAGGAGTGGCATAAGTGGTCGAGTGGCGCTGGCCCAACCTTATTATATTGGCCCAAATGGCCTGGAAGTTCCGCTAAGGCGGTCCATTCCTTAGGAGTTCAGTGTTCGGTTGACAAGTAAATCCGACAGGTTCTCCTCTACATGTAGAAAATGGTGGGGTTGCACTACTACGACTGATCATCGTAAGTGGTCTTCCTGGCGCGGCAAACTCCCGTAATGAGTTCATCATCCAATTGGATATTTCTGCAACACTACCCAGAGCACTTCGATAGAAAGGCTACGGTTGGGCGATTGTTGAGTGTTGGCAGGGTCAAGTTTTCAAAATGATGTTTGCATCAAATGAAGTATCTCGTAACTTCATTTTATTTTGATAATATTTTAAAGATTTAATCTATTCAAATCTGGTCTTGTAGTCTCATCTATGTGATGAACTTTTGAAACTAATTATAACTTGAACGGTGGTAGCTCAAGTAGTATTTGGAAAAGATATAAGTATATTGGAGTATCTTGTAATTTCATCTTTTAAACTTATATCTAGTAAATGATTATCTTGTGCATGTCAAAGATTTTCAGAAAAACGTTGAAACAAGGTTAGACATATGAGATCACCTTGCAACGATATTTTTATACAGTTATAAACTGGAACTCTGTGTATATTATACATGGAAGAGGACTTCCAAGATTTTGAAAAGTATATATGTATATATACTGAATATTTTGCGACTTCATCGCATTAAGATATCAAACTTGGTTCATTTCTTTTGACCAAGACATTTCATGAGTACTATGAGAAGGCTCATATATTGTTAATCATTATACATATTATTTTGGTGGGCTAGCTGCTCACCCTTGCTTTCTTCTTTCATCACACAACAACAGATAGAAAAGATGAACAGGACCAAGCTCCCAATTCGTGAGCGGATAGGGAACGTTTCGCAGTTTCCTATAGGCATTGATGTCGCTGTAGCTGAAGTAGGAACTACCAATAGGCTAGGCTCCAACTTTTGATGTACCAGATTTATGTATATTTATGAATTGTAATAATGGCAAAGAAATGTAAATTTATTCAGAAACCCTTTTAAGGTGTATTGGCATATAATTGTGGAATAAAACGACTTGTGATTATTTTTGGATATTCATCTCTGAGACTATAACTTGTGGTGTGTGTGTTTATTGTGGGGTCGCAGTACAGAGTAATCGATTATTTATTAAGATTGGGTGTTATTAAGGGAAATGGAACTCGTGACAACTCGGATCCCCGACCCCGGATTTGGGGATGTTACAGAAGTGGTATCAGAGCTAAGCGTTATAAACCTCAGAGATGATGTGACATTAAGATAATAAGTTCATTAAGATAATAAGAACTCTTGCCAAGTTCATAGTCGGACTACCTAACGTAGTACTGACAGTTAAAACCCTTATGGGAACCCTTATAAATATCGTGATAGAAGCGTAGTTCGTTATCGTATATGGTAGCGGGACTCCGAACCCTGAGGTTGAGGAGCAACAACGCGATGATATTTTATTACTTATTGGAGATCAGATTATGGATCCGATAGAGCGTCCTAACGCGGGACCGGATGATGTTCATATTGAGGATGTAGCGGTTGAGGATGTTGTCCTAGAAGGGATTGTTGCTGAGAAGAATCCCATGGAGGGTCCTGACAAGAATGAATAAAGGACCACTGAGGAATTGATGACCATGGTTCGGGGAATTACCAGAGGTAGGATTGGCTGGTAACTACCGGAGATTCGTTCAAGTTTGTAAAGATAGTAGCCCCTTTAACGCGGCTTACTCGTAAGACTAAGAAGTTTGAATGGACAGAGAAATGCGAGAACAGCTTTCAAGAACTGAAGCAAAGATTGGTGATGGCCCCTATGTTGGCGTTGCCGGATGGAAAAAGGAGATTTTGTGATTTGTAGTGACGCTTCGCATAAGGAATTTGGGTGCTTCTTATACAGCACAGCAAGATAATCGCGTCCGTGTCAAGACAATTAAGGAAATATAAAATTCGATATCCCCGCCCATGAGCTTAGGCTCGTGGCAATAGTTTTACCCTAAAGATTGGAGGCACTACTTGTAT